>NC_090265.1:306872143-308284643 GCF_040414725.1 Anabrus simplex | reverse complement strand
CGTGAGTTTTGGGACTCGTGAGTTTTGAGACTCGTGAGTTTTGAGACGACACGGATTTTCACTACTTCAGAGAATATGTGTAAACATTCATGTATCTCACTTGCTACGTCCAAATCTATCACGTTGTGGCGGGTTATCTAGGTCCTTAAAGTTAAATATCTCTCCTGAGAGAGGTAGCGTATTTTAATATCCACCAAATTTAAACTACTACTGTTTACATTTATTTACATGTTCATTTGCGTTTAAGTTTTCCACTCACTCGGACGATCACACAGTACCCCGAAGCGTCAAACTCCTGTTCTGAAACACTGCCTCCGCAGTGTTATTCCAAAACATTAGTTCACCTCCAAACTAACAAGGCTCGTTGAAATCCCCGTAGTCGTCCGACAGACT
This sequence comes from Anabrus simplex, assembly GCF_040414725.1. Taxonomy (NCBI): domain Eukaryota; kingdom Metazoa; phylum Arthropoda; class Insecta; order Orthoptera; family Tettigoniidae; genus Anabrus; species Anabrus simplex. The sequence goes on along the minus strand of NC_090265.1, from coordinate 308,284,250 downwards.
CGCTCCTGACGAATGATTCGTCGCGAATTCACGAACAATACAATCAATAAATATCTTTAAAACATTTAAATGCCATTATTTAGATTAAATTGACCTACTTTGCACGCATAGGTCTACTCGTGCAGTTCTGCAGTAAGTCTCTGATTTCGATAAACCATAGGATAGGTTCATGAACATGTTCAGTGGCATCAATCATCCTTTCGAATTTATCGAGCCAAGATGTGTAATCATTAGCCTTAAAATAAATTATTACAAGGAAATAGATTATTTTTTAATGTTAATGATCCACTTTAGAAGCAAATTTTAACTTTGAACATCTACTCCCGCTTCATGTTTGTTCCATTTTTGTAGATGTTTACCCATTTTGTCGAAGTTTACCCTTCTTGACGCTCCATTATATATCGAGAGAAAATTCTACACCAGGATTCACTGGGATTCAAACTTCAATTGTTTGAGTGCAACCATGCCCCTCCATTAATCACACTTCCTCTTTTTGCTAGGGGCTTTACGTCGCACCGACACAGATAGGTCTTATGGCGACGATGGGATAGGAAAGGCCTAGGAGTTGGAAGGAAGCGGCCGTGGCCTTAATTAAGGTACAGCCCCAGCATTTGCCTGGTGTGAAAATGGGAAACCACGGAAAACCATTTTCAGGGCTGCCGATAGTGGGATTCGAACCTACTATCTTCCGGATGCAAGCTCACAGCCGCGCGCCTCTACGCGCACGGCCAACTCGCCCGGTCACACTTCCTCTGTCTCTGATCTTTTAACACGTCAAGAATATACAAATATTCTGTATTGGTTGTCAAAAATAACAGCGATCCAACTGAGAGCAAAAATATTATATCTGTTAATTACTTTTCAGTTATCCCAGCTCTTTAGCTGAACGGTCAGCGTTGAAGGATTCGGTTCAGATGGTCTCTGGTTCTATTCCGGTGGAGTTTGGGATTTTACCTGCATGGCCCGCATTTAGTTAATTCCTCTTACCTGAGACTTGATATTGGTGTGTATCCTTACGCACACCTCATCCCAGATATACACAACACACCACGCTACCAACCTTCACAGAAACATGCAATTATGAATATTCTACATACCCTCACATAGGATTGGTATTAGGAAGGGCATCCGGCCGTAAAACACCACCTACCGAGCTCGATAGCTGCAGTCGCTTAAGTGGGGCCAGTATCCAGTATTCGGGAGATAGTAGGTTCGAACCCCACTGTCGGCAGCCCTGAAAATGGTTTTCCGTGGTTTCCCATTTTCACACCAGGCAAATGCTGGGGCTGTACCTTAATTAAGGCCACGGCCGCTTCCTTCCCACTCCTAGCCCTTTCCTGTCCCATCGTCGCCATAAGACCTATCTGTGTCGGTGCGACGTAAAACAACTAGCAAAAAAAAAAAAAAAAAAAAAAAAAAAACACCTATTCAAAATGCTCCACACAGTTTGCACTCTGGACTGACCAGCGTATAGACAAAGCAGTGGAGGCAGAAAACAATGGATATGTCTTTAAGGTACACTCCATGCAAGGATCTTGAGGAATGCTAACTCTATAGAAATCCGAATCGTAATGAGATTGTGTATTATACTGTATTTACAATGATTACGGTACAAGCTCTCCTTATTGATTCTTCGTCATCTTTGCATATCATATGACCCTTTCTCTTTCCAAGTAGAAGGGCATATTTTCCCTTATTAATAATAAAAATTCACAGCCTGTATCCAGTCATTCGACCGAATCTAGAATGAATGAAGCCCCATCTAGCGGTGAGGATAGAAAATGTGCCGGCTGCCGAAGCCTGTCACACTCCTCTGGAGCAATGATTAATGGCTGACGGATGAAATGATATTGGAGAGTCTTTCTGGAATGAAATACGACAAAGAAAAGCGGAATATCCGAAGAAAAACCTGTCTCGATTCCGCCTTGTCCAGCACAAATTTCACACGGAGTGATTGGGATTTGAACCACGGATCCCAGCGGTGGGAGGCCGGCGCGCTGCTGCCGGACCCACTGGGACTCCAATAATAATAATAATAATAATAATAATAATAATAATAATAATAATAATAATAATAATAATAATAATAATAATAATTGTATAAGACTCATTCGTCCCGTTTTGAAATCTAGGCCACTCCCAATCAGAATATTCAAAACGTGTTGCTCGGTATGCGTTTCTTGATAAATCCTTTGTGGGAGAAGTAGGAGACAGTGGTGGTAGAGCACTATTCATTTCCAGAACACTATTAGCAGAATTGAAATATCCGAAATAAAAAAGCAGTCTGTAGGAAGCCATGGCAGACACATTACAGTGTTGTGTAAAGGATATTTCATTTAGTGATTACTCACAGAGTACAAAAAGCAAACACGGAGCCCGGGCACATTTCTTACTGGGCCAGCGAACGGCCGGATCTATACTGGAGGTGGTGAGACTTGTGGCAATGCGCCAACAACTGCACGCTTTTTTGGCATTCCCTATGTGTGTATGTCTAGGGGTTATACGTCCGTCCATTTTGTACCCATTTCCAAGTACAAGCGAATCTAACTGACAAATGTTCTGTCATTTTTATATCACACTCCAGTTTGGGATATTGCCATGTCAGATTTAGTGCTACAACGAGAAGCTGTTTGACCTCCACTTCAAAAGAAATTAATCCAACTGACCAGGATAATTCGAAGTGTTTAATCTCTAGCCACGTTACATGGATATGGTGGATATATAAAGCTCTAATTTAATACTTTAAGTTGTTTCCTTACTGTTTTTATTCGGAACTCAATATAGGGTCTAAATAAGGAATGGAAACCCTGTCGTAGGAAAGACATTTTAGAGCTGGCACTTCTGATCATTTCTATAGCATGGAAAGGGTTCAGGTCTTTTGTTTATTTGCTCGTAGACTGTTTTATCTTCTTTGTTTAAAACATGACCTTGTAGAAATTTGAAGCAAAATACGTTAGACATGGGGTTAAAGAATAATACCACGAAAACTGCTAGTAAAATTAAAAGTGTAAGTACTTGCGAGCGAAGTTCCCTAGGTTCAGTGATGCAAAAATAAAGGAGAGAATGTTTGTAGGATCGCAAATTAGGGAATTAATGATAAATGAAAATTTCTTCCATTCGTCGAGTGGTGTTGAAAAATAATGCGTGGCTGTCTTTCACAAGTGTCTGTACGATCTTTTTATGCAACCACAAGGCAGAAAGCTATCGCTATATAGTACAGGAACTGCTGAGATCATACTACCGAATGGGATGAAACATGTTACTTAACTACATTTTTTGAACGACCACTTGGACTTCATCCCGGATAACCTTTGCACCATTAGTAACGAACACGGCGAAAGGTTCCACAAGAATATGTTTCAAATGGAAAACGTTATCAAGTTAACTGGAGTGCCACAATGTTGTCCGACTACTGATGGACCTTACGAAGGGACATCCCAGAGGGAAAGTATCGCAGAAAATCGGGCAATAAGCACTTTTATATATGTTTATTCACTTCGTTTTACTCTTATGTTGCTCGCGTTTTCATTCCTGTGTACTGACACACATTTTCTGCCGCTTACATTTGGAACTCTAATTGCGAGAGTGTACCATTTTGCCAGACACGTTAATGCAGAGGCTGACGTAAGCATTTACGGAAACTATTATCACATGAAAACTGATGTCGATGCAGACATTACAAAATTAGATCTGAATTGAGGGTCGAATTATCTTCCAGAAACAGTCTTTTTTTATTCTTGTGAGGTATTCTTTTTAGACCAGTTTAAGTGAAATGGCAAATGCAGTAAGCACCTTCCTACTGTGTTTTGTAAGCCTATTGCTGTTAGAACATACGTTTGTTACATAAAAAAAGTCATTAATTTATTTTATTGTATTTTGTAATGCACTGTTCAACAATATTTCATTTTCATCTAAGTTTAAGCAACTTCCATATTTCTATTACAACCGAGTAACTATCACTCAATTAGAAAACTCGGTAATCTTCTTTTGACGTAAGTAACTAAAACTCCTGCGTAGGCAGGTGGTTGCCAATACTGCAGCTGTTATGTGGCTGCTATGTGATAATGTTGTGGGGGAAGTACTGGCCCGCAGCACATATATCATCAAGAGAGAGAATTCTTTGAATTCACTCCCACAAAATTGAGCCTCAGATGACAGTGAACTTACCAGCCAAAGTTCTAAGCTGAAATATTTCACGTAACGAGTTTTTCAGGTTCAACGATGGTTTACAGTATTACATGCTTTTCTCGCATAATCCGAACATTCCTGAATCCAAACAGTCCACAGCATCAATTCCTACGGCACTACCGGGGAACTTTCCTCTCGTAACACCTATCAGAGAATGTCTGACCCTTCGAGGAAGGAGGATGTCGGCAATGGATGGGGAAGAACTATGGAAAGCGCGAAAACGAAAGTCATCCCTGGCTCAAGAAATTGATACCTTCGAGGTCGGAAGTGAAAAATTGTTGACCAGGTTAGAAAATACGAAAATGCGAGGCCTGCCACATGTAGGGGGCCCGTGGCCGCGAACTCGCCATCCTCAGTTGACAGCCTCTGATGGTTTCCTTATTTAGTCGTTTCTTGCGACAGACAGTGGACACAGTACATGCATTGTAACGACCCCTCCCCCCCCCAACCTACACTGGAGGAGAATACTGGTGGGCCATATAGTTCATCTGACATCCCCATCCGCATTGGTTGGATACCGTGGTCGACTCCGCTGCCTATCATATCAGACAGCTCCTCAGTTGCTGATTAAACCCATCCCAGCCCTCGGTCCATGATCAAAATTCTTTGACGGGCCGATAAATGAACTCGTAGTCTTGTGTAGAATAGATTTATTTCGTTTGGGAAGGTTAAAGCTATTAGGCCCTCCCTTCCATCTAACCAGAAAATACAATACATGTACAAAATTAAAGGAAGTATAGTATGCTATGCCTCCATTGTCACAGCTACTGAACAATACAGTATTCTGTACAAAACATAATCAAAATAAGAAATATATGATGACTAGCTGATGTACCCGTGCTTCGCTACGGGATTCTCAGAAAGACTGACTTTGTGGTTTTCCTAACTGAAATAAACATAGGTCATTACGAAATCGTAAGTATGAATGTAGCGATTAAAAGCAATGCTATCATATAAAATACTCGATCAAATGGAAAGCCGCACGTTTTTATCACTTTTAACGAACAGTGCTGCGGTTAGATTGCGGTGCCAATCTAATAGTCCCAAGTTCCAGAGCTGGGATGACCAGGACGCAGATTGCCATGAACACTCATCTGCCATTATTTCGCTAAATATGCACACTGTTCATTCCAATCAGTGCCTCAGAGTAGGGATTGAATAGCCCGAATGCTATGGTGATCCAGTGTGTTAGGTACCAGTAGTATCAGAAAATTTATGAACCAGGGGAATGGCATGCTAAAAAAGAAAGTTATCTAACTCCCCAGCTACTTCCCATCAATATTCAGGCAGGCTGTTAAACTCTGTACGACTGGGCGAGTTGACCGTGTGGTTAGCGGTGCGCAGCTGTGAGCTTGCATCCGAGAGGTAGTGGATTCGAACCCCATTGTCGGCAGCGCTGAATATGGTATTCCGTGGTTTCCCACTTTCACACCAGTCAAATGCTGGGCCTGTACCTTAATTAAGGCCTAAGGCACTCCTAGCCATTTCCTATCCCATCGTCGCCATAAAACCTATCTATGTAGGTGCGACGTAAATCAAATAAAAATATTATGTACGCAGCAGTAATCCTATCTACCGGAGATGAGGGGCAACAGAAGACACAAAGCACATCACGACAAACAATGGTCAATGTAATGTTATTGTTGATCAATGTTATGAGCTTTCTATATTGTAGGCCTACACATTTAGTTTTCTTTCGACTCTGTGATTTGTAAAATATTTTATACCGTAAACTGTAGTTTCTTATTCTCCGACTTTACATACCGATTTTCATTAAATACTGTTTACCCATTTTCTCGTTACTCGGCGCTGATATTGACTTAGTAACAAACATCCAAATTCGTGAATATCTTTGTGGTCATAGCCAGTACGGTAACAATGTATAAGACATGAATAATAGGAAATTTAATACTATATAACCTTAGTTATGTAGCATTCATCGATTACACCTCTAATAAGAAATATTTGAGAATTACATTTTAGGCCTTCCCCTAAACTACCATTTCACTCAGCGTGAATAAAATAATTTACAGCCTAGACTATAGCGACTTATTTCCTGACTTCGCATACCAAGTTTCATCAAGATAGGACTACTAATAACAACAATATTTGAGACTTAAATTTTAGGCCTTCCCCTAAACTACCATTTCACTCAGCGTGAGTAAAATGATTTATAGCCTAGATTGTAGAGGCTCATCCCCCGACTTCACATACCGATTTTTATTAAATTCTCTTCAACCGTAATGCGTGTACATACATACATACAGACAGACAGACAGACAGACAGACAGACAGACAGACAGACAGAAATTACGGAAATGTGAAAAGTGCATTTTCTTGTTAGTATGGACATGACCGATACAGAAATACCATTATTTTCAAATTCTGAGCAATGTACAGACAAAACTCTTATTTTATATATATAGATGATGATGATGATGATGATGTAGGGCCTACACAATTACAACATGATTGCGGTATTCATATGCCTTTGCAGGCAGGACAGTGCACTATGTCTTCTGGTATGGGATAGAGCAATTTTTTTTTTACTTTCATAGATCTGTCTCTGTCTTATCGTTGGCTTTGACAATATGAAAGTGACTGAGGTGTGAGCGATGCGATTCCTTCTGCAGCCAGTCCTTGCTATGAATGGTGTGAAAATGTTGCTCATAGGGTCGGTTTCTGCATGCATTTCTGTGGGCTTGGCAGACTGATACGTAATAGCAACTTCTGGCTTGGTGAGGAAAGCAACGGGAAACTACCTCACTAATCTTTTCCCTAGTACGCCTCTTCATTGACGCCTGGGCCATCTATAACAGCTGATGACAGAGCTGTTCAGGATCCAACCAGCCTTAGGGCTGAAGACTGAACATACATATAGTATTCACAAAATAATAGCTAATTTCTGTCTAAAAGAAATGCTTAATAATAACAGTGTGTCTTTATACAGTGTACAGTTTGAAGAAACATAACATAACACACGGGGGTTATAAAAGTGTAGAGGTAATATTGAAACAACGAAATATTTAAAGAACTAACAAGTACAGTTGCATTACACTCCTTCAATGTAGTCATCCGCAAAGTATATTTATTACCTTTTGCCAAAAGTCGGGAAGCCGTTGGGGACCGTTGGCAAGGTGTTCTCTGTTGATGACAGCGACGGAGCACCCATCTGCGCGGAGTACAGATGCCACGTCAGGAAATCGGTGTCCTCGGAGGGGTTCCTTCAACTTCGGAAACAGGTTGAAGTCACAAGGACTCATATCGGGTGAGTGTGGAGGGTGTTCCAAGTCCTCATTCCGATCCGCACGAAACGCCTTGACCCATCGTGCAATCGTCCTATACGGTAATGCATTATCGCCGCAAGCTTCACCGTAATCCTCGATAACATTCTGATCCATTCCTGCCATGGGCAATCGCAATTTTAATCCATGAACGCTAATCACCTCTTGAAGACATGCTTTAGAGTGGTGAAATTGACACACTTTAGTTAAACGCCACACAGAAACAAATGCCCGTCAAATACATATTGCACATAGGCAACACCGCCACCTCACCGCTCCCATATACTATTCGCGCATGCCCGATCTCCTGCGAGTGTCTGGACTAACTTACGTTGCCACTATTGTATTCACTGTCTTTGTACGAACAATAATCTGGGACGTCATCTATTACTTAGTATGTATATTGGTGAGAACGTTGCCTGAAACTAGCCAATGAGGCCCCTCTGACAGATATATGTAGTGTATTCCAGTGCCGTGCTGAAGAAATAACAAACGAGTTTGTGTACCTTGTGGTACGATGAGGTGGTATCTACTGTAAAACCTATTTTCTTTAAATGTTGACACTTAGGACCTTTATACTGATAGGCATATAAATGCTCTCTCTATCCATTATTTTCCTTAAGACTTATCCCGCCTCCAAGCCACATGTCGATATGCAATCCATCAGGACAATATTCGCTGTGTTCATTTTGCTATACGTAAGTCGCAAAAATGAATGAGTTATATTACTACTAACATTGGGATCAGTTGGATGGACCTCTGTACATCCATACTTAGCTACTAAGTCACTGAGATGACCGTGTTCCGAAATTGTAATTGGATGTCAGGTAGGTGAAATTGACAGTACAAGTAGGGCTGTGTTAATTGAAGTACGCTTAACGCACGAAGATTACGGCACAGTTTGAGTTTTAGCCAAACAAGTTCATCATAAGCAGGTGTAACGGAGTCATAGTAACGTAGATCACACATACTGTATACAGTGAACACAGGCGTTTTGCGCGTGTTTAAATTTGTCATTAAGAGCGGCAGTCAGGTCGTTGTACACGGCGTCACAGCAGTCGAAAAGAGGTAATACCACAGTGCAAACGAGGCGTTCCTTTAATACTCGAGAAAAAAGTATGTAGAAAGTAGACACTATACCCTTACATCACAGGCTGACTATGCTAACAACATGCATCTCAAATTTATCTTACCTTCCCTCAATGTGTTATTTTTCGAATAAATATAGACCTAAGTCTTTGCCATATGCTATAAGCTGTAAAGTTTTCCATGCCTTCATTCTGGAGTAGAATTCAGCAGAATAGCTGGGAAGTAATCAACAAACCATTCAGACAGCTTGACTTGGAATTCTTCTAATTAAATTCACGAATCCGAGAATCGTCACTAATTTATTTTCATTGAAATGGAACCGCAATAAACAGCTGTATATTTCTGTAGTAACTGTTTGTAGCAAGTAGGCGTTGTTATAAGCAAGCCCAGTGGCATGCTTTAAATTTGTTTGCATGGAAGTCGTTTTCCTGCCCAGCGTTAACTCCCTGGATCACGATCAAGATCCCTTTAAACTAAGTAACAAAGAAGATCCACATGCTATTCAGACACTAAATGAGGTATCTTCAGCTTTACTACGTTTAGAGTTTAATCTACTAAGATTGTTCATACGTTGCTCGACAACGGGTAGTTGGAAAGACAACTTTCAGGACGCTTTTAGTTCTTGGGCAGAACGCGTATATCGCCGAGAGTGCCTGACGTACGGTTATGTTTAATGTATCAATGGACAGACGAAAGAGGAGGCTACCTTTTGCGAAAATAAATTGAAAATCTGCAACGAGTTTTCATGAAACAACGCGTCAAATAAGGCAAAAATTTCACTAAATATGCGACGTCACAACTACACTCTGTGTTGACTTGCAAGCTCAGTTTGAGGTTAGCTGTCGTGAATCCATAGTGTTTACAGTGCACTGACACGAACCTACTACGCTGGCGTAGCAGGGGGAGAGGTGAAACTCCCACGTGGCGCGTCCCAGGTGGCGGATAGGGGGGTTCTAACCGGCCTGCCGGCGGACTTGAGGGAAATAAAATACCTCTCGCGGACCAAACACACTACCCCCTGCGGGTGGGGGACGCACATGTAGAATACACCCGCGGTATCCCCTACCTGTCGTAAGAGGCGACTAAAAGGGGTGACCAAGGGCTGACTGAATTAGAACCATGAAACTAATTTTGAATCGTACCATCACGCGGGGAACACCTGTACTTGCGAGTAGTACCACTAAATTTGGTACGAAATAGGTTTGTGATTAGTAGCAGTAAAAGCCTGGCCTGGTGGATTCCATTACCCGTGCGTCGTACCCATGTGAGCAACACCGCGGGTCTGCGTTGCCTGTGATTAGTACCCACTATGTGAGGAACACCACGGGAATACCGGCGCCCGTGTTTAGTACACCTAGGTGGGGAACCTTCTCGGTTTGCGTTGGCTATGAGTTGCGCCACTGTGTGAGACACACCATAGGTCTGCGTTACTTGTACGTATTGCAATACTTGTGAGTAGTACCATCTTTCGTGGAACTCCGTGAGTCTTCGCTACTTCTGATTAATACCCCAACATGACACATACCGTGGTTCTATTTTACTCGCGACACGTACCATTCTGTGGGGCCTTAGACGTGGATTTTGCACCCCCTTTAGACATCAAGCATCATTGTGCTTTATAAGTGGTTCCTTGGTCGGTAATAATGTTATTTTCGATCTGTTTTGAGTCTGATCCACTGATGTTTATTTGTTTGTTTGTTTGTTTGTTTGTTTGTTTGTTTGTTTGTTTGTTTGTTTGTTTGTTTGTGTGTTTGTTTTGTGTTTTGTTGGGTTCCTGTCCATCCATTAATTCTTCATGACATATTTTATTTTTATTTTGGTCAGTGGATGCCTTTGAAATTTGTGTTCTTTCAATTCGTACCATTAGGGGCCGATGACCTCCATGTTAGGCCCCTTTAAACAACAAGCATCATCATCATCATACAGTGCACTGTGTCTTCTGGTATAGGCTAGAGCAATTTTGTTACTTTCATACATCTGTCTCTGTCTTATCCTTGACTTTGACAATATGAAAGTGACTGAGGTATGAGCGATGCTAGTAATGCCAATCCTTACGCAGCCGGTTCCTGCTATGAATGGTTGCTCATAGGGTCGGTTGGTGTATGCATTTTAGTGGGCTTGGCAGACTGATATGTAAGAGCAACTCTGGCTCGGTGAGGAAAGCAACGGGAAACTACCTCACTCCTCATTTCCCTAGTACGTCTCTTCAGTGATGCCTAGGCCATCTATGACAGCTGATGGCAGAGCTGTTGAGCATCCCACCAGCGGAATCGCTGACGGACTGAACATACATACATAAGTAGGTCTACAAAACCCTCAAAATTTGCGGCCATTACATTAGTGACAGCCTAGCGCGAATGTTTTCCAGTGGTTTAACGTCGCACTATCACATCGAATGTTTTTGGTGACGTCTCGACCGTGGTGTTGATCTTTGCTTCCTGTTCAAGGCTTCAGCGGTGAACAGGTTTGCCTTTAAAATTTCTCTAAAAACGGTCATGGTTGTAAAAGGATAGAACTGGAAATGTTGATGCCTTCAGGATTCGAGCCCAGTCCTTTTCTCTCTTGACGGTGAGTAAACAGATTCCACACTCAGCTTTCCTAGTGTTGAAATACCTAAGTATTTTCTTATCGGCTAATGCTAGAAATTGAATAACGTTTAGATAGCATATGCTATACTCATCCAGCCTACATTCTTCATGATTTTCTTGTTCTGTATATATTTCCAAGCCGGCCCCGTGGTGTAGGAGTAGCGTGCCTGCCTCTTACCCGGAGGCCCCGGGTTCGATTCCCGGCCAGGTCAGGGATTTTTTACCTGGACCTGAGGGCTGGTTTGAGGTCCACTCAGCCTACGTGATTAGAATTGAGGAGATTAGAATTGACGGTGAGATAGCGGCCCAGGTCTAGAAAGCCAAGAATAACGGCCGAGAGGATTTGTCGTGCTGACCACACGACACCTCGTAATCTGCAGGCCTTCGGGATGAGCAGCGGTCGCTTGATAGGCCAAGGCCCTTCAAGGGCTGTAGTGCCATGGGGTTTGGTTAGGTTTTGGTATATATTTCCAGTTTATACACGAATCCTGGCACTTCACTAGGCACAAATAGTTTATAACCGCACTTGCGTGACATCATCTGTATGTATGAGTGACCTTTTGTTCGACACACCTGCTCATCTACAGGAAAAGGTTCTTTGTGTTTCTAAATTTTTAGCCAAGTTCGTCGATAACCGGTCGAATTTTATATCGTTGTTCATGCCCTGACCCGTCTGATGCTAACACTGAATAATTGAAGATTGCCGTCTAATTGTCTCAAAAACATTTAGTGGATAGTCATTTTTACAGTAGGGAACATGCGTCATTTTCAACTTTTTTTGAAAAGTACACCAATGGAATAGTAAGGAAACATATTGCATTGTGACAAGTTATTTTGTTTTCTAAAGGTGCCCTTCCACAACGCGAGTAAAACGTTCTGTGATGTAAGCGGTGGCCCGTGACGTAACCGTCCTATACAGCATGAAGCTCTACCAGCCATTTTGCATGAGTTGTTACTATTTATTATTTGTGATCGCTAAAACTTCAAAATGTCAGAAGAAAGGTTCAAAAATGCACAGTCAGGCAGTCTACCATGAGTGGATGGCATCATGGTGGCATCATTCTTGAAAAATAACGACTCTTTTGTGTCTGCAGAAATTCGCGGAACAAAAGCAAATTGGCATGTTTATATAGGTGCAATGTACTGTAACTCATAGTATAAGGATAACAAGGAACATGTAAAGAAATCACTTAAATCACCGTTGCAATGTATTTCTAAATTGGTTCCCATATTAGAAAATACATTACATTTTCGGGCTTTCACCATTACTAAAGTAACAAGTCGGACTTCAGCAGCTACCATTATAGTACTATATAGTATTGTAGTTTTATAACCTAGCATTCCTGAAAAATATAGATTGACTAAAAGTATTTAGTTCATTTCTCTGTTTTTTCACAAGCTGAGCATGTAAAATGTAACAAAGGCTTTTCAGTCTGTCAAACACACAGCAAATACAATGTAAATGATAACACTAAAAACATACCTGTAAAATACACACTAACATACAAAGAATGACATGTTTCGTTCTACAAGAACATCCTCAGATTCTATCAAATCACTTAAAAACAATCTTATATATGTACAGTATTGTTTACGTAGCGTAAACTTGTCAATGATAGAGAGTTTAGTGATAACATTAAACAGTAATGACAAAAAGTAAAAATATATACAAGTATTAATATAATGAAAACTTACGTACTTATCTAGACGTCCGATGTTAAGTCCGTTGTCACCAAACACTACTTCAGTGAAAAACTAACTCAAAACTGGAAAACATGGTTTCATTCTTAACAAGCTGAGCATATCAATCATGAACAGCGTCATGGTGATATTTTAGTCACTCAATATAAGAACGTCTTTGGGTGGTGTGATTTTTACCTATTTATGAGAGATCCTCACTTGGACTATGTGTAAGTAGTAGTGGCATCCTGCTTCACAGAATTTTTCATCGAGCACGCTCAGAACATTTTTAAGGAAGCCTATGACATTGGGAGTAACGAAGTACCACTCCCATTTGACAGGCGCGGGACTCCTTGGAAACAACTTGGCGAACTAAATGGAATTCGATGGGAAGCTATCGGTGTTAATGGGGGATTATGGAGGAAATAAAATAGAACTGGCTGAGCCAGCAAAGAGGATGCGTCTGGATGTGTTAGGAATTAATGATATTCGGATAAAGGGAGAAAACGAGGAAGAGATAAGAGATAATAAAGCGTACTTGACGAGTGTTAAAAAGGGAAAGGCAGAGTGTTGGTTAGGACTGTTAATCAGGAATATTTCTGCACGCAACGTAGTTTCCGTTAGGCACGTAAATGAGCGAATGATGTGGGTAGATTTGGCAGTTGGAGGAATTAGAACGAGAATTTCTCAGTGTATTCACCATGTGAGGGTGCAGATCAGGATGAAGTTGACCAGTTTTATGAAGTATTGAGTAACATCATAGTCAGGGTCAACAGCATGGGTAGAATAGTGTTAATATGCGATTTCAATGCAAGAGATGGAAATCGAAGTAAAAGATACGAAAGGGTGAATGGTATATGTGGGGAAGATGCGGAAGCTTATAGCAATGGGAAGCGTTTCCTGGACGCCTGTGCTAGTATGGGATTAGCATTTAATAATACATTCTTCGAGCAAAAGGTTATTCATCGCTACACGTGTGAGAGTATTCCGGGAATTTTTTTGTTGATATAGACCACTATTTGATATGTTGTGAACTAAGTGTCTCTAGGCATAGCCATATTTTCTCCAGAACGAGGAAATAAGACAAAAGTAGGCTACATGTACTGTGTATTATTTGTGAAAAGTTCCAAACGGTGGACAGTGGGTGACATACAGGGATGCTTTAGTAGAAACAGCAAGGGAAAATCTAGGAACAATTGTATGTAAGGATGGGAAAAATTGAAACATCTGAGTGGAATGATAAAGGGAGAGCACCTTGTAAACTAAAAAGAAGGCGTGTTAGAAATGGCTTCAAACAAGGACTAATGCATACAGGGAATTGTATGTAGAAGGAAAAAAAAACAGAGCAAAACCAATAGTTGTTGAATTTAAGAAGAAGTCGTGGGAAGATTTTAGTAGTAACTTGGAAAGGCTAGGTCAAGCAGCAGGGAAACCTTTCTGGACAGTAGTAAGGAATCCTAGGAAGTGAGAGGAAAAGGAAATGAATAGTGTCTTGGGTAAATCAGATGAACTCATAACAGATCCCAAGGAATCACTGTAGAGGTGGAAAGAATATTTGTTACGTCGCAAACAACCAAGCTCAACTGTAGGAGAACAGTGCTGTTGCTGAAATTACACTTGATGTAGTGGGAAGAATGGTAAATAAACTCCCTTATCATAAAGCGGCAGGAATAGAGGAAATTAAACCTAAAATGGTGAAGTATAGTGGGGAGGCAGGGATAAAATGGCTTCATAGAGTAATAAGGTTAGCATGGTGTGTTGGTAAAGTACTTTCAGATTGGACAAAAGAATTAAATGCACCTTTCTATAAGCAAGGGAGCAGGAGGAATTGCAACAACTATCGAGGTATCTCATCTCACTAATCAGTATATCAGCAAAGTGTTCAATGGCATCTTGGTGGGGAGGTTGCGATCAGTGGTTGAGAGGAAGTTGGATAAAAATCAGTTTTCCAGACCACAGATTGGCTGTCAGGATCAGATTTTCAGTATGCGGCAGATAAATGGAAACTCTTCGAGAGGAATAGAGAGTTTTGTTTTGTAAATGGCTGAGTACCGACGGAAAAGGTGTTGGCCGTACTGGGGGACTGTGGTATTAAGTGTAAATTATTAAAATCAATCATAGGTATTTATGTTGACAATTGGGCTTCAGTGAGAATAGATAGTAGAATGAGTTCTTGGTTCAATGTAATTACAGATGTTAGACAAGGCTGTAATCTTTCAACGTTATTGTTCATAGTTTACACGGATCATCTGCTGAAAGGTTATTAAGTGGCAGGGACGGATTCATTCAAGTGAAAATATAGTAAGCAGTCTGGCCTATGATGACGACCTGGTCTTAATGGCAGATTGTGCCTAAAGCCTGCTGTCTAATAGACTATCTTGGAACTTGAAAATAGGTGCAATGCGTACGGTATGAAAATTAGCCTTTCGAAGACTAAATTTGATGCCAGTAGGTAAGAAATCCATGAGAACTGAATATCAGATTGGGGGTACAAAGCTGAGACAGGCAGATAATTTCAAGTAATTAGGATGTTATTTCTCCCAGTATGGTAGTATAGTCAGTGAGATTGAATCAAGGGGCAGTAAAGCTAATGCAGTGAGCTCGCAGTTACGATCAACAGTATTCTGTGAGAAGGAAGTCAGCTTAAAGATGAAACTGTGTCTACACAGGTCTGTTTTCAGACCATCTTTGCTTTATGAGAGTGAAATCTGGGTAGACTCAGGATATCTTATTCATACGCTAGAAGTAACAGACATGAAAGAAGCAAGAATGATTGGTGGTACAAACAGGTGGGAATAATGGCAGGAGGTTACTCGGAATGAGGAAATATAAATTAAATTAGGAATGAACTCAATGTATGAAGCTGTACGCTAAACCGGCTTCGGTGGTGGGGTCATACGGGGTGAATGGAGGAGGATACTGTAGGTTACCTAGGAAAATAATAGTTTCTGTTATGGAGGGTAAGAGGGGTAGAGGGAGACCAAGACGACGATGGTTCGACTCAGTTTCCAATGATTTGAACATAAGAGATAGAGAACTGAACGAGGCCACAGAACTAGTTGTAGTTACAAATAGAGGATTGCGAAGACGATTAGTAAATTCACTTGCAGGCTGAACGCTGAAAGGTATAACAGTCTATAATGAAGATGTATGTGTATGTGTGGGTGTATTGATCTGAGATGTATAATCTAAAACATAGACTAAGTTTGGACAATATTTTAAACACCAACATCACTATTATTTGCACTGCAGTGTGCAATTACATTATTTATTCAATTAACACTGTTATTAATGAGCATTGTTAACTTAAAATACTGAGACCACCCCAGCCGGCAAGCATTGGTTTTGTGGAGATAATTAGCTATTTTCTAAATTCACGTGCTTTCTCTTTCACCTATGTCTATTTTTTTACAATTGGCTTTACGTCACACCGACAGAGATAGGTCTTATGACGGCGACCATCTCCCGAATGCAAGCTCACAGTTGCACGCCCCTATTCGCACGGGCCAACTCGCTCGGTTAGTAGTAGTAGTAGTAGTAGTAGTAGTAGTAAGTAGTAATCTTCTGTGTTGGTTAATGTTTATTTTTAACGCCGTGTACAGTTATTTGACCTCTCGTTGCACTTGATTACTACCATCTGTTCCTCGTTACTCCTACACTGTATAATTTCCAAGTTTGCCAATCAACGAAGGGGAAGTAATATGCAGCTTCCTCAGCCAAGTTCCAATTTTGAGCCAAGATTTCCAATTAAGAGGAGATTATATGACAATCTTGATGGGTAATTAGCTACCGCCTCTTAATATTTAGCATAAAATCCCGTTTCTATATAAGACCAATGCACTCTCACAATCCATATCGCATGGTTAAAACTTTGTGAAAATCAGATCGATCTGTTCATCTGGAAGGGGATAATCCATAGGATATCTTTGTTTTTGTTTACGTTGTGTGTGTGTGTATGTGTATGTATGTGTTCTTTTCTACTGTGTTACTGTTGAAATAGCTCCTTCTGAGGATCAGTGGTCGAGTGTGTGAGCTTCGGGGATGCTTAGATCATGAGTTCAGACCCAGCAGATGTAGTCCAGCTTTTATAGAGCAGAAACAAATATCCACTCGGCACTCCCTGCTGTGCGATGTAGGCATGTAAAGGATTTCTTGAGACGCATTTGGTGTTTGTCTGACAGGCACTTATTATTCCTATCAGTGCTAGCCAAGTCTACACTTCATGCTCTGATCCACTGTTGTTACTGGGGCGTTTGTTGCCATGAGCTCACAGAATCAGAGGTGGACAATGAGGAATAGACTAGGCGGCAATTACTAGTTGTTTAGGTTTTGGATCTGGACAGTATCAATGGAATGCAATATATCGCGGTCCACTGACGTACTCTGTTGTTTAGTTTGGTTATGGAGTCTGTGATATGTCGACAGCCCTTTGTACTTACTAAATGCGCGTACATGTGCGCTGTGAAATAACCCATATGTGCAGAATATATTTTTCTAAACGACCTACTTGGTCAGAAGCGAAGTCCAGAGAGCGTTGTTAACAACTACATCTCAGACGGTAAAAGCGCCGGCTTTCTGAGGTCGAGTTGCCGGGTTCGATCTCGGCCCACTCCGGTGGTATTTATAGGTGCTCCAATACACCAGCTTCGTGCCAGTACAATTACTGGCAAGTAAATGAACTCTTGCAGGACGAAGTTCTGGTACCGCAACGTCTCCGAAAACCGTGAAATTGGTGTTAGTGGAACGTAAAAGAAGTATATTTTGTTCTTCTTCTTCTTCTTCTTATTTTTATTATTATTAGCCCACCTGGTGGCTATGATCGTTAAGGCGTTGGTGTCTATACGGTGTGACACCGTGGTTAGCCGGTTCGAGTCCCGTTAGTAAAAGAAGTTCTCCACCAAAATGTTGGCCGGCAGGGTAGGGGAGGTGGTGGTATACAATTTCTAATCACTAGGTTAAGTTCCAAAAGCCTGGATTAAACTCCACACCTCTCCGCAGTGCTCATATGAGGTGAGAGCTTATGGCGCTGTTGATGGTGATTCGTCCGTCGGATGGAGACGTAAAGACTTGAGCAGACTCCTTGGTGCTATTCGAGAGTAGTAGGCTATGTGCCGGCACCAATTTTCACCTTCTTCCTTCCTACTATCATATATCACGTCATTCATTTCATCTCGTCAGACTCAACAGTCTGAAAAATAAGCTTGTTTTTATATTAAACTGGTAATCTAGTTAGATTATAAAATACTACTGTTGGCTTTAGAAAGAGTATTGAGGTTGACGTCAGGAAGGGCATCCGGTCATAATAATTTACAACGAAAATTCCTCTCACTTCATACCCAACCCCGCAGAGGAACGGAGAATGGTTGGATACATTATTATTATTATTATTATTATTATTATTATTATTATTATTATTACTATTATTGACAATTGAATAACGTTTATTTGTTCTATTCGTTTTACGTCGCACCGACAAAGATAGGTCTTATGGCGGCGATTGGATAGGAAAGGCTAGGAGTGGAAAGGTAGCGGCCGTGCCTTAATTAAGGTACAGCCCCAGCATTTGCCTGGTGTGAAAATGGGAAACTACGGAAAACCGTCTTCAGGGCTGCCTACAGTGGGGTTCGAACCCACTATCTGCCGGATGCAAGCTCATAGCTGCGCGCCCCTAACCGCACGGCTAACTCGCCCGGTGTATAACTTTTACGTGTACTCTGCCATTGTTATAGTTATCATATACCAGTGGCGTACACTGAACCCCAGCTACTTCAGTGCTGCTGGGGTATAGAATTTAGTACTGTATTTACATTCCCTTATTATTCCTTAAAACATTTCTTTATCTAGTTAAAAAAGTTCAAAGAGCTAAGTCAAGGCAAGTACAACTGTCTCGATAACCCGTTCGCTTTATCGCAGTCCTGGTCTCTCCAGCGAGCTGGGTTTTTTAACTGGCGCGAAAGAGAGCTACCCCAGCAAAATTCAAGTCGCTTGGTTGACGCAAGAGCTTCAAGCCTCCTTCTCTCGGGGTGGCGGGGTGATAGCTGTTGGCTTCGCTCGAGATTAACAGCATCTTACGGCGGAAGAGCAGCTAGCTTGGGTACATGTTAGTTGTCATAGTTAACACTCGAAGTGTTCAACATCACACACCAGAGGCTACAAGAAAAAACATTATAGCCACTTGCAGATAGTCTTGCTAATAGAAATGAACATTTTATGAAATCAGTTGTAATAATACTTTACTTTTGGATTTTAGCATACATGAAGTTCTTGGTAGCGATTCATTGGTGGCTCGTGTAGAGTATGTTTTCGAATGCACGAGGCAAAATATTTCGGTTAATTAATTAATTAAGTTAGTTAGTTATTTACTGCATGATCTGTTGGCTTGTCATATATTCACTTAGTTATCTAGTTAGTTTGTAAAATAGTAATGTTGGCTTTAGAGAGAGTGGTGAGGCTGTGATTTCTTTTTATCATTAATTTTTGAAGCTGCGGTGATGAATGTGTTCACCGCACGTCACTGTCATATACTGTTGTTAAGTATAACTTAACAGTCTGAAAAATAATCTTGTTTGTATATTAAACAAGCTGTCGTGCTAAATGTTGATGGGTATATCTTACTGTATATAAAAATGGATGTACATGTGCATGTACATCTCCTGTTAAACCGTTGGAACAATTTCAACCAGACTTGGTACACTTATGACTTCCTATATGGAGACGAGCACTGTGGGGGAAGCCATCCTTAGCACCCTTAGGGGTCGGGGATCAGGGGGGAAGTCAGGTATAAAAATAATCGAAAATAATGTTGAATCCTTTCTTTCCGAGGTCGCTGAGATGAATAGTAACACTTCTGACATTTTAAATTTCAAATTACGCCCCTTTTCGGACGAGGGACGAGGGGAACAGTAAGACATAAAAATAATCGAAAATAATGTCGAATCCATAGTTTTTGTGGTCGCTGAGATGAATAGTAACACTCCGTATATTTGTGAAGTACAAGTTCGGTCCCCTTCGGGGTGAGGTGGTACAAATATTCCTACTCTCTCGGAAAGATACTGTTGGGGCAAGACGCCCCTAGAACCCCTAGGGAAGGGGGAAAATATAATCTATATTAATAAGTGGAAGTCGGTTTGGAGCGATCTATATATACGGTACTGTATATATATAAATTGTATAAAAATTAAAATTGACGTGAATTAATGAGGCTCTTTCAAGCATCTTAGAAACTTAAACCTTGGTACAAGGGAAGCTGATGACTTCAGGATCCAAAAAAAAAATTCGAGAATTCTCAAAATTCCCTGAGGGGGACACACTGAATGCTTCAAATTTGGGACTCAGTTTAAGAACGCAGTCGGATATATTTATCCAAAACGATAACCTATAGGTTACAAGGGCTTAAAACATTCCTGAACCTCCTACTTTTTAACCTCCTCCCCAAATAAAGATGACGGAACAATCTGCCAGACAAGCTAGAAAATTGAAATTTGACAAAATTCTAGATTTTAGTCTGTAACCGACGAAAAATTACGAGATGTTTAATTTTTTCATTTTTACTCCCCAGAACTATCGAATTATGGAGGCTATTTTAATGACGGTGCAGACCTAACGTTCGAGGCATTTGGTGGCTAAACGGAAAGTCGTATCACAAAACGGATGGCAAATCTCTGTTCAATTTGGGGTGATCTACACCTTTGGTCCTATGACTTTTGTCATATCTCTTTGTCCCTTATTCGTTAGATTTGGCTGTATTTCTCGATCGTACGTAATTTTGTACTTATAACACGGATATTTCATAGTTTGACACACTTATAGGAAAGATAGAACCATCAAATTCATCACGAACACTGGAACACCCAGTGGCCATATGTGAGCTAAATTCTATATTACATATTACGTATGTATGAGAAAGGCAATGAAGTGTTCGAAAACTCTATCCTAATTTTGCCGTATTCCACGCTACTAACTCAATCTAACTCACAGA
Organism: Anabrus simplex; assembly: GCF_040414725.1. Taxonomy (NCBI): domain Eukaryota; kingdom Metazoa; phylum Arthropoda; class Insecta; order Orthoptera; family Tettigoniidae; genus Anabrus; species Anabrus simplex. The sequence continues at coordinate 308,263,443 of NC_090265.1, read as the reverse complement.
GTAGATACGAGAAAATGTCATAAGATCAGCCACTTAGACCCCTAAAAGTGGCGTCTTATGGTGCAATCCGTCAATCAATATGACGTACTGTTTAACAGCAGTTAATCTGTACATGAAGGTGTGCAATATTCTAAACTGCATATACTTTCGTATGTCGATGTTAATATATTCATTGACGTCGATGTGTAGAGATCAAGAAAGGGGATATCTTACATTATAATTAATATTTTAGAAATCGGTAGTGGCTGTCAGAAGGAGGACATCTGCTAATGTAATCAATACTGGCATTAGGAAAGGGGTCCTTCTCCAACTCCTGTATAACTGGCATTAGTAGGGTGGGACTACCATTGTAAGGAATAATTCCCTTCTCCATTTGACTGCCAGAAGGCACGGTGGCATGCATATTTTTTCAAAACTCCCCTAACCGATTGTGTCTGGCAGCAGGCAAGGGTGCCCGCCATTAAAAAATACCCATCTGAAATGTGACTGGCATTAGGCAAAGTGGCCAGTCATTATTTCGCACAGCACAATACAGTTTTGACTGGCAGCACGGAAAGTTCCTGCCATTAAAATAAAAACTCCCCAACTGTAAAGTGTCTGGAAGTAGGAGATAGGCCTGCCATTTCCAACGAAAACTCCCCCAAATCGATTGTGATACCGAGGTAGGCAAGGGGGCCTTGTATTATAATGAAAACTTCCCAACTCGATTTTGAATGACAGTAGACAAGTGAGCCTGACGTTAACATCACACCTCCGCATCTCGCCTCGCTGCCTCGCGGATAACACTAGGACACTTGCAATTAAAAAAACTTTATTCACTACGTGTACAGTAATTTACTTCAACATCCGTATACAGTGTAGAATACCGTAGCGAAGCACGGGTACATTTGCTAGTTATATATAATTACAGAAGCAATGCCATCGAGTGTAGATGAATGGCAGCCGAAAAGTGAGAGCAGGAGTTTTATGAGTTTACGGCATTGCAGTCCACTGAATTTTATTTTTCGATATTAGGGCATCCGACGTCAAGGGAGGTTTTCAATTTCGCCTTCCTTCATGACTTCCTTTTCTGGTAGTATTTTTCCTCACAGTTTCCTTCTCATTTCGACGATTATCTTAATTGTCTTCGTGATCAAATGGGATCCCTACAGCAACGACCTTCATCGACATTTAACTCGTTACTATCTCGATTGACAATGCATTCGCATGTCAGTGATGTTCGGTGTTGATTTAGTTCGCACAGAAAATTTAAATTCGTGGATATCGGTTATCACAGCCCGAGCAGTAAAATTGCATGAAGCATAAATGAAATAAAATTGTAGATAGGTTTGAAAAAACATTGTTAGAGTACCTCACGCACCCGCTAATAAACCATAAAAATTGGAACGGACTTCATCTGATATATTTCCTTTTTTGGTTTATTAAGGTGAATGTTTCTCGAAGTTAATGTCTTGGTTGTTGTATCTTTGCAGCATTGTGTATTAAAAAATGAATGCTTGGTGTCATTACTTTGTTAATGATTGCTAGAATATCTCCTCTTTTGTACTTCCACCTGAATCCAAACAGTGAGTTTCCTCATAAATCTCCCAGTCAGTGTTGGTGACACGACATCGTTTTGTGTGACAGTGAATATTTCTAGGTAATGATCTGACTCCCGGATTGGAGTCTAACCAGTTACTGCTTCGTCGTATGCAAATTGGTGAATATCAACTATCCGCGGGGTTGGAGTTGGTGGAGAGGAGGTGTCATCCAGGTATAATATATGTTAATTTCACATACATGGTGAGTTAGCTACGTGGCATGGTTCGTGTAGCTCTACGTTTTCATATCTGTTATCATTTAAAAGTTATTGCAATGCACAATAAAACAGCTGTCATTTACCATGTGCCCTGGGAGCATCGTGAAATATTTCAAAACACTTGTTTTTATCGCTAATGTTTAACTTCTTAAAATGAATACCCCAGAATACACACACTTTAATAATAGAGGAGATCTTTAATAAGATCCGCGTGTGGTGACAGGAAGAGCATCCGGCCTGAAACCACCCACTAAACACGGGTGCGCCTTCAACCTCGCATAAACTGGGAAAATTATTTTAATGGTGCTAGAACATCGAGCGTTTCCTCCGATGTGCTGACCAACTCAGAACGATTTGCATAATTACCGAGGCCTATATAAATTTTGAATAATTTTTCGTAAATTATTAATCAATTTTGTGAAATTTGTATTTATACCCTATATACCTAATGTAAAATCCTTATCCTTCCTGGAATTTCCACTGTCCTCTGAATATATGTATATATTTAATTGTGCTCTGGTTTCGATAATGAAATATCTCTTTAGCGGTCCGCATGTTACTAACCACTCTCTCCCATCATTATTTTATCACCGAAGTTAGTATGAGGTTTTCTCCAATCAGCTGCTTCACCATGTTTCTCGAACGCTCGGAGTGCTTATTTGAGCTGCCTGCACTGCATGTATGTCCGACTCGTTGGCTGAATGGTCAGCGTACTGGCCTTCGGTACAGAGGGTCCCGGGTTCGATTTCCGGACGAGTAAGAGATTTTAACCTTAATTGGTTAATTCCAATGGCTCGCGGGCTGGGTGTGTGTGGCGAATTCAACATTAGAAATCATCCTTATCTTCACAGACATGCAGGTCGCCTAATAGGCCGTCTACTATACGTAGAAAAATACCTGCACCAGGCCTCTCTGGAGGCCATACGCCATTATTATACTGCATGTATCTGTAGTTGCTGAGTAGTTGGACACTCCACTCCACCCTTGAGTGAGCTGGTTCTCCTCCTAGTGTTTTTCGCCATTCCGAGGTAAAGCTGGGAGTGGGGAACTTTCCTGTTCAACAGACTTGATTCATTTTCTGGCATTAGTGGGCATATTTCATACATTTAACCTCAACAAGCTCGCTCGACCAGAGTTAATTATATGTGGTCACGGTCCATGAAGTTAAATCTGTGGTACTTTCAAACTTTGCATATCAAATCTAAGTATGAATAATTTGTGTGTGGTGCAATGTGGCCCTGCGCGATTTTGAAGAGTGAGCGGTTTATGAGCTTAACTTGCTAAACTTACAACTTTTTCCTTACCCTCTTTTCTTCCCTATTTGTTTTACGTCGCACCGACACAGGTAGGTTTTATGGCTACGATGGGATAGGAAAGGCCTAATGGGAAAGAAGCGGCCGTGGCCTTAATTAAGGTACAGCCGCAGAATTTACCTGGTGTGAAAATTGAAAACCACGGAAAACTATCTTCAGAGCTGCCGACATTGGGGTTCGAACCCACTATCTTCCGGATGCAAGCTCACAGGTGCGCGCTCCTAACCGCATGGCCAACTCGCCCGGTCCTTACCCTTTTCCTTTCTCCCGCTAGATATTTGCTTATTTATGTCTTTCCTGATCATCTTTAGTCTGTATTTTCATGTCTGAAGTTAATTTCCGACTACGTGTGATAATTTAGGGAAATTTCATTGTGCTACAGATATAAGTGTGCTTTTAAATATTTTGGGCCTCCGTAATTGAAAATGGTCCTTGTGGATTTCCCTTAATCTTATGTTGTGACATTTGGTCCAGAGAGACCTGTTATTCTTCCATTGTCTTGTTAATGTTTATTGGAAATTAATTCAGATGTTTAGAGTGTAGTCTTTCTTGACATTTTTTACGGATTAATTAATTTGGATTTTAATCTAGCTGACGATGTTATTATCATAGGACTTCTATATAAGAGTTCAAACTAGGCAACAAGATTAAATTTGTGTCATTGAATGACAACCCTGTTTATGCAGCCTAAGTAATCCACGAATTGTAAAACTTGTTTAGCATGTTTTGCGTCCCTGTGGGAAAGGCATTCTGTGAAAGACAAAGGAATTTATGAGACAGTATTGATTTGGAAGCTATGTGTGTAGGATATTCATATTCTCAGACTAAGTATACTTGTTTTGTTATCTCTATGTAAGCTTCTATATTTTCTGTTTCTTGCCCCAAACACTCGCGATCATTGGTCATCCATGGTTTCTTCTCTTGTGCTCTTGTGGGGGGGGGGGGGGAGTCAGTATTATTATTTCCATTCACTGCGCTGTACTCATCACGTCAGTATTACTGGGTCGTTACCTATTACTGGGGATTTCATTAGGCTCCTTATTTGTGTACAGCAATAATAATAATAATAATAATAATAATAATAATAATAATAATAATAATAATAATAATAATAATAATAATAATAATAATAATATATATTTTTTGTGTTTCAACTGAGGAAGGAACGAGGTTATCTTACTAGGCTGGTATTAGTAGCTAAAATTTTCTGCTTGTTCTTTACTGTTCAATTACTGTTGGAATGCTTTTGCTTCCCCAATTCTGAAGCATTCAAATCTTTTGTGTTGAATATATCTAAACACTTTCCTCGTTTACGAGGGATATACGTCCCTAACCAGATAGTCACGAGGATGCGTGTCTTCCACTTCTCCGCCTATCGATTCGTCTCGTACTCAGCTGAGAGACGCGCTCCGCCTATTACGCAAGACTCTGGAGAGCTGTGTTCACCATATCCTTAATTGTTAGCCAGTGTTCGCCATTTGAACTCAAGGCGTGTACTTTTTTCCCTTAGGTCTATTCCTTCCCAATTATAAACTTCATTTACGAATAATTGAAAGAAATACTATGAAATTATTGGCATTTTGTTAAAGGGAAAAGACAAAATGTTAGCTAATTCTTATGACTGGTTCCAATGCTCTGTTGTCAAAAGCTAAAATCAAATATTTTCGGTTTAAGTAGATTAAATGGGGGATAGCAAATGATTTACTTTTCATAATTATCAGTGTAGCATCGAATTTATGCTTGTATAGAATAATTCGTTTTCCCACCGAAATAAATATTCATACTCTGCATTATTGCCTTCAATAACTAAAAGCATATTTCACGGCTTATAGGCCTGACGACCTCGTCATTTTCTAGACACGTAGCTTTTTTCTTGCTGATTTTAAACACAGAAAAAATGCAATGAAACATTAAACGTTATTTTCCCGAAATTCGAATAATTGAAATACAATATTCACTAATTAACGGTCAGCTTTGAAATAAGAGTTTCCGCCGGTTATAATCCAAGTGTACTGCTGCAGTGGACGTTCATATCAAAATATTATTCCACATTTCTAATTCATATCCTCCAGCTTTGCAATGATTACACCATAAAGTTTGACGTTAAGAAACGTTCATGTTCTCCACCTATAATTTTTGTTTATTACGCACGCTAACTGACACACCGTAAAAATAGAGAATTTATATTAATTACTCATGTTACAGCATTTGATCTCTTCATATTCGTCTAGTAAGAACTTTTGTGCATAATACGTAGATAGCGTTGATAGCGTTTAATTTAATCTTGTTAAAGGCACACTTACTGTTGTCTTTGGTTCATTTTAGGAGACATGGATATATTCAGTCGCCGGCCCCCGTGACCTTGTTGGGATATAAATTATATTATAATATTAGTGTCTCCGCAAAACATCAAGAATTTAACATTGTTTTCTTTGGCACGGCAAAATTCCAAAACAGTATTATGTCTATCTGTTCGGGCCGTTGGCCGATGACATAGATGTTAAGCCCCTTTAAACAACAAACATCAATAAACAAACATAAATTCGGGCGTGAAAACATAAATCTAATTATTGTAATTTCCCTGCTTTTTGGCTGAATGGTCAGTGTCGTGGCCTGGGGTTCATAAGACCCCAGTTTCGATTTCTGGCTGGTTTGGGTATTGAAACTGCATCTGGCTAATTCCTAGGACTCGAAACTGAGTACCTGCATTTGTTTCAATACACTCCGCTTCATATATATTCACTACCAAACACTAGTGAAACACGTAATAGTGAATATATCCTTCCACATAGAGTGAGGGCATCTGTCCGTTTTCTGTCCTACACTTGATCCGGAGAGTGATAACCCTCGACCTGATAATAAGATAAGGATACATCACGGTTTAGTTCTGAGTAAGTGTTAAGGTTTATACTTTCCTTAAGGTACAATCCACTCTTTTCATTGTCGCTAGTATAACTTTTAAGACTTTTTCAGTTTATTGAAACACAAAATACAACATTTATAAAATCACCAGCACTTACCTGTAAAATGTTATTAATATTTTATTTTACACTTATATGATAGTGATTCCATAATGTTTGCATTTCGTGTTTTGACAGAATGAGAAAACTATTAGGTGTTAAGGGTAGTGGGAACACTAGAATAGGAAATATTGAGATTTTTAAGGTTTTCATTGGAAAAAATCTACACGTTACTAATTACACTAAGGTATTACTAGTTAATAACCTCATTCTACAAGTATGAATTCCGTTTTATGTTAATATTTTGAACTTACCCCGTTATGACATACCGAAACCTACGTTGTTCCAATACCATCTGACGTACAAGACTGCGGTTTATACTAACGGGAGGAGTAAACTTATTTCCTTAACTGGTAACATTGGAAAGAGAAGTATAGCTATTTACAGTTCGGTATTTGATAAGTGAATTTGTCTATATGAGTGTTTCTATTGAATTAATTTCATTTCCCTTGATATTTTCAACGTATTATATCGCAAATTACTAAACTGATATATTTTCATACGTGATCCAAAGCATTTAGGAGAAGTAATTGAACCAAATGTATTCAAAAGCTCACTTCTTGAACGTACACAATATACTTCTTTTAACACTTTGTTTGAGTTAAGGAAACAAATACTAACTGAACTTAAACTAATTCATATCTCTTCCTTTTAGTTCAGTAATGTATATCAAATTCTAGCAGAAACTCTAAGGATTTCAGACTTCTGTCTGTAGGAGTTTCAGAGATGCAGGGACATACGCATAATCTGGCTTAGTGCACTATTTTTGTTTTGTGTATGTAAGTCATTATACGTTAAGGAAGATATATACATTGCATAAAGAAAACAGCATCCAGGTAGTTATTCAAATGCAAGAAAAGCGTAACAAATGCACAAAGCTGAGAATTTGAGATTTTGAACATAAAATTATCGTTCATTATGTTGCAGACCAATAACATGTATAGCTACCTAAGGCCATGAGACATTCTAGGACAAGAGGATGCATACTCAGCCAAACTCTGGAGATATCGAGCAGATTATCTTCTCATTTGTTATCAGGTTCAGTCGTTCCTGAATGTTGGCAGGTAGGTTAGGATGTTGGGCAACTACTCCCCTTGTTTCATGCCACACCTGTTTAACACAGTAGATGTCCGCAGAATATGCCTGCCACACCATTCGCTTTCCGTCATGCGTCTCAAGGAACTCATTGCCCACACTGACACGATGGGCACGAGAAATCATCCGCTAATGTGCAGTCCTCACCAACATTTGTAGCATATCATGTAACTACAGATTGAAGGATGTTCTTTCTGCATACCATATCATTAATTATTCATCATTACCCTGGGTAAGAATTTGAGGAGTGCTTCAACAAAACTCGAAGCAAAGTTTTCTTTTTTACTTGCTATGCGGGTCCTGGGAGGGCAAGAAGTTAAAGACTTCTACCATTTGTAACCTCGGCACTTCGTACGGTAGAGTGGTTAGCTCTAAGCCCGACTACCTCTGCCCCCAGGAATTCACTTGGCACTGATTTTTGGTACAGGCTGAGTGAACCTCCGAAAGTGGAAATCTCATTTAGTAATTTTCTTCTTCTTGACGAGGAATCGAACCCACATACTTTCGGGTGAACCGAGCACCCCTTCACCGTCTCAGCCAGGCACACCTCCAACTATGATCCTACCACAGAATATGATGATGCTGACGGCACTCCAGGACGTAGGGCTCGTTCCATCTCTCACTGGATCGTCTCCAGGCTCTAATCCACCGTTCCTGATACCATAGGCCAGCGCTTCTCAGGGTTCATTGCGTGGCGCAAGATGCAAAAGACGACTTTGCTAGGAAGACCCCAGTGCAGACCCCCACTCATCGATTTGGAGCAATAGCACTGTCTTTCTCTATGCCTGTCTCGCTCGCTCCACCCGTCTCTCCATTCCACTTGCTGTGCAATGCTCCACCATCCGAGGAGAGTTGAGCCGAGCTTCGCCGAGTCAACCCGAGGCAAAACGCTGGTCCGAACCATGCAGAGTCGGACCGATGCACTGTGCACTGAACCTCTGCAGCTCGGTTTGCACGCGTGAGGTTTTTGGCTTTTCAGATGCCTTACCATAGGCTATGAGTTGTTGCCCACCTCACACAAGCTGGCCGATGAGGTGGTTTAAGAGAAGCTTTTGCCACATGCCCCCTTGTAATAATCATCCATCGTGCAGGCGGTTTCTCATTGGCTGACCTGACGTATTCATTCCGGTGGCCCTCCGAAGATCCTTGTGGAACGGGGTGGCAGAATCTAAGGGCCTACGGCGTACTGAAAGCAACAAATACCGAACCTCTGTGCGAGTTGTTCTGCGTGTCCTTTGGCGATCAGCAAGCGTTTGTACCCCATGAATTTTATCTAAACTATGAAGATGCACTCTAACTCCCTCCAACACGAACGGTGACACTGATGTGTCGCCACCCACCTTGCAGGAAAGTAATACAATTCAAACGCAGTCAGTAGCATAAATGGGTGCTCTCTCCATGCTTACATAAATACTATCTGTACGCCACCGACTTCTTACAAGTGATGTTAAAATGACCGTCACCAAAAATATAAACAACTTATTAGCTAAATATCGAACCTCATATGGGAAAAACATCACTGCGTGTTTCAGCTGTTGTCCTACAGTGCACACTGTTAACATATTCGAGGTACAATGACATATATATTACGTGAAAATTCGTGATATTCAAAACTTTTTGAGCACTGTACAAGTAGCGAATTCAATAAAAATATAATAATAATAATAATAATAATAATAATAATAATAATAATAATAATAATAATAATAATGTTATTTGATTTACGTCCCACTAACTACTTTTTAAGGTCTTCGGAGATGCCGAGGTGCCGGAATTTAGTCCCGCGGGAGTTCTTTTACGTGCCAGTAAATCTACCGACACGGGGCTGTCGTATTTGAGCATCTTCAAATATCACCGGACTGGGCCAGGATTGAACCTGCCAATTTGGAGTTAGAAGGCTAGCGCCTTAACCGTCTGAGCCACTCAGCCCGGCATAAAAATATAATATGGCCTCAGCTACCATGTGCAGACATTTCAGTTTGGCGCTATCTGGTTGCCTGCCCGTCAATTTGGACTTCTGTTTCACTCTAGGCTTCCTATGTGGCAGATTAAACCTCATCTCTTGGGCGTCTATGATTGAGTTTCAATTAATTTTGTCGGGTAAACACCAAATGTGTCATCAGAGATCATTGACATGCTGACATTGTAGGAAATGGCGCGTCGAATAGAATTTTCTCTACCCTTCGAAATCCGTGTACCTCTGGGGGGTTTGAACTCGCTCTCTTGGGTTCCGGAGTTCAACACTCTACCACTGATCCACAGAGGCAATCAGCAAGTTTATTAACCTAATAGGGTTTTCCAACTCCCCTTAAAAATATCGACCCCAAATGATACAGATTTTTAGTTCTACCTTGGGAAGTAGGTGTGCGAGTATAGTTTCCGTTTTTGCAAATAATAACTTACTCTAATCGATATCTCATTGTACCAAATATCAGTTCAGCCAGGAAAGAACACCAGTTCTCAGAAGACAGGATCACAGTTATTGTAAGATGGAAATGGGTCAACTAACATTTATTTTATCTGAAAATCCCACAATTTAACGAAATTGAAAAAGAGGTTAGTAATAGAGATTTATCTTCGAAAATAGTAAAATAGAGTCCAGAATGTTGCCATTGACGATTTCACGGCCCGTACTCACAGACATGATACTGTATAGGCTTCTGAGCTTATGCCGTGTCAAAAAAAAAAAAAGTGAACTTCTTTACTTTTTGCAGATAACTCTCAGAGAACCCTCTTAGACTGATTTCTGATGGTTCGGTCAGCTTCCGCTTCAAACGCTAGCGCTGTGCCACTTCCGGGAGGCCATCTGGTGACGAATGAACGTACCATTTCCACTTCTATCATAACGTCTAAATTTTAAAAGGTCATCGTTTAAGAAGCTTTTCTCGTGGACATTCGAAATTTTCTTCTGATGACACAGAGCACAGTTCTCTGCGAAACGTAAAGAATTTCACCTTATTTTCTTGACACGGCATAAGCCCAAGAGCCTATACAGTATCACGTCTAGAGTTCAGAATATTGAGTGAAGGGGTTATTCACAAAAAAAAAAAAAAAAAAAAAAAAAAAACATGTCTTTCTTAATATACTTATCCGTGCCTAACCTGAAGTCCAATAGAACAGAAACAGCTGTCTCAGAAATACACTATTCCCATCCAGTTAGTAAGTGATTCAGGACGTGTTGCTTTTCGAGAGATGGTGGCTTCGAACCTCACTCATCCCCACCGTCAGCAGTCGTGGAAAGGGTTTTCCATGGTTTCCCATATTCACACCAGGCAAATGTTAGGGTTGTACCTTAATTAAGGCCACGGTCGTTTCCTCGTCAGTCCTATCCCTCTTCCACTGTCGCCATTACACTAGTCTGAGTTCGTGCGACGTAAAACAAATAGTAAAATTAGAAATTTGAATCGTACTTACGTTACATTAACAAATGATCTGAATTTACAGTTGTCGACTAAGTGGCAGATTCACTATCAATGAATTATTTACCTAGACTTTTCTTGAATGATTACAAAGAAGATGGAAGTTTATCGCATTTCCATTCCTCTTTCTATGACGGAGTATTTCCCGTCATTAATCTTCTTCATTTCCAACATTACTATACATACATATTACTTTTTCTAAAAAAAATCATTCAAGCTCAGTCGTCTACTAATGTCATTACACACCGGGCGACTTGGCCATGCGGTTAGGGGTGCGCAGCTGTGAGCTTGCATCCGAGAGATAGTGTGTTCGAATCTCATTGTCGGAAGCCCCGAAGATGTTTTTCCGTGGTTTCCCATTTTCACACCAGGTAAATGCTGGGGCTGTAGCTTAATTAAGGCCATGACCGCTTCCTTCCCACTCCTAGCCCTTTCCTATCTCATCGTCGCCATAAGACCTGTCTGTGTCGCTGTGACGTAAAGCCACTAGGAAAAAAAAAGTAATTACACCGAGTAAGTGGATGTGCGGTCATGTAGCTATCAGCTTACATTCGGGAGATAGTGGGTTCGAACCCCGCTGTCGGCAGCCCTGAAGATGGTTTTCCGCGGTTTCCTATTTCAGCACCAGACAAATACTCAGGCTGTACCTTAATTTAAGGCAACGGTCGCTTCCTTCCCCCTCCTAGCCCTTTCTTTTCCCATCGTTACCGTAAGTCCTAACTGTGTCGGCACGACGTAAAGCAGATTGAAAAAAATTAGTGCTGCAATTTCACGCCATCTCTTCACTGACAGCCCGGAACATACCACTTAGTTGAGCAGCTCTTCTCCTTACTTCCAATTCTTACTGCCCAAGGATTGTAACTGTAAAGAAGAAATGCAACTAATGACTCCTTGTATAAATGCAATGAACTCTATTTATCATGTAGGTCACCACTTTCTCTCGGATTTCATTCTTCATTTTGAAAGCTACAGTCGGATGCTTTATAACGAAGCATTGATTCATTCATCGGAAAACGAATCTATTATGTGACTGGTCTATGTTATGCGGCGCATATTGGCTTCGGGACGTGATGTAATTTTAATGTAATTGAATTCCTTTCACTGCTGGTGTGCGTGTCCAAAAGCGTGTAAAACTCAGTGTGCTCATATTTCAAAACAAGTATATTAAAGACGATCGCTACAAAATGTAGCTTGTGAAAGGCAAGGGCCAAATTTAAATATTATGACATTGGTAAATCATTAAATTTTTAATTATCGTTTCTCAAACACTTTTGCTTGTCGGAACTGCTAAGGAATATCTATCGAACTCTCTGCTATAGCACTCCCCAAAAACGTGCAATTGGTCCCGTTACTAGTATATACCACCAATGCTTTAAGATTAGATTATTAATTCACAATAAGACTGGTTGCGAGTTTCCAACTGATCGTAAGGTGGGTAGAGCAAAAGGGAGCACTACATTCCTCCCCCAGATGCTAATATGTCCGAACTTCTTAAAACATAGGTTGCATATGGTGAATTTCAGTGGGTTCGGCTCCTTGACTGTATGGTCTTCGCAATGGGCTTCTGTATAGATTGACTTAGGTTAGATATCCGACTGAGCTTGCGATTTTAACTGCGTATTTCTCTAGCCCTAGGATTGCGTGCCTGTGTTCGTCTTTATCTACATATAAAACACTAACAGACACCACATGAACACACAAAGATTTGGCTTCAGGAAGGGCGTTCGATAGCAAAAGTTGCCTAAATCTACATCAAACGTCAATAAAAAGACCAAGAAGAATATAAAGGAGAGCGGGTGGTAATAGTTGAGGGGGAAGGGACAGGAAACGTACTGCAAATTCGTTTTCTCGAGTGGGTGCATATATGCTTAATTACATGTTCCGTCGATTTTACGAAACACTTTTACTTTTGAAGCTTAACTGTTTATCTGTTATTCATTTTAAATTGTCAACTTACCTTGTATATCATATCCAAGAAATGGCCTAACTTATTAGATATTTTTTTCATTCCCAATGGAAATTACAAATCAATGTATTTGATTCTTCTTCGTAAACTCTTTCAGTAAAACTTTAAAGTCATTCATATTCCATTTGGGGCGATGCTTTATCCGATTACATGTTATTTAGCCATTCACCACACTGTTGTCAATGGTTTTGACCTAGAAACTACTTCTCACATTAGATATCCCGTCGGGTGACGTCAGGGGCTAACTCAAACCATTCTAAACGCTCACCTTGTATAACTAACTACTGTATCTCTCCATCTTACTGCGTCATATTCGATTCCAAGCTCTGCTACGATTTTCATGGTCTTTATGGGACGAGAAGAGGAGAAAGCAGCCTCAATAACTCAATTGGCAAAGGAAGGCGAGACCTCACTTGATACTATTCTATAAGTTGTTTTCCGCGATTTCTCGTAACTCCAGGTTAACGTATAGGATACTGCATACATACAGGCCATTCGATTCGGTCCCCATCTTCAAGAGAAAATAATTTTACCCACCCACCCACCCACCCACCCACCCACCCACCCACCCACCCACACACACACACACACACACACACACACACACACACACACACACACACACACACACACACACACACACACACACACACAGAACAGTATATATACCATATTGGTGCAGGTTATTAAGTAAAGATCACGAAGTACGCAGAGCTATTGATTACGATCCCCTAATCTTGTATTCGAAACTATAAAATCATAAGTGTTAAATCGACCTACCGGGCGAGTTTGCCGTGCGGCTAGGGGCGCGCAGCTGTGAGCTTGCATCCGGGATATAGTGGGTTCAAACCCCACTGTCGGCACCTCTGAAGTTAGTTTTGCGTGGTTTTCCATTTTCACACCAGGCAAATGCTGGGAATGTACCTTAATGAAGGCCACGGCCGCTCCCTTCCCATTCCTAGGCCTTTCCTATCCCATCGTCGCCATAAGACCTATCTATGTCGATGCGACGTAAAGCAAAGAGCTACAAAAAATCGACCTAAACGAGGATCGTGGAGAGACCACGCAGAGAGTACACTGCCCATCGGATAGGATCATCTCATTCTGCCGCTTCTTCCTTGGGGTCGGGGGTGCAATTTATATCACACTACTGGATTCGACCCACTTTTTCGGTTAGATGCTCTTCCTGATACCAACCCTATGCGGAAGTTTGTATTCACTCATTAATGTTTTAGTGGTGGTTTGTAGTGTGATTGTGTAATGCGTACATGGAAAGGTTTGTATAAAGACGATTACAAACACCCATTCTTTGAGCCAGATGAATTAATTATACGCTGCAAAAATTTCCGACCCAGCTGGTATGGAAACCTGGGATCCTTTGAACCGAAGGCCGCTATGTTGACTATTAATCCAATGAGCCGTACACCCACCGGACATGATTCTGGCTGAAATAATGTTTTAGAAATTCACTAATAATCATATCAGACTATGGTTTTAAGTGACAGAGAGTATGATTAACACTGTTCTTCATCAGTTCTGTTTTGCATTTAATGTAGATAGATTTTGGTGAATGAAAACTTGACATAAGTGTAATTGAGAATAATTTATTTCTCAGAATGTAACCAACAGTTGAATTCCTTGAACGTTGTGACGTTACACGCTAGAAAGAAGTTTGCTCTCTGCATGGCTAACCGGGGGTGAAGGAGGAGGTTTCTCAGGGAATGTTTACTTTGGACTGAAATCTTACGCGGAGTTTACTTACTTAATGGTGTTAGCCTAGAGTCATCCGTAGTCTTAAACTTTTCCACCAAACGGTGGCACCTTCTGCAGACATCAGGCACGTAAAGCTTGAAAGAAAGTAATTTACTGTACTCTTGGGAATTGAATATTACAGTCTGTCAATATTCAAGGAGCAAAACTTATGTTTTGAAAATTATCTTACAACAGAATGTAGAAAGGCACACAACCATGTAATTGACATTTATTGATTTTCAGAAGGTATTGTATTCCCTTCACTGAAGAGTCGTATGGGGAGAAAGTGACGGAAGTATGGCATTTCTCCAAACGTTTACAAGGGCTTTAGATGTCCAGTGAGTAACCATCAGCGAAAGGAAGACACAACCCAGCGGGACATATTAGCAAAAATTGGAAATCTAGAGAGAGATTGGAAGATAAATTGAAACAGTTGCAAGAAGAGGCAGAGTTGGCAAATAGTATGTCAAATGAAAACCTGCGGGGAAACTACGAACCAGGAACCTTTGCAGTTAATCTTAAGGAAAATAAGAGGCGCCTGACTGAACACACCAATGAAAATCCTAAGAAACTATTTAGAAATCAGTACTAAACTGGAATCCGCAGGGATCACGCAGATGTGGGAGATCAAGGAATACATTCAGATGTGTTGAAGAGGAAATTATAGAGAAAAGGAAGAACTGGAAGGTCGTGAAGAGACTGAAAATGAAACAATGCAATGGAGTAATTCAAATTCAGGTTTGTGCTCCAAGAGGATCAACATAAGGTCGGCTAAACCGAATGATTATGTTCGGTGATTTCTGAGAACTGACTGATGCACACAGTACACATTTCATTTCTGAACGTGTTTTGAGCAATGGTTCACCAAAAAGAAAGTTCCATGAATTATAACAAAGTCGACTAAGACTTTCCAAACATCACAGATTACAAGATCATTGAACAATAAGAAATAAGTTTATACAAAGTGAACCGAGAATGAAACTGAACTTTTGGGAGGCTGCTCGATACACTCAATAGAAACTATCTACGAGCCTATACAAGGTATTAGCTTATGTCCCGAAAACCTGAAGGACACGAATCAGCCGCTCTCAACTGCTGGTACTGAGTGAATTAGCAGCGTGGTATGGGGCCTTGTAGCTGTAAGGCGTTTGGGAAATGATGGGTTCCAATTCCATCGCTGGCAGCCCTAAAGATATCATTTCCGATGTTTCCATCTTCATACCAGGCAAAGGCTGAGACTATACAATATTGATGCTATGAACGCTTTCTTTTCAATACTAGTCTACCTTTCTCCCACTTTGCCGTAAAATCTCCCTTTGATTGTGCGACGTCAAACCGCTAGCAAATAAATCAACCGTATATGTATGCCATAGTCATAAACCAAACACCAGAATTAAAGAGCTTGAAAAAACTCCAACCGAGAACAGCAAGAACAATTAGAATATGGCCAATACAAATGAACAATACAGTTGAAAGACGTCATATTGTTATAAGAAAAACACTAGCATTTATATACAGTAATTGACCAGTAAATTTCTATACGAAAAGGGAAGAGTTCTACTTAATAATTGTACAGAATTTTTCCCCACGTGCTCATGCGACTGCTAATCCTCTGGAAGCAACCCTTACACCCACCAGTACTTTCTGGTAGGAATGTGTGAGTCAGCTCCTGGCTGGCCTCAAGAAATGTGATAGCTTCTGCTTCAATTGTGCTTTCCGTGTGGTGTCTCTGTGGATGACCTGAAAGGCGAAATTGGAACGTTTCTTTCTGTCATCACCAGGTATATAACAGCGGGGTAGGTATGGTTGAGGATTTAGTTCTTGCTGTTGAATTGAGTTGTGTTGTCTTGTCAACTAATATGTTTTCAGAAGTTATGTGTGTGGAGCATCCACGTGAGTTGATTGTGAAAGTTGCCGGTCTTATCTGGAGTCAAGCCAAGTACAGCGGTAGAGCGTTGTGATAATCAGAAAACGTGTGTTTGAACCTGTCTTCACGGAGCTGCTGTGTGAAGTAACAGTGTTGCGTGCGAAGTGGAAGTTGAAACCTGTCAGTGAAGATCGAGAAGGGTCGCCCGTCCAAGAAATACATCAAGTAGCCGGGAATCCGTTGTGATGGCAAGAGACTTTTTAAGTGGCCACTAATTAGCGAAATGTTGTCATTCATTGTCCAATAATTTGCGTGTGTACTGATTGGTTCATATTAGATTAAATTAGTTCAATAGACAGGCAGTGTTGTTTTCGTTGTTTTCAACCAAGTGAAGATGAAATTTAGCCACACGATCACTTTGTAGGCCAGCAAAGAAGTGGATGAACAGTTTGAATCAAATAGTTATCAGTTAACAGGTAAATGCTTCGAACAGTGTAGCCAACTCGCTCGGTAAGGTGATTTGCCATTGATGTAAATATGAATTTAAACTTTTTCTTTAAATCTTTTTTCGAAATTTTAATAGAGCAATAAACATGTATTTACTCAAAAGTCCCTGCTGTAGATAAATTGCAGAGTGTCGGTTCCCAGATTTTAAGCTCGCAGGTTCAAACCTGACAAAAGTAGTCTAAATGTTTAAGAGTGCAAAAGCATAATTTAGGTACTCCATGTTGTACGAAATTGGCAAAGTAAAAGATAACTGATGAAAAGTTCAATGTTCAACAGATAACTCAGTTACAGGTCACCCCACAGTGAGCCAGCTTCTCTACGATTTGGTAGAGTAAATCGAATGTCGAAGTTGACAAGTAGGTAGCCTAAAAAGTCAAATTTGCAGTCGCTTAAGTGCGGCCAGTATCCAGTATTCGGGAGATAGTAGGTTCAAACCACACTGTCGAGAGCCCTGAAGATGGTTTTCCGTGGTTTCTCATTTTCACACCAGGCAAATGCTGGGACTGTACCTTAATTAAGGCCACGGACGCTTCCTTCCCAGTCCTACCCCTTTCCTGTCCCATCGTCGCCGTAAGACCTATCTGTGTCGGTGCGACGTAAAGCCAATAGCAAAAAAAACCGTCAAATTAAATGACTGCATAGAGTAGCTTAAGCAATACGACTACATTCTTATTACTACTTGTACGGATGCTTAGGTGAATGTTCAGCACAGTAGATTTCGGATAAAACGGCACCGTGTTCGATTCTCGTCTGGGATGGGGATTTTTCACTGTCTCTGTTTAATTCGATTTGCTCTGGGTCTGCATTTTTTGTTCCTTTCAGTAGACATATCTTCAGCACATTCAGTGCAATGCACTACCACTCGCCACAGAAGTACGCTATGGTTATTAAATCCCGTCACATGGGCTTTCAGGAAATGTATCCGACCCTAAAACTGGGGCAAATCAATACCACGAATGAGATTATTATTAGTTCAGTATTTAATATTTTACAATCAGCTGACAGAACTGCTACCTTCAAGAATGCAAAATTAGAAGTCCGCAGAAAACGATAGAAACACTTCAGTAGTTAGAAGGTGAAGTGGAAAATCCTCAGTATATTTTTCCTAATAGGATTCTCTTGCGCTTATATAAATGTGAGGTGATTGGTGGATGAATAACATATTGAATTTAATCCAAAAGAATGGAGACTATTTGCTGATTTATAAAGAGTGAGCTTAAAAGCAGCTTATTACACAACGATAATATAAAGCCTTCATTATCGGTGGTTCATTCAACTGTTACGAAAGAATTCTGTAATAATATGCCACCATTATTGAATGGCATTGGCTATGACGCACACGGCTAATCTATTGGAAATATGGTTGAATTTCGGGAGAGTATTTATCAAGCCCTTTTTGGTTCACGCTTTACAAGAGCAACATAGCACAAAAACACACATAGACACACGATGGTGAGAAGATTCTTATTTGAAGATAAGTATTTAACAAAAATTATGACAATTAAACCAGTGGATCCTCCTAAAAAACTACAAAACATAAATCGAAACCGTTCTCCCAATCAATTCATACCGTGTTGCCTCTGGGGAGGCCAGATCCAGGTCTTTCTATTTGATGCCCGTACTGCACGTCTAGGTGTCGTAGTGGTGCTAATAATGCTGGTGATGGTGGTGGTGATTATTGTTTTAAGAGGAAGTACAACTAGGCAACCAGCCTCTATATAACACTAATCAGAGGGAAAAAGAGAAGGGATCTGACACTTCGAAAAATGAAGATATTGGTCAAAGAAAGACAACGACTACGAAGGAGGTGAAAATGAACGACTCCCTAGCCCTCGCAAACCTAATAGCGTCGGGGTCGGAAAACAGCAAGAGTTGACCAAGGGAGGTCGGATAGGATAGATGAAAGTGAGGAGCCTGGCACAAGTAAGTGGAAGCAATGCCAGGACTCAGCTGAGGGCCCCGTGGTCGCCAACCCACGCTCCAAAGTTCAGAGCCCCTGAGGCCCCTTTTAGTCGCCTCTTACGACAGGCAGGGGATACCGTGGGTGTTTTTCTCCCGCCCCCACCCACAGGGGGATAATAATGCTGTAGAGAGAGGGTGAAACTCGATGTTGGCATATAGCCTACGCCCGTCGAATAACACTATGGGGTTCTCCTAACGACTTAATTTCACCAACTGACGGACGAATCACCATCGATATTGGCATATGCCCTCAATCCTTATGAACACTGTGGATTTGGAATTGAATCCAGGATTTTTTCACTCAGTCTAGGGCAGGGCCTCTCAGGGTGCATGCGCCTGGTGCATGCAGTGTGCACGGTGCAAAAGACGACTTCGCTTGGTTGACTAGAGTGCACTCCCCGATTTGGAGCAATAGCGCTGTCTCTTTCTTTCCCCGCGCCTGTCTCGCTCGCTCCCCCTGTCTCCCTCTTCCTCACTTGCTCCGTAGCGCTCCTAACCCGAGCCGAGTTGAGACGAGCTTAGCCGAGTAACCCAGAGACGAACCGTTGGTCCGAGCTGAGCCGAGCTGGACCGATGCACTGTGCACAGGAACTCTGCGCCGCTGTCTGTACGCGTGAGATTTTGGGTGTTTGAGAGGCCCTGGTCTAGGGATTAGACAATTTATACCACCACTACAGGTATACCACCCCGCCGGCCGATATTCTGATTGTGGAAATGTTTCTACCAACGAGACTGGATCCAGGTGTCAGACCTTATGGACTTGATGAATTAACGAGAATTTTGATCAGCTTTAGCGTACTTCATATTAATATCACATGCTTCCGCAGAACATTTCTGTTTAACATATCGCATTAAACACGTGAATTTAGCCACGCAATCTGCATAAATAAAATCGTAAAGGTCGCGTGTCCGTACATTTGCTGTTTCAGCAGAAATATTTATATTTGATAATTACTCGTTTCATCTGAAGGTGTCTTACCTTCGGTGTCGATTTGACTGTGTTCCTAAAACTGGGAAGTGCCTAGAAATGTCATCCAAGCTCCGTGTTTGGAATCCACCTGTTCAGGTGTTTGTTGTCAGGTGCATGTGATGTCAAGATTATCATATGGAGAAGAGAGATAGAAATATCAAAAATTTCTCCTAATTTTCTCCGTTAGTATTGGGTCTATGCAAGAATTGTACATTACAAATGTTGTACAGAATGCTCATTATAATCGTTTATTCTAGACTGATATTCATTGCACGACGGACAACAATGGGAATATTTACGAAAATTGAATTTAGTCCCGTGGTACACTCGGGGCATGTCATTGAAGGGTCTCTTTAAATGTAGGTTTGCAGGAAGAAAACAGGCGCATTACTTTTTACGACAGTGCAGGTAAAATGGGAAATATTATCAACAACTGGTTTTGTCAAACTCCAGTCGCAGCGTCACGCCAGCGCAGTGATCAAAGAAACGAGAGTATGTAACTGAGAATCTGGGAATATTTCGTACTTCTAAGGACTAGGAAGTTAACCGTACTATACATTCGGAAATCGTCCTTGTTGTCTTAACGTCTCGACTTTGTACTTCACATGCTTATACGGAAATATATTAGTTTAATATGACGTATTAAATGTGTGAATGGAGCAACGTATGCTCCCATAAATTCATGAAGAAGATAGACGGATTGTCAAAAGTAAAATTGTACTGACTGGCTTTTGTTGTCAGTTGAGGTGTGCTCTGAGACTTACGTCCGCTAGATTGTACTACTGTTGCATAAAACTAACCCGTCAATGACACGTTCACAAAATATGGTAATTCATAATAATAGCCTACTAATTTCGGGGACGCCGAGGTTCCGTAATTTTGTCATGCGAGAGTTCTTTTACGTGCCGACAAATGTACCGATACCAGCTGATGTATTTGAATACCTTCAAATTCCATAGCACCAGCTAACTTCGGCTCAGAAGGCAAGCACCTAACAGCCTTAGCCACTCAGTCCGGCGCTAATAACTAATAAATGGATGGGAATTTACGACATAAAATATTACAGGGGTATTTGCTGTTTCTTGTGTATTTAACGTGACAAATAAAAACGGACTCGTGACACATTAAGGACATGGACGTGTCCCGACGACTCCTCCCCAGTCATATGGGGGCACTGTCAGCTGCATGGTTTTGCTTTCTCGTCCAGGCCTGCTGTCACTCATGTCAGGCAACTCCTCGGATGCACTCTCGAGGTTTAGCGAATTATTATACACTTCTTAGGGCTAAAACATTTGGTCTGGCCTTTATTCGTATCCGGGGACTCTGGATAAGAGCCAGACATGCTAACTGTCCACCAGAGAACTGATCACTTATAAAAACAGAAGAGTTTAAGAGGAGTTTATAACGAAAATTATATTTCATTTCTATCAGGCCAGTGCCATACATAAACGCTGTAACCGCAGAAATGTGATCAATGCTACTTCTCTGAGGGAGAACAGTATGGGAAAGAAGTCCAGTCGCTTGAGTGTGCAATTAAAATAAGCAGCTTAGAGCTCGGTTGAGTGTAATATACCTCCTGTGGGTTTAAATTTCCAATCTGAGTCTTAATTTCCACAGTCATTAAGCTCCTTTTCTCCTTGAGTGCATGTTACATGCTTATGAAAAAGAAAAACGTACTGGCGCAAGAAAAGTTCGTCTGTGAAGAATTCCCTTTGTATTTGTTTTGTGAGATCTGTTTACGGTGTACGTTTCAAACTGTGGAGATGGAGACACAAATATGTAAGTGGGGAGTTACACATGAAGATAAAGTTGGAATTCAAGAGTACGAATTGGGCAAAATATTCATTTATAGGAAGGGGAGTAAGGGATTGGAATAACTTACCAAGAGAGATGTTCAATAAATTTCCAATTTCTTTGAAATCATTTAAGAAAAGGTTAGGAAAACAACAGATAGGGAATCTGCCACCTGGGCGACTGCCGTAAATGCAGATCAGTATTGATTGATTTGATTCATGAGATTGCTGGCCATTTCTTCATCGTGTATCCTAAGTTGAATATCAAATAATTTAAATAAATAAATAAATAAATAAATAAGTAAATAAATAAATAAATAAGGCCTCTAGGTATTGAAATGTCACGTGGTCAGTTTGACGACACCGTCATTTGCATTCTCATTGCTTTCTCGAGCGGGTCTGCTGTCACTCATGTTAGGCAACTTCTCAGATGAACTCACGAGGTTCAGCGAATCTTTTTACAGCCCTTAGTCGAAGAAGAAGAATAAGAATAAGAAGGCGCGTAAGAAGAAGAACTATAATTCCACTTGTTTAAGGCTAATGACAGGTACTACTTTCCCTGTATATGAGCTAAAGGTTTTGGATCTGAGTTAAAATACATTGTGGCATATCTGGCAATTTACAGACGGGAGCCCGTTAATGAACTGCTATATTTTACAGAAAAACAAAGAGTTAAACTGTTACGAATGCATCAGTATACTACAAATAATATTTTAAAGTGAAGAATATGAAGGTGTTCTGAAAATTTCTCAGCGGTATCATTCATCATGTTCGAAACTCTACTGCATTTCGTAGGATGACTGAACAGTGAAGTTTATTAGTAGGACACAGGGAACTCGCAATCCATGTATCCGCAGAGTTCACGTTGCCGAAAGAAACATGTACATGGATAATCACTGACGAACGACTATACTTTAAAAATTCATGCAAAGGCGGTGACAAATGTTTATACACAGAAAAAATGATTTGCGAAGTAGCCGATAAGTATGAACGGCTTCTCAGGTGGGTGATTGAGGTTCGATTCTCACTATCAGCAATGCTATTTCTCTAGCATATAAATAGTTTTCGGTGCTGCCTGGCCGAGGCGGTAAAGGTATGATCTGTTCACCCATAAGGACGTGGGTTCGATTCCCCGTTAGGAAGTCGAAAACTTTAAGAAACGTTATATCCAGTTCCTGAGGTGCATAAGCCGGTAGTCCTGAGGTTTACTCAGTCTGTACCAAAAATTAGTACCAGGTTTACCGGGCGAGTTGGACGTGCGGTTAGGAGCGCGCAGCTGTGAGCTCGCATCCGGGAGATAGTTGGTTCGAACCCCGCTGTCGGCAGCTCTGAAGATGGTTTTCCATGGTTTCCCCTTTTCACACCAAGCAAATACTGGGGCTGTACCTTAATTAAGGCCACGGCCGCTTCCTTCATATTCCTAGGCCTTTCCTCTCCCATCATCGCCATAAGACCTAAACTTATCAGTGTCGGTGCGACGTAAAACAAATAGCAAAAGAAAAAAGTATCAGGTTAATGTCTGTGGGCGAAGGCGGCCGGGCATAGAGCCACTCTGCCTCACCAAAATACCGAAGTTATGGATATTGGAAGCCTTTACCTTCTACCCCTCCAAAGGCGTTCATTGCCTGTACGGGGATGACTACAAGTAAAGGTTTCGTAAAATCTGGAAATTTCTCCACTATGTTACAAGAAATGTGACCCCAGTGCAAAAAAAGCATCGAATTGCGAGACTAGCTGTTAGTGTAGCTGACCAAGGGAGACCGGACTCATGATCAGTAATGAGGTGGCATACAGCAGGAAAAGTTTGGGTGTTGTAGTATATGGAACTTCTAGGTGACAAAATTCACTGTCTCGTTTGCGTTTCCACGAACCTACTACGCTGGCGTAGCAGGGGGGGAGATGATACTCCCACGTGGCGCGTCCCAGGTGGCGGAATGGGGTTCTAACCGGCCTGCCGGCGGACTTGAGGGAAATAAAGTACCTCTCGCGGATCAAACACACTGCCCCCTGCGGGTGGGGGACGCACATGTAGAATACACCTGCGGTATCCCCTGCCTGTCGTAAGAAGCGACTACAAGGGGCGACCAAGGGATGATTTAATTAGGACCATGAAACTACTCTTGATTCGTACCATCATGTGGGGAACACCATGAGTTGCCTGTACTTTCGAATAGTACCACTTAATTGGTACGAAATAGTTTTGTAATTAGTAGCAGTAAAGAGGCTGGCCTGGGGGTTTCCAGTACCCGTACGCCGTACCCATGTGAGCAACACCGCGGGTCTGGGCGTAACCTGTGAGTTGTATCGCTATATGAGCGGCACCGTTGGTCTGCGTTGCCTGTGATAAGTACCCACTATGTGAGGAACACCACGGGAATACCGGCGCCCGTGATCAGTACACCTAGGTGGGGAAACTTATCGATTTACGTTGGCTCTGAGTGGCGCCATTGTATGAGAAACACCATAGGACTGCGTTCCCTGTACGAAGTGCAATCCTTGTGAGTAGTACCATCTTCTGTGGAACACCGTGAGTCTTCGCTACTTTTGATTAGTACCCCAACGTGACAGATGCCATGATTCTACTTTACTCGCGACATGTACCATTCTGTGGGGCCTTAGACGTGGAATTTGGACCCCTTTATACATCAAGCATCATTGTGCTTTATAAGTAGTCCCTTGGTCAGTAATAATATTATTTACGATCTTTTTTTTTGAGTCTGATCCACTGGTTTGTTTGTTTGTTCGTTCGTTTTTTTTGTTGAGTTCATGTCTATCCATTCATTCTTCGTGACATTTTTATTTTATTTTGGTCAGTGGATGAATTTCAAATTTTTTGTTTTTTCATTTCGTACCATTAGGGGCCGATGACCTCGATGTTAGGCCCCTTTAAACAACAATCATCATCATCATCATCATCATCATCATCATCATCATCGTTTGCGTTTATGGAATAGGTACTGGCAGGCCTACTAGTATATGCCACCGAAGGTTCTGTCGAAGCTTTGGTGCTCTATGAAGATGAAATACCAAATGTACTACACCCAGTCACTAGCGCCACAGCCCTGTGAGTATGACAACATATACACCACAAAAGATGTCTGGAATATCAAGGATGATATGCGATAATAAATTCACAGAACGATTATTATTGGATTTAACAGGCACACAACTTGGAAATGTACACTTTTACAAACTGTCCAATGTATAACGCAAATAAGCAGGGATAACGAATAGGCAACAGTGTGTGTTGCGTGAAGGTTTTCCCTTCACTCCATATTAGTGTCGTGTATGGCCTTCCCTGCCATTGTTGTGGTCTCTGAAACGCTGTGGTATGATTGCGATCCGTACATTGCCGACATCTTGAGGAGGAAGGTGGCATACTATCAGGGAAACCCTAATGAGGTCTGGGAGTGGCTATGGATGTTGTAGACTATCATAAACACCGTTTTCAACCTGTCCTATATATGCTCAATGCAGTTCATGTCCGTTGAATTAACTGGTCAATTCACATGGTTGATACCCACCTCTCTCACGACGTTTCTCAGTTATGCACCTCGACGAGGGCGAGCATTATTGCTAACAGAAACAAATTCAAAAGCATATGAATCCCTACAGAGTTATACAAATGGTCGAGGAATTTCATCTCTATACCGCTAGGTAGTTAATGGCGCTCGAATTTCTATGATAGGTTTACGGAGGCCTTGTGAAATCCCGGCCCAAAACATGACACCACCACCTCCAAATGTATGCTCCTCTTGAACTTCCTCTTTCTCTCCACCGCGTCCTTTACGTCTCTACACCCTTTGACATCGTGTATCTGGCCTAAGTTGTACCCGTTCTTCATCTGCAAACATGACGTTAAGCCATTCATCCAACCCTCAATTCAGAGCTTGGATGGTCTTACTTCTCTCAACACGATGACGTTTCTCTAGTAACAAAGTAAACTCGTGTCCTCAATCCGAGGTGGTGCAGCTCTTTTCAGGCACACCCACAATGGAAGTGAGCTGCATGTACCATTTCAACCACATACCAGCCCTACTGCCATTCTAAAATTTCTGGTTCTGGAATCGAACCTGGTTCCCCAAGGACGGCAGCTAATAACACTGACCGTTACGCTACGGAGGCGGACGATTCTCCAGTGGAACACGTCGAATATGTCTGAATGACCTTACTTGGACACTATGCAGCCGATTGGTACAGTTTGCGTAGACACACCGACCCTTGTTGCCCTCAAGCAGTCATCTCGCAACTTACAAGAGGACCCCCTCCCCCCCCACACACACACCCCGCGCTACATAACTTGCTTAATCCCACATATTCCAAACTTGTTTAAAGATGTAAGTAATATTCATGATATGTTGTCGTTATAATTTTTCTATTTATTAGTAATTTCAAATTATTTTGCCGCTACCAACTGGGGAAAATCCATGAATTGGTCCCCGATTCACTGATTTTCTTACTTTGCTATGAAATGGAATTGGCACTTAACACGTGTATCATCACAATTTATAAACAGTAACTGCAGTAACCGAAACTAACGTAAGGATCAGGCTAACGTGTATCAAGTCTAGTTGTAAGGTATACCATACCTCCGTATATCAAATATATTTATAACAGATTCTTGGTGTAGGGTCAGTGTGCCTGCCTCCTACTCATAGGCTCCGGGTTCAAATACTCACCACTCCGTGGTTTGAGAATTCTAAACTGGGGGCTCCAGTGGGGTTCACTCAGACTCGTGTGTTGAGGATGGATGAGTTCCAGCGGTATAGGAATGTTTTATAAAATCGATTAACATCACACATTTTAGAGAATATTATGATCCCCTCCGTGCGGGTGCTTCATCCCGCCGATGTTACTCAATTCAGGAGAACCTCTCTCTGGTCCATGCGTCCCGATTAGTTCAGAGATGGTTCGCAATGGATGCTCAGGTTGAGCTTATGGGCTGGCCTCTTTGTGTGGCAGACATGAATCCCATCGAGAACGCGTGGAGAGAGAAGAAGAGAGTAATGGTGGAGACCTGGCCCGATCCCGCGCCAAATACGAACGACGCTCTCTAGGATGTTGCCAGTGCGACCTGGGACAAGGTGGCAGGTGACAACAATACGTATGCTTCTGCTCTAATCGATTCCATAGCAACACGTCTGGAAGAGGTCATGCACTACGGCGATGCGTTGTCCTATTACTGATAAGATCACACAACGGCCCTTTTCAGGACCACAAATAAGCCACTCACTGTCAATAATGACATTATAAAACAAACGAAGTTACGTGTCTCGCCATAAAAACAAAAAACAGTTATTTTACTTTACCGAGACTTGAACTCTTTACACCAGAGTCGAGTGGCAGAACTCACGATTGAGCACGCATGGCTACCACCTTGGCTCCTGCGCGTTTGGAAGCAATACACAAAACTGCAACACGATCGCAGGAAAAAATATACTGCATACGTTACGACATTACAACTAATGTGCCCACTGGACGGATATAGAGGGTCATTGTTTTATTTATGGCGTAGATTGTCACCCGTCCGCTCGACAGCGCTGCTGGCTTTGTGTCCCACCAAGCAATTATCCGTAACGCGCTTCTCGGCACCAAAAGTTCCCCTCCTTTGCAGTCTGCTGAGAGTTTTATCTGCGTAACGTTCAGTTTAGTTAAGTGTTTACGTGTTTAGAGCTCAGTCCCTTGTTCGAATGCCATTTTCAGTATGTGAGCGTGTGTATATACATAATACCGTCATAAAGTACAGGAAATCCTGTGCAAAAACCATGACTCTGTGCCGGGCGAAGGCTGGCCGCATTACGGCAGATTGCTTGGCGGGAGACAGGCTCACAGCTCAGGCGACCGGGCGAGCGACAATTCCCATCATAGATAAAACAATGTCACTGTATTATGTTCCAGGCCTAGAGATGTAAGAATCTATGTCCTGTGGCCGTAATAGAACTTAACTTGGCAAGGCAATTTTGCATGTCCTATCATCGCACGTCTACGTGTTGAAGACAACCATACCTTCGAGGTGAACTCTGATATTCTGTGTATGCAAGTGTACAATTTACTAACGATTAAATCATCCTAAATAATTTTTCAGGTTCTGGATATATCAGTTACGGAGACATGTACTATTAGAGACATCTCAAGAAACACTTTTCTCAGTCAGTATCTACTTTCACAAATACTTGAGGCTAATGGTCAAACCAAACGAGTTAGGTACGTGGTTAGGGTTACTTGATGTGATGGGTTCGATCCCCAGCGTCACCAGCCTTGAAGACATTTTTCTATGGTTTCTCCTTTTCACTCCAGATACCTTAATTAAGACCACGGATACTTTCATCCCAATCCTACTCTTTGCCTAGCCCACTGTCACCAAAGAACCTAATAGAGTCAGTGTGACGTTAAAACAGATAACCTCTAACACTAGCTACAGGAGGCATGCCTTCGTTCCACCCGGAGGCCATGAATTCGATTCCTGGCCAGATCAGGGATTTTTACTTGGTCCTTAATGGTTGGTTCGAAGTCGATTCAGCCTAACTGGTTACAGTTGAGGAGCTAGCTGATGGAAATTGAGACAATGACCTCAGTCTAGGAAACCATGAATAACGGCCGAGATGATTCGTAACACTTGCCACGCGTCACCCCGTAATCTGCAGGCCTTCGGAATGAGCAGCAGTCGCTTGGTAGTTCTAGGCCCATCAGAACTACAGCACCTTACTTTTTAGTGGGCAGAATTACCTTATGCCTTGTTTAGAAATCAGTACAACTAAAAAGTAAGCTGAGCGATTTACGTGAATGTTAATCTTGTGGTCTTAAGCCTTGCAACGTGAAGCGCAATACAAACCATAAGGACGTAAAATTACATTTCAAGAATTCCGTCATGTATTAGTAACGATTCGAACTGTGAAAACTTTAGAAAATTTTTCACTCCCCTTAACGTCACCTCTAACGTTATGACTGAATGCATATGGTAAGGAGGAGTTTTGTTCTCTCTTTCTCTGCAGCTTGGTACAGCAGTTGTGCCTCCATGCTACTATTATTTCCTCGTTTTATTTCGGCCACTAAGCCGATTATAATGCGGAGAGCTCTAATGACTGCAAGTACGCCGTTCAGAAAGGATTACTGCAAGGTTCGGTGGTAGTTCCTGGCGTATGCCTTCCCACCGTATTGGAGAGCAAACGGTAATAAAACCTGCGAAATCTTCTTCCCGGTTAACCGCTTCTAATACGTACATCAGCAACAGTGAGTTTCCCCACCTAAATACCTCACATTACATAAGTTAAGCTTCTCAACGGAGAATACAATGTATTTTGTTTATGATATTTTAGTCGTGATATACTTTTGGTTCGTAAAAAAAAAAACAGCACTCACGAAACATGCGGTTGGGGGTTTTGATGTCATTATAAGAGGCGTAGAAATACAGGCTTATTGTTGATAAATGTAAATAAATGCAAATAGCATTTTAATACACAGTAGATTGTCACTGAGTACACACAGAGGGAAACGTGAGTTCAGGGTATTTTTCAAGGGAAAACACACACGGGAAAAATCCATAATTGCATAACATGGTCCTAAACCTTATTTAAAATTGTCCTCTTAATCTTCATAGTAATGACTTGTATCTGATTAAATCTATTAGACCGAGCTCGATATCTGCAGTCGCTTAAGTGTGAGCAGTATCCAGTATTCGGGAGACAGTGGGTTCGAAGACCACTGTCGGCAGCCCTGAATATCGTTCTCCGTGATTTACAATTTTCACACCAGGCAAATGCTGGGGATGTACCTTAATTAATGCCTCGGTGGCTTCCTTCCCACTCCAAGCCCTTTCCTGCCCCATCGTCGCCATAAGACCTATCTGTGTCGGTGCCACGTAAAGCAACTTGTAAAAATAAACCACTTCAACTAGATTTGTATCTGATTACTGCTACTAGATGTGTCTATCATAACGCCACTGACGTTGCGATAAGGGTGACTTGTGTGTGTGCGGATGTGGTGCCAACTCCCTCTAGCGACCTACCAAGGTTTCATTGCTTCCATGCCAAGACACGCCGCCGCTATTATCCGTGCGAAAGGTCTACATACTGGCTATTAGGTAGGTGATCATAATGTTATGGCTGATCAGTATATGTCTGTCTAGAAATGGAAGTCTCGTTTCAATTTTTTGCGACTCTCTGACGGGAAATTGAACCGACACACTTACAGGTGAACCGAGTAAGCCTCTTATTGCCGGGTAAAAAACCAAATAATGTATTAATAAACATATTTTAATTATCTTGTCACTCTTGACACTGAAATAGGAACTCCTACACGTACAGAGCAGTTTTGGCCCGTTATATTAAAACACAGTGCAATACAGTAATATTTTATTTCTTCACTATTATGAGTCGAATGTGTGAAGAATATCATTTAGTTATAGGGTTCTCCTTTTACTATATTAGGCTCTCCCTCTTCTTCTGAAATGAAACAGCTATAGGCTGCAGAAATATAGGTGAAACGTGCAAGCTGAAATTTTGAGAAAGGAGACTTGAGGAATTCAAACGACTGAATACTGACATTTAGAATGGAGAGTTACGCTTTTACAAATATTTGCAGTAGTACTGACAAAATAATGACAAATAACGGCCTGCAAGCCAAGCATTAGGAGTCGATGACCATATCATCTGTTTTGTGAACTGTAACATCGAAAAGGCGAAGGAATATGAAAACTCTTTCAACAATTTCAAATAAATATTGATGCATATATGATGGAAGACGAGTAAAATGAGATTATGTTATGAATGTTAAACAAACAAGAAAAAAAAAGCATTTGTCAGCGGATGGGATGTGTGCAGCTTTTATTACGAGGTTTAAATTTACGACACATGAGCGGCGATGGTTTTTTCTTCTCTCTTTTATGTTAATGCAGATGCGCCACCTGCCGCACCATAAAAGAATGATATTGACGTGAAAGTTGGCATTTAATGGCCAGTGCAGATGGTTACAGACAGTGCGGCCTTTTACTAGGGGCTTAGTAAATGTTTTCAGAGGGGAAGCACTGGGTTGATCGATGCGTTACAATAGCCTTACACTCAGATTAAAACGGGGGTATACGCGCGGATTACCAGTTAGGTTACTTCTATTCAGAAGCTATTCAGCTATATAAAAATGGCGGGAACAGAATTCCCTTATGAAGAATGAATGTGCGAGATGGATATAGAAGGCATCTTTCGACTTGTAGGCCGTGATCCTATTTGGTTTCTAGCTCCCAGAGAAACATGGGAGTACAGTGTCAATGATTCCGGCCACTACTGACTTTCGGAAATAATGGATCATAGAAAATGCTGGACAAAGTTCCTGTTGAAAACTTTGGAGCTAGGAACCCAACTAGATCATGAACTAACAAGACTAAAAATGTCTTCTCCATTCATCGAGACAGCACACGTGGAAGCCTAAACAGTTATGAAACTGAGAAATTTCTAGTAACTAGAGAAAACTTAAATAACTGCCGAATTTCAGTGTGATCTGGTATTGAAGATGTGTTTGATTCATGGTATATCCATCCATTTTATCTTTGATCACACTGCTAAAGTGGAACACAACTGAGGAAGAATGTCGAGCTTCAGGCAAGTTACACAAAAACCAAAAAATTCAAACATATAAAAGGGAGCGTTAATATTTACAGAAAATTATTAAATACATATAAGAAACAGATTCCTGTGTCTTTATTAGAGTTATAAATATACGATTATACTTCCTACGCTGATATTAATGTAAAAGGAAGTGCCACAGAACTATGAAATGTACAAAAGTGTTCCGACACACATTGAAAGAAGCGTAGCACCGGAGTTTCATTGGGCATTTTCATCAGCCTATCAGAGTAGTGCTATCATTATGGAAGGACATACATTTTTATGCGTCGTTGATGCATCCTGTAATACGGAAGACAAGTAAGCCCATCAGAATCAATTATTGTGGGACACAATGTATGAAGTAGTTTAACTTCTTATGGCATTCAACTCCTCAGAATTAAACGCTAGAGCATATATGAACAGTTCAGCGAAGATCCTATGCCACAAATATATGACATTGTGAGTAATGGAAAGTCTTTGCTCCATCTGTCAACAAATATAATATAACTTCGGATCAAGGACATGAAATAGTATATACCATAGAAGAAACTGGTATCACGGTATCAGTGCACGTACAAGATATCGCGATGCCAATTAATTCATTAATTCATTTTAAGGAAATGGCTGGAACTTGCAGCTTTTTCATGAGCTTAACCAATCTTAAAACGAGCTAAAACACTACAAATCGAAAATTTTGACGTGTTTAGACTTCCTTACAATAAGTATTTTAGTTAAAGTAAACACCTTCATTAACTGTGTGTTTTATACGTCTCACCGACTCATATAGGTCTTATGGCGTTGATGGTACAGGACAGGGCTAATACTGGGAATCAAGCAACCGTGGCTTTAATTGAGGTACAACGCCACCAGTTGCCTGGGGTGGAAATGGGAAACCACGGAAATCCATATTTAAGACTGCAGACAATGGGATTAAAATCGACTATCTCCCGAATGACAGCCAAAACCTACACGCCTTGATCCACGTAGGCAACTTCCTCGGTAGAACACCTTAATAATATAAATACCATATCAGTACAAAAGAACCTAATTTCCCTCAGTACCGTATGTTGATACGTGATATTTTGTGTAGTTTTACTAGTCTGGAATCGATAGGTGAAACGGGATACTTTAGAAATGCAACACAGATTCACATTGATATTGAAACATTTTGCTTTTATTCACCGGAGTTTCACCAGAGGAGCAGGCCAAATATTAACAGTCGTAGCCGTGGAGAGTCAAGGGAATATACCTCCTACACAAGAATGAATACAAAAATTAAATCAAATCCTTCGCGAACCTGCTTCTACAAATGCTTCAATAGGCTGTACTTTTAGTTACCATCTAAGACGATGATAATACATAATGAGCTCTGAGGTGAATATATTCTGCAGTAACACACAAACTTACGAAAATGCTTCAATTACTTAGTTGATGTTCCGTTATTTCCCAAGGCGGTCTCCTAATAATCATAACACTGTGAACCGAGTATTTCTCGTCTTCCAAAGAATATATGTCCGAGGATCGAGTGAGGATATTTGAAGTATGGAGATTATATTCTCTGTACTATAAGTTATTAAATACATTGGACATGTTTTTTTTTCACATAACGTTATCGTTATTATTCTTTCATTAACAGTCTGAGCATTTTTTCTACGAATATGTCATTGAATTAATCTGAGTGTGATGTATATCTGTGCTGAATACAGCAAAATTTACCGATGGGATTCCCTGATTATAACATTCTGCTACACCACATGTAAATATTTACTCTAGCACAGAGGAGCTCGCTGGGCGCCCGTTGAGGCTAGCCCAGTGGGTTGTGTCCCCGAGAAAGTGTTGAGTGAAATTTTTGAGATGTTAAGGAAGGTAAATGGACGGTCCAGTTTCAATGCCGTAGGATATTCGCCGTTTTTATACATATCAAATATTGTTGTACGCAGAACATTTTTAATGAAATCATCGAGGACCGTCACTGGCTTCTTCCTCTAAGGGTTCTTCTCTGGCGACGTGAACACCGCATTATTTTTATTTCCGAAGCTTGTTTCATCCTCTGTACTCTTTGCAGGCCGATAGCACACGCGAGTGATGTCTTCTTTTGTAGCGTGGCAACATGGCGTTCCTCACCTTCTCCGCCTATGAACGCCTGCTGCTGCATGCTTACCAAATACAAATACACTTTAAATACTATTTCTCTCGCCTGTCGACGGAATACTTGTCTTTTTGCTCTTCCTGGATCTATCGTACACACGCAAATAGTTCTCTAAATTCGTTGATTATGTTATTTACAAATAAAACTCGAAATATTCACTCGTGACCCGCACAAACAGGCACCTCTTACTGAAATGTTTCTATTGGCTCAGCGGAAAACACGTCATACTACAAAGCGCGCGAATGTTACTGCGCAACCCTCCTCAAACCGCCTTCCGGGCTGCGTTCTACCAAAGCCTACTAGATACTAGAAGGCCTGGACAGAAAGCCAAATTCTTGCATTAAAAGCGGGGTAATAGTTTTCTCTTTTCCACCGCTAGGTTCGCGTTTATGTTCTTTTATTTTATAAGGTAAGGCCTTATCTAACATGAAATATGAAGAGTTTTGTCGTTTTTAAATTTATTTGGTCTCACGATTTGCAATATATGGATGGTTGCTGAGATGCATTTAACATTTGTTTAGTTATGTGCTTCCAAATTACCGTCAAGGTGGTGGTGGTGGTGGTGATTGTTTTAAGAGGAAGTACAACTAGGCAACCATCCTCTAATATAACACTAATCTGAGAGAAAAACCGGAAGGCGTCCGACACTTCGAAAAATGAAAGTATCGGGCAAAGGAAGACAAGGGCCAGGAAGGGCGTGAAAATAAAAGACTCCCTAGCCCTCGGAAACCTAATAGCGTCGGGGTCGGCAAGGAACTAGAGTTGACCAAGGAAGGTCGGAAAGGATAGATGAAAGTGAGGAGCCTGGCAAAATAAGTGGAAGAAATGCCAGGACTCAGCTAAGGGCCCCGTGGTTGCCAAGCCACGCTCAAAATTTCAGAGCCCCTGGGGCCAATTACCGTCAAGTTTCTCTTTCCATACTGTAGGTTAAGATGGTTTATTGCCGGGCTGAGTGGCTCAGACGGTTGAGGCGCTGGCCTTCCGACCCCAACGTGGCAGGTTCGATCCTGGCTCAGTCGGTGGTATTTGAAGGTGCTCAAATACGTCAGCCTCGTGTCGGTAGATTTACTGGCACGTAAAATAACTCCTGCGGGACAAAATTCCGGCACCTCGGTGTCTCCGAAAACCGAAAAAGTAGTTAGTTGAACGTAAAGCCAATGACATTATTTTGTATTAACATTATTAAGATGGTTTATTGTTGCGTGCCTAACTGCACATCTGACACAGCGAAGAAATATACACAAATATAAATTTTCATCTTTTTCCTAAAGATCCGAGTTTACGAGAGAAATGCAGGCTTGCTATTTCTAGACAGAGCAGCAGAAAAGTATCTCTTCCGGCTCCTAATGATAACTCCAGAATATGTAGCTTGCACTTTTTCGAATCAGATTACGGTGTACGCATTGTGAGGGGAATTCTGCCTCCCCGACAAAGTGCCGATGCAAATTCTTCTTCTTAAAAATATATTAATATTTACAACGCGGGCGTTAGATATCTCGGAAAATGTAAACTTGTCCGAAAGCTGAAATTCCTTACCGCTCCAACGTTTAAGGAGACCTTTCGGTGCCACGACTGTGATCAAGCACACATCACATACGTTATACTTACATTTTTCAGGCCTGTTCTTGATAATAATGCAAAGAAAGTGACTAATGACTGTGATTTATTAAACAAATTCAAGAGCAAGCCTCTGAGCAGAAAAGTGTTGAAATTATAGAAATAGGGAAAAATCGGGTCAGTACTTCTTATTAGGCCTATTTCCCTATCCTTTACTCCTTTGTAATAATGAAGTGCAAAATGAAAGAACTCTATGAAGTGTAGTGTGTTCTAAGTTGTTTTATATATTTATATTTCATTCACACCGGACACAATGATAATAAAAATGTATTATTTCGCGTTATTGTATGAATCTTCAATATAAGGATATAGACCGAACATGAGAACAACAGAACATAAACGCGATCCAAGCGGCCATTGTCTGAACTACTTCGTTCGCCCAGAAATGTGTCGGCTTGTCCAGGCCTTCTATTATAGCGTAGGCAACGGTTCTACTCTAGGAGTCGATGACCACATCATCTGTTTTGTGAATTGTATCATCGAAAAGGCGAAGGAATATGGAAACTCTTTCAACAATTTCAAATGAATATTGATGCATATATGATGGAAGACGAGTAAAATGAGATTGTGATGAATGTTAAACAAACAAGAAGAAAAAGCATTTGTCAGCGGATGGGATGTGTGCAGCTTTTATTATGAGATTTAAATTTACGACACATGAGCGGCGAAGGTTGTTTATTCTCTCTTTTATGTTAATGCAGATTCAAAGAAAACTAACACGATATAATGTTTGTTTTACAATTTACAAAGGTACATGGTTTAAGCGTACAGGCTACGATTTACTATTCCATGGATGGGAATTACAGTATTTCCATTTCATAAAAAGTAAAATTCCTGCTATTCGTTCAGCTAAATGTAATGAAAACATGTTTCCAGCCAATGACCGGGTCAGGGATGGAATGAATGAAGCCCCCATCTTGCGGCGAGGATAGGAATTGTGCCGGCTGCCGAAGCCTGTCGCACTCCTCTGGGGCAATGCTTAATGACTGACAGATGAAATGAAATGATAGTGGAGAGTGTTGCCGGAATGAAAGATGACAGGAACAACCGGAGTATCGGGAGAAATACCTGTCCCGCCCCCGCTTTGTCCAACACAAATCTCACATGCAGTGACCGGCATTTGAACCACGGAACCCAGCGGTGAGAGGCCGTCTGAGCCACCAAGGCTTCTTTTCCATCTATTCAATATCGTTTTTATTGTAAAACGATAATTAGATAGATTAGGGTCTAGTTTCGGTCTCTGCAGAAACCACCTTCAGCAACAATTGTAGTATTAAAAACAAGTAATGAGGAACAATAACAAGTTAAGTGTTTTACAAGCAAAAAATCGCAGTGTAACAATGTATCGTTGAAGTACTAAACAAGTCAATTAAAAATGTTAAAAACATTGTAACATTATAATTTATTAGGATGAAAGTAAAATTATAATTTCTAACATTATATTGTTACCTGAAGATGGCCTCTAGAGAGACCGAAACTTGTCCCAAAACTATGTAATTATTATTACAATAAATGTGTATTGATATGTGTGAACTTTATACTCTTGCTTTCACATTTTTAATTGTTCTTCAATACGGATCATTGTGAAGTTTATTGCTTATGGTGCCAGTCAAGGTAACGAAGGATCACATTTCCAGGTAAGGACTGCCAGTCGAAGACACGCAGTGAGGAAAGAGACTTTTGTAAATAACGAGTAAGTAGTGAACTACTGTAATTCCTTGTTGAGTGTGTAGTAACTGGATCATCCGCTATTAAAATAATACAATGAAACACAGTGGTCTATTCGAATGAACATACTTCGAAATATCATCTCGTCATATAGGTATATTTCAAATAAAGAAAGGCAATCAAGAAGAAAAGTACTAGATGAGCAGAAGCATTAATTTAAGTTCAAAATACGCAAATGGGGCGTGTGTCTTGATCAAGAACATTTTGTCTGTGATTTTCCAAGGAAAGAAGACAAATATACGAAATAGCGCAAAACATAGTTACACTATGGATGTAGGAATGTCAATGGATAGCAGTGTAGCAAGCAAACTTAAGGAGTTTAAGTATAACATGGAAAATTTGGACCCTGAGTGGTGAGAGAAATAGAACAAAACTCTCCATGGAATGTTTTCGAAAGTGTGTGTGTGCGTCAGTTACGAATACCCACGTTTCTATTACTTTGTGATTTCACGTCTGGACACGAGCATAAAAGAATACTTCGCGAAACACCCCGAGAAAAATTAGTTCATTTTAAAATCATTACACCTAAATCTACTAAGCCTCCGTGGCTCAGGCAGCAGCGCGCCGGCCTCTCACCGCTGGATACCGTGGTTCAAATCCCGGTCACTCCATGTGAGATTTGTGCTTGACAAAGTGGAGGCAGGACAGGTTTTTCTCCAGGTACTCCGGTTTTTCCTGTCATATTTCATTCCAGTAACACTCTCCATTAACACTTCATTTCATCCGTCACTCATTTATCATTGCCCCAGACAGAGGAGTGCGACAGGCTTCGGCAGTTGGCACATTTCCTATCCTCGCGGCTAGATGGGGACTTCATTCATTCCATTCCTGACCCGGTCAAATGACTGGAAACAGGCTGTGGATTTTTACACCTAAATCTACTAAATAAGAAGTGAACGCAAAGGTGATAGCAGCCTGCGTAACATTTCATCCTAATATGCCGCGTACCTTACCCATACTTGCGAAAACCTTCGATGTGTTACTGTTATGTTAAACCATTGGCAAAAAAGAATATGCCAGTATGATCCCCTGGTAGTTCGCGACGGCGCAAGGGATTACTTGAAAGGACATCACGAATTGAACTAACTGAATTTCTCTCTCAACTGGCCTGACTTTCTTCGTTACTTTCTACCTCACTACCACATTCACTATTTCTGAGTTACTTTCCATATTCACGGGCCCCTTATTCCCTTATCTCATTCTCAACTGATGCTAGGTACAGATAGTGAGGCAGTTGTGATTATTTGGTTTCATAGAATTAAATTCAATAGAATCAGCAGGAGCAAGTAGCAAAACTAAAATTCTCTCCCTTTATTATGAAAATATACATAAGAATATGCAAGGGTCGAATACAAATTACCTTATCAAACCAAACCAAACCCCACGCCACTACAGCCCTTGAAGGGCCTTGGCCTACCAAGCGACCGCTGCTCAGCTCGAAGGCCTACAGATTACGAGGTGTCGTGTGGTCAGCATGACGAATCCTCTCGGCCGTTATTCTTGGCTTTCTAGACCGGGGCCGCTATCTCACCGTCAGATAGCTCGTCAATTCTAATCACGTAGGCTGAGTGGACCTCGAACCAGCCCTCAGGTCCAGGTAAAAATCCCTTACCTGGCCCGGAATCGAACCCGGGGCCTCCGGGTAAGAGGCAGGCACGCTACCCCTACACCGCGGGGCCGGCACAAATGACCTTAAATAACTAAAAAATATTTAATACCTGAATAAGTCAAGGAAACAGTAAGAAAATGTCTCGACAATATGCTAAAATGCTCGTTTCCTCCGGAAATATATTAATTAAAAATTCATTAATGTATCTCTCTTGCAACAAAAGACTCAAATATATCATAACCAGAACTGCAATTAGTAAACCTTTACACAAAATGAATATTGGCTGATTTTTCTTGCAAAAAACTGAGCTGATTGCTGGAGTGGAGCCTCACCTGAAATTTCACGTGACTCGGTTTTAAATTTCGGGTCAAACTAAAAAAACGAGTCGGGGTGGCCCGTGCTAGCCCAGTAGTAACTTAGATAAACTGAAGATCTTATATCAAGGAGGACGGTATGTAAGGTGGTATCATCATCATCATCATCATCATAGCCTATAAGGTTTGTGGGTGAAAATAGATCTCAGTATTTCTAACATGAAAGCTGTACTTTTCTGGCGATGGCATTTGCTCTTATCAGTTCTCGAAAATCAATGCAGGAGGTTGAATTTCAACGTTACTCCGTCGATTAATTACGGCCAAGATAGATGTTGCCTATCAGCTCTGCGGTTAATCATGAATTAGATAACTCCAAAGCTTGTTCTTTGTAATAATAATATTAATGTGAACAGCTCGAAAGGCTATTTATAATCTTCCCTCACATGCGAAGGTTCGTGCGAAAAATAGGAACCCCCCACTTTGGTGTGGGAAAGAACAGGCAGCTGGAACACTTGTTCCTCCGTCTGGGCGTGGATATCAATACATCTGCCAAGAACAAGAAAAGTTGCATGTTACAGGTAAAGCCTGCGCTTTCGTAGGTTCACGACATGACAAAAGAAGATTGATAACAAATAAAAGTGGACACGTTTTGTGCCAGTTCTTTTTCCCTCTTTCGATCGATCATCCCAGACGAAACGGACCAGTTTAAATTGAAAATGAACAAAGTTAGTTTTACAGGGTCATCGTTAAAGCCTCAGTCGGAGAGAGTACATGAATCTACCGAACTTCTGTTAATGTGTCAGAATTAAACATTGTAATTTCATATATTTCAGCGCATTGATCATCCCTACGCTTAAGTAGCTAAATATGTGTATATATATATATGCACGAAAACGTATTTATCTCTATCTGATTCTTCAATATATCCAGTCAGATAAAAAAAGGCATTTTGCCTAACTTCCGGGTTCTAATGATGATTCTTGTATAGGTACAAAGTTTCATTACTTGTTGTTGAAAATTATGGGAGAATGGGAGCTGTTGGAACTGGAATATGTTGAGTTCAAGCAGCAACTATTCCATGTGTCATTTATATGAAACCAAACTTAGCCTACTTATGAACTGGAGCAAATATTCATAGATAATTTCGCAAATCCGATTGTTGTTTTTGACATTGTTGGATCTCTATCAAAAATCTTCAGAGGTGTTATTGTTGCACATTAAAATCTACTACTACTACTACTACTACTACTACTACTACTACTACTACTACTACTACTACTACTACTACAATGTTTTCGTAGACGGTGACGTCGTCTCTCAGGCTGGAAGATTTGTTACGGTGAAGGAGATGCTTGGAGGTGAGGGGTTGGCGGCCGTGGCCTACATTAGGAACTGTCCCGACATTCGCCGTAGTGCAGGATACTGGAAAACCACGGAAAACCATTCTAAGGATAGCCGAAGATTGGGGCTAGTTGTGAGGTGAAATCCTATCCCGTCTCCCGAATGCAGAGGCGTAGAGCCACGGTAGAGCCGTAGCCACACCTCCTCCGCTCGGTTCGCTGATCAGAGTGCAGAGCTGTTGGACCACGGACCAGCCGTGGCCACTAGTGGGCCGAGAGCCACTCGACATCTACCGACGTTGAAATCAAGCGGAATGAAAGTAAATATGAAGCAGTTTGTTCTAAAACTTAAGCTTATGGTCTCGAAGTCATAAAATTTGAGAAAGTAAAGATCTTCTATGAGGAAATTATGGTCACTTTATTAGTAATAATAAGTTCATGCACATCAGTGGTTCAAATACATTTTATTAGCCCTCCCATAGAGAAATCTCCAAGGGCCTCTTCCCATTTGAGTTAACAACATCGTTATGTGTATAGTTTGTTATAATATATATCAATTACAAATGTAGGTATTTCAATTCACATAGTCAATATATTAAATAATTTAGTAGCACAATACATGTTGAAATATGAGTTACTAACTCCAGGTTATTCATGTACCATAAGCAGTTATGGTGAATTCTATAAATCAGTCAGAAAATTCCTTGGTGAGAATTCCAGTTCAAGAGTGACTGTATTTGAAAATTGATTTTAGAGATTATTTCTGCTCCTAGCCACCTTTGTTTTGGAAGCACCGTTCATCGTTCATGAATGAAAGGACTAGCACTAAATACTGACAGTGAACTGAATAAACGTATTATCTATTCTGTGCTAAAAATGGCAACCTCCGTCCAGTGACATTACGTCGCACAGTGAAAAAAAAATGCGTGCTCGTATCTTCGTAGCCTTTGTATTAGAATTCACAACATAGTCAGCTATACAGTTTCATTACTCCCAGTGACAGAAATAAAAATTGACTATCTTTCACTTCAGCAATTCTTGGTTATTGATAGGAGGCAGTGTTTTAACTTGCAAGGACATAATTCTGTTTGTTCACTCCTCCTTATGACTTATTTAGGTTAATCACATGAAGACATAATTAAAATCAAATACTTTATTTTGAATTATCAGGGAACCCAGTAACAATTTGTACTGACTGTGCGTGATAAAATTGTAGGTCTGATCACCTTAATATCCTGTGAGTCGCCTATGAAGTCCCTCTTTCCGTACATGACGAGATTTCAACTCGTATTAATTACGCTACTGACGCACACGTCACGAAATATCAAGATTAAAATATGATTATTGACCGATAATATTGAGCCAGTCTCCAATGGAAGGAAAGTGTGCTTTTCAGTTTGAGTAGAACATTCAGCTTGCTACATAAAATGTTCATGCGTGATCACGAGCTCCGTCCAAGAATAAAAGTTTATTTGTTAGTCTAATAATAGACACCTAAAAATTACTCGAAAGAATGAAGTAACTTAGAAATGGTGGCCAAGAGAACGAGTTCACCTGTTGTCGAAGAGGCATTGATTTCTAAAGAATGCTCTTAATTTGATGAGCGACTAATTACTTACGTGGAACGTGGAGTCTGCTGGGCGCGTGAAATCACCTGGAGACGTTGCGTATGTGAGTCAGACGGAGACTGTCAATTAAAACGCAAGCTCCACCAATTAGTAGCTGGCAAGTGGCTTACGCCTCTGTCACTTACTCAGCAGAGTCCCATCATTCTCTTCTCCTTGTGACTGACTGACTTATTGATTGCCTGAAATGCATTGCTTCAGCCATCAACACGTTGTTACACACCTTTCATCAAGCTCACTTTGATTGAGAACAGCATCAACAAGATTTACGTTAGTCAGTAACAGATTTACTTCGCCATTGTTTAGTGAAAGCACAGATTTGTTAAGTGGAGAGAGGATCCTTGTAGCGGAATGACCATTCACGATTCCTTGTTGAACTGCTTACTTCATTTAAAACAGGATTCGTCATTAAGAAGCAACCAACTTCTGAAGCGATGTTTCCTTATTTCTGAATGTAGATATACAATACAGTTAAATGACAGCAGTCTGTTAACGGCTCCGTTGCACATTCTCCACTGGAGGCTATGGTTTTATACCATTTATTTCTTCCTGTTCTTTTAAAAATTTATTCGAGTCGGCCCTTAATGCGGATTTTACCCAACTTTACGGCCTGATGACCTTCCTGACGCCAATCTTATGTGGGGGGAAGTACTCACACCTGCGTGTTTCTTGGATTGTGGTAGTGTAGTGTGTTGAATGTAGAAGAAGAGGTATGTAAGAAGACAACCACAAATACATGGCCACCAAAGACCACTACATCTGTATACACTGACTGACTGACAGAGCAAATGCAACACCAAGGAGGAGTGGTTCGAAAGGGATGAAAGTTGGGGAAAAAACAGAGTCGGCACGGAAGAATAATTGATGTTTATTTCAAACCGATATGCAGGTTACACAATGCGCACGGCATCGACTCAGTAGGATGTAGGACCACCGCGAGCGGCGATGCACGCAGAAACACGTCGAGGTACAGAGTCAATAAGAGTGTGGATGGTGTCCTGAGGGATGGTTCTTCATTCTCTGTCAACCATTTGCCACAGTTGGTCGTCCGTACGAGGCTGGGGCAGAGTTTGCAAACGGCGTCCAATGAGATCCCACACGTGTTCGATTGGTGAGAGATCCGGAGAGTACGCTGGCCACGGAAGCATCTGTACACCTCGTAGAGCTTGTTGGGAGATGCGAGCAGTGTGTGGGCGGGCATTATCCTGCTGAAACAGAGCATTGGGCAGCCCCTGAAGGTACGGGAGTGCCACCGGCCGCAGCACATGCTGCACGTAGTGGTGGGCATTTAACGTGCCTTGAATACGCCTAGAGGTGACGTGGAATCATACGCAATAGCGCCCCAAACCATGATGCCGCGTTGTCTAGCGGTAGGGCGCTCCACAGTTACTGCCGGATTTGACCTTTCTCCACGCCGACGCCACACTCGTCTGCGGTGACTATCACTGACAGAACAGAAGCGTGACTCATCGAAGAACACGACGTTCCGCCATTCCCTCATCCAAGTCGCTCTAGCCCGGCACCATGCCAGGCGTGCACATCTATGCTGTGGAGTCAATGGTAGTCTTCTGAGCGGACGCCGGGAGTGCAGGCCTCCTTCAACCAATCGACGGGAAATTGTTCTGGTCGATATTGGAACAGCCAGGGTGTCTTGCACATGCTGCAGAATGGCGGTTGACGTGGCGTGCGGGGCTGCCACCGCTTGGCGGCGGATGCGCCGATCCTCGCGTGCTGACGTCACTCGGGCTGCGCCTGGACCCCTCGCACGTGCCACATGTCCCTGCGCCAACCACCTTCGCCACAGGCGCTGCACCGTGGACACATCCCTATGGGTATCGGCTGCGATTTGACGAAGCGACCAACCTGCCCTTCTCAGCCCGATCACCATACCCCTCGTAAAGTCGTCTGTCTGCTGGAAATGCCTCCGTTGACGGCAGCCTGGCATTCTTAGCTATACACGTGTCCTGTGGCACACGACAACACGTTCTACAATGACTGTCGGCTGAGAAATCACGGTACGAAGTGGGCCATTCGCCAACGCCGTGTCCCATTTATCGTTCGCTACGTGCGCAGCACAGCGGCGCATTTCACGTCATGAGCATGCCTCCGTGACGTCAGTCTACCATTGCAATTGGCATAAAGTTCTGACCACTCCTTCTTGGTGTTGCATTTGCTCTGTCATTCAGTGTATATAAAACCTGTGTTCCCTCCGTTCATTTCGAATTTTCAGCTAATGCTTAGTTTATATACGAATTGAATGTGATAAAATGTGATATCGATATCGTGATGAGAGTCTCTGGTTGTGATTATTATTATTATTATTATTATTATTATTATTATTATTATTATTATTATTATTTTCGAATGGGCCACCAGCGGACCACGTGCTAATTTCAGTTCCTTCTTCTTTGTTCTTTCCTTTTCTTCCAGTACGCTTTCATCTGTTCACTACGTTTCTTCTTTCTGTCTTCAGACCACTTTGAACCAGTCATTTTTACTTTCCTACCTTGGAATCCTTCTATTTTCAATACTTTTTCCCGAAAGCCTTCTCTATTATTTATTTCTTCTGTTGTTATATTGTTTTTTCTAAATCCTTTCTTACTTCATTGACCCAGCTTGTCGTTGATTTCTTACCCCACAAATATCTGAAAATCTTACTGGTTAATCTACTATCTTGCATTCGATATAAATGTCCAAAAGACATAAGTCTCCTTTTCCTCATTACATCTGATATATTTTCTATTTTTTGATATATATCAGCATTACTTCGTAAT
Organism: Anabrus simplex; assembly: GCF_040414725.1. Lineage (NCBI taxonomy): Eukaryota > Metazoa > Arthropoda > Insecta > Orthoptera > Tettigoniidae > Anabrus > Anabrus simplex. The sequence continues at coordinate 308,219,229 of NC_090265.1, read as the reverse complement.
TTCCAACCTTCTGCTGTGTTTTGTGGGCCTAATATTTTCCTCATGATTCGCCTTTCTAGTATTTCTAGTTTATCTAAATTAGTTTAATGCCAGACAATCGCTTGCATATAGGCATTCTGGCTTCACTACTGTGTTGTAATGCCTTATTTTATTATTATTATTATTGTTGTGTAAGTGTCAAGCCAAATGTACTGGAGTGATTGGTATTTGAGTAGAATACTTACAGAAAAGAAACCTAGGTTACACGTTATTACAGTGTCTTAGTTGCGTAGGGGAATTTGATAAGCTCATAAGTGTTTTTGTGCATGTTTCCATGACGACGAGGCTTCCAGAATATACAGATAAAAAGTTTGTCGTAAAATATACTTTGAACAGTAGTTCGTCCAATTAATTTTTTGGAGGTCGAGCTATTACCGATATATCTGCGGAAATCTAATTGTCACATATTTTTTACATTTAATATACAAATAGACTAATAATATATGTTCAGTCCTCGGCCCGAAGGTTGGTTCGATCCTCAACAGATCCACCGTTAGTTGCCATAGGTGTCTAAGCATCACTGAAAATTCGTACTACGGAAGTGAGGAATGAGTTAGTTTCCCGTTGTTTTCCACGCTGATCCAGAAGTTTGCAAATACATATCAGTCTGCCAAGCCCACTGAAATTCGTGCATCAACCTAACGCAGGAGCAACATTTTCACACCATTCATAGGAGAAACTGGCTGCAAAAGGAATGGCATTACTAGCATCCTTCATACTTCAGTCACTTTCATATTGTAAGAGAAGGATAACACTGAGACAGTTCAATGAAAGCAACACAATTGCTCTAGCCCGTAGCAGAAGACACAGTGAACTGTAAACACTAGGTCTCACCAGCAAAGGCATAAGGCTAATAATACAAATAGTTAATAATGTGGCTATATTTAGTGTAGTTTTCTAATGAAGTATTGTACGCTCTCCAGAATGAATTTTCAGTTGGCGTATGGCTTTTAGTGCCGGGAGTGTCCGAGGACAAGTTCTGCTCGCCTGATGCAGGTCTTTTGAGTTGACATCCGTAGGCGACCTGCGCGTCATGATGAGGATGAAATGATGATGAAGACGACACATACACTCAGCCACCGTGTCAGCGAAATTAACCAATTATGGTTAAATTTCCCGACCCTGCCGGGAATCGAACCCGGGACCCCTGTGACCAAAAGCCAGCACGCTAACTATTTAGCTATGGAGCCGACGCTCTCCAGAAAAATGATGTGATAACCCTAATAATTATAGTACACACCATACTACAAACACCACAAAATCACAGGTAATCAGACATATTTCATCACTCTCAAGTACACGGAGATGATGACCTACAACGCCCTAAACCTCTAGAACTACTTTACAACAACATTACAATGACTGACCATTGTTATAATAGATATATTTTTATTAAGTAATGTTTAAGGCAAATTACAAAAATAATAATAAATGCTACATTTCACATCAGAAAACTGGCATAAAAATGTCCAGAATTGTCTTTCCATATTCGTGGACACTACACTATACACAAAAACACTACGTTTCTGTAGTCCACATAATCGGGTAAGCAGTCCCCTCTGCCACCACTTAATACATAGCATTATTGCTGAAATTCTATAAAAACAAACCCCCTGAAGATGTGAACAAAGGCAAAGTGAAAAGTTCAGTATCACGACTTCACACGAGCCAAATATTTACATACGTACGTTACGGGCGGAAGCACTTCACGAGTAACTCAGTTCACAAATCCAAGGAATGGAAAATTATTAGTGATGGTGTTGGTGGTGGAGGTGATTATAGAAGAGGCCCGACACTTCGAAAACTGACGGGATCGGCAAAAGAAGGAGAAAGGCCACGAAGGATGTGAAAATGAAAGGCAACCCGATTGCCATCGTTGTCTGAAAAGAACAAGACTTGACCAAGGTAGGTCCGATGGAAAAGCTGTAGATGAGAAGCCTGACACAAATACTTGGAAGCAATGCTAGACGCGGGTAGGGGGAACCGTTTCCCGTGGTCACCAACCCACGCTCCCAAGTTGAGCGTCCCTAATACCCCTATGGCCTTAATTAAGATGGAGCTCTCGCATTTGCCAGGTGTGAATATAAAAAACCATGGAGCTGCCGTTGGTGCGGTTCGAACCTACTACCTCCCGAATACAGCAGCGCAAGACGTACCGCACATCGAGCTTGCTCGGTCCTGTGTGGTTGAATGTCACGTCAGGATAATAATGTCATCCATATTTCCTGTTAACGTACGGCAACATGAAAGGTGTTACATCATATAATTTATCGTGGTGTACTTACGGGCACAGTAGAGCGAATACCTAACTGCTAGAAGGAGGAGAAGGAACCCTGTATGTCAACAGCTGATGTTTCATACTGTAGTGTGAACCGAGCAGAAAATCTCAGTCTCACTCATGAAGCAAGCATTTCCTCGAGAAGTACTTGTACGATTTAAGAAAATAATCAATGCGTTGAATTTTTTGTATGTGTTAGTTTAAGGCTATATACAGGAAATAGTGTGCCTGGTTGAGTGTCTCAGACGGTTGACCTTCTAACCCGAAATTAGCAGGCTTGATTCTGGCTCAGTCCTGTGGTATTTGAAGGTGCTAAAATACGTCAGCCTCCTATCGGTAGATATACTGGCGCACAAATGATCCCCTGCGGGACAAAATTCTGGCACCTCAACGTCTCCGAAAACCGTCAAAAGTAGTTAGTGGAACATTAAAAACAATAATATTAATAGGAAATAACGTATTTAATTTTTTAAACTTTGATATGGAGCTGCCTTTGGTAGATTCGAACACAGGGTATCAGCTACGCAAGCCGTCTCGCACATTTAGCTTGCTCAGCCTTGTCTGGTTTAATGTCACCTCAGGATATCGCAGCAGAGGCTGAAAAAATGGAAAAGTACTATTAGTCTGGTTATGAGACTCTTGGTAACATTACCAAAAAATTTAATCAGAATGTTGATATCTGTAATGGTTCACGAGTTTTTTGAGGTGGAAATCTTAGCTGAATAACCCTGTATTACATAAAATCACAAGAGTCATCGGGAGTTGAGGTAAGGAAACATCGAAAACCGTTTTGTGGATTGACATGAACGGAATGTCGTCACGGTTCCTCACTCCTCCCACCATTGTAGGCCTACTGTAGATAATTTTACCAACAAATTGTGTCCCTTATTGTGCACAGTTTTATGCTGAGGTACGCGACATTCTAATCGGAATCATTGCCACTGATCTACATTTTCTCCAGCACTTCTCAGAGAAAATGGCTAAAGTCCTCTCTGCTGTATCCTATAAAGTGATATTCATAACTATTAATCGCAATGTACAGGATTTACGAAAAATTACATAATTAAAGTGGCCAGGACAATTAGCACGAAGATAGAAACCAAACCACTAAAATCACTGTTTTCATCCAAACTGCAGCAAGTAACGTTATGTATGTTTAGACGAGGTCTGCTACGGAAATATCCTTCAATTTGCCTCAAAAGGAGCCTCCATATTGTCTGGATAACCAGTTCCTTCATGTCTAACATGGAGCCTCCATAGCGTCTGGAAAACCAGTTCCTCCATGTCTAACACGGAGCCTCCATTGCGTCTGGAAAACCAGTTCCTCCATGTCCAACACCTCTCCCCATGGTGCAAGAGCCCCGAAGGTCCATGGCCTACCAAGTGACCGCTGCCCAGCCCGAAGGCCTGCAGATTACCAGATGTAGTGTGGTCAGCACGACGGATCCAATCGGCCGTCGTTTTTGGCTTTGTAGACCGGGGCGCCATCTCACCGTCAGATAGCTCCTCAATTGTAATCACGTAGGCTGAGTGGTCCTCGAACCAGCCCTCAGATGCAGTAAAAATTCCTGACCTAGCCGGGAATCGAATCCGAGGACTCCGGGTAAGAGGTAAGCACACTACCCCTACACCCCGGAGCCAGCTCCTCCATGTCTAAGGGTAACGAACTATCAAAACTTGTCAACATCCGAAAATCCCTGTTCTACCCACGGAAGGACGCAGCTTATCCAAAGTAAACTTTGTGTCTTCAGGTGAGACTAAAAGAACATATAACTGAAATATGTATAAAATTAGGTCAACAGGTAACCTGTTAAAATTGTTATTAAAGAGAGAGTTAGTTGAGAGGCTTGGGTCATTTATACTGTAACTGTGAGTTTGTAAGGGAGATTTTGCTCCAGTACGATGCTTCCTCCACTCGTTTTGTCGTTCGGAGGAAGGAACGATTGGAACCGAGAGCAAAGGGGTACGATCAGGGGCTCTTATCATTAATATTATTCAGTTGATGATGAATGCTGTTTTTAGGGCATCAAACAACGAGGTCATCGGTCTTTTGCTCAGTTGACTCCGGATGAAGAATGTGAGTTAATCTTTTTAGTTGTTCTGTTTCCCCCTGTCACGGTGTGTGATTATTAAATGTCGTTTATTGTTCACCATGCATATGAATACCATATACATCGTACAATGGAAAAATACTAGTGATGTAACGTTCCTATGACACATGGAGGAATTATGGCGATCCAAAGATGGGAAAGACCTGGTATTGGGAAGGAAGCGAACGTGGCCTTCATTAAAGGTACAGCCACATAACTTTCCTGGTGTAAATATATGAAATCACTGAAAACCATCTTAAGTGCTGTCGACAGTGGTGTTCGAACCCACGATCTCCCGGATGCATACTCACACCTAATGTATGTGATCCAAGCTATGCTGCAATTCACTGGCAGATTATGTGTATGGATCTAAAATTCATATTATTTTAGGCTTCATATTCTTTTTATAAGTTCTCTTGCAGTGACCTGGTGAGACAGATTTTCCTCTGGGTATATGGCACCCTGTTGTGGGGAGAATAGGGTTCTATTTTACTGAGTAGGTAGTAAAATGGATTTAGCATGTACGAGTGAGTATCAGTGTATATTAAGTGTTAAGCTTATTACGCACCAATTAACTGCGTTATCTCTTAATTAGATCCATTCAGGGCAATAACGAACCCCTCTTCCTCTAATATGGATAAAGTGTTACGATTGCTCTCTTAGCATATTTATTTTAGCCACTTATATGAACGATATCTCACCCAGTGACTTCTGTAAGTATATGAACAACAGTAGCGCAGTTCCTGAGCCATAAGTGAATCTGGAACAATCTCCCAGTGTTCCACATCCAACACCATTTTCTTCTCATCAAGTTGCAAATGACAGAACCAGCCTTTTAATTTTTGTAATATAAGGTTTATTTTCTCCAAACAGATGAGTTCGTGCCGAAGAAGTAATTCTTCGACTGGTCAATGTAAGGTTCCAAAATGTTTCTTGTACGGTAGGTACAAAATGTCCAGCGCTCTTAGGAGCTTGCAGGCTGTGGATGACCTGTTGGACAATAAAATAGAGAAAATCCCTGAATAGATAATTTTGCTTTTGGAAAGCATGAATCTGCTCAGTTAAGAGATTTTCTTTGAAATCGCCCTGTTCAGCTTATTTCGTAATTTTATTCAGCTGATTATAAAGTCTTCGAAGATTCTTTTCATTTTTTCCAATTGACGCATCCTTTCTTTTAGAGTTAATATTTGTCTCCATTCTACTATAATGTATTTGTTTCCTACACTTCTTTTTCAAGCGTACTATACACTGCAGCTGGGGTCGGTGACCCATGAAATTCAAAGTTCTTACGGGATAGAGATGTTGTAACCTTTTATCCATGTGGGCGGCTTCTGGAATGTAAATGTGTTTGTTTGTGCTTTTTAAAGTCTTCCAATAGAACTTAGGTGGAATGACATTTGGAAGTAGTACTTTTATTTCTATGTTGACACTGTAGTCTGAATACTTAAAATGCCTTATACAAACAGTGAAATACACACTTAGGTTCCACGGAGACCCCAGGTTGTTAGATTGACGTGAAATTGCCAGTCACCATTTATTTTTAAGTTCATTGTCTTTCAGAAACTTTTAGAAAAAATGTTCACATTCCTTCGCAACCTTCGATTGGCAATAAGGAACACATCAGTATATTATCGTTAATTTCAAACCAGGTAATTACTGCTTTCCCCCCAACCCTAACCTCAGGTAATTACAAATTCATAAGTTCGCTCAAAAAATGCACGAAGCTGATACTTAAAATATCCCATGCCTCCTTATGTGAAAAAGCTCTAGCAGTAACACCATAATTTTAAATAATAATAATAATAATAATAATAATAATAATAATAATAATAATAATAATAATCACAGAGGTAGCATACTTGGAACACGAAGCACGATCATACACAGATTGAATCTCCTAGTCGAACGGTGAAATTTTAAGTGATATTTGGATTCTTGAGGCACAACCTGGCAGCGTAAATATTCACGGGAATTTTTAAAGTTTCTCTTGTGGATCCTTGATAGATGAAGCCACTGTGTAAGTCGTAAGGAAGTGGGCATGAACGTTAACAAGCAAACATTCTACAAGTAACCACAGTGAAAGTACAATATTTCAAAAATATATCACTATGGAGATTGAAATGAAAAGGACAGTTCATTCAAGAATTTCATCGGGAAAGAGACGATGTAGAAAGTTAGCAGTGTCAACTTATATTCGTGTGGCTCGTCCCGCCTGTGTGCAGCTCTCCTCAGGCACACCCACTGTGAAGTGCGAACGTCGCCTGGCGAAAAGGGTACTATGTGTTTCTGGTAGGGGAGTAGCGTGTTGTTTGTATGTTGCAGAAAACTGCAGGTAGTATAAACACCTAGCTCTAGGCCATTGGAATTGGCCACTTGTGGTTAAACCCTACTACCTGACCGGAAATCGAACCAGGCCTCTTCGGACTAAAGTCTAGTGCGCTACGAGGTCAGTTTCACTAAAAACATGTTGCTACTGAAACTATACACGTATCTCAGTACGACTCAGAGTGGATGATTGCCTAATTATACTTCCACTTAAAACAATAATCACTAAAATAAGGAAGCATGTAGTTTTAACACAGTAGTGATATCGTTATCATACCCACAGGACTTCTATTTTTGCGTGGAATCTGAAGCAAAGAGACATGATTTTCATTCCGAGAATCCTGTATTCATTGTCAGAGATTCGAACTGTAGCCTTCTTAGTGAGAAGCCAGTGACTATACCACCACTGTCACGACCCACCAATGATTACTACCATCACGACCATCACCAGTACGCTATAGCGCAGTAGTAATAATAATGGCGTGTGGACTTCGAAGTGGCCGAGTGCAGGTCATTCTAGTTGACGCCGCATAGGCGACCTGCGCGTCTACGTGTGATGAACTCTAGTGCTGAAGATGGCACACACACACCCAGCCCCCGAAGTAGTATAATACAGGGATTCGGCAGCCACCACCACCGCAGGCTCCCAGAGGCCACCTCCACCACCACCACAGCCAGAGGCCTCCCAAGGGCCTCCTCCACCACCACCACAGCCAGAGGCCTCCCAGAGGTCTCCTCCACCACCCGCGGGAAATTTGAATTTGTAAACAAAGCCACGTGCTTTTTGACAGCTATCATCGGCAACAACGCATCGCTAACCTCACTGCTGCCATCTTGAGGGGCCTAAACCTCAGTAGTACCAACTTAACCTAACTAGCGCGAGATTTGAATTGGCAAACAAATCCACGTGTTTTTGACAGCCACGTGCTTTTTGACAGACAACAACGCATCGCTAACCTCAGTACTGCCATCTTGACGGGCCTAAACCTCAGTAGTACCAACTTAACGTCACTAGCGCGAGGTAAACAAATCCACGTGCTTTTTTCACAGCTGTCATCCGCCATCTTTAATCTATAGAGCACAGTGCTGCCCTCTTTAGCTACTTACCTTTGAAATGTGGTGGCGGATAATTTGAAAAATGCTTTTTGACAGCAGCCATCTTTAATCTAGAGAGCACCGTGCTGCCCTCTTTAGCTAGATACCTTTGAAATGTGGTGGCAGGCAATTCCACATGACAGCAGCCATCTTTAATCAAGAGAGCACCATGCTGCCCTCTATGTTGTGGCGGCAATTTGAAAAATTCCGCGTGCTCTTGTTTGGAAAAAAACTCACGTGCTTTTTTGACAGCTACCATCCGCCATCTTTAATTAACAGAGCATAGTGCTGCCCTCTTTAGTTAGATAACTTTGAAATGTGGTGGCGGCAAATTCCACGTGCTCTTGTTTGGAAACAAAGCCATGTGCTTTTTTTTGACAGGTGTCATCTGCCATCTTTAATAAACAGAGCACCGTGCTGCTATCATGCGGGTAATTTCGTCAGCTGTCATATGCCATCTTTAATCTACAGAGCACCGTGCTGCACTCTTTAGTTGAAATGTGGTGGCGGCAAATTCCACCTACTCTTGTTTGGAAACAAATTCTATGTGCTTTTCAGCTGTCATCCGCCATCTTTAATCTAGAGAGCACCGTGCTGCCCTCTTTGTGGTGGTGGTAAATTCCACGTGCTTTACAAACCCACGTGCTTTTTGTCATCCGCCATCTTTAAACAAGGGAGCGCAGTGCCGCACTCTATGTAGTAGCGGATAATTTGAAAAAATTCTTTTTGACAAACAGCCATCTTTATTCAACACAGTTACCGCTATCTTACATCGCTTACCTCGGTGCTGCACTCTTTAGTTGAAATGTGGTGGCGGTTAATTCGAACAAGTTTAATCATACATCGGGGGAGCTAGAGTAAGCACGTGCTGCAGTGATGACGTCATCATGCATGTTTAGACTTGTCCGTTTTCTTAAGTGTAAGTCGGTGTAAAGGAATGTTGTGGCGGTAAATTCGAACAAGTTTAAACATGCATCGGAAAAGCTAGAGTGAGCATGCGCTGCAGTGATGACGTCATTGTGCATGTTTACACCTGATCGTTTTTCTCAAGAGTAAGTCGGTGTAAAGCAATGCAATAAGTACAACATTTTTGAATGCAATCAAATATTTATTTACAAATGTACTACAACAGTGTTCGTTTTTGCTGCTGACAAGGTTGGTGTGCTCCTTAACAATGTATGCTTCTGAAATGCCTCCTGCAACATTCAAATTAAACAAAACATTTAGAAATATATTATACTAAGTATGTTATGCTTTACAGAGAAGATCATATACTTCTTACCTTGTTGTTATTCCTTTTTGGAATCATCATCATCATGAGGTACTAGAGAAAGTTCATTCATACACTGTGTACAGTGTTCAATCCTCGGATTTGTTCCATCCCAATCATCATCACCATTTTCTCCTCGATGGTTGTAATGTCGTTCACAAGTTCTGCATAAAGCTACTTCGATCGACATCTTACTGTGTAGAGGAAGGATGTCCCAAAAATTATGTACGTAAGAGGCAGCGTACGTATATAAAAATCCTGGTGGTAAGTATTGAATAAGATGTTTCGGCATCGACGATCTATGTTTATAGAACATCTTAATAGCCTCACTCACTCGTGAAAGATAAATAAGATGTTGCGTATGAGCATGCAAACAGCATGCACATTTACAGTTTTGTTCCATAGCGTACGATGTCGAAGCACACACTAATGAAAATGATAATGATCTATTCTTATTTATAGTCTCGTAACAATATTCGTTAGCGGATGGTAAGTAACATCACTCATATGAATAATAAGACAATAGGCTGCTGTGTTAGCAGGAATGTTTTCAGATGTTTCAAATTCTAAACGAATATCAACTGGAGATTCTTTTATAGATTCTTCATGATAAGAGCAGTCTATAACTACAATCGGTGCTTTATTTTTAAATTCTTGAGGTGTAAATAGCGGACGATCTTCTTTCTGATAATACGATGATTGAAATTTACAAAACATGTCATAGAGCATCCCAAACTTATTTTCCTCAAAGTTAATGTCTATGTTTTCGTAGCGATACGTAATTCCGTTGAGATATAGTCTAACGTGTCTTAATTTACAGTGATCAAACAGTGAGCTATCTTTTTCGTGATTGAATTTACGATTAGTTTGAAATCCAAAAATAATGTACAAGGGCTTCTCAGTAAAACGTGATGTTTTAACAGCCCAGCTATGCTTGTTTGTAGGTGGTAACACAGGATATTCATGCAGCTCCCAACTTCTAAAACGTATAGGTAATGGTGTATCATTTTCTACAATCTTGAGCAATCGAAGTTTTTCACGATCAGATAAGGTTACATGTGGAATCCGCCACAGTATACGATGCAGTGTTATTTTCGATTCTACTGGTGTTTCTACTGCTTTAAGAGAATTGTAATCACTTCGATAACGGATTAGAATAAGCTCTTGTTTTGCGTTGATTATAATACGTGTAAAGTCTTCTGCGAATCCAAAAATATGTTTCAGTGATAACATACCCGTAAAAGTTCCATCCTCATTAATCATCCAGTTGTTAGTAGCTTTTGGACACCATCCAGCCATCCGCAAAAGATTACTTTCTTCATCACAGAAAGAAGGGTAGAGTTTCATTGCACTTGTAATACCAACATTCTTCGTTCGATCTATTTCAACATTATTTACTTCATATCGCGCTTCAGAAAAGAGAAAAGCTAGAGCATGGTTGTTTAGTTGTGAAGTGCTTGGTCCACTTCCATCAGACTTTTCTAGTCGTCCTTCAATATAAAGGTAGCTTTCGTGTGGTAAGGTGTAAACATCTTGCTGATTAATAATAAAATGAATTTCATCATTGTTATTTAATCCAAACGTAAAAGGTTGATAGGAATGAAGCTCACTTCGTACTACACCTTCACGACTTTCTACTGTATTCGTAATGTCTAGCATTTCTTCCATTCTGTTGTAGTAGTGTATATCCTAAATCTTGGAGTATCTGCTTATGGGTATCTGTTAACTCGATGAGTCTCTGCACACATGTAGTATGTCTTCGGAATGTACACCGTGTTTTATAGATGGTTTTCATACTGGTTTAAGATGTAGTTTGTAAGCTACGTACGCGTGCTGATCTAAATGAATAAGCTGATTATGTTTATTTACAAGTCTAAGGGTAATGTTGCTAATGTGTTTTACAGACACAGGATGATAAAGAACTACAGCTGGTTTCTCACAAATAGTATATCCACGTTTCTCTGTAACAATAAAGTCGTGCAGGAAGTGCGAATGTTGTAGATTACTATTCAAGTCTGTAATAATATTACAAGTAATGTTCACATTATAATCATCGAAGAGTTTTATAGGTTGATCAGACTCGTAACGTACGTTCGGTAGGAGCTCCCTCGATGAAATCCCAACCAGTGGTCCAATCGAATCAGGTTGTGATTTGAAGTCAATCTTAAATGATGATTCAATAACACATTTATGTGTAATGTTGCTTATAGTGATTGAGAACTTGTAATTATGATTACTAAAACTATCTTCCCCAAACTGATCAATTAACGTACTTTCAATATAGTCGTGAATATCGTCTACTGTATAACTTCCTGAGGGTAGTGTTAGCACATACTCATCGTAATAGAACTTGTTTAAACCATCACGCACATTATAGATTTTATTGTAGCTTTCAAACGATACTAGTCCAAGACTATGCGGCTGATAGCTAAGTTCGATTGGTGGATTAAAATAGACGGTTGTTTCAGGTCCTTCTCCACGTACAGCAAACGTTCTTTCACTGTTCGTCATCACGTAGACACTAATGCACTTTCTCTACTGTCTGGGTTTGATATAAGAACATAAGACATAATCGTCCGCACATGCCGGTATTAAAGTTTTGCACACGGTTTTTATTGTAAACAATGTCCGCACTGCTTCCGAAATAACGTATGAGCTCAAAAGGAGGAGGTAAGTCTCCATAGCTATCAAAATACCATACTTTAGATTTACGTTTTACATAAGCAACGTAATGAGTTCCAGGTCCACGACTGTCGTCCAAGTTAATTACGGCATTTTCACGTTCACGTGGGCGTGCTGGTAGTTGATCGCGCATATACACTCCTCGAAAATAATGAATTCCTAGTTGTTTAGCAAACGTAAAAACTTCATCATGCGTTAGAGCTCGATATGGCAGTGCATTCAGTAGACGTTTTTTGGAGAAATGTAGATACCAAGCCCTTTCTTGTATGGCGCTAGCTTCATGTTCATACCTTTGCCTCGTAACGCAGTTGCCTCCATCGTCTTGTTATGACGTTCACTCTCTTTTCAACTGTTGTTTTGCTTCTTCTACAGCTTTGACAGTTCTCGCTACAGCACTAGCACCACCTAGCAATGACCCTAAAGCTGCTAAGCCAGCAAACAGCGCAGGAAGAAATCCTCCTCGTTTTGGTACAGGAATAATTCGTGCACGTTTACTAAATATTGCTCTGCACTTTGGAGAAATTCTCGCTCTTGCTGCGCGTAACGCCTTAGTAATAGCTACAGGAGGATTGTATTCCCCTCGAATAGCTTTTTGCGCAGCCTTCATAACATCTTTCCATCCAACAGTTTTTACTTTCGTCTTCTTCTTCTTCATGTCGTTTGGATATCGTTGTTTTACCATGCTGGACACGACTGTACTATTCAAGAGCAAATCATAAACTAACCGTTACCTCTTGTTTCGTTTAATATATATATTACTATTACGTACTTGATGATTCAGTTATCATGAAGATTATAAAGCAGCAAGATACGCTACCTGTTACCGACATTGTACCACATCTCTTACCTAGTTCTAGTACAACTACAGGAAAACGTCATGGAACGTTGTTTCCTTTTACTGTTCGATGTATTATATCAGGCCCGTCGGGATGCGGGAAAACAAATTTTTACTCACACTTATTACTTCTGTAAATGGTGTACGCTTCGAGAATATTTACGTTTTCGCAAAGTCACTCTATCGGCCGCTATATACTATTCTACAAACTGTAATGCACGATCTAGTTAAAGATGGAATAAGACACACTGACTGACAGAGCAAATGCAACACCAAGAAGGAGTGGTTCGAAAGGGATGAAAGTTGGGGAAAAAACAGAAACGGCACGGACGATTAATTGATGTTTATTTCAAACCGATATGCAGGTTACACAATGCGCACGGTATGGACTCAGTAGGATGTAGGACCACCGCGAGCGGCGATGCACGCAGAAACACGTCGAGGTACAAAGTCAATAAGAGTGCGGATGGTGTCCTGAGGGATGGTTCTCCATTCTCTGTCAACCATTTGCCACAGTTGGTCGTCCGTACGAGGCTGGGGCAGAGTTTGCAAACGGCGTCCAATGAGATCCCACACGTGTTCGATTGGTGAGAGATCCGGAGAGTACGCTGGCCACGGCAGCATCTGTACACCTCGTAGAGCCTGTTGGGAGATGCGAGCAGTGTGTGGGCGGGCATTATTCTGCTGAAACAGAGCATTGGGCAGCCCCTGAAGGTACGGGAGTGCCACCGGACGCAGCACATGCTGCACGTAGCGGTGGGCATTTAACGTGCCTTGAATACGCACTAGAGGTGACGTGGAATCATACGCAATAGCGCCCCAAACCATGATGCCGCGTTGTCTAGCGGTAGGGCGCTCCACAGTTACTGCCGGATTTGACCTTTCTCCACGCTGACGCCACACTCGTCTGCGGTGACTATCACTGACAGAACAGAAGCGTGACTCATCGGAGAACACGACGTTACGCCATTCCCTCATCCAAGTCGCTCGAGCCCGGCACCATGCCAGGCGTGCATGTCTATGCTGTGGAGTCAATGGTAGTCTTCTGAGCGGACGTCGGGAGTGCAGGCCTCCTTCAACCAATCGACGGGAAATTGTTCTGGTCGATATTGGAACAGCCAGGGTGTCTTGCACATGCTGAAGAATGGCGGTTGACGTGGCGTGCGGGGCTGCCACTGCTTGGCGGCGGATGCGCCGATCCTCGCGTGCTGACGTCACTCGGGCTGCGCCTGGACCCCTCGCACGTGCCACATGTCCCTGCGCCAACCATCTTCGCCACAGGCGCTGCACCGTGGACACATCCCTATGGGTATCGGCTGCGATTTGACGAAGCGACCAACCTGCCCTTCTCAGCCCGATCATCATACCCCTCGTAAAGTCGTCTGTCTGCTGGAAATGCCTCCGTTGACGGCGGCCTGGCATTCTTAGCTATACACGTGTCCTGTGGCACACGACAACACGTTCTACAATGACTGTCGGCTGAGAAATCACGGTACGAAGTGGGCCATTCGCCAACGCCGTGTCCCATTTATCGTTCGCTACGTGCGCAGCACAGCGGCGCATTTCATCATGAGCATACCTCAGTGACGTCAGTCTACCCTGCAATTGGCATAAAGTTCTGACCACTCCTTCTTGGTGTTGCATTTGCTCTGTCAGTCAGTGTATTTTAAATTTAATTTGCATGAGCAAGTACCATCACCAGACGATGTGCTTCCTAATTCTCTTATGATCTTTGATGATTCGTTATTCGTTATTCGTGCATTCTTTAGTATGGGTCGGCATAAATATGTTGTTTGCATCTATTTGTGCCAAACCTATTCTCGTGTGCGTAAGCAGTTGATACGCGACAACGCAAATGTTATTGTGCTTTTTCGGCAAGATGAGCGCAACATGCGACATGTGTATAACGATCATGTTAACACTGATATGACATTCGATGACTTTAAACGTATGTGTGCTAAATGTTGGTCATTACACCGTTACAGCTTTTTAGTTATTGATAAAGAAAGTGATGTACAGCATGGACGATATCGCATGGGTTTCGATCATTTTATATGCATTAACACAGAATTACAGTAACTACTTGATTAAAAACCATCATCATGTTAACATCTAGCAAGGAGATCACAAAACATATCATCCAAGCTCGAAACAATATTCGACGGAAATTTAAGGAGCTTAAACGTATTCAAACAGACACGGATTTATTTTTAAAAACACAACTAAGTACACCACTCAAAGAAATTTTTAATTCTGCTTCATTACCGCAGTCTACTTCAAGTTTTGCTTCTATGCACACATCTATATATATAAAATAGCTTGTCCTGACTGACTGACTGACTGACTGACTGATTCATCATCGCCGAGCCAAAACTACTGGACATAATGAAATGAAATTTTGGGGATATATTCATATTAAGATGTAGGTGCTCGCTAAGAGAGGATTTTTGGATATTCCTTCGCTAAGGGGGTGAAAAGGGGGGTTAAATTTTAAAATGAGTGTATCTATATCTCAAAACTTAAAAAGTTTACAGATGTAAAATTTGGTATTTAGAATCTTCTTTAAAAATAAGGAAACACGTATTTTTTTGTTTTCAGAAAATCCCAATAGGAGGGGTGAAAAAGGGTGAAAAATGGGGAAAAATGGGTTGAGTGCCTTTAATCAGGATACCGGTACTTATATCTCAGAAACTGAAGATATTACAGACCTGAAAATTGGTACTTTTGATCTCTTTTAAAAATAAAGAAACACGTATGTTTTTGTTTTTGGAAAATCCAATTAATGGGAGCGTGAAAAGGGGGTGAATTTTAAAAATGAGTGAATCTATATCTCCAAACTTTTAAAGTTTGCAGATGTAAAAATTGGTATTTAGAATCTTCATTAAAAGTAAAGAAACACGCATTTTTTTGTTTTCGGAAAATCGCAATAGGAATCGTGAAAAGGGGTGAAAAAGGGGTTGAATGCCTTTAATGAGGCTACTTATATCTCAGAACCTGAAGATATTACAGACCTGAAAATTGGTGTTTGGGATATCTTTTAAAAATAAAGAAACATGTTTTTTGGAAAATCCAATTAATGGGGGGGGGGTGAAAAGGGGGTGATTTTTTAAAATGAGTGTGTCTATATCTCAAAACTTTTAAAGTGTATGGATATAAAAATTGGTATTTAGAATCTCCTTTAAAAATAAAGAAACACGTATTCTTTTGTTTTCGGAAAATCCCAATAGGAAGGGTGTAAAAGGGTGAATAATGGGTTGAATGCCTTTAATGAGGCTACTTATATTTCAGAACCTGAAGATATTACAGACCTGAAAATTGGTATTTGGGATCTACTTTGAAAGTAAAGAAAAACATGTATTTTTTGGTTTTTGGAAAATTCAAATATTGGGGGGTGAATAGGGGGGTGTGAATTTTTTAAAATGAGTGTGTCTACATCTTAAAACTTTAAAATTTACAGATGTAAAAATTGGTAGTTAGAATCTCCTCTAAAAATAAAGGAACACGTATTTTTTGTTTGCTGTAAATCCCAATAGGAGGGGTGTAAAAGGGTGAAAAATGGGTTGAATGCCTTTAATGAGGATACTTATATTTCAGAACCTGAAGATATTACAGAACTGAAAATTTGTATATGGGACCTCCTTTAAAAATAAAGAAACACGTATTTTTTAGTTTTTGGAAAATCCAATTAATGGCGTTTAAACAGGAGTGACAAATTGGGGTGAATTTTTAGAAAGGTTATATCTACAGAATATCTTGGAAACGTAAAATGTTACAGACGTAAAAATTGGGTGTTTGGAATATCCTGTAAATGTTAAGAAACATAGGTGATTTGTTTTTTGAAACTCCACTTAAGGGGAACTCAAAAGGGGTGAAATTTTAAAATGAGAATTTTTACAGTATATCTAAAAAAACTTAACATGTTACAGAAGTGAAATATGGTATTTTTTATCTCTATTAAACATAACGAATCGTGTATTTTTAGTTTTCGGAAATACCACTTGGGTGGTGGGGGGTGGGTAAAAGTGACTGAAAATGGTGAAGAATTCTTTTAATTAGGCTACTGATATCTCAAAAATGAAGATGTTACAGACGTGAAATTTGATATTTGCAGTCTGCTTTAAAAGTAAGGAAAGACGTATTCTCGGAAAATCCAATGAAAGGGGGGGGGGTGAAAGAATAAAAAATTTAATTGACTTAATTGTATGAGAATGCATACATCTAATAAAAACTAAAGTTGTTACAGACGTGAAAATTCGTATTTAGATCCCCTTTAAAAACAAAGAAAAACGCGTTTTGGTGGGGAAACCATCTTGGAGGGTGGGAGTGTAAAGGAGTTGAATTCCTTTCATGGGGACACATAAATCAAAAACTGAAGAAGTTAGAGTCGTGATAATTGGTATTTAGAAGATCTTTTACTATTAAAGAAACAAGTATTTTTTGCGGGAAAATTCACTTTGGGGGCGGGGGGGAAGAGTAGTGTGAAATGAAGTGAAAAAAGTAAATTATTTTTATGGGGATACTTATATCTCAAAACTGAAGGCAATAGACGTGAACATTGGTGTTTGGAATCTCCTTTAAACATAAAGAAACAAGCCTTCTTTTAATTTTTTTTTGGGGGGGGGGCGGGGGTGGCGGTAAATAAACTTAACAGCGGTGGGGTATAGAAGGATGTGAGACCAATTGATTTTACTGTTCTTAATGTACTTATAACTATCCTCTGTTGCTCAGGCGGCAGCGCGCCGGCCTCTCACAGCTGGGTTCCGTGGTTCAAATCCCGGTCACTCCATGTGACATTCGTGCTGGAAAAAACGGAGGCGGAACAGGTTTTTCTCCGGATACTCCTGTTTTCCCTGTCATCAGCCATTCCAGCAACACATAATAGTAATAATGATAATAATAATAATAATGTTCCGGACCGTCGTCAAATGTGCGGACCGCGCTGGAAACGGCTCCTGGACGGGTAATGACTAAGAATGCAGTCCGGCCGCGGGTTCAGTGCCGCCAAAAGCACCCAATATGACACCACGCGGATCTCCTGAAGGATTTTATACATATTAAAATGATTATAGGAAAAGATGGCAAAGATTTACGGACCCAACTGACCGAGAGGAATACCTGAGCCTAGCCCGGGAAGTACGAAATCGATTGCTGGAAAGGAAGATTGAAAAATGGGAGGAAACGTGCCGGAATCTAATAGATAACGAGTCAGATCGGGAATTTTGGTGGATTCTCGCAGAAAACGAGTTAGATCGCGAATTTCGGCGGATTATATATCTAAAACAATAAGCATTCAATTATAAATTTCAGTATAATACCGTAGCGAAGCACGGGTATCTTGCTAGTCATATCATAAAGAGAAACATGAAGAAGAAAAGCATGAACAAGATAAGGAAGAGAAGAAGCAGGATGTAGATCAAGAATAGGAAGATAAGGAAGAAGAAGAAGAAGAACTTAATGATACATCACCATCTAAGCGTGTTGAGTTTTTAACTACAGATATTATTGCTGAAACACCTACTACATCGACGCAAAATCTACCATCTTTGTCTGAGGTTATGATTACACCAGAGTATCGCAATCAGTTTAGAACTTTTATTCAAGATACCTATGAATCTCTCTTTGCACCTTATATAGAAAAACTTTTTACAGGACAAACTGACACTACCTACGGTATTCACTACGAAGATGACTGTTTCCGGATAGGAAATTCAAATGTTAAGATTAATAACAACATACTCATTGTAGAAGGTGTTACCTATAAACGTACGAAAGGACTCTTAGAACTTCTTTTCTCACGAATACCTGACAAGGATATAATTTTACAAGATGATCTTAAAAAATATAAAGCAATACTTTTTGCTACTGATGCAACACGACGTAATTACAAGAGAACAGATGCTGTAAATGCGAATAAGAGTTACAAGTATCGTGAGTTTATTTCTAAGCTGTTTCCGACTGCACGTAGTCTTGATGTTATCTACAAGCCTTTGTTGCCGTATGTGGATGTAAGATACTGGAATGACCCAAACTTACTCGTTGAACGATTACAACTTTTAAGAGCATCGCAAGAGGCTGGTCACACTGGTCACGGATCAGAAATTCTAGAAATAGAAAGAGAACTACGTTATGCCGGTATTATTTTGTAATGGCTCGTCAAGAGAAGATCTCACCTGTAAAGGTAAATATCGCACATGAGTTACATAAACCAGCACGTCGCACCTACTGTCGCAGACGCGTTATTACACGAGGAAAAGATGATCTCTGGCAAGCAGACGTAGTAGAAATGATTCCATATGCCTCTAGTAATAAGGGGTATAAGTATCTACTTACTGTTATCGATGTGTACTCGAAGTTTGCTTTTGCACAACCCGTGCGTTCTAAAACAGCAGCTCAAGTTAAAGAAGCATTTAAACATATTGTTGAAGAATCGAAACGCTGCCCAAGGCTTCTTCAAACTGATCAAGTTAAAGAGTTTTACAACAAGGATTTTTCTTCTTACCTCAAGTTACTTGGCATTCAACACTACTCTACGTTCAGCAATCTCAAGGCAAGTGTTGTAGAACGCTTTAATCGTACACTCAAAACAATGATGTGGCGAGAATTTACAGCGCAAGGTTCATATCGTTGGATTGATCTGCTACCTAGACTTTTATCTACCTACAACGATACACTTCATCGCACTATCGGAACAAAGCCACGTCTTGTTACAAAGAATACACCTCGTATAAATGCTATTCATCTTGTAATTAAAACAGCTGATCCACGTCGCCATCGCTTTGAAGAAGGTGATTTTGTTCGCATCAGCAAACACAAGTCTATCCTTGCAAAAGGATACACACCTAACTGGAGCACTGAAATTTTTCAAATCAGAAGTGTTAAGCTTACTAATCCAGTTACGTATTTACTTCGCGATTTAGAGGACAGCCTATTGAAGGAGGATTCTACATCGAAGAACTGCAGAAAACAAAATATCCTGATCACTATTTAGTTGAACGTGTTATTCGACGTCGTGGCAATAAACTGTATGTTAAATGGCTTGGTTTTAATAACAGCTTTAATTCATGGATTAATAAAAAGGATGTACTTTAAATCTTATGTGTGTTTTCTTTTAATCCTCTACGTTTCCTTTCTTCTAAGTCACTAGGATATGCTGTAGGATTAAACAACACCTGTAATATGTTTTGAAAATTCATATTTATTTTAGTATATATATATATACATTTTTATCCTTTGTTTATTTTACGGTCTTTGTCACTCAGTTTTCGTTTTATTACACCAACAACGACAAGTTCTGCTATATTCTTCTGAGCAGCTAAAGCACTAGGTAATAACACACACACAGCATAACTTTACGAAGCAGAATTTAACAGCTACACGACATACTCTATGCAGGCAGCATGTAACTACGTGTCAGGCGAACGTGTTCTAGGGCCGCAGGGGAGATGAAGCACGAAGAAAAGAAGATCAATCACTCTATTGGTGAGTCCACGCCCAACATGCTTCCTCATCTTTCTCCCAGCACGTTTCTTCACCTTTTCCTTATTTACTCTCTCCACAGCCATGATAAGTGTTTATAAGCGAAGACAACTCGTTAGTTTTAGGTCCGTGATACAGTTTAATTAGTTGACATGTACGGCACTGTCTCACAGAAGGTCTTCTACCTAAACTCACGTGTTCATTATGTAAACTACACGTTTGAAGCTCTGACAAAACAGGATCTTGAGTCCACTCACGAGGCACCTTATCCCAAATCTTCTTTACAGCATTCGCAGATACATTAACCAAAAATGCCTTTGGTAATGCATTTAACTCTTCTTCAGTAAAAGTGTTTAGTTTCTTTTTGCATGCATAAAACTTTACGATCGCCTTTTCAACTGCGTTACACTTAGTATCCGTTAGAAATGACATGATGTCTTTACTCTACAAATGTTTCTTTTACACTAAGGTTATTTCGACATTGCAGTTTACATATGTTGTTCACTTCCCGGCATGCACTGCAACACAACCAATCAAAGAGCATGCATACATGTTGTAAAGACTGTTTACTTGTTTCTCTACTACGCTCTTTCGGAAGAGTTTTAAATGATGGGCACCCCAATTCATGCATGTTGATAACTTCACACGATGATGGTAGAAAATCACGCAACCATTCTTTCTTTTCACAACCCTTTAAAAGAACAAGATCTGCTCTTGACAAATGTGCATTCATAAGTAAAGGTAGAAAACAATAAGGTATTCCTTTTTCTTCCCACTTCAAACCTAAATTGTTTTCAATCCACTGAGTCTGCTTTTTTATCTTCATCTGTTTGCAAACAGTAAGGGAACGGTGGACTAAATACTAAACTAACAAGTTTTGGTGCCCACAACACACTGCAATCTAACACAGCCACCTCTTTAAACACAAATTTGTTTCCGTTTACTTTAAAGCCTTGCACATCAACTATTAATGTTTTCGTCATGTTTGCACTCCACACTCTATCACTGTTTCTCGAAGACTAAAGCTTTTAGTCAACGAACGGGTTTAAACATGCACAATAACGTCATCACTGCAGCACATGCAAACTCTTGTTTTTATGATGCATACTTATTGCATTCCTTTACACCGACTTACTCTTAAGAAAACGGACAAGTCTAAACATGCATGATGACGTCATCACTGCAGCACGTGCTTACTCTAGCTCCCCCGATGTATGATTAAACTTGTTCGAATTAACCGCCACCACATTTCAACTAAAGAGTGCAGCACCGAGGTAAGCGATGTAAGATAGCGGTAACTGTGTTGAATAAAGATGGCTGTTTGTCAAAAGGATTTTTTCAAATTATCCGCTACTACATAGAGTGCGGCACTGCGCTCTCTTGTTTAATGATGGCGGATGACAAAAAGCACGTGGGTTTGTAAAGCACGTGGAATTTACCACCACCACAAAGAGGGCAGCACGGTGCTCTCTAGATTAAAGATGGCGGATGACAACTGTTAGAAAAAAGCATCTAGATTTTAAATTGCTCGCTACTACGATAAAGATAGCAGCACGGTGCTCAAAGATGGGTGCTTGTCAAAAAAGAATTTTTTCAAATTATCCGCTACCACATTTCAAAGGTAAGTAGCTAAAGAGGGCAGCACTGTGCTCTATAGATTAAAGATGGCGGATGACAGCTGTCAAAAAAGCACGTGGATTTGTTTACCGATTCAAATCTCACGCTAGTGAGGTTAAGTTGGTAGCACTAAGGTTTAGGCCCGTTAAGATGGCAGCACTGCGGATGACAGGTGACGAATTTGCAGCTACTGCGATAAAGAGGGCAGCACAGTGCTCTGTAGTTTAAAGATGGCGGATGACAGCTGTCAAAAAGCACGTGGATTTGTTTACCTCGCGCTAGTGAAGTTAAGTTGGTACTACTGAGGTTTAAGCCTGTCAAGATGGCAGTACTGAGGTTAGCGATGCGTTGTTGTCTGTCAAAAAGCACGTGGCTGTCAAAAAACACGTGGATTTGTTTACCAATTCAAATCTCGCGCTAGTTAGGTTAAGTTGGTACTACTGAGGTTTAGGCCCGTCAAGATGGCAGCAGTGAGGTTAGCGATGCGTTGTTGTCGATGATAGCTGTCAAAAAGCACGTGGCTTTGTTTACGAATTCAAATTTCCCGCGGGTGGTGGAGGAGACCTCTGGGAGGCCTCTGGCTGTGGTGGTGGTGGAGGAGGCCTCTGGGAGGCCTCTGGCTGTGGTGGTGGTGGAGGAGGCCCCTGGGAGGCCTCTGGCTGTGGTGGAGGTGGAGGTGGCCTCTGGGAGCCTGCGGTGGTGGTGGCCGCCGAATCCCTGTATTATACTACTCCCCGAACCATTGGAATTAGCAAATGAAAGTAAAAACCCCCGACCAGGGGGAATCGAACCCGGGACCGTCTGGAGCAGTACGGTAAACATTTAGCCATGGAGCCGGACTACAACGCAGTGATAAAATGAGTTTCTCAGATGATATCTACAGCGTTGTGTTTGTATGTTTACTATAGTCATGAAAAGGGCTGTCGTACAAATGAAGTTAGTACTATTACCAATTACCGTTTACAATTGCTGCCCTGGGGTCTAATTCTGCATTCACCCTTCAATACACCAGCTAGGCACAAAAATATGCCTTATTACCCGAAAATGTTTCCACCACGTTAGAAAGAATGTCTCATTGTTCGTCGGCTGATCGTGAAACTGATTTTGACCTTTGCGGAAGCACGGGACGCTTCCTCAGACAACACATTTTCAGTCGGATTCAAGCCGAGAATCAAGATGGACAATCATGAGCTATATGTCCACTCATTGAGCAAGGTATTCCGAAATTGATTCACTAGAGTAAACCGCTATGAGATCCTATTGAAATTGGATAATCTCTTTGTGATAACACAGCTCACATTCATCACCATAATCTTTGCATAATATGCAAATATTTGTCCACGGGAAGCGACTCTGCCCTGTTCGGTTGACATTGATCCCGCAGCAAAACATGACGTGATTTCAAAACCATTTTTAATCAAGCAAATGAACGTTGGAAATGTTCATACTCCCTTGGTGGGTGGGGAACGTCAAATTTATTCATGACATCCCCTGTCTGATGTAACAGACGACTGAGAAGTGAACCTCCAGGCGCATTCTCCTTCAGAGGCACGAGTTGGCGACCATGGGATCAAAAACTGAGTTGGTATAGCTTTCACTTACTTGTGCCCTGCTTCTCGCTATTTTCATTCCTATCGGACCTGCCTTAGTCAACCCGTTCTCTTTCGTGCTAGGCGGTTTTTTAGTTAAATTATATTTGTTCGTGGCGCCGACCTCTGCAGATCTTTGGCACTACTTTCACCATATGAGAGGAACCTGCGTGTAAGTGTAACTGCGGAAGTTTGAAGTGTTGAATGTGAGGAAAGGAACGTTAAGGACGACAAAATAGACCCAGTCCCCAGTCCGGAGATATTAAT
This sequence comes from Anabrus simplex, assembly GCF_040414725.1. Taxonomy (NCBI): domain Eukaryota; kingdom Metazoa; phylum Arthropoda; class Insecta; order Orthoptera; family Tettigoniidae; genus Anabrus; species Anabrus simplex. Next base: position 308,195,666 of record NC_090265.1, on the reverse strand, counting down.
CGTTTACAATTAAAAACCCCTGACCCGCCCGGGAATCGAACCCGGGGCAGCCGGGTGACAGGCGGACGTCTTCTACACCACGGGGAGGGACACAGTATTAGGTTAGTTTGGTCTAGAGAGTCTTTAATTTTCACGATCGTTGTGGCCCTTCCATTCTTTCATTTTGCCGATATCCCGATCGGTTTTTCCACTACTTTCCTCTGATTAGTGGTAAGAGAGAAGAGTTGTACAGTTGTAGTACCTCTTAAACAACGATTACCTGCACCACCACCACCACCACCACGTAACGTTCGTGACCACTTGTATTCAGGAGACGGAGGGTTTAGCCCCACCTTCAACAGCTCCTGCAGATGGTTCCCGTTGTTTCCATTTTCACACCTACAAACGATAGTGTCGGACATAATATTATGGCCACGATCTTGACCTTTCCAGTTCCAAATCCTCCACCCCAACGTCAATGAAAATCCGAATAAACTTGTAAAATATAAGTCATTTTTGCAGTAGTGTATTAGAACCTTCAGAACCAACAGGCAAGTTACCGACAATTGCAGCTCATCCTCCTTATCTTCCGTAGTTTGATTAAACTTATCCCGAACTCTGTCTCTAAGTCCTGTGCATTCCAATCGCTCATGGATCACGCCGTGCCGTGAAAGTAATATCAGTACAAAATACGCGAAGATCGAGCGACTTTAGTGCCTCGTACGAATAGGCTATGTGCGTATGTCTCTGTAGAAAACTTTAATTGATTGCGAATCTCCCATCCACGTTTCTACGGTTACTCAAGCTTTCCTAAAGGTAGCACATTTTTTTACATAAACCAGTATTATTTCAAGTTTACTATTATGTTTCAGTAATTCATTATTTTTAAAATTACATAAATAAAACAGGCATTCCTTAGAAGCTTTTGTCTAGTTAAGTTAGAAATTAAGAAATACCGTATCATTCAAAATATTGCACTAAGGGGAATCAAAATTAACAGGCTATAATTTCTTATGAGTTCACTGTTGTCTAGAATTTGCTTTGGAAGAAAAAATGATGTGCAATATCTTGAAGAATCCACCATGCTTAATATCGGTTGGAATCAGCTCCACTGTGTGCATGAAAAATATGTCATTTGCAGTTTGTGTCATTTGTTCACATCTGACACGTGAAGTTGTTAGTTTAATATTTAAAGAAAGTAAGGACCATTGGATGAGCCTCTGTGGCTCAGGCGGCAGCACGCCGGCCTCTCACCGCTGGGTTCCGTGGTTCAAATTTCGGCCACTCCATGTGAGATTTGTGCTGAACAAATCGGAGGCGGAGAGGCTTTTCTCCGGATACTCCGGTTTTCTCTGTCAGTCATTAATCATTTACCCACAGGAGTGCAACAGACTTTGGCAGCCGGCACAGTCCCCTTCCTCGCCGCTTGATGAGGGCTTCATTCACTCCATTCCTAACCTGGTCGAATGACTGGAAACAGGCTGTGGATTTTTCAATGATCATTGTAACAGTCTACTCAACAAAATATCTGGGCCGTATGAAGTCTGGCTTATGAGAGTTTGATGGTATTGGTCAAGATCAGTTTAAGAGTAATTACTTCATTGGAAAGTGAAGTTTGTTATATGTTTGTGCATATACTGACTTTTTCATGTTATTTAGTTCTGACAACTATATGATTTCAGATACTCTGCTTTCGCAACCTGTACTGTTAATTAATTAGCTTTAATTAATTATCAAGTCTACACAGAAAGGTATTTCTATCCAAATTGCTGAAAGCATAAAATTACAGTAGTCTCTTTCTCTTCTTCTAGGTGAGTACCAGTACCGTAGGAAACATAGCTGCAGAACATTCCAATAGTAAGTTACTAATTACGATCTGAAATATATAAGACTGTCCGGAGACTGTGGTGAGTGACATAGGCTTACATTTCTTAGTACCGGTATCTAAAGTGGATTTAACTGTCGAGCTTTTTCTGATTATCCTGAGTTATTAGTCTCTCATACGCATACAACCTATTTACTTTAAGAACAGCTGTATGGATCTAGTTCCATACAGCCACTAGTGTATTAGTGTAAAGGAATATGAGGAGAAACAAATGAATCCACTAGATTCAAAATCCTCTATATCCACTTCCATAAACTGTTCAGGAAGTGACTTTTTCTTTGACAGGTTGTTATTGAAATGGTACTTAACAATTTGTGTTATCTAAACATGCAAATAGGATGCAGAAGCAATTATAAGTTACATAAAGTACATTAAGAGATATTAATATGCAGTAAAATCAGTGCTTAATATGAACGTAGGGGTTTTGAATCTCAAATACTAACATAGGGTATTTTGAAACTCATAATCATGAATACTACTGGATATGGAGCACTTTGAAACTAACTCACTTACTTCAGCTTTTATCACGAAAATGATGTAAAAAAAATATAAGATCACTGAATCACATTTTATACAACTGTTTTGCATTCTTGGCCTAGTAATCATGAATACAAACTACTAAATCACAGTCAAGAATGTAACTATAAGAACTAAAATAATACTTTAATCGCTAAACAATACTCACCTTTCTCGCTTTTCTCTATACCTTTACCAATTATCCACCTACCACAACCTTTTTCGCCCTCTTCCTAGAGTTGCTTTAGCAACAAGGAAAGTTTCGTCCCTCGTTTTACAATAAATGATGCCAAAGAAATGGACAACAAATCGCTTTCTCCGTAATGCACTAGGAACCCACCTACTATCAGAGTAACGCATGTTGCCAACATGCTGATTTAGAACTATCCTGTCCAAGGTGGAAAGAACGGGCAATTTGTACTTTCTCCAGTGATTAGGTCTTTTACTTTAATCAAAATCCCTGTGAATAGGTTCATATTATCCTCTGACAATCATATTGTTTTGTCTTTCATTCGAGTCCATTAGTATACGCAAATATGTGATTAAGAGAAGATCTCAAGAGTTGGCTGCATTGCTGAACAAGTGACGTCATTTTTATTCCTCAATACATCTGGAATTTCTCATTGATTGATACACATAGAGGCTTTTGAAAGTAATTGGTGATAGATATAGAAGATTTTGAATATGCCTTAAAATTAAAATCAGTTGCTTTGATGCCTGTACGCTAAATACGTACACTATATAGCCTACATATTCACATATCAAGAATTACGACATCATCCTGTATCATAGTCAACACCCATTGCAATGTTCTCCATTTGTCATCTTCGTACTTCTTTTACATAGCCTATGTTTCGTTTCACTCTGGGTCTGTGTGAAGGATATTTTCTCAAACCTATTTTTCAGAACAGTGTCTTGAATCAGACATATTTGATCAGGGATGGAAGATCCATCTATTGAGGCCTTACGCGCAGGATGGATATTATGGAAGTGATAATTCGAGTGTTTGAGGAAACTGAATATGGAAAAAAATGGGCGATTATCTGCGCGGTTTGTGTCCCGTTGCTATCAGCTTGCATTCGGGAGACAGTAGGTTCACTGTTGGCAACCTTGAAAATGGTTTTCTGTGGTTTCCCATTTTCACACTACGCTTTGCCTTAATTAAGGCCACTGTCGCTTTCTTTCCACCCTAGGCCTTCCCTATCCCATTATCGCCACAAGAACTATCTGTGCCGGTGCGACGTAACGTACATTAAAAAAACTGGAATAGTGTGGCTATCGCTTATAAAAGAAATCCGTAATCTGATTAATGAGCATAAAGTGCAAAGAGGGAATGGATGACGGTGGAAGTCAATGTTCACTCAGTTGACCGTGCAAGTAACTCGCCTAAAACTATTAACTATAGCCCATTGAATACTATTCATTAGGTAATATAAAATCCAAACCAAATCCCATGACGCAACAGCCCCGAAGTGAAATCGCCTACCAAGTGACCCCTGATCAGCCCGTAGGCCTGCAGATAACGATGTGCCGTGTGGTCAGCACGACGAATCCTCTCGTCCGTTATTCTTGGCTTTCTAGACCGGGGCCTCCATCTCACCGTCAGAAATCCCCTCAGTTTTAATCACGAAGGCCGAGTGACCTCAAACCAGTCCTCAGATCCAGGTAAAAATCCCTGATCTGGACCGGAATCGAACGTGGGTCCTCCGGATAAGAGGCAGGCACGCTACCTTTACACCGCTAGGCCGGCTCATGAGGTAATAGAGGTTTTAAAATTTAGAAGTCGATGTAAAGTGAATCAAAACAATTTTAGAATGTTCTTTTTTTCATTTGTCTTGGCAGTCACGTTATTTAAGCAGTGGGGATAATAGCCTAATGCACCAAATATGTCGCTACACTGTGCTGGATAAGGGAGCTTAGAGTAAGTTATAGCAAGTGTTTTGGAGAGGCGCCATTGCAAGTGACAGCGTACAGGAACACTGAGACAATATGCTTTATGTAAAGAAGACTCTATCTATCTATCTATCTATCTATCTATCTATCTATCTATCTGTCTGTCTGTCTGTCTGTCTAATAAAACTATATGTATGTATGTATGTATGTATGTATGTATGTATGTATGTATGTATGTATGTATGTATGTATGTATGTATGTATGTATGTATGTATGTATGTATTTGCGCGTGATGTTCCACGTCTCCTCATAGCAATTTTAACCAAACTTTGTACACACATGTTTTACTATCCGTAGAAAAATACTGTGGGGGAAGGACAACCCTAGCATCCGTAGGTGTAAGGGTGCGTAGAAGGTGGCATAAAAATAATCGGAAATACTTGGGGTAGGAAAAGGTGAAGGAGAAAATGCCCAAAATGACCGAGATTATGGATGTACGTGTGGATGTTCCAGCATAGCTCTCAACCAAAATTTGTACACATGTCACTTATAAACTAAAAAAAAAAAAAAAAAATCTGGGGGTAAGTTTCCCCTAGCACCCGCAGGGACGGGGAGGAAAGGTGGTGAAATATAAAAACAATTAGAAACAACAAATAATAATGTAGAATCCATAGTTGGAGTTCGCTAGGGTGATTGGTGACAGTTCCAATGACAGCTAAAATCGTGTACATTATATCTATAGCGCGATGCGGAAATACATACAGTTAGAACTTACGTTTATTATTTATTAGGAAAGATCAACTTCTTCCGAGACAATATGGGTTGCCACAAGGACAAAGTTCAATGCGAAACTACATAATCTCAAACTAAAACTTAAAATGAAACACATAACAACAAAGTATCACTCAACGGCACAGTAAAAAAATCTACAAAACTTCACTTCACGCAGGTAATACATAATTAATGTTTTACGTCTCCTTACCTACTTTCACGGTTTTCTGTGTCGCCGAGATACCGAAATGTAGTCCCGTAGGAGTTCTTTTACGTTCCACTAAATGTAACAACGCTACGCTGACGTATTTGAGCAGTTCCAGCACCACCGTTCTGAGCCAGGATCGATCCTGCCAAGTTGGGTTGAGAAGGCCAACGCCTCAACTGTCTGAGCCACTCTCAGCCCAGCAAACAAGTAATACAATTCCAAAAGTAAACGAGCAGAGCCGGGTAATACAGCTAGTTATTTAATAAACATAATCCATAAGATTCATCTTTTACCGAGCTCGATAGCTGCAGTCGCGTAAGTGCGGCCAGTATCCAGTATTCGGGAGATAGTAGGCTCGAACCCCACGTTTGGCAGCCCTGAAGATGCTTTTCCGTGTTTTCCCATCTTTACTCCAGGCAAATGCTGGGACTTCACCTTATCAGGGCCACGGTCTCTTCCTTCCCACTCCTAGCCCTTTCCTGTCCTATCGTCGCCATAAGACCTATCGTGTCAGGGCGATGTAAAACAATTTGTAAACAAATCCATATTTTTCGTCACGAGTTAAAACAGGCACTCTAGTCACTTGTAACTTATTTTCTTCATTTACGGGGACTTGTACGTGAATATCATACAAAATGCTCCATTATTTGCTTTTATTCATGGTACTCTTGCTACTGAAGTTTAGAATGCAGAAGGTTATAATTATTCTGCTAATTTCGCTATACTTTTAGAGGTATTTTAAACCCATAAAAGTTGTGCTTTCCTAAAAATTACTTTTGTTATAATTTTAACGAGTTTTTTCAACAGTCAATAAACTTTGTCTATTCATGATTTGGTACATGTATCTCAGATACCAGCAACTTATGATAGACGTTCACCATCATCTGGTCACCAAAGTAGACCATTATTGAATTTCTGGTGTGTGAGGATTCTACAGTGTTCAGGATGTAGGGTGTGTCGTAAACGACCTGGAATGCTGTCTGTATTCTTGGTAAAAGTTATTCTTCTCTTTCTACGGGGTCCGCATACACTTCAGTCTTCACCTAATCCCACAAGAAGAATTCCATAGGAGTTAAATTGGCAGAGCGCGGAGGCCACTTACCTGGCCCACCACGGCCTATCCATCTCCCTGGATAACTATCATTTAAGTGCCGCGTTACACGGGGAGTGAAATTCGATGGAGCGCCATTATAACATAGGCATATTCGCTGCGGAATACCCAGAGGAACATCTTCCAGTAATCCTGGTAGTGATGATACCAAGAAACGGTAGTATTCCTCACTTTCAGGCGAGGAGGAGGGAGATACGGCCCAAGTAGGGTTGAGAAGGCCAATGGCTCAACTGACTGAGCCACTCTCAGCCCAGCAAACAAGTTATATATATATATCCAAAACGTTGCCAACAATGCCGGCTCAAATATTGACACTAAATCGATGCTGAAATGTGCACACAGCTGTCGCATGAGGGTTGTCTTCCACCAAAAAATGCCCATTTCTGGAGTTTACCACGCATCCTCTCGTAAATGTAGCTTCATCCATGAAAAGGAGCGATGACAAGAAGTGTGGAGTATTTCCATTTCTGTTTATGAGCTACCTTGCAAATGTTTGGCTTTGTGGGTAATCCAGCGTTGTTAGTCCTTGCACCGATTGACATCGAAAAGTATTCATTTGTTGGTCATTCCATAACCACCAAACCGTCATATGAGAAGCGTCAACATACCTCGCGACGGACTTGGTACTGGTTTATGGAGTATCATATTTTATTTCTTCTAAAGCAGCCTCATCGAACTCTGGGTTCTGTATCGATGGCGCTCTGCCAGTGTCGTGCGTCTGAGGCACGCAGTAGTCTCTCAATGGACACGAAGTTTGAATGAGGAGTTTGGCGGTGATTAGGGTGCCGGTCGTCATTAATCCGTGCGGCTCCTCTCCCTTTCCCACTGCTGCGCCGTAGGCTAGGTGCATATCAGCCATTTGTTCGTCTGTGTATCGAAACGCAGCCCTTCTCCCCAGTTTCTGCCGCAAACTTAGTAGTCAATTTATGCGGAACAAACTGTACAAACTGGAGCTGGGAAGTGACTATGCGAAACAAACGAGAAACGTGTGCATTCGCACTGAGCATTAGCTATTTCCCCCACTTTCCACTTCCCCTCCCTTCCCTTCCCTCCTTTATTCTGGAGCACAGCCACAAGCAGCAGCTGTCTCTCTAACATAGCAAATACGGCCAGGTTGTAAATTTGAATCGCGCGCCCGGAAGGAAAAAGTAATCTCATTTTCTCGAAAAGAAAAGCTTCCTCAATTCGATTACACCATTGTTCTTAACATAAAATGAACAGCATCCCTGATTCTTTTTGTCGGTATAGTTCTGATACACCCCATATGTACACAATATGGCTGGATAGCAGTCGTCTTGGGAAGGTCCTTAATTGACTGTGTATACCATGTATAACTGGTTTATATTTTATTTAAGAAGGTAGTGACTTACCGGAACAAATGACCTCCCGTCCTTATTATTCAGACCGATTACAACGTACTGTAGGCAAAGGTGACTAGATTCTGGATACCCTAATCTCAAGAATACCGAGCTCGATAGCTGCAGTCGCTTAAGTGCGGCCAGTATCCAGTATTCGGGAGATAATAGGTTCGAACCCCACTGTCGGCAGCCCTGAAAATGGTTTTCCGTGGTTTCCCATTTTCACACCAGGCAAATGCTGGGGCTGTACCTTAATTAAGGCCACGGCCGCTTCCTTCCCACGCCTAGCCCTTTCCTGCCCCATCGTCGCCGTAAGACCTATCTGTATCGGTGCGACGTAAAACAAGTAGCAAAAAAAAATCTCAAGAATCTACCACTTCTTCACCTTGTTTTCCTTCTTTACCTGCCACTTTTCCCACACCCGGGACGTCAACCGCATGTGGAGGTTTATATCACTGTCGCACGTTTCTGGGGATGTGAATGTACGTTGTATCACATTTTATTAGTCATACGGTGTTCAGATCACAAGTTACATTTCTGTCACATGCTGTTTTGGTCAACATTACCTTTGCCACATGCTGTTTTGGACACACATTCCGTTAATAAAGGCAGGTGTGAAGCGTTTTGTAGTGTGGTGCATTGGTTGAATTGAGACAAATGCTAACACCCAATCCTGCAACCAGAGGAATTTAACCAGGTACGGCTTAAGCCATTGATCCGTTCAGAAATGGAACCAGAAATCCTCTGAACCGAAGGCCTCGAGGCTGACCATTCAGCCAATGACATGAATTCGGGTACTCATCAGTAAGTAAAATCATTCCTGGTTCAAGCAAGTTTGAAAACTAGGTCAAGGATCCAAATGAAGGTATTCTGTACCTTAGAAACTGACGTGTTGAATCAAGCATTGAATAACGCGTCAGAGACGGATTAAAGCGATGAATATGTGACGCTATTCTTAAGGAATTCAGGGAATTGCAAATAGCTACAGAACAGCCGGTAATATCACTTACGACTATTTGATTCATGCAGGTGAAGACTTGCAATTGAACTTTGAATTAAATAAGAATTATGTACTGAGAATATATAGGATTAAAACCCTAAGTCGGAGGGGAGTGCGGACATTTTCTCTATCAACCTCCAATATTACGAAGATCTGGCTTTCACCGTGTTTAAGCGCGGCAGCTTTCGATATCTTTTCAACAAGCCAAGCTTCATGCAAGATTGGTCTACGAGAACTTGTCTCAGTGCCAGGAAATCCACTCCGCACAATCCCTATTCTCTTAGGAACAGTGGAAGTGGAAGAATCTCTCCGACGTATTCCTTCTAAAGAGAGACAAGACAAATTGTTCTGTACTTCTAAGCTTTCTCATTTCACACAACAGATCGAAGCCTCCCAGCCGGACTCATTTACTCCAGAAGATAGCTCTATTAGTAAGCCTTTCTTCTGCGTCTCGTACCCAGCCTGTCCAATAGTATCACACTCTGTAAAGTTAGCGTCCTTTAAACCAAAAACATGTTTTATTCCCATTTATTGGAGGTACTTTCAATTAACCTGAGTTCCTTAAATGTTCTCACCCTTGTTAGTAACTTACTTGTCAACGCTAAGCAACGTACAGTGTTTTGCTCATATTTGCTAGGCTTAGTAATAATTTTCTCCGGGTTTATCCAAACTCTCTGCGTAAAATTGCTTTCACAGTACGTCAGTTCAATAGCTAGAGCTCACATCTGTAGCCTTTAAAGGACGTCCTGACGACACATCGTCAATGCTCAACCCTGCGAAAAAGATCGACTCACAATATATCCCCAATGGCCGCACTAGTCACGAAGACCAAGTGGCGACATTTTGTCAATGGAATCAACCTAACACTATTTATTTCTACATTCAGTGTGAAGAAGGATAGATTTGTGGAAAATGATAATAAGCTTTCGGCTTTTTGCAGTGTCAAGAGCAAAGCAAAGCAAAGCAAAGCAAAGCAAAGCAAAGCAGAGGAAAGGAAGGCTCCTTGGAGGAGTGGAAAGTAAAGGCTTCCACCATTATTAACCTCGGCACGTGATGGGGTAGAGTGGTGATCTCTACGTCCGGCCGCCTTTGCCCCCAGGAATTAACCTGGTACTCATTTTTGGTGTAGGCTAAGTGGACCTCAGGGCTATATGCACCTCCGGAAGTGGAAATCTCGTTTCTTAAATTTTACGACTTCCTGAGGGGGATTCGAACCCACGTCCTTCCGGGCGAACCTAGCACGCCTTTACCGCCTCGGCCAGGCAGCCCCTAGTGTCAAGAGCACAAGATGAAATTCTTTACGTTTCTTCAGAAGAAAGTCTCGACTGTTCACGAGCAAGACTTCTCTAATAATGAAGTTTTGAATTTAAGAACGCTTAACCGTTGGTATCTTGAAAGTGATACTTTTGTTTGTCGCTAGATGGCTCACTGTGTGCTTGCCTTCAGAGCTCCAATTAAGATGTTTCTTGTTCCGTCGTATGTGCGTTCGAAGTAAACAGCAAGGTCATCAGACGAACCAGGGATAAAAGTAGTAGAAATAATAAATGAAAATAAGAACAAAACAGTGAAAAATAAATTGCACGTATAGCCAATTACGAGGTGATGGATGGCCAGCGCTTCAAACTCTCTCGGGTGTTAAACTTGGCGTTCTATATCGGATCCACTATCTCAGTTTCAAGAGCTCCTCAATTGTTCTCACATAGGCTGAGTGGACCTCGAACAAGCTCTTAGAAGCAGGGAAAATCTCAGACTTGACTTGGATTCGAACCGGGTCCTTCGGGTATGAGACAGGCACACTACCCCTATACCGTGAAGTCCGTAAAATAACAAGCTCAGTTTGATACATTGTAACCCGAGTAGTATAGTGTACTATTTTCTTGTATTTTTAGCAGCGGCTGGGTAGGTTTCAATTTCTCTGTACGCCTAGAATTTGTTTCGTAAACTAGAGTGTAAAAAGTGTGAAATAAACACATATATATCAGGACTTTCAGCATTTAGAACAGAATTTAAACAAATTGTTCTTTGTATGTGTGTCGAGTGCTCAGCCCTGAGGCTGGTTTGGACACCAACAGCTAAACCATCAGTCGTCATAGGTGGCTTAGGCATCATTGGAGAGACGTACTAGGGAAATGATGAATGAGGTAGTTTCCCGTTGCTTTCCTCACTGAGCCAAGAGCTGCTATTGCATCTCAGTCTGCCAAGCCCACTGAAACGCCAGTATCCAACCGACCCTAAGAGCAAAATTTTCACACAATTCGTAACAGGAACTGTCTGCATAAGAAATGGCATTACTAGTGTCATTCATACCTCCATCACTTTCATGTTGCCAAAGCCAAGGATGAGACTGAGACAGGCTATTGAAGGTACACATTTGTTCTAGCTCACACCAGAAGGCATAATGCACTATAAACACTAGGTCTTGCTAGCAAAAGCATTTATTATTTTTATAATTATTATTATTATTATTATTATGCGTGAATGGTCCCTTTCGGAACACACGAAGCTTTATTGAAATGAAATGAAATGTCGTATGGCTTTTAGTGCCGGGATATCCCAGGAGGGGTTTGGCTCGCCAGATGCAGGTCTTTCTATTCGACGTCCGTAGGCGACCTGCGCGTCGTGATGAGGATGAAATGATGATAAAGACAACACATATACACAGCCCCCGTGCCATTGGAATTAACCAATTAAGGTTAAAATCCCCGACCTGGCCGGGAATCGAACCCGGGACCCTCTGAACCGAAGGCCATTATGCTGACCGTTCAGCCAGCGAGTCGGACGAAGCTTTATTTATGATTTAGTTTGCGGAGGATCCAGGATGCTTTCATCCGTTAACTAAAGATCCTCTTCCTTTCTTTCGTTCACTTGGTACCTGCTCTTTTAGATACTTTATTCACTGGAGTAAGTTCCCACTTGTCAATTTTCTTTCTATATATATATCGATTCAAAATGTCTTCAGGTTGAATTTGTGCGTTCTTCGTGTCCGCTTTTGTTTGTTGTATCAGTTCATCATATCTTTCAAGCACTTGGTGGGTTAATCTGGTTTCTGGAAGCCTCATGTTCATAAAACTTTAGCCTTCTTTTCCTGAGATCTGCCGCAATATTAGATAATTTTTCTGTGGATTTCCGCGTTTGGAGGCGGTACCCTTCTCCCATGTGTCTTGGTCCTAAAATTTTCCTCATGATTTTTCGCTCTTCTTTTAGGATATTTTCCAGCTCGCCCTTTCTATGAAGCGTTAGAGTTCCCCTGCATATAAAGCCTCAGGTTTGATTACAGTATTGTAATGTTTAATCTTAACGTGGAGAGACATACATTTTTTGTTGTAGATTTCTCTTGTTCTCCCATAAGCACTTCTGAGGTTTTGGACACGGTTGTTTTGGGCTATTTTCTCTTGTCCGGTTGGTTCGAGGATTTCGCCCAGGTATTTGAAGTGAGGGACTCTGTTGATTTGTCCGTATTTTGTATTGAGACAATGGATGTCTAGTTTTGCACAGAAAAATTCAGTTTTCTGGACGGAGATATGAAGTCCGACCTTTCTGGCACATTCTTGGATAATTTCAACTTGCTTTATTGCTGTGACTTCATCGCTGGACAAAAGGGCCAGGTCATCCGCGAAGTCTAAGCATGGAATTTCAAGCTTGTATCTTTTGTGTCCCAATGTTTACTGGGTACCAGCTATTTTATGCTTTCAGTTCTTTTTACCATTTCCTCACCACCTTATGAGGACGAGGTTGAGGAGGAGGGGTGACAGTCCATCTATTTGCCGGACACCAGTTTTTATCAGGAATTCGTCTGAGATTTCTCCTATGAATTTCACTCTTGACTTCGTGTCAGTGAGGGTCTGTTTGGTCAAGTTCAGCGCTTTGGTGTCTAGTCCCTGTTCTTTAAGGATGCTGAACAGAGATTGACGATCAATTGAATCATAAGTCTTCTTGAAATCTACGAAGTTACAGATGATGGGAAGGTTTCTGAGGGCCCTGAACTTTAGAGCGGTTTTCAGGTTGAAGATCTGTTCAGTGCACGATCTGTGAGGGCGGAACCCAGCTTGATATTCACCAGTCATATGTTCTAGTTGTTCTTGTATCATTTTCGACAGGCATGTAGAGAAAATTTTGTACCAAACTTCAAGGAGGGAGATTCCCCTATACTTGTTGACATCAGTTTTGTCTCCTTTTTTTGTGAAGTGGGTGAATCAATGCACATTTCCAGTCCTCTGGGAGTTTTTCATTTTTTTCAGATTTTCTGTATGATTTCTGTAAGTTCTCTGAGTTAATTTGGACCAAGATTCTTAAGGAATTCTGCAAAAATGCCGTCTCTTCCTGAGGTTCTGTTGTTCTTTAGTCGTTTAATGTGGCTCTGAATTTCTTTCTGGTTTGGTGGAGGTGATTGTGGGTGAGTGAAACTGGATGCTTCTTCAAGAAATCTTTCAGTGGGTTCGGAGTAGTTAAGAAGTTCTGAAAAGTACCGTGCAAGTTCTTGGCAGTTTTCTTTAGTAGTAAGCGCCAATTTTCCGTCTTGTTTCCTGAAACATAAGTTCTGTAGAGTGTATCCTCAGATTTTTCTGTGAATGTTTTGTAGAATTCCCTTGTGTTGTGGTTTCTAAAGTTTTCTTCAATTAACTCCAGTTGTTCTTTCAGGTACTTTCTTTTCTCTTGCCTGACGGTTTAGGATACTTGTTTTCTGGTCTCATAAAATTCTCGTTGAGTTTTCTGGGATTTTCTAGTGTTGTATTTCTGAAACGCAGATTTTCTTATCTCTAGGGCTTGGTTGCATGTTGAGTTCCACCAGTATGATTTTGGTGTGGAATTCTTCCCATGTTTTCGCTGGTTGATTTTCCCATGCTTCTTTTAGATCCGTAATAGGAATCCTTTTTATGTCAAATTTCTGTTGTTGGATTTTCTTGGGGTGGTATTTTATATATTTTATATTTTATATATTGTATATTTTATATTATAACAGGGAAGTAAAGAGACTAAGAAGGAGGTGCAGGTTGTAAAGAAATAGAGTTAGGAATGGCTGTGGAAGTAAGGAGAAATTGAAGGAACTTACTAGGAAATTTAATGTAGCAAAGAAGTCAGCAAAGGATAACATGATGGCAAGTATAATTGGTGGCCACACTATTAGTGAAAATGGAAGGGTATGTATAGGTACTTTAAGGCAGAAACAGGTTCCAAGAAGGACATTCCAGGAATCTTTAATGAACAAGAGAAGTGTGTATGCGAGGATCTTCAAAAGGCAGAAGTATTCAGTCAGTAGTATGTAAATATTGTTGGTTACAAGGATAATGTCCAGATAGAGGAGGTGACTAATACTAAAGAAGTACTAAAATTTACCTATGACAGCAATGACATATACAGTACGATACAAAAGTTGAAAACTAGAAAAGCAGCTGGAATTTATAAGGTTTCTGGAGATATACTAAAGACAATGGGTTGGGATACAGTATCGTATCTGAAGTACTTGTTTGATTATTGTTTGCATGAAGGAACTTTACCAAATGAATGGAGAGTTGCTTTAGTAGCCCCTGTATATAAAGGAAAGGGTGATAGACATAAAGCTGAAAATTACAGGCCAGTCAGTTTGACATGCATTGTATGTAAGCTTTGGGAAAGCATTCCTTCTGATTATAAAAGACATGTTTGCAAAATTAACAACTGGTTTGATAGAAGGCAGTTTGGGTTTAGGAAAGGTTATTCCACTGAAGCCCAACTTGTAGGGTTCCAGCAAGATATAGCAGATGTCCTGGATTCAGGAGGTCAATTGGACTCTATCGCGATTGACCTGTCTAAGGCATTTGATAGGGTAGATCATGGGAGACTACTGGCAAGAATGAGTGCAATTGGACTGCACAAAAGAGTGACTGAATGAGTGGCTTTGTTTCTAGAAAATGTAACTCAGAAAATTAGAGTAGGTGAAACTTGATCTGTCCCTGTAAAAATTAAGAGGGGAATTCCTCAAGGCAGTATTATTGGACCTTTATGTTTTCTTACATACATCAATGATATGTGTAAAAAAAGTGGAATCAGAGATAAGGCTTTCCTTAGATGATGTTATCCTGTACAGAGTAATAAATAAGTTACAAGATTGTGAGCAACTGCAAAATGACCTCGATAATGTTGTGATATGGACAGTAGGCAATGGTATGATGATAAACGGGGATAAATGTCAGGTTGTGAGTTTCACAAATAGGAAAAGTCCTCTCAGTTTTAATTGCTGCGCTGATGGGGTGAAAGTTCCCTTTGGGGATCATTGTAAATAGCTGGGTATTAATATAAGGAAAGATCTTCATTGGGGTAATCACATAAATGATTGTAAATAAAGGGTACAGATCTTTGCACATGGTTACGAGAGTATTTAGGGGTTGTAGTAAGGATGTAAAGGAGAGAGAATACTTGTTTCTGGTGAGACCCCAACTGGAGTATGGTTCCAGTGTATGGGACCATTACCAGGATTACTTGATTCAGGAACTGGAAAAAAAATCCAAAGAAAAGCAGCTCGATTTGTTCTGGGCGATTTCCGAGAAAAGAGTAGCGTTACAAAAATGTTGCGAAGTATGGGCTGGGAAGACTTGGGAGAAAGGAGACGAGCTACTCGACTAAGTGGTATGTTCCCAGCTGTCAGTGGAGAGATGGCGTGGGAGGACATCAGTAGACGAATAAGTTTGGATGGTGTTTTTAAAAGTAGGAAAGATCACAATATGAAGGTAAAGTTGGAATTCAAGAGGACAAATTGGGGCAAATATTCGTTTATAGGAAGGGAAGTTAAGGATTGGAATAACTTACCAAGGGAGATGTTCAATAAATTTCCAATTTCTTTGCAAACATTTAACAAAAGGCTAGGAAAACAACAGATAGGGCATCTGCCACCTCGGTGACTGTCCTAAATGCAGATCAGTAGTGATAGATTGATGATTATTGAATGTGAAATGTGAAATTGATTGGAGTAAATTTTACTTTAACTCTTGTGAGATAGTGATCAGAGTCGATGTTTGCTCCTCTTCTCACTTGTACATTATGTACCTCTTTCTGTAGCTGATAAGAGATAGCTACATATTATTATTCGAGTGCATAACCAGCTGGACTCTCCAGCTGACCATTTTCCTTATAAAAAGTACATTAGACACGCTAGCATTGCACTTTGAAATAGCGGCGTTGACATGCATATCTCCCAGTAAGCTTCATTCGCAGCTTTTGACATGTCTCAGAAGCTCAGTAAAGCGTGTTAAGCTCTCGGCATATACATGAATACCACTTCTTGGAAGACGTTCAAATCTTTTGATCCTAACGTCTTCACTGGCGTTGTAAGTAAACTGTTAAGACAAGTCTGTACCATTGAATACCCCGAATAAACATGGAAACGGAAGGTCTTCTCCCGCAATGTTTTAATTAGTGTCTCTCTCATTTTATAGGTCATTAAATAACACGCCACACTAGTTGTGAGCCCATGCTTCTTGATGTTAGTGTAGCAACAGGTAGTCAGGTTATTTGAACTGCAAATTTTGGCAATAACGAGATCTGTACATATTTTGACCATATTATCAATATTGCGTTGACCGAATTATTTTTACATATTTCTGTAATAGTTTTGTTTTATGTGAGAAAGTGATTGAAGAGATAAGCCTAGCATAATCCAAAGCAAAGCAAAGTCACCTCCGAACAGGCCATGAAGGCCCTTGGAGGAGTGGAAGGTAAAGACTTCCACCATTGTTAACCTCGGCACGTGATGGGGTAGAGTGGTCTGCTCTACGCCCGGTCGCCTTTGCCCCCAGGAATTAACTTGGTACTCATTTTTGGTGTAGGCTGAGTGAACCTCAGGGCCATATGCACCTCCGGAAGTGGAAATCTCGTTTCTTAAATATTTACGACTTCCTGGCGAGGATTCGAACCCACGTCCTTCCGGACGAACCGAGCGCGCCTTTACCGCCTCGGAAAGGCAGCCCCTACTAGCATAACGCAGCCATAAATAGTCGATTCGAAGACAGGAATGTACGTGTTTCTAAGCACATTCTTAAATGGAAATGAAACGCGTTGGAATAAATGAGTGTAATATTTATTATTATTATTATTATTATTATTATTATTATTATTATTATTATTATTATTATTATTTTACGATTTTGCTTTTACGTCGCACCAACACATATAGGTCTTATGGCGACGATGTAACAGGAAGGGAAGGAAGGAAGCGGCCTTGGCTTTAATTAAGGTACAGCCTGGTGTGAAAATGGGAAACCGCGGAAAACCATCTTCAGCGCTGCCGACAATGGGGTTTGAACCAACTTTCTCCCGGGTGCAAGCTCACAGCTGCGTGCCAATAACCGCACGGCCAACTCTCCCTGTGCAGTATTTTCGTAGTGAGTGATGATAAACATCGAAGTTTAGATTTTCATTTATATACAGTGCAGATAACACTGATCTCATGTATTCAACTTCACGGTTTAACCTATTTTCGCTCCGAACCGAAATCTTTCCAAGTTAAACATGTATATTTTCATAGCGAAACTTACCGAGTACGTTCTCCTAGAATGTTTAGGTTGCATCCGGGAGATAGTAGGTTCGAATCCAACTATCGGCAGCCCTGAAGATGGTTTTCCGTGGTTTCCCATTTTCACACCTTAATTAAGGCCACGGCCGCTTCCTTCCAACTCCTAGGCCTTTCCTATCCCATCGTCGCCATAAGACCTATCTGTGTCGGTGCGACGTAAAGCCCCTAGCAAAAAAAAAAAGAATGTTTAGGTTAATTAATCCGTTAACTATAATTCAATTTAGGTACTGATAATCAGAATTTAAGTATGGTGGAACATTGGACCTGCAACATCGCTCAATGTAAGTTAGGTATTTAAGTTACGTGTCCCATCGCATGTTAATTTAAAAGTATTGTGCATGATATGAGAATAAATTTGACGCAAATGGTTCGTAAAATGGGCTGTTTAAATTTAGGAGCCAAATGGTGTGTACTACAAGTCAATGTTGCCCACAGTTTTGCACTAATAATCTGTTAGACCGGGCGAGTTGGCCGTGTGGTTAGGAGCGCGCAGCTGTGAGCTCGCATCCGGGAGATAGTGGGTTTGAACCTCACTATCGGCAGGCCTGAAAATTGTTTTCCGTGGTTTCCCGTTTTCACACCAGGCAAATTCTGGAGCTGTACCTTAATTAAGGCCACGGCCGCTGCCTTCCCATTTCTAGGCCTTTTCTGTCCCATCGTCGCTATAAAACCTGTCTGTGTCGGTGAGACGTAAAATAAATAATAAAAAAAGTAATGTGTTAGAGGAGCTGCTCTTCTCGACATAGGCCCTACGTCCAAATTGATAGCGCAAATTGTTTAGCCCTAACCTTGTGAGCCCGGGTTGCGGTTCGAACTTGAACGCAGTTGTTTGTCGGTATTCTTCAGTATGAGATACTTCGGTTACTTTGTAATCTTTTGCCCCTATGTTCCGTGAAAGTATGCAGTCCTGCACGTAAGTGGACATTGTTTTTACTAGGTACAACTTCTTCCTCGATCGATCGTGTGTATCACGTTCGGGGACAAGTCGGCACAAAATATTGCTCACTTAGTAGTCCATAGTAGTACAGAGGAAGTGTATCTGACTCGCAAATGAAAAAAGAAAAATCGTGAAGTTCGATCCTCAGACACTTCAGTCACCAAGTAGAGAAGTATCTAGAAAATTTCCAAAATTCGTACTTTTCCGGCCTTCACAGGGATGTTGATTCGAGTATTCCAGTTATAAACACTATTCCTTATGCTACTTTATACACAGTGCTCTCCATATTACGTTTAATATCTGGTTACCCATCTATTCTATTCTGGTGCACATCTCCGCTTGACATATAAACGAATGATACACTAGCTAAATTTCACCTCTTAGTTTCAAATGTCATGTCAAGTGCAAAACTATTGAAACATTTGGTGTATGGGTGGAATGTTTTCCCCTTACACGGAGGTTCCGGGTTCGTTCTTCCTGAGCGAAATTTCGCCGCCCCAGCGTCTGTCAATACCGATCTTATCCGAAAGGACGTTAAGCATACAACGTTAATATCATGTTATGCCTTCGAGAGCAAATATAATTAACTAGCAGTTACCCGCGGGTTCACTCGCGTCGATTACGTAATTTGATAAAAGCAATTGTTCCTCGGCATTGTACTGAGACATTATCTGGAAATACCTAAAGTATAAAAACTCATCAAAATTAGAGTCTCATTTACCCCAGAAACTCTTTGTACATCACGTTTGAGGTATTGCCTTTTGGGGCTAAGACGACCATGCGACACAGAACTTTATATGTGAGAAACAGTCTTGTCTGAAGTCGAAAAATTACACGTTTCTTTATTTCCAATATTACCTATTTCCATGTCTGTAATATTTTCATTTTCTGAGTTATAAGTATCCTCATAAAGAATAATTCAACTCACTTTTCAACTTCTTTTCAACCCCGTTAAGTGCCTTTTCCGAAAACAAAAACGTACCTGTTCCTGTATTCTTAAAGGACGTTCCAATTAATGCTAAGTTTCTTGTCTCTCACATGTTAAATTCTTGACATATACTGTAGATATACCGGTACTAATTTTAAAAATTCACCCGCTTTTTCAATTAATTTCAGCACCTTAAATGGATTTTCCGAAAGCAAAATAGCACATGTTTCATTATTTTTAAAGGAGATTCCAAATACCAGTTTTCCCGTCCGTGAGTTTTTGAGATATAAGTATTCTCATAAAAATCATTCAAATTCTTCTTCACTTCTTTCCAACCCCCCCCCCCCCCCTTAAGTGAACTTTCCGATAACAATAAGTACGTGTTACTTTATTTTTAAAGGAAATTAAAAATAACAACTATCACGTCTGTGACAGCTTCAGTTTTTAAGATATAAGTATCCTCATGCACGGATCTCAACTCCTTCTTTACTTATTTTCAAACCCCTTTAATTCCATTTTCAAAAAAAAAAACACGTGTTCCTTTACTTTTAAACGAGATTCCAAATACCAATGTTCACTTATGTAACATCGTTAGTTTTTGAGATGTAAGTATCCCTAAACAAAGAAATCAACTAATTTTTCAATTCATTCACGTCCTCCCCAGTAAGTGGATTTTACGTAGAAAAAAGAATAGGTATTTCTTTAATTTGAAAGAAGATTCCAAATAAAAATTTTCATGTCTATAAAATCTTCAACTTTTGGAATGTGTGTATCCTCATTAAACTCCTTTTTCAGCCTCCCCTACCCTACCCGTTAATTTGATCACCACCCCTCCCCCACTCAAAAACGCGTGTTTTCTTTATTTTTAAGCAAGATTCAAAATACCACTTTTCACGTCTGTAACATCTTTAGTTTTTGAGATATAAGTATCCTCATAAAAAGAATACAATTCATTTTTCACCCCATCCCCCGCCCGGTAACATTCCTCCCCCCAAATAGTGTTTCTTAGTTTTAAAGGAGATTCCAAATACCAATTTTCACGTCTGTAACCTTCAGTTTTTTAGACATAAGTTTCTCCACAAAAAGAATGCAACGTTTTTCACTGAATTTCACATCCCCCCCTTATTTCTATTTTCCGAAAACAAAAGAATCTGTGTTTCTTTATTTTTAAAGGAAATTCCAAATACCAATTTTCACTTCTGCAACATATTTAGTTTTTGAGATATAAGCATCCTAAAACAAGGAATGTAACTCATTTTTCAATTCTTTCGCCCCCTCTAAGTGGACTTTCCGAGAAAATGAAATACGTATTTTTTAATTTTTAATGAAGCCTCCAAATACAAATTTCCACGTCTGTAACATCTTCAGTTTACAGGTCTGTATCATTGTCTGAGATGTACAGTAGGTCTAGATATTTTTTTTTTGAAATACCACCCCGTTTGTCACTCCTATTCACCCCCTATTCATTGATTTTTTAAAAACAAAAAATACCAACTTTTACGTCTGTGAACTTAAGTTTTTGAGTTATAGATATCCTCATTTAAAAAATTCACCCCCTTAGCGACGGAATACCCGAAAAGCCTTCCTTAGTGAGCACCTACACCCTAATGTAAATGTATCCTCAATATTTCATTTCTAAATGTCCAGTAGTTTTCGCTCGGCGATGATGAATCAGTCAGTCAGGACATACTATTTTATATACGAGTATATAGATTGATTGTGAGGGAAGGAACCTAGAACGACGATCTAATTTCGTTTGAGTTATGTTTAACCTATCAAGGGAAATCCTGATCTTTACATGCACTAGGAAAGGTAGAGTTAAGCAATAAAAAGGTTTCGTAGCCGTATGGGAGTTGTAGAATTTATTTTGATTGAATAACGTCAATTCCTTGCCTTCATCTATTTCTAATTTGATGCAGAATAAATTTATGCCAGTGATTTAATTCTAATTCCTTCTCCGATCACTGTATGCTCTGGGTCAATCCTCAGCTATCATTTGTACACTGCGTCTGGCGCTAATGTAACTTTGGAATGGTATTCAAATGCTGGGTTGATAAATGCACATGTGGTTCGACTAATGCGAACCGAACTCAATACGTCGCTGAGCAGAGCGAAAAGGGAATTGATTTTATTTGGATGCACGGTTTCAAAGCAGGATGTTAATGCCAGCATGAAAGGTACAGGCCAGCCGCAAGTTACGGATCACATTACTCACCACTGAAACCTTATCCTTTCATTCATTTGTTATCACAATGTTTGTGTCTGCTGGAAATTGGTACAATTTGCTCTGCATTACGTACTGTATTATTTATTTACATTAGAAACTACATAGATGGCGCAATTAAAATACAGTAATATATGTACCGTACGTAACAAACCATTATTACAAACATTATATTCAAATACGAATATCATAGGTTATGATTTTCATTTCCGTGTTGACGTATAACTAATACAATAGAGTTTGAGGGATGTTCCACCATTCAACACAATGTAATATGTTTTAAATTTAAGTGAAGACCGGTTTCTACTCTCTTGGAGTCATCATCAGTTCTTGTAGATAATTAAATCAATGGGTATCTGATAACAATCAACCTTGGGGATTGCCTACATACATCTCCATAGGTCGAAAAATAATCATGACAATATTGTACACACAATGGCAATTGTCTAAATACTTATCAATATGTTGTCCTAAAACATGATGATAAATTATGTACACGATGACATGAAACACTTGGCACTTTAAGAAAGATCTTGGATCTGCGTTAAAAATATACTGTCGTGTGTTTTTAGAACAGCGAACAGACTTGTCAGTCTTGTAACAATCAATTTGAAAACACGTGAACCAGTTGAAATATGTTTTCAAGGTGATCGTAACAAGTCTGACAAGTCTTTTCGGTGTTCTACAAACACACGACAGTACATTTTTAACCCAGGTCCAAGATCCTTCTTAAAGTGCCAAGTGTTTCATGTCATCGTGTACATAATTTGTCATCATGTTTTAGGACAACATATTGATAAGTATTTAGACAATTGCCATTGTGTGTATAATATTGTTATGCTTTTTTTCGACCTGTTAAGATGTAGGCAATCCCCATAGTGATTGTTATCAGATTCCCATTGATTTAATTATCTACAAGAACTGATGATGACTCCAAGAGAGTAGAAACCGGTCTTCACTTAATAAATTTAAAACCTTTTACATTGTGTTGAATGGTGGAAATCCTTCAGACTCTATTATATTAAAAGTACGAATATCGAGGGAAAATTTAAAATATACACGGTCAAAGTGAACTACTCATACACTTTCAGAACTATTTAGGGATTTTGGCCAAGCATTTTGATATCAGGAACCCTTGATCGCTGGTGGCTCATTACAGAGTAATTGCCTTGCTTCCTTTTTCAAACTGTGGACTGGCTACCATTGTGATTATATGACATTTCTCTTTGTTTCTCGAACTGAATTCCCTTTGCATACGTTTACATTGATTGCTCATTGTCAGTGATCCACGCTACGTGCTGCTGAGCACTGTGTTCATACTGTCACAGTAGGATTCAAGGCCCGGGGTGCGATTGCGAACTGCGATATAAACATCATTCTTAACAGCCAGTGCCGTGGCAAAGAGTCAAATGATACTGCGCCGAGTAAACGGATACAGAGGTAGTTTGGTTTAAAAGCCAAAAGAAATTTAATGTAAACATACATGAAGGTGGTCGCACAGATAAGGGACGATTTGTCTAACGCTGTAAGTGGGAGTTTACTTTCCAGAGGGAGGCCAGATTTTCGCTTCTCCTGCAGCCAACTGCACGTAGTTTACCTATCCAAGTACTGACCATGCTTAGTGTTACTTAACTGCGATATTTCAATATGGCAACCCGGTTGGCACTCAACGAGGAAGCGAATACGAAACTCGTGCATTTAAAGATAAATTGAAGCATATCGAGAGCAGTATGCACTGATTTCACTGTTGCGACTTACGGAGAAGGTGGTAACTATTGTTTTAAGTGGAAATAAAACTAGGAGACAGCCCTCTATCAAAACTAATAATAATATTATTATTTGTTTTTAATTCCCACTAACTACTTTTACGGTTTCGAAGATGCCGAGGTGCCGGAATTTAGTCCCACGGGAATTCTTTAACGTGCCAGTAAATATGCATACACGAGGCTGACGTATTTGAGCACCTTCAAATATCACCGGACTGAACCAGGATCGAACATGCCAAGTTGGAGTCAGAAGGACACCGCCTCAACCACCTGAGCCACTCAGCCCGGCTGAACCAAAACTAATTGCGGGTAAAATTGAAGAGACCCGACCCTGCGAAGTCTGAGTTTATCGTTAAAAGGAAGGAAAGGGACGCAAATCAAACGAAACCAAACCCCATGGCGCAACAGCCCCGAAGGGCCTTGGCCTACCATGCGACCGCTGCTCAGCCCGAATGCCTGCAGATTACGAGGTACCGTGTGGTCAGCACTACGAATCCCCTAGGCCGTTATTCTTGGTTTTTAGACCGTGGCCGCCATTTCACCGACAGATAGTTCCTGAATTGTAATCACGGAGGCTGAGTGCACCTAGAACCAGCCCTCAGAATGAGGTAAAAATCCTTGACCTGGCCGGGAATCGAACCCGGGGCCTCAGAGTAAGAGGCAGGCACGCTACCCCTACACCGCGGGGCTGGCATAAAGGGACGAAAAGGGCGTTAAAATGAAGGAATATCTTGGGCTTCCAAACCTAGTGGCTATTAATAATAAGGAGGAATGTTCTCTTTAGAACGACTTCGTGCACAGGACTAACTCAAATTTCTTTGTACATTGTTCTTTCTTTCTTTCTTTCTTAATCTGTTTACCCTCCATGATTGGTTTTTCCTTCGCACACAGCGAGGGATCCCACCTCTACCGCTTCAGGGGCAGTGTCCAGAAGCTTCAAACTTTGGGTCGGGGATATCACTGGGGAGGAAGACCAGTAACTCGCCCAGGCGGCCTCACCTGCTATGCTGAACAGGCGCCTTGTGTGGGGGATAAGAAGATTGGAAGGGATAGACAAGGAAGAGGTAAGGAAGCGGCCGTGGCCTTAAGTTAGGTACCACCCCGGCATTTGCCTGGAGGGGAAGTGGCGAAATTACGGAAAACCACTTCCAGGATGGCTGAGGAGGGAATTGAACCTACCTCTACTCAGTTGACCTCCCGAGGCTGAGTGGACCCTGTTCCATCCCTCGTACTACTTTTCAAATTTCGTGGCAGAGCCGGGAATGGAACCCGGACCTCCGGGGCTGGCAGCTTTTCACGCTAACCACTACACCGCAGAGGCAGACTTGTGCATTGTTACCAGGGTAAAAGGCATGAAGGTAGCGAGATGTATTCATTCTGAGACCAAGCGAGTTGGTTACGCGGTTTGAGTCATGTAATTGTGAGCTTGCATTCGGGAGAGGTAGGTTCCAACTCAACCGTTGGCAGCCTTGAAGATTATCTTAATTAAGGCATCGACGCTTCCTCTCTAGTCCTACCTTTATCTTATCCCCTTGTCCTCTGTAAGACATTTCTTCTTCTTCTTGCTATTTGTTTTACGTCGCACCGACACAGATAGGTCTTATGGCGACGATGGGATAGGAAAGGTTTAGGAATGGGAAGGAAGCGGCCGTGGCCTTAATTAAGGCACAGCCCCAGCATTTGCCTGGTGTGAAAATGGGGAACCACGGTAAACCATCTTCAGGGCTGCCGACAGTGGGGTTCGAACCCACTATCTCCCGGATGCAAGCTCACAGCTGCGCGCTCATAACCGCACGGCCAACTCCCCCAGTTGTAAGAACTTTCTAGGTGGAAGCGACGTCATAGCAATGGAAAAAAGAAACCTAGTGAAGGTAAGGACTAATTCTGGATAAGAGTTTGAATGAGTTGGCTTGATGAAGTCGTGTGTGGAGGTATGTTACCTGCGAGACCAATGGACACAGTCAAAGTAGAAAGAGAGACCTACCTCACATCATTCTCCCCGTACATACTGTCTTCATTACGGAGCGGAGTGACCGCGTGTGTTAAAGTTCTACGGCTATTGAGCGAAGCTCTGGATACGGGAGACGTGTGGGTTCGAACCCCATCGTCGGCTGTCATGAGAATGACTTTCTGCGGTTTCCTATTTTCACTTCCAGTGAAAGAGTTCCTGTTCATAGGCCAGAGCCGATTCCTTCTACCTCTTCACCCAGTTTCATTCACAATCATTCATCTTCATTAGCTATTAAACTTAAGTTGACGTCAGGAAGGACATTAGTCCGTAAACACTTGACATATGAATTAATCTCACCTCGACCTCGGCACCGTATCGAGTAACGAGACTAAGGGGTAGACATACATGTATTTTATTTGATTGTAGAAATTATGGAAGAGTTAGACGTGAAATTAACGATCAGATTACTTTTAGCTTGTTTAGTACAGTACATCCAAACCTTTTACGCTACATATTGAAAGCATAGCTGTCTACATTTAAAATATAGGAGAAACAGAGGCCAATGAAAACAAGGTAAAGCAGAAGTAAGTTCCTGACACATCAATTATCTTCTAAAAAGACTGGCTGAAAGAGAAGACACATAGCATAGAAACCTGTCTTTGGAAAGAATAATATTACTGGAAATAATAATAATAATAATAATAATAATAATAATAATAATAATAATAATAATAATAATGGCTCATAAATTACATTTTTGTCTCTTTATATAACGAAACATATGTCATTTATTTGTAATGCCTTCATGAATGGCATAATGAAATCTGTTTTCACATGATCAGATGCTGTTACACATGAACGTTTTTCTTTCATGCGACGTAAAACCGATGGCAAGAAAATTCCTAGTGGGAGTTAAAGGCTAACTCAAAAATTACTATTGTATGTATATTTTGTTGTAACAGTTTCCAACAGTCAGTGGCGATCTCCTTTGTACACTAAAAATAGATCGCATAGCATATCCAATAAATTTGCATAGGTAAACATTAGAATTAACTCCTAAAATTAAAGGGGAAGAGCTCATACGAACCAACATGCTTTATACCATCAAAACAACTAAATTAATTAAAATAACTGCACAGAGTATGGAAACCTTTAATCCATGAGCAACCAAAGAGGAACTACAGTGGGCTGTAGGGGATTTTACAGTATGCTTGAATATTAGCCTTATGTCTGGATAATTTTAATAAGAAATTTGACTATGGTAATTGGGTCAGCGATGTATCAAACTAATAAAATAATTACATTTTTCATTTCACTATCCGTAAGAATGCCTCAAATTTAGTGGACTGCTGACATTATGTACGGGCTACATAGAATAGGTGGTAGAGACATGCTCGGTTCATCCAGAAGGACGCGATTTGATTTCCCACCAGGAAGTCGAATAATTTAAAAACGAAAATTCCAGTTCATTAGAGGTACATGACCCTGAAGTTTACTCAGTCTACACCAAACATGAGTTCCAAGAATATCAAAACTATAAGGCGAAAGATAAGTGATTGAAAAGTAGACGAAACTAGTACTGCAGTCTTTGCTTTTTCAGACAAAATCACAAGATTAATTATCATTATTATCACTACTGAGGGAAAGATTTAGACCCTTCTGAATATGTGGGTTTTAATAAGGAGAGAGAAAGGCTGTTGAAGACTGGAAGAGCCGACGAATTTGGAAGAAACAGAGAATTGACGGAAGGGTGTTTTTCACTAAAGACGAAACATTTGTGTGCTATGACAGACTTACGGTAGAGGCTCCATTATTGCCAAACATTTCAGATCAGATTTAAGTCTCTGGAGGAACAGATGCCAAGGAAAACAAGATAAAGCGGAAGTAAGTGACTGACACATCAATAATCATTTAAAAAGACTGGCTGAAATAGAAGACGCATCGCAGAGAAACCAGTCTTTGGAAAGAATAATACTACTGGAAATAATAATAATAATAATAATAATAATAATAATAATGACAACGATTATTGTAATGGTAATGATGATTATGATGACTGTATATCGATTTATAGCGTCTCTTCATGCACTGGAGATCTTACGAAACACCACGATGTCGAAATGCCCTCCAACACAAATTATCTATAAAGGAGGAAGCCAACGACAGGAATTGTCACATTTAAATGCCCTTAAATGGTACCAGTTTCAAACGGAATCAACTACTTCATTGGAAACAGAAGGACAAGGACTATTCTACTGTGCCGTAGAGAACGGTAAAGCAAGGCAGAAAAGCTAGGCACTGGCCATGAACGCCATCGGAAGAGTAGAACGTAATATTTTGAACTGTCCGTAACATCAGTACCAATGAGCTTGCCCACAGCATTTAACCTTGTACTAGATTTTCTGTAGGCTGAGTGAAACTCCGAGCCACGTGCTTTTCCGGAAGTGGAAATTTCGTTTATAAATTTTTCGACTTCCTGCCTGGGACTCGAGCCCACGACCTTCCTGCCTCCCCTAGGTAGCACCTGCCACGAGAATAATAGGGATTACTAACCAAGGCATTGAGATATTGAGTTAAAGAACAATGGGTGCCTCGTTACATAAGAAATAAAGTAGTTCTCTATATCTGACAGCCTTCTCGTCATAAAGAGTCGTATTCTTTTCATAACATGTCGAACTCTTCTTTTTCCTGGCATCCTTTTGCAGTGAATCAAAAACTTACATTATTTTTAGGAGTGAAAATATCTGGGATTAATAAAACCACAGCGAGCACAATACAACATTTTCATACAGATCTACTGGTGAGTTACAATCTGGCAATGTGGGAACAGCTGGCGCTTGAGGTGCCCAATCCTCTGCGGTTACGTGCGGCTTTAATTACAACACACATGTCGGAGTTGGATGGACGTCTTGTGGACCAACAGAACACAACATGGCTAGCGAGCTGTTGGGACTCGTCCAACAGAGGGCTAGGCATCATTTATATCGCAACATGGGAGGCGTGTTGAAAATACGACACAGAAATATAACGGGGATAAATTACACATGTTAGGGAGTCGGATCCAAAATTGTCGCCACGATATTATCCTCGTCCCATTCAAAACATCACATTTCACTGACAAGTTCAGAAAGTAAACAACGAACAAAATTGTTCCCAACATTAGTGAACAAAGCTTTGATCCCCATACTGTAGAATATGCTGTGCAGTCTGGTGAAATGATCTGTATTTTTAGCCGAGAATCATGAATTAAGAACATTAGAACCTTTTGTGATGACAATCGTAGTTTAATACAACATTTTCCGTTACTATTCATCTTTAAAAGTATACCGAGGTATGTGGTTTCTATTAAAAACGAGCATGTTGGCTCGGAGAATAAGTCGATAATGCAAATGAATTGCGGTGCCAAGTGACGCCAGAATAGCTCTTTAATCTGTCAAGCGTCACCAACAAGCGGCGTCAGGTTGTATTGTGCCGTAACTAAGTCCGTTGTCTCTGCGTCTATAAATGTTATCCCTAAAAATATAACATTTTTATTTTCTTGAGAACTAAAAATTCTAACTGGCATGGACATTGTCTTTATTACAACTTGCTCTTATTTTATTAGAATCACGCCCGTTCCTAGTCGAATGATTAACTTACATTCCTCGTTTGACTTGTCTGCGGATCTCACATTCTAATCCCGACATTGATGGGAATTATTTTCAGTGAATAATTTATCGGATTTTTCCCTCAGTTACCTACATGATACGCTTCAGTTCTGCCACATATACTCATTAATGAATGAAGAACACATACAAGTATCACCGTTATTCTTTCGTTGGTCGAAGGATGAGCGCAGCGCTCACCTTCGGATGCTATTCTATATCATATGAATTTACATGTAGGTAATATTTTGAATTACCATTTAGCTGACTTAAGATTTAAGAAGTTCAGTAATGGCAGTGGTGAGCTGCATTGTTGACTTCGGTAGCAGCAAGACAATGTTTCTGTAAGCAGTGTACTAAGAAAAGGCGTTGCGCTGACCGTCAATCTACGGTCGTAGGTTATGATCTTCATTTCCGTGTTGAAGTTTAAATAATAAGATAGAGTTTTAGGGATGTTCCACCACTCAACACATTGTAAAAATATATTAAATTATATTAAATTAAATTAAATTATAAGAAGACCGGTTTCGACTCCCTTGGAGTCATCATCAGTTCTAATATGAACAAAGAACTCTCAATGTACTGACAGGTAATTTTATTTACATTTAAGGTAATTATAATACCCGTTCCTCGCACGGATAGGTGATGTTTGGTCACGACCCGCTTAGAAAAGAACAGTGTCTGAAGTGGCTATGCACACTTGTCGATACAAGAAGAAAGTACGATGAAAATCACCAGGATACAGTGACGAGTGTTGTCACATGAAATCACGATATTTCAGGTCCTAGTTCATTATTCAGTGGCTTTGAAACATTGCTTACATGGAAGTCGCTATCTTGTAGTATTTACGAGTGTTGAAAGCAATTAGATAGCACTGTTTCCGGTAAAAGTCCTTAAATATGAGCGAGGTAAAATGCAGCAGGCAGATCAGGCGAACACCTGTTCGTGGTCCGGCTCCTTGGCCAAATGGTTAGCGTGCTGGCCTTTGGCCACAGGGGTCCCGGGTTCGATTCCCGGCAGGGTCGGGAATTTTAACCTTAATTGGTTAATTTCGCTGGCACGGGGACTGGGTGTATGTGTCGTCTTCATCATCATTTCATCCTCATCACGACGCGTAGGTCGCCTACGGGTGTCAAATCAAAAGACCTGCATCTGGCGAGCCGAACTTGTCCTCGGACACTCCCGGCACTAAAAGCCATACGCCATTTTTTTTTTTTTTTTTTTTTTACCTGTTCGTGAAGCGCCGTAACCCAGAGTGTATGGACAGAGATTCTCAGTGGAAAGTTGGCTGGTTCAAATCTGCTTCGTATGTATTCTTTCACACCACCGGCAGCAAAAGCGGCCAGACCAATGCCCCCAAGCAAGCTTATTGCACACAGGTATGTCTTTCTTCCATCAAGTATGGCGCACGGAGGACCTCATCCGTGAGCCTCGTTGAACAATGAAATCTAATGGCAATAGAGGCTGCACGACTCTGCGGCATCCCACAGAGTAAGTTACAGCGACGCGTTGGATACGATGTTTGCGAGAATCGAGAGACGTAAGCCGATGCGCTGGCTCGGGTTCGTGGCGGGTTTCGAACCGGGAACAGGGTGATCGCTGAGGCCAATTCAACTGCGTTCATGAACACAGTGTAGCTACGCCAGGCCTCACAGCACCTCGAGCATTGTCTTAAGACACTTGAATGTGATCGGGTTACAAACCCGGCGAGCGGCTAAGAAACAAAAACTCACAGATGAGCAGAAGACAACGTGCTACGTGCTTGATGCAATGTAATGTTCTTCGACAAGGGCACACTTTCCTCGCTGAACGATGGACAGGTAAGCATGTTTCGCCCTTTTGAAACCCGACAATATCCAGCACACGTGGCCGAGCTTCGGCTCTCTGACCGTGTATACGCTGTGTGTTGGGGTTGGATGAGCTCTCGCGCGATGGGAATGTTGCACAGAATCGAGCATAGTCTCACCACCGAGCAATATGTCAATATTTTAGAGAATATTGTGCCTTCTTGGGAGCGGGTGCTTCAACCCTACGGTGACACAAAATTTCGGAGAGCTATCTCCGATCTAAAAGAATGATACGCAAGGCAATGCAAGGTCGTGCACAACGGTGGTGAGTGGTTCTCTTACGAAAAGGATCACACAACGGCCCTTGCCAGGACCACCAATAAGCTCACTCACTGTCAATAATGAAATGATAAAATAAGGGAAGTTTCGTGATTCGCTACATAAGCCAGTGCAAGAATAAAAATAAACAGAATAATTATTTTTCCCTACCGAGACTGGAACTCTTGAAACCGGAGGTCAGTGGTTTAACTCACGATTTGGCACACATGGCTACCGCCTTGGCTGTCTGAGCCTGCACATTCGGAGGCACCACACAAAACTATAACTAGATCGCCAGTTAAAAGTTGTTGCATACATTACTCTTTTACGACGAATGCGATCACTGGACGGATATATTATGTCCCAGGCCGAAAAATCGTAACAAGCCATGACCTGAGTTACCGAATAACAACAACGAAATAGAGTTTAACTCAGCAAGGCCGTGTTGCATGTTCTATCATCCCGCCTGTACGTGTTGAAGGCAACCGTACCTTCGACGGGCCACTCGCTTTCTGTAGCGGCAAGTCTACATAATCAAATAGGGATTGTATTTGATCCTAGCTGGACCACAGGGAGATAAACATAATTAATTATAAATCTTGTACTTATGCTTCCTTTGTTTGTAAGACTGTTTATCCATTATTTTGGGTTTCATAAGATAACCTAATGAATGTAACAAAACACAGAGAAGTGTATTTTCCTCGAAAACGGTTAGTGTTAGGAACAAAGTGCGTATACACGTTTTTATAAGAGATTGACTTCTAAGTACATTTGATAGGGTCTCTTCTTTGATAAGACTAACCGTTTTTCCATGGTTTCCCATTTTCACACAAGGCAAATGGTGAGGCTGTACCTTATTTAAGGCCACGGCCGCTTCCTTCCAACTACTAGGCCTTTCCTATCCCATCGCCGCCATAAGACCTATCTGCGTCAGTGCGACGTAAAAAATCCACTAGCAAAGACTAACCGTTTAGGCAGTGTATTCCTTTGGTTCTCAAACGTGCTATTTTCTCTGACTTACTTCCTCATTTATTTTGTGCCACGACGACCGAACGAGATTGCGCGAAAGTAAGTAGCCTATATTTTAACAAAATACTCCATCAACATTCACAAAGCTTTCAGATCGATCGGCCAAGTAGTCTTTACGCGAAGTTGTGATTTGTTTGGCGTATGGCTTTTAGTGCCGAATGTGTACGAGATCATGTTCGGCTTGCATAGTTCAGGTCTTTGCATTCGACCTGGGCGTCTGAGTGTGGGATGATAATAATGAGGTTGAGAGAGGGTGAAACCCGGTGTCGGCAAATAGCCTACTCCTATCGAATAACACCAAGGGGTCTGCTCCAATATTAATGTCTCCATCCGAGTGACAAATCGCCATTATCTGCTTTATAGGTTCTCTGTCCATATGAACCCTTTGGAGAGGTTTGGGTATTGAACCCAGCTTTCTGGCACAGCATTTAGTGATAGCCAACATTCGGATGGTGAAAATGTTCTTGACGAACGGTACTCAAACTGGCTAGCTACGATATTAAACCATAAAGGTTTCACGCCTTAACTACCATGGCCACAAGGCGGGCTTTACGTGAGAGACAGACAGACTCACATTCTGCTTTATATATTAGTAAGGGTGAACGGCATGAAGATCTACGGATGCTCCATTCCTCAAGAATTCCATCAACTGCGGCTAGAATTGAACAGTTGTTGTTGCTTATTTCATTATTATCAATCATCACCTATTTGCATTTATGGCAGTCACCGAGGTGATAAATTCCCTATCTGTTGTTTACCTAGCCTTTTCTTAAATAATTGCAGAGAATTTGGAAATTTATTGAACATCTCCCATTGAAAACTAGTCCATTCTCTAACTACTCTCCCTATAAACGAACATTTGCCCAAATTTGTCCTCTTGGAATCCAACCTTATCGTCATATTGTGATCTCTCTCTCTTTTAACATCACCATTCAAACTTGTTCGTCTACTAATGTCATTCCACGCCATCGCTCTCCACTGACAGCTTGGGACGTATCGAGCAACTCCTGTCCTTTCCCCAAAGTCTTTCCATCCCAAAATTTGCAACATTTTAGTAACACTGTCTTTTTGTCGGAAACCACCCAGAACAAATCGAGCTGCTTTTCTTGGGATTTTTTCAGGTTCTCGAATCATGTAATCCTGGTGAGGGTCCCAAACACTGAAAACATACCCTTGTTGGGATCTTACCAGAGAAGTACTGTCAATTATGAATGAAATTGTGTTCTCCTTAGCTGACTTCTTCGCTAAATTCAATTTCCTTGTAAGTTCCTTCAATTTTTCCTTACTCCCACAAGCATTTCTAACTCTTTCTTTCCAACCTGCAGTTCCTTCTTAGTGTCTTTATTATCTGTTATAATATAGCGGATATTTACCATTTCTTACCATTTTTTAAAGTGTCTGGTAACTTTTTTCTTGACTGTTTTCTCTTATCATAATTATTTAAAAACTCACTCGTGCCTCTCTTATCAGACGTATGGTACCGCGTTAGAGTCCTAACGCGGATTCCATTGGGCATATGGGTATGTTAAAGTCGTTTGTGTCAGTAATAGCTGTTGGACAATGTTAATAGTGTTCATAGACCGAGCTCGATAGCTGCAGTTGCTTAAGTGCGGCCAGTATCCAGTATTCGGGAGATAGTAGTTTCGAACCCCACTGTCGGCAGCCCTGAAAATGGTTTTCCTTTTTTCCCATTTTCACACCAGGCAAATGCTGGGGCTGTACCTTAATTAAGGCCACGGCCGCTTCCTTCCCACTCCTAGCCCTTCCCTCTCTCATCGTCGCCATAAGACCTAGCTGTGTCGGTGCGACGTAAAGCAAATAGCAAAAAAAAAAAAAAAAAAAAAAAAAAAAAAAAAAACACAAGTGCTCATAGTACTTGGAGGATATCTTTCTATTCACTTAACTGCAAATAAAGTGATATTGATGCTTACTCGACTGCAATCGGAGCGTTAGCAGTTGTTCAGCGATGCGAACTGATCTCGATGCGAAATGATGGTTCACTGGTCTTGTTCGCTCTCAGCCGACAAATTTGTTGTTCGCTGTTGAGCTACAGTCTGTCACTAACGCTGATCTTCCAAGTGTTCGATCAATTACTTAGAACAAGACAAGCATATCAGATCAATGTTAAAATGACCTCTGTTTGCAACAAAAATAGTAAAGACAGAGGGAGTTGTTCGTACACAAAAGAAGGGATATCTATCATCTAATGTTTCCTTCATTCCTTTCTTCTAACCAGTGGCGTGAATAACATTCCTTGTATGGTCCATTAAGCTTCATACATGCCCTTCACTAACTTGTTTTCATGAAGCCTTTTTTTACGTGATTTTTCTGGTCTAATTTGGCAACGTGTCATATCAAACCTGTGGATGTATTTCTCTACGTTAGAAACATTGAATTCGTTAAGAAGATAAAAAGTGCTCTCAAAGTGTACGATGGGAGTGGAAAGGAAATATTCAGGTAATTACTTCTTCTTCTTCATCATATATTTACCTTCCAGGGTCGGTTTTTCCCTCGGACTCAGCGAGCGATCCCACCTCAACCGCCTCAAGGGCAGTGTTCTGGAGCTTAAGACTCTGGGTCGGTATACAACTGGGAAGGATGACTAGTATCTCGCCCAGGTGGCCTCACCTGCTACGCTGAATAGGGGCCTTGCGGGGGGGGGGGGAGGGAGAATATTGGAAGGGATAGACAAGGAAGAGGGAAGGAAGCGGCGTTAGCCTTAAGTTAGGTACCATCCCGGCATTTGCCTGTAGGAGAAGTGGGAAACCGCGGAATACCACTTCCAGGATGGCTGAGGTGGGAATCGAACCCACCTCTACACAGTTAATCTCCCGAGGCCGAGTTGCCCCGTTCCAGCCCTCGTACCACTTTTCAAATTTCGTTGCAGAGCCGGGAATCGAACCCGGGCCTCCGGGGGTGGCAGCTAATCACACTATCAGGTAATTTCTAAGAATCATTATCTTGAATATGAGAATACCTGTTCGTGGATTCAGATGTGCCTGTTCCTGCATTAGAGAACAGAATGGAAGATATCGTACGCGTTCTGTGTGGAGAGATGGTAGTGCTGGTGATTTTCGTTTTTAAGGAAGTAGAACTTGACAACCCACCTCTCTTCATGAGCTCCATGGCTGGGTGGTCAGCGTTATGGTCATTGGTCATCAGGGTTCTTGGTTCTCTTCACATTCAGGTCGATGTATGTTAACCATAAACGGTGAACTCCCGCGGCTCGGAGACCGGGTGCATGTGCTGTCTCCAGCATTTCTGCAACCCTCATACAACACTATCCTCCACCGTAACAACGTACACTTTTCTATACACCCTCTCCGAGGGTTCTGTCTGCAGAAGACTATCAAAAGTCGTATGGAATAATAATAATAATAATAATAATAATAATAATAATAATAATAATAATAATAATAATAATAATAATAATATCTGGATGACCCGTGCGGCTCCACAGCATTCGTTATTAATAGGTCAGATAACTCGTCTTGATATGCCTCTGGTAGATATCCTGTTTTGCTTGCCCTTTTCAATGGTTTTATGAACAATACGAAGCGCCGTTAATAGTCAGAATTCATCCATCCTGACTTCATCATGCCGTCTGTTTGGTAAAAATCTATATACACTGACTGACAGAGCAAATGCAACACCAAGGAGGAGTGGTTCGAAAGGGATGAAAGTTGGGGGAAAAAACAGAGACGGCACGGACGAAAAATTGATGTTTATTTCAAACCGATATGCAGGTTACACAATGCGCACGGCATCGACTCAGTAGGATGTAGGACCACCGCGAGCGGCGATGCACGCAGAAACACGTCGAGGTACAGAGTCAATAAGAGTGCGGATGGTGTCCTGAGGGATGGTTCTCCATTCTCTGTCAATCATTTGCCACAGTTGGTACGAGGCTGGGGCAGAGTTTGCAAACGGCGTCCAATGAGATCCCACACGTGTTCGATTGGTGAGAGATCCGGAGAGTACGCTGGCCACGGAAGCATCTGTACACCTCGTAGAGCTTGTTGGGAGATGCGAGCAGTGTGTGGGCGGGCATTATCCTGCTGAAACAGAGCATTGGGCAGCCCCTGAAGGTACGGGAGTGCCACCGGCCGCAGCACATGCTGCACGTAGCGGTGGGCATTTAACGTGCCTTGAATACGCACTAGAGGTGACGTGGAATCATACGCAATAGCGCAGCGCCCCAAACCATGATGCCGCGTTGTCTAGCGGTAGGGCGCTCCACAGTTACTGCCGGATTTGACCTTTCTCCACGCCGACGCCACACTCGTCTGCGGTGACTATCACTGACAGAACAGAAGCGTGACTCATCGGAGAACACGACGTTCCGCCATTCCCTCATCCAAGTCGCTCTAGCCCGGCACCATGCCAGGCGTGCACGTCTATGCTGTGGAGTCAATGGCAGTCTTCTGAGCGGACGCCGGGAGTGCAGGCCTCCTTCAACCAATCGACGGGAAATTGTTCTGGTCGATATTGGAACAGCCAGGGTGTCTTGCACATGCTGAAGAATGGCGGTTGACGTGGCGTGCGGGGCTGCGCCTGGACCCCTCGCACGTGCCACATGTCCCTGCGCCAACCATCTTCGCCACAGGCGCTGCACCGTGGACACATCCCTATGGGTATCGGCTGCGATTTGACGAAGCGACCAACCTGCCCTTCTCAGCCCGATCACCATACCCCTCGTAAAGTCGTCTGTCTGCTGGAAATGCCTCCGTTGACGGCGGCCTGGCATTCTTAGCTATACACGTGGCCTGTGGCACACGACAACAAGTTCTACAATGACTGTCGGCTTGGTATTGTGTCATAGAAGGCAGTGGCATTCATAAACGTAGTTTTTCTATATAGAATGGTTCTCTTGTGAGTTTATAGGTTAGTCTCGAAAGAGCGCATCTTTGCCAGGCAGAGAAGTTTAAGATATATAGCCTTCACTCTTTCTAGCGTAGCTAGATTATCCCTTCGTAGGTGCTCCCAGGTAATATATGTCATGATGAGGTCTGTTTGTACGTAGACTTTTTTCTTTTAGCAGCATGGAATTTACTAGGTACGCTCTGCCATCTGTTAAATTTGTTTGGTAGCTGGGCCAGTTTAGAGAATCAAAGAGTATCTAGCAGGGAATATTATTCTTCCGTGATCAGAGGAAGTGTATACTCGCTATAATGACAGGTAGCAATCAAACATGACTGCTTGCAATGACATTACTAAGGATGAAAATCAAATATATCAGAATAATTTTTTTTGCTAGGGGCTTTACGTCGCACCGACACAGATAGGTCTTATGGCGACGATGGGATAGGAAAGGCCTAGGAGTTGGAAGGAAGCGGCCGTGGCCTTAATTAAGGTACAGCCCCAGCATTTGCCTGGTGTGAAAATGGGAATCCACGGAAAACCATTTTCAGGGCTGCCGATAGTGGGATTCGAACCTACTATCTCCCGGATGCAAGCTCACAGCCGCGCGCCTCTACGCGCACGGCCAATATCAATATTAATGTAGGTATTAATCCTTTAGCTACCTTCTAAGTACAGATTGAATTGCCCGTTAGGGTAAGCCGTCGCCTGCAATTATTGGAGTGATCATTTAATGATTTGATTTTATGATTACTCAAAGTTGGGTGAACTTAGAGATCCATCAGTGTGTCATGATTCACCGGCAGGTAAATCCGGAAAGAATAGAATAAAAATGAAACAAACCGGTCCAGTAGAACTGAGAGACGGATTTGCCAAAATTGTTTTCAGTAAACTCTTTTAATATATAGATAATAATAATAATTCAAGCTCTTAAGACTTTAGGCTGTTTCAATCGTGAAATTGCCAGCGTTTCGCCCCAGTGCAGCAGCGGGCTCATCCGTGGGAATGCTACACCTATCCAAGAAGCTGGCGCTAGTTCGCTGTTGAGACACCACTCCTAAGTAGGACAATGCAGTGACGGTGCGCTAGGGGAAGCATGTGCCTCCACTTGTATAAACTCCTGCCCTTGGCTTATATCAAAATATAAGGTTCCTAAGAAGGAAACCATAATTTAATTTCATCGATTGTAAATGTTAAAGCATTCAAGCTCTTAAGTCATTAGGCATTATTGCACTTTCATAAGATCAGAGGCTTTGTGTACAGTGGAATGCCTCGCTACGAACAAGAAAGGTCTGATAGCAAAATTTGGAAATGAAGGTTTTAAAAAATCTTGACCCAATTAAAGTCGAAGATTAGTATGGACATCGGCATAACCATGAACTGTATTCTCATGTCCACAAGACCTTTGATGCCATACGTAGAAGGAGAATTGAATTTTATGGCCACTTGCTGAGAATAAAACGAACACGATTATCGAACCAGATTTTCACCTGTTTTAAAGATAAGAAGACCCAGCCAACTTGGTTCAAGGAGGTGAAAATGATCCTACAGTAAATGAGGTTCACTTATGAAGATGCACAAGGACGCATCCCACTCAGGAGGAAACTAAAAGTCCACTATAGATTTTTCAAGAAAGGCCAAAGTTGAAGACGGGAAAGACGGGGACGGAAGAAAGAAATGAGCAACACCAGCAAGAAATGAAGGAGCAATGGGCAAAGCTCAAGGCCTAGAGAAGAACGTGGTCCTTAGCAGGCCGATACGAACAAAGAATAATAATAATAATAATAATAATAATAATAATAATAATAATAATAATAATAATAATAATAATATATTATTATTGTTATTATTATTATTATTTTCACATCGTTATCCCCAACGGTGGAACACGCTTGAACTTATTGAGCTGACGATTTTGTTTTCTCTCTACAAAATCCCTTCATCATCTCACTGAAATTCTTCTTACGTTCTTCTGTCCAGGTTTTATTAGTTCTAGCTCTTGGCTCCTCAAAACAATGATTATTAATCGGTGTTCTGAAAGCAGATCGGTTCTTCACAGTTGCCTGGTTGATGTTGATTTCCTGAAGTTCTGATTCTATGTCATGTAGCTACTTTCAGTGTGAGGACAAGATTTAGAATTCTTTTGGTCAGTCTATCATTGTTCATTCTGAGAGTGTGATTATGTAACTTCAACTTCCTTTTCCTGATAGTGTCTGAGATTTTTCAGTATGGCGATAAATTTCATTAAATTGCCTTCTTATCCATACTCCCTCTCTGCAGATTGTGCAGAATTTTTTTTTATTTCTTGACTTTCTATATCTTCTGTGAGTGATCTACCGCCAATGATTAAGGTTTCGGATGTGTATAATACTTCAGGTTTTATTACTGAATTATTATTATTATTATTATTATTATTATTATTATTATTATTATTATTATTATTATTATTATTATTATTATTATTATTATTATTATTATTATTATTACAATCAGAGGGAGCATGGAAGAGGTCGGAAAGGGAAGGGCATGAAGTTGAAAAACGCCATTGGCCTCGCAAACCTAACTCCGTCTCTGTTAGAAGAGAACAAGAAATGAACAAGGAGTCCGGATAGAGAAAAAATGAAAATAAGGAATCTGGCACAAGTGGGAGCAATAGTTGAATCAGCTAAGGGAATCATGGCTATCACATCAACAGGCACTGTCAAGTTGAGAGCTCTTGTGGGTTAATCCTTTTACGTTAGTGTTCTACCACTGTACAAGACGTGCTACCGTGCTATAAGGGATTACTACAATCTCCGAGTGACAAGTAATGCTATTAGATTTAGGTTTCATACGTGAAGTACTTTTTGTGGCCTCTCTCTAGGATTATTTTAAGAGAACACCTGCCACATTGTGTACGATTTATATCATCCAAGTTTCACGTCAGTGATGCAGGAGAGTCCTATTTTTGTGTTTCGATCCAATCACGAGAGCGACAACTGTGAAAAATTACAAATTATAAAAGACTATTCAGTTGTTCTGAACTGTATACTAATAGAGGCAAACATATTGCACGACACTCACTGTGAGCTTAAGGAAGCTCTGTATTAAATCGGCCGGCTTACCTTGATTAAATGTTCGGCTGACGAGGAATCTTGTTAATGTGGGATGATAGCGGTTGTACTTACCTTGTAGAAACCCACCATGGTTTCTTGTGAGAGATTTTCGAGATGGAAGTCAATTAACCCACTAAATCCCTAATTAATTTTATTATACTGTATATCTAATTTGCATTGAAAACAGATTATTTTTCAAATACTATAATATGAAGAATTTGATTTCATATAATATCTGTCTTCATTGAATAATTTATATTTTCGTATTGGTTAGAAAAATAATTGTATTTATTGTACTACTAGCTGTCGTACCCAGCTTCACCCCGTCTGTGTTGTGTTTGAGTCATCAGTCCATAGACTGGTTTGATACAGCCTTCCATGCCACCCAATCCGGTGCTAAACTTTTCATTTCTTCGTAACTACTGCATCGTACATCTGTTCTAATCTGCTTGTCATATTTATACCTCGGTCTACCGCTACCGTTCTTACCACCTACATTTCCTTCAAAAATCAACTGAACAAGTCCTGGGTGTCTTAAGATGTGTCCTATCATTCTATCTCTTCTCATAAATTTTAGCCAAATCGATCTCCTCTCGCCAATTCGATTCAGTATCTCTTTATTTGTGATTCGATCTATCCACCTCACCTTCAGCATTCTTCTGTAACACCACATTTCAAAAGCTTCTATTCTCTTCCTTCTGAGCTAGTTATCGTACATGTTCCACTTCCATACAATGCCATGCTCCACACGAAAGTCTTCAAAAACATCTTTCTAATTCCTATATTAATGTTTGAAGTGAGCAAATTTCTTTTCTTATGAAAGCTCTTCCTTGCTTGAGCTAATCTGCATTTTATGCCCTCCTAGCTTCTGCCATCGTTAGTTATTTTACTACTCAAGTAACAATATCCATCTACTTCCTTTCCTAATTTAATATTTCCTGCATCACCTGCCTTCGTTCGACTGCACTCCAATACTTTTGTTTTGGACTTATTTATTTTCATCCTGTACTCCTTACCCAAGACTTCGTCCATACCATTCAGCAGCTTCTCGAGATCTTTTGCAGTCTCAGATAAAATAACAATATCATCGGCAAATCTCAAGGTTTTGATTTACTCTCCTTGGATTGTGATTCCCTTTCCAAATTCCTCTTTGATTTCCTTTAGTGCCTGTTCTATGTAAACATTGAAAAGGAGGGAGGAAAAACTGCAGCCTTGCCTCACTCCCTTCTGGATTGCTGCTTCTTTTTCAAAGCCCTCGATACTTATCACTGCAGACTGATTTTTATACAGATTGTAGATAATTCTTCGTTCTCGGTATCTGATACCAATCACCTTCAGAATCTTAAATAGCTTGGTCCAATCAACATTATAGAAAGCCTTTCTAGATATACGAATGCCATGTACGTGGGCTTGACTTCTTGATTCGATCCTCTAAGAGCAGACGTAAAGTCAGGATTGCTTCCCGTGTTCCTACATTTCTTCAGAAGCCAAATTGATCTTCTCCCAACTCATCTTCAATTTGTTTTTACATTCTTCTGTAAACAATACGTGTTAACATTTTGCAGGCATGAGATACTAAACTAATGGTGCGATAGTCTTCACACCTGTCAGCACCGGCTTTCTTGGGAATAGGTATAACAACATTCTGCCGAAAATCGGAAGGGAATTCTCCTGTCTCATACATCTTACACACTAAATGGAATAACCTTGCCATGTTGGTTTCTCCTAAGGCAGTCAATAATTCAGAGGGAATGTCATCAATTCCAGGTGCCTTGTTCCTATTTAGGTCGCTCACAGCTCTGTCAAACTCTGACCTCAAAATTGCGTCTCCCATTTCATCAGCATCAACAGCCTCCTCTTGTTCCAGAACCAAATTATCTACATTTTCACATTGATACAACTGTTGGATATGTTCCTGCCACCTTTCAGCTTTGTCTTCTTTCCCTAGAAGTGGGTTTCCATATGAGCTCTTAATATTCATACACCTAGATTTCCTTTCTCCACAGGTTTCCTTGATTTTCCTGTTTGCAGCATCTACCTTTCCTAGGACCATACAACCTTCGACATCCTTGCACTTCTCCTTCAGCCAGTCTTCCTTAGCTACCTTGCACTTTCTATCCACTTCATTCTTGAATCGCCTGTATTCTTTTCTGCCCTCTTCATTTCTAACATTCTTGTATTTTCGTCGTTCAGCGATCAGGTTTAGTATCTCCTGAGTTATCCACTGATTCTTAGTTGATCTTTTCTTCCTTCCTAACATTTCTTCAGCAGTCCTGCTGAATTCATTTTTCATGACTATCCACTCTTCCTTCATTGCGTTTCCTTCAGCCTTTTCATTTAGTCCTTTTGCAACATGTTCCTTGAAACAATCCCTCACATTCTTTTCTTTCAACTTTTCTAGATCCCATCTTTTTGCATTCTTTCCTTTGTTCAGTTTCTTCACCTTCAGATGGCATTTCATGACCAACAAGTTGTGGTCAGAGTCCACGTCTGCTCCTGGGAAATATTTGCAATCCAACACCTGGTTTATGAATCTCTGCCTAATAAAGTCTATTTGATACCTTCCTGTGTCTCCAGGTCTCGTCAACGTATAAATCCGTCGTTTGTGGGGTTTGAACCAAGTATTCGTAAGGACTAAATTATGATCAATACAGATTTCAACCAGCCGACTTCCTCTTTCGTTCCTTTGTTCCAATCCGAATTCTCCTACTGTATTACCTTCTCTTCCTTGGCCTACCACTGCATTCCAGTCTCCCATCACAATTACAGTAGATTCTCGTCACCTTTTACATATTGTATTAAATCTTCTATCTCTTCATATGTTCTTTCGATTTCCTCATCGTCCGCTGTGCTAGTTGGCATATAGACCTGCACTATTGTGGTGGGCATTGGTTTTATGTCTATTTTGACGACAATAATTCTTTCACTATGCTGGTCATAGTAGCTTATCCGCTGTCCTATTTTCTTATTCATTATTAAACCAACTCCTGCATTTCCTCTGTTTGATTTTGTGTTGATAATTCGGTAGTCGCCTGACCAAAAATCTTGTTCTTCCTGCCAGCGTACTTCACTTATACCAACTACATCTAACTTTAGCCTATCCATCTCCCTTTTCAGATTCTCTAACCAACCACAACGATTTAAACTGCTAACATTCCACGCTTCGATTCACAGAATGTCAGTATCCATCTTCCTGATGATCGCCCCCTCTCGTGTAGTCCTCACCCGGAGATCCGAATGGGGGACTAGTTTGCCTCCGGGAAATTTTACCCGGGAGGAAGCCATCATCAGTGCATCATTCATACCGAGAGAGCTGCATGTTCTCGGGAGTTAGTTACGGCTGTAGTTTCCCGTTGCTTTCAGCCGTGTAGCAGTATCAACACAGCTAAACCATGTTGAGTATTGTTACAAGGCCATATAAGTCAATCATGCAGACTGCCGCCCTTGCAACTTCCGAAAGGCTGCTAC
Organism: Anabrus simplex; assembly: GCF_040414725.1. Taxonomy (NCBI): domain Eukaryota; kingdom Metazoa; phylum Arthropoda; class Insecta; order Orthoptera; family Tettigoniidae; genus Anabrus; species Anabrus simplex. The sequence goes on along the minus strand of NC_090265.1, from coordinate 308,152,392 downwards.
ACCCCCTTTCGATGAACCATTCCTTAGTCTGATCTCTCAACAGATACAGATCTGATATGGTTGCACCTGCGGCTCGGCTATCTGCTTCATTGGGACACGCAAGCCTCCCCACCGCGGCAAGGTCATATGGTTCGCAGGGGAGGTCACCCCGTCTAACGATTACAAATGTCCTAATTTCCTGTGACCTGAGCCTTATAAAATAGCACATATCTTGACGATTTATATTGCAGAATCCAAAATGATACGACACAATGTCACACATGCACACACCGCGGGCCATCTGGTCACTAAGTTTCCGAGAATCTAGCATTATGTTCCCCTCTTATGAAAGACATCTCATCTTCGCGGGTAAGTTCACAGTGTTCATAGTTTCAATATCCAATGCAATTAGTGAAACAGTAGTACCCTTAGTGCTTCACCTGGATTTTATATCTATAAAACCTAGGGCTGTCTTGGTGCGAAATCTCTGATTTGAAGTACTGGTATGGTATCGTTCATATGCAAGTCACCCATGTGTTGTCGATTTTGAGGATTTGCACCAGGCTAGTCAGACGACGCGAATATACTTTTACTTTTATTGAAGTTATTTTGGTGTTTCTCAATTTCTATTGCCACTAGAACGATTCTGATGTAAAATGTGTTTCGATGCAAACACACGGGTTTCATCAAAAGCAATCTGATGGTCATTTTGTATAGTACGTTCAGCTAGGGGGTCTATATTAATATTGGTCATTTTGTATTATTTTTATATTTCATCCAGTTCTACCTCCATTCATAGGGGTGATAGAATGTCTTTCCCCCACAGTAATTTTTTCAGATAGTAAGTCATATTATGTGTGTCAAGTTTGGTTCACAGTTATGCTGGAACACACACACATTATGGACATTTTCTTTTTAACCCCTTCTCACATCCCATGCCGATTGGTGCTGAACATCTCTCATTGATTTAAACGGCATCCAGAGTGTTAGAGTTTATCTAAGCTACCCCAAAACTATGGATTCAAAATTAATATCGGTCGTTTCCGAATATTTTTACATTTCACCCCCTCTCCTAGAGGTGCTAGGGTTGTCATGTCCCCTCAGTATATATTTTCCAAATAGTAAATCACATTTGTACCAAGTTTGGTTGAAACAGTCCAGTGGTTTAGGGTAAGATATGGAAATTATACTCATAGCCTACATAATTATATTTTTATATTATATCATATTATATTATATAGACTCGGCTTTGCTCGTTGGGTGCTCCGCCCACAAATCCCCAGTTGTTCTTCATTTGGAGTGTGTGATAACTGGTGTCGTTTCCATGTTGATATTCTATATTTTTCACTGTGTATTAATATTTTTTCACATCAAATACACAGATATATTCTTCAAACTTGAAAGACCTATCAAAGTTGGTTCTATGACATGAAAGTACATCTTGATCATGGCATGTTGGATTGCTATTTCCAAATAACAGGCACAGTCATGGAACTGATAAGAAAGGTACTTTATAAAACATGACGGCGTGTTCCCATCCTCCTATATACATAATTTCTTACCGAAATATTATCATGATACAGTGTAAGTTGCCGTCGCCTATCAACAATCTGTCCATTAATTCGATCCAATCTCGGTGCGGCTTTGCAATTCAATTAATTACATAAAATTAGTGATAAAAAATCTACCCGTCCTATTTTCTTCAACCAGTTCCTAAACCGTCTCATTAGTAACAAGAACAAATTGTGAAATGTTCAGCGAAGTCGGTCTAGTAGTTTTGGAGTCCATGCGAAACAAACACACACAGAGAGAGAGAGAGAGAGAGAGAGAGAGAGAGAGAGAGTTAGACCTAAAATCCACCTTAATCAGGCATAAAATGCAACATTTAACAATAACGATCTTGTTAAAAATAGAAAATTAATTAATAATAAATTATACTTTTACCTTCTTAAAGAAATAATGATAATAGCTTATAATTTGTACCTCAGATTGCAAGCTAACATTTTAGGGCAAGTAATTTTAAGTAGAATTATTTCAAAGGAGGTTAAAATATTATTATTATTATTATTATTATTATTATTATAATTATTATTATTATTATTATTATTATTATTATTACTATTATTATTATTATTATATTGCACCCGCCTCCAACCCATTGGGTCTCCGGCGATAAATCTACAGGTTATACTGTAAATCTGGGTTATAAATCAAGTGGGCAAAATAGAGGTATAAATAACTTAGCGGCTTAAAGGGTAAAATAATATACTGTAGGTGTCATATAACTAAACGAATGAGAACAATATTTAAAATTTTAAAATTATAGGGTTCATTAAAATCCTGATAACTGTGGAATCTGATGCAAAATAGCCGTATTGAATATACATGAATAACTACAAATTTCGCAGCTAACATCTGAGGGTTGCTTAAATATGTTCTGAGGACGAGACTAAGTACAACCGTCGTATAATATCTTTATAATGATCTCGCATGTACGAAATAATATACAAATAAAATCACTCAAACTATCCCTATTAACGCTGGGGTATATTTACATAACTTACACACAAATCTGAGTGAATCCTAACCTAAATCTAATCTGTTACCCTACGGAATCGACTTCTTACTAACTGAACACTGTGCCCTTAATTAGCACATTTCCATTTTAAAGAAAAGAATCCGTATCAATTAATACTAAAATTGTCTACAAGAAAATATCTAAAGGGTGTCAATAACCTAGATAATAGGCTCATTTAAACAACAAGCATCATCATCATCATCATCATCATCATCATCATCATCATCATCATCATCATCATCATCATCGATAATGTTTTAGGACCTGTCACTGTAAATTCAAAGTTGCTCTCGTGCGAAGCTGGAGTGGACCCCTAGTTCCACATGAACAAAATATGCATGTATGTAAACACTCTACTCCTAAGATTCCATCTACCCCCACATTCGTCTTCTGAGATCCTTACTTAATATTTATTCAATGTTTGTTCCATAACATAAAACTCAATTTTCCCATGAATATCAGAGATGTATTCAATAGAAACACATGAAATATTTTACTCATATTTCAAAGAAGTGTTTTGAATGTATTGGTCTTGAATGGCTGTAGCAAAATGAATAAGAATGTTGAATGAGGGAGGAAGCATGTGGAGGGAGGTGGGAGAGAAGTTCACCTCAGAGTAATATTGGTTCTGTGAGAGTGTTACAAAAGTGGTTTTCATTGAGTTAAATAACGCACTTGTGACAGAAGAGCCTATAGGCAATGACGATTAGATTTTATAACTCAATGATACATACCACTGCTCACTGGGGTTTTATTGGATTCTCGATATTGAAATTACTTTACGAGAATCGTTCTGTTCACTGGACTGAAACGTGAGCGGGTCGTACATGTCCAAACGAGGAGTCACAAAGGGGATCAGAAACAAAGAGAGAAGTGTTTTACGTTTTGCGTTGCATAGGAGTACAGATAAATAAAAAAGTTACAATTTATAGGGCAGATATAACTCTTAAAGGGTGAATACACGGAGGTAAAAACAAAAACCGCGTGGCTCTACAGCCCTGAAGGGCACCGGCCTGCCATGTGACCACTGCCGAGCCCTAAGGCCTGCAGATGACGGGGTGACACGTTGTTAGCGCGACGATTCCTGTCTGCTCTTATTCATGGCTTTCTAGATCGAGGCCACTACTTCAGTCATATCGTTCCTCAATTGTTATCACGTAGACTTAGAATGAAGATGCTAGGGTTCAAACCAGTAGAATCGCAACAGAATGTAGCTGAAGATCACGACCACGTACGTCACCATCCTTTCAGTGGTGACAGTTGAATGTCTGTATAACGCCAGTGAAGACTTTCCACTAAGAACTGTTACGCTGAAGTGAAATTCTGGAAGATGATGAATAGTTATTGCCGTGTTGTTGGGCGAATTGATCTTGCATGCAACAGATGCTTTAATTCTTACCAAAGATGTTCGAAGGGGTCCAGGTCGGGGATTTGAGGAAGCCATTTCAGCACATCCATTTGATTTTCTTCGAACCATGATGCAGTGGCCCTTGCTTTTTGGACAGGAACACTATCATACTGATAGAGAGAACGTTCGATTCCAAACTGTTGCCACAGCCCACAGGTCATCACACGACCTCTACCGAATTTCACTGTATCCACAACTCATTCACGTAAATACCGTTCGCCAGATATCCACCAGGTCCACACACGCCCATCTGAGTGCCAAGGCATATACCGTGACTCGTTACACTATAAACCGTCTTCCGACGCTCAACAGACCAATGACAGCGTTGGTTGCACCACTCTAAGTGAAGTTGCGCATGCATTCGTGTGATCGTGATATTCCGCACACTATCGCGACCATCAGAACCGAGTTCTATCACTTCTTTTCTTTTTTCACAATTGGCTTTTCGTCGTACCGAAACAGATAGGTCTTTTGTCAACGTTGGGATAGGAATGGGCTACTTTTTGGAAAGAAGCGGCCGTGGCCTTAAGGTATTCCACCAGTATTTGACTGGTATGAAAATAGGAAATCACGAAGAACCATATTCAGGGTTGCCGACAGAGGGGTTCGAACCCACTTTTTCCCGAATGCAAGCTCACAGCTGTGCGCCTATAACCGCACGGCCAACTCGCTCGGTCTATCACCTCCCGGTGGATCATTCTGTCATTAGCTTCTGTCCCTGACCTGTTGTTGAAGTCCTCTGCAATAGTCAACATGGATGTCTGACGATTGGTTCGCACAGTACGTTTGAGAGTTCGGCGGCCCGTATCAGTAAGGCCGCGTGCACACCGAGCGCGCTTCGCATAGTGTGTCGCGTGTTGCTCAACGCTAAGCGTCACGCTAAGCATAACCAATGCTTTGTTCGTAATCCAGGTGTTCACACAGCCCACGCTCTGCTGCGCTGAACGCCTATCTAAGCGAAGCGCCAGACAACGCGCAGTATTGGTTAATTGCTTAGCGTTACCTAGCTGGTTCTGAATCTATGGAAGAAGAAATTATTCATGCAGTGTTTCAAAGAGAAGAAAAATGGAACCCAAGACACAAAAACTATAAAAATGTAACTGTTTTGCAAAATAAGTGGACTTAAGTATCTACAACAGTTGTATCGCATTCCTACAGTAAACATATACAGTAATATTACTTCTACTGTCACAGTTTACTGGGCTTAACATTGTGACAGGATGAAATTGGGTATGTATTTTAGTGTCGGAAGTGTCCGAGGAGAAGTTCGGCTTGCCAGGTGCAGGTCTTTAGAATTGACGCCCGTAGATGACCTGCATCATGATGAGGATGAAATGATTATAAATACATACATACACCCAGCCCCCGTGCCAATGCAATTTACTAATTATGATTACAATTTCCGACTCTGCCGGGAATCGAACCCGGGACTCTGTGACAAAAAGCCAGTACGGTAACCATTTAGCCATGTAGCCGGACACTTTGTGACAAAGTGCATAGAATCTCCCAGACTCTGTCATATCAGTTTATAATTTTGCCAATGGAGGGTGGTAACATGAAGAATATCACTCTGCAGGCTAGTAGTGGGCTTTTACCGGGCGAGTTGGCCGTGCGCGTAGAGGCGCGCGGCTGTGAGCTTGCATCCGGGAGATAGTAGGTTTGAATCCCACTATCGGCAGCCCTGAAGATGGTTTTCCGTGGTTTCCCATTTTCATACCAGGCAAATGCTGGGGCTGTACCTTAATTAAGGCCACGGCCGCTTCCTTCCAACTCCTAGGCCTTTCCTATCCCATCGTCGCCATAAGACCTATCTGTGTCGGTGCGACGTAAAGCCCATAGCAAGAAGTAGTGGGCTTGGAAGTAAATATTTCTGTTGATTAATTATATTTGTCACACATTTACTCCAATTTTGTTACGATGATTCATTGTGTACGCTAATTGTAACAATATTGCAAAATACTATTTATAATTACTATATAAAGAGCGTGATTTAGTCGGAAATTTAATTTCCACGTGTTTGCTGCACGGTGCTCCTAGATAATTCGGAAAATTGAATTTCTCCCAATACTTCTCTGCTACTTGACGCCACATTTCAGTTGCAGGGTTTGGAAGGTCAAAAATAGTTTTTGTCATTCTTAAGTAATCATAAAATTTATCGCGATAAAGTCTTGAATCTCTGTGCAAACTATGGAATTATCTGAAAGTACCGTAATTCGTTCTTCATTAAATTCATGAACCCACTTTCGATTCTTTTTCCTAATTTTCAATTTTAGGTAACTGTTATCCATCAGTAAACTGTTTCTAGTGTACTTGGATAACGGCATTAGTTTGTGACCACCCTAAAACGCCTCGCACCAAACTAAGCTGAGAGCACGGCGTAGAGTTTTCGGTGTGAACAGCAGGCACGTCTTGCGCTATGCATAGCATTTCACGCTACACGCGACACACTATGCGAAGCGCGCCCGGTGTGCACGCGGCCTTAATTTCTTAGGCCTGTCAGAGCCATGGTTGAGGTCATTGCTTCCCTGACGCTTCCACTTTACAATAACATCATTAACAGTGGAACTGGACACATGCAACTCCAATGAAGTATCTCTTTCAGAATGTCCGAACTAGTGGGCCCCTACAAATTTGCCGTGCTCGAACTCGCTCAGTTCTCTACGTTGACTCATTCGGATTGAAAACACCCCCAAGGATTTTGACACTACTACTACTACTACTACTACTACTGAAACGTTTTCATTCCGTCCCTCAAGAGGGCGGCGGGTCTCCTGGACGGTAAAGCCGCCTCTCAGACCAGGGAGATGCGATACGGTGAAGATGATGTTCGGAGAATGTGAAGGGGTTGGTGGCCGTAACCTATTCTAAGAACTGTCCTGGCATTCGCCTTAGTGCAGGAAAATGGAAAGCAACGGGAAACCGTTCTCAGGGCAGCCAACGGTGGGGGACAAGCCCCTTTTCGTCTCTCGAATGCAGAGCCGCGGCCGCCCCTCCTGCAACCGCCGACCGATGTTGACACATCGTACCTGCACTTACATATCCTCAGATGCATAGCCGGATGACATACAAAGCGCATTCAGTGGGGTGTCCGGAGACTTTGGGCTACGTAGTGTATATTCAATCTCTAAATGTATTTCTTTTCAGACAATATAAAATTAACACCAAAAGGGTGAGGGACTACATACAACTATGTTTCAACTTGCTGCAGCCCAAATTACTTGACGCAGTGTTAATTCTCAAAATTGCATTCGGCAATAAACAATCAACTGTCTGACGAGATCTATCGAACGATGTTGCATTACGCATGACAATCAGTGAGGTCATAGTGACAACCCTATGCAGACGTTCAAAAATGTCATCGACGTGGCTTTCGGCGGTAACGTTCTCCGTGATTGTACGTTCGATGATTGTAACGACCACCTGTGCATTTTTCTGAAATGGTTCTTGTCTTCATCATTTTATACAATGTTCTCACATGCATCAATCATTGAACACATGTACTTCCGTATTATCGCACCCGAGTGTGCGGGTTTTTACACAAGATGTATTAGAATAAATATTCCTAGTGATGATGGACATGAAAATAAACATTTTTCTCTTAATAAAGAAGCGTCCGGAAAGTATTCTTTTATAAAAGATGGAGCTTATCACTCACATTATGGCTGTACTTATGTTACATCTATTCTTGTTACCATGGAAATAATACACTATTTTAGACTAGTTAATTTGTTGCTGTATGCCACAAAATACATTCCGTGAGATCTGTTTATTTACTTTTGACAATATCATTTTTTTATATCTGGATGAAAAAATACTGTTTAACCGTATAAAGTAAATAAAGCAAGTTTCCAAGTTGAGATTGTTTCACTTTTCATTCATACCACTGTAACGTGAAAATTAAATATTTCTGGACGTTATTTTATTAAGAAAAATGTTTATTTTATGTTCTCTATCACATCAGAAATCTAGGAATAGTTATTCTGGTACACACTGTATACATTCATTAGAATAGCGGAGTCAAACATCGTTGTAGTTTCTTTGCTTTAATATCGTTCTTCAGTTGTCTTCAGAATCACATTTACGTAATTGTGTTATTCTCGAGCAGCTGATAGTCGACTTATTTGTAGACTGTTTCACAAAGAGTTTAAATATAAAAATAATACATTATATTTCCTTGCATGAAGATTTGTTTTCTGAATGCATTTGAGTTCATTTTTATCTTTGTGCTTTTATTGACACGACTCATTCAATTTAGTAGCTCTTCGATATATAGTCCCGATAAATACAACCCTAGGTCAATATTCTTTCTAAAAGAAGTCTTTAGGTCTAGTTATATTAAGGCAGATTATCAGGTCACTTAATTCTGCTTCAGTAAACTCAAAGTTGATATTTAAGACAGATATAAATAGGCCTATGTCATTGTAGTTAAATCAGAGGTTTGAGAGGTACAGGGATATAACTTTGTCAATTTTAATATCAGAAAGATAGAACATTTCCAACTTGCCTTAATCTCTGTTTAGCTATATTCTATAAGAGAAAGCAATTCTATTTTTCCCATGGCACTTAGTGAACACTTTTAAAGTCCACACAGCAGAATTCTAAATCCATGAAAGTTACGAGTATCGCATCCGTGGTTTCCAAAGAAGACGACGCACTAAACCATAACAACAAAGGTGACTTCTAACGAATAAGATATATTTTTTTACAAGTTGCTGTGCGTCGCACCGACACATGGAGGTCTTATCGTGACGATGGGACAGGAAAGTGCTAGGAGTGAGAAGGGAGGGGCTGTGGCCTTAATTAATGTAAAGTCCCAGCATTTGCCTGATGTGAAAATGGAAAACCACGGAAAACCATCTTCAGGGCTGGCGACAGTGGGGTTTGAACCCATTATCTTCTGAATACCGGATATTGGCCGCACTTAAACGACTGAAGCTATCCAGCTCGATAGATATAATTTAAAATCTGAACCGGATGCTTACCCGTCTTAAATACATGTCAGTAGACACGTAGGTTAGTTTCTATGATCATATTTTGGATGTCTAAGATTAAATTTATTAGGTTGATTCCTTAGCCATCCGCTAAGAATGAAATTAGGAATGTTCGAATTTCCGTACGTAAAACTGGTCTGCTATCTTCAGTAACCACTTACTTAGACAAGACGTCTTACTTCAATATACATTATTTTAAGTCTTTTTATTTTCTCTCGTAATCTGTATTTTTCATTTTCATTTGTAAAAAGTTATGTTTGTGGTTGAGCAATTACTTATTGCATATGCAACACTGACGAAAACACTAGTACAGTTCCACTTCGGACCCTAATTGAACCACTTGGAAAGTTCGAAACCAATAGCTGGAAAGGTAACTTCAGAATGTTGAAAATTATCTCCATTTCGATATCATAACATGGGTCGATACCACAATCGAATTCGGGTTCCCACATGAGAGGGACTCATGCTATATCCAGACCACCGGGCTGATCATTAACACAGGAACAACTGTAAACAAGTTTCAGGAGTCCTTCTCTGTCGGCGTCATGCATAGAGTATATTTGCAAAAAATATTTAAAAATGCACAAAATGACGGAGCCGTTAGTTTAATGGAAACTTCAACATTTTATCACACTAAGAATGTACTTCAGGATGCGAAACATTTGCAGGACACTCTTGGTACGTTGTTGGACCCCCAGTGACACTGAAACATGTGACGAGCGGGCTTACCGATGTTCGATGTTCTCCTGATGATGATTCTGCAACAGTTTGCGCAACTGACCCTCGAGATTTGTCGTAGTTGCCGCTGGCTGAAGTTGCCGTTGTCTGGTCGCAAACGTTCTCGATGGGCGATATGTCTGGACACATTGCTTGCTAAGAGAGCATGTTGACATCACGAAGGCAGGCAAGAGATAACCGTGCTTTGTGAGACCGGATATTATCCTGCTGGAAAAAAGAACGTTGTCGTGCTATACCAGAAAGCGAAGCACACACGGTCTCAGAAAGCCATGGACGTGTAGGTGCATCGCCAGATTTCTTTGAATCATCTCTAGCGGGGAGCACGAATCGTAAGAAGTGCCACCCCACTACATGATACCTCTCGTTGGGACGGTGCGCCGCTCTACAATGAAGCACGGACCACTGTGCTCTCCAAGATGCTTCCAGATATGACTTTTGGCCAGACAGGACTGGTGGACACAGGCATATATCCACAGCTGCCATGACATGTCTCTGAATTGTGCGTAGCGACGCCGGTGCAGTGTTTGCGGCCTGGCGCACGATGAACCCATCCTCCCTGCTGGTGGTCCTCCGGGATCGACCTGAGTCTTCTCGACGCATATGTGTACCGTCATTTTCCCACTGCATCCAACGCCGACGTACAGAGTAGTCGGATCGGTCCAAGTTGTGAGAAATGCTCCGAAACGTTCAACCTGCCTCTCTTAATCCGACGACGTTGCCTCTCTCAGACTTATCTAGCTGATCGAATGTGTCACAAGGGAATACTGCGCATTCACTCAACTTATCTCGTTGGCTCATTGCAAATAAAGCCGGTGTCTAGTATCTGTGAATAAATAAGGAACATGTATCCCTTTCCCCAGTTGCACTTCTACGGAAACAATCAGCTTTAACCGCAAATGGAACATATATAAGGATACCTTGTATTCACGGATTCCTTCATGGTGCGCAAATTCGTTTTGTAAATGAGTTAGATATCTTTCGTTTTCAAGTTACCATGTTAATCAAATATGTATGTCCTATTATAAATTCGCGGGAAGCAGTCTATTAAGAGTCTTACCCTGCCAAGTCAATCTAAAAACTCAGATTCTCTGCAGATACTGGAATGTCACGTGATCAGCGTAAGGATCTCCTCGGCCGTGTTTCTTTGCTTTTACAAATGGATTCGCTGCCTCTCCTATTAACAGCTCTTCACTTGGTCTCAGAGCCTGAGTGAACCCATTTGTAGCCCTAGGTGGAAAATTTGACAGACCCTGAACTGGCCTGGAATCGAGCCCGCAGCCTCAAAGTAAGAGGCAGCGCTACCATCCCTGATATTTACTTTACTTTCTATTACGAACATATGATTCTTACGTTGTGCAAGAGATCGAATGGTGCAATGCTTTGAAGGAGAGAGAAATCTCAAGCATAGGTAGTGCTGTGTTCAGTAATGAATCGAAAAGTGATTCTGACTGTGAATCTTTTCTAATGCCAGAATATAAGACTGAAGGTTAAGAAACATTTTATCGCCCCTTGTTTCTCTCCAAAATTATTTCTCTCCAAATTTTAGACAGAACCAATTTGAATAAACGCTCCTTTATGTTTGAAAGAATTGACTACTATTGTCAAATTTAATGATTTCAATTTTTCATACAGAATTAAAATTCCGGAAATTCAATTTATGTCGTTGAGCCAGGTACTTAGGAGAATGATTTGTAGGCAACATTCGATAGTGAACCACTTGTATCATTCAAGGTCAATTACACCAAGCAGCTTCTGAACGATAGTTGTTCAGCACCTTCTAAATGGTAACATGGAAGGATCCGTTAAAGGATATGGGGGACCTACTCAAGATTGTTGAAATTCCATTACACTGAGAAAACAAGCGACCACCGTGAGCAAACATTGCCTGCAGATTGTGAATCTCAGTAGTGAACCGCCTTTCCATTAACTCTCGCCGCCTCACACCCGTCACTAAAACTCACTGCTCAAACTACAGCCGTGATAAGTTAAAAATTGTGCAATCATTTTTGATGTGACCACCACAACGGAGCAATAGACGTCAACATAACGAGATACCGTTCAGTATTCCTGTGTTTTGAGTCATCGAATCCTAGCGTTATAAGTTTTTGTACGGAAATTTAAGCCGCTACAATATTTTAATAATGACTATATTATTATTATTATTATTATTATTATTATTATTATTATTATTATTATTATTATTATTATTATTATTATTATTATAAATAATATTATCTTACATATGAATATCCAGATGGCCGGTTCAAAGCCCTCATTATGCTAAGGCAAAAGGCTGATATTGATCATTACTGAGAATATACATTCTGCACGCAGATGTTATAAACCGATTCCTCAAAAACGATGGTATGCCTAGAGAACGATCAGCTACTGGACTGCAGTCACATCCTCAGATCTTTTGTTATTGAATAATCCTTGCTTCTTAACAGCTCTAGGCCAGTTCCAAATTCAGATAATGAAGTCTTTCTCTTTTCTAAGTGAGTGGGGTATGTCTATGTTTTATTTATTTATTTATTTATGCTGTAACCTTTATGTTACTTTAAGTGTCAATGCAATGGTTTGTTCCTCAATACATCAAACTTATACATTCAAAAAGAGCCATGCTCTTCAGGGTCGACTTAGTTCATGTAACTTCAAAGCATTTTAGTCTGCGGAAAACACTAATAACAAATACTGGGTTGTTCACCTGTCCCTTGAGATCTAGTTGTATGCAACTAGAAGCGTTTGCTACTATTCTGATATACATCGGTCCTTCTACCCGAATCTAGGAAATATAACGAGGTGTGTGGTTACGAACTAGAAAACATCAGGAATCGTGAACCCGCTATTAATTCACTATGAGTAACTCGAATGAACCCGTAAAACTAGCACAGATACAATGAATAGGAGGTGAACACGTAGACAAGGAAAGGGTATTGCATAGGCTGGGAACTGCCCACTGCATGTCAAGCCTCGTAATACTTCATTTGGCATGGTCACAGTCGGAATCTGAAAGTGAATAGTGCTCGAGGGTTAGGAGATTCGAATTCCACACAAGTATTCTTTTTATAGCCAGCTGCCTGGGGAATGCAAGCTGACGGCTACGTGACTCAAACCGCGCAGCCGCTCTCTCGGTCCTCGCCTCTTCCTACCTAGCTCCATACCACATGCCATCTTACCAACGGCCGTATACCAGGCCGAAAAAACAAATCAGTCTACGAAATCTATCAAGTATACAATCTTACCACAGCCCAGGAAAATGGCGGTAAAAATGCTTGCGTGGGATTCAAACTTTCGAGCACTGTCCACTATCACATATCTCACCATGCCCTTGCCATGTGAGCTACTGCGAGGCTTGATAGCGTGCAATTCCCAGCTTATACAATACCTGCTCCTGGTCTGTGTGCACCTCCTGATGTAAGGTACGTGTTATTCATATCTGTGCTTGTTTTACGCGTTCATTCAAGGTATCCATAATGCATTTATAGCGGCGCTCATAATTCGTTCTGTCTTCTAACACGTAACGACATATCTAGTTGTATTACCACGATTTAGGGAGAGGGACCATTGTATTTCAGAGCTGTAGTTAAAGTGGTGAGGTGCATAAAATTAGATCGCAAGGGGCTGGTGGAACACCCGGTATAACAACATAACATATCTATATAAAAATACACACTACTAAACGAAAAATGACATGTTTCGCTCTACAAGAACATCTTACTTCCACTTCCTAGGCCTTTTCTATCCCATCGTCGCCATAAGACATATCTGTGTCGGTGCGACGTAAAGCAAAAAAAAAAAAAAAAAAAATCCTGCATTGTCACGCTGGTAACTTTTACAAATGTTTCTGTACTTATCCAAGCTGCTAATCGTTCATCCCCCTCAACAACCGCGGCTGGACTGAATCCAGTCTTCTTGGCCCGGTCCTGATAGCTAAAAGTAGGGTATTTGAGGGGGATGTCTCGAGCATTGACTCCATTCATTGGATAATGTATGGAATGTGGGTTAGGATAGTCTTATTTGTGGCAAATTCTCTGAATTTACTCAGTGTCTTCCGTGCTCGAGTTATTTTAGTAGTTTATTATTTATCGTTACTATAATATCGCTACTTAAGCGTTATTGAGCACGAATCCCATCCTTACGTGCTCGGAAACTGTCCTGTGGGTGAATGAATGAAGATTAAATGACATAACACAATTTGATCTAATTGCCAACGCTCTTCGAACGAGGAGCTAGAGGTTCATGAAGAGATGTGCTTTCTTGATGAAAATCCATTAATCGTAGAGACATTACCTCCATTAACAGAAAGAAATCTGAAACAGAATATGTTGATTCCTTTGTTCAGTTTGAAATTTCAAGTAAGCGACGTGAGAAAGTATATGTATAAAACAAAGCCATCTACGAACTCACAATAGCATATTTCATAGAAATACAATCACAGTTGCTGGTCACTTCTTAGGGTCCAGAGATACAATTCAACTTTACTTGGTTCGTTGCCGGAAAATAGGAACTTACAGAACAAAATCGTAATCACTATTACAAAGCACACTGTTGCTGTCCTTAGTTATAATCTTTATGGCTATTTTGCTATATTTGAAACCTTATTATGAACTGAAATTGAATGTGTTATTCTGTGCCTTTATAGCAAGCTGAGTTTGAGTCAGATTGTCAAATAAATCAACTTCTATTTTGTATAGACAATCATTTAGAATTTCGATTCTCTGTTAATCTTAGTATGTGCTTGTACTCGTTCTTTTAATATTTTTACATCTTATTTATAAGTTGAAATACATGTAACTAGTTTCTTATATCTGTGCTTTCCAGTTGGAGAGAATAACAGTAGGAAATACATTTCTACTGAATCAATCCTCTGCTTATCTACTTGAGGGTCCATATCTAAAGTCCTCATATCAGATTAGGAACTGCTGTCATTTTATAATCTCAGTTTGTATTATTTCGTAATGTTCTGTTTCTTTTACTATAAATCCACTTATTGTAATTAAGGTAAGGGTTATTCTGCCCGAAGGCAGGTCCGAACCTCCGCAGAGGTGTTCCTGAGCCGGAGTTTACGTGCGGTAGGGTGGCCAGTTCCTTTCCGCTCCTCCATTCCCTTACCCCCCACCAACAGCGCGTGGCAACCCATCCAACTCCTGACCACGACCAATGTTGCTTAACTTCGGAGATCTCACGGGATCCGGTGTTTCAACACGGCTACGGCCGTTGGCTTATTGTAATTAATAAAGGTTAAGTCGAAATTATTAAAACCTTATTTCCTACCAATAGCTCTTCTACAGTTTCATCTTCATGCAGGGTATAAAGTTCCTTAGAGGAGCAGGAAATAAAGTTTTCGCCTGTTTTTAACTTCAGCACTAATGGAATAGAATGATTAAAAATATGGATGTTCTCCATTGCCCCAGTAATTAACCTAGTACTCATTTATGTTGTATGCTAAGTAAATCCCAGGACAATAAGTTCCATCATAAAGAGAAATATCTTTCGAATACTTCTCGATTTCATGACGAGGAATCGAAATTATCTCTTTGAGTGAACCAAGTACGCCTTTACTGTCTCCTCAGGTACCACCGCCAATAACAATAGTAATAATAGTAATAATAATAATAATAATAATAATAATAATAATAATAATAATAATAATAATAATAATAATAATAATAATAATAGTTTAACAGTCCATAGAAATGTTCATGAAATAGCGTTGAAAGCCTCATTCCAAGTTTCATTTGAAACAATGCAGTATATGGATGTAACTAAATAAAGATACGACAACAAATCATCAGTCTGCTAAATTAGAAAAATCTGAAGGTATCCAGGAGAAATTATTGAACCAGCAGTGTTAAATCAGGGAACAAACAAAGAAAAAAAAATTGCCAAACTTCAAATTGCTAAGAAAATCACCCGGAACATAGAAAGCAAAAAATATATATAAAAATTGCAAAATTACGACGCAACACAGTCATCAAACCAGAGGCGCTTTACGAATCCAGAACACTCATAACTGGCGGCAGGTCACTAATACAAAACATATAAAGAGCGATGAAAATTCTCATATACATCCAAGGACCAAAATTTAAAAAAATGGCATTTGGATAGAGAACAACCCATTGGAAATTTATCAAATGACAGATGCAATTATGAAAACGCTATTAAAATTCTACGGACACCTACACAGAATGTATAACAACAGGCTAACAAAGACACTCCTAAACCTAACACTATTTCTGAAAATCGCAAGAATTTGTTAATGGAAATAAACAATATACAAGAAATTGGTATTACCGAAGAAATCGATCAAGATAGAACAAATTTAGAAGCTTAGTCAACAAACTTAAATTTACGTAGAACCCTAAAAGAAAGTAAACAGGATAGGCAGAAGAACGCATAAAGGAATGCGGTGAACGAATGAAGAGATATTTGGAAGAAAAGAAGAATATTTGTGCTAAATAAGCTCAAGCGCGCACCTTAATTGGGCATAGCGAATCAAGAATCGGTTTAAATAGATGTTAAGAGAAGCTACAGGTCAGAATTTCATCTCCCAGGAATTCTTTACCGTGCCGTAAGTTAACCATATGAATAGTCGCAATTTCATTTCGAATGCCCCAGTCCTCATCCGGGATCGAACCTGTTATCTAGAGAATGTGTAGGACAAGGGACAATCGACCGTGCCACTGAGGCCAGAAAATATGTTTATTCAGTAATGCCCTTCAAGGAGTTTGTAAATCTAAATATTATCAATAAATATATGCTAGATATGGCAGAAATACGAAAGACGTTGAACGGGAAATGGTAATTTGAAATTGAATTCTCAGGTGTCTGTCTATGGAACAATCAGCAAGTTCTCTTTAACTAGAGGAGCGATATAACAATAACGGGTTTGTGCTACTACCATATTTCTCGTTCTGGCGGAAACATTTTCACCGTTGTTGCAGAATATACGGAAATAACTGAAGAAGGGAAATATATTGAAAGGGATTTACGCTAGGTAATTATAGCAGACCTACAGGGGATGGAAATTTTTGATTAAGTCGGAAGTAGCGTGCCGCAAACAGCTCTCTACTACCCTCGGGAGACTTGCGATGCTGCTTAACTATGAACTGCAATGATTGCCCCAAGGGAGCGTTGCGGTGTACGTGCACAACTTCTGCGACTGCAGTGGAACTTGGAGAGGAACTTCTACCTTCAAGTGTAGCAATGTGCTCGTTCCTTTAACCTAAATTCGGCAATGAAATAACCCATGGAATATATTCAAACCAAAAAATCATAGCAGGATCTGAATAAACTTTTAACAATGGAATTTTCTACGAATTGTGTTAAAATTATTGCATCTACTGCTGCTGCTCCTGCTGATTCACATATAATGGTTTTGTACATTATTGATTAGCAGAGGTACCAAAATGGGTTGAATATCTGATGTGATGGGTTCGAAGGGAAGGTAATAGTAATTATTTGGATGAAGTTTATGAGCAGGTCATTCATGTCTCCGGGCTGCGGAAAGCCTAGCGAAACAGCGTCTGCTTGTTCGGAGATTAGAGACTCGGGTCTATGAATGATGCACTTTCCCAATCGTGTTCTGGAGTGCTCATAAAGACTCGGCTACGAAGACAGATTCATACGAAGTGATGTAACGAATAACTTACATTGTGTTTAATCCGATATACACTAAGAGTGCTCAATGACTCTTTAATTGCTTGATTAAACGATCGAATGGTTAATTGATATCGAAGATAAATTCAGTATGTACTCGAGATGGCAGCCGAAATACCGCAGGACAGAACCACAATTATTTAACTGACATGTAGATAGCTCGTTTGTAATGGCTAGGGGCAATAAGCTAGGTGTTAGGCCTTTTAAAACAACAATGATCATAATCAACAGTACAGTGGTTAGCTTTTGGCAGCTTAGCTTGAAGACTAGGGGTAAACTGGCATTGCTTCCAGTTACTCATGTGGGACTCCTCACTATCGCCTTTCCTACCTAGCCTTCCTTCGGCAACAACTGGTAATACACTATTACAGCTGTTTGTACTCGGTTGCTCTAGTACACTATGAATCCTGTATATCATTAGTTAGATAAAAGAAGCCTACCTTGTAGTTTTGTGTAACTTGACATCGCGATCATAACCACAACAGCCCTAAAGTCTAGCGGAAGCAGTTAATACGAAGGAGCGCTATGATAGTCTTGAAAAATATCTGGAAAAGCATAGACAACATTGGCAGAACGAAATGTAAACTGTTCCAGTGCTGCACTTTTCCCCTTAGTCACTTAAGTTTGCGAATCATGAACCCCGAAAAAAGTTGACAGGAGGAAGGTTCTGGATCTGGTGGTGACGTCTGCTGATAATACCGTGGGCAGCCTGAATTAATAATAAGATCTGGGACACTGGAAGAGAGTGTACTGAGACAAAGTCTATCGTTTGTTGGGCACATAATGAGAAATACCTTCCAGGAAAAGGATATCATGCGCGAATTGGTTGGTGGCAAAAGAATAACTGAAAAACCAAGTTCACGGTTAGGTCGTGTCAAAGGAGGTGTAGACACGATGATTGCTGAACTGGAAGAAGCTGCCGGAAACAAATTTGAATGGAGGCAAGTGATCCATAGCATGACTGAGAGCCATACATGACTGACCGGATGAAGAGGGAACCGCAGGAACGCCTAATTACAGTGATGTGACATTTCTATTTCAAAATTACACCTTTTATCTAGTGGTTTAACATCGCACTAACACATAGACAAGGATGTGATAGTGATGGTGTTGGATGGTAGTATTTCTGGCGTTAATTAGGGTACAGCCGCAGCATTTGCCTGGTGTGAAAAAAAGGAAACCACAGAAAAGCATCACATGGCGATGCCGAAGGTGGGATCTCCTGAATGCAAGCTTACAGCAACGAAACACAAACCGCACGGCCAACATGCTCGATCCCAAATTTATTAACCTGGACTCAAATTAAGGCACCGAGCTCGATAGCTGCAGTCGCTTAAGTGCGACTAGTATCCAGTAATAGGGAGATAGTGGGTTCGAGCCCCACTGTCGGCAGTCCTGAATATGGTTTTCCGTGGTTTCCTATTTTCACACCAGGCAAATGCCGGGGCTGTACCTTAATTAAGGCCACGGCCGCTTCCTTCCACTTCCTAGACCTTTCCTATCCCATCGTCGCCATAAGACATATCTGTGTCGGTGCGACGTTAAGCAAAATAGAAAAAATAGCAAATTAAGGCTGCGTTGGTGAGAAGTCCGTGACTGTGTCACTCACCTCTTAAGACCCTTCTGTCGGCATCTTTATTACACGTGTGACAATAAATACCTGCATATTTCATGGCATATATTTCCCCTTTCCGCAGGAAGTGAGGAACAGCCACCCTTAAATATTCCATTCGCGTAAGGAATGAGGTCATATATTCATATACAGTAACATGTAATCTTCATCATTAGCTTGCTAATGTCACAGTTGTTCCTTTTCATGTTTTCACTTTGGAAGACCTTGGTGGAAGGGTATTCATATAGTGTATTATACACACGTAATGCAAGTAAGTATTGATGGCGTTTTTTCCGGAGATTTCTAAGTCTCTCGTCACGTTAGGAGTATGTCAAACACTTCCATCCACCCTTCATTAGTGTGCTATTATGTGCGTTTCTCTCGCCCGGAGTTTCCTCTGTTTCACTGATTATGCTTTATTCTTATCCGGCTATAGAATTACGAACGACGCCTCGCGCTTCTAATGTTTCTCGATATTCAACACGCATTCAACCGTGTTGAGCCGTCTTTCACATATGAATATTCTGCACCAAGGAATAAGAACTATGCTTCACAGATTACACAGTATTTTTCATAAAGAACTTGGAGTATTCTTCGTCATCATCTACTCCGGGCATAAAATTAGTGAGATTGTTCAAAACGGAGAAAACTTTGATAATGATTGACATAGAGGAAGAAACGCATGGTTGAATAATCAATAACCTGACGTTCGGTGTGAATCTTTAAAGAAACATTTCAGTTTACCTTAAAGGTAGTGGAGTAGTATTTACATTTTTCCACCAGATGAAGCTCTCAGACGTTCCTTCTGGTACATAGAGTATATGTAATGTAGTCCGATTTCTTTATAAAAGTTTCACAGGACCTGCTCTCTGACTGGTGTTCGAAATGGAAGGAGGTTTCAGTGATCATCAGATTTTTTATTGGACCTATTAAAACAAAATCAAACCCCATGGTGCAACAGCCCCGAAGGGCCATGGCCTACCAAGCGACCGCTGCTCAGCCCGACCGAAGGGTCGTGTGGTCAGCACGATGAAACCTCTCGAACGTTATTCTTGGTTTTATGGACCGGGCCCGCTATCTCACCGTCAGATAGCTGCTCTATTGTAATCACGTAGACTGAGTGGACCTTGGACCAGCCCTCAGATCCAGGTAAAAATCCCTGACCTGACCTAGAATCGAACCCAGGTCCTCCGGGTAAGGGGCAGGCACGCTACCCCTACACCGTGAGGCCGGCTTTGTTGGACCAATTACAATGAATTAATTAATTTTCTGTTTTCACAATATAATAATTATTGCGAGTAAATTGTGATATTTACCCTGAATTCTCAGGTAGGCAGGTTTATCAATTGTGAACCTTCTAAAGTGCGATGTTTGAAATCCCGTGTCAAAACCACCGAACAGTACGGTAAACACGCGCAATTCTTTCCTATTAGTTATATACAAAAATCCGTAAATGTGTACTTTATGAACCATACAGGATGAATTAGCTGCTCCTACCAATATTGCAAAGCAAAGCAAAGCCACCTCCGTACAGGCCATGAAGGCCCTTGGAGGAGTGGAAGGTAAAGGCTTCCAGCATTGTTAACCACGGCACGTGATGGGGTAGAGTGGTTAGCTCTATGCCCGGCCACCTTTGCCCCCAGGAATTAACCTGGTACTCATTTTTCGTGTAGGCTGAGTGAACCTCGGGGCCATGTGCACCTCCGGAAGTGGAAATCTTGTTTCTTAAATTTTACGACTTCCTGACGGGGATTCGAACCCACGTCCTTCCAGGCGAACCTAGCACGCCTTTACCGCCTCGGCTAGGCAGCCCCTTCCTACCAATATTGTCTTATGAAAACCGCAGTTTTATATACGTCCTGAAAACAGTTCTCTTTCTAGTACGCACAGTAAATACTTAAACGGATGTCTTTGTAATTACGGCGTATGTATTTTCAAGCCTTGCCCCGTTTCTTTACGGTTACGTATATGAGACGAGATGAATGTCCGGAGCGAGTTTTTACGACTGGATGCCCTTCCTAAAGTCAACAGCATCAGAGGAATTAGTGGGATGAAATGATTGACGTGATATATGGTAGTAGAAAGGGAGAGGATCAAACCCGGTGCCGGCACATTGCTTATTCCTGTCAAATAACACCAGGGGCTCTGCTCAAGGCTTAACGTCGCAATCCGACGGACGAATCATCATTAACAGCGTCATATGCTCTCATGCTATATGAACACTACGAAATTTTGGATGTGATTCTAGGCGTTTGGCACGCCGTCTAGTGATTAGAAATATTGTATACCACCACCTCTCCCACCCTGCCACCAACATTCTGATCGTGAAAACATTTTCGACCAACGGGACTCAAACTGGCTAACCGTGGTGTCAGCCCATACTGACCTGACGTGGTCACCAGGTCTATAATATACCGGGCGAGTTGGCCGTGCGGTTAGGGCCGCGCAGCTGTGAGCTTGCATCCGGGAGATAGTGGGTTCGAACCCCTCTGTCGGCAGCCCTAAAATGGTTTTTCGTGGTTTCCCATTTTCACACCAGGCAAGTGCTGGGGCTGTACCTTAATTACGGCCACTGCTGCTTCCTTCTTACTCCTATCCCATCGTAACCATAAGAGCTATCTGTGTCCGTGAGACGTAAAGCAAATTGTAAGGAAAGGTCTATAATACTTTTAAGTAAGAGAAACCTCTCGAAAGACCGGCCCCGCGTTGTAGGGGGAAACGCGTCAGCCTGTCACCCGATGGCCCCCGGTTCGATTCTCGGCTGGGTCAGGGGTTTTTAATTGTAAATATTTAATATCTCTGGTCTGGGGACTGGATGTTTGTGTCGTCCTTAACGTTCCTTTTCTCACATGCAACACTCTACACTTCCTTCATTCCAATGACACGTAGGTTCATATCACATAGTGCAAGTAGGGGCAAAATATCTCTATAGATCTACGCCCCGAAAAATATCAGTTATAAAAAAAAGCTCTCGAAACGATCTGACATTGAAGTGAAAGGTCTGTAATGCATGAAATGGGCATTGCGACCATGTTAAAACTATCACATGAGCTGTAATCTACACGCATTTTTCCGAGCTGCAGTATATTGTAGATGGTAAGAGCAAGCTGAACGTTGCAGTGCGCCTGTCCTACTTGTGATAGGGATGCTCTATTATTGTTCATTTATTTTGTTTTTAACATTTATTAACGTATGTGAAATATCCTCTTTTATGCACATATTCAGTGAAAGAAAGTTTATGTGGCCCGTATATCATCAGGGTTTTTCGAACATGGGTTAGGAAGTGGCTATGGGAGGAAGCAAAGTGCACTAACAATGGTTAGTTACCTTTGCAAGAGCTCGAAGTAATGAGTTGCTTGGCATGTGCACATCTGAGCACGCCAGTAAATGGATTTTAGCGCACTGTTGCATATCCGGTGTTATTGTTTCAAATGCCTCCACAGGAAGAAGTCAAATGGCGATAAATTCGGTGACCTGACGGGCCAAGAGCCAGGTCGTCTTCTTACTACTCATTTCCGTGGATGTCTCTCATTCAGATGGTTACGGATGGCTAACGTCCAATGTGGTGGATCGCCTTCCTGTCGAAACCGCGTCGTTAAATGTTCTCCAAGTGGCGCGTCCTTCAACAGAAGTGGGAGTTCATGGTGTAGAAAGTGGAGGTACCATTCGCCTGTTGAAAGACTCTCAAAGAAATACGATCCAAAAGGTGAAATGAAATGGCGTATGGCTTTTAGTGCCGGGAGTGTCCGAGGACAAGTTCGGCTCGCCAGGTGCAGGTCTTTTGATTTGACTCCCGTAGGCGACCTGCGCGTCGTGATGAGGATGAAATGATGATGAAGACGACACATACACCCAGGCCCCGTGCCAGCGAAATTAACCAATTAAGGTTAAAATTCCCGACCCTGCCGGGAATCGAACCCGGGACCCCTGTGGCCAAAGGCCAGCACGCTAACCATTTAGATCCGAAAGGTGATCATACAAGATTCCACACCACACATTCACTCCACTTGTACCTTGATAGGCTGCCTGTCGCACCTAGTGGGGATTGTTAGCACTGCAGTAGGTCATGCTGTGGCATTTGATGCCACCGTTATTGTGGAATTGCAAATCGACTGAAAACAGGACTTGCGACGTATTCCCTAACAGCCAATGACAAAAATTAATTCAAGCTTCGAAGTACCGTCCATGGAGCTCATGATTTAGCTGTAAATGGTAGGGATGACACTTTTGTGTATGCAGTATCCGATGTACGGAAACTTGGCTGGTGTTCACCTGTTGTGCAATTATCCGTATATTCGTATGTGGTTTGTTGCGATCTGTCTCCAAAAAAGCCACCTTATTCTCACTCGGTCAGGTTGCATCGCGTGTAGTACCCCTCTTGTTCGCAAACGTCTTTCACACAAGCAAAATATACCGGGAGAGTTGTCCGTGCGGCTAGAGGCGCGCGGCTTTGAGCTTGCATCCGGGAGATAGTGGGTTCGAATCCTACTGTCGGCAGGCCTGAAGATGGTTTTCCGTGGTTTCCCATTTTGACACCATGCAAATGCTGGGGCTGTATCTTAATTAAGGCCACGGCCGCTTCCTTCCAACTCCTAGGCCTTTCCTTTCCCATCGTCCCCATAAGATCTATCTGTGTCGGTGCGACATAAAGCCGCCAGTAAAAAAAACAATATAAAAGCAATGCCATCTCCGTATAGGCCTTGAAGGCCCTTGGAGGGGTGGAAAGTAAAGGCTTCCACTATATGTAACCTCGGCACTTGATGGGGTAGAGTAGCTCTGCGCCCGGCCGCCTTTGCCCCCAGGAATCAACCTGGTACCCAGTTTTGGTGTAGGCTGAGTGAACCTCAGGGCCATGTAAACGTCTTTCAACATTGCGGAATGTCATTGCAGTCAGATGTCGCCTGCTCGGATACCTTTCCTAATACAGACGTAGTGCCTGCAACTAATTCGCTCTTAATCCCTAAGATCAGGACTGCAATGTCTTCATTCCCAACGTATTGCAATGAAGTGTGCGCAGCGCACATAAACAGTAATATTGGCGTACTGGTTGCGTTTTTCACACATTGGTCTTAAAATTACGGCCAAAACTGAAAACGAACTACGTTAGCTCCAGCGACCCCAAAAATAAATAGAATAAGATGAAATATTCTTTATTAATGCATACTGTACACGCCAACAATCACCTATGTACATATTTTCTATATACCTGTGTACCTTATATCCACTGACTTACCACATATGGTTGTACAAGTTATTTGACAATCTAAACGGATCCTTCAGTAGGAATTACCTTAATATTCTGTCACCCTGTTGGCTAGAGCTCGATTCCTATCTCGGACATGGAGGTTTGTATTTTGGTATGGGATTTTCGTGGAGCACATTCAATCTCTTGAGTCCTCCCGAAAAGAAAATATTTTGAACCCTATTTTTGACAACCCTAAAAACAGATTTTCGTAATTTCTTACATAAGCTCCATCATATTACTAACAAGATTTCTTGATCACTTTCTTTTACCAACCCTGTACTCATTAAAATATAACAATGCACACTTGTGATGACACGACAGCCATGTAAGTTATAAGGGAGAGCAATGTTCTGAATAGCATTATACTATTAGACACATTAATCTACAAGCTCTCTTGACATAAGAGAAATATCCTAGACTCTGTGTCAAACTCTAGGACTTAATTCACACAATTTAAGTTACGTTAATTATTAAAAATTCGTCCAATAAAGATTTACAGGATTATATATAAGCAAAAACTCACTGATTGAGCCACTAATCACTGTATCTCCTAACCACGCCTACGTAGGGACTTCAAATTTCTCAAGATCATCCTGTTGGCTCGAGGTCGATTACTATCTCGGGCATGGAGGTTTGAATCTGGTGATTGAGTTGCTCACTAAATTGGTATTAAAAGCTTCCACCACTACATGGATGATATACTGGTTAAATACCGAAAGAAATATTAATTCTTCCGAAGCTATTCGCCTTACAAAATTGAACATTAACATAGTACTTGCTCTTTCATGTCTTACATGTTTCATAGGTCAAGATATTATAAACTTCCATCCTTCGGAGGTTAAATGTATATAAAAATCCAACATGCAAAATATTCATTATTCTGAAACCACTTGCAAGAAGAAGTTGAAATTTCGCTTAATGGTTGTTCTTTATGTCCTGTGTGTTATGAAATAAATGGTTTTAAAATATTCTACCCGTAAAGGTTTTAAATGAAGATGAACTCCGAACTAAAAATGTTCACTCCTCCGAAACTGACGTACGAAATTCTGTGTCCTAGATGTTAAAGAAGACAAAATTTGAAAAATATCCCCGTATGGATTTAAAGGGGGTTAAGACTGAAAACAAAACTATTTATTTCTCCGAAACCGTTTCATTTAAGAAGCTAACATTTCACATACTGATTGCTTCTTTGTATCCTGGGTGCGCATTAAGAAATGATTTGAAATATGTTGCCCGTAAGTCTCACAAATAGTGATTAGCGACAAAAAATGAATCACCCAGAAAGGAAGGAGGAAACGAAACTTCACTTGTTGAGAGGGTATATGATGTTATTTCAGTGGTTACAAAGTTGAGTCATATTTACGAAGAAATTGGCAGTAGGAACCCACTTATCAGTATGACGATGCACCCCTTCTGGCGTAGATGAATTCACTGATTTATTTGGGTAGGGTGTCATAAACCCCCTGAGGCAAACTGGCCCATAACTGTTGTAAAGGGTCCTTGATATCCTGGATACTGGCACTGAGAAGGAGTCAACATCCGAGCTGGTCCCGCACATGTTCTATCGGGGACAGTTTTCAGGACCTTGCTGCCCTAGGGAGTGCCTCAACATCACGCAGACAGTTGATACACACACGAGCCGTGTGTGGACGAGCATTGTCCTGTTGAAAAATGGCACGACGATGCTGTCGCATTAGCTGTAACACATGGGGACGCATGATGTCATAACGCAGCGTTGTGTCGTCAAAGTTCCCTCAACCACCACCAGCCATCACCTGAAGTTATCCCCGATGGCTCCCCACACCATGACGCCAGGAGTAACACCGCTGTGCCTTTCCAAAACATTGGAACAATGGAACTTGTACACAGGTCTCAACAGTACCCGCAGACTACGGGTATCCGGGGTGGTGCAGGACAACGATTCATCGATGAACACAGTGCGACGACATTTATCAGCAGTCCATGTTTCCCGGTCACGGCATCACTCCAAACGAAACTGTTCGTGATGTGGTGTTAACGGCAGACTACCCATGGAACGGTAATTTCCTAATCCGGCTGCTAGTCTCCGACCAATGGTGTGGGATGACACAGAATATTGCAGGGAGTTCATTCTCTTTTGGTGGTCAGACGTGGTCGACCGGATGACGTCCATTAAGCCTGCCCGCACATTCCCATGCAGTCCAACATCGGGCCATTGTCACATCTAAATGCCCCCCAAATCGGGATATTGCACGATTCGACGAACCGGCCAAATGAGGCTCCTTTCAAATTCTGTCAGGTGCTGATAATGTTGTCTCACACGAGTACACGGCATCTCCATGTCCTTCATAGTGATCACTCAATATCTGACGCTGTTCACGCCCCTTATGTAGGCTAACTTACCAGGCCTGGTAACAACGCTAAATACGAACAATACTAACGCACACTTTTGGCCATTGTACCTGTCACAGAGAATTGCAACTCTAATCATTTGCATACCCGTCGGTGGTGTGTACGTGTACAAAGTTATATTGACATCCGAATCGTTTCCTCTGGGTGCTTCAATTTATTTTTTATCAGGCAGTGTATATTCATTCATCAAGAACGTGTAAACATTTAAAGTATTGCACCTGTGCGGCTATCAGTGGGCAAAATGGAGAGCTAAAAGCTTACCTTTTATTGTAATATTAGGCCTATGAGTGGAAGATCGTATAATCGACGTTGGTAGGAAATAAAAGTATATTAATTGAAAGGAATGTGGCTATTTAAATCCCTCAATTTATTTAATTCAAATATAATAATATTGCTTACTCATACACATATATCAGTTATGAACCCAGCATCAGTACCATGTAGCATGTATGGTGTTATTAAACAACAAAAGGAAATGACAAATCTGTTTGTTTAGCCGCGTTTAAATCTTTTAATTTAACGTTCATACGTTTGCTGTCTATTATCGTGGGTATTAATGAAATACTAGACCAGTAAATCATCTTCTTGAACTTTATCACATGTTACAACCAAATCTAATAACTGCTTTAAATTATTACCAATGAGGTAAACAAAGTAGAATTGCATGTCATCCACAAATGAGACACGACTCTCAGTAACTTTTAATTGATACAATACGTGAGTATTTATGCTGTTTGAAACTTAAGGCAGTCTTCGTGTAAACTTACAGTATACATCCATAATGAAACGTTTTCATTTCACATCTACTACATTATCCGGACATCTAATAAGCAATAAAGCACCTAGCTCGGGAGAAATTCATAACGTTGTAAACTCTTACATTTTAAAATAAACTGACATATTTTCTGACCATCGAAGGCTAACCTACTGTAACTTCATTTAACAAGTGCTTCTGCTGAATTATAAAGTCTCCTTTATTAATGCTATGGGAGTGATATCTCAACTAACGTGTTACCATGAGGCATCAGGTTAAAAACACGTGAAGTTCAGTACCTACTTGAGAAAATCTGCCTCTGAACTTGTCCTAAGAAACGTGCCTTGGATACAACGTCAACTCAATAGGAATACCTCTGCGAATTCAAAACAAAATGGAAACGATGGTCATGACCTCTTCCTCACTTCACAATCCAGCAACTCTCACATGGCTTACTTTTATCCATGATAAAGGCCCTAATGTTTTCAACACACTGAAACCTGGCAAAATATCACGGACTTCTTTCTACCAGTACAGGTGCCCATTATATTTCAAATACATCTATTACACACTACCAAGTATAACAAATCTGACCCGTTATCAGGCTACGGAGATTAACCTCTCGACACTGATCTGTAAAAATTTAGGCTTATCCTTGAAGATATTAATAGAGCACGCGTTAATTATGTGTGGTATTTAGACACGAAGTTGGATTGAAAACTATGCTCATGTCCACTGGTAACTGCTTTCTTGACGCCGGCAACTCTAGACGCTAATCTTTGCATTTACTGTATGTGCTGTTTCGGCCCTACGCCGAGATATATCCTGTCTGTGGCCATAGCCACAGCTGTTCGAGTCCCATTGGTTGAAAAATGCTTTAAGCTAGTAGTTATCTCAACCTATAGTACTGTAAGCCGTAGTGTTAAGCACCGGAAATCCTTCCGTTATATGTGAATTTGTTCACCTTATGACGATGGATTTAGAATATCCAACTAGTAGTATTTCTTGTAATATTTCCTATCCATAGAATTGTTGTTGTTGGGTAAATACATTTTAAATTTATTTTTAGCACACTACTGTAAGTGTTCACTGCTGTCGGGTTATTTCCCAGTTGCGATGTGCTTGTTAATAATAATAATAATAATAATAATAATAATAATAATAATAATAATAATAATAATAATAATACCCGACCTGTAGCTCTAAGGGCTTTAAGTTGGAGTTATCTCCACTAACAGTGGTAATGTAAGGATGTATTCCGCCCGAAGGCAGGTCCGAACCTCCGCAGAGGTATGTCTGAGCCGGAGTTTACATACGGTAGAATGGCCACTTCCTTTCCGCTCCTCCATTCCCTTAACCCCACCAACAGCACATGGCAACCCATCCAAATCCTAACCACGCCCAATGTTGCTTAACTTCGGAGATCTCACGGGATCCGGTGTTTCAACACGTCTACGGCCGTTGGCACTAGCAGTGGGATCTAAAAATATAAAACTTTGAAAGAAAACCATCAGCTTAAAATAGCAAAGCTCGTGCATTGTACTAGTAAATGCATTTTCATTTTTGTAAAATTTTGTAGTTCAGTATTACAAACGGCCATACATTTCTACTCACTCCCACGCTGCTATTTATTGTGACTGGGCAAGAAGAGCATTATATTCTATTCATTCATATTTTTAACTGAATTTCTATTCCGTCATTGCGCGTAACGTTTATCGACCCGTCTTCGGACTTAAAACTGATTATTTCATAACGTTTACGGCTGGGACAGTCCAGTTTCCAGAAAACAGGATAGTACGTTGCTATTGAGGACCGCAGAGTGGTCTCCTATCTTTTGCAGGCTTTTATAAGAACACCATATTTGTTTACCCAGCGAACTGGCTGCGTTATTCTGGTGGTGTAGCTGTTAGCTTGCATTCGGGAGAAGGTGGGTTCAAACCTAATTTTCGACAGTCCTGAAGATAGTTATCCGTGGTTTCCAATTTTCACACCGGGCAGTTGCTACCTGTATTAAGGCTACGGTGGCTGCCCAGCTCTTGCTCATTCCTATTACGTTGTCACCAAAATATCCTCTCTGAACTGGAGCGATATTAAACCGCCAGCAAAATACAAATATTTGTTTAGCTGATGGAGGAACAATAACATTAGAGCTTGTAAGTGCTCTAGCGTCGCACAATAATCATCAGTGAACAGTTTTAGATTCCAGTTCCATGTAGCGAAAAGTAGAAGATTACATCAGCATCCATTGCTATCCTAGTCCCGAGAATTGAACTCTCTGAGGTGTATGGATAATTAGCATTATGGCTATGCTCTGGCTTCCTACCTCCAGGGACATTATATCATGTCCTACGCCCATTAGTTCTAACCTACGTGTCACAATAGCCAACATCAAATACATCACTTCCGTAGGACTAACTTCTACCATGTTACGTACAAACGGGTGTGATTAATGCATTAAAAGATAGATAGTTATTCAGAGATGAGCTTCGGGACGTGATACAGCAAACCACTTAATTACATGATTGCTGCGTTTACAGGGACACCATATAAATACAAATAATTTAAGGAAGTAAACAAATTAAGTTTGTAATTATAGGGTAAATAAATGTTAAACAGTACACCAATATTTTGCAATGTTGTTAAACAAGATCTTAAATACATACATCGAGGTACAAATCAAGCAAAATCTCGTCCTTTTATAAACAAACTGAGGTACTTTAACGAGGTTTACTCACACAATAAGATTGTGGAAAGTCCTTCCAATTTACAACATGAACAATGTCCAAAACCAAAACCCATGGCGCAGCATCCCCGAAGGGCCATGGCCTACAAATCCACCGCTGCTCAGCCCCAAGGCCTGCAGATTACGAAGTGTCGTGTGGTCGGCACGACGAATCCTCTCGGCCATTATTCTTGGCTTTCTAGACCGAGGCCGCTATCTCACCGTCAGGTAGCTCCTCAAATGTAATCACGTAGGCTGTGTGGACCTCGAACCAGCCCTCAGATTCAGCTGAAATTACCTGGCCTGGTATGGAATCGAACCCGGAGCCTCCGAGTAAGAGGCAGGCACACTACCCGTACACCACGAGGCCGGCAGCATGAATAGAGTAAAACATTTCACTAAACAAAGAATGACACGTTTCGTCCAATCAAGAGGACATTTTCAGATTCTCATACCAGAATCAAAATAAGGATAAACAAGGTAGTGGTTTAACGTCGCACAGACATATACGAGGTAGAAGATTTCGGTGCCGCAAAGATGGGGAAAAAGCTAGGATTGGGAGATATTGGCCGTGGCATTAATTAAGGTAGAGCAAATGCTGAGGACATGTATTCGTAGAGACTCTTGTGTTGTTTTGGGGTGTACTGTCCATCTCCCGATTACTTGCCACATGTTTGGAAATTTCCTATTATTTATCTCAGTCTCATGAGTCGTATAGTCAAAATTTTATTCAGTACGCTGTTAGATATTTTCCTATTAATACTTGCAAATAAATGCAATGAAAGAGAATTGGCTCTTGGCAATGGGATATATATCCATGAAGAAAACATGTAACATTACAAATTGAATCGGCCGCAAGCCATTCAGTCCAGCAGTCAAGGGGATATATCTCGTCCTTTATCGCGTACCCATACTCATAAATGTTTGCAAATGAGGAAGGAGAGTTGCGAGGTCTGAATTCTCAGTGACATGTTAGCTGTTCGTGGACTCACTTCATCCTGTAGTTCACATTCATCCCCTTGCAGTAATTTCAAGCATTACCGGTGTAGGCAAATTTATAAAATTTTACATGATTTTTTGAATATATAGATACAGTATATTAGAGTCAAACAGTTAATTAAATGTATTCATGGTACCCTTTTAAGCATGCTCCTACCAATTTCTTACGTTTACACGGGGTAGTAGGTAAGGTCCAATCAGCAGAGTATCAGTTTTGCAGCTCTACGAACACGATCTGAGTAGAAACTTTTATGCTCTACAATTTATTATTATTATTATTATTATTATTATTATTATTATTATTAGTAGTAGTAGTAGTAGTAGTAGTAGTAGTAATAGTAGTAGTAGTAGTAGTAGTAGTAGTAGTAGTATTCTAAATCGAGGGATCCTATGGTGACCTATGGCGACCATTTACCGAAATTTTAGAAAATTATAAATTATTTATTTATTTATTTACTTATTTATTTATTCTGAACGTGGGGTCTATGACTTAGATGTTAGGCCCCTTTAAAAAACCATCATCGTCATATTTTGAATTTCAATTATGGTAAGAGAATTTATATGTTTTTATTAACATAGCTTTATTTTTATGTTGCAATTGACGGCCTAGTGTGAGGCAAAGTATTTAATTAGATCGCAATCGTCATCCAGTAGTGGTGCATTTGCTAAAGGCAATTAGTGCCCAACAATAGGACATATTCTATTTAAATTTCGCCGTAAAAAGTCCTGCACTTGTGGGTATCTAGGAAATGTTTAGCGGAACCTCTAACTTTTTTACCGTTTGAGTTTAGGCATTTTTATTCGATTCCGATACCGTAGAAACTAGCGATGTTATATGCCAAAACGTAAATTCCGTAAACTTTACCGTACATCTTTCTTTAAACTATCTTAAATCGATAATGGCTGATTTGAAGAAAGTTGTTCTACAGCGCTCCCGCTGCAATTGGTTGGAAAGTGAACTCAGCATCACGAAGAACTTGCTGTATGATATAACAACATATTTCTGAGGTAACGCGTGATTGCGACTTAAAATACGGTATCAGGAGTATTATTCATTCGGTATGGATTGAGCTGTGCTTACAGGAGGATGCATTTGCAGGCGTTTTGGTTCCAGTGCTAAGAAACAACAACGCGCCAACATAGTATCTAAATCACTTTCAAATTGAAAAAAGCCGATTCAAAAAGTGTCCCAAGCTATAGAAACCAAAAGGCGTTGCACCTTTCTATTTATAGTTAAGGGAATTGCCAAGAACCTTTTTTTTTCCTTAGAGCGCGTCGCTTGTAATAAACATAACAGTTTAGTGGCCACAAATTCGTCTTAATGACGCCGAATGCTAGAATATTTTTCATGAATAGTGGCTTTTCAACGTATCTATTTATTCATTTATGTGTAAATTAATTTATTACTGCATATGTCGAAATTCATTCCAGTAACCTTTAACTCCAGCTGCTCTAATCTTACACGATAAGCTTTAGTAAACAAACCATTCACCTCACTAATCCCGTATCTTATTTGTACTGTTCCTAATGAAGTATTCCACCAGCACTGCTCTGCATTTACTGTCCACCCTCTTGGAATATATTACATTTCTCAAAACTCTTACACATTTTCTCTATTTCCACTTGATCCTAATAGAAACATCGCGATGTCCACCAACATCATAAGTTAATTTCGAAGTAGAATAGAACTTTACTTACTGGAATTTTTTTAAAAACATGTTTTAACTGTGTCCTATTTTAATGGTTAAATTCTGTCTGTATAACAATTGTAATAATAACTTATCTTTTTCAGGTAACGTTTTCCACTTATCCCGAATGTATTCCGTAAGTAAACTAAATTTTTCTGTAAATGATATGTTTATGATAATACAATAGAGAACTTTAAGGTTCCTTTGTTAGATACTAATTTTAAATAGAATTATATAGACCGTCATGTGACTGATTCTTGAGAGATACGTTGCATTGTTCGTAAGTGTGTTACCGTTATATGGTGTAAGTTACGTCCTGTTATTACACATACATATCAATTTATGGGGCGTCCGGATACTTGCTTGAATGCTCAGGGACGTGAGCTTAGGTTAAGAAGGTCCCAGGTTCGATTCCCAATTGGCCCAGGGTTTTTTGTTACGTTCAGCTAATTCTTCTGGCTCGGGGTCTGCGTAATTGTGTTTGTTTCAACACATCTTACTTCATATACAAATACCACAACAAAACACACCATAACAACGACCACATAATGCACGATATCGAATACATCCCTCCACATGGGATTGGTGACAAGAAGGGCATTCATACGTAAAACAGAGTCAACTTTTGCGGCACAGCTTGCAT
The DNA here is from genome assembly GCF_040414725.1 of Anabrus simplex. Classification (NCBI taxonomy): domain Eukaryota; kingdom Metazoa; phylum Arthropoda; class Insecta; order Orthoptera; family Tettigoniidae; genus Anabrus; species Anabrus simplex. Next base: position 308,118,985 of record NC_090265.1, on the reverse strand, counting down.
CCGTGACCCCACTAGAGTGTGGGGAAAAAAATTCTTAATCACAACAGATTTGGGCTTCTACTCAAGAAAGAGTGGAAGAAGAAGATTATAAATTTTTACATTTTTTGGACGCCGAGGTGCCGGAACTTGTTTCTTTTTTTTTTGCTAGGGGCTTTAAGTCGCACCGACACAGATAGGTCTTATGGCGACGATGTGATAGGAAAGGCCTAGGAGTTGGAAGGAAGCGGCCGTGGCCTTAATTAAGGTACAGCCCCAGCATTTGCCTGGTGTGAAAATGGGAAACCACGGAAAACCATCTTCAGGGCTGCCGATAGTGGGATTCGAACCTACTATCTCCCGGATGCAAGCTCACAGCCGCGCGCCTCTACGCGCACGGCCAACTCGCCTGGTGGAATTTATTTCCGCAGGAGTTTTTTTACGTCTAGTAAATCTACTAACACGAGGCTGACGTATGTGAACACCTTTAAAATCTCCGGACTAAGCCAGGAACGAACCTGCCAATTTAGGATGAGAAGGCCAGTGCCTCAACAGTCTGAGCCATTCAGCCCGGCGGAAGCAGAAGAAGACATAGTTAAAATCTTCGCGTGGTAGCAAACAAATACTTGCTCTGACAGATGAAAGCAAACAAGCCCGTATTTAACTGATTGTTGATATTGTGATCACTAGGGCTAGGAAGTTTTTGACCTAAAGAAGTACAAATATGCAAGCAAATATGCTGTAAAGAACCGGATATGACCTAATAAAGGGTAAAATATTACTTAAGAAATTTAGGGATTGGTAGCAAGTATTAAGTTTGTTACTAACATTAAACGTGTGAAAATGTGATGAGCGATAAAATACAGCAGACGCATTTAATAATGCAAACTAACCGAGCTGTCAGTAGGTAAATTAACACTTGATACACTCATTCAGTATCATAGTCCTGAGTCGCAGTTCGCATTGTGATTCTCGGTAGCATTTCGTCTAAACCTGCTACCTGTTACGTAAAACAAAAAGAAAAATACATCTAGCACAGTATTTTGAAATCCTGTGTTTGAAAATCGACGCAGATAACATGTACCATCTTAAAACAGACGTCTCAATTTAAACAAAAATGCTCAAAATATAACCGAACATGACCTTATATCACTAAAATGAGCAAAATATAACCAAACATGACCTTATATCACTAAAATGAGCAAAATATAACCGAACATGACCTTATATCACGAAAATGAACAAAATATAACCAAACATGACCTTATATCACTAAATGAAGCAAAATATAACCAAACATGACCTTATATCACTAAAATGAGCAAAATACAACCAAACATGACCTTATATCACGAAAATGAGCAAAATATAACCAAACATGACCTTATATCACTAAAATGAGCAAAATATAACCAAACATGACCTTATATCACTAAAATGAGCAAAATATAACGAACATGACGTTATATCACTAAAATGAACAAAATATAACCAAACATGACCTTATATCACTAAATGAAGCAAAATATAACCAAACATGACCTTACATCACTAAATGAGCAAAATATAACCAAACATGACCTTATATCACGAAAATGAGCAAAATATAACCAAACAGGACCTTATATCACTAAAATGAGCAAAATATAACCAAACAGACCTTATATCACTAAAATGAGCAAATATGAACAAAGCAGTAAAAATACCGAAATACGCACTTATATACAAATAAAATTGCTTCAAACGGGGTCAGGGATCCATCATTTACAGTTATTTTTCAGATTTCTGGTAAAATTACCTCAATAATGAAATATGACTTTCCCTGAACTTCCCTACCTTAGTGATCACAACCCTGGGGCTCTGAGAAATTCTATGATTTTAGTAACTGGGACTGATCAGCCTAGTAGGCTAGAAGATGCCTAATTTGATTCCCTAGCACACCGGATTGTTTAATAGATTTCGGTTTCGGAGACTATTACAGGAGCATGTTTCTCTTAATATATATGTTGTTGTTTTGAGTCATCAGTCCATAGACTGGTTTGATGCAGCTCTCCATGCCACCCTATCCTGTGCTAACCTTTTCATTTCTACGTAACTATTGCATCCTACATCTGCTCTAATCTGTTTGTCATATTCATACCTTGGTCTACCCCTACCGTTCTTGCCACCTACACTTCCTTCAAAAACCAACTGAACAAGTCCTGGGTGTCTTAAGATGTGTCCTATAATTCTATCTCTTCTTCTCGTCAAATTTAGCCAAATCGATCTCCTCTCACCAATTCGATTCAGTATCTCTTCATTCGTGATTCGATCTATCCATCTCACCTTCAGCATTCTTCTGTAACACCACATTTCAAAAGCTTCTATTCTCTTTCTTTCCGAGCTAGTTATCGTCCATGTTTCACTTCCATACAATGCCACGCTCCACACAAAAGTCTTCAAAAACATCTTTCTAATTCCGATATCAATGTTTGAAGTGAGCAAATTTCTTTTCTTAAGAAAGCTCTTCCTTGCTTGTGCTAGTCTGCATTTTATGTCCTCCTTACTTCTGCCATCGTTGGTTATTTTACTACCCAAGTAACAATATTCATCTACTTCCTTTAAGACTTCGTTTCCTAATCTAATATTTCCTACATCACCTGCCTTCGTTCGACTGCACTCCATTACTTTTGTTTTGGACTTATTTATTTTCATCTTGTACTCCTTACCTAAGACTTCATCCATACCATTCAGCAACTTCTCGAGATCTTCTGCAGTCTCAGATAAAATAACAATATCATCGGCAAATCTCAAGGTTTTGATTTCCTCTCCTTGGACTGTGATTCCCTTTCCAAATTTCTCTTTGATTTCCTTTACTGCCTGTTCTATGTAAACATTGAAAAGGAGAGGGGACAAACTGCAGCCTTGCCTCACTCCTTTCTGGATTGCTGCTTCTTTTTCAAAGCCCTCGATTCTTATCACTGCAGACTGATTTTTATACAGGTTGTAGATAATTCTTCGTTCTCGGTATCTGATCCCTATCATCTTCAGAATCATAAATAGCCTGGTCCAATCAACATTATCGAATGCCTTTTCTAGATCTACGAATGCCATGTACGTGGGCTTGTCCTTCTTGATTCGATCCTCTAAGATCAGACGTAAAGTCAGGATTGCTTCACGTGTTCCTACATTTCTTCTGAAGCCGAATTGATCTTCCCCCAACTCAGCTTCAACTTGTTTTTCCATTCTTCTGTAAATAATACGTGTTAAAATTTTGCAGGCATGAGATACTAAACTAATAGTGCGGTAGTTTTCACACCTGTCAGCACCGGCTTTCTTGGGAATAGGTATAACAACATTCTGCCGAAAATCGGATGGGACTTCTCCTGTCTCATACATCTTGCACACTAAATGAAATAACCTTACCATGCTGGTTTCTCCTAAGGCAGTCAGTAATTCAGAGGGAATATCATCAATTCCAGGTGCCTTGTTCCTATTTAGGTCACTCACAGCTCTGTCAAACTCTGACCTCAAACAAAACACAGCACAACACACTACACTGCCAACAATTACAGAAAAACTTAGTAGTAGAATACATCCCTCCACATAGTGTTGGCGCCAGGAAAGGCATTCGGCCGTAAAACTGAGCCAAGTTCACTGTATTACACACATGCCACGCACGACCATACGAGGCTATGGGGAAAGTGTCAGAGAAATAGGAAAGAATAAAAACATTAGTTCACCACTATCTCAATTGGATCAGAGTGCATTCGTGTGGTGGTTGTGCGATGTTAATGTTCTCAAGGGCTAGTTGACGGGATTGTTAGCTTTTCTAAAATTTAAAATTGTTAACATTATGATTTCTGATCCCCACAAAATGACAGAAGGGGTATCGGGTAAAGAAAGGCAAGAGCCATAAGAAGCATTGGAAAGTCGGGGTCAGAAAAGGTGGAAAGACATTGACTAGGAAATATGAAGGATAAGAACCTGGTGAATGTGAGTACAAGTAATGTCAGAATGACATGAGTTTTCGTAGTCACTTTCCATGTCTCATACGTTGAGGAATTGTGCTTCGTACATATTATTATTATTATTATTATTATTATTATTATTATTATTATTATTATTATTATTATTATTATTATGATTATTATTATTATTATTATTATTATTATTATTATTATTATCTCTTGAGTGACACCTAGGACATCTATGACAGCTAATGGTGAACCTGTTGAGGATCCAACCAGTTTTCGGGCTGAATACCCAACATACATTATTATTATTATTATTATTATTATTATTATTATTATTATTATTATTATTATTTATCATGATACTCGATTGTTAGATAAATCTAAGGATTGGTCAGTACACCCATGCAGACGCCTCAGTATATCTGCGTCGTTGCTGAGATGACGTCTCGGTTCGCTCCAAGGTCTCGGATATTGGCACCCTCTTGGTTACCCATTCCGATAGTTTCCAGTTACAGTATGACTTCTCAGACAAAACCGTTTCAGGATATTTAAATAGCTCACTACATGTTGTCATCAGAGTTTGGTTGTTCGAGGGATGAAATTTGTAACTTAGTCTGCACATACTGTATTCAGATAAACAAGTTGAGAAGTTTCCAACCTCATTAAACATTTTAACTCCCCTCGCTTCCTGTGCATGTCAATTTTATACGTGGTATATTCTGCACAGTAAATGTTAGAGCAGTAATATTTCTAAAATAGATATCAGAGATACTAATTATCCAGCAAATTCTCGGTGTCATTACAGTTCTCAGTTATAATTTTTTCTTTTTTTTGGGGGCTCTACGTCACACTGACACAGATAGGTCTTATAGCGACGATGGGATAGCGAAGGGCTAGGAGTGGGAAGGAAGCGGTCGTGGCCTTAATTAAGGTACGGCCCCAGCATTTGCCTGGTGTGAAAATGGGAAACCACGGAAAACCATCTTCAGGGCTGCCGACAGTGGGGTTCGAACCTACTATCTCCCGAATACTGGATACTGGCCGCACTTGAGCGACTGCAGCTATCGAGCTCGGTCAGTTATAATTTATTAGAGGTTTTAATATCCTATACCTAAGTAGGGTCTTTATTTATTTCCTTTAAATATCGGTTGTATCAAGCTGCATTTGTCATTTCAGAATTTCTGACTGAAATATACTACTTGCCTGCGTTTTTCTAGGACTAAGACTTCACATGATTTTCCGGAATGACGGAGTACCTCCTACTTGGTGACGTGATCTAAGCAGGTGATCTTGAACATGCAATTTCCCCACACTTCGAAGATCTGCAGTTTGTTCTTTGATAAAGCCTTAAGTGTATTTTCTTCGAAAACTTAAAGCAGCACCGGTAACATACAACACTTCACGACACGCCAACGAGATTCAAATATTCAAATTGGAGGTCACAGTTTCACACGAAATGCTTTAACTTAAAAAATGCTAGTAATGAAATACTCCTAGCTTTAGCTTAAGTAATGTTCGTCAGGAATAACATTGCTCCTACATTTCCCATGTCATATTTGGAATGGTTATCGTTAAAATTTTCAAACATGGCCCAATTTGAATTTATCTGATGTAGAATTTGGGGATATCCGTGTTTTAGCTTTTCATGGAAGCTTCGTAAGAAAAGTCGATACTAACTCCAACTGGAAAATTTTACAGTGATGAATTTAATGCCATTCCAATTTTTTATTTAGTTTTTCGGTGTGTCGAATACAATATTAGCCGAAAGATATTTTTTCTGCCTATTTTAGCATTAAAGTCACCTAGTAATATCACATTTGATTGTGGGATTTTAAATATCTTCCAGAAGGTCCCAGAACTCCACTGTATTTGGGTTCATTTTGTTGTCTGTATTTATAGGTGCATGACATTTAACAACATCATATATTTTTCCATTTAATTGTTATAACGGATAGTCGTTCCGACCATGGAAAATCGGAGTACCCGGAGAAAAACCCGTCCGACCTCCACTTAGACAAGCACAAATCTCACATAGTGACCGAGATTTGAACCACGGAACCCAGGGGTGAGAGGGCGGTGACCTGCCGCTTGAGCCATGGAGACTCTGACGATTCATACAAAGTTTTACAATTTCAGTGAGTTATAGTTTCATGTCGAAACAAGTTTGAACTTGAAATTCAGCTCAATGATCTCTGTAGCTTTGAGAGAATGTAATATACTGATACCTCTACCATCAATTGTTGAGCATTATGACTAATGTTGGCTATTATCATTTAGTTCGCTCTCTCTTGTCATTGCAGTCTTAGCACGAACATGCAACACTCTCTTCGGCAGAGTGTTTTTATACTAAAAACTTACTGAAAGACAAATTCTTTAATTGAAACATAACGAACATTTCGGAGAGAATTATGTGCGAGCTATGGTCAAACCAGGCCACCAATGTTATCGATGGTAAGAAAGCTGGAGACTACTGGCCGCTTCTCAGCGAGAGTTGAAGACATAGTTCTGAAATTAGTCGAAATTGTGTTATTGTTGTTCGGGGAAGCATACTGAACTCACCAAAGAAATTAACGCGTCGATTGAGCCAGGAGACAGGCTACTCATGTTGGATTTAGGAGCGCTCACGAGGGGGACCCGCCAAGTGTAACAATCCGATTTCCCAGAAACTTGACTCAGTGAAAGAGGGATGGAAATAAGCGAACACATGTTTCGGCTTATCCGTAGACAGTCGACCGTTTCAAAGAAAATGACGGTCGAAGTTTCGGACGTGCTGCATGTGCCTTATAGCGCATACCGATTTCAACTGACGTCGTGGCGCAGTGGCTCTCACTTTTGCGCCCAATGTTCAAATCCCATGTAATTGTTTAAGTTTTTTATAATTTAATTTATTTACTTACAAGGTGTATGCATAAATTTTTACTGCTTTTTGTGGCAAAAAACACGTAATTATCAAGAATTCAGTGTTTGTTTATTCAAAACATTGTGCATTGGCTTCTTCACACCTCTCCCATCTTTCAGGTAAGTTATGAATACCAAGCCAGAAAAACTGCTTTTATTTTGCGGCAAACCATTCATCGAGCCATTTTCAAACTTCCTCGAAATTGCTGAAGTGCTTTTCTGCGAGCGCGTGCCCCATTAATGCGAAGGGGTGATAGTCAGATGGTGCCAGGTCGGGGCAGTACGGCGGGTGCAGAACATCCAAGCGAATTCAAGGTGTTTTTCACTGGTTTTACTGGGTGAGACAGCATATTATCGTGTAAGAAAACCACTTTGTCTTCTGGCCCATACCGGTCGTTTTTCGAACAATGCGTGATTTAAATTAATCATTTGTTGGCGATAGCGTTGTGCATTAACGGTTTCGTCGGGCTCCAAGAGTTCATAATACACAGTACAGCTACCAGAGCACGCACTGACTTTCACATTGAAATCACTACGTTTAAATTTTCGAAATCATGTCTCACATGTTTTAATGCATGGAGCGTGTTCACCATATGTTTCTACCAGCAAACGATGGCTTTCCACAGCCTTTTTCTTTTGATTAAATAAGAAAAGCAATGTGTTCCACAAATGCTCTTTTTCAGGCACAAACGTCGACATGATCACTGAAAGATACAACACAGACGCTAGTGTTCGGCGGACTCAACTTGTGTGTGTTGGTGGATTAATGTCAGACGAACAAAGTGACGCATGTGTCAAATTCATACGCTGCGTACTGTCCGCTGGCGCCATCTCCTAGTGAAGGCGGAAAAGACTTATGCACACACCTGGCATGTCCAATGAAGATTTCTACACGAATGTTTCTGATAAAGTTAGTGGACATAAGAACTTTATGTTGATTGTAAAATTACAACTGTGTTTCACAAAATGTGTTGTGCACTTATTATATAGCCTACAGCTTATATGTGGGTGGGTTATTTTTCAGGGATTACAACGTTTTGTAACTTCATTCTTATTGTAACGCTTCAGGGAGATACGGTGAATTCCCTTGTATGATACTGATTGTCGAAACATTTCGAACATAGAAATTCCCCACACCACGAGCATGGCGCGTTGGTAGGTTTGTCACAGTTATATTTCTGGATGGGAATATCACTCGAGAATGAAACGTCGTTGAAATTACTAAATATGTACCGTATGTACCGTATCTCCCTGAAGCGTTAAAATAAGAATGAAGTTAAAAAACATTGTAATCCCTGAAAAATAACCCACCCACATATAAGCTGTTGGCTATATAAGAAGTGCACAACACTTTCTGTGAAACACAGTTGTAATTTTCCAATCAGCATTAAGCTCTTATGTCCACCAAATTTATCTGAAACATTCGTGTTCATTTAATTCATTTAAAGATTTCACGTGTTTGGAAATACGTCTGCGACAAATCACGCTTAATGAATCATTTTCCAGAAACAATTTCAAATTAGTTATTGCATTCATTTTTTGATGTTTTAAAATTAATTTACCAGGCAGAACGTTGACTAATAAGCTGTGCGATATGAACGCGTGTTATGCGGCGTGTAAGTTATTTACGTTATGTGTTTTAGACTGGGTAGGCCAGGCCTCTTTGTGGTGACCCAGGTTTCTGATCTGTGTACTTAGGTCAAGCTCATGAGCCGTTGACTGAATCATGCCATGCTGTTACGTTTTTTGTCGTAACGTGTCTGGATATTATATTTTTATACCATCTGCTTCACATGTTTCGTCTCTGAGTGTATGTGGGTGTGGAGTGGTAATCGGACCTGTGTTACTTTTCAGTGTCTTATGGATATTTGTTTTTTGTCATTATTCTTAGTTTATCTTGCTATTGATTTCGGCTTCTTCAGCCGATTAATGTGTTTATTTGAGGATTTTGCTCTCATTTTACTTGTTTTCTGACTCATGTTTATTTGTTTCCGTAACTATGGCAACTCCTTTCTTATCCTTTTGCATTCCATATTTGTTTACTTTTCTGCCAGTAACGATTCACTAGCGTCTTTGATTTATGGGGATGTAATCTCTATGGGGATTGTCGGAAGCCTTATTTTATTAAAAAAATCCTTGGCGTTATCTGGGGAGCATTTGGATCTTATTGTGTGAAGGCTGTTACTTTCACCTCGAGGTAGTGAATGGTCCCCTTTTAAGGAAGAAACACTTTGGATCAGATACAAAGAAAACGGACTGATAAGTCATGTGATTTTGACTGTGGTTGGAGTATCGTTACACATTATGTATGTGAGTATTCGACTCGCTGTATCCCATTAATTTGTTTTTATGCTAATCTTCAGACCGTTTCCCTTTGATTTTATGTTAATAAACTTAATTCATTTAAATTGACCTCAGCCCTACGTTATTGTCCCTCTGTTTTGGGGTCATGCCTTTTACACTGTGTTCATTAGTCCAAGAGGCCCAGATTCAGCTCCTGGCAGTTATTAGCCAGTTTCGACTGATCCAAAAAATTTAGCTAGTATAAGTGTTTCTGTAAAAGCAACGAAAAACAAAACAGAAAACAGTGAATGCCCTAAAGAATATTTTGAGGTATGGACTTAAGAATGTCCGCCACTGTTACTGTGTGTAGGATATTTATTCCCTCCCATGGCACTACAGACCATGAAGGGCCTTGGCCTACCAAGCGACCGCTGCTCAGCCCGAAATCTTGCAGATTCCGAGGTGTCGTGTGGTCAGCACGACGAATCCTCTCGGCCGTTATTCTTGGCTCTCTATACTGGGGCCGCTATCCCACCGTCAGATAGCTCCTCAGTTTTAATCAAGTAGGCGAGTGGACCTCAAACCAGCCCTCAGGTCCAGGTAAAAATCCCTGACCTAGCCGGGAATCAAACCCGGGGCATCCGGGTAAGAGGCAGGCACGCTACCCCTAAACCACGGGGCTGGCCAGTTTATTTACAGTGTAGCTAATTTTTACATGTTATTTACATTTAATGTTCATGTTATTTACAATTCTTGGTCTAGAGTATCATTTCATTGACGAACCTGAGTTAACGTAACATTTTTTTCTCACAACCACCAACCTCAATCCAAGCATGGCGTATGCGAAAGAGACTCATCCGAGATTCAAATAGCCCTGGAGGGTTTCTAATCACATCACGGGCGACTACAATTATCTGTAAAAATTAGCTATAAGTAATCTAAAAAACAGTCCTAGTGGTGGACAGTTTTAAGTCCATAAGACCTTAAGCTGGCTTCTGAAATCCTAGATTCCCCTTCTCAAAATGTTCGATAAAGCACCTCATATTTTCTGTTTTTGTTCGCTTTTACTTGAACACCGTGTACTTTAACTCATTAAAAACGTGAGTGATCAAGTAGTGCTGTCCTCGCATCACGTTCGTAATTTCAAAAGAACGGTCATACCTTTAGTTACTGATCCGTTATGTCAAGACGGTGTAGCCAGCCTAAGAGCTGCACCTGCTGTTCTATATATCACAGCCAAGTTGCTTCATCCCAGACAGGATCCTTGCAGACACCAATTTGCCTGGGGCGCAATGTTTGACAGATTTGTGGAGTGTTGTTTACAAGAGCGATAACAGAGCACTAGTAAGTTATTAATTCACTAACTTTAATTTACTAGTATGGCAAATTAAGGTACGTTTGGAAGAGATGGGGCTGAGAGTTCGAAATATTTGTAATATTCTTATTTACTCATGATATGCATCAATAAATATTGAGTGATTTAAGATAAAAATTAAAAAATTATTCTAAAATTCATATCCCTCAGTAGAGAAAATAAAAATTTACTACTAGCTCAAATAAACAACTGTAAGGCTTACATAATGCTTCATCATTCGCAACATAATTCATCAGTAAGTAATTCAAATTATTTAAATGCATTCATTTCATCCTCATTACGACACGCAGGTCGCCTATGGGAGTCAAATAGAAAGACCTAGACCTGGCGAGCCGAATCCGTCCTGGGATATCCCGGCACTCAAAGCCATACGACATCATCATCAATGCATTCATCCTGAAAACATGAGTATACGAGTCCTATGTGCATGGAGAAATGTTCAATCTGTTTTTAACTATTCCTAAACCAACTTAAGCTGGCCCTGTGGTGTAGGGATAGCGTGCCCGCCTCTTACCCGGAGGTCCCGGGTTCGATTCCAGGCCAGGTCAAGGATTTCTACCTGCATCTGAGGGCTGGTTTTAGGTCCATTCAGCCTCGCGATTACAACTGAGGAGCTATTTGACGGTAAGTTAGCGGACCCGGTCTTGGGAGCCAAGAATAACTGCCGAGAGGATCCGTCGTGCCGACCACACGACATTTCGTAATCTGCAGGCCTTCGGGCTGAGTAGCGTTCGCTTCGTAGGCCATGACCCTTCGGAGCTGTTGCGCCATGGGGTTTGACTTTCTAAACTGATTTAATCGCACTGATATTTTCTAACACATTCAGTACGATATTTTGTCTGAAAAATCTATCGGTGAATCTCATCTTCAGAATTCAACTTCGCATTTTCAGTAGATACTATTACTTCTTTTCTGCATTAAATATCAACCTTGTTTCACTTTCATACAACGTCATTTTCCTCATGAACTCCTTCAGAAAACGGATTTCTTTTTTTGCTAGTTGCTTTACGTCGCACCGACACAGATAGGTCTTATGGCGACGATGGGACAGGGAAGGCCTTAATTAAGGTACAGCCTGGTGTGAAAATGGGAAACCACGGAATACCATTTTCAGGGCTGCCGACAGTGGGGTTCGAGCCTACTATCTCCCGAATACTGGATACTGGCCGCACTTAAGTGACTGCAGCTATCGAGCTCGGTAGAAGACGGATTTATAATACGTAAAACTATATGTATTTAAAAGCATTTACCTCTTTGGCAGCAGATCTCCGTGTGTGTAAACCTTTATATACTGCGTCCATGTTCCCGCATTCGCACTTTATTTCATAGTTAGTGAAATTCTGGAATTATACCTAGCTTATAGGCCACGGTCGATCCATCGCAATCCTTACCTGAGTTATTAATAAATAATCCATATCCACACAGATAACAAATTGACTTTCACATCTACGTACACGTTGTTTTGGACTTACACCTATTGAAGTGTCATGTTTAGATGTAGTAAGTAAGGGTTATACTGCCCGACGGCAGGTCCGGACCTCCGCAGAGGTGTTCCTGAGCCGGAGTTTACGTGCGGTAGGGTGGCCAGTTCCTTTCCGCTCCTCCATTCCCTTACACCCAACCAACAGCGCGTGGCAACCCATCCAACTCCTGACCACGCCCAATGTTGCTTAACTTAGGAGATATCACGGGATCCGGTGTTTCAACACGGCTACGGCCGTTGGCATGTTTAGATGCTTAACCTGAAATTTCAATCCTCATGTTATATTCAACAGTTCCCGGTATCGCTGATGTACAATGCCTAAAAAAGCCATGCAACATCCTCAAAGACAAACGATGTAACAGGTAGTTAATTTATCATTGCAAACTCAGACCAAATAAAACACATCGCCGTAAAGGGTGCTTAAACACAGTGTATCCACCCTCTTGTGGCAATGCATGCATGTATTCGCGTATGCAAAACGACCATAAAGGTGCCGAATGGCATGGTACCAAGCAACTTGCACCTTTTGATGCAATTCGGTGATGATTCTCGCAGGTTTTTGAGAACGCGTAAGTTCCCGCTTAGTCATGTCCCATGCGTGTTTAATTGACGAGAGATCCGACGATCTTGCTGGACAGAGTATTCGTTGTACACTTTGTAAAACACGTGGCGTCGCAGCAGCTGTGTGTGAACGTGCGTTGTCCTGCTGGAAAAGTATATGATCTTCCTCTCGAAGAAATGACAGTAGCACGGGGACAAACACCTGTGCAATGCAACGGGCACTGGTTATTTTAGCCTGCAGAAACACCAACTGCGACAGCAAATTTCAACTGATGGCCTCTCACACCATGAAGCCTGGGGTAGAATCTGGATGTTGTGGGCGAATGAACTCTGGAATAGGTCGCTCAACAGGTCTACGCCTTACGCGTGTACGTCCATCAAATGCGTACCGGCAGAAACTAATCTCGTCACTGAAGACAACAGAGCGTCATTCCCCTCTCCAGTCGACTTTTTCACGACACCGGAGTAGCCGTGTTTGGCGGTGTCGTGATGTTAGTCGTAGCCTCGCTGCTGGAAGCAGACGGTTCTCAATGGTCCTTGGTGGCAAAATAGGTGAAATATATTACCGGATTTCGTTTCTGGACGATGTTCGGTCGGCCACTGCTACTCGCAGAATGCGACGATCTTGACACGCGTCTGTACTACGCGGACGTAGTCTACGGGTGTGGGGATTTTCTACAGACCACTGCTGAAGCATCGGCACACCACCGTTACATTGTGTCCAACATGTGCAGCAATCCATTGCTACGTCCATCCAGCTTCCCGCAGGCCCACAGTGCGACTCCGTTCAAATGGTTGAAGTTGTTCAACAGGAGCACGTACTTGTCGGCGGGGCATGGTTGTACCCTAGAATGAATGTTGCAAACATTGTTCACCTCTAACCTCAGTACAGTTACTGCCTGCAGAGTGCGCACGGCAGGTCTCCTGAGCACCACCTGATAGCCGATATCCGTGAAAAATGAATCACTAGCACAGAAACCCGTCAGTATGCACATATTATAGCCTGCTGCCATTGAACACATCCATTGAGGATATTTCATTTCTTTCAGTGTAAATTCTTATCACATCTTCATGTATTCGTTTACTGTTTACCATTCTTGACTGAGAGTTATTTCCAAAATAGATCAAATTTCGTTTTGAATTAAATTAACTTACTTCCTAAGCTTCGTAAATAGGTAATTATGTAAACTTACAGTAACAAACCTAAGAAATATGCATTCATTTTTCTGTTTCGATATACAGTAGTTAGCATTTCAAATCTACTCAGCTGTTTAGAACTGAAGTTTAATTAAAAAATAATGTTGTAATGATGGCACTGACCGTTTAAACCGGGTTCCCTGGACTGACTATAGCTCAGAACATAAATGACCTGATGTGAATTTTTAAACAAGCAACGAGTCTGTGTTTAATCACCATCACATTAAATGTTAATTCGTTTAATTATTTGAAGAGAAAAAGAGTGCTTTAAAAATTGTACATGCGTGTAATATAAGTATATATCTTGTTTCGTCGGGTGAAATGCATGCGATTAACAGCTTACTAAATTTTGTTAAGTATGGGCCAGTATAAATAATTAATCAAGAGCTTAATTACTTCATTCATATTCCAAATTGTTATTTGCAAATCAGTTCACGTCAGGGTAATGGAGAATTTATAAATGAGATAAATGTACTAACAGAAGCACAAATATAATTTACTGGTGGATGTATTATTCTTAAGAAGGAAGTTCTTTATCCTTAAAGATGCTGTCCTAGTAGATCGGAAGTAGAGTATTGGAAACCAAGATTATAGATTCGATCCTTACCGATGTGTTCAAATTCTGAGAGGGGTAGATACAATTATTGGACCCCATTGCATTATTCCTGATATGTAAAAGACCTCTGGTGGTGTATTCAGCGTCCACTTAAAATAATTTACTCAGCCTTAGACAATGTGCAGAAGGGTCCCATTTTCGCAGCCAGGCTGCAGTACATTCGTTACACAGAAATCGGTGCATAGGTCTGCAACCCATTAACGCAGTACGTTCTTTTTTTCTTGCTAGTGATGTATCGTTACACTTACACAGAGTTTCGCTGACGGATGAAGATACAGTCTTTGCATTTTTTTGCTTTAAACATGGGAAACTATGGAAAACGGTCTTCAGCTCGCTGTTCGCAATAGTTTCTGGGTGCTGGGTTTCTTCTGTTTAACCAGAAACGAGCAATGGTAGTTTAGTGGAAAGAGGCTTACGAGTAACATGTTCTTTACTCTGTACTTGAAACTTGATACAAAGCAACGTAAGTGGAATTATATTGATTGCTCTCCATAATATATGTCTTAGTTACCAATGGGTTGTTCTCCATAAAATCGAAATTGTGATATATTCAGATTATGAAATGACTATCGTAGTAATCATAAGTAGTAGCTTCTGCCATGTTCGTCGCATCATGAACCCTCCTGAATTACATGTGTCATTATTCATTATCTTGGTTCTTGCACACGCTTTTCAATATTTCTTCATACATTTGGTTTATTGTTCTTTATTGTTTCCTCCTCTCTCCCACACGGATGTAATTTTCCCCTCCTCTTTTCTCCTAGTAAACCTTGAAGTTTGGAGTCAACTTCCCGTAATTTTTTCTACCGCGTATTTCAGCTTCTATTATTCCTATCTCCGTCATATCATTTTCTCTTGCATCGCCATGTTTCTATTCGCATTCTAGCAAACTTGGTTGAACACTCAGTTCATGTGTCTATTGTTGTCCATTCTCTTGATGTGACCAAGTGCACTTCATAGTCAGAAAAATTTGGACGTACAGTATTTAATCGTCCTGTATGGTCCAGGACCGTGCAGTGACTTTCTGTTCTGCTTGTCACTGTCTGCTGAGAATGTTATTTCTGCCTGGTGACCATCGCACTGCGTTTTGGGTCCCATATTACTCACTCTGCGTTTCGTCAGGTAAATGAGCTGAGTGGCTCTCATCACGCCCACAACACTTGAAGGTCATCGGAAGTATCCCTCTCACTGCATGGGAATACCAGCATGACACCGGGTGTGAATTTCTCGAGGCAGAACTGCTTGCTCCTACAAAACGTTACTCTAGCTCAGGGTTTCCCAAACAGTTTGTGTCTGAGGCCCCAATAGCACATCGCATTCGTGTCCAAAGATCCGCTAGCTACAGAACGTAATACTGAATAGTGAACAAAAACAGAAACAAAAACAAAAACTGAATTTTTAGGACTAATACATATTTTCCTTTCAATTTAAATGTAATTTCATTTACATACAGTTACTTCTCATATGCGTAGAAATTATACAACTGTGACACTTGGCTAATAATTACGACACACTGGACCTGGAAGCTTGGTTTAGAATGTTCACTTGGTACAGTTGATTGTGCTGTTTACCAAAGGGCGGGCGTTTTGCAAGCGCAGTCGCCCTAACCAATGATCGTCCTCTACATTATTCCTCTTCTATACTTCGTTTTCATTTGTGTGAGAGCAGAAAAGGTACACTCACATAGGTATGTTGTCACGAAAAACATTAAACGGAGTGTTTTCCTTCTAGAAATTGCAGGGCGTAGGAGATATCATAGACTGAAAAATCGATCAGAGACGTGGAGTTATGATACAAGTTCTTGGCGAGATACTGCCAACTTGTACCATTCATCGGCTAAGAATTACATATATTGTATCTAAGTTGTAGCCGGCCCCGTGGTATAGGGGTAGCGTGCCTGCCTCTTACCCGGACGCCCCGGGTTCGATTCCCGACCAGGTCAGCGACTTTTACCTGGACTTGAGGGATATTTCGAGGTCTACTAAGCCTACGTGACCTAGCTCGATAGCTGCAGTCGCTTAAGTGCGGCCAGTATCCAGTATTCGGGAGATAGTAGGTTCGAATCCCACTGTCGGAAGCCCTGAAAATGGTTTTCCGTGGTTTCCCATTTTCACACCAGGCAAATGCTGGGGCTGTACCTTAATTAAGGCCACGGCCGCTTCCTTCCCACTCCTAGCCCTTTCCTGTCCCATCGTCGCCATAAGACCTATCTGTGTCGGTGCGACGTAAAGCAACTAGCAAAAAAAAGCCTACGTGATTAGAATTGAGGAGCTAACTGACGGTGAGATAGCGGCCCCGGTCTAGAAAGCCAAGAATAACGACCGAGAGGATTTATCGTACTGGCCACACGACACTTCGTAATCTGCAGGCCTTCGGGATGAGCAGCGGTCGCTTTGTAGGCCAAGGCCCTTCAAGGGCTGTAGTGCCATGGGGGTTTGGTATCTAAGTTATACGAGAGTGAAGACATATGTTCCAAAATTTAGAATAATGATCCATGAATTGTGTGTGTACAATACAATTTCGCTCTTTAAATGCTTTCAATTTACCTACATTATTATTGCAGACACCTTCTATTATTGTCGCCCCCCCCCCTCCAGTTCTAGAATGGCTGCCCTAGTTCATGTTCTTAACCACGTACAGGTAAGACGACTGTAGTTGCTGTCTAAAGAACGGAAGGTAAATGGGGAGACTACAAGCTAAATCGACAACCTCCACATAGCCTACGTTAGGAGGGTCACTTCACTTCTAAATCCAGACATAAAGGCGACATTTGACATATTTCCTTTAACTTATTTTGTGTTCTGTCAAAAATTCTGACTATAGAGTTTTTATCGTAACGTTCTACAGAATGCTATAATTTTTTTTCTGAAAACGTGACATTGAATAAGCATAATTTTGATGTGCATAATTATAATAAGTTGAATTTTGGTATCACAATGAGACATTTGATGTCACAGTTACACGCATCAGATACTACGAAGTCTTGTTACACACTGTGCAGCTTAGATTTCAAACTACATTATAAAAATCAGGAAAAATAATCCTTACCTCGACGAGATGAGTGAAGGGCGAACCACGTTTTTCAACATGTTTTAGTTCCGTATTATACAGTATAGATGGTGGTATTACTGTAAAAATGTTATATATCTGCAGTGTAGAAAAAAGCGCAATATGTCCTAAAGACTCAAAATGATTTCGACGTACAGCCAACTACAGTACAAGCTTCGAAGTGGGCGTGCATAATTATGCATTGTGGGTCTGGTGGGGTCAATAAAATGTTCTGCTTCTACATATGTTACATGTATACATGAACTAGAGTGGAATAAATACGCTCGTGTGACTGTGGATATTGCTTACCATATGGATCCGGAATAATCAACACGCTATTTCAATAATTTTAAGTAATATTTCAAAACATTTGATGACTGAGGCAATAGGTCTCAGATACCGTTAGGAGGCATTTTAATTTACCACCATTTAGGCTTCCTGTCACTCACTTTCGAAGTTCTACTGTACTATACCAGGTGGCGGAGTGTGAATGAATAGAATACTCTTCTCTCCCAGACATAGATGACCTTCAACAAGGGAGAGAGTATGCATTTATTTTACTCATCATTAATACTTGCAGTTAGTTTTATATAATACGACACACTAAAGATAATTCAACTAAGAATACGTTACTAAATTATTAAGGTATAATTTATTAATATACTGAGAAATTTATAGTAGCCCTCCTGGTGGCCGTGATCGTTATTGAGTCAAGTGTATATAGTTTGACACTGTTGTTAGCCGGTTCGAGCCCCGTTGGTTTAAAAACGATTCACCATCAGAATGTTGGACGGCAGAGTAGGGGAGGTGGTGATGTTGAATTTATAATCACCATATTGCGTTCCAAAAGCCTGTATTCAGTCCCAGACCTCTAGTGGTGTTAAAATTGAGTGAGGGCATATGACGCTGTTGATGGTGTTTCGTCTGTCGCGTCAGATGGAGACGTTAAGCCTTGAACAGGTCCTTTGGTGCTATTGTATGGAGTAAACACAAAATAGATTTTTTCACCGGAGATCTTTCATATGTCAACATCGAATGACAAGGAGAGTCTAATGGGCTCTTTTTACCACCCTTCAAATTTCTGTCGACTACCTCTGTAAGGTTTGAACTCGCTATCTTGGGATCGGAGGCAGACACTCCACCAAAGATCTGCAGAGGGACCTATGACGAGCTGATTGTCGGAATTGCAATTTACTTTCTTTTGGTGGTTGTAATGGTTATTTTTTAAGGGAAATAAAACTAGAAAACCGTCCCCTCTTAATTTTAATCGGAAGGGAGAAAGGATGATATCGACACTTCGAAGAATGAAGCTATAGGCCAATGAAATACAAGGCAAAGGTTTAAAAATGACATAATCCATAAGTTTCGTAAACATGGTACCGTAGGGGTTGGGAGAGATGAAGAGTCGAGTAAGGGAGGTCGTAAGTTGAGGACCCTGACACGAAGTAAGTGGAATCAGTGCCGGGCTCAGCTAGCGGACGAGTAGTCACCAACACACTCTCTCAAGTCGATCCAGTAGAATGAAACCCCTACCGTTTCTCTTAACTATGTCAAAAAACTATTCAGACGTGGTTCTTAAATACAAAGGGGTATTTAGCACTTTAAGGAGACCCCTCGCTTGGCAAGGGTTTACCATTGCCTCTCCCATGTCCATGAAAGAACTTACAATCTTCTTGTTTTCCGTGACTGTTGAGTGTTCCAAAAATTCACTTATTTTACAGCCATTCTTTATCAGAGACATTTGAACAAAGTAAACAATATTGAAATTATACAGTATACTCGTGATGATACTGATTTTGATATTATTCTATGGCGTTATTTTAGAAATGAAACATGTCATTTCATTAGTTCCATGATTTTCTTACTTTGTTAATTTTATAATAGTTTCGACTGATTGAAACACTGCAAGATAATTATATAAACTACGTCGAATATGAAGAAAAATTGTTTCCATTTCCATAAACAAACAAAAAAAATCTCCTCTATGGCAAAACTCAAGTTAATCTAGGAGGTGATAAGGAAGATAAAGACAATATGTACAGCAAAAACTACTGTTTCTCCACTACAACGACAATTACGCATCGAGACCTGCATCTGATGATGTTTAGAGCAACTGTCAATGCTTAGCAATACTCACAACATACGCAATTGAAGCTGAAGTGTGCCTAGTGGGTGTGTACGGGCAGAATGCCAATGAGTGCGCTAAATGCAGAGGGTGTACTCTAGGCCGGGTGCAACTCGCGCTTCATGCGTACTACGACAAGCAGCGCGGTGGTTGCATCCGCAGTAGTTAAGCTTGAATAGACCTGTTTCGTTGCTAGGGGCAACGCAAAGCGAGGCGCGTTCTCCGCCAACTTTGATCAACTCTATTTAATTAATATAAGTGTATTGGGAGCCGGCCCCGCGGTGTAGGGGTAGCTTGTCTATATCTGAGGGCTGGTTCTAGGTCCACTCAGCCTACGCGATTACAATTGAGGAGCTATCTGACGATGAGATAGTGGCCCCGGTCTAGAAAGCCAAGAATAAAGGCCGAGAGGATCCGTCGTGTTGATCACATGACACCTCGTAATCTGTAGGCCTTCGGGCTGAGCAGCAGTCGCTTGGTAGGCCATGGCCCTTCGGGGCTGTTGCACCATGGGGTTTGGTTGGTTTCATTATTGGACCATATTTATTACATATATTACCTTATCATCGCCAAGTCACGTCCATGCGTTTTGGCATAGAGGAGGGACCCATCCTGGAGGGAAAGCTCCTTTCCTCACTGCATCTTCCAGTACCAAAAAATAAATTATAAAGTAGTTACCTATGGCGAACTTTATGTGCACAACAAATTTGATATCTCTGCACTGTACCCAAAGAAGTCAATTAGTCCCTTTCTGTAATGATAATAACATTCTTTCCTGCAATTAAAAGTATTGATGTTCACTATCGTAGTTAATGTTAGGGGCTTTAATTGCCGTGTTTTGATGTATAGCTGTTTAATAACGTTGTCCCCGAACCTATGTAACTTCCTTGTTTAAAGGTCGATTAGGGAATATCGATATATCTGACCATAGACAGCAGGTGGCACTTCACTTATGCATGATATAGTGATAGGGCAGTATTCACTATAATGTGTATACAGTATACGATCAGCAGAGAATATTCAGTTCAGACTGTCGTTAACAGTTTGAGGATCATTCGAAGTACAGTACTGGGTAATGAAGAAAGAAATATGGATATCTTAACCACCTTGTGCATCGAGATGTTCACTTACCCGATTCTTGTTAAGTGAGATTCACCGTTATGTTAATGATTGCTGATATATTTTATTTTGCTTTACGATGCAGATAGGCCGTACAGCGACGATGGGATAGGAAAGGGCTGGGAATGGGTTTGGGGAGGAAGCGCCCGTGGCCTTAATTAAGGTACATCCCCATCATTTGTCTGAAGTGAAATTGGGAAACTACGAAAAACCATATTCAGGGCTGCCGACATTGGGGTTCGACTCACTATTCCTAATATAATACATTACATTTTTCTATATGGCATTTCAAACCGTGGATTAGAGTATGACGATGATGGTACGAGATGGCGCCGAGATATAATGTAGGCCTAAGTAGCAACAGGCGAAGCATTTTTACATATGCGAGATAGTTATACATGAAAAGATACAAAGTAGTCGGAGAATCAGGAATGCTTCCATTTTCGGTGCAAAAGTTCATATATTGTTACAAGGTTTCTATATGAGTTACTGTGTCCCTTTTATTGTTACTGTTGCGTATAGCCTCCCGAGAGGCCATATTCAGGTCTTTCGAGTTGACGCTCGTGGGTGACCTGCACGGCTTTTTAGGATGGAGCCCTATCTGTGATGAAATGTAATGTTGAAGATCAGTTCCCGAGCCAGAGGTATTAACCAATGAAAGTTAAAATTCCCTAACCAACCACGAATCGAAATCAGGATTTTTTGGACCAAAGGCTAACATTCATACCATTTAGCCACGGTGTCGGCCGGTTACTCTTGTGAAATAACCAATCTATTTGAGCATGTGAAAGACCATTAAAATTAACGTTTTGCAGAAGAGGGTCACACGTGCATAGAGGGATATTTGAGTATTGAGAGAGTGACAATGTAATTGGCTACACATTGAGACGGTTGGGATTTAAATCCCGTCCTTTGTATTGGTAATTTTTGGAAAGAAAACCCTGTTCATTTGGAGCAAATTCGACGTAAAACTGGAGGTTCCGTGTCCATTAAACCATGACATCAACAATCACGGAAAGTTGCAAGTTTGCCTGCTTGCTTGCTTGCTTGCTTGATTACTTGAGATCTAGAACATTGGGCTGTAAATCCCGCTGTCCTTCCACAGTACAGCAGTAATTATCACAAAGAAAACCAGAGTCAGTGAAATCTACAACAGAATGATGACCGATAAGTTCATACTCAATTGTATAAACAGATCTTTACTTTATTTACATAACCTCGGAAGAGAATGTCACACATGTTGCTCCCTTTTTCCGTCTAACGCCCGCCATGGCCTATTAAGATAAATAATAAAGCAGTTTTAATCTATATAAAACAGCAAAATAAACCCCTAAAACAAGGTAACATACAAATTGAAACAGGTAAGTCCGGCTCCTCTGATGAACTGTCCGCGTTGAGGCCTGTATTAGAGGGGCCCAGGTTCGATTCCCGGCTGGATAGGGGATTTTAGTGGGACCTTGTAATTTTTTCTGGATTGGGGGCTGAGTATTTGTGGTTTTTCTAAAAACCCTCCTCTTCATATTTAGACAACATACCGCACTACCAACCACCACAGAAACACGTAATAGGCATGGCATCCGGCCATTCACATGTGCGAGACGGTCCTACCCACGATGCCACAATTAAGGTAAATTCAAATACTCGTCTCGTGATGGACCAGCTCAGGCACACCCTCAGCGCAGGTGAGTTGCATGTACTATTTTAACCACATACCACCCTTCTGGCTGTCGCCATAAGACCTATCTGTATCGGTGCGTCGTACAGTCACTAGCAACAAATACTCGGTCAGTGCCGGGAATTGAACTTGCGCCTCCGAAGACGGTACCTACTAGTGCTAAACGTAACGCTACGGAGGCGGACTCCACACAATTTATTGTTGTTTTTAAATTCTCAACATATTTGTTTAATAATTATAAAACAACAGTACAGTGAACGAAGCACAAACTTCGCCTTCATCACACTGTGTCTATTAATAAACAATCTCCGGCTCCATGGCTAAATTGTTAGCATGCTGGCCTTTGGCCACATGGGCCCTGGGTTCGACTCCTGGCAGGGTGGGTAATTTTAACCACAATTGGTAAAATCCGTTGGCACGGAAGCTGGGTGTATATATCGTCTTTATCATTATTTCACCCTCATCACGACGCGCAGGTCGCCTACGGGAGTCAAATCAAAAGATCTGCATCTGATGAACTGAATTTGTCCTCGGACATTCCCGGCACTAAACGGCATACGCCATTTCATTTTTCAGTACAACCACTACAGTATACAATAATAGCTGTATGTATGTATGTATGTATTTATGTATGTATGTATTGCGCCGTTCCCGCGTCCAGGCGTGGACACAAGAGATCCTGACTAGCTCTAAATTCAAATAATCCGGTGACCAAGTTTTACGGGTGTGAGTTCCGTAATGGAAAAACGTCCAGGTAATGGTAGTTTCTAACTAACGCAGAAAGACGTCTCTAACTCGTAACTAGTTAGATACCATACTCTTAATAGCTCTTAGAGAAATTGCCGTCGATTGAAACAACTACAGTCTTACCACTAATTCTTATTCTAAGAACACAGAGAAAGAATGTTTAGGTTTCACCATTCCATATTTATTTTTTTTATATTAACTCAAACATTCAAGAAAATTATCTCAAACTTTGCCAATAAAATTTTTTGAAGTGAGTGACTCACTGTCATCCCTATAGTCTATATCCGTCAACAACATTTCAGAAAAATTACATCTTCCGAATTCATCCTAAATAAATGTCTTCTCGGATTACACTATTTCCTTTCATAAGTCCATTGATCTCAAAATTATAAATTATTAGAATAAATACTAGGTAACATCTGGGAAACTTTGAAAAAGATATGTTTTCCTTCGTATACAACTCACTTACGAAGTTGGGCGACAATAAAATAAATTAATGTGAATGCAGTTAATTGTATTTACATGTGCCGTACTGGCAAGAAAATAAACATTAAAATCAAGTATACCAAGAATATAGGATGCATCCTCAAAGAAGAAAAATAAAAAATTGTATTAGTTACTATTTACAATATTCCTAGCGATACTCTCTTGAGAAAATAAAGAAACGCTTGTAGAATTGCCGAGTTAATGTTCAGTTCAGGATTGGAGTTCAAGTTGTCTGAATCAATTATTCTTGGAATAAGTAAGCCTATTAGATTCTGTTAGTTACCACCTATTCCTTACTCTTTAAACTGCCGCATTACTTAATTTTCACTGACTGTTTGTCTGGATGCAGGTTTAAAAATTCTCAATAAAAGCTATCACAAAGTTCTTCTTCCTTTGATCTGACAAGTACTCTCTTGTATGTTTTACAGTTTAAAATATTCACTTCCGCATACTTAGTTGCCTCTTAGTTGCTCATATTTCCCTGTGTCACACACCATAAGCTAAGCTACGTTCATTGTAAGTCGTAATCACCCTTCAAGTAACGTTATTGTAAGATTTAATTTATGAACTTAAGGTAATGTGGCCTTAGCTCATTGATATTAGACTACGTGCGTATAAGGTTGCAAGAAACGTCACCACACATATCATACATAGTTATCATAACACATACTACCAATGGAAAATCTGCTTGATCAGATGACACTATCTCCGACTGAGAAAAATAATTCTCTTTGAAAATCTATGTCACCAGTGATTAGTCTAGAAGGTTGAATTTTGTCCAGAATAAGGTTATACACCGTGAGAGTTTTCAAGATCATCCTAAATAAATCAGTGAAGGCTCAAATCTCATCTAGAATACATATATGATTCTCTAGGTAATCCTAACATGGATAAAAGCATTGCACTACACGTCTCGAGATCATATCCTGAGCTAGGTAAAATGCGTGGGATCCAGAATTATTACATGGAATTGGCGAGAATTCAGTGACACTCTCAGAAACATCATTTGAAATCACGAGATCTCACTTCGCACAACTATGACTATTTGTCTCTCGAAGAAAACAATAAATACAACCATCATAAATCATTAACAACCTTATATTATATCTATAACGCGTTAAATATACTCACATTTCATATATAACAACTCTTTCACTTCATCATATGTAAATCACTCCCTTAACTTGCACATCAACGTGCCGTGACATTCATAAAATGCCTACATTACTTACTACTGTCATAGTGCTAGACTTAACATGAACTCGGAGTAGTCTACTGCCTTATTCCTTCATAAAACACTTCCAATATACGATCTCGAACTGATTGACATTGATTAAATTAGGACACACAGGTATTAATGCCAACTTCACTCTTTACTCTTCACTGATAATAATAATAACTCTAGCTATCTATCCTCACATATCACTGGAAAACATTACGATCGTAAAATCACTTGGTGACCACGCCTACAAATGGAATTGACATTTCCTTTGGATGAGTACCTACTTCCAATCATCTCAGCTAGACGTTTATCTACGCACTGTCTTAGCACCAAAACAAACATCAACATACAATAAAGGAAATAATATACTCTTACTTACGAAAACGACTTGGATAATGGACTTAGCTTTGCTCAAGATGGTCTCGGTGTTTCCTCATCTCCGGTCATCTGAGATTAGGATCTCGTCATCTGGTTCCTCCACAAGTGGTCGGGTACATCGTAGCTTCTCAACACTGATTACGGGTCATCCGGGACAGCCAACATCGTATCGCCTCATCAGGATCCAAGTAGCGTTGCCTTGCTTCTTTACCGACTCATGGTTGAAACTCGAGCGTATGAAACAGAACAATAATAAAATATTTGATTCATTGCTGACATCTTTCAATTAATATATCTCTTGTGTTGCTCAAGTGGTATAGATTTCGTTAAGGTACAGTTGATCCAACAATCTAGTTCCAAATCGACTAAGATAGATGTTCTGTATATATTCCAATTTGAAAATAAATCTCTTTCCGCTATCTTTTTATTGGCGTAAATGCACTCAACAACTGATCAGTAGGTGTCCTTCAACATTAAACAGAATCGGGAAAATTTTATTGAGGCCCTGCGCCACTCCGTGACGTAGTTCTACTGTAGTCTATTTATCTCTTTTTTTTACGTATTTAATCTCCCGCACGGCGTTTAAATCTTGATATCAGCAGATTGGCGTGTAGTCGCGAATTATCTTTCGTTTCCAATTTATAGTATTTAGCTCCGCTGGATAATCCCTTTCAAATCTAGTCTTGCGTCTTCTTAACACATCGAAGTCAGATTATATAATAAGTGATGAGCATTTTTTTTTTGAATAATGGTTTTAAATAATGTCCATTTGTCATTTTTTCCTGCGCCTTCTATACGCGGTTATTTCCGTAACCGACCGACGAAAAGACTTACATTTCGGCCCGTACTGACGTTAAATGCATTTTATTTGACATTTTGATGGCAGACTCCATCTTTGTTACTACAGCTCTTATAAAGAACTGTGAAACGGCACAGTGTGTATGTATGTATGCATGTATCGTACCGGGATTGACCGTACATCAAGTATTTCTTAAATAAAATACGCCATAAGCAATTTATAAATTATTAGGGAGTGTATTTTCAGCGCTCACACTAACGAAGCCTCGCAGGAGCAAGTAGTCAACCCGCACAACACTAATATCATACGATCTGTAAACATCCATCCAAGAAAAGTGTCTGTATCCTAAGCCAATTGAGGTATCTATTCACACGCAACGGCATCCTCATGCGTCTCCTCATGTTAATTTCTTCAAAATCTATCCAAGGATTACGGAGATATTCAATATGTTATAAAACATTACGACCGTCAGAGCTAGATCTATAGTATATAAAAGGCCATCACTCTTGGTCCTGACACGGCAGTTCACCCTGGCAACACGACGATGTCGGTTCGCCGCATGATACGGAGTCAGCCTGCAGGGCGAGATTATGCCTACATGACGTACGAGTTGTGGAACAGAATAATTCCGGCGTTAAGGTACTTACAAACTTTCATTAAGTTGAACCTCGTTGAGGAACTTATAAATATTGTAGAAGATGATTCTATGACTGGGATGACTAACATTTACGTGTGTGCTAGAAGCCATAATAGTGTTTTTTTTCTTTTTCAAGTTAACTTGATTTAAACTTTAACATTACGATGTGAATAACAGAATGTTTAGAGACTTTATTTTTTGGAAAACAAATGTTTAACAATTCTTTTAGACATTATATGAAATGCGGCAGTGAAAGTGATATGTTGTTCTTCTTCGAATAGAATTTTAATAATAATAATAATAATAATAATAATAATAATAATAATAATAATAATAATAAATGCATCGCATAGAATGCAGTAGTTAGGAATGATAGTCATTTTTCCTAGTGGTTTACACTACATAGACACAAGAGCATTCATAGACATTCAGGTAATGCTAGTGAAAATTCCAAGTGAACTGTGCTTCTAGTAGGTCACTACAAACATTAATTTTCTTTAGAATTGTAATTCTAAGAGTACAGTTATTCTATCAGACGTTCTATTTCTCGACATGAATAGGAATAAACTGTGTTTTGATGAATTCCAATGGACAGTGCAAATATTAATTTCACAGAAAGACTCTATGCAAGTGGTAGAAGTCAAACTTAATTTTTATTCTTGTGGAAAGCCACCACAAGTTTCCCAAGTGCAACTGATTTTTTTAATTTTACGTTTGGGTTCTATGTTAGAACCGAGTCAACGATTACAATTCACAAAGTGTTGTGGTTAATGTGAAACATTCCGATATTCGGTGGACAGTTAATTGTGGACACTCGCGTAACATAATCAGTGAGTGGTTACCCAGAGCCGGGACCTTCAACAATGAACGACGACCCATCGCTGTCTACAAGGGATCGTGGTTCGACGCTTTCGTTGCTGCCTATAGATGATCATGGTTCCAAGGTTTGGTTGCAGCACACGAGGGATCGTATTTCCATGGTTTGGTTGCTGCCTATAAGGGATCGTGGTTCCATGGTTTGGTTGCTGCACACGAGGAATCGTGTTTCCACGGTTGGGTCGCTGTCCATCAAGGAGGATCTGCGGAAACAACTTCACTCTAGCCAGCACAATTTTAACGTGAACCGTATGTGAAAAATTCAGTTTAAAAAATTGGAACTCATTGTAGTTGGGACCTATATCTTTATCCAGCTCCAGGTCTACACCCAGTGTGCTTTATGATTAATACACGTTTATTCTACGATATATTTAGTTGAGGTTTATTATCAGATAATTTACTCGTACAGTATGTATGTATGTATGTATGTATGTATGTATGTATGTATGTATGTATGTATGTATGTATGTATGTACGAAGGGCGTTCTATATTGTTTTACACTTTATTTTTTTCTACCCAAATGAAATACCTTACACATCAGTTGTTACGTCCCCCTTCTCAACATAATCTCCATGTAACTGTATGCACTTTAGCCATCGATGTGTCAGTCTCTCCAGACCTTCCTGGAATCATTCTTTTGGAGATTTGCGTACCCATGCCTTGACAGCTGTGTTCAGTTCTGAAAAATCCGCATAACGGCGACCACGTTGCAGCACATTCCCTTGTCAACTGATGGCACTGTTCGACATTTCTTTGGCGGTGAACTGCCTCCATGCTTCCTTTGCATCGATTGTTGTTTCGTTTGTGGCTCATGATAATGGAGCCATGTCTCATCACCAGTCACAAGCCTAGCCATTAAGTCAGCTGGATATTGATCATGACCTTGCAAAAGTTCACTGCACACATTCACACGCCTCTGCTTTTCGTCTGCAGACAAGAGTCTGTGGCCGTCCACGATCCGCTGCAAGGTGCTCCAGCTAATTCTCGTGGCTATCTCCATTTCCATAAATGTGATGCATTTGTTTCCGTGGATGGCCTATTCGACCCGGCAATGTTGGCTGGTGTTGACACTGTCACATTCCTTCCAGAACTGGTTCCCTTGTCCACCGATGTGAGCCCTGTTTTCCAACCTTCCACCCAGTTTTAAACTGTTTTCTGTGACGGCGCATGTTCTTCGCAGTCTGCCACCAAGCGCTGATGAATTTCTGCAATGGTCACGCCTTCTTTCCATAGGAACCATGCCATATATATTGTCTGCTCCTACGCTGACAGTGTTATTATGAAATGGCTATGACGAGTGTATTCGTTGGCTCCTGTGTGTGTATACTGCTACCAACCGGTGGAACAAGACACTAGTTACACGTTACCACCTTCAGAAGTGAAATGTGAACCATTTCCGGACGTATATAAAATAAAGTGTAAAACAATAGAGTACGCCCCTCGTTTGTGTGTAGAGCCCTTTAGCCCGTCTCCGAAGAGTAGTTCTTTTAGTTATATTTTAACACATTTCATTGAATTATTTGTATAAGTTATTCTTATTCCTCCTTCTTCTTATTCTTCTTCTACTTAATTTGCTAGTAGTTCAACGTCGCACTAACACATGGAAGATATTCGGCGAGGCAAAGTTGAGAAAGGGCTAGGATTGGAAAGGCAGCGTCTGTGGCCTTAATTAAGGTACATTTGTCGGGTGGGAAAATAGGAAACCATGGAAAACTAATTCCAGGTCTGCCGACGCTGGGGTTCGAACCCAACATCTCCCGAATGCAAGCGCACATCTATGCGACTCTAACTGCACGGCCAGCTCACTCTATTATTATTATTATTATTATTATTATTATTATTATTATTATTATTATTATTATTATTATATACTAGCAATTACCCGCGGCTTCGCTCGCGTGGATTTCGTAATTTGATCAAAGTAATCGTTCCTCGGCATTGTATTAAGACATTATCTGAAAATTCCTAAAGTATAAAAACTCATCCAACAATTGAGTTTCTTTACCCCAGAAAATTCTTTGTAAACCACGTTTGTGGCATTACGTTTTGGGGCTAAGACGGCCATGCGATATAAAACTGTTCATGTGAGAAACAGTCTCCTCTCAAGTCGAAAAAATAAATGCAGGTTTCTTTATTTTTAAAGGAGATTCCAAATACCTATTCCCACATCTGTAACATCTTCAGTTTTTGAGACTTGCATAAGTATCCCCATAAAAAGAATTCAACCCATCGATCAGTACTTCCCCCTCCCTCACCCCATTGAAGTGTATTTTCCGAAAACAAAAATACATGTTTATTTTAAAAGGGGATTCTAAATACCAATTTACACGTCAGTAACATCTTTAGTTTTTAAGGTATAAGTATCCAAAACAAAATCAACTATTTTTCACTTCTTTTCACCCCCCGTTAAGTACCTTCTCCGAAAACAAAATGGTACATGTCCCTGTATTTTAAAAGGACTTTCCAAATTCCAAGTTTCTTTTCTTTAAAAACATTTTAAGTTTTAGACATATGCTGTAATGTAGATATAGCGGTACTAATTATAAAAATTCACCCGCTCTTCCAATTACTTTCAGCCCCTTAACTGGATTTTCCGAAAAGAAAAAATACGTGTTTCATTATTTTTAAAGGAGATTCCAAATATCAGTGTTCATCTCTGTACGTCTAACACCTTCAGTTTTTTTAGATGAATGTATACTCATAAAAATAATTCAACTTCTTCTTAACTTCTTTCCACTCCTCTCCCGCCTTAAGTGGACTTTCCAAAAATAAAAATATTTCAACTCCTTATTTACTTATTTTCAACCCCACACCCCTTACGTCGATTTTGTAAAAAAAGCGTGTTTCTTTACTTTTAAAGGAGATTCCATATACTAATTTTTACGTCTGTAACATCTTCATTTTTTGAGATATAAGTATCCTCATAAACGTAATTCAACTCCATTTTCACCCCCCTCCTACCCGTTAAGCTGATTTCGCCCTCCCCAAAAGTGCCTTTTTTATTTTTAAAGGAGATTCCAAATAACCAATTTTTACATCTTTAACATCTTTAGCATTTGATACATAAGTATCCTCAAGAAATCAACTAATTTCTCAATTCATTCACCCGCTTAAGTGGATTTTAGTAAGGGAAAAGAACACGTGTTTCTTTATTTTGAAGGAATATTCCAATTACAAATGCCCATGCCTCTAACATCTTAAGTTTTGAGATATAAGTATCCTCATAAAAAGAATTCAAATCCTATTTCACCCCAGCCCGTTAAGTTGATACGCCCTCCAAAAAAGCGTGTTCCTTTATTTTAAAGGAGATTCTAAATACCCGTTTTCACGTTTGTAACATCTTTAGATTTTTTGGTATGTATATTCATACAATAATTCAACTAATTTTTTAATTCTTTCATCCCTCCCCCCGGTTAAGGGTTTTTCTGCAAACAAAAGAATACCTGTTTCCTTATTTTGAAAGGAGACTCCAAATACCCATTTTTACGTCTGCAACATGTTACGTTTTTGAGATATAATGTAGATATGCTAATTTTAAAAATTCGCCCCCTTTTTCAGTTCCCCTTAATTGGACTTTCCGAAAAAAGATATTATGTTTCTTTACTTTTATAGGGAATTCCAAATACCAGTTTTCACCTACATTTTAATATGAATGTATCCCCAAAATTTCATTTCTTTATGTCCAGTAGTTTTGGCTCGGCGACGATGAATCAGTCAGTCAGTCGGGACAAGTTCTTTTATATATATAGATTACTCATTCGAGTCGTTTAGGCCATCTAAGGACCATATCATTTCAACTGTCCCTTCCTCGGGCTTTATAATGTGCCCGTTACTCCCGGATTCTTTGCCGGTATTGTTCCTTTCTTGCCTTCCCTGTTTTCAGTTTCGGATTTTCTTGGAAATTTTCTTCTCAAGCGGGTTGCGCTCCAGGATATCATTATGTGTGATGCCCACCTCTTGTAAATAATTTTGTTCCTCACTGAACCAGGCACCTTTTGCCTTCTTATTCGGGATGTAGGGGATGGTCTGCTTGGTTGACCTTGCAGGGATCATTTGTGTCACGTAACGTAGAAAGCAGTCCTTTTCTGCATGCTGGGATTATCTTTCCTTCCTCCTTTCTTAATCCGTTTACCCTCCAGAGATCCAACCTCTACCACACCAAGGGCAGTATCCTGGAGCGTGACTTTGCATCGGGGGATGCAGCATGGTAGGAATACGAGTACCTCGACCAGGCTACCTCACCTGCTATGCCGACTAGGGGCCTTGTGGGGGATGGGAATATTGGAATATTGGAATGTATAGATAAGGAAGAGGAAAGGAAACAGCATTTGCCTGGAGGAGAAGTGGGAAACCAGGGAAAACCACTTGGAGGATGACTGAGGTGGGAGTTGAAATCCTTCTACTCAGTTGACCTTCTGAGGCTGAGTGGAACCTCGTACCACATTTCAAATTTCCTGGTAGAGCCGAGAATCGAACTCGGGCCTCCGGGGATGGCAGCTAATCACACTAACTACTACACCACAGAGCTCTATTTCCACGTGGAAATAGAGCTCGTGGTATTGCAGTCTTCCTTATTCACATTCGTCTTTGAAGTGGCCCAAAATTTTCCTCTATTTTTGTATTTTTTCTTTCTTTCTTTCTTTCTTTTTTTCTTTCTTTCTTTCTTTCTGCTTCATTCTCCATTATTATATATTGGTGGCCTACAAACCACCACAGAAACACGCAACAGTGATTACATCCCTCCATATAAGGTTGGCATTAGGAAGGGCATCCGGCCGTAAAACAGGGCCAAATCCACATATGCGGTACACGTCGCACCCTCGACCCCTCGGAAACATTGAATATAAGAGGAAATTTGAAAAATACTGCTCACAGTGGTTGCCTAAATTTGACAAAATTGTATTCGAACCAGTAAAGTTGTACTTTTATGATACGTTATTTGTTCTTACGTTCCACTAACTACTTTTACGGTTCTCGGAGACGCCGAGGTAGCGAAATTTATTCCCGCAGGATTTCCTGTACTTGCCAGTAAATCTACCGACACGAGGCTGACGTATCTGAGCACCTTCAAATGCCACCGGACTAAGTCAGGATCGAATCTACTGAGTTGGGGTCAGAAGTTCAACCATCTGAGCCACTCAGCCCGGCTATTTTGTACTTTTAAATGTGATCATGCTACACTTGATTTCCAGTAACAGCTATAGTGGTTAATAAACTGTATATTTTAACTGTTATGAAGGGAAATTTCGTTTTGTTAGCATGTAACACAACAGCTATTACGATGAAGATAATATTACAAAACGGAAGGTCTTTGCTACTTGAAGGAGGTCAGTCCTGAAGTTCCCACGCAAACCACGCAGTCATCTGATAAGTGAACAAGTTTTGGATGATAATTGTGTCTCGTGGTTGTACCTCTTATCGCTATGTATTTCATTAAAATTTAATTAATTTGACCTCGTAACTGTGGTTTTGCAGAATTTTATTAATTGCTGGCCTGTTTCACTGCCGTCCTCTCCCGGGAGCCCAATCTTCTTATCTACAGATCGTCCTTCCACTACGTCAATTTACATGGAGTGCTATTACCTTTCACCAGATAAAAAGTTAGTGTTGATAATGGCACCGCTATCCCGAGGAGAATCTAAAAAATAAAGTTGAAGTTATTCTCTCACAGCAGTTGCTTCCAAGAAAGTACAAGTGCGGAGGGAAAGTGATTATCACGGGCAGAATGGACGCGCGAATAAAATCAGATGGAGAGTTCTGCTAAAGCATCCTGCCGTCAAAACTGAAAGATCAGGTATGAGGATTCATTGTAGATATAATACTACAGTATGATCGTATATGGTGGGGTGCAGGCATGCACTGTCTAACTCCATGCTTATGACACGAGAGTTTTACCGAAACTTTTAGAATGCATTTCTCACCCAGACGGAGCTAGGCACAATTGAAAACTTATAGATGCAAATATAACTTGACGGACATGATGCGAATACCAAAAGTAATGTATTAATGTCCATTTTCTCCCATTATACTTTATAGCGTATTCATGAGCTTGTATTCATCTTTACTCACGTTCAACATCACACTACTAACCACCACAGAAATAAGTAATATGTTACATCATACGCCCACGTTGATTATTACAACGCATTATTATTATTATTATTATTATTATTATTATTATTATTATTATTATTATTATTATTATTATTATTATTATTATTATTATTATTATTATTATGGGATTTATTTATAAATTCATGAGATATAACTATTAAAAGGCGTAAAATAATATTACATGACAATAAAAGAATCACTCCCTGGAATCCTCATATCAGATATTATATACGCGAAAGCACTTCTCTCCTGTTTTTACAGAATTTGTGTAATTTCCCGTTTCTGCTGTATATAGCACTCCAACATTCGGCCATTCTATACATCATCAGACCCATATGACTGGTTCCGGCCAAGGTTTCATGGGTTCGGTACACGTGGATGTCTTCTTTGGACCCTCATGATCACCCTCTCATAGGGCATCGTAGGTGTTTTTGGGTTCCTTGTTAACTACTATGTATGGTCCTAGGTATTTGATTTTCGTTTTGATGCCTCGACCAACTTGAATTCGCTTTACAGTCACCAAATCATCTAGCTGGTACTGATGTGCGGGTCTTCGATGTCGGTTGAAGGTTTCTTGATCTCTCTTCGGATTTTCAGGATTTGATTCTTCGCTTGTTCTCGCAGGTTATCTCTCTGTTTCTTGAAGTTCTCTACCAGTTCTTTTCTGATGAGTTCATTTATTCTGATGTCAGTTTTATCGCGCAATGTTACTCCCGTCAGAAGTTCAAAGGGAGTCATATTGATGCTTCGTTGATACGATGAGTTTATGGCTCATCATACTTATACCACTTTGTCGGATTTTCAACTGACATCTTAGGTAAGATTGTTGTTACTATAGAATTAATCCTTTCTATTTGTCCGTTGGCACGGGATAATACGGTAGTTATCAGCTGATGTTGAATGTTCTCTGACGTACAATATTCTTCGAACTCCTTTGAAGTTAACGCTGATCCTCGATCAGAGATTATTTGCGCTGGATAACCGATCACTGCCTCCTGAAACTCTAACTTGGCGATCACTTCTCCAGCAGTTGTGGACTTCATAGGATAAAGCCATAAAATCTTCGTAAATCCATATACCAGTGACAATATTTAACTCTTGTGTGTAGAGCCCATTGGTCCATGATGATCAATGTGGTAGGTATGTAAAGGTAGACTTTCCTTGAAAAGCGGTTGTAATAATCTTTCTTGTTTTCCGACTTTTCGATTGATCAAAATGCATCTTACACAATTGGCTACGACACGCTCTACCTTTCTCTTGAGATCTGGAATGCAAAACTTTTCGTTGACGGCGTCTTCAGTTCTTTTAACAGGGAAATGTCCGTTCTCATGCGTGCTTTTGATAACCTCTTCTTGCATGCCGCTTGGTACAACTAGCATATCTAGACCTCGGAATTTCAACGGAATACCATCTCGGATCATGAAGTCCTTGAGCAATTCCCTGATAGCATTGAGTCCGTCATCTTCACTTTGTGCTTTTTCCATTCTGGGAATCGATCCAACAGATACAGCGTATAGTACAGGATGTCGGTTTAAGGCGTCAACATGCAGCAATCTAAATCCACTGCTGTGTAGTACTGTATTTTGAAACTCTTCTAGCATTAAAGCCAATCTTGCTACTTTCGGGGTTTACTCCTTTTTATTCATAGTCTTCTGGAAGGCAGCACAATCTGTAACAATCGTGAAATTAACACCCAACAGATGTAACCTAAGAGCTTGTTAATGCTGTGATAATGGCCAGAACTTCCAATTTATAGCTAAGGTGTTTCTCTTCTTGTGGGGAGGACTTCTTACTCATAAAATGTACTGGGTGAAACTTATCGTCAATAGGATGTTTTTGAAGGAGAACAGGCCCATATGCATGTTTACTGGCGTCTGTATGAAGTTCTGTTTCATAACAAGGATAACTGGTTTCTTGCAAAGTGATTCCTTCAACTTTGTGAACGCAGTACTCTGTTCTTACTCAAAATTGAATTCGACATCATCTTCCAGCAAGACGCTCAGTGATCTTGCTATTACATGATAATTCCGGATGAACTTACTGAAGTACTCAGAGAAGCCTATGAAACTCTGGACCTGTTTTACAGTTCTTGGCTCGGGAAAGTTCACAAGAGTGGCAGTTTTCTCTGGCGAAGGATAGATTTGACCATTCTCGACTAGATGATTCAAAAATACAATACTAATCTTAAGGAAGTTACATTTCACCTTATTCAGTACCAGCTCATATGTTTTCAATGTATCCAACACCAGCTTAAAACACTTTAATGCTTCGCTATTGACCTTAGCAGGAATTATTATGCCATCCATGTAGATCAATACTACTCCTTGCACCACCAGGAAACGTAATACACAGCTTATAAATCCTTGGAATTCAGCAGGAGAATTACATAATCCAAAAGGTGTCTTCGTGAATTGGTACTGACCTGAGTGTATTACGAACAAGGTGTACTTTCTACTTTCTTCCTTAAGAGGAACGTAGAAAAATCCATTCTTTCAATCCAGAGTGGTAAATACAGTTGATACTTGTAACTTATCCAGCAGATCTTCTATCAGTGGTAACGGATATCCATCTTTTACAACACTTTTGTTAATTCTGCGATAATCAATGCATAGTCGGGACGTTCCGTCTTTTTTCTTTATCACCACAACATTAACTAGGCTCGATGATTCCCTGCTACAACCAGCCCTACATTTGATTGTCAACAAGGGATTTCTCAGCTGGTGATAAACGCCTTGATCTGCTTAAAATTGGTTTGTCATCTTTCAATGTGATTTTCAAATTCACTTCTGACTCTCTTGTTTTCTCAGGCTCATAATTACTAATAAGTTGCTCAATATATTTCTTGTATTCTCTTGTAACGTTTTCATTTATGTTCAACATTTCTTCTTCAGTCACATCTATATTCAGAAGATACATGTCGGCTGACTTTTTCGTTATTCCATTCATAAAAGTTTTTTCTTTGGTTATACGGATACCTTCTCTATCGATAGTAATTTCTGCTTGATTTAAAAGCTCATTCCCTAAAATCACTTCTAACATGTGTATTAGGTCTCTGGATACTATGTACATGTCAACTTCAAATACTCCTTCCTCTATCTGAATTTTGGTGCGAAAGTATCCTCACGGCGAAATGAACTTTTTCCCGAAACCTGTCGCGTAATACCAGTCTTCTTTAAAGGTGGTGAACTAATGTCTTCATACATGTCCCCGCGAAAGAGGTAAAGTTGACATCTATCAATGTCTGGGTTGTTTTGGGACCAATCTGAATTGTCTTCATGTGTACTCTAGGCACACCTAACTTGATTAATATCTTCCTGTTTTCTCTTGGATGGGAAGTCGACTGACTTATGTCCAAACTTGTTGCAGCGGAAACATTTCTAAGCGTTTTCTTTGGATGGACAACTAGCTGACTTATGCGCTGCTTAGAGGAACTTTGAAGATACTGGTCTCTCTTTCTTTCGGTGAGGTTTATTCACGAAGGATCTCCTCTGCCGGCGATCTGCTTTAACAGCCTTCTCGGTGACTCTTTCATAATCACGAAGCTTTTCATTAAAATATTTTAGAGTTTTAGCATCATATAGAATTATAATGTTTCCAGAATCATCCCCGATACCATCAATAACATACTGGAAAAGAGGGACATTATCAACATCAACCCTGCTTGCGATTTCCTTCATCACGAAAAAGTATTTCGCTAACGATTCGTTTACCGAGTTCGATAGCTGCAGTCGCTTAAGTGCGGCCAGTATCCAGTAATCGGGAGATACTGGGTTCGATCCCCACTGTCGGCAGCTCTGAAGATGTTTTTCCGTGGTTTCCCATTTTCACACCAGGCAAATGCCGGGGCTGTACCCTAATTAAGGCCATGGCCGCTTCCTTACACTTCCTAGGCCTTTCCTATCCCATCGTCGCCATAAGACATATCCGCGTCGTTGCGACGTAAAGCAAATAGCAAACATAATATTCGTTCTTCTTTTTCTTGCGCTTAGAGTAATTTGTGGAGCTCCACACTGGTCATATTTGTATCGATCTAGTCTTTTAGTGATTCTCGGAATTTACACCGTGATGAAATCCCTGTTTCACTGTGAATGAAAAGATTAGCCGGACATGTCATCGATTTCTTGGTGAACACTAGCATGTGCATTTCATCTCAGCCCTTTAAAGTAGCCATCTCCTGAAAGCCCACTGTCCATTTCCGAATGGGGGAACTTCCACTGCCATCTAAGTGTCGTATGGAACTTTCAACATCTCGAAACGTTAGGGCAAAAAAATGGCATTTGGTCTTTGCTGACGTGGTGTGTACCGATAACTTAACGAATGACATCTGCGTGCGTTTCTTATGGCTTTATTCTCCATGTCGGCACGTTCATAATTATGGTGTCACTCACTTCTCCGACGTCATCATCTTCACCAACGTCGTCGTCCTCTTGTTCACTTCCTCCATATTCAAACAAACTCAAGTCTGAGAGGTGATAAAGTATTCATTTGGTACGTTAACTCATCATAACTTCCTTCACAACTGAGACACAGCATTCTACTTATTGCAATCAAATCAAGGTCCTTAAAGTTGTCCTTCACGAAACTTACTTTATTATTATAATCATCAGAATCTCTAGAAAGTAAGAAACCACTTAATTCTATGAGCCGTTTTGGATTTTGCCTGTCCTCTTCATTGCCATAAGCTAGTTTATGAATTATTCTAACAGTAACAAATGGAGCTGTACATATAATTTTGCAGATATTCTCTATCTCACCCAGATTACTCGTTTCCATGTTAAGATACACTTACCAATCATGAATTACAACTTAAGCACAGATTACCGGTTCACTTCCTATCGAATTTCTTAACAGCAGCCTTTATCACGAATAAATCACACATAACATTCCTCTAACAAATTAGCTCAAGGCACTCAAATGTTCCGTCGTCTTTAGATCGTAGCAGGTCATCTTTCGTAATTTTCTTTAATTTTCCATGGCTCCGTCTTATAGCGATGAAAACTCCCTTGTCCACCTTAAACGTCGTAAAGCCGTCTGCTTCTATTCAACAAAATGTTAATCACCCCAGAACAAACGTCTTTTATTAAGTCGTAGTATTACGTTCGTCGTACTATCTCCATCGAAGGTTATAGTTTCATTTCTCCATGCGCATTAACATTTCTTCCGTGATCCCGGACGAGCCCCCATATTTGTGGGATTTATTTAGAAATGCATGAGATAAATAGATATTGAAAGACATGAGATAATATTGTATGGCAATAAAATAATCACTCCTTGGATCCAAAAAAACAGTCTATTTTTATGCGAAAACGCTTCTCTTCTATGTTTACAGAATGTGTATAATTCTCAGTGCCTACTGGATATTATAGAACTCCCACATTATTATTATTATTATTATTATTATTATTATTATTATTATTATTATTATCATTATTATTAATGAAATAATATCTGGAGCTGAAATGTCTCCATATTAGATCGTAGTAATTTATTTTTGTACAGATAGCAGGAAACACAGAGTTATTTCAGTAACTGCTAAGAACCTGGGTCATCGAGGAGAAACCAACTAATCGCCAAGTCTTGAGCCAGGTGACCCCGTAGCAAGCTTTAATTCGGGGTGTAGTCAATGGACGGCCATGTTGGAATCTGAACGCGACAAATATTTCGTTCCTGATTGGATAGACACTAGCCGAGAGGGCTACGCAATGTCGAGATGGAGAGGGGGAAGATGAGGATTATATATGCGTGTGGTGGACGCACCTGTAAAAGGGTTAAGTCGCACCTGTTAAAGGTTCACCGTGTCCAGAATCGTACGATACGCCGCTTAGCAGGTGTCCAGTGGTTCGAAAGGGACGATGGCCAGTATGAACGGTACCAGCTTTCTACCGTTCAAAGCAGGATACGCAGCTCAGCTGTGACGTTTAACGACGCACTCGGTGACAGGAAAAATCTGCTGATCAGGAACATAGGTAACTATGGCACCGTAGGTCTTTAGTACCGGAGACCTAAGGAACTGACCCTCTAACCCCACCCCGTTAAGGAGTGCAGACCATATCCTGGTCAGTACTATTAAAGGTGCCGCGCTTCCAGAACGGTGCGCTGCGCAGCTTAATAGGTGGACAGTGGTATGAAATGAACGACGACCTGCGTGAACGGTAACAGCTTCCTACCGTTCACAGCAGGATACGTAGGTCAGCTACTTTTACAACGCGCTCGCCGAAAGTAAAAATGTGCTCATCAGGATCATAGCCATCGATGACACGGTAGATCTTCAGTACCGGTGACCTAAGGAACTTACCCCTCTAACCCCAACTAATGAAGGGGTCCAGACCATATACTGATCAGTGCGATTAAATTTGATGTTCTGCAATCGCTTAATTGCGGTCAGTATCCAGTATTCGGGAGATAGTAGGTTAGAACCCCACTGTCAGCAGCCCTGAAAATCGTTTTCCGTGGTTTCCCATTTTCACACCAGGCAAATGCTGGGGCTGTACCTTAATTAAGGCCACGGCTGTTTCCTTCCCACTCCTAGCCCTTTCCTGTCCCATTGTCGCCATAAGACCTATCTAATAAATAATAATAATAATAATAATAGTCATAATAATCGTATGGCCTCAGCTACCGTGTGCAGACATTTCAATTTGAGGCCATCTGGCTGTCTGCTCGTCAATTTCGACGTTCCGTTTTACTCTAGGCCCACTAGATGGCAGACCGAGTAAACCGAAACTCTCTTGGGCGTCTGTGGCTGAGATTTAATGAATTTTGTCGGGTAAACACCAAATGTGTCACCAGAGATCTTTTACATGCCGACATCGTACGACATGGAGTGCCGAATGGACTTCTCTCCGCCCTTCAAAAATCCGACTACCTCTGCCGGGTTTGAACCCGCTATCTTGGTACCCGGAGGCCGACACTCTACCGCTGATCCACAGAGGCAGCTATAAGACCTATCTGTGTCGGCGCGACGTAAAAAAAAAAAAAACTACCAACACAAATGCATTACAAATTAGAAACGCATTAATGAAATAGCACTCAAGGCCTTGTAAAGGTCGACGGGTTATAATCCCTCGTTAGTTTTTTTTTTTTTTTTGCTAGGGGCTTTACGTCGCACCGACACAGATAGGTCTTATGGCGACGATGGGATAGGAAAGGCCTAGGAATTGGAAGGAAGCGGCCGTGGCCTTAATTAAGGTACAGCCCCAGCATTTGCCTGGTGTGAAAATGGGAAACCACGGAAAACCATCTTCAGGGCTGCCGATAGTGGGATTCGAACCTACTATCTCCCGGATGCAAGCTCACAGCCACGCGCCTCTACGCGCACGGCCAACTCGCCCGGTAATCCCTCGTTAGTACCAAGCCTGCCGGCACCCTTGAAAATTGTGGCTACCGTCCAGTGTACACTCCAGTGTTCTAGCTACATTCTATTGGTCCTTATTCTGGTTTGTGCTATGACTGAGTCGCTACTCAGTGTTTATTGGCGTTGTTATATTGATAATACAGTCTAGCTTTGTGCTTCTATATTTCCTCCGGTTTTCCGTGGTTTCCGATTTTCACACTAGGTAAAGCTGGGGCTGTACTTAAGTCCACGGCTGCTTCATTCCAACTCATAGGCCTTTCCTATCCCATCGTCGCCATAAGACCTATCTGTGTCGGTGGGACGTAAAGCCACTAGCTATATTTCGTCCCTGATTTTGCCAGAGGCTGTGTGCTTCGTTTCAGACTTTCTACGGCAGACTTACCTACGTATACGATCTGCTACCTCTGTATAGCCACAAGTGTGTGGTGAAGGATCAGAGTGCTTAAAAATCTATGATCCGGTTCAAGGCATAGATCAACAGCTTGTGTATTTTAAGGAAAGTATCCATAAATCAAGCATTAGAATCAGCGTAAAATAGGGTACAGTATCAAAATGTTATACCATGTGTCGATGGTAATAATCTGCAATTTGTGTTGATATAGAAAACAGTGAAAGGCAAGATATCTGTGTTGTAATTATTGGCCATCAGTCTCACAAAAAGTGGTATTTCAGTCCTCGCTGTTGTGTGTCCCACTTCTTTTATTACAGGATGATTTTATCTTCACTCAACGGGACAAAAACTGGCCGTGCCTTGCTTTCAACATCCTTTTGTTTAAAATAGGATGAACATACTGTACATGTTATAGGATTTCAATTATAATCTCTTCAGCCATCAGCTATCCGCAGTTTACGAATATTCTCGCGTTTCTTTGGCGGACAATTTGTGTGCGGTTAAATTGGAGTCTTCCAGTAGTCTATATATATAAAAGCAAGTCGGGCTGGAGCGATGTATATATAAATATTTAAAAATGAAAAAAGACGTGAATTAATGAGGCACTTCCAGAAATCTCAGAAATTTGAAACTTGGTACGAGGGAAACTGATGACCCCAGGATCCCTAGAAAAATCGGAAATTCTCAAAATTCCCTGAAGGGGGCACGCTGGGGGGGCTCAAATTTTGGGCTCAGTATAAGAACACAGTCGTATAGTATATCCAAAACGATAACCTATAGGTTTCGTGGGCTTAAAAATTGTCGGGAATTTCCTCATTTTTATCCCACATC
Source organism: Anabrus simplex (assembly GCF_040414725.1). NCBI lineage: Eukaryota > Metazoa > Arthropoda > Insecta > Orthoptera > Tettigoniidae > Anabrus > Anabrus simplex. The sequence goes on along the minus strand of NC_090265.1, from coordinate 308,076,837 downwards.
CCCCCAAATCAAGATGGCGGCACAACCTGCGAGACGAGGTAGACAATTGAAATTTGGTGAAATTATAGCTTTTGGTCTCTAACCGACGGGAAAATTCCAAGATGTTCAAATTTTTCACTTTTTACCCCCAAGGATATCGAAATATGTAGGCAATTTTAATGAATGTGCAGACATTCCTTTTGAGCTATTTTTCGGCTAAACGGTAAGTCGTATCACAAAACGGATGGCACAATGTCCCTTCAATTCGGAGTGATCTACAACTTTGCTCCTGTGACATTTTGTCGTATCTCTCTCCCTTATACGTTAAATTTGGCCGTATATCTGGATTGTTCGTAAATTTGGTGATTTTTACAAGTATATTTTATTGTTTGACACACTTATAATAATGATAGGATCATCACGTTGTGTGCGCACATTGGCACGATTAAGGGACATATGTGTACCAAATTTCATGATTCTAGCTTATACATAAGTAGGCAAAATGTAATGTAAAATGTTAAAAATGCACCACAATTGAAATTTGGTGAAATTATAGCTTTTGGTCTCTAACCGACGGGAAAATTCCAAGATGTTCAAATTTTTCACTTTTTACCCCCAAGGATATCGAAATATGTAGGCAATTTTAATGACTGTGCAGACATTCCTTTTGAACTATTTTTTGGCTAAACGGTAAGTCGTATCACAAAACGGATGGCACAATGTCCCTTCAATTCGGAGTGATCTACAACTTTGCTCTTGTGACATTTTGTCGTATCTCTCTCCCTTATACGTTAAATTTGGCCGTATTTCTGGATTGTTCGTAAATTTGGTGATTTTTACAAGTATATTTTATTGTTTGACACACTTATAAGAATGATAGGATCATCACGTTGTGTGCGCACATTGGCACGATTAAGGGACATATGTGTACCAAATTTCATGATTCTAGCTTATACATAAGTAGGCAAAATGTAATGTAAAATGTTAAAAATGCACCCAAATTTCACCCTATTCAAAATTTGAACTCAATTTACCCCCTTTATATGGGAGATACGAGGAAATGGTTTAGAAACAAGAATGTAGAGCGATAAATGAGGCGTCTGATGGCGCAAACCGTTTCTTAATATCATACACCGTTTAGGAGATATGAATCTCGAAGTGGAAGTCTGCACTTTTCAACGTGCTCATGCTTATCCGTCATCTATCTATATATATAAAAGCAAGTCGGGCTGGAGCGATGTATATATAAATATTTAAAAATGAAAAAAGACGTGAATTAATGAGGCACTTCCAGAAATCTCAGAAATTTGAAACTTGGTACGAGGGAAACTGATGACCCCAGGATCCCTAGAAAAATCGGAAATTCTCAAAATTCCCTGAAGGGGGCACGCTGGGGGGGCTCAAATTTTGGGCTCAGTATAAGAACACAGTCGTATAGTATATCCAAAACGATAACCTATAGGTTTCGTGGGCTTAAAAATTGTCGGGAATTTCCTCATTTTTATCCCCCATCCCCCCAAATCAAGATGGCGGCCCAACCTGCGAGACGAGGCAGACAATTGAAATTTGGTGAAATTATAGCTTTTGGTCTCTAACCGACGGGAAAATTCCAAGATGTTCAAATTTTTCACTTTTTACCCCCAAGGATATCGAAATATGTAGGCAATTTTAATGACTGTGCAGACATTCCTTTTGAGCTATTTTTTGGCTAAACGGTAAGTCGTATCACAAAACGGATGGCACAATGTCCCTTCAATTCGGAGTGATATACAACTTTGCTCCTGTGACATTTTGTCGTATCTCTCTCCCTTATACGTTAAATTTGGCCGTATTTCTGGATTGTTCGTAAATTTGGTGATTTTTACAAGTATATTTTATTGTTTGACACACTTATAATAATGATAGGATCATCACGTTGTGTGCGCACATTGGCACGATTAAGGGACATACGTGTACCAAATTTCATGATTCTAGCTTATACATAAGTAGGCTGAATGTAATGTAAAATGTTAAAAATGCACCCAAATTTCACCCTATTCAAAATTTGAACTCAATTTACCCCCTTAATATGGGAGATACGAGGAAATGGTTTAGAAACAAGAATGTAGAGCGATAAATGAGGCGTCTGATGGCGCAAACCGTTTCTTAATATCATACACCGTTTAGGAGATATGAATCTCGAAGTGGAAGTCTGCACTTTTCAACGTGCTCATGCTTATCCGTCATCTATCTATATATATAAAAGCAAGTCGGGCTGGAGCGATGTATATATAAATATTTAAAAATGAAAGAAGACGTGAATTAATGAGGCACTTCCAGAAATCTCAGAAATTTGAAACTTGGTACGAGGGAAACTGATGACCCCAGGATCCCTAGAAAAATCGGAAATTCTCAAAATTCCCTGAAGGGGGCACGCTGGGGGGGCTCAAATTTTGGGCTCAGTATAAGAACACAGTCGTATAGTATATCCAAAACGATAACCTATAGGTTTCGTGGGCTTAAAAATTGTCGGGAATTTCCTCATTTTTATCCCACATCCCCCCAAATCAAGATGGCGGCACAACCTGCGAGACGAGGTAGACAATTGAAATTTGGTGAAATTATAGCTTTTGGTCTCTAACCGACGGGAAAATTCCAAGATGTTCAAATTTTTCACTTTTTACCCCCAAGGATATCGAAATATGTAGGCAATTTTAATGGCTGTGCAGACATTCCTTTTGAGCTAACCTAGTTTTAGCTAAACGGTAAGTCGTATCACAAAACGGATGGCACAATGTCCCTTCAATTCGGAGTGATCTACAACTTTGCTCTTGTGACATTTTGTCGTATCTCTCTCCCTTATACGTTAAATTTGGCCGTATTTCTGGATTGTTCGTAAATTTGGTGATTTTTACAAGTATATTTTATTGTTTGACCCACTTATAAGAATGATAGGATCATCACGTTGTGTGCGCACATTGGCACGATTAAGGGACATACGTGTACCAAATTTCATGATTCTAGCTTATACATAAGTAGGCTAAATGTAATGTAAAATGTTAAAAATGCACCCAAATTTCACCCTATTCAAAATTTGAACTCAATTTACCCCCTTAATATGGGAGATACGAGGAAATGGTTTAGAAACAAACATGTAGAGCGATAAATGAGGCGTCTGATGGCGCAAACCGTTTCTTAATATCATACACCGTTTAGGAGATATGAATCTCGAAGTGGAAGTCTGCACTTTTCAACGTGCTCATGCTTATCCGTCATCTATATAAATAAAATCGTAACGACCGTGTGTCTGTACATTGATTATTTTGGCGAAATTTCGGTACAGTTATCCGTTTCAGGTGTAATAATTACCATCTGCATCATTTTTAGCTTTGGTGTCTGTTTGTCTGTTTGTTTGTCTGTTTGTCTGTTTGTCTGTCCTTCTATAACTTGAAAACTAGTGGATATATTTCCACCAAATTTCATATTTAGCATCCACCTGTCCTTGGGTAGGTTTTAGCGCAAACTGTGTGTCTGTACACTGATTATTTTGGCGAAATTTCCGTACAGTTATCCGTTTCAGGTGTAATAATGACCATCTGCATAATTTTTAGCTTTGGTGTCTGTTTGTCTGTTTGTTTGTCTGTTAGTCTCTTTGTCTGTTTGTCTGTTTGTCTGTCCTTCTACAGCTTGAAAACTACTAAATATATATTTCCACCAAACTTCATATTTAGAATCCACCTCTCCTTGGGTAGGTTTTAGCGCAAGTATCGTTTCTAAATCCCTGAACTGAGTGGGGATTTTTACGAAACCGAAACCGTGATTTTGCACTCCCTCAAAGTATACACAACCGAACTTAATGGAAATCAACCTGCCTTAATGGAAATTAATTTCTAAACCTTTTCTTCTCTTGTGCATCATTTCAATCACTTACAGGAAAGATAGTATGATCAAACTCTACACGAACATTAGCCCACCCAGTACCCATATGTGAGCCAAATGCTATGTCACATAATTATCCGAAAAGTAATGCAATGTAAGATAATCTTACACAAATTTCAACCTATTCAACGTTTCTGATTCAATCTGACCCATGAATAGATTAGATGCGAGAAAATATCATAGGACCAGCCATTTAGATCGCTAAATACTGCGCCTTACGGTACTATCCTTTGTCGATATGACGTACCGTTTAGCAGCAGTTAATCTGTAAATGAAGGTCTGCAATATTGTAAACATTCATATACTTTCGTATGTCCATCTGTATATATTCATTGATGTCGATTTGTAGCGATCGAGAAAGGATGTGTCTGCTATTGTAATCAGTACTCCCTACACCGACTTTGACTGCTGGCAGTAGGAATGGGGTCCTTCTCCAACTCCTGTGTAACTGGCATTAGTAAGGAGGGCCTACCATTTTAATGAATAATTCACTTTTCGATTTGTCTTGCAGAAGGCAAGGGATCATGCAGTTTTGTTCGAAAGTCCCCTACTCTATTGTGTTTGGCTCTAGGCCAGGGTGCCCGCCATTATAAACAAATGTTCCAATCTAAAATTTGACTAGCATTAGGCATAGTGGCCTGCTATTTTCATGGAAGCTCACTAATTCCGTGTGACTGGCAGTAAGCTGGCTAGCAGCAGTAAAATGGGACTGTCATTATAATGATAACTGCACAACTCAATTTTGACTGGTGGTGGGGAAGTTGCCTGGTATTATAATAAAAACTCCTCAACTGTAACCTGTCTGAAAGTAGGAAATGGGTCTGCCATTGTAACTAAAACATCCAAATCGATTGTGACCGCGCAGTAGGCATTGGGGCCTGCGATTATAATGTAAACTTGCCAACTCGATTGTGAATGGCAGTAGGCAAGTGAGCCTGGCGTTATCATCACAACTCCGCAACCCTCACTTTACATTGGAAACAACGTATGTGGACCTCCCCATGCTATTTCTCGGATAAGGCTAAGAGACATGCAATTTTAAAACAATCTCATTTGCTGCACGCACAGTATTTACGTCGATATCCGTATACAATGTAGAATACCGTAGCGAAGCACGGGTACATTTGCTAGTTGTTAATATTTCGAATGTATATTTTTGTATGTTGATGAATTGCTCGTGCACTGACGCAAATTAGAATATAGTTAGTTTAAAGAGAAGAGAAGTAACTGGAGAACCTAGGTGCAGTTCCTACCTGCTAAATCGTTGAAAAGGGTTACGTAAGGCCCGTCGTGGATGTACAAATACGCAGCAAATATAAACGCCATAAAAGAGAAAATTACCATTTTAGTGGACACTGACGCGCAAATTACGGACATTCCGGTTAATTATTTTATTTTAATCAATTACTTGTTGTATTACGAAGAAAATTCAAGTTATATGGGGTTTGCGTCAGGATAGGTATTAAGTATAAAAGTGGATTTAATCCATGTACTGTGTATTGTCAACCCCTAGGTATTTGGGAAAAGACAAGGACAAATAAGAAAATGAAAAAGATGATAAATGAGCTTGTACATGCATTGCAAGTTTATTAGAAAGTAGCGTACTTAGTTGTATTGAAGGTACCAGCTCTGAACCATTTCTAGTGAGAAACATAAGATATCCGAAAAATGTACTCGCTCCTTGAATGGTTATAACCCAGTGCCATTGTTTTGTTGTTTTCACTTCTAAACAGATGGGCTGAGTGAAGAGGATGCATTGAATTCCCTACGATTTCTACCAACTTCACGTTAGCTGATTTCTTTTTAATGTGATTCATCAATTATAATATTTATATTGTCAACCAGCAACAGTCGAGGTGTTGAAATGCAATGTCTCACAATTTTGCACTAAGTGTTATGTGACGTTGCAGAGTGCACAGGTCCCCGTGGGGAAATAATGGTATTTCGTTCGGGCATGTGGGGACACACAGGGAGCGCTGGACTTGATATAGTTCAATACCTTTCATTTCCACAATCAAAATTAACCATCACAATATGCATTTCCATTCAAAGTGTGAGTGCAATCTATGGGACTCTGTAGTGCTTTTAGTTATCTGTGTCTTCTGGTATGGCTAGAAGTAGTTTGCTATTTTCGTCGTGTGGTTTGGAAATATGGCTTGTAGTGCTGTTTGGTGTGTATGTTTCAGAGGGCTTCGGTGACTAACTTGTAACAACTACCTCCTGGCTTGGCGATGAAACCAATGGGAACAACCTACCGCATCCCTAAAACACCATCTCATTCATACCCTGGACTTCTGTTATATTTGATATAACTGTCATAACTGTCAGACCAATCCTCGGTATGAGGGCTAAACATACATCGGATGTAAAGCAAACAGAAAATACAACTACTAGAACTCGTTAACCCTCAGCAGTCCAGTAAGTTTGGCTGCTTGCATAGCTCAACTCATATTTACTTTTGTGGAAAGCCATGAGTGTAATAGTTTCTATTCGTAAAGCTATAAGAGTGTTATAATAATCTCAAACTGAACAGGTTTATTTAAAATTAAGAATTTAAAGGTGTAGTTCCCTTATTCACGTTCACTCTCTGCTAGCAGGTCACTAGGCAAATATATCGATATAGCCCTGGGTTTATAGAATTTAAAAAAAAGAACAGAAATTTGTTTTGTCTGTTCTCAGCAGAGTCCTCTGGAGTCTAATATTGTATTTCCGAATGTGTGGCTCCTTATGTTGTTTGGAGAAATCTACTCCAAAGACCATGAGAAGTACTTTATAAACGAGATATAGCCCAGGAGATGCTAAAATCTTAATTCCTGCCGTTAACGCGCGCCATTCTTAGAAGGATATGTCGGAAGATGTCCTACATACAAACGTAAAGGATTAATGGCTGGAGCAAATACCTATAAGCTCTGGATAGTTTTAAATATCCTTAACGACACACAAATATGAAGGTTGGTCTTTTGCTTGTCTGTCCGTCCGTCTGGCCTTATTTAATGTAAGTAGGCTTATTACTTGACCGATCATGATCACATTTGGAAGGTTTATTGCTGGTGCCTTCGATTAACATATAGGCTAATCACTATCATACTGTTCCTCAAGGGGAACATGCAGCAAAAGAAAATGTGAGGCAAGTCGAAAGAAACTGTACATCTGAGAACTTTAATTAAGCATGAAGGCTATCAAGTGTGCTTAGAATACAAGTTCCTAGAAAAATATGTTTACATACTTTGGCCCTAACAGTTTTCCAGTAAAAATACCTTCCTGTGTATGGACACAAAGGCCTACATTTTCCGATGTAAAACAAAATACGGGGTAACTTGTCAGTCTTACGGTGTCAACCCCACGGTCAAGGGATAGCGTGCTTATCTCTTATCCGAGCGCGCTGGGTTCAATAATCGGCCAGGTCTCCGTTTATCACTGGGATCTAAAGGCTGTTTAGAGGTCCACTGAGGCTACATGATTCAATTTTGGGCTGTTGCGTCATGGAGTTTGTTTGTTTATATGGCCTACCAAGAGACCACAGCCCAGCCCGAAGGCCTACAGATGAAATGTCGTATGGCTTTTAGTGCCGGGATATCCCAGGACGGGTTCGGCTCGCCAGGTGCAGGTCTTTCTATTTGACTCCGGTAGGCGACCTGCGCGTCGTGATGAGGATGAAATGATGAAGACAACACATACACCCAGCCCCCGTGCCATTGGAATTAACCAATTAAGGTTAAAATCCCCAACCTTTGCGGGAATCGAACCCGTGACCCTCTGAACCGATGGCCAGTAAGCTGACCGTTCAGCCAACGAGTCGGACGACCTACAGATTATGAGGTGTCACGTGGTCGGTATGATGAATCCTCTCCGTTTTATTATTATTGGTTTCCTACACGGGGACCGCTATCTCACCGTCAGATAGCGCCTCAATTAATATATAAATCTGAAGGTTGATGTTTTGTAAGTCAGTCTGTCTGTCCTTTCTTCATGTAAACACTACTTGACTGACCATGGTAACTCTAAAATTTCGACTGAAAACTGCGACTGTATACGTATTAATCAAGCATACGACCGAGGGTGCTCACCCATCCAGCGCGGGTTTTACTGTTCATACCGACCGCTGAACCGCTGCCGTTGCCTCACGGGAAAGGAGACGTGAGCTACTAGGCTTATTCGTTGAAATTTATGACAATGTGGAAAGCTGTGAATAAACGCTAGTATTATATTTTTTGAAACGTAAGATAAAAATTATTAACTTCAATTTTATCTGGTGATGGAAGTTTTGAGACTTACTGTACCTAGGTGGTGGTGTTGTCGAAATACATTTGCGTACATATATATTTATTCAGGACAAATTAACTAGAAATAAATACATACATATAAACACGACAGGAACCCATTTCCTCAGTCCTCTAGACATTATACAGTACGTATTCTATTTGCACATTAATTAGTTTAAATTTTCAATCTTTATGCACACACAAACAGAATTCGTTTTTATTTGCCTCTCCCTTTTAGTGTATATTTTTCGATATTTGTTATTCAAATGACTGAAATGTGTTCATATGTTCCTATTTTGTCTTTGTTCTCTTTGTGCATAAATATCAATCCTGGTGGTATTCATTACGTGCCAGCGAGCAGGAGAAGTGTATTACATTGATGATGAACAATAAACTGTTATGCGTGTTGATTGATTTACTGATGATGTTGATTGGAGATGTATCTTAAGAAGTGTATTGTTTTAATAATCAGCATTTGAATCTGTTTCTTGGTAAAGTAATAATCGTATGGCCTCTGCTACCGTGTGGAAGCAATTTGATTTGACTCCAATATTAGGCTGCCCGCTTATTCATTTCCATGTTCTGCTTTACTATATCAGACTGCAAAGAAATCAATCTCCGTTGGGCAGTCTGTTGATGAGTTTAAATTAATTTTGTTGCATAAACACCTAATGTGTATCTAAAGACCTTTTACATTCCAACATCGTACTAGGTGGAGTGAGTTTCGAATGCAATGCACAAATCCAGCCTTCATAAATTCCACGATACCTGCCAGGTTTGAACCCGCGATTTTACTATCCGTGGGGCCTTATTCTACTACCTATCAACAAAGGGAGTTATTGTTTGATATATAACTACAACTGAATATTATTGATAAGTTGGCTGTTTTAGTACGGGTCTATCAAGTAAGAATTAGAGATAATCTTAACTCCTTATTAGTTTAACGTAGAACAAAATAAACAGAATGTTGCCTTCTTGCATAGCATCTAGTTATGTCGACACTATTTTTCCATCCCCTTGGACTTCAATTCTTCTACGTCTAAAGTACGTAGACGGTTGCACAAGAAGTCTTCATTAACCGCGTGAGGTGGCTGCATGGTACGAACAGCGTAGCTGTTAGCTTGCATTTGGGAGATGGTGGGCTCAGAATCCCACCATCACCAGCCCTAAAGATGGTTTTCCGTGGTTTCTCATGTTCGCATCAGTAAACTTATTGGATCGTATGTTAATCAAGGCCACTACCATTTCCTTCCCACTCCTTTCTCTTCGTCACTGAAAACCTAACTGTTTTTATGCAACTTTGAACATTTAACAAAAAAAGAACCACACATTCGTCAGTGGATACATATTTCCAACTAAAATTTTTCAGGGTATATTTAAATTAATTTTGTTGGATAAACACCAAATGTGTCAGCAAAGACCTTTTACATTCCAAAATCATACTAGGTGGAGTGCCGAATAGAGAAATCCGGTGAAATATCTGGACCATAAGAGAAGAGTCATAATCATCATAAAAATGAAAGCCACTGTAAACAGTGCTGATGGATTGATATTTATTAAAATTAAAAACAGTCTCAGGACACATTAACATATTTTAATTCAAAACCAGTTTTCGGAATATTAGTTCCACCATCATCAAAATTAAAATAATAAAATCTACATAATTGTAGAGGACAGTTCTGCGGTAATGAAAATGGAAAAATGAATAAGAAAGCTAACATAACAGAACTTCTAAACCTAATGAATATGCCTAAAACATACCTTATAACGACAGGAATAACCGAGCGTGCAGACTCAGCTGTTAAGTCGTCAATCTTTATAATTGTGAATATTTTAAAGAAATTTGATCTACAATAGCTTACAGGACTAAAAACAAAGTTTCACAAAATAAAATTTGCAACCTCAATACTGTTAATAGAAATGATCCCTACAACAACTCGGAAGTATATAGGTTAACTTGCAGAGATTGTAAGATGTTTTTCAGAGGACGGACTGGCCGAACATTCGTTCATCGTTATGTTCACTATCTTGTGACGCAACGTCACATGCTACTCACACTCTTAGCGCTGTGAAGGTTGTTCAGTCTTCGTGTAACAGCACAACTATGTGGATTTCAATATTTAAAATTTTATTATTCATTAAGGATGGAACCGAGATTCCGAAAACCGGCTCTGAATTAAGATATGTTAATGTGTGCTGATATAAACTGATTTTAATTTTAATAAGTGCACCGTGGAAGATGGTCATCCAGGGCACTCCAGTGATTTTTTTTCAGTCCACTTAGCTTCTCTAGCTGTAGCAATGTTGGATCAAACATGGAAAAGAAGGACGCTGTGTATCGCAATTTTGCTCCTTTTGGAACGATAGTCGTATGTGCCACTTGATGGATTGATTTTACGAACGCTTATTCGTGTGTCGTCGGCGAGAAGACACTGAATTCTCAGCATGTTCTGCAGTAACATCCGATTATCCCTGTAGAGGACCAGTTCTTCGCTAAGTGGAATGAACTCGTCCATCACTGCAGTGAAATCCACTGTTTAAGTACTAAGTTTGAATTTTATGCTATGCATTTATTTAGTATTAATCTATACATACGCTAGTTTAGTGAAAAAAATTAAGTTTCTAATTTAAACATTTAAATACAGTTTCCTACCTATGTATTTATTTTAGAAATGTTTGGAAGCTAGAATATTCATCACTTTTTCTACTACAATTCTGGTACAGTCTGGCGAAAATTTATTGTGCATGATTTTGAGCAAAGCACGTTACAACTAAATTAATGTACAAAAGATCTTAGTAAATGTGTTTCTTATTTGCTCGTACTTTAAACGCCGAAATTTTGATGATTCGTAAAGCTGAATTGTACATGCTACAACGCTTGTCTACAAGCTGACGGGGGAGCATTTCCAACAAATACTGTAATGGAGTAATTTTGATTGATTTTCTGTCTCTTTTTCAATCCGATTATACAATTACCCATTCAGTGGTGTGACCGCGCCCTCGTTTACCGACGCGAGGCATGCAGGAAGGACGGCCACCTTTGCGGGACTTGCTTTGAGTGCTTAGCCAGATTGCTACATAATTTAGCAACAGCGTCATGGAGACTATTGAGCTCATGGCTTCAATGATTAGTCCATCCGGCTTCGAGGCTAAATCGTCAGTGTAGTGGCCTGCGGTTTAGAGGGACCTGGTTCTATTTTCGACCGGTTTGGATACCTCGCTCTTAAATGGCTAGTTCTCTTGGCTGGAGGACTTAGTATTTGTGCTGTCCACAACATACCTGAAACTCATACCTCACACACAACACTATCCTCCCCTATAATAACACAGAGTTTTCTGTTCACGGCAGATATAGCCCACTGTTGTCTGATGGCTGCCATACGAGGGTTTACTAGATTTGTAATAGCCACACAAAATTATTATTATTATTATTATTATTATTATTATTATTATTATTATTATTATTATTATTATTATTATTATTATTATTATTATTAACTATCCGGAATAACAATATCAGGAAATCAGTTTTATCGGCTTTGTGTTATTACGTTCATTTTCGCACCTAAGTTCACTTGGTTCTATATAAATTCATCAGAATAGTGCAGTGAAACATCTTCAATATTGCATTTGAATATGTCCACTGTCGACTGGACGTTACTGTGCTACTCTAATGAAGCCGACATTTTGAGAGGGCCGGGCTGAGTGGCTCAGACGGTTGAGGCGCTGGCCTTCTGGCCCCAACTTGGCAGGTTCGATCCTGGCTCAGTCCGGTGGTATTTGAAGGTGCTTAAATACGTCAGCCTCGTGTCGGTAGATTTACTGGCACGTAAAAGAACTCCTGCGTGACTAAATTCCGTCACCTCGGCGTCTCCAAAGTTAGGTGGGACGTAAAACAAATAACACTATTATTTATTATGACATTTTGAGAGACTGTGGCACAAACAATTTAGATGCAAATATAGAACAGTATAGGGTATTTATGTACTAAATGTTTCGTTCTCTGTATAGTTTATGAATTTGTTTGTATTTGATTTGTTTTATATTAGTGTACATTTGTTAACATTACTTATTTAATTTTATAGTTATTCACTAATTAGTAAACTAAATACAAGTCGTACGCCATATTCTCTCTAGATAAACTCACTGGCAACTTTTCGACTGGCGGATGTATCAACAAAATCTGGAGCACTCGTATTACTGCGGAGGATATTAAGCTAATTAGGATTACGGAGTTTGTGCCTAATCCTTGTGTGTTATTCAAGTTTTTTTCTATTTTCAAATCATTAATTTATTAACCTAGTGGATATATTGTTTTGGAATTCAGTATCTCGAGTAGCTAACTAGGGGACCATCATGCACGACTGTAAAAATCAAAATGAATATAATGTACTCATAAAATACATACGCGCGTGTAATTCCGTATAGCTTCAGGGGAGGAGGTACACTTCAGAGATTTATTCTGAAACAAATGCACCTCTAGTAATATTAACGTCGAGGTAGTGGACAAAATTAATCATTTCGGTTTCATCTCGATGTTCACTATGAGTGATAGAAAAATACGCTGGTTGTGTTTACTTGTAGAGACATGCAACTGCTAACTGTTAAGACTTTCTGGCCATGTTTTACATAGACTTTTGGCTACCAGTTTTCGGACAAACGACACTAATTGGGTAAACTGCTTTGGAACGTGTATATGAACGGTTTTGCATCCTCGTAGAATATAATGAAGTACGTTCCTTTCTTCATTCTTATTGGTTTATACTAAGACTTTTACTGTACCTGACACTTCGTCCAGAAATGTGCCGTTTGAAAAGAGACGAGTGCTTATGATTTTATCTAACGAACTGAAATTGGTCTCCTGCATTACGCATGCATACTACCTGAAGCATGGTAGGGCGGATGGTATAATCCGAGGGACAAACGAAGCTTTACCTCCCTCACAAACATGGCACTCGACTTAAATCTCCACCCTTGGAAGGAACATTCGCTAAATTTGAGCATATTTTAAGAATTGCGGACATTCACCCATACCTTCCGTAAAGCTCCCAAACATCTCGTATATTTAGTTCATCACGCGAAATTTTAGGACTCATTTTACTTAGCGTTTCGTGTATAGATGTAGCCTATATTATTATTTGTACCTGTAATTTGTTTTTCCTTAATTATTGCTATATCATCAGCAAAAGCGGGACGTTTCATCTGGAATCTTCCTCTTCCTTGTCCCAAAAGCACTCCTTCTGTGTTTTCCTCACGTATTCTATTTTTCACTTCCTTATGATCTATTAACACCTAACTGAAGAGAACTGATAAAGTCTGTCACCTTACTGAATTTCAGCCTTAATTTCGAAGTGGACTGAAATTTTGTTTAGGCGTTTTACTCTTGAATCTTTAATAATGCGGCGTTAGGTGAGATTCTCCTCCAAGGAGACGAGGGACTAGTTGGGGTAGCAATAAGGAAGGAAGCTATTTGACCTAAATGTGAACTTATCTGGGTGTGAAGATACCACCGTTCTCCATTAGCATGTAACAGTTAAGGCATGCTGCGATTGCCTTGGTTTTAATGTAGTTAAGGAAGGAAGCTATTTGACTTAAATGTGAACTTATCTGGGTGTGACGTCGGGATGATACCACCGTTCTCCTTTAGCATGTAACAGTTAGGGCATGCTGCGATTGCCTTGGTTTTAATGTAGTTCTCCTGGTGTTCACTTCGTTTGTATAATGTAGGTTTTTAGGCTGTGTGCGGACGGAGTGTAACCCCCTTTGTCAGTATTATGTAACTTAAGGATGTACGAGTGTGTCCCCTCGTTTTCCTTCTTCATTTTACTTTCTGGTGACTAAGCTTTTCTTAAACTCTAAATTTTCTATACCACGTTTTGTTCTTAAATTTACTTTCTTTCTTGTCTTAGTTACCACGTAGTATGGCGTAGCCTCTCTGCCGCCGAGCCTTCTGCTCCATTAGGCTCTAAGACAAGTCGTGTGGATGAGTGGGTTGAGCATCCTATTCCATTTTGTTCTTGTCCTTTCTATTCAACTTTTGTTTTTCCCTTTCGTAGCCTTTTATTATGAGCTTCGGCACCTGTTTTTCGGATACTTCCGATCCACGTATTGTGTATTGTTCCTCTATCAAGTAAGGGCAGCGAGTGTCACGTGGTAGAAAAGCTAATAAGCTATTTTTATTGTAATAAGAAGTGTTCTGATATGAGTTCTTGAAATGATAGTTTAGGGTTCGAGACCCTTTCGACATATCACTACATAAGTTCGAGGGTTTAATTCCTCTCTGTAATGTTACTATTTAAAATAGAGGGTTCGATTCCTGTCTAATATGTAACTTATTTTGGAAGCTCTCTAGATTCTTGCTTTCTCATTTAAAAATGTAAGGTTCCATTACCATTTTTGAAGCGTAATTTAGTAGTAAAGTATAAAGCCTCCTTTTTCTCTCACAAACCAAGGAAGTATGTGGACCTATTGTTCCGGTGAAGATTTACATAGTTTTGTGTTGTAAAATGGGAGCTATTTCTCCCCTGTTAATGATTGTTAATAATTACGATCAGAAGATTATTCTATTGTAAATCTCCTTTCTACATTTTGCTTGTTAAAATTTGTTAAATTGTTGTTGTTTCTGAAAAGTGAGTAAAGTCAAAATGCGAGGAAAGGTGATCTGAGAATACATTTTCTAAATTTAAAATTTTCTTGGTGTGATTTTGCCCAGTGCCTAGTCCCGTGCCGTTTCGTCTCTACTACTCCACGGGTACTTCTTGATAATAATAATAATAATAATAATAATAATAATAATAATAATAATAATAATAATTTTACCGGGAGGTACACCTCTACGCCGCAAATTTAAATCTTGCGCCTAAAAGAACTCCTCTGCTGGAGAAATCGTGAACCTCACACTAGTCCTACTTCAACCTTTACTCAGAAGATGTCACTACAGTAATTGGACGTAATTATTTTATTGTGAAGTTTCATGTACTGTATGAAATTCTGCGTGTTTCTGCCCTTTGAATAAATTTGTGTTCTTTTGAAAATTTAGCTGAGTACTTAAGAGTTGTAAAACTAGGGGCTGGTAGCCCATGTGTGGTAATGTTCTGAAATTTTTGATTTTTCCTAAGTCTTGTACCTGAACTGTCATTGTTATCTCACTAAGTGAGAATGTGTTCACTTGTTCGAAAATAAAACCTCCCATTTTAGTTTAAATTCTTTCTTGACATAGTAGTTAGACCCATTCACCCCGGCACCTTCCTTCACCTCTACTGGTCCATGGGTAACCTCGTAATAATAATAATAATAATAATAATAATAATAATAATAATAATAATAATAATAATTGGTCTACGTGGTTGCTGTAGGTTTCCTGAAATGGTACAATTTATACGACCTGCGTACTTATTTCGAAATCTGTTTTGCTGGCTGTCAATTGGCAGTTAATCAAAACTCTGACGGAGCGTTCCCGTCACTGTGATCATTTTGTCAGTCAGACACGGAGTTCTGCACCAAAGTTTTCCGATATGCCGATAATTAGGGCATGGAATGTCGAGCTATTACCCGTCACTGAAATTTGATTTGCTCGGCCGAGGTTGATCCCGCGAAACTGGAATGATGAGTCGGATGCCCAATTTAGACAACACAGAGGGATGCAGTACTGGGACACAGCAATTTAAATAGCGTACCACGAACTCATCTTTATTATTAATTCGGGGGTATTAGGTAGCGAATCTCAATAATCCCCCTCAACTGGTGTGTATCGTTTGGCAGGCAGATCTTTCCTGTGTCTATTTAGGATTTGAATATTTAGCCACAGCCGTCAACTGTCGTGTGTCGTCTGTATGGCAGAGCTGTCTTGTGTCTGACTGCGAAATGAATCTCATTAAACTTTCGCAGCCGACACTGCTGTGTATCGTCTGTATACAAATGAGATATGAATCTCAATAATTCTTTATCAGTGGCATCACTGTCATGTATCGTCTACCTGGCAGACCTATCCTGTATCTAACTAGAATTTTAATCTCAATAATCCTTCGTTACAGCCGTCACTGATATGCATCGTCTGTCTGACAGATCTATCCTGTGTCTAACTGAGATTTGAATCTCATTAATTAGTTGCAGCTGTCACTGTTGTGCATTGTCTGTCTGACAGATCTATCCTGTGTCTAACTGGGATTTGAATCTCATTAATTAGTTGCAGCTGTCACTGTTGTGCATCGTCTGTCTGACAGATCTATCCTGTGTCTAACTGGGATTTGAATCTCATTAATTAGTTGCAGCTGTCACTGTTGTGCATTGTCTGTCTGACAGATCTATCCTGTGTCTAACTGGGATTTGAATCTCATTAATTAGTTGCAGCTGTCACTGTTGTGCATCGTCTGTCTGACAGATCTATCCTGTGTCTAACTGGGATTTGAATCTCATTAATTAGTTGCAGCTGTCACTGTTGTGCATCGTCTGTCTGACAGATCTATCCTGTGTCTAACTGGGATATGAATCTCATTAATTAGTTGCAGCTGTCACTGTTGTGCATTGTCTGTCTGTTTCGTAGGCTCCTCTGTTCCTGGCGGGGCTCAGTAATCGTTTTCCAAAGCTGTCACTGTCGTCTATCGCCTGTCTGGCAGTTCTCGTCCATGACTATGTTTAGTCATGTTGTGACGAAACTACCTTCGTAAAAGTAATTACGAACAAGGTAATATTGTGTGAGAAGGTGTTTTGTTGTTTGTGCCCTACGGAAGAGTTTCAATAGGACTCAGTAAAGCAATTACAACTTCAGAAGAACCTTTGCAGGGATTATTCGTGAGTATGATATAAAAAAACTTTCCACTGATCTCACGCTCCCTCTAATCACAAATCCTTTCTACACGAAAAGTAATTAACATTGGAATTTTAACTTTATTTTCTATATAATGAGGAGAACAGACTCCATCTGTCCACTTTGTGAGGGGCTATTTACAAAGTAACCATAATAGCGTTAGCAAGTTTTTTAATTGGGCTGTAAAGCCAGGAAGTAGGCCAAGCTAACATGGCCACTACTAGACACACTTAACCACATTGTGATTACAGTTACAGACAAAGCAATTTGTCCCTTTGTTCTAAGTGCCTATCCGCTTTCCACCCTACTCCACTATAACTATAAAAAGCTAAATAATATGGACTTAAAGGAAACAGCGCGGACGATAATCTGGTAAAAGCGGTAACTGGTCTGCAGTTCCTAGTTGTCTGCCACATTGGTAGTCTCAATGAACTTCATTTCAGCTGTAAACCAGTATCGTACGGACAATTTATGTCCTTACTTACATTAATAAGGGGGTGGGGTGATATGGACGGCGAGAATGAATTTGAAGACCTGTATGTGGCGTTGGCGTATAGCCTGTGGCAAATACTTATAGTAGTCTCCAAATGGGAATCTGTTCTTCCTTGACATCTGTGGAGCGCTAGTTAATGCAGAGCTTGCAACGTTGGCAACTCGTGCTCCCGTATTCAATCTGAAAATTATCCCAAAGTTATTACATTTACGCTCTGCATCACATACCCTACAATAGTAGAGATTTTAAGTAAAAAATATGATAGGCCTTCTACGTTCACGACCTAAAACGCCTGAAGCCTCCAAGAAGGAGAAAATTCCATAATATTATCTCAAAAATTACGTCCGAATTGCATAAATCATATTATTTCGAATTCATATTATATATGAAGAATAAATACTGTATTCAAGTCTGAGACGAACCATTACATTAATGGTAGGAGCTCAGGGGGACAATTCCTCGATTCATTGTAAATTTCTGGAAGCAGTTTAATTTAGGCGTGCCAGAACTGCATACTATTTATTTATTAGCTTTACGAGGTTCCATTTCATCGTTCAGAAATAATTGCCACATGCTATAACTCTTTCAGTTTAATTACATTATAAGAATAGTGTAATGAACAAAAGTATCATTGTAAGATGAAATTACACATATCATTGTTTCGTTATGCTTTGTCCATTCTTTTCAACTGAGGGAAGTTTTGATAATAAATAAGCAGTTTGAAAATGAAACAAAATTAACAAAGCAAGCAACAGAAGAACAAAGAAAAAGGAAGGACGAATTAGAAAATAAATTTAACAATACACAATACCAGGTACACAGGCAATAGCATACAGACATTACATTAAATTACTAGAATGTACAATAATTAAACATTCAACAAAACGTTCAACAGGCTAACATGACTATATAATGCGTGTATGCGTAATCATTAGTATTTATCTCTCTGGACAGGACATATAATTCTCATTTATATTTAAAAATGGGACTTTATGAAGTTAATCACCTTACAGCAGCTGGCAGCAAACAGGAAGTACATATAATACTTGCATTCCTGCTATTCACTAACTACTTTTACGGTTATCGATGACGCCGACGTGCCGGAAGATAGTCCCGTAGGAGTTCTGTAACGTGCCAGTAAATCTAGCGACACGAGGCTGACGTATTTGAGCACCTTCAAATACCACCGGACTGAGCCAGGATCGATACTGCCGAGCTGCGGTCAGAAGGCCAGCGCCTCAACCGTGTGAGCCATTCGGCCAGGCACCTAAATAACTAAAACAAACATTGTGCAAATACTAATCTTGTATCTTGACTAAGGGTATTACTTGATCAAAGTGATTTAGTTACACATATTTTAATAGTAAATTATAAGTAGAGATGAGAATTATAGGTACGAATAGGTTAGAATGCAAATGTATTTGAACAAGGCGCAAGTGTATGTTACCCGCATGACGGTTCTGCGATGAGATTTACATAAATATTATCGATCTGAACTATTAGAACCCCTAAACGTTTTGCTACTCCCCGACAAATCTGTAGAGCGGCTAGATTTCACTTGCGCCTTGTTCAAATACGTTTGCATTCTAACCTATTCGTGCCTATAATTCCCATCTCTAATTATAAGTGAAGCCAGATGCATTCCTTATCAAACATAGATTACTACAGGTTTTACGCACTCAAATCAGTGGTGATTTCTTATAAAACATGGTCTTTGACTACTGGAAGTAAAACAATTGATGCACACGTAAATAAGATTTCAGTATGCTAAAACTTACATTTCCAAGAAATTCAGAATTATAATGTGCATCGCTGACTGTTCTGAAAAGGAAATTTTTCTTCCAAACTTTACCAGAGTCTAAGGAATAATAGATACTAACATACCGATGTTTTAAACATATTCAGTATTATTCACTGCTGAAACAAAATTTCCTTCTCATAGAAAATTGATCATTTCAAGCAGTCGTAATTATATAGTCATTGCTGATAAAATTATTATTTCCTACTTTAACAGGAAGTATAAAATAAACTGAAAATTAAACTCCGATTCTTTGTGCAATTAACTTTTCGTATTGAATTGCAGAGTGCACCTGTCATCTGCTGTAAGCTGATTACGTTGTTGACGTTCCATTTTCGAAATATAAATGAGAATGAAATATCCTTTTCATAGAGATAAATAATGATCACGCATAAAATTTGTTTTACATAATGCATTATTGTTTTACGCAGGTATTTGCGAACTATCATTCATAGGTAATACTATACGTACAACTGCAAGCGTTCATTTCATATTACTGTGATCGCGACAATGCAACAGCAAAACAATAATAATTATTATGGCTTCATTAACAAGTTGTTCAAGAATAAGCTTCCGCTTGTGAAAATTCTTACCGACAAGGTTATTAAAAATAAATGTCACTATAAATTAAAATTGAGAGGAATAGCCACCCACTGCCTCACCCCAATAAACTGCCAACCTCGGCAACTGCCAATGTTGCCTAAGCTTAAATTTTGCACTGGCTGTAACACCCAATAATAATAATAATAATAATAATAATAATAATAATAATAATAATAATAATAATAATAATAATAATAAATCTATAAAACCGGGCGAGTTGGCCGTGCGCGTAGAGGCGCGCGGCTGTGAGCTTTCATCCGGAGATAGTAGGTTCGAATCCCACTATCGGCAGCCCTGAAGATGGTTTTCGGTGGTTTCCCATTTTCACACCAGGCAAATGCTGGGGCTGTACCTTAATTAATGCCACGGCCGCTTCCTTCCAACTCCTAGGCCTTTCCTATCCCATCGTCGCCATAAAACCTATCTGTGTCGGTGCGACGTAAAGCCCCTAGCAACTAATAATCTATAAATATCGTTATAATCAATAAATTGAGTTACTATGTGGCTTGTGCGTGTAGTATTTCCGTACCAAGACGAAGTGAACGTTGAAGTATTGAGTTATTGTTGAATGTCATTTGGGCTTCATGTTTCCAAAATGCCTAAATATCGGACTTTAATTATTGCACCAATATATGAACAATAACAATTAAGTTATAATCTAAAATGTTGTCAATATTTTATTTTATTATTGATATCATCCTTGACCGTTGGTGGCTGCCATTGTCAATCGCATTTGAATAAACAAGGGATTACAGAATATATTGCTGAGCTTCTGCGCATTCTTTAACAATAGCAGGCTACATCGCAGTAGAATAGGTGAAACGCTATGAAGATTTTGACGGCTAGTATATTTGTATACATAAAATTTTCGACGGGATGTAACAATGAACCCGAAAGTACCTCACTGTCACAAAGGTGTAGGTGGTGAAACAGGAAGTCGTTACTTGACGAAACCTTGCTTGTATTTGTATGTTTATGTCAAGAAAGCACTGGCGTAAGATTCTACTACAAATCTCCAGGCTGAATATTCTCAATAGTGGTTTCAAAGTTTACAATAACACACAATAATACTGACATGGTAATAATAGATCTACAGGTGGTCCTACCGAGTTCGTACGCAAAATTAATATTCCAGCTGAGGTTCACAATATCCCCTGTACTGTAACTATTGTAATAGAACCCCTTGAAAGGTATCAGTGTAATTATCAGAAATGTGGTTAATTTGAGGTAAGACTAAAGTGTGTACAAAAAATCTGCGAAGTATCGTCGGGCATGACATCATTCGGGAGAGGAGGAAGCCTGACAGCAATCTTCACTTTCTCCAGCTAGTCTCAAGGGGAGTTGAGATCGCTCTGTGTTGCGTGCATAAATGCGGATCTACACAACACATTCCGTAACTCTGGTATGATGCATCTGGCTACTCTTAGGCTACCGTTGTTTAAAAATATTAGTGAGAAGCTTTTTGTTTGAAGTATGAAACATGTTTAATTGTCATAGTTCGACATGTTCTCCGCTTGATTAAATGGAAATGGCGCATTGCTTTTAGTACTGGGAGTGTCTGAGGACAAGTTCGGCTAGCCAGGTGCAGGTCTTTTCATTTTACTCCCGTAGGCGACCTGCGCGTCGTATTGAGGATGAAATTATTATGAAGGCGACACATACACACCCCCCCTGTCAGCGAAATTAACCAATTATGGTTAAAATTCCCGACCCTGCGGGGAATCGAACCCGGGACCCCTGTGACCAAAGGCCAGCACGCTAACCGTTTAGCCATGTAGCCGGGCTCCGCTTGATGACTAACAGCCAAGCGACGCTACTACTCACTGAACCAACCAGCTGCAACGCTGCCTGTGCAGAAGGCTCGTTTTCTAACTGCTTCTTCACAGATTCCGTGAACATACTTTAGGTGAATATTTATCTAAATTTCTAAAGGAAGAGTATTGAAAAATGTTGAGTTTGTGAATTATTATATTATGAACATTTAAGCTAAGCTTCGAACCGTATTACGAACAACAGATCTTCATGTCTCGGAATGTAATTATTCATAATTTTAATTACTCTGTTGTCCGCTATACAATTCAAGGCTGAAAGTTACCAAGTCGAGGAGTTGAAAATCCTCTCTTTCCCCAAGCAGCATTTACAATTTCTTCCGCACTTACTCCAGTCTTTCTAATTAAAGCAAGATTATTTTGATACGTAAAAGTTGTCCCCAAGAATTTGTACCCAGTATTACTCTTCTTCTTGTCCGTGGGCTTTGATATTCTAATGTTTCCATGTTTTCATCATAGCTTATCATCAAGGTACCATTTTAATTTAGGAAATCAGGAAACTATAATAATAATAATAATACATCCTAAATATAATAATAGCGTGTGGCCTCAGGTGAGGCCCGGCGCGTCTGTGAGGATGTGGCCCTATATATGAAGAATTTTAATGCTGATGATAGCACACGCACCCAGTCCCTGAGTCATAGGAATTAATCAATGAAGGTTAAAAACCCTGTCCTAAACGGAAATCGAACACTTTGAAAATGGCCAGCATGCTAACCACTTAGCCTTTCAGCCGGACTTCATCCTAATTGATGCGTGTTCTTAATATCATCATCCCTTGGTCACCCCTTTTAGTCGCCTTTACGACAGGCAGGGGATAGCGTGGGTGTATTCTTCGTCTGCGTACCCCACCCAAAGGTGGTTGTGTGTTCTTCCCATGTCAACTGTAAGCGCGGTTTTATTGAAGATGAGCTCCTAACATCTCAGTCCATAACATCTCATAACGTCTCGTATTTTATAGAAGACATTCAATTCAACAACTGTAGATCAATTATTTTCGCTGTATGAACACAAATCAATTTTTTATGGAAAATCTTAATATGTCTACTTATTTTCAATTTCCCATCCTGGGCTACTGGATGGAAATCGTGGTATTGATCGCTATCAAAGTTGAGTAGCTTCATATCATAAGTCTGGTGCCGTGGCCTTCTTGTTCATCACCTCATGGTGGAAGTAACGTCCATGATGAAATTTCACGCACCTACTACGCTGGCGTAGCAGGGGGAGAGGTGATACTCCCACGTGGCGCGTCCCAGGTGGCGGGTAGGGGGGTCCTCACCGGCTTGCCGGCGGACTTGAGGGAAATAAAGTACATCTTGCGGACCAAACACACAACCCTCTGTGGGTGGGGGACGCAGACGAAGAATATGATGATGATGCTGATGATGCTTGTTGTTTTAAGGGGCCTAACATCGAAGGTCATCGGCCCAGACGAAGAATACACCCACGGTATCCCCTGCCTGTCGTAAGAGGCTACGAAAAGGGGCGACCATCGGATGATGATATTAGAACCATGAAACTCCTTGTGATTTGTACCACCACGCGGGGAACACCATGGGTCGCTTATAATTGCGCGTTGTACCACTATGTTGGATACTAAATAGGCTTGTGATTAGTAGCAAACGAGAGCGCGACGGCTTATACAGTACCTGTGATTAGTAGCATTATATGAGCGACACCATGGGATGACGGAACCCATGGTTCTGGCTTGCCTATGATTAGTACCCACTATATGAGCAACACCACGGGATATTACGAGTCCCTGTGGTTAGTACGCTTAGGTAATGAACACCATAGGTTTGCGTTGCCTGTGAATGGAGCCGCAATGTGCGAAACACAGTGTGAATTTCATTACCTGTGGGTAGTACAATAATGTGTGGAATACCGTGAGTCCACGCTACTCTTGATTAGTACCGCAACATGACAAATACCATGGTTCTACTTTTCTAGTGATAAGTACCATTATGAAGGGCCGATGACTTGTATTTTGGAATCCTTTCGACTACAAGCATCATCGATTCAGTATGGTGCTATAGAAGCAGTCCATTGGTTAGTAATAATATTGTTTTACGCCAGCTTCTGTACATGTGAAACACTGTGGGTCGGTTCCACTGATCATTTTAATTTCATATACATCCATCCATTCATTCTTCGTCCTCACGTATTGAATTGTTGTTAGGGGAGGATTTGGTGTTTTTAATTTTTCATTTCATTTCGTCTCATTTCGTGCCATTAGGAGCCGATGACCTAGATGTTAGGCCCCTTTAAACAACAAGCATCATCATCATCATTATTAAATTCATCGATCCAAGTAATCCGGCGTCGAAATTGAATGGGAGTCACCGCTTACACCCCCAGTAACTTCATCTTCGCAGTTGGTGTCTAATTTCTACAAAGTGCCTAAAACTTGTACAGTATAGTGAAATTAGCAAGAGCTCTCACTATTGCCCAGCACTCGTGACTTTATACAATACACACTTTTCTTCTCGATGCTCAATAACGAATGTCTCAGTCACAAACACAAGTAGTAGTGATGAGTTACGAGATCTCAGTCTCCTGTATAGTCTCGCGTGATAATGCTGGTTGAAATCACATACTAAAAACTTTGTTCTCTTCAACAGTTAATTTCACGACACGCCACTGGAAGCTTAAAATATAATTGTACTCATGTAAGGATTATCCTTGAATTGTTAAAGTTCCACAATTTTTACTTGATATTAAATATTATTTTACGCTCACACACTTCAAGTATCTTTGTCACAGAGGGTAATTACACGGTTATTATAACACCGAGAGCCAAACCCCATGGCACAACATCTCTGAAAGGCCTTGGCCTTACATAGGATCGCTGCTCAGCCCACAGGACTACAGATTACGAGGTATCAGGTGTCATGTGGTCAGCACGATGAATCTTCTCGGCCGTTATTCTTGGGAGGGGATACGGTTATAATAATCAAGTCAAAACATCGTTTCATTTGTGATAAGGCCTGTATTCACTTACATGAAATGTCGCTTCGGGAGTCAGCTGTTGATAGATGATAATAAAAGCGGATCATTACTCGTGCCACGGATCGGGTCATGCGTAACAAAAAATTCTATAATGGATCTCGCTTGACTTGCCTTCACAGCTGGCTTTGGAGATCAAGTGGTAGCGCGTCACGAATGATACACTCCGGCAATGCAGTGAACATGCTCTTCATTGAGTCATACTGGGACAATATTTTTGCGGTTGATGGGAGTCGGGTAATAAAATACCCGAATGTACGGGCACCCGGCACATCAGAAAACATGGGTACCCGTTAAATACAGTATCAGTGCTTGAGTGTAATCTCGGCGATGCATTTGATTTCCTTTCCGCAGCTTTCTTGCTCCACCACAATTCCCCCAACAAACGTAGCTCCCCGTGTTGAGTGATCACACACACACACACACACACACACATACTTTAATTTATTAAACCGATCATTTTTATGATCCAAATTTACGGTTGCATTTTCTGTTGTTTTTTTTTTTAAATTGCTGATTGGTCGCATATCTGCTTATGGACAGCCAATGTCATTCTTGTCAGTAGAGCGGGCCTTATGCCGATTTGCCTTTTATGCTAGAGGATAAAGCTGTAAATTAAGAGACTTTACAATCATCGGTCTGCGGTTGCAGGGTAGACTTCGGCCTACAAGTGGCCACTCTGCACTCCGACCGACCAACCGAGCAGAGGAGGAATGGGAACGGCTCTACCATGGCTCTACGCCCCTGTATTCGGGTAATGGAGAGGGGCTGGTCTCCTCCACCGGCTGTCCTGAGAATGGTTTCCCGTGGTTTTCCATTCTCCTCACTAAGGCGAATGCCAGGACAGTACCTAGTATAGGCCACGTCAGCCAACGCTCTCACCTTCTCCGAGCATCTCTTTCACCGTAACAAATCTCCTGGCCTGAGAGACGGAACTCATTGGAACAAAGGCCAGCATGCTAATAATAATTTAGCTATGGAACCGGACGACCGAACGAATCGATCGAACCTTTTTCTAATTATCATGAATCTATTATCGCAATACTGTTTCTAAGTAATTTTTAATCACAGAGCGAGTTGCCGATGTGGTTACGGGCGCGCAGACGTGAGCTTGCATTCGGGGATAGTGGGTTCGAAACCCACTGTCGGCAGCCCTGAAGATGGTTTTCCGTGGTTTTCCACTGTCACACCACAAAAATGCTGGGGATGTACCTTGTTTAAGACCATGGCCGCGTCCTTCCCATTCCTAGCACTTGTAAAAAAGGAAATTTAAATTAATTTGAAATTATAATATCCGATCGTGAATGAAGTGAAGGTACGTTTCCTGCGTCAACATGAGTGGGCTCTGCAAATGAGGACATTGATTTGACAGCCTGCGCTCTGTGTACTGAGTACAAGTGTCAGAATGTGGCCGCGGCACATGGTCTAATCAGTGGTGACGAGACACGTGTACGCAGGCATTTCCCTCAGGCATGCATGCGTGTGTGTGTTCAGGACACTCCTTACCCTTCCAGCAGCTCGTGATGAATGATCTATAGGTAGAGCGTCATATGTTATAATAAATGTATCCTATGCCTGATAAAGAAAGGGGGAGCAAGGTGCATTCATTAAATTACCAAACATGATATTTCTCGACGCCCCTTTGTTACCCTTTGTGAAAATCACCTGATTTTCTCATTCTGTACCAAAGCTGTACAATAAGAAATGGATATGATAGTGTTTCGAAACTTCCATAAAATTGCATGGTGACTACCAATATGATATTTGCTTGTGTTACAAACGCGCTTCAATATCTGTGCAATGATTTTCACCATCCTCAAGAAACTAGCTGAAAAACTATGGTTCTCCGAGCATGTTGCTGCGTGGCTTGGCCGTGAAGCTATAAGGCTGCATGCGATAGGAGCTGGGTTCGAATCACACCATCGCGAGCTCTGTTTTTTACGATTTCCATACCATGCAAATGCATACTGTACCTAAAGTAAGACTACGGCCCTTCCATCGCAATTCTAGTTCTTTCCTATATCTTCGTCGCCAAAATCCAATCTGTGTTAGTGCAACATTAAACCACTTCAAATGAAAAAAGGTGGTTGGTTTACGAACTATGTTAACCATTCCGCAGTAAATCATAAATTTTTCATCAATAATAATAATAATAATAATAATAATAATAATAATAATAATAATAATACGACATCTTCAAGATAATTATAGAGAAATATCCATAATCTACTAAAGTGACAGTAGAGGACTAATACATTCATTATTTGTGCAAATTTGAAATTACAGCAATGTTCATTGACTGAAATATTGTCATATTCACTCTTCAACCAATCTGATACTTCTCAACAGGATGTTTGAGATTCAACATTAGTAAATACATAATAACAATGTTATTTGATATACGTCCCACTAACTACTTTTACGGTCTTCGGAGACGCCGAGGTGCCGGAATTTAGTCCCTCAGGAGTTATTTTACGTGTCAGTAAATCTACCGACACGTATTTGAGCACCTTCAAATACCACCGGACTGAGCCAGGATCGAACCTGCCAAGTTGGGGTTAGAAGGCCAGCGCTTTAACCGTCTGAGCCACTCAGCCCGGCTAAATACATATTTTCCTTGTTTTAATTCGCGTAGTTACGAACGTAAAGCCTTGTTTTACAGTAAAGCAAGGGTTATCATTACATGAAACTAATACAGCTTACAGTTACTATCCCCACACGGGACATTAGATATTTAATAATAAATAAAGTTATTTTCTTTACGTCGCACTAACTACTTTTACGGTTTTCGGAGACGCCGAGGTACTGGAATTTAGTCCCGCAGGAGTTCTTTTACGTGCCAGTAAATCTACCGACACGAGGATGACATAATTGAGCACCCTCAAATACCATCGGACTGAGCCACGATCGAACCTGTCAAGTTGGGATCAGAAGGCCTCTTAGCTCGGCCATTCGATATCTATATAAATAAAACTGTAGGGGGTCCGCTGTCTCTAATTTCTTTTGTTTTGCCAATTTTTCAGATATTTATCCGTTTTAGGTCAACTCAAGACCGAATCGGTGGTTTTTACGTTTCGTGTCTGTTTGTTTGTCTGTTTGTCTGTTTGTCTGTCTGTTTGTCTGTTCCACCATCACGTCGAAACGGCTGGATAGATCTCAACCAAACTTCATATTTAGGGTATACTCATTCCGGGGAAGGTTTTGATATGCATATCATTTTAAAATCTTTGAATACACGGGGGGTTTATAGGAAAACCAGAATGGTTTTTCCACCATCACGTCGAAACGGCTGGATAGATCTCAACCAAACTTCGTATTTAGAGTATACTCATCCCGGGGAAGGTTTTATATGCATATCATTTTAAAATCTTTGAATAGACGGGGGTTTATAGGAAAACAAGAATGGTTTCTCCACCATCACGTCGAAACGGCTGGATAGATCTCAACCAAACTTCATATTTAGAGTATACTCATCCCGAGGAAGGTTTTGGTATGCATATAATTTTAAAATCTTTGAATAGACGAGGTGTTTATAGGAAACCAGAATGGTTTTCCTCCATTTTCTCTTATACTATTGATTTTCTGTAAACTTCGTTTACCGTACGTGAAACGTCTCTTCATTATAAAAAACTTTTGTCATGTTCATAATTTACCTTACTCTTTACATGACGGAGAAATTTACAATTTTCTGCTGGTATCATGCTCTGCATTTTGTGACCGACAGACCGACAACGAACCTACAGGTTACCATGGCAACGTCTCTGACTGCATGCCAGTAGGGAAGTAACGTATTGCCATTTTCCTAATCATGCTTTTAAATTCGTGGTTGTTCCTTGGGTAGATGGCAAGAGAGGCGTCAATCGGCCCATCTGCGGGATATTGGCGGAATATCGTTGGAGGTTATAACCGCCCTCGAATAGATTAAGTAATAACACCATTAGTCATCTTCTTATTTGTTTACCTATGAATCACTGGACCTAAATTTCTCCTCTGTTACCGCTTTATTATATCCATAACTCGCACTAGCATAATTTATTGAAGTTCATTAGATTTTCCAATACATTTACTTGGCATTTACATATTTGTCGTTATCCGGCTGTCCTCAGTTATAATCCATTTTCTATTAGTTTCAACTTTCTTAACTATGTACGTGAGTGCTAGAAAGTACTGGATGCATTTCCACCAAGATTCGTATTTAGAATACACCTGTCCTTGATAGGTTTTAGGGCAAATATTGTATCTAAATCCCTGAACTGACTGGGGGTTTATACGAAACCGAAACAGTGATTTTGTACTTCCACAAAATATACACAACCAAACTTGATGGAAGTCTACCTACCCTGGTAGCAATTAATTTCTAAACCTTTTTTCTCATGTGCATCATTTCGATACGAGGATTAATAAGGGAGATATCATTAACGGACCGTTTATCTGTACAAGTCCCATCGGACTTAACTCACGAGCGGGTGCGTGTA
The DNA here is from genome assembly GCF_040414725.1 of Anabrus simplex. Lineage (NCBI taxonomy): Eukaryota > Metazoa > Arthropoda > Insecta > Orthoptera > Tettigoniidae > Anabrus > Anabrus simplex. The sequence goes on along the minus strand of NC_090265.1, from coordinate 308,047,668 downwards.
AAGCGTATTCCTTACAACTTGAAAACCACTGAAGATATTCGAACCAAAATTTATATTTAGCATCCACCTGTCCAAACGTAGGTTTTAAACGTAAATGACATTTCATGTTCCGGAATGGACTGGCGGTTTATAGGGAACCGAAATGGTGATTTTACTCTTCCACAGTATATACAGAACAAGACCAACCTGACTGGAAATCGAACAAACGTGATGGAATTCCATCTCTAAACCTTTTTTTCATGTGCATTTTTTCGTCAGGAGGATTAATAAGGGAGATATCATGAATGGTCACTTTTGCAGGTTAAGTCCAGCGGACATAGCCCAAAAGGTGTTTTACATGGAGCAGATTCCTTATCTATATAAATCAAATCGTAACGACTGTGTGCCTCTACACTGACTATTTTGGCGAAATTTTCGTACAGCTTTCCGTTTAAGAGGTAATAATGACCATCTGCATAATTTTTTGGTTTAGTTTCCTGAAAGTCCTAATTTTTACCCTCCTCGCCCAAAATCCAGATTGCGGCATAATCTGCCAGAAGAAAAAGAAGATAATTGAAATTTGACAAAATTATACGTTTTAGCCTGTAATGAACGGAAAACTACCAAGATCATTAATTTTTTCACTTTTTATCCCCGGAGAATATCGAAATATGCAGGCAGTTTTAATGATGGTGCACACCTTCGGAACAGACATAACGGATTCCACAATCTCCGTTCAATTTGGAATGATCTACAACCTTGGTCTTATGACTTCTTGCCGTATCTGTATCCCTTTTACGTTTGAGTTTTCTCTATTAATCGATGTTAAGTCAATTTGGAATTTTCACATGCATAATTCATACTTTCAATTACTTATATGAAATACAGAATCATCAAACTCTTCACGAAAATTGGCCCACCCAGTAGCCATATATGAGCCAAATTCTATGTACGTAGCTGTCACATAATTATCCGAAAAGTAATGTATTGTGAGATAATCTTACAAAACCTTTACCCTGTTCCACGTTTCTAACTCAATCTGACCCAAGAATAGACGACATATCATAGGACCAGCCATTTAGGCCACTAAATCCGGCGTGTCTTATGGTATAATCCTTTGTCGATATGACGTACGATTAGTAGCAGTTAATCTGTAAATGAAGGTCTTCAATATTGTAAACACGCATATACTTTCATATGTCGATCTATATATATCACTGACGTCGATTTGTAGCGATCGAGAAAGGGTGGGTCTGCTATTGTAATCAGTACTCCCCACACCGACTTTAAATGGCAGTAGGAAAGGGTTCCTTTTCCAACTCCGGTGTACCTGTCATTAGTAAGGAAGGCCTAAAATTGTAATGAATAGTTCACTTCTCGATTTGACTTGCAGCAGGCAAGTGAGCATGCAGTTTTGTGTAAAACTCCCCTACCCAATTGTGTTTGGCAGTAGGCAAGGGTGCCCGCCATTATAAAGAAATGTCCTCATCTAAAATGTGACTGGCATTAGGCATAGTGGCCTTCTATTATGATGGAAACTCACCAACTTGGTGTAATCTGTAATCTGTCTGGAAGTAGGAGAGGGGGGCTGCCATTTTAACGAAAACTCCTCAAATCGATTCTGTCCGCGTAGTAGGCAATGGGGCCTGCAATTATAATGTAAACTTCCCAACTCGATTGTGAATGGCAGTAGGCAAGTGAGCCTGCCGTTATATCACAAATCCGTAACAAACACTTTACATTGGAAACAACGTACGGGGACCTCCCCATGCTCTTTCTCGGATAACGCTAAGAGACATGCAATTTTAAAACAATCTTATTTACTGCATGTACACTATTTACTTCGATATTCGAATACAATGTAGAATACCGTAGCGAAGCACGGGTACATTCGCTAGTTTAGAAATATTCCTGTGTTTGGATTCCTCGGACAATTACGGGAGACTAGTATCGGTCGATTATTGGAACTCGCCAGGATTATATCAGCGTGTATATCTGGATATTGGGGTAATAGACGAGTCTGAATCCTGTAGTTCATTGGCATTAATTTTTTTTCAGGGCCACGCTTCTCGAGAATTAGACAGCACACACACTCAATAGGGTTGTAGATTTGCCATCGGCCTATAAAATGTAACATCAACACCAACTAGATCATTAAAGAACATCAAATAGTGACACTGCTGTGTGTCTTGTGTGAAGGACTGTTTTAAGTTTATCTGCAGGAAAGTCCCAAATTTATCAACGAGCTATGATATTGCTATAGGTTTCACGTTCCTATAACTACTTCCCATCCGCAGTATCCCCAGCCTGTCGTAGGAGGCGACTAAAGCGCTCCCAGGGTCTCTTAACTAGGGAGCGTGGGTTTGCAACCACGGGATACTTAGCTGTGTCCTGGCATTGCTTCCACTCTTATTTGTACCAGGCTTCTAATTTTCATCTATCCTATCCGACCTCTCTTGGTCAACTCTTGTTCTTTTCTGACCCTGACGGTATCAATTGCGAGTCCTAGGGAGTCTTTCATTTTCACGCCCTTTGTGACCTTGTCTTTCTTTGGCCAATACCTTCATTTTTCGAAGTGTCGGATCCTTTCCATCCCCCCCCCCCCGCTAATGTTAGCCTATATAGAGGATGGTTGCCCAGCTGCACTTCCTCTTGAAACAATAATCACCACCATCACTTTTAACTACATTTTAGGTTGTAGGAGACGCCAAGGTGCAGAAATATTGTTTCACAGGTGTTTCTTTACGAACCGGTAAATCTACAACACGAGTCTGGCGTATTTGAGCATCTGGAAATACCACTGGACTGAGCCGAAGTGGAAGCCGCTAACTTGTGCAGAGAGATAGCCTATACTACCCGGATGAAGCGTGAGTACAGCGGCCAGTGTATTATCGCCCTCCACTCCATGCAATACTCATTTATGAAGGAGGCAGGTACCTCGCTCAGGATACCACAACCGGGTAAGCTGGCCGTGCGGTTAGAGGCGCGCGGCTGTGAGCTTGCATACGGGAGATAGTGGGTTCGAATCCCACTGTCGGCAGCCCTGATGATGTTTTTCCGTGGTTTCCCATTTTAACGCCAGGCAAATGCTGGGGCTGTACCTTAATTAAGGTCACGGCCGCTTCCTTCCAGCTCCTAGGCCTTTCCTATCCCATCGTCGCCATAAGACCTATCTGTTTTCGGTGAGACGTAAAGCTACTAGCAGCAAGGATACCACAAAGTATTCTTTCAACAGCACACAAGTGAAATACCGTGGCCAATATGTGGCTTGTCTTGTAGTGAGAAAATACCATGCTCAGACGGTACTGAGCTAGCCATCTGCAACCAAGATGGTTCCCGGCTCTGTCCGGTGGTGTTTGAAGGTGCCCAAGTGCACCAGTCCCGTGTCTGTTAGATTAGATTATCGTAAAATGTGCTCAAGTAAGACAAAATTTCAGACACCATTTGGATTGGTGGTGGTGATTATTTTCTTTGCTGTTTGTTTTACGTCGCACCGACACAGATTATGGCGACGATGGGACAGGAACGGCCTGTTAATGGGAGGGAAGCGGCCGTGGCCTTAATTAAGGTACAGCCTCAGCATTTGCGTGGTGTGAAAATATTATTGTTTTAAGAGGAAGTACAACTGGACAACCATTCTCTCTTAACACTAATCAGAGGTAAGTTAAATGTAGAAAATCACCCCCCTTTGTCACCCCCGTTAAGCCCACGTATATTCGTTTTTTTCAAAAACAAATACGCGTTCCTTTATTTTTAAAGGCGATTTCAAATACCAATTTTACGTTAGGGTAAAAGAAACGCAATCTCCACGAAGGGCGTGGAAATGGAACACTCCCTGTACCTCGCAAACCTGATACCATCGGTGTTGTAAAACAGGAAAATCATGAAACTAGTTGGACCTAAAATTTTATTATTAAGGTAACTTAGGGAGATCCCGACATGAGGGAGGACTCGACACTTTTAAGCTTAGCGCCTCTGGTAACCACAGTACTGCACAGGTCAAATTTGCAACTACATTTACTGGAGCTGTATGGTTTTGTGCTCATGGTCATCTTGTTAGCTGAAGATTATCACTATCAATACAAGGCATATGAACAATTGAAGGTGAGTAAGTAAGTGATAATTGATTTAAAAGTAACTTGCTATAATATCATGAGTAGGTTGTGTAACGAAATAGGTAGATATGCGATACTTTTAAGATAATGTTTTAGGTTAGGCGCACTAAGCAAGTTTCGGAGAAGCGGTGATGTCATTTCCAAATCGCCAAACCTTCAGCTTGGTAAATGTTGCGACCTCTTGCCTGCCAATGAAACTCGGGGAGATCTAGACACGACATGCTGGGAGATCTCGACAGAATCTCTAAACCGGGATACATTTTTGGGGACATGGTTTAATGGTGCGTTAATTCTACAGTTTAGTAGGAGTAATAAATTATGACAATGTAGTGTATTAGGATATGTATAATATTTTTGTAATGCGATATTTTTATAATAATGTTTGTAGTGTTAAATTAAACTCAAATTACGAAGGTTGGAGTCTGATGATAAAGTAGAAGTTTCGCATTAATAGTTTTGCATCCAAATGGTTATAGGTGGAGGATACCACGGAAATATGTGCACAAAGGTCTGCTTGGACGATGGAATGCAGAAGATATGGCTGTTGCTATTAAGGACGTGAAAGAAAATGGAACTACTTTAGCAACAGCTGCGAAGTTGTTCAGTATTCCAAGGAATACACACACTCAGATCCAGAATACCATCTGGGATATCTACTGGAAAAAGGAGCAACAATTGACAAAGCTATGGAGGACCAGTTAGTCAACCATCTTTTTCATCTCGATTCTAAGGGGTCTGGGCGAACAGTGACCGACTTACGAGAACTGGCTTTTAGGTTCACTCAAGAGGAATGGTGTTAAGAAGCATATTTAAAAACCAAAAGGCAATGGTTGAATATGACTAGGGTTTTCAAGAGCCTGGTAATATTTTGAATGTCAATGAAGCTGGTGTTCAGCTCATATTTAAGGCAGGGAAGATTATCAGTGAAAAAGGAAAGAAAAACGTGTTTCACAGCACCACGGCAGAAAAGGGATCTACGGTAACAGTAATGGTGTGTGGTAATGGTATTGAATATGCTATCCCACCCTTTGTTATAATGAAAGGGGTAAGACAAAGATACACTCAAGAGGAATGCCCAGTGGATCAGTTGCTAACATGTCCGAACCATTATTCCTTGATCACCTAAACCATTACAAACCTCAGGGCAGGATTCGGTTCATAATCGACGGACACTCAACGCATTGCAAAGATCCGGATGTGCTTGATAAGGCATAGGCTGTATGAATAGGGATGCCTTGCTCCCCCCCCCCCCCATCCGCCACGGTGACTTCGCAGGTTTATAGGGAAAATTTAAAAAATAGGAAACGCGAAAATGAAAAGAATCCTTCAAATTGAAGGACAACAACGAGAACTCGGCGTGCGCAACGGGGAAGCTAGTTTCTCAAGCAGTCTTCTTTGATTTGAGAATTACTGCGCAGTATGTGACGACAACCGTAATGAGGCATGGGTCCAATGTAGTGGGGAATGCAGAAAATTGTTCCACGAGATATGTGTTGAAAATGGAAACGATGAGCAATTTATATGTACCCATTGTGTATAATAGTTGCGTAACTATTCGGAGGTCCTACCTAGTGTCAGGTTCTCCCTAAGTGCGGGAGAAGTGGACATTATTGCATCCTTTATTTATTTTATAATTTAACATGTTACGAAATGTTATTTTGCCATAAATAATAGAAAACATAAACTAAACTGTGTACAAAACCACCTGGGAAATAATTGAAATATTTTACAAATAAAGCATGATCAAAATTACAGGGTTTTGCTTAGCGCGTCGAGATATCCCTAAATTACTATGTTATTATTATTATTATTATTATTATTATTATTATTATTATTATTATTATTATTATTATTATTGTGTATATCGGGAAAGATAGGTACGAGCTAAGAAGAACAATGAAAAGTACGGAAATCGGAGCCAGGCTCATCTGACAGTCCTTTCGTGTTCTTTGCTACATAGAGAGTACATAATTATTGGCTTATCGTACTCTTCTTTTTCTTCGCCCGTTTCATGGAAAAGACAGACGTGAAGTACCAACTGCGATGAATTCAGCTTAGATCCTGTACCTGAAAATATCTCTATTGAAGCTGTTCAGTAGTTGGGAGTATCCAATACTCATTACAGAGCTTCAGAAACCTTCATTAGTTCCACCAATCTCTACCTGCGCGGAGTAATTTCTGATCCAGGTCTACGGCCTTTACTCCTCTTGTTAGCCAGGTAAAAGTACGGCATTGGACCGCGTCGGAACCAACAATCCCCCGCGTTGAAGGCAATAAGAGAAGACGCTCATCCCCTGGAATAACATTTCTACTAAACCAAATTTTGAACTTACCATCCACTTTTTCTTCAACTGACAAATTCTCATAGTTAAAGGTAAGGATTGTGCTTGAAAGTAACTTATAGGGCGTGACATCGGGTTCAAGAATAAGTAAAACGACGTTAACACAAAATTATTTCTGAAATTAAAAAAAAATATTGCAAAAGAGATCCAAGCGAAGAACTGGTTTATTTCACTCCTTGCTATGATATTTATCAAAGAATTACAAGATCCAGAAGAAATTATTTGGTCACAGATAGTTTTCACTTCACAGTAGGATGAGAAGCGGAATTCGAATATTATTATACTGTCAATGCATCGTCCTCACCGTCCTGTCAACTATCGTTCTTAATAAACAACGGAGTGAAGAAAAATGTTTCTAACTGGGTAAACAACAAATCTGCCAGTTGGTTCAGTGGCAAAACTTTTTGATATTTAAGCTCTCAAATGTCAACCAAGTCTGCTGCGATTCAATTGAGTATCCCTGAAATGAATGTCTAGCCAACTGTGTTACTCAGATCAAAAAATGGCATTTTCGTTGTAGGCCTTTTGCTGATAATGAAGATGATGGTTGTGATGATGATGATGATGACGACGACGATGATGATAATGATGATGATGGTTTGTAACTATGCAGTTTCATACAGTCAAAAGTTCTGTGTTGTAATATGTTTCTCTCTGAGAAATACATGTAGTCTCTGTACGTATGCTGAGTTCTCAGCCTGATATGGTTGGCTTCCTCACCAGACTCAACATCAGCCGTCATTACAAAGCCAGTGCTTGGCCGAAGGGGTGAACCTAGGAAATGAGAAGTGGGGCAGTTTCCTGTTGCTTTTTTGTCTGTGCCTGAAGATGCCATGGAATATTATACTGCCGAACCCGGTGAAACGTGTAAGTCAACCGACCTCGGAGCCATCATGCCTTCCAGCGTTCAGTCTGCAAGTGTATGTGAGTTAAATACGCGGCTATCCATCTATTTCCGTCTAGCGTTGTGACCTAGTTTAGCTTCAAACCTTTCTTCATTAGATCATTGAAAAATTAGTTTATCCTTTGTCGCTGTGGCTCCCTACTCCACCACTTAGCCTCCAGGGTCGAGTCTGGTGCCTGAAGGCTGGTTGGATCCTCAACAGCTCCACCATTAGCTGCCATAAATGTCCTAGGCATCACTGAATAGTCGTACTAGGAAAATGAGGAGTGATGTAGTTTCCCATTGCCGAGTCTATTATAAATAGTAATTGATAACCAATCTTCTATATATATAAAATAATATGACCTGATTGACTGACTGACCGAAAGATTCATCATCGCCGAGCCAAAACTACTGGACATAAATAAATGAAATTTTGAGGATATATTTATATTAGAGTGTAGGCGCTCACTAAAGGAGAATGTTTTTGTTATTCCGTCGCTAAGGAGGCGATAAGAGAGGTGAATTATTTAAATGAGTATATCTATATATAAAAAACTTAAAAGTTTGCATACGTAAAAAATGGTATTTGGAATCTCCTTTAAAAATAAAGGAACACGTATTTTTTTTAAAAAAAAACGAATAAACGTGGGCTTAACGGGGGTGACTAAGGGGGTGGGGGGGAATTAAGAAAAAACCATAACTACAGTATATCTCAGAAACGTAATATGTTACAGATGTGAAAATTGGTATTTTGTATCTCTTTTGAAAATAAAGAAATATGTACCTACGTTTTGTTTTCCGAAAAACCACTTAAGGTGGGGGTGGAATTGATTGGAAAGGGGGGATGAATTATTCTTATTAGGGTAGTAATATCTCAAAACTGTAGATAATACAGATGGCAAAATTTGTATTTGAAGTTAGTTGAATTATTTGTATGAGGAGACAAAAACTAAAGATGAAGCAGATGTAAAAATTTGTATTTGGATTCTCCTTTAAATATAAAGAAACACGTATTCTTTTGTATTCGTAAAGTCTACTTAACGGGGTGAAAGAATTGAACAATTAGATTAATTATTTGTATGAGGGTACGTATATCTAAAAAGAAACGAAAGATGTTGCAGACGGGAAAAATGGTATTTGGAATCCCCTTTGAAAATAAGTAAACACGCATTTGGTGGGGAAACTTGAAGGGTGGGGGTTGAGTTGAATTCTTTTTATCTGAATGAAACCCTGCAACCTGTTTCCCAGTAATTGACCGTGCCAGGGATGGTATGAATGAAGCCCCCATCTTGCGGTGAGGATAGAAATTGTGCCGGCTGCCGAGGCCTATCGCATTCCTCTGTGGCAATGAATAATGACAGACAGATGAAATTAAATTATAATGGAAAGTGTTGCTGTAATTAAAGATGCCAGCGAAATCGGAGTACCCGGATGAAAATCTCTCCCGCCTTCGCTTTGTGCAGCACAAATCTCGCATGGAATGAGCAGGATTTGAACCACGGAACCCAGCGTGAGAGGCGGACGCGTTGCCGCCTAAGCCACGGAGGCTATGAATTATTTTTATCTATACAGAGTGAAGCGTAATTCGCGCACTCCTGCGTCGCAGCGCGACTCCTCACATGCCAGCAATAAAAAAATATATCTTACAAAATTTCGTCTTGCGAGTACATCCGGTAGAAAACGGACGCTAAAGAGTAGCAATCTGGCAACACTGTAACCATATGTAGGGTAACTATCGCTATCAGCACGTCCATGTCGTGCTGTACAGTTGGTGCAGTGGGTAGAGTTTTTCGTTGGCATACAGGAGGTCGATGGTTCGATCCTGGGTTGAGGCGCATTTTTTATTTGCTAATTTCCATCTGACATTACCTACTGTGATAGAGTAAGACAACGTTTCTGAGGTCACATGTATCCTAAATTTACAACATAATAATCATCATCATCATCTGTTTACCCTCCAGGTTCGGTTTTTCCCTCGGACTTAGCGAGGGATCCCACCTCTACCGCCTCAAGGGCAGTGTCCTGGAGCTTCAGACTCTTGGTCGGGGGATACAACTGGGGAGTATGACCAGTACCTCGCCCAGGCGGCCTCACCTGCTATGCTGAACAGGGGCCTTGTGGAGGGATGGGAAGATTGGAAGGGATGGGCAAGGAAGAGGGAAGGAAGCGGCCGTGGCCTTCAGTTAGGTACCATCCCGGCATTCGCCTGGAGGAGAAGTGGGAAACCACGGAAAACCACTTCCAGGATGGCTGAGGTGGGAATCGAACCCACCTCTACTCAGTTGACCTCCCGAGGCTGAGTGGACCCCGTTCCAGCCCTCGTACCACTTTTCAAATTTCGCGGCAGAGCCGGGAATCGAACCCGGGTCTCCGGGGGTGGCAGCTAATCACGCTAACCACTACACCACAGAGGCGGACATAATAATAATAATAATAATAATAATAATAATAATAATAATAATAATAATAATAATAATACATTGAGATACGTACTAAACAGCATGCGGTTACCAGACGCAACACGCAATGTTGAAAGGCAGAATTATTGGGACCATGGTGATAACACATACAAATTGTAACCGAGTTTGGACATTATTCGCAGAGCACGTTGCTAGGCCTGCTGGTAACGTAAGGCCCTAACGAAATGTAATGGACCTGAACGGGGCAAGAATAATAGTTGGTACTAATCTATGGGACCATTGGAGGAGGGTACAAAGAAAACAGGTTTCACATCTAGTAGATGAAGTGGTGCGAATAAATTCACGCCCATGACGTGGAAAGGGCGCCTTTCAAAGCTGACCAATGAAAACGATTGTTCGTCCAATTCTAGGATCGTAGTATGTAAGTGCAAATGGTTTCTAGAGGACCCACTGCAATCGCTGTTGACGATTAAGATGCCAGGTACCATACCACCCGGACTACATTTACGAAATAAAAAACATACGCCTCAACCTAGGATCGACCACTCGACCTCCTGCATGCTAACCCAAAACTCTATCCATTGCAGCAACTGTACAATACGAGTAATGTCTGCTGACAGAGATAGTTACCCTACATGTGGTTACAGTGTTGCCAGATTGCTAATCTTCAACGTCGTTTTTCTGCCGGATATACTCGCAAGATGAAATTTTGTAGGAGACATTTTTTTATTGCTGGCATGTGAGGAGTCACGCTGCGACGCCCGAGTGCGCGAATTACGCTTCACTCTGTATAAATAAAATCGTAACGAGCGTGTGTCTGTACATTGAATATTTTGGTGAAATTTCCGTACAGTTATCCGTTTCAGGTGTTATAATGACCATCTGCATACTTTTTAGCTGTGGTGTGTTTGTCCGTTTGTCTGTTTGTCTGCTTGTCTGAGTTCTTATAACTTGAAAACTACTGGATGTACTTCTACCATACTTGATACTTGGAAACCACCTGTCGTTGGATAGGTTTTAGGGCCAATATTATTTCTGAATATCTAAATTTACTGGGGGTTTATCCGAAACCGAACCATGATTTTGCACTCCTACAAAATATGCACACCCAAAATTAATGTAAAATACCATCCTTAATGGAAATAAATTTCTAAAACTTTTTCTCACTTGCATAATTTCTATAGGGGGATAATTAAGGGAGATATCATTAACGAACGGTTTTCAGTACAAGTCCCAACGGACTTAACTCAAAAGCAGGTGCGTGTAAAGGGTATTTCTTATAACTTGAAAACTACTAGAGATATTTCAACCAAACCCCTTATTTAGCATCCACCTGTTGAAAGGTAAGTTTTAAGGATAATACCATTTCAAAATACCGGAATGGACTGGGGGTTTATTGGGAACCGAAACAATTATTTTACTCTCCCACAAAATATACAAGACGAACCTGACTGGAAATCGACCAATCTTGATGGAAATCCATTTCTAAAACTATTTTTCTTTCCTCATGTACATTTATTGACAGGAGGATTAATAAGGAACATATCATGAACGGTCGGTTTTGCAGGCTAAGAACAGCAGACATAGCCCAAAACTTGTTGTACGTGAGCAGATTCCTTATCTATGTAAATTATATAAATAAAATTGTAACGACCGTGTGTCTGTACATTGACTATTTAGGGAGATATTTTATTACAGCTATCCGTTTAAGGAGTAATAATGACCATCTGCACATTTTTGGTTTAGTTTCCGGAAAGTATTAACTTTTACTCCCCTCACCCAAAATCAAGATTGCGACACAATCTGCCAGACGAGGTAGAAAATTGAAATTTGGCAAAATTACACGCTTTAGCCTTTAACTGACGGGAAACTTCCAAGGTCCTTAAATGTTTTCACTTTTTTCAACGAAGAATATAGAAATATGCACGCATTTTTAATGGCGGTGCAGAGATTCGTTTCGAGATATTTCGTGGCTAAGCGGTAAGCCCTATCACAAAACGAATGGAACAGTCTCTGTTCAATTTGGAGTGACCTACAAACTTGGTCCTATTACGTTTTGTCGTCTCCCTCTCTCTCTCTCCCTTATACGTTAGATTTGGCTGTATTTCTCGATTGTACATAAATTTTGTGCTTTTTGCGCTATTTTTCATAGTTTGACTCATTTATAAGGAAGATAGTCATAAAATTTGGGACGCACCTTGACACGATAAATCGCCATTTGCGAATTAAATTTCATTATTCCACCTTCCACATCGGAATGCGAAAAATAATGTAATGTGTTTAAAATTTACCCGAATTTCACCCCCATTGAAATATTTTAACTCAGTAGAACGCATAAACATGGGAGAAAAGAGAAAATGTTTTAGGACCAAACATGTAGACCGATAAAAGGGGCGTCTGTTGGCGCAAACAGTTGGTTACTGGGGGTTTCTCCGAAACCGGAACCACGATTTTTCACTCCCACAAGCTGAAATCTACCATCCTTAATGGAAATCAATTTCTTAAACTATTTTTCATGTCCATTTCGATAAGAGGATTAATATGGGAGATATCATTAACGGACGGTGTTTCAGCACAAGTCCCAACGGACTTACGGTAACTCAAAAGCGGGTAGATGTAAAGCGTATTTCTTATAACTTGAAAACTACGGAAGATATTTCAACCAAACTTTATATGTAGCATCCACCTATTCAAAGGTAGCTTTTAAGGTCCATACCATTTCAAATTACCGGGATGGACTAGGGGTTTGTAGGGAACCGATACAATGATTTTACACTCCAATAATATATACAAGACCAACGTAACTGGAAATCGACCAACCTTGATTGAAATCCATTTCTAAAACTTTTTTCTCGTGTGCATTATTTGACAGGAGGATTAATAAGGGAGATATCATGAATGGTTGGTTTTGCAGGCTATGTCCAGCGGACATGGCCCAAAAGGTGTTGTACGTGGAGCATATTCCTTATATATGTACATAAATAAAATCGTAACGAACGGGCGAATTGGCCGCGCGGTTAGGGTCGCGCACCTGTGAGCTTGCATCCGAGAGATAGTGGGTTCGACCCCACTGTCAGCAGCCCTGAAGATGGTTTTCCGTGGTTTCCCAATTTCAAACCAGGAAAATGCTGGGGCTGTCCCTTAATTTAGGCCACAGCCGCTTCCTTCCCATTCCTAGACCTTTTCTATCCCATCGTCGCCATAAGACCTCTATGTATTGGTGCGACGTAAAGTAAATAACAAAAAAAAGAATCGTAATGAACGTGTGCCTTTATATTGATTATTTTGGCGAAATGTTCGTACAAGTATTAGTTTAAGGGGGTAATAATGAAGGTCTGCAATTTTTTTAAGGATTTAGTTCAGTAGAAGTCCCAATTTTACCCCTTCCCCCAAAATCAAGATTGCGGCCCAATCTGCCAGACGAGCTAGGAAGTTGAAATTAGGCAAAATTATACGTTTTAGTCTGTAACCGACGGAAAACTTCCAAGATCTTTAAATTTTTCACTTTTATCCCCGAAGAATATTGAAATATGGAGGTAATTTTAATGACTGTGCAGACCTTCGTTTCGAGGTATTTCGTGGCTAAACGTAAGTCCTTTCACAAAATAGATGGCACAATTTTAGTTCAATTTGGAGTGATCTACAACATTGGTCCTATGACTTTTTGTCGTATCTCTCCATTATACGTTTACATTTTTCTCTATTTCTGGAATGTAAGTAAATTTTGCACTTTTTACACTTATAATTCATACTTTGAATCACTTATTGAAATGATGGTATCATCGAATTCTACACGAACATTGGCCCACCCAGTAACCATATATGAACTAAATGCTATGTTTGTTGCTGTCGCGTAATTATCTGTAAAGCACTGAGAGACTATCTTCTCCTAATTTCACCCTATTCAACGTTTCTAACTCAATCTGACCCATGAATAACTAAGGTACGAGAAAATATCATAGGACAGCCATTTAGATTGTTAAATACGGCGTCTTATGTTACAATCCGTTTGTCGATATGATGTACCGTTTAGCAGCAGCAGTTAATCTGTAAATGAAGGTCTGCAATATTGTAGAGAAGCATATACATTCGCATGTCGATTTATATATCCGTTGGTGTCGATTTGTGGCGAGTGAGAAAGGGTGTGTATTGTGTGTATTGTGTGCTATTGTATCAGTACTCTTAACATCAACTTTGACTGGCAGTAGGAACGGAGTCCTTCTCCAAATCCTGTCTGACTGATATTAGTAACGTGAGCCTACCATTGTAATGAATAATTCCCTTCTCGATTTGACTTGCAGAAGACAAGGGAGCATGCAATTTTGTTCAAAACTCCCCTACCTGATTGTGATGGCTTTAAGCAACGGTGCCCGCCATTATAAACAAAAGTACCCTTCTGAATTGTGACGGGCATTAGGCATAGTGGCCTGCTATTTTAATGGAAACTCTCTAACTCGCTGTGACTGGCTGGAAGTAGTAAAAGGTGCCTGTCATTATAATGATAGCAGCACAACTAAATTTTGACTGGCAGTAGGAAAGTTGCCTGCCATTATAATAAAAACTCATCAACTGTAATCTGTCTGGTTGTAGGAAAGGGAGCCTGTAACGAAAACTCCCCAAATCGATTGTGACCGGCAAGTGAGCCTGCCGTTATCGTCAAAACTCCGCACCTCACACATTATGTTGGGAACAACGTATGGGGACCTTCCCATGCTGTTTCTCAGATAACGACCAGAGACATGCAATTTGAAAAAATCTTATTCACTGCAAGTACAGTAATTTACCTCGATATCCGTATACAATGTAGAATACCGTAGCGAAGCACGGGTACTTTTGCTAGTGAGAAACGTAAATCTCTAAAATTGAAGATGTTGCAGTCGTGGTTGTTGGTATTTGGAAGCTCTGTTATAAACCAACGAATTTTTTTTTTTTTTTTTTGTTTTCGTAAAATTCACTTAAGTGGGAGGGTGAAAGGAAGTGAAGGAATTAATTCTTTTTATGAGGATATTTATCTCAAAAACTGAAGATGTTAAAGACGTGAAAATTGGTATTTGTTATCTCCATTTAAAAAAAATATAGGTATTTTTGTTTGTTTTCGGAAAATCCACGTAGGTAGGGATGGGGATGGGCGAAGGACTAATAAAGGGGTTGAATTATTTTTATGGGTATACTTATATCTCAAAACTGAAGATGTTACAGACATGAATATTTGTATTTGGAATATGTTTTAAAAATAAAGAATCACGTTGTTTTGTTTTATCAACTTGATAGAAGACTGTTTTTCACATGTACAGTTCTATATCGCGTGGCCATCTTAACCGCAAAAGGCAATACCACAAACGTGGTTTTCAAAGAGTTTCTGGGGTAAATGAATCGCATTTTTCGGTGAGTTTTTATACTTTAGGGATT
The DNA here is from genome assembly GCF_040414725.1 of Anabrus simplex. Classification (NCBI taxonomy): domain Eukaryota; kingdom Metazoa; phylum Arthropoda; class Insecta; order Orthoptera; family Tettigoniidae; genus Anabrus; species Anabrus simplex. The sequence goes on along the minus strand of NC_090265.1, from coordinate 308,032,517 downwards.
TTCAAATAATGTCTTAGTATACTTTTGGGCTGGGGGACTATCTGAAATTAGCGTGGACAGTTTTGGGTGGACGAGAAACCGACACCATTATGAGGCAACCAGTGTACGTCATATGGATGGAAGAACGACACAATTTTCGTGGACGGAAAGTCATGTGCTTGGAAGATGTTAATGTTGCACATATCAGACCTGTAAATATAGGCTGTAAGCAAAGCAATGGCGAATAATTTTAACGAGAAAACATTAAAATTCTGAACACTGCGGAATGAAGAGAAAATTATTTATTGGGCATAAATTTGTGCGCCCTGGACTAAAGGCACGACCTATTATATTTTCTCGTAATTACACAGTTCTTTATTCTTTACAGCACCATCGTAACTTCGTGATTCCGTCCACCAAAATGGCACCGTTCTACCATTACCCGCATCAATAAAAGTAAACATCCACTTGTTTGATACTATTTATGAAAAAGTCCATTGCACATTTTTTACAAAATGTTCTACGGAAAACGTACACACCACACATGAACAAGAGTGGTGTATGCTAACACATTTTTAACATCTATTTAAGTGAATAAGAAATTGTTTGAAATTAGGTTAGAATATAAGTAGGTCATGTTCCCTTACCACTTCACCGCCTCGTACAACCTTCTCCGCATATTTTAATTACTTTTATCTTTTTTGAAATTATTTTTGTTTTAAGCACAACAAAGGTACTAATTTAAGATGGTTTTTGAGAAGAAAAATTCTATATAATTTCACCTAAGCAATGTTAAGTAGCTGAAAAATGTTGTTAAGGAATGAAACATGTTTTACAAATAATTTGCTTAAAGCAAATATATAACACAAACAGGTGGAAGTTTACTTTTACTGGTTTAATGTAAATAATATTTGACAGGGAAATATAGCTGATTTCTTGCAAAGTCGTCCTATCATCCCTCCTTTTACAAGTTGTTTTACGTCGTACCGATACAGATAGGTCTCATGGGGACGATGGGATATAAAAGGGCAACGAGTGGGAAGGAAGTAGCCGTGACCTTAATTAAGGTACAGCTCCAGCATTTGCCTGGTGTGGAAATGGGAAACTACGGAAAACCTTCTGTAGGGCTGCTGACAGTGGGGTTCGAATCCACTATCCCCCGAATGCAAGCTCACAGTTGCACGTCCCTAACCACACCGCTGACTCACTGGGTATCATCCATTGTCTAGCACTGTTTGCTTTCTTTTTGTGCCTCGGGTTGGTAACGCAAAGAATTCAGAAGAAATGGATACTAAAGTGCAGTGCTAAAGGTAGATAATGGTTTCCGAGCAGTACAATATAGTAAGTCATTTTGTACGTTATAATATTTGAGGGTCTACCTGGCTGAGGCGGTAAGACGTGCTCGGTTCGCCAGGAAGGACGTGGGTTCGAATCACCGTCAGGAGGTCGTAAAATTTAAGAAACGAGATTTCCACTTCCGGAGGTGCACATGGCTCTGCGGTTCACTCAGCCTATACCACAAATGAGTACCAGGTTAATTCCTGGGGGCAAAGGTGGCCGGGCGTAGAATTAACCACTGTACCCCATCAAGTGCCGAGGTTACGGATAGTTGAAGCTTTTACCTTCCACCCCTCCAAGGGCCTTCATGGCATGTACGGAGATGACTTTGCTTTTAATATAAATATTTATGTAAGAACTGCACAAAGAATTTACAAGAAGAGGACACTAAAGCGCAGTACTAAAGCTAGGCAATGGTCTCATAAATAATAATCTCTCGTAATCTATGCATATAAGGTCAGTAGCACCATCTAGCCTATACGCAAGCTCTTATTAACGTCCTTTTTTCTCCTCATTTGAACGCTGAAAAGTATATAATTACAAGAGTTTGAAATGAAAACTGCACTCTGTTAGTTCGCGCACTGTTTCATTAGTGAATTTAAAGATGCTTTACTCTCTTCAATACAACTCTTCTTCAGTGGTCCTAATGCAGAACAGTTTCGGCAGCAGGCTGCGTAAGGCACAGCACACTGTCTCTCCTCACGATCGATTTGAATGTTAAGCATGGATACATTTTTTGGTTGGGGGTCTGTCTAGAATTAGCGTGGACAGTTTTCCGACACCACAGTAATAATGGCAACCAGTTAATGTCATCAATGTGTACTAGGTTGGGGAAAACAAATCCCTGCTTCTATGCTTCTCCGTGTTGAGGAAGAACTACTTTGTTGGTGCATCCTTATTAAATAACTCAGCGTACTGTTCTTCAGCGTGAAGTAAATTCGGCCCATTCTGACACCCCAATCCGTACGACCGGAAATACTATTCCACGATAAACATTCTCCTTCGCTGTGAGAAACCATAATTGTAGGAATCAGAGCAACACTGAATTTGCAATATGTTTGGAATGGCGCAATAAGAGTTCTCAGGAATGGCAATCTCTGTTAAATACCCAGCACCCTGCAAAGGGATTTGATCTACCCCGGAGAAACTTAGTTGCCCTCAGCAGAGTCCGAACAAGTCATGGACGATGTGATGCTTTACTTCTTATATGGGGCATGCGTCCTTCCCCTACATATTATTGTAGTGACGCGAAAAAGACAATGCAACATATTGTTTTCAGATTGTACGAAGAGGTCATTTTCAGGATCTAGGAAAGACTTCGTGAGAGCTTCTGATCAAGCTATGCAGTGGCTGGACGACTTAGATCTTATATTACGACTCCCCAATGCTTTGCTGACTGTTCATTTGTGACGTATATGTTTATTTAGATATCTGTAAATGTAGATATTTGTAAATTCTCATATTTATATGCATAATACCATAGATACTGAAAATATTTTCATTATGTATATACGCTCTATAAATACATACTTCGTTGCTAGTGAAATGTGGACAGCAGATGAGCAAAAATTTCATTTTGTTTGATCGCATATCTGATTAGTTAACTTCAGACACCAATAACACACGTGCATACAAACAGATCAGCCAGGCTGATACACTCTGGAGTATACTGTATACTGTATGTGCATGGGGGCTGTTCTAGCTGTTGTGCAGAGCTACCATACTTTAGAGATTAGTAGTTTCCAACGAATTCCGTCATGACTGCATATTCATCTAATTAGATATAGGTCAAACGTGATCTTCTTCTTTATCATATATCCCACAGTGCAGGGTGTTTGCTTCTCTCTTTATTGATTATTTGATTGATTTGCGGATTTAACACCTGGTAACGCTACAGATTCACTGACTTCATGTCAAATTCTATTACGCCTATCCTTATTTGTCTCCGTTTTCCTCGATGTCTTTCTCCGTCAACGTCATGGTCGAAGGCCACTAAATAAAATTTTGCCGGGCTGAGTGGCTCAGACAGTTGAGGCGCTGGACTTCTGACCCCTACTTGGCAGGTTCGATCCTGGCTCAATCCGGTGGTATTTGAAGGTGCTCAGATACGTCAGCCTCGTGTCGGTAGATTTACTGGCACGTAAAATAACTTCTGCGGGACAAAATTCCGGCACCTCGGCGTCTCAGAAAACCGTAAAAGTAGTTAGTGGGACGTAAAGCAAATAACGTTATTATTATTATCTAAATAAATTTTAATTTGTCATCGTATGTGGGATCGTTGGTGCGGCAAGAATTCTACTGGAGAAACACAGAGAAAGAAAAGTAAGGCAGGCTTCTCTAGATTTAGAAAAATGCATTTGACAGGGTGATACTGAATCTCACGTTACGCTCATTATGAAAGCACAGAGTTCCAGAAGACTTGATCCATTTGGTTAAGATTCTGTGTATAGGCACAAGCAGTGTAGTCAAATGTCAGGTGGATGTAACAGACAGGTTTCACTTCACAGTAGGTATCCATCAGGGATCAGTGCTCTCTCCATGGTTCTTCATGTTAGTGACGAACCTAGTTACCTCTGACATACAACGACCCGTTCCCTTCAACTTGCAGACGTTCGTGATGATATGATTCGGAAAGATCTTAAACCGCAAGTGATGGAGTTGAAGGAAGCACTGGGAAATTTTGGATTACGTTTAAGTATCAAGAAGACAGAATACCTTGCACCCAGAGAGGAAGTAGAAACGATCTAGATTGAAGATCGATACACTGATAATCGTAAGTCTTGCATATATATCGGAGGGTCGATTCAGAATGACGGAAGCCGAAGTGAAGTGAAGAGAGCGATCAGCTGTCTGTAAATAGAAATGCCTAACTGTAATTCTCTGTGATTAGAGAATTGCAGTTAAACTCAAGTCCAAGCTGTACAGATAGTAAGCCAGTAGCACTGTACAGTATGTGAATGTTGACCAGTTAGTAGGATGGTGGAGGAAAGAGTTAGTGTAATGGAAATACAAATGCTGACTCTTTTGTTCTCATTTAGGCTGAGTGGATCTAGAACCAGTCCTCAGATCCTGGTAAAATTCGCTGACCTAGCCGGGAGACGAACACGGGGCCTCCAAGTGAGAGGCAGACTCACTACCCCTAGACTGCAGGGCCCTATTTTTTAATGTGAGGGAATATGCGTTTCAGCTTATCTTCTGTGTCGCTTTCCCATTTCATCTCTCAAACTTTCGGCGATTCATAGTACAAATTTGCTCGCTTCTTTTTAAAGGAAGTTGGGATCAGACCCCAATAAAAGGCGCGTCTTTTAGTTAGTATGATTTGGCTCCTAGCATATATTCATTGTCATTCTAGTGCTCATATCAAATTATGCCGCAAAAGTGTTCCATACGATTATGCTTTATAAGGAAGAAAGTACAGGACATCGAAATGCTCTGTACTCGTGTCCACCCAACCGCCAGCAATGATAGGAAGCAATGAGGCGTATGAAGATGATGTTGGGAAGGAAACGTTTGGAACGAGATAGCGAGTAGGGTTTACCTTGCGACGACGAGGACGACAACGGTAGTGATAAAGAAAGTCTTAAATAAAGTAGGAGTGTGAGGATCGATACTCTGTTGGCCGCAGCTCTGTGTGCGGGCTGCGCCGCGCCCAGGGAGTATCTCGCCGACAATCAAGTTCGATTATTAAACATGCTGCATTGTTGTGCGGTATACGATTATTACTGTGTGGGGAAAGAACAGTACGAGATATCTCCTCGTAATTCTAATAATAGGAGAAGGGAGAAATCTGATATTTTTACTCTGAATTTGCCTTGTTAAAAGGTATTTCACCATTACTATGTTGGGGTGTGATATGCCCCATTTAGTATTTATTGATGTAAACACTAATAACTGAATAAAATGTGAAATTTGTTTTATGTTTTATTACAAGTGTTTTATGGCAAACACGAACATGATCAGTGATCAATTATGTGTGAGTAAATAATTCGAAGATAAGGGAAATAGATGATGTGATCAAACTTTTAAAGAGTTACAGTCGCAGACTCGATAGTTTTCTATAGTTTTCTAATAGCAAGTTCGTAGATACGTCCCTCTTCTCCATTAGCTTCTTCAGGTTTGCTCTTGTTGGTCTCGAATGTGATGAGGAGTCTATGATGTATCTGTGGTGTGAATGTAGCTGAAAGATGATGAAGTCAAGCCATCTGTTGTTGCCACTCGTTGGATGATTTGCACCTCTTCATAGATGTTAACCCCTTCATCCTACAATGCCTCAGTGATGGATGATGTGCCCGTGTGATGACGCGTGTTCCGTAAAATCTTTCTGTATTTTAAATAAATGTGTATAAAAAGAAAAAATATTATTTTAGTAATTTACTTGAAATTATTTTAAATTGTTCGGAGGTAGATGCAGCAATGAATAACCTCCTACAAAACAGTATTTTAAGGTAACATATAATTTAATCACAATACATCCTTTATTGGTGTCAGATTATCTATTAAAGGTATCTGAGTTCTTCAGTATCCTTAATGCCGTCACTAGCGAAAGCCTTTGTAGCTGCTTGACGTCATTCATTGCTGTGATCCCAACGGTCGTTCTTTGTTTTATGTGTGTGGTAAATGTGCCGTGTGTTTGAAATGTGACTCATAGATAAGTGGAATAGTTCACCAGTTGTAGCTCCTTGTTGTTGATGAGGATGTCATCCCTGTGAATAGATCGTCCGCTCTTTCTAAGGACCATTAACACGACATTGTCGTGTTTTATGTGACGGACATTTTCTCTCACCCATGCCGTTGAATGCTTACAGGCTTCTTGTAGCTGTTCTTGTGTCTTGAGACCACTGCCATACAACTTCAGTAACGGTGGCTTGTATGGCGTCCATTACTACGATATTGAAAAGGAAGGGACTCACCGAATTCCCCCTGTAGAATCCCGTCCGTCTGTTTAACAGCGTCTGATTTTTTCAACTCGTTGTTTATTTAAATGTAGTTATAAGCAAGGATGTTATTTACATTCTTGTGAGGTAGTGTTCTTTCTCTAAGAGCCCTTCAAATTTAATTATAAACTTTCGTCTAAAAACTTTTTTTTTCCTTTTGCTAGGGGCTTTACGTCGCACCGACACAGATAGGTCTTATGGCGACGATGGGATAGGAAATGCCTAGGAGTTGGAAGGAAGCGGGCGTGGCCTTAATTAAGGTACAGCCCCAGCATTTGCCTGGTGTGAAAATGGGAAACCACGGAAAACCATTTTCAGGGCTGCCGATAGTGGGATTCGAACCTACTATCTCCCGGATGCAAGCTCACAGCCGCGCGCCTCTACGTGCACGGCCAACTCGCCCGGTGTCTAAAAAAACTAGATGGAGTATTTTAGCTTTCTGTGCTGATATCTTAGTGACTCCTATGTCTCGATCTTGAGACAAGTCATGCAATGTATGGTCGAGCGACCTTTTTCATATTTTAGCTCTAGTAACCTGTTCGTGGTGACTTTTGTAAATATTTTAAAAGGAGTGCATTCCATTGCTACGCCCTTGTATTTATTCGGGTCTCCCACGTCTCCTTTTCCTTTGTTTAGGATTTTTGCGATTGAATTCCTTCATCTGTCGGGGATGGTTGAATTTACAAGACATTGGTTCATACGATAGGTCCATGATTCCTTTAATAGCGGGGATGCCGTTCAATATCTAGTTTTTCCGCACGCTTTACCTTTCTTGGACTGTTTGATTGCTGCTTCTCTTTCGCTTGTAGTGAACAGACTGTGTGTAATGTTGCTCGATTCCATTACTGGGTGAGTCTAGTTTCCTTGCGCTGTAATATATACTGAAAATGATTATTCCAGGTGTCCACTGGTATTTGTCTTGGGCATATTAACTGCCCCGCTTGCAAGGCTTTAGTAGGTCGCGTTCAGCTGCTTCTCTTCCAGTGCGATATAGGCTTCCCTCGTTATTTTCAGTATCTCCTTGAATTCTTCAATTTCCATAGCGTACTCTTTTAGGTTTCGTGGTTATTTAGATTTCTTCGCATTATGCAATGATTCTAGAGTAATATTTCTTGATTCATAATATTCTATCTTGATCTGGGGTTTGGACCCCATTCGTTTGCACCGCCTTGGTGTGAGTAGACCGTGCCTTATTTATTATATCTCCGGAAGAGTCTGATTTAGTTTCTCATTGTGTGTACTAATTACCCGATATGAGCTTTCCTATATTCACTTTTTCAGATTATCTTCATCGATATTTCTTAAGAAATGTTGCTGGTCATGTGTTTTTTTGTGAATAGCTTTCTTATTCAATGGCTGTGTAATAGTAGACTAGAAGGTGATTCCTGATCATATCGTCTATTACTTCCTGCTTGGAGTTGTACATGTTTATCTTGATGGACATGCTTTCAATCGTACCTACTTCACCCATTCCGACTATATTAGATTTTAATAAGTGGATCACAAGCAGTCAATAACTAAGGTGATTTTCTGATCTACTGTCAGTTATACTCTAGTACAGTATCGAAATTATACTCGCCGTACAGCCACACTTTACACAGTTTGCACACAACACAGTCTCATAATGTTCTGTTTGTGGTACACTAATTATCATAACGACCACTACCACACGTCCATTCGTAGAAACACTCTTCGTTCACTGTCACTTGCCGATCCTCAGTCGAACTCTCCCACGCTGCACCAGAGGCACGACGCTCATTCCACAGCAGCTGGATACGAGAGACTTGAATTTGATAGCTAACATACTAGCGGCAAACCAAGTGCAAATCAGTGACGGGTTATCCCAATCAGACCATCAAACCATCGGAGTACTACAAGGGGACTCATTGAGCCCTTTATTGTTCAATACGCCGACCAGGATATCCCTACAAAAATCAAAGAGGGAGCACAAAATGTAACCATATACATATATGCGGATGATATGGCACTAACCGCTGATAACATAAAAGATTTGCAAAACGGGATGGAACTTATTACACAATGGGCGGATGACAACGAACTAAGGATGAATCTAAAGAAGACAGAATCAATGTTATTCAGGAGAGGAAGACGCTTATCGAAAGGAGACTACATTGTATGTGGGGGACATAAAATAACATCGAAAAACCAATTCACATGTCTAGGGACGTCTCCAGGACGACCTTCTCAGTACACATAAAGAAGAGACTAGCTGCTGCACTTAGAAGCATAACTGAAATCACACATCTGCAAAGAATGTCACTGGAGACGGCCATGAAACGTTTTCAAGTCAAAGCGCTACCAACGCTCACATACGGATTAGAAGTAATATGAGAACTGGAAAGCATGAAACCGAGATACCTTAAGAGGATCCTGGGGGTGTCTAAATTCACCCGATCCCGGTGAGTGAATGTTTTATCCCGGAAAACCTTCTTGATAGAGGATTTAAGACTGCAAATGCCTCTCCAGCAAACTCCGGCGTACGAGGAACTGTTACGAGAACTACGAAAGAAAAGGGAATCATCGAGGAAAGATTTTACAGTACAGACGCACTGATTAAAGATTGGATGAAAGAGGAATATGAGTTGAGATATTTGGTGACACGCTTTGCAATACACGGCTTTCACCACCGCATCTGTGCCAAGAAATCCTACCACCGGGCCAGCCAGGAGTGTGTATGCGTATTGTGCAAGAACAGTGTGATACATATCACGTAATGAAATGCAAGAAGAGAACAGTCTCTCTCTGAATCAGTTTCGGTCTGAACAAAGTTTTCCTTGAGTGAATTGTAATTTACTTGATGTAATATGCAAAATTTGCACATTGTGCGCAATAAAATTTATTATTATAAAAATGAGATTTCGTCTGCCTGTTTGTTTTCATTTGATCACTGGCACGGATATAGCTTGAATCCTAAGTTATTCAAGGGATACTTTTAATTTAAATGTATTTCATCATTTCGAACTAGTTAGACTAGGGGATTTTACATGATTATGTCCGAAATTTGGGCAATTATCGCCCCATATCAACTAGAATAACAGGTTGACAACGTCAAAAAGTAAAGCGCACCTTGAGGCCCTGAAATTAATGTTTCTACACGAAACATCACATGAATTTTCTTCGTAACTCTTCAGTTTTCAAGTAAATTCGATTTTCTTGTGTTTTTGACTGTGTTCATCTTCACTGATGTACGCTACTCATTTTGCGCGAATGTAGGGGGCCACGCAAAGCTATGTTCGACATCATTGGCCATCATTAGTGTAGTCTTTTTTCTTCTGTTAACAAGCCAGCTGAAGTATGAGCGCACCATTCAGCGGAAAGTGTTTGGAGGCTACAGTTGTATTGCTGAGAGTCCCAAACATGCTTATCCAAATTATTAAGAACTACTGTGGGCTAAAGTTTGTTAATTCAGGCACTTCCATCACTATCGTCATCGTATTATACTTATACATCGCGTTTCTGTCTTTTAAAAACTGTGTCAGTTTAGTATTCATGTTTAGGAGGTTTAGATTTCACATTTCATTTTGCTTAGTCTTAGAATTCACTTCTCTTATTCAATGACTATCATATGTGCAATACCCCATTTTTAATTACAGTAAAATATTTGCTAATAATTTATTTTGTGAGACATGGTGTGACGACCACGGATTCCGAGCTGAATCGGTATTTCTGTCAGGCTCATCCTGTAATCATTTCCTTGTCATCTCCCTTCGTCAGTTCCTGTTATGTCCTGATTCCGGCGGTGTTAGAGTATTCAAGGCCTGAAGAGACTTTCATTTTCCCGCATATCACAGATCTTCCGTTTTCTTTCTCAATACTTTTATTTGTCGAAGTTCCGGACCTTCTTTCTTCCTCCTTCAAGTTGTTTAAGTAGTCATCAATAATCATCGTCATTAATAGGGGATAGATTTAGCATTCGAGACCTAAGGAGGCTTTCATTTTCCTGCCTTTCCCTAGCCTGTACTAGCTGATGTACCCGTGCTTCGCTACGGAATTCTACATTGTATACAGAATTCTAGGTTAGGTAGTGTACACATTATGAGTAAGATTGTATTAAATTGCATAGCTCTTAACGTTACCCTAGAAACGCGACGGGGAAGTCACCAAACGTCCTTTCTTATGTGAAGACTGGGTTAGGGAATTTTCACTTTAACGGTCTAACCCAGTCTCCACATAAGCCCTCTTGACTACCATCAGTCACGATAAAGTTGGGAATTTTTCATTATAATGGTAGACACTCACTCTCCACCTGCCTTTTTACATCCTCAGAAAGACTGTCTTAGTGGTTTTCCCAACTGAAATCAAATACGTCATTACAATGACGCCAGTAGGAATGTCGCTATTAAAAGCAATGCTATCATATGAAATAGTCCGGCCCCGCGGTGTAGGGGAGCAACGCGTCCGCCTGCCAATCTAACAGTCCAAAGTTCCAGAGATGGCATGACAAGGCCGTAGACAGCCGTAAGCCATGAGCACTCCTCTGCTATTACTCCGTTAAGTGTGGACGCTGCTCATTCCAATCAGCGCCTCAGAGTAGGAGTCAAATAACTGGAATACTATGATGAACCAGTATGTTACGGACCAGCAGTATCAGAAAATTTATAAACCAGAGGAATGGCATGCTAAAGAAGAAAGTTTCATAACTCCCAAGCTATTTACCGCCAATATTCAGTCAGGCTGTTATACGTGGTAATCGCATCTATCGGAGATGAGTGGCAGCACAAAATGACATAATGAGGAAGTAGGTCTAAACATTAAATGCATATTCGATAGACTGAAGAACTTAAGTTATGTCTAAACTGAGAAGAATTTAATTCAAATATAACAGAAATAACCTTCCTTCGTAGATTAATTAAAGGCAGTCTTTGAAGAAACGCGAGATATCGAAAGTGAAGCCGTAAATTTATTTCCTAACCGTGAACATAAATCTGTCATAGCATACATAAATTTAGTTTACTCCATACAGAATAACATATGAGGAATTAGGTTTAAACACTAAATGCATATTCATTGAAACTTGATAAGTAATGAATAATGGAACGCGAGAAAAAGTGTTTAGTAAATTAGGTAAACGGCGTTTGGAAATTCAAGTGAATATTTTACACGCAACATCATCATAATTGAACTCGCGTGCAGGGATGTTAAGAATTGTGGGTTATTTAAAGGCTGTCTTACTTAGAAGTTAAATGCCGTACTCATTTCACCAGGAAGGAATGAAATAGAAGTATGCGAACACATTTGTAATATATTTCACTAAACATAGCCTCGGAAACAAGACTGTTCAATGTAACAGTTATAATATTGTTAAAGTGTTATCCAGTTTGCATTACTTCACTTCAAACGTCGCTGTATGAGCTGAAGGATAAGTAAAACGTTTACAGTAGTAATAAATTGAAGGGCTGCCTAAAATAACATTTTAATTCACTTTCCACGAAGGTCAAAACAAAATTATTTCGTACTTACACTGTTGCATTTTCTTCTTTTTCGTCTTGGCCGACTATGGACGACGTTAATTCGAATTCAGCTTCATCTGTTTCTGGGCTTTAATCTTCGTCCAATACTCCTTCGCCCTTTCACTCTGCAATCTCCTCCTTTCCTCTGCACATGGCGCTTGGGTACAGGGTCTAACTTTTCCTTGAAACCTCTTCATGGCCATGGTCCTTGTCTTATAAGCATCCTTGTTGCTGATTTCCGTATTCTTGTATTCCCATTTCTTCCAAGTCCTTTTTCACCTCCTTTTACCAGTGCACCGTAGTTTTCCTGATCTCAGAAAATCTTATTATCTGATTGGTTAGTCTACCCGGGTTCATTTTGTAGATATGTCCGAAGAACGTGCCTCTCCTCTTCCGAATGGTACCTGAGATCTGTTCCATTTTGAGATATTTTTCTTGGTTTCTTTCTGTACGATCCATTCTCTGTTCTTTAGGGTCCCAATAACTTCATCAAATATTTCTCTCAGCAAGTTCCAACTACTTGACAAATCCTGTTTTTATCACGTTCAAACATTCAGCTGCATATAAATCCTCCAGCCGGATCACTGTATAGTATGTCCGACTCGTTGACTGAATGTTCAGCGTACTGGCCTTCGGGTCAGAGGGCCCGGGTTCTATTCCCGGCTGGGTCTGGGATTTTAGCCTTCATTGGTTAATTCCAATGGCCCAGGGGCTGGGTGTTTGTGCTGTCCCCGACATCCCTGCAACTCACACACCACACATAACACTATCCTCCACCACAATAACACGCAATTACCTACACATGGCGGATGCCGCCCACCCTCATCGGAGGGTCTGCCTTACTAGGGATGCCCTCAGCTAGAAATAGCCACACGAAGTTAAAAAAACTGTCTAGTATTGTCTGAGTTTTGCATTGGTCGAGGTATACCTCTTATAAGTATTCATAGTTAGTTTCTATGCGAAGTTCACCTTGTTGAGTCTCGATAACAGTGCGACTCCCAGATATTTGAATCTCTCCCCTTTCTGAATCCTTTCCCTCTTAACTGTCTTCTGTGTGCTGTTTTGATGTTAGTCATGTATTGTGTCTTCTCGAAGGAGGTCTGTAGGCCTGCCTTACGTACTTCTTCCTGGAGCTGGGCGATTATGTTCCATGCCTCCTCTATTGACTCTAACAGAACGACAATATCATCCGCAAAGGCAAAACCATCAACTCAAATTCCTATATGTTTTCATGAAAATTGTACCAAGAGGAACAAGTCATATAATACAATATTTTTCCAGCGAAATCTGTAATTGTCAAAAGGTGACTTAACACTTTATTCTAGACAGACATTCAACTTTAGATATGTAGAAGTGATAGAAAATAATGATAACTTCAGAATAACAAAATTACAGAGTATTAATGCGAAAAATGTGTTAAATCTTCTCTGTGCTCTTTCAAATAAATCAGGCATACTTTTCTTGCACTGAATGAGCTGCAACAACGAAACAGCTACCTAATGCCCAAAATATCTTAACTACAGGTGTTATGACCGTTGAACTAACAATACGACTCCTGCATTTCAACACTCTCGCTTGAAATGCTGTTCAAACAGAAATATTGTTTAGTAACATGCACAGCGGTAATAAATGGTGACTTAGGCTTGCATTGATAGTAATGTCTTAATTCCAAAATACGCAGATATTTTGGAAGTGTCACCATGATGAAACTACCAACAGTTCCTTTACTGGTAAGTGTATACGATATATGTTCGCTTTTGTTATATCAAAAGACGGGTGTTGTTGTTTCGGTCATCAGTCCACAGTATTGTTTGATACAGCTCTCCATACTGTGCTAAACTTTTCATACCAGGCGAGTTGGCCGCGCGGTTAGGAGCGCGCAGCTGTGAGCTCGCATCTGGGAGATAGTGGGTTCGAACCCTAAAAATGGTTTTCCGTGGTTTCCCATTTTCACACCGGGCAAATGCTGGGTCTGTACCTTAATCAAGGCCACGACCGCTTCCTTCCCATTCCTAGGCCTTTCCTGTCCTAATGTCGCCATAAGACCTATCTGTGTCCGTGCGACATAAAGCAACTAGCAAAAAAAAACTTTTCATATCTACGTACTTACTGCATCCATATTTCAGAGTTTGGATTTCCTCTCTTTGGATTGTGATTACCTTTCCAAATATTTTTAATTTTTCTTTACCTCGTGTTCTACATGAACACTGGAACGGAGAGGGGACAAACTGCCTTAGCTTACTCATTTCTGGATTGATGCTTCTTTAGCATAGCCCTCGATGTTTATCACTACAGAGTTATGGTTGTACAGATTGTAGATATAATCCTTCTTTCCCGGTATCTGATCCCTACAACCTTCAGAATCTCAAATAGCTTGGTTCAGTCATCATTATCGAATGCCATTTATAGATATACGAATGACGTGTTCTTGGCCTTGACATTTTTAATTCTGTCCACTAAAAGCAGAAGTAAAGTCAGGATTGCTTCACGTATTCCTGCATTTCTTGTGAGGATGAACGGGTCTTCTCCCATTCCAGATTCAACTTGTCTTTCCATTCATCTGTAAATAATACTTTCTCTTTGCAAGGGTGAGATACTAAACTAATACTGTGGTAGTTTTCACCTGTTTTCTTCTCTAAAATCGGATGTTCTCTGCTCCAGCAGGATGCATCTTACACAATAAATGGAATAACAACGCCGTGTCAGTTTTTACTAAGGCAGTCAGTAATTCTGAGCGTAGGTCATCAATTTCAGGTGTCTTGTTCATATGTAGGTCTCCCTAAGCTCTGCCGAAATCTGACCTCAAAACTGGGTATACCATTTCATCAGCAGAGCATTGTTATCTATTTCTTTCACTCGATACAATTGTTGAATATGTACCCTCCACCTTTATACCTTACCACCTTTCCCTAGAAGTACTTTCTCATCCGAGCTTTTAATATTCATATATATGGGTTTCCTTTCTGCAGAGGCTTCCTTGATTTTACGATGTGCAACATCTACCTTTCCTACAACCATTCAGCCTTCAACATCCATGCACTTCTATTTCGGCCATTTTTCCTTAGCCGTCTTACACATCTACTTCATTCTTTAGTCACCTGTATTCTATTCTGCACTCCTCATTTTTTGCATTATTTTACTTTCGGCTTTCATCAAACAGGTCGAGTATCTTCTCAGTTATTCACTGATTTGCTTGATCTTGCCATTCTTCCTAACCTTTTCTATGAACCACTTTACTGGTCTCATTAATCGCGACTGTCCGCTCTTCACCTATTCAGTTTCCTTCAGCCTATTCATCTATTCCTTGTTCAACGTGTTCCTTGAAACAGTCCCCCCCCCCCCCTCTCTCTCTCCTCTTTTAACTTGTGTGTATCCTATCTCCTTTCGTTCGTTCCTTAATTCAATTCTCAAACTTCTGACTTAATTTCATGACCACCAAGTTGTGGTCAGAGTCCACGCCTCCTTCTGGGAAGGTCTTGCAATCCGACACCTCGTTTATGAATCTCTGCCTAATCATAAAGAAGTATATTTGATACCTCGTAGCATCTCCAGGTCTTGTCCACGTATACAGCCTTCGTTCGTTGTTTCTAACTAAGTATTAGCAAGGACTAAACTAAGATTGGTGTAGAATAAAACCAGTCAACTGCCTCTTTCATTACTTTGTCCTAGTTCAAATTCTCCTACTACATTGCCTCCTCTTCCTTGGCCTGCCCCTTCATTCCAGGCTCCCACCACAATTATACCCTCATCTCCTTTTACATATTGTATTATATATTCTGTATCTTCCAATATTCTTTCGATTTCTTCATCATACGCTGAACTAGTGGGCATATAGACCTGCACTATTGTGGTTGGTAATGATTTGATGTATGTCTTCAAGAAAAATCAGTTCACAATGCTCATCAGTGATCACAAGAGATACCTGCTGCCCTATTCTCATATTTATTATTAAACCAACAGCATCTCTCTTGTTTGATTTCGTGTTAATTTTTCTGTCGTCCCCTGACCGAAAATCCTCCTCATCCTGCCAGCGTACTTCATTTATGCCGATTATCACTCTCGTGTAGTCCCCAATCAAAGTACCAAATGGGGGATTATTTTATTTGCCGAATATTTTACCCGGGAGGAAGCCACCATCAGAATATCGTTAATCTATACATATAGGGCTGGATGTCCTCGAGCGTTAGTTACGAATGTATTTTCCTGTTGCTTTCAGCCGTGTAGTAGTAGTATCAACATAGCTGAGTCATGTTTAATATCATTGCAATGACATATCATTCAATAATAGAGTCTGACGCCCTTGCAACTTCCGAAAGGCTGCAACCACTATTTCGATGAACTGTTCGTTATACTGGACTCTCGACGTACCCATCCGATATGGTTGCATCTAGAGGTCGGCTGCCTATTTTACAGGGACACACAAGCCTCTACACCGTGGCGTGGTTCACAGGACGGGATCAGACGGTTATGAAATGTTAACACTTTGAATTCTGGAAACTCTTTTACCAATAACCAACGAACTAGTTCAGACGGAAACACTATGTAACTCATTTCAGTTCTTCATGTTTCAATTTGTGCACAATTTCATAAAGATATTCATTGCTCGAATGTTTTGGGAAAGTATGGTTAAACCATCGCTGTGATCTTGTCAAGCTTAGTTCCTTCCTGCTTAACTGGACTGGGTATTGTAGGATGTACCATGAATTGAAGACTAGTTTGAAGGAATGAAAGGAAGATCACTAAACATGCTAAAATAATTAAGACCGGGCGAGTTGGCCTTGCGGTTTGGGGCGCGCAGCTGTGAGCTTGCATCCTGGAGATAGAGGGTTAGAACCCCAGTGTCGGCAGCCCTGAAGATGGTTTTCCGTTTTTTCCCATTTTCATACCAGGCAAATATTGGGGCTATACCGTATTTGCCACGGCCACTTACTTCCCACTCTTAGGTCTTTCCTGTCCCATCGCCGTCATAAGACATATCTGTGTCGGTATGACGTAAAGCAGATTCTAAACAAAGTAATTAAGAAGATAAAAAGATAAAAAAAATCATTCTTCACCGTCCAGGAGTGATTTAAGATAACAACAATAATAATAATAATAATAATAATAATAATAATAATAATAATAATAATAATAATAATAATAATAATAATAATAATCGTATTGCTTCAGATATCGTGTAGTAAGGTAAGGGTTATTCTTCCCGAAGGCAGGTCCGAACCTCCGCAGAGGTGTTCCTGAGCCGGAGTTTACGTGCGATAGGGTGGCCAGTTCCTTTCCGCTCCTCCATTCCCTTACCCCCCACTTTGTTATCCGGAAATCGACACTTTATCACTGATCCATCATGAGAAGCGTTTCCCACGGTAACCAACATCAACACCACGGATGAGCATATAGTCAACACTCACTTCCTTCATAGTCATAACCCTAGTTAATTACAGTCACACAAACCGGTACCTCTGCAGAATTCTCATAAAAAATGCTATACCCACACTGTGGTAATGGTAGTCACGGGCTCTTATCTCACAACCACCTTACATGATACTAAACAACAATATTCGATTATTTATGGCACAGCATAAAATTTAAAGTCAGGAGATAGTAATTACTACAAATACTGAAATATCTAGTCTATAATATGGTCGCCACCAGGCTTATTCCTCACAAATCGTAGTGATGTTATAAAATATTATTTTCCCTTCTTATTTATAATAATAATAAGAAGAAGAAGGAGAATGAGAAGAAGAACAACAACAAGAAGAAGAAGAAGAACCATAATGTTAAAAATTAAATGCCCAGAAGGAAACCATAATTTAATTTCATCGATTGAACCATGTACTGCATTTTCCTACGTAAGAGGTTTGCAGTGGTGTCTCAACGGCGCACTAGCCGCCAGCTTCTTGGAAAGGTGTAGCAATCGAACGGATGAGCCCACTGCTACACTGGGGCTAAAAGCTGTTAATTTCACGACTGAAAGATCTAAAGAGCTTAAATGTTTTTAATAATGGTGTTCTTTGCTATAGGTCCCACTAACTACTTTTATAGTTTTAGGAGACGCCGAGGTGCCAGAATTTAGTCCCACAGGAGTTCCTTCACGTGCCAGTAAATATGCCGACACGAGACTGACGTATTTGAGCATCTTCAAATACCACCGGAGTGAGCCAGAATCGAACCTGACAATTTGGGGTCAGAACGCCAGCGCATCAACCGTCTGAGCCACTCAGCCCGACACCTTCTTACTTCCTCTACACAGAAAGAATATTATAACTGAATGCCACCTCGCAATATTCGCACGCTGCGATGCTAGTCTATTGTCATATAATAACCACTCAAAATAGCCTAACCAAACTTCGTGGAATTTCCTTTTAACAACAAGGGATATTTTGACTTCCTCACATTTTCCTTTCACAGACCAGGAAGGCGAACTTCTACACAGTTACAAGCTGGTTCACTCTTTGTTTCAGAGATAATTCCATTTGAACGTGGAATACAGTCCGGTTATCATTAACTTCTCCATTTTTAATAACTTATTAGCCATTAGCCTTGCTGCTTTCTCTATGGCACATCTACTGTATATAAATAAAGTTGTAGGAGCCCATCTGTCTGTAATTTCGTTTGTTTTCATCATCATCATCTGTTTACCCTCCAGGGTCGGTTTTTCCCACGGACTAAGCGTGGGATCCCACCTCTACCGCCTCAAGGGCAGTGTCCTGGAGCTTCAGACTTTGGGTCGGGGGATACAACTGGGGAGAATGACCAGTACCTCGCCCAGGCGGCCTCACCTGCTATGCTGAACAGGGGCCTTGCGGGGGGATGGGAAGATTGGATGGGACAGGCAAGGAAGAGGGAAGGAAGCGGCCGTGGCCTTCAGTTAGGTACCATCCCGGCATTTGCCTGGAGGAGAAGTGGGAAACCACGGAAAACCACTTCTAGGATGGCTGAGGTGGGAATCGAACCCACCTCTACTCAGTTGACCTCCCGAGGCTGAGTAGACCCCGTTCCAGCCCTCGTACCACTTTTCAAATTTCGTGGCAGAGCCGGGAATCGAACCCGGACCTCCGGGGGTGGCAGCTAATCACGCTAACCACTACACCACGGAGGCGGACTTTCGTTTGTTTTGCCAAATTTTAATATATTTATCCGTTTTAGCTCAACTCAAGACCATATTAGTGGTTTTTATTTTTCATGTCTGTTTGTTTGTTCCACCATAACGGCGAAATGGCTGGATAGATCTCGACCAAACTTCATATTTAGAGTGTTTTCATCCCGAGGAAGGTTTTCACACTCATGTTATTGAAAAATCTCTGAATAGACGGGGTGTTTATAGGAAAACAAGAACAGTTTTCTTCCATTTTCTCTTTTACTATTGCTTTTCTGCAAAATCCGTGTACAGTGTTGAATACCGTAGCGGAGCACGGGTATATTTACTAGTAATTACTATAGCCTACAAAATAAAATAATATGAATGGCGTGTAATAAATTGTCAACTACACTATGAGGATTAAGTTGTAATTTAAGAGGACAAATTGGGGCAAATATTCGTTTATAGGAAGAGGAGTTAGGAATAATTTACCAAGGGAGATACTTGATATATTTCCTACTTCTTTGAAATTATTTTAGGAAAGTCTACATAAAGAACTGATAAAGAATTTGTCACGTAGACAACTGCCTTTAATGCAGATCAGTGGTGACTGACTGACTTTACTAAACACTGAACTCTCGAATAGTATCGCTAACATACGATTGAAGTATTTTTGAATAACAGGAAGGGAAATATATTTTTAATAATGGACCAAATTATAAGAAACGTAAAGTAATAAGTAATCGTGCTGCTCCTCAATATTCATCAGTAGATGAAATAACGTGCCTTAATATAAAAATGCTCCTTGCCACTGCCCGGGTACTTTTTTCAACGTTTACTTTTGGGATTCGCGTTACCTGTTAATTATGTGAGAAGTGAATTATTGTGCCGTTGATTGATATTTTACTAAATTTTTAAATTTTTTTTACGTCGCACCGACATAAATAAGTCTTACGGCGACGATGGAATGGGAAAGCGCTAGGAATGGGAAGGAAGCGGCCTTGCCTTTATTAAAGTACAGCCCCAGCATTTGCTTAGTGTGGAAATAGGAAAAAGTAAAACCACCTTCAGAGCTACCGAATGGGGTCCGATGATAACAATATGTACTTACAAGTCGCGATATAGATATAATGACCGGGTGAGTTGGCAGTGCGGTTAGTGGCCCGCAGCTGTGAGCTCGCATTCGGGAGATAGTGGGTTCGAATCCCACCGTCGGCAGCCCTGAAGATGGTTTTCCGTGGTTTCCCATTTCCAAACCAGGCAAATGCTGGGGCTGTACCTTAATTAAGGCCACGGTCGCTTCCTTCCCATTCCTAGGCCATTCCTATCCCATCGTCGCCATAAGACCTATCTGAGTCGGTGAGACGTAAAGCAAATCACCGTAGTGAAACAGAAAACTGTGAATTCAATGCTAATCTCGATAATTTTGGACATCTTCTTTCTCACCCCTTTTGAACCGCATGACGTTGGAGGCAGCTTGGACAAACGGCATCTAGAGTGTCACAGTTCATGGATTCAATACTAATATCGGTTGTTTTCGATTTCTTCATGTCATTCCCTCCTTCTGATGTACTATACCTGATGGCAAAGTAACATAGATCTTTCTAGGGCGACCTATGGCTGAGTTCTGCATTAATTTTGTCGCGTAAACACTAACTATGGATCTCATACAGGACGGTATCTTACCGTACGACATATTGTGCCGAATGGACTCCTTTCCGTCCCTCAAAAATATGACTACCTCTGCCGAGATTAAACCCGCAATCTTGGGATACGGAGGCTGTTCACTGAGACACAGTGGGAGCTATTAAGGACACTAGAGATTAAACAATTCACTAGAGCCTTACGTACCAAGACGACTCCCAGCCAGCTAGATGAACTGAAGATATCGGAGTTCCACGTGGTCAGCGTAATGGCATCGTCAACCGTATTGCCCGGATTTCATCACTGGATTCTCCCTACCGTATTTCTCAGCTCCTCAGTTGATCATGCGAGGCCGCGTGAGGCTGTTCAACTCGTAGATGTAGAATTAAATTATTGCACGAGCCGCAAATCTAATCTGGGTCCTCCAGGAAGAGGCAGACGCGCTACTTTGACACTACGGGTTTCATAATATAGTTTTTTGCTATTATTCTGGGCCGAATAACCTATTTTTATTACTAAGCTTCCTGTCTTGATTGTTGTGAACACACAAATACTGTCTTTATAAGGCGATGTACAAAACTAAGATACCGTGTCACATAAGGAATTCGATGTGCAGTTTGCTAAAGACAGTTTGTTGCCATTTCATTGTTCGGCTATAAATGTTTAATAAACTGTTGTTAGATCTGAAAGAACTACAATTCAATACATTCAGAGTCATCATACACTAAAGGCAAGGCCTTGCATCTGCAACCGTTCTCCTTTCGGTCCTGCTGTTCTCTTTACTTCCTTGTAGTCATTACCTCCCGTCGAGTTTCTCACATGCTCGAAATATGTCTTTATTGGTCTTCCCCATCATATATTTCATAACATTTTTCTTTCTGAAATCCTCGAAGTATGTCTTTCTTGGTCTTCTCCTTCCTATACTTCCTAACATTTTTCCTTCTCACAACCTCGAAGTATGTCTTTCTTGGTCTTCCTCTTCCTATATTTCCTAAAAATTTTCCTTCTCACATCTTCGAAGTACGTTTTTCTTGGTCTTCCTCTTCCTATATTTCCTAAAAAATTTCCTTCTCACATCCTCAAGGTACGTCTTTCTTGGTCTTCCTCTTCCTATATTTCCTAAACATTTTCCTTGTCACATCCCCTAAGTATGTCTTTCTTGGTCTTCCTCTTCCTATATTTCCTAAACATTTTCCTTGTCACATCCTCGAAGTATGTCTTTCTTGGTCTTCCTCTTCCTACATTTCCTAAAACTTTCCTTCACACATCCTCGAAATATGCCTTCCTTTGTCTTCCGCTTCCTATATTTCCTAACATTTTTCCTTCTCACATCCTCGAAGTATGTCTTTCTTGGTCTTCCTCTTCCTATATTTCCTAAAATATTTCCTTCTCACATCCTCGAAGTACGTCTTTCTTGGTCTTCCACTTCCTATATTTCCTAAACATTTTCCTTGTCACATCCTCGAAGTATGTCTTTCTTGGTCTTCCTCTTCCTATATTTCCTAAAAATTTTCCTTCTCACATCCTCGAAGTATGTCATTCTTGGTCTTCCTCTTCCTATACTTCCTATCATTTTTCCTTCAAAGACTTTTACTAGGAAGTCATTATGTTTCAGCATATGGCATACAAGTTTTATCTTCCTTCTTTCCATATCCTTTATCAGTCTCCGTTAATCATTGATTTCCTTTAGAACATCTCGATTCGTTTTCTTTTCAGTCCAGCATGTCCTCGTTATTTTCCTCCAAATCCACATTTCAGTTCCTTCCAATAAATCTCTGTCCCTTTTTTCCAATAGATCAGCTCTCACAACCGTAAAGTAGTACAATCCAGACAGACAATTTTACAAAAGCCAAAAATAAGCTTAAAACTGGTTAATTATGCGTTCCTGCTGGAATACTTCGAAGTTAATGCGTTCTTTATACATTGAAATTACATATTACAGTATTCTGAGTATTTTAGCGTAATTTTTCTTTGTGGCTTTCTTTCCCTTGCTACTGTCTACTGTAGCATGCGGTACTTAATTAGTAAATGAATTCTATACTACACCGAAGTTAATACTGTACTTCTAATAATTTTTGGAAGAAAAAAATTCTCTTCAACTTCAGAAAGAAGAAGCTAAAGGCGTATTAATATACATGTAAAAGTCAATTACGTAACGTGATGGGATTATATTAGGGAATGTTTGCATACTGGTCGTCAAAACAGTAACAGTGGCGATAAAAAGAGAACACTTGTTAAGCAATTTCATGTAAGAATTTTACATATGAATCACAATGGTAATTAGCGTCCTGATTTGAATATGAATGCCCTAACAGTACCCGTAGAGAGGTATATAGTGACCACATCTGTAGCTGAGCCCCACGAGTCCCTGCGGAATATCAGGCCACGACCAGCAGAGCCTGGGCATTACGCTGGTTCGGACAGGGCCACTGACAGAATCCTCAGAGCTCAACTTCTCTCCTCCCTTGGGCTGTCAACATTTCTGCAGTGTCGCATCTGAGGCGGCCGATAGTGCGTATTGAATCGCTGGCCAAGGGAATAACAATACCGCCAAGACCCTTGGCAAATCTGCTTGTATTTTAAGGTAATGTGCAATTCTGAAACCTACTTCATTAGGCAGGGTGCGCTTTGAATGATAACATATTATGCGTTTAATGGTCCTTTCAACTTCCATTGGTCTTAAGAGACGCCAAATGTGGGAATATTCCCAACGATGGGGTTCATTAACGTGCCAGTAAATACACTGACGCGGGTTAATCGCTTTTACACATTCTTAGCGGCCAGGCGAATTTGCTCAATTGGTGGAGGGCTTACTGTTGTTCACTATAAACACGACTTGTTAGCGAGATGGGGACGTCGAAACTGACTTGCATATTGCCCAAGATCCGTTAATTCAAATGACATGCATTTAGGCAACGGAGACCATACGTTCCTCTTCTTCTCCTTCTTCCTCTTATTATTATTATTATTATTATTATTATTATTATTATTATTATTATTATTATTATTATTATTATTACCGATACTTATAATATTTTTTACAAACTTTTACGCATTTTAGCGTTCAATCTGCATACCTCTGTGACTTAAGTGAACGCCTCCACAATCCTCTGTTTTCAACTAGCTCTCTCGCCTGCTTTAGTTACTCATCTTTTATTATTAGATCATTAAAATGAGTCTAACCAACCTTTTTATTGGAGTCCCTCTACTTCCATGGCCGAGTCGTTTATTTTCCTATGGAACCTATCCTCCTCCAATCGCCCATATGACCCCAACACTGAAGCTGGTTTAATCGTAGAGTTTTGTGCATCGAGTTTATTCCAAACTTAGCTTTTATCTCATCTTGCCGAGAACTCTCCTTCCATTGTTCCCACCTGATATCACTCTCACTAATTTCATGCTTGTTACTTGTAACTTAAGAATGTCGATTTCAAAACAAATTGATTTAGTTTCGTCCGGGTGCTGACTTCTTCTTTACAGAATACTGTTGACCACAACTGCGAGATCACTGTATTCGCTTTGCTCCACCTCGATGTAATTCCCTTTATTATTCTGTGATCACGGGAGAGTTCTTGAAACGTTCAAACTGTTCTAGTCTTGTATTTATGATCTGACATTAAACCCTCTTAGGTCTTCTTTCCTCTTTCATCACTGTATTCTTTGAATCGATAATTTTCACATCAAACTTGCTTCACCTCTTTTACCTACAAGATCGTGTTGGAGTGAGTCAAATTTATGTCTCCAGAGTTTGGAAAGAATTCAAGGGGACACAAACGGTTCCTAATCGACAACAGACGGGAAGCCCTCGCAAAAGAACTCGCTGGGAGATTCGTTATTTGGTACTTACACCACGTCGTAGGCACATTCCTATTGCCTCCTCGTTCCACCGTGATCTTCGGCGGTCCACCAGAATGAATATTTCAGACCAGATTGTTTGAAATGGGCTCCACGACGGTTGGCTAATATCAATGGGGGCGTGTGTCAAAAGCTCCTCTTAAACCACACCGAATGACAGTTCGTGTGAAGTGTGCAATGAGTCATAGCCCGTGGTATCAGCAGCAAAGGAAGCGTACGCTCTACGCAGGCTTTCTGCATAGTCTGCCGGTAAGTCCAAGTCATCTACATCAGCTAAGATTCTTGCCATATTTCCACCCCACTGTATCCCTCTCTCTGATTTTACATCATTCAAGTAAATCGATCCATTTGGAGCCTACTGTGAGCAACAAATGTGAAGAAGTAATTCATCCTTCTCTAACCCCTGTACTTACATTGCAGCAAGCATTAATTATATCATCAACTAAAATCATCATTTCCAATGTATCTTTATTTTTCCATACGAAATAATCATGTTTGATATTTACCCAATAGGAGGCATTTGTCGTGTCGATCAGTAATATCATCACTTGTAAGGTCGTTGATGTATAGACAGTA
Organism: Anabrus simplex; assembly: GCF_040414725.1. Classification (NCBI taxonomy): domain Eukaryota; kingdom Metazoa; phylum Arthropoda; class Insecta; order Orthoptera; family Tettigoniidae; genus Anabrus; species Anabrus simplex. The sequence goes on along the minus strand of NC_090265.1, from coordinate 308,007,642 downwards.
CGTGTAGGACTGAGATAAAAAGAGCAAGAGTATTCAATTCTGTTACTGACTCCATTCGAATTGTAACTTTGCTGCAAGATTGATGGTGACAAGTGGATGTTGCCTTTCGTGCTGATGTGAGCCAGAGTGAAGAATTTCAGGGAGACACGAACTGTTGCTGATCGACAACAGAAGGTACGCCCTCACAAAACAGCACAAAGCGAGGATCGGCATTTGGGCCTTCAGCGCATAGTAGGCCTACTACTACAGCCTCCCCCTTCCACCAGGATACTCGGATGCTCACCGAAATGAATATGTCAGAGCAGATTGTGCAAAATCGGCTCAACGATGGAGGACTGATATCTAAAAAGCCTGTACCAAAAGCACCTCTTAAAACGCACCATTGGGCAGCGCGTGTTAAGTAGGTAACAACACATAGCCAATGGCATGGAGATGGAATGAGCTTGTCCAGCTGCAGCGCCATCAGCAGCAAGGTCGTTTGGTCGTGGGTATCATGTCTGGTCTATGTTTAGCTATAAATTCTGGCCAGGGTATTTCTGGTGTGGTATACAGGGAAAATATACTCCAACCTATAGGTATAGGATTTTCTGCATCTGTGGGCGAGAGATTTACACTAGTGGATGATAATGTTTGTTCCCATTGAGACAGAGTGGCCAATGAGTTCACTGAGCCGCATGGCATATAGCGAATTATATGGTCGACATATTGTAGGGCATGGAATGTGATGAACATGCATGACGGATCTGAAGAGCAACTATTGTCAAACGTCCTTATCCTCCTGATAATATTTATCAACCGAATGAATCTGTAATCGAAATGTGGAATATTTTCCCCCAAAAAATGTTCGATTCGTTGGTACTGATTATGTCTCGTAGTGTTCAAGAATGATTCTGGATCCAATGTGACTACTGTATATACCGGGTGGTTCAGCAGCCCCTTATTTTTTCAGAGGTAGGTAACCCACCTAACGCGCATATCATAGTCATCCGAAAACCAATACTTGCTCTTTATGACCTCAGTATAACTATGCCATTTATGTAATGCTCGCGAATATGGCGGGAATCATTAGCGGCAGTGTTGTTTCTATATTTTAAACTATAATGAATGTGTAAAACGATCATAGCTGCAAATAACACTATCTGACGTTTGGAGAGGAAGTGTCTATAAGAACTACAACGTGCTAGCTATGCACCACGACTAGCGACAGATAAGGTGGCTAAATTACGCATCACTGCTATTGTATCAGTCAAGCTGTCTGGCAGTAGGTTCGATTCACAGACTGGTACATCTTTTCTTTCGAATAACGCCGTTTACAGTGACACTAATATGACCACCTGTCACCCTGTTCCAAAGAGTGAATTGTTATTTGGTCCTGAAAAGGACCGTTTTTGTCCGATGGTACGTAGTCAGGTTGATGATCTGTATTTAGGAAGTATGGTACCCTGCATATTCAGTGTGACAAGTGTTCGAAATGTTGACCAATTTGGTTGATGCAGATTACAGCACGACGTTTCAAAGACATACTTGCACGTTGTAACACCCCAGGAATTACAGCTTGGCATGCCTCGGTGATCAGTTGCCGAAGATGACTGGGATCTTAAGGCTCCTGGGCATACACGACCTGTTTTAAGTGCCCCACGAGAAGAAGCCAATTGACGCTTTATCGGGTGATCTGGTGGGCCAGTGAACGGGTCAGCACCGTCCTATCAATTTATTTGAATATGAAGCATGAAGATGGTTCCGGAAGACTACTGATCCGTGAGGTGGAGCCCAGTCCTGTTGAAACCACATTCGTAATCACCCGCGCAGTGGTACGTTCTCCAGCAACTGTGGGAGTTAATTTTGAAGAAAATGAAGGTAGCGTGCTCCCGTTAGATGTCTGCCGAAGAAATATGGTCCGATGAGAGTCTCACAAGATCCCATACCAGAAGAAATATGGTCCGATGAGAGTCACACAAGATCCCATATCAGGCATGTACTCCCCACTGCCCTGTCTTACCCAGTAGGGATTCTCCGCGCTCCGATAGTGCATATTGTGCAATTGTTGTGAATACGTGATTCGTCCGAAAACAGGACTCTAGACAAAAAGACTGCATTATTGATCACCCAGCGTGATTCCCATTGACAAAATGTTACTCTAGCATCGAAATCGCATCCATGGGGCTGCTGATGAAACTTCAGATGGTGTGGGTGAAATTTATTGTTATTCATTGTTACGCATGGCTGATGACTGGCTGATGTTAGTCTGTTGTGCAAGTGTCCGATTACTAATATGACAGTTATTATAGAAAGCGTCCAAAACAACCTCTTAGTTAGTGAAAAATGAAAACCTACAACCTGTTTTCCAGTCATTGACCGGGTCATGGAATGAATGAAGCAGATATAGGCTATTAGTACGATGGGGTCGCCACTCCCAAAGTGATTTATTAATGACTGATAAATGCTATGAAATGAAAATGGAGAGTGTCGCTGGAATGAAAGATGACAGGGAAAACCGGAGTACCCGGAGAAAAAACCTGTCCTGCCTCCGCTTTGTCCAGCACAAATCTCACATGGAGCGACCGGGATTTGAACCACGCTATCCAGCGGTGAGAGGCCGACGCGCTGCCGTCTGAGCCACGGAGGCCTCTTAGTTAGTACCAGACGTTATAGGAGCATCTCTACCGGAAGCGCCCCACTTAACCACAATCTTCCTTCAAGATTTCGGAACATACTGGTAGTCGGTAATCTTCCGTCAGGAAAGCACTCATTATTGACGTTGCGTCTGGACTGCGTTCTGCCTTGTTTCCCCATAAATGAACAACATATCAAAGTACTCGTCATTAGAATAGGTCGTGAGTGAATGAATACGTGCTGTGATGTGACCTGGTAAGAGTGCATAAACATTGTGTGTACGTTAGAATGGGGAGCGGTTAGTCAATCAAAAATTGTTAAAAAGTATTCATAACGCTGGGATCGAACTACTGCATTACCAGTATTCAGACACCCCGTGTCACGGGCCTTTAACCGACTCAGCCACAAATACAACATACAAGACGCTTGCTAAAGGATTATTACTTAATTATGGCCGTTCGACATCGAAAGATAATATCTGTGTCAAAGTCTTCAATACAGCTTTACAGTGTTCATTTAACATATCATTTTGGAGCACGTGGCATACATATTAATTCGACCGTACTTTCTCCATAAATTAGCAACAACACAACGAACTCTTAATAGAAATACATCGCGAGGAAATAATTAAATGCTGTGATGTGACCTCGTAGGTGTGGATTATTATTTTTGTACGTTGGACTCGGGACGTTTTGGAGTCGAATCCCATGCTGGCCGTCCTGATAATTATTTTCCTCGGTTTCCCATTTTCACTACCAAGCAAACGCCGGTACGCTACCTTAGTAAAAGACGAAGACCGATATCCTTCCAAATCCTTCCCCAACCCGTCCTTGAGGGAAAGACACCAAGTCAGAGCTCATCTCTTTAAATCAATAAAGGATATTGATTCTTATCGTATCCCTACTAAAATGGAGCACCTCTGTCGTTCATAACATTTGCCTTATGCTGGATTCGAATCACTACGTTGCCGATACTCACACACATTCTGATCCAGCCCTTAACCGATTCAGCCACGAACTTAACATATACGATGCTCGCTAGAGGATTGGCACTTCAGTATGGCCGTTCCACCTCGACATTTAATATCCGTGTCAAAGACTTCTATGCTGTTTACACTGTTCATTTGACATCTTTATATTACAGAGTACGTGGCATAACCTATTAATTCGATCGTATTACAGGTACCTGTTTTATTTCAAGGCGCAAAAAATCAAATGTTTTCCGAATGGTCCTTAGTGTTTGGCGCGGATTGTGCATAGTAATCTTTCGTTTGCTAGGTCCATGGATCAATTTACAGTAATGACACACAGGTAGCGGGGAGCATTATCGACCATAAGGAGAAATTTCAAGTTATTTGGTGTTATAAAACTAAATTATATGGATCTTTTAAGTTATTCGAATTATATGGGTTGCCTGTCTCCGAAAAAGTAAGGGGCTGGTGAACCACCCGATATATTGTAGGCCTACTGATCTGCCGCGCATTGAATAATAATTTAGTGTCCAAAATGCCACATTAAAAAATGTGTGCCTTTGTTGCAAGTTATTTTCTTTGTATATAGATCGTAATGTAATAATGCATGTACAAACATAGCAAAATTAAAATTGCACTAAACTAGAATATGTAAAATATTAATTTCCTTATGTTATTATCATATACACAGTTTAATGAGTGGTAGTTGTGAATGCTACTCGGACAACTTATTAATGTCCGGTGTACCGTCCTGGGCAACAACATACGCTTGTATGTCTATGTGGCGGACTTTCTGGGAGACGTTCCATGCCTCTTGCACCTGCCAGTGTAATTCTGCAAGAGTTGTGGGTGGTCTAACAAGGGACCAGACGCTAACAGATTATGTACCCTACACAATCGCTGGAGATCTTGTAGATTAGGGAAGTTGATGAACATCTCTTCTGGGGCATAGTAAGGTTATAACATGTGGGTGGACATCGTAGAACGGTACACCACTTGCCGTTCAATAAATGATGAAACAGGTCTTGGTTGTCCCAGACGTTGATCAGTTGATCCTCAAAAGTAATAGGGAAACGGCTACTTTAATTCATAGGCCCACCTCACGTTCGGATTAAAAGTCAGTTGTGCATGTCAACCATGTTGGACCACGTTGCTCCTGAGGTCGATGTCCTACATGGTGATGGCCGTCACTAAACCATACTGACTGCCATTCTACCATCCAGGTAATCTGATCCCGGCACCTATAGTGACACGCGTGTCTGTTTAGATCCGGAAGTGGAAGTCTGGACAAGGAATAATCTGCTTGTATCTATGGTACGAGTAAACGAATTCCAATGGTCTGTTTCAATGCTTCCGGAACCATATTTTCCTAATCGGTAGTAATGAAATAGTATGGTCTGTGGTATTTCCATCTTGACGGTCGTGTGCCATAGATGAAATATTCAAGTGACCAGTCTTGCCAACTTGACAGTTCATAGAGCACAATATTAAGAGAGGCATTGCAGCATATGGTATCAATGATGGTTTTGAAAATTGAAACAGAAATTCAACTGATTCTGAGTATGCATGACCAAAGGTAAAGCCAACTTCAGAATGTTGTAACTCTTTTCATGAAACACACATATAAAATTAACGGTTTTCTTTCATTTCACTGTATTGAAATTTGAATTACAATTTTCTTACCAGTCACGGAAGCATTTGAAAATAACTTCTCCTTCTTCCGCTTTTCCATACCAGGAACATGGCTGTATTTTACGGCCGGATGCCCTTCCTAGCGCCAACCCTGTGTGGAGGGATGGTATTCACTATTACGTGTTTTTCTGATGGTTGGTAATGTAGTGTGTTGTGCCTGCATGAAGGCAAGGATGTTGGGACAAACACAAATGTCCAGTCCCCGAATCAGAGGAATTAATAAAACGCGATTAAAATGCCTGACCCTGCCGAAAAAGGAACTTGTAACCCTCTGATCTCAGGGAGTCGACACTGATCATTCAGACAAGAATCCAGATAGGTAAGCATTTAACAATAAAATCTGATGTAACTTATTTATCAAAAAACACTTGTCCATATTTTCGAGGCTGCCAATTATAGGTAACACTGACCAGCACCTTGAAACACAAATGACTGTCGACTAGGCTCTTATTGAACTGAAGGACTAGAGAAGTGCCTTAGCGTTCTAAGATCCATTTAATAATACGACTTTGATATAAACGTAATCAATCACCAAAGAGATTTTAAATACTTGACTGTATGTAGTATAAAAATATAGTTATCTTGCCCAATGAAAACATTGTTTCGTATACACGAGGTGTCGTTTGAGCCTCGAGTAAGGCTTTGCAGTGATGTCGTGGAATGCGAACATTGATTCTGTAGCAAGCTGACATTATGACATTATGTTTGTTATTTGCTCTGTATATTACTTATCATCCTTTCAACTACTAACGCAGCACGTTTTGCATTCTGAGGGTAATAAGCTTGCCCCTTACAAGGAGGCTTGATTCCCGGCTAGATGAGAAATAGTTATCTGGATCTGATGTTTGAATAGAAGAGATCTCAGCCTGTGCGAGATCAACTGAGGAGCTATCTAACGCTGAGGTAGCAGACAAAAATAACCACTGAGAGAATTCGTGGCGCCGATCACGCGTCACTCCATAACTTCCAGCTTTGCTAGCTGAGAAGCGGTCGCTGGATAGGCCAAGGCCCATGAAGGCTATAACACTATTGATCTTTTATCCACTACTGACAATTTTAAGAGGCGTCGTATTTCGGAACGAGTTTTCAGTATTATTATTATTATTATTATTATTATTATTATTATTATTATTATTATTATTATTATTATTATTATTATTATTATTATCATGAGACGTCAAAGTGTCGGCATCGTGGCTATTGTAATGGGTTCTTTTACCGCACCACTCAACGTGCTGACACGGGTCTCTCCTATTTAAGCATTCTTTAAACTGTCAACAGCCTGTGCCGAGATTCAGTCAACAATTATAAGCACTGAGGAGAACGTCAGCTCATATGATTTCTTGTAGCTATATATAACAGTACTGGGTAGTAAAACACGGTATGACCCTGTCAGTACACACACAGTTTTCTAGACGATGAATGATCAATTAGAAAGCCCGTTGCTCTCACAATTGATCTCTAGCTGGCTGGTATTTACGTTGATAGTGCGATCATCCCGAAATCTTGATTGATAGTTCTCATCTTTCACTTGGCTTCGCATGCACGATTCGCTTCACTCAGCATTTCCATGCAGACAGGTATGAACGTAGGTCTATTGACTATCACAACGCACGAATACTGTACATTCCACTCGTACCGACAAAATACAGATAATTCATACAATCAACTCACGTGACTGATACACACAAGAACTTCTTAAGATATATCACTCGCTAAGACAATACCACAGGTCCCGCTCAACTACTCCGCAGTAGTGATGGGACATTCAATTCATTTTACTGAATCGATTCATTTGATTCTGTTCACGTTGCTGAATCGATACAGTGATCCGATTCACGGCACATTAGAGTCACCGCTCCTACTGCATCTGTGTAAGAGAGCAGCAACAGCATTCATTGTTCGCTGCTGCCATCTGGTCTTCATAGTATGAACGCATTTCTTAGAAAAAAAATGCTAGTCACTCTAATACATCGAAGGTTTCCGGTCACGCAGGATGGGAGGCCTGGATTAGGAAGGTAGCAGCCATGGCCTTAATTAAGGTACAGTCCCAGGATTTCCTGGTGTAAAAATAGGGAAACTACGGAAAACTATCTTAACGGCTGTCGACGGTGAGATTCGAACCTACCATCCCCTGCATACAACCGCATAGCTACGCGATACTAACCGCACGTCCAACTCGCTCAATCATTTTTGAAAATATGTACTGTATTTTTCTATCAGCAGACGATTTTTTTAAATCGTCATATTTTGTATAAGCTACCCGAGATGTACAGTAGCCCACTGGTTTTCTGATTCAACATACTGTTGGTTAAGTTATTGCGTCAGTCGGCTCACTCACTGTCCACATATTATTGAAGTCTTGTGCAACGATGTGACATACGAACTGAGACAATACTGAGCCGTTTTCCCCAATATAAAATAGGTACATTTGAGTGGTCATGAGCATGACTCTTAGTCATAGGGCAGGCTAGAGTCGAGTTTAATTAATTATCAAATGTCAACTAAGTTATCATTCTAAGATTCATTAAACTAATAAATAGTATAACCTAATAGCCTACCTACTTTAGAATTATGTTTTGACTACCTTTTTAACACTGAAAATAAATCCATCTATTATTTAAACCTCCCTGTAAGAAGAGGACAGTGAGTGCAAGTGGGTATTATTTTCAAATGAGCTGAACTTGGGAGTCCATTTAGCGTACTATTCTTTCAATGTACCATGACTCTGTATTTATTGCTTCAGAGGAAGCCCGGCTCTCCGCCAGTGTCCACTGACCAGTGTGCCTATAATGAGCCGTGCTCGTTCACGATACTTTCGGTGTGACATGGCTCACTGTATGTCTCGCTGCAGCGGAAGCTCGGCTCTCCGCCACCCGCCAGTGTCCAGTGAGCCGATAAGGAGCCGTGTGTATCTTGTGTCTCACTGAGCCGTGCTCGTTCACGATTCTTTCGATGATTCACTGTCTCGCTGCAGCGGAAGCTCGGCTCTCCGTCAACGTCCAGTGACTGCGCCACTCAGCACTGTTCGCTGGGAGTAAGCCGAATCGTGTGCCGTGAGCTTGCCGTTCCTGTGAATCGATTCACTCGGACACTTGAATGAATCGATACACTGCTTCGAATCATGCATTCAGTAGCCAACACTACTCCGCAGCACTCTTCTCCTACAGGACTCATGTCAACACTATCGCAACACTATCTACTCCTCGCGGCGAGCCTACTTTTATATTCCTGCTGAGGAAGTTCTAGTGCTTTCGGGGCGCGTCCGGAATAGGAGCATCCTAGTTTCGCCTTCTAGAAAATCCAAAGAGACATCAGACAAAAAGCATATACAAGGAAAAGCCGACACATGCCCTCGGGCAGGCCGGGAGGCCTCAGACCTGACTCACTCATTTCTTCCAGGAAATATCGAAGGGGGCTTCAATTGGACTGATAGTTGCATAAGCACGTAAAAATATGGTCTCTGATGAAGCATATCTGACTGCAGTACTGTGTTGTTATAGAGCTGAGGAATCGGAAAAGTTTTCTGAGACTTGAAATGAGATACCAACGTAGTATGATAGTGAAAATTCTTGCATAAGAATGAATTTAGTTTGACACTGGTAAATTCTGGTTTACGAAACACCACTCAAATTCATAACCCCCTCTTAAAGTACATATTAACTGTGTTCAGTCCAGATTTATGCCCAGCTGCCTGTGGCTGTATTCTGGGGTATATATATTAGATCTTAACTAAGATGATGTCGTGCATAAATATTGGATTTTACCGCATAAATAGAAAGTTTGACCATAGGGTATCTGATTAAGAAATAATAATAACTTTCATCAGCGTATCTAGGCAAGCAGAAGTGAAGTAGTAGAATATATTGTGGAACTGTTTGAAATAAACAATTTGTTACTGGAGCAACTGCGGGTTAATTTATATTTAGAAGGATTTACGATCGAATGCACTTCGTGACGCAATGTGAGTTTTTCATGACCATTCCAGTAATGCGTGCTTAACAGCAATTCAAGGGCTATTTATTTTCAGAGGCTAAAATTGTACAGTTTTAGAGATGAGGACGAAATTGCAAGAAACATCTTTTACGTATACATTCACCGATCATTACTTCAAATATGTTGACTTCTTTATAAACATGAGCACTTGTTACACCTTGGTAACTGATACGTTTATTCCCATGTAACTAAAATTTAATCGAAAGTGTCAATTGCTTTTGTACGTAGGGAACTTATTAAATTGCAGGTAAATTGAAAGAAGGAAGATTCCTATTTCAGCTAAAGTGGTGGTACTAAGTGTAGCATCTGGTAAAAATAATGGTTCGGAGTTACTCGACGGTAATCGCTGCCAGGCTCTGAATTGGAGTTGATAGGAATAATTTTGAATACTTGATCCATGGATGTTCTAGAAGTAATTTGTTAGTAATTACTCCAAATGAGAGGCACATCGGTGTTACCGTCAGACATATTACCAGGCCAGCCTTTTGTGATTTAAATCAGGGCATCAATTCAGAAAGAATTATAAGCTATGATGAAAATATACTCCCTAAATTCACTGAAGTTCGGGAAATCTTTAATTACCCCGAAGGGGTTTATTTATTCCCGGACACAGTGGTAGACAAATCCTTCACCGTGAAGATGTGTTATTTCTAGATATTAATCCTATTAATTGGTACTTTGGGCAGTTGTTTTAACTTTGCTAGGTTTGCGATAACTCATGCACGACCGGGGTGAACATAGCTATTATGCTGTTACCTTCTGCGTGCAGATCCACCACGCTTGGCTCATTTCCCTTGCAAATGAGCCCTGGCACTAATATTGCTGACAGGCCGACATTTACGATTGTGAAATATTCCACTTGAAGAACAGATCTCAGCTAGATTTATGTTAGCAGGGACAAGGGCCGCTACTGCTCTCGCTCATACTAATTTAATATTCTCCTGATTTATCTAGCCACGATCGTCCCTGGCGCAGGTTTTACTCGCAGACTGCCACGTGCACTTTTCCTGCGCTTTAGTTTTCCCTGTACGAATGAAACGTTTTATATAGTTGCCTATAATAATAATAATAATAATAATAATAATAATAATAATAATAATAATAATAATAATAATAATAATAATAATAATAATAATAATAATAATAATAATAATACTGCCCACTGTTAGGCCTAGTTGCCTATGACAGTATTCTGAGTTATGGAAGTTGATCTTCTGCCACGTGGTACATAATAAAGTATCTGAACTTTCCTTTCGATGGGCATACTAAGCCTGTTGGTTCTCTAAAGTTGTATGAGATGGTTTTTCATTTCTTTGGTTATCTGTTGATCACTTTATGCTGGAATACTCATCTTATCCACTACCAGATAAGACACTCTAATTGGTACACCACCCTACCTGAAGGATGTGTTGAAGGTAAAATTCCCAGAGGAAGCCGTAGAACAGCATTCTTCGATAGGGTAGGACGTGGACAACCTTATCATAAAATCTAACAACCGGCTGAAAGAAGGCAGACAATACACTAATTCTATGTTGTATTGAGCATTCTCAGACTGTAACATAGTAATATTTAGTTAATTTATTTTAGCCTAATATTTGAATTTTTTCCTTTAAGCTAGTAAGTAGACATATTATTTAGGTATTAAGCTGATATCTTTTTATTATTATCTACTCTCTATTTATCCTATAATTTTCATCAATAGTAACCTTAATTAATAGTATTATTGTTATTCCTTATTTGACGTACTTATCTTATCTCAATAACTGTAATTGATTACAATGATATTTTAAATTAATACTGTAAAAATAAAAATAAATTGTTTGTGGTTAAGTGTAAGAAAGGGCCAAGAGCCCTAACTTCGCCGCTTAATAAATAAATAAATAAATAAATAAATAAATAAATAAATAAATAAATAAATAAATAAATAAATAAATAAATAAATAAATTCATCCATCCTACTTCTAAATTTCCCAACTTTCGCTTCCCTAGGTAAGAACTGGTCTTGCCACAACTTTCGACGAGGAATATATTCATGTACTGTTTATATTTTGTATTTGACGTGCTGCTAGTGTTCATTCCCCCTTCAGCTTTTCACCGCCTTGGATAGGTGCTATGCACTTTGCATAACCTAGTTTCACAGTGGCACGAAGCTCGAACATATTTTCACCATATCTGCATTATGGCATTAATGCTGGATAACGATGGCAACAGAACAGCCTGTCGAACACCTAAATTTATTCCTTTCCGTCCAGAATTTACTGTACCCTGACTGATTGAAATTATTTTTACTGTACAATTATTGTTGTTGTTAAAAATGAAGCGATACTTTCCAGTGTCGACTTAGTTAATGTAACTGCAAATCTTTCGAGTCTGTCGAAAACACTAATTATAACACATATAACACAATGGCATACTTGTAAAAATGCACACTGTTGCAAAAAAATTGACCGAGCTCGATGGATGCAGTCACTTTAGTGCGGCCAGTGTCCTGTATTTGGGAGATAGTGGGTTCGAACCCCACTCTCGGCAGCCCTGAAGATGGTTTTCCGTGGTTTCCCATTTTCACACCAGGCAAATTCTGGGGCTATTCCTTGATTAATGCTTCCTTCCCACTCCTAGCCCTTTCCTGTCCAATCGTCGCCATAAGACCTATCTCTGTCAGTGCGACGTAAAGAAACTTGTTAAAAAATACAAAATGACGTGTTTCATTCTACAAAACATCCTCAGATACTATAAAATCACTTTGAATCGTACGCCAGTGTGTACAGTATTGTTTGCGTTGCCTAAACCTGTCAATAACTATGAACTGTTAATGTTATGAACTAGTAAAAACAAATATAATTGTGGTAGTCCTCACTGTCACTTTAGTATCTTATGGACTATAGTCCGTTACCTTATGCAACTTCGTTTGAGCTGAAGCCAGTTCCTTCGATCCTGTGATGGTCGTGGCACCTAAGTAGAGGGGTGAGGGGAGATTCTTTAGGTAATACGTAGTAACTCTGTTTCGTAAAGAAGGGAGGGGAAATAGTTGGGTGAGAGGAATGTTGTGGGCATTGCTTCTGTATATTGGATAGTGAAGGGAAGTGCTGCTTCTCCAATCATATAACGCATTTTGTATATGTGGGAGTAAATGTAAGTCAATTAAATTTATGAAATGAAATTACAGAATTGAATTCAGAGAATTTACTGCAGGTAAAAATATTGTGACCCATATTCCAGACACTTAATTCGGTGTAGCCTCCTGTGGGATTCAGCGCTAATACAACATGCTTAATGTTACTCCGTAGGCAATAACGCTGTTCCGTGGAGAGAAGAGGGTCTAATAAAACATCTGGATTAGCGAAGACGCTGCATAAATTCAGGCAATTGACTACAGATAAGAATAGCACTAAAGACCATTTGATGGACAAACTAATTAGGTTTGGGTATAGGGCAGGGCCTCTCAGGGTGCATGCGCGTGGTGCATGCAGTGTGCACGGTGCAAGAGACGACTTGGCTTGGTCGAACAGAGTGCAGACCCCCCACTCTTCGATTTGGAGCAATAGCGCTTACTCTCTCTTTACTCACGCCTGTCTCGCTCGCTCCGCCTGTCTCCCTCTGCCCCACTTGCGCCGTAGCGCTCCAAATCCAGGCTGACTTGAGCCGAGCAGAGGCGAGTTGAGCCGAGCTTAGCCGAGTAGCCCAGAGACGAAGCGTTGATCCGAGCCATGCCGAGCGGCAGCGATGCACAGTGCACGGAGCTCTTGCGCCTCTATCTGCACGCGTGAGATTTTGGGCGTTTGAGAGGCCCTGGTGTAGGGTTTCGTGTACATGAAGTCTGTCTTGGGTACGTTATTCAGGCCGATCCATATCAAAGAGGCAGTACTGGTAGCACTAGTCCTGGCACTGGAGTTGATGTTCGTGGATCTGTAGTTCTGGACATGGTGTCTTTATTATCGAAAGACGTCAGCTATAATATTTATTTGACGACTATTTTACCTCAGTCGAACTGTTCGAATAACTCCATAAAACTGGACATAATGCTACGGAAACTATTCGTCGAAACAGGGTAGAGGGATTTCGTCTGATGAATGCTAATAAGTTAGCCAAGGCGAGAATATGATCAAATCATCAGTTAACTGACGTTGAAGGTGTGATTACCGTTAACCGGTATAATGACAAGAGCATTGTTACCGTAGCCTCGATTCAGGCAGGAACTAGTCCTCTTGGAAGAGCAAAGAGGTGGAGCAGATCACTTCAGAGAAAAATTGATTTTCCGCAGACAACAATAACAGTGAAGTAAACTGCAACACGTACATCGGTGACGTTGATAGCGTCAAAGAAAATGTTGGGGGCGTTGAGACCACCAGAATGAAGAAATGGTACTGGAAATTGTTTGCGATTCCTGTAAATGTGTCTGTGAATAACTCTTGGTTGCTTTATCACCTTTTTACAAGTATAAAGAGCAATCACTTGATTTGGTGGCATTTACTAGGAGGACAACTGTACCATATCTGCAGATATATTGTTCAAGAGATTCCTAAGACCAGCTATAAAGGCAATTCTGTGCGGTAAAAAAAAAGTTTAAGAAGAAGTGCGTTTTGAAAACATGATGTCTTGCCATTACATCCAGATATGCACAGTACAAGGAAAACACCACAAAAATGTGCACAAAATGTGGCGTACTTCACTTAAACTATTTTGCAGTAGTTCATGGCATGTGAAACAAAGACTAGAACTAAATGATGATACTTGGAACTTGAAATATGGCGACCAGTGCTTAGTAGCGTGTGTTTCAGTCTCCAGGTTTATCAGTGATTTGAAGGTGTAAGATCGGCATTTACGTGTGGAACTTTCAACTAAGTGATAAGTAAAACTACCGTGCTACGAACAGCCAGTTCAAAGTGTATCACAAGAAGTAATTAAGAACATAATCCTTCTTGTAAACAGCCATGCCAGGGAAAGGAAAGGTAGTAACAACGGACAGCCCAGTGAAGCGCGCCCTACAGGAAGCTCTGAGAGACAAGGAAACACTCGCCACGCTAGCAAACATCATACAAGACCAGGTAGCCAGGGCCGTTATAGACCAACTTAAAGCTACGATAGACTTTAATACGAAAGTAATCGAGGAGATGAGGGAAGCGCTCGAAGCCAGAGACAAGACAATATCAGACCTCAGGGAGCAGCTCGAAACTAAAACCGATGCTCTCGAACAATATCAACGGCGGCAATCACTGCGTGTGTTCGGGGTGCGGGAATCGAGTGGTGAGGACACGGACAAAATTGTCATTGAGCTAGCTGACAGTATTGGAGTACATTTAACGCACGAGGACATAGACAGAACTCACAGGGTAGGCAAGATAAGTACAGATAAGCCGCGTCCGATAATAGTGAAGTTCGTGTCGTACCGCAAACGGAACGAACTATTCAAATCTAAAAAGAAACTGAAAGAACGGGCAAAACAATTAGAGAAGACCTCACGTCAATCAGGATGAAACTGTTGCAAGAAGCGATCACTAGATTTTCTGTGTCCAATTGTTGGACAATAGACGGTACGATTATTGTGAAACACAATGGTGTGAAATATCGTGTGTCGAGCCGAGCGGAACTGGACAGGATCAAATAAACCGACAGACTGAAACTAACATGACACTACACATTTTACAGTTTTAACTAACTTAGACACTAGACTTTTAATTACTAGACTATAATTACTATTCAAACGATTACTTTTAGATTATATCTTCATTAGATTTACATATAATAACTAAGCAAGATAGCGTACAGGTTGGCAACTCAAAGCGAGAGTGCTGAACATGCTTCTATTTTCGGCAAGGTTACTGGTGGTCAGCTGAGCGGAATCTCCGCTCCCATACCTACACAGCCCCCTAGTACTAATCCGCTTACAAATGCTTTTAACAACTTTCCAAATTCCTTACAGGTAGTACATGCTTAAGGGGCCCATTCACAGTCGAGCCGGTTGGCGAGCCCGTCCATGTATAAAATCCACACCCCGAACCCGACTGGCTCGACGGTGACCATACACTGGCGAACCCGTTGGCGGACCAGTCCGCCAGTCTGTATTGCAAATAGTATGTGCATTGCCTAGTTTTTGTTATAGAGAAAGTGGGTTCGAATCTCACTGTCGGCAGCCCTGAAGATGGTTTTCCCTTGGTTTTCCATTTTCACACGAGGCAAATGCTGGGACTGTACCTTAATTAAAGCCACGGCCGCTTCCTTCCAACTCCTAGGCCTTTCCTATCCCATCGTCGCCATAAGACCTATCTGTGTCGGTGCGACGTAAAGTCACTAGCAAAAAAGTGTTTTTGTTATGGCCCAACGAAAACATTCCAAAGTGGCTGTAGCTGTTGCAGAATTTGTGCAATGATGTAAAGAAGAAGGAACGTGTGTGAATGAAGGAATGGTTGAGAGATAAACTAGGATTTTCACACGTTAGCCTATTAAGAACTCTGTGCGTACAAGAACCTGCAGATTATAAGAACTTTCTGCGTATGGATAGCGACAGTTTTTGCGAAAAATTGTTGGAGTTGATTCGGCCAAACATAGAGAAACAGGAGACACACATAAGAGATACCATCTGTGCTGAAGAGAGGTTAATTGTAACATTGCTATTTCTTCTTTTTTTTTTTTTTTTTTTTTTTTGCTTTACGTCGCACCGACACAGATAGGTCTTATGGCGACGGTGGGACAGGGAAGGGCTGGGAGTGGGAAGGAAGCGGCCGTGGCCTTAATTAAGGTACAGCCCCAGCATTTGCCTGGTGTGAAAATGGGAAACCACGGAAAACCATCTTCAGGGCTGCCGACAGTGGGGTTCGAACCTACTATCTCCCGAATACTGGATACTGGCCGCACTTAAGCGACTGCAGCTATCGAGCTCCGTCATTGCGATTTCTAGCGACAGGAAAAAGTTATGAAGACCTGAAATTTAGCAGTGTAATATCTCCTCAGCTACTTGGAAAAATCATTCCTGAGACGTGTTAGGCAATCTTCGATACGTTGCAGTCGGAATATTTGCACGTAAGTGGGCCTACACAATTTTGATTGTGATGTATTATAAGATAGTTTTTGTAAAACAAACGTAATATTCTTTTGAAAGTGATTAGTTTGGGAAATGTTATTTCACTACTACTTATGACATACAGAAAATTCCACTACTGTAGTAATGATACATAGCCTACTTACAGTATTAACAAGTTAAGTGCAGAGGCGCGAGAGTCATATATATCATAGCACAATGGTCTATAGGCTAATAATATTTGTACGAGAGTATCGGGAGACCATGGATTCTTCTTCTTCAAATTACTATTATTACTATTATTATTGTTGTTGTTATTGTTATTATTATTAGCGTTCGAATGTCGCACTAACACATGGAAGGCATTCCGTGACGCAAGGATGGGAAAGCTCCAGGACTCGCCCGGTACATTTCAATAAATTCTTCCCGGAACTGCTTATTCTTCTCAAAAATTGTTAGTTGAGGTAGGCCTAATTAACTCACACAGAAACCAAATTAAGCTACAGACGAAACCACAGTGAGCCGGTCAGGTAGTGGCCATACACACACTGACGGGTTGGCGAACCGGTCGGGTTCGTTGGTTTAGCAGTCGAACCGCCAACACGGACCCAACCTCGAGCCCAACCCTCAACAACCCCCCATACACCTTCGAGCCGGTCAGTGCGACCAAGGTCACGAACGGGCTCGCCAACCCGCTCGACTGTGAATGGGCCCCTTTACGTTCAAAGTCTAATTCCTCACTTCCACGAACTCCGTAACATTATTGCTAATGTCAACCCTCACATCGTCATGAACGGAGAAACCTGGATGAAACCGTGGTTGTCAGATTCTCTTGTCCACATCGAAAATTATACCTTGATCCGAAATGATCGCACAGGTAAAGCCGGCGGCGGAGTAGCTATGTATATTAGGAACGACTTAAAATATAAAATAATTTACAAAACAACTAGTGAATACTGCGCAAGGCCCGAGTTCATGTTCATTGAAATTGAGGCTTTAGGTGTAAAGTGCTTACTGAGTGTTGTGTATCGCCCACCAAAGATTGGATACATCACCGACCTTGAAGACATCTTACTTGACCTCCTACCCAGGTATGAGCATGTTTTATTACTAGGAGACCTCAATACTGACATCCTTAACGACAAAATGACTGAGACTAAACAACTAATCAACATATTTAAATCTTGTAACATGACGATTTTGCCACTTAAACCAACACATCACACAGCCACGTCACATACATTACTGGACTTAATTGTGACGAATAACCCTGACAGAGTACTGACCCACGGGCAAATGTCTGCTTGCGGACTATCCAATCACGACTTAATTTATTTAGCTTATTCACTTAAATGCCCCAAGTACAGACCTAAATTAATTACATTCAGAGATCTAAAACGTATAAATAACGAAGCCCTATTAGAAGATGCTGCAAACATACCTTGGCATAATGTCCATATTTTAGACAATGTAGATGATAAAGTGGAGTTCTTAAACACACAACTGCTAGCTCTCCTTAATAAACACGCGCCAAAACGCACTGCTCGTGTAACACGCCCTGCGGCTCCATGGATGACGCAGGAAATAC
Source organism: Anabrus simplex (assembly GCF_040414725.1). Classification (NCBI taxonomy): domain Eukaryota; kingdom Metazoa; phylum Arthropoda; class Insecta; order Orthoptera; family Tettigoniidae; genus Anabrus; species Anabrus simplex. Next base: position 307,989,768 of record NC_090265.1, on the reverse strand, counting down.
GAGACTTAATGACAGAGAGAGACAAAGCTTTCAGAAAATTTAAAACTAGCCAAATACCAAACGATTTTGACCTGTACAAGACCCTTCGTAACAGAACCACACAGGCCGTAAGGAATGCTAAAATAAGACACTCACAGAACATTTTGCTAACCCGAAACACGACAACAATCTGGAAAACCGTTAAAAAAATGGGCATAGGCGGAAATAAAATACATACTGCTGACGTTAAAATATCACTGGATGATTTAAACCAATACTTTACTACAAGACCCGTTAACATTGACGAGACAACAAAAGAACAGACGATTAACAAAATTCTATACAATGGCAATACTAACAATGGAGGAGAACAGTTATATTTTTCCCTCGTAACTCCTGCAGAAGTAAGACAAATTGCACGATCAATAAAGACAACTGCGACAGGATGTGACGAGATTGTTCCACAGTTACTGTTAAAAACTCTAGATGTAATCCTACCAACTCTAACCCACATCATAAATACCTCACTGATAACCGGCATATTCCCTTCCCTTTGGAAATATGCAATTGTTCGCCCCCTCCCCAAGACCAACAATCCCGTGGAACCCAAAGACTATCGATCCATTTGCATTTTACCATTTCTGTCCAAAATTTTGGAGAAAATAGTTCACAGACAAATAACCGCATATTTAAATAACAATATGCTTCTTGACAAATACCAGTCTGGTTTTAGAAGCAATCATAGCACAACTACTGCACTGCTTAAAGTTACAAATGACATAGGAGTAGCTATGGATAAGGGAGAAATTACTGTTTTAACTCTTCTAGACCTTAGTAAGGCCTTTGACTGCGTTGACACGGACATACTAATAGCAAAATTACGTGCTCTTAATTTCTCACAAAGCACACTATCCTGGATGTATTCCTATCTCTCTGATCGCCGGCAGTGTGTATCTACAGGTGAAAATTTCTCTTCATGGCAATCTGTAGAGACTGGAATACAACAGGGGTCAGTGCTAGCACCACTCCTATTTTCGATCTTCATTTCAGGACTAACACAAGTAATTAAACATTGTCAATATCATGTGTACGCAGACGACATACAGATATATACACATGCACACCCTCGTGACTTACCGACTGCAATAAATAATATGAACGACGACCTAGGAAGAATATGTAGGTGGACCGATGACCATGCACTAAAGATCAATGCCCAAAAATCACAGTGTATTCTTTTAGCTACCCAAAAAACCCACGCACGACTTACAGACATCCATACCCACTCAGTAACATTAAGAGGGACTCAGTTACAATTCAAAGACACAGTTAAAAACTTAGGGATGATAATGGATAAAAACCTTAGTTGGAACGATCATGTAACAGGTATATGTCAGCGAGTGTTTTATTCCTTACATTCCCTTAAAAAACTCAGAGATTTACTCCCCCAAAATGTAAGAAAACTGCTTATCCAAAGTATGGTAATGCCAATATTCGACTACTGTGACGTAGTATACAGTAACCTGAATGCCTCACTTTCCATCAAGCTCCAAAAGGCACATAACGCATGCGTTCGATTTATTTCAGATATACCAAGGTTTAGCCATATTTCTCCCGCATTTGCTAGGCTTTCATGGCTACGCTTAAGAGAGCGACGAAATTTACACACTCTTTCCCTGTTACATCGTATACTGAACCTTAACACACCTGAATACCTTGCCACACAATTCCATTACCTAGCATCACCTTCTAGTATTCCTACCAGATCATCATCCACCGCAGTACTAAGCATTCCCATTCACCGCTCAACTGGCTACAGTAGATCATTTATAGTCGCCGCCAGCCGAATTTGGAATTCCCTACCTGCTGAAATTAGGAGCGTGTCAAACCACCTCCGCTTTAAGAAACTCTGTCAAACCTGGTTAATAAATAATAATGATTTCTTATAACATAGTAGGATTAGATCATAGTTAAGTTTTAGATTAATTAAAACATTTAATTGCTACCTTAAGATATTAAACTGTAGATAATTTAGTGTATATTTAACTCTTCATGTAGGTGTATGTATGGTCGGACAGAATAGCAGGCTTCATAGCCTGAGTCCCGCCATATAAAACAAGACAATAAATAAATAAATAAATAAATAAATAAATAATACACTTCACCGCTGTAAGACAGAGATTCTAATTTAAAAGTTACTTTCGAAAAGCATCATTGATTGTTTGTTTCGGGCTGGTTACAATATTTCTCGTATTTAAATTTAAATAAAGTATGTTTTTCTTTTATTTAGTCTTCAATTTAGGAACATTTCTGTGACCAGGTTGCTGAACTTTGAGAACAAATACTGAATCGGAATTTTGATGAAACGTTCTGGATCAGATGAGATATCAACATAAATTCATAATAATAGGTTTCATCGCAAAATTTATTTTAGGATGACCCAATAAACGCACGCAAACATATATACGCACACACAATTCTATTCTTCCATGAATGATCACACTCACTAATTGCTGCCTATTTACAAGTCTTTGTCCTCTTCACACAGCAGATAGTCATTCTCGTTGGTATTACCTGAGACGACTATGTTCCTAATTGACAGGCTTGGCTTACTTTCACTTTTGCTTGTAAGTCCAGTCACCCCCCAGACTAGCTACAGGTAGATACGCACTAGGGTTGCTGACCCACAGAACACACGATGACTGTTCCTTAGTTCGGTTCCAGAGAATGTCCAGTAATTCAAACAGTCATACGCAGTGAACAACTTAACACTGACAACTAAACAGCAACAGCTCAAAAACAGCAGAACAATACTCCAAACAACAATGACCATTAACACTGTTCCAGTCCCACTCATGACAGCTGACTACACGGCAGTCCACAATTCACGGTAGTACACACACGGTACTCCGTTCCCCAACGCGATACTCGAGCACTGACTTGTGGAACCACCACCACACACTCAACATTCCAACGCAACAACTATTACTTGTTCAGACTATGAGCCTTTTTGAAAATAGCAAGCGTATAGCCCTTACTGAAAATGAAGCTGAAATGGCTGTTATTAGACTGTAATGGAAAATAAGATAAGTAATCAGTACATGACATCATTGATCAATCACTAAAACTATTTTCCAGTAAAAACCACGAGCTATCGGGAAAGTCAAAACGTATTTCATATTTTAATGTTGTTAGCTCTGCATAGCATTATAACCTAACTAGGGAGCCGAGAATCCAAGAAATCTGGTGCATACAGTATCTTAGACGAAATACATTGGCATCCATGCAACAGCGGCTAGTACAATATTCTCATTCACACAGTAAGCACCAGGGGTTGTTCACCTCAATATTTAATGTAAATAGATGAACTGTAACTAAAGTATTTCATAAGAGATAAAAAGAGACGAAACAATCTCGCTCACATAGAAATCGGAAGTGGAAAGATATGGGTTTCAGTGTTTACTTCATTCCGACTAATGTTCATCGGAAGTAAATTTAGCCTTAGCACTATCGTTTTGCTGACAAAAGCACTGTACTGTTGCATCTATGCTTTTTCCTTGGCACGCACGTCCACAATACATCATCCAGTAGTCATTTTCAGTCCACCGGAGTGCGGAGAAGGCAGAAATTGATTAAAAAGTAATTTGATTCATGATTACATCCGCAGAGAGGAAACTACACACAAACAATGGAATCGAGTATGTGGGCAGTAAAGTGGGAAGTTCTGTGTTTTTATACAACCTTTCGCTAACTAACACAAGAGTGCCAGACAAATTACAGGTTTTTGTGCTGCACTCTAGTACAAGAAACTCGCACTGAGACCATGGTAAACGATGAATGGAAACGGGTACATTCCTTGCATTACAATATTGTTCTTCGTCATAGATTAGTCGCCTAATTTCCGTTCTGTATAATTTTGAAATAATGAAATATTACTTGGACTCTCCCCGTAGGTATAAGGAAAGATAGAATTATTATTTGAATTAGTTGGAATAATAATAATAATAATAATAATAATAATAATAATAATAATAATAATAATAATAATAATAATAAAACTGGCGCCAAGTGAGCTAGAAGGGACTCACGGAAAAGTCAAGCGAGTTGAAAAATGTAAGTATCTTGGTGCAGGGATAGAACCTAACTTGTCCGAAAAAGAAGCCTCTTCTTCACGCATGAATAAAATGGAAATGGCTTACCATCTGACTAGAAATGTCTATAACAAAAGATCTATATCTCTGAATGCAAAAATAAAACACTATTGCGCTGTTATCCGGCCAGAGGCTCTATATGCAGCGGAATGTCTCGCCATGAACGAAAAAGGCATGATGGAGAAATTGGAGGCCAAGGAAAGAAAGATTTTGAGAAAAATCTTAGATCCAGTCAAAGACAACGGCGAGTTTAGGAGACGGCACAACCAGGAGTTGTACTCGCATGTGGAGAAAATAACTGATGTGATGCGAAAAAGGAGGATTACTTTTTATGGACACATGGCCCGAATGGATTCAACACGGTTAACCAACCGCATTTTCACTTTCCTCCAAGAGAAAAAGGCAAAGGGGCCATGGATCAGTGAGGTACAGAAAGATCTGCAGGAGATTGGGATCTCATTTGAAGATATCCAGGAGCGTGTCCCCCTTAAGAAAAATCTCCAAGAACATCAGAGTTTCCTACCAAAGCCGAAGATGAAAACTGGAAAGGCATGGACGGAAGAACGAAAGGAGCAACAACATATACGAATGAAGGAATACTGGACCAACATTAAAGCTCAAGGGAAACAGTTGAAATGACGTGGTCCTTAGTTGGCCGAAACGAAACAAGAGAGAAATAATAATAATAATAATAATAATAATAATAATAATAATAATAATAATAATAATAATTTAGCGAAACCTTCCGATAACGAAAACAGATAAGGAATATGAAAAAATATATGCTATTTTAAAAATTGCATATAATTCAGGAAATGTTAACACTAATGTACCACCACAAGTGTGATAATTATCGATAAATAATTGTAAATTGCGTAAAAAGTGCACAAAAATGCCGTCCATTAATAATGGACCGCAATAAAGAGGATCAGAACTATTAAAATTTGAATGAGAATTAACACTATAACTATTTTCATCCAGATTCAAATGGGGCAAGTATCGAAATATCGTTCTGGCCGACGTCTGTGGCTCTAATGCCTCCGACCAAGCCTTCATGAGGTCTTAAATCACAGTTATGTCTCGAAACCCACTTTTTCGGTGTTTAATAGTCGTCGAACGTCGAGATCAGTCAAACACCTATGTTGAATTTTCACAAGACTACAATACTCGTTTCATTCACATCATCGTTCAAAAGACCACAATTACACAATAGTTCCAGTGTGTGGGACCCTCACCAGGATTACTTGATTCGAGAACTAGAAGAAATCTAAAGAAAAGCAGCGCGATTTGTTCTGGGGGATTACCGACAAAAGAGTAGTGTGGGTAAAATATTCCTTAATGACAAGTAACTTCATCAGATGCCTCCAATTTGCCTTCCAGGAACTAGAGAAATGTTCGTTATTTAGAGTAGTTCCCAATGAAAAGTTACAAAATAATAATAATAATAATAATAATAATAATAATAATAATAATAATAATAATAATAATAATAATAATAATAATAATAATAATAGTTCTGGTCTGGGGTTGGTGTGGAACGCAGAGATGGTGAAAGAAGGTGCGGACTTGAATGGGTCTAACTACAACATCAAAAACTGAATTAAAACTTTAAATGGTTATATTTCTTTTTCCGAAAACAAACCTAACAATCCTCTCCAATGAGTGAACATAACATATCAGGTACCAAAGCAATCTTGAAACAAGACTTGAAAAATTCAAGAGCAGTGAAGCTTAATAGATTCTGGGCTTCAAGACCGTAGTTCTACAATTCCAGACATACCGGATCTAGTTTACAACTTTAATTCAAACCAGGAACCATTTACTCAAGGGCAGAAATCCCTTAACTCAAGAGCACTAGCTCCCTAAATACAATATCTGACCTTCCAGAGGCACTCTTTACAATAATCAAAACTTGGAAAAAGAGCGAACAGGCTCTCCAACATTCATCAAATTTTAACCGCCCGCTTAAGGCCACATTACACACAACTCTTACACTCCCTGGCCTCTCTGGGCACAATTTACAATTAACATTACTTTTACAGGAGTATTCATAACCCATCATACTGGGCCTTCATGGAAAAAGAACAGGTTAAATAACTGGCCCAAACACAAAATGAATGGAGGCGTACACTTGCACTCCTAGATAATAAAGAATAAAATCCTAAGGGGGCTCTTGGCCCAGAGATACAGGGGCAAATCCCAAGCTATTGAGGTGATACGAATAAATATTGAAGTAATGCATTACGGAAAGGAAAACGTAGTCACCTCAAACCAAGATGAAGGGGAGTTCGAGAGGGTAGCTCACTCTCTATCCCCGATTTACAGTTAAAGCTTTATGAAGTTTTACATTAGCCAAAAGAAAATTTACATTTTAGAAAAGTAGGTTACATAGTTGAAGATTCGGATCTTTCCACTCGGATTAAGCTGCGGAGGTAGCTACAACAGGAAAGATATAATTTATGTGACCATTACCTTATAGATGTTCTGCTGACCGAAGAAAGGAAGCCCCGCCTCCCGCCTAACACACACACACTTATTAAGACGGTGATCACTTGGCCAGGAAACACCAAAAGTCGCAACTTATATAACGCCAGGGAAGGTTCGAGAGAATTCAAGACTAAACCAGCCACAACCTCTTAATTTAATTGGTTAATCTCAAAGTTACACTCAGAATCGAACAAGAAGCCTGTGATAGGTTGAAAATTAATTACAGACATTTTTGATTGGCCAGATTAAAAACTGGCGGAAAGAAAAAAGGAGAGTTGCCAACCCAAAAATAAATGAACATAGATCAGTTATGGAAAACCTCGAAATAAAAAAACTTTAAGTTATAAGTTCCTTCACCTTGCACCAGAGTGCAATTTCAGAGTTTTTTTGGTAGCGTCATCTGTAGAAAAATGATCAAACTTCTTGATGCAGAGCAAACAAAACATGGAGAAATTCAGTCAGTTTAGCAAACTTCACAGCAAAACAATTACTTAATATTTCAGTGGAGACATTTTCTGATTAAAGCTGCAAGTTGTTGTGTTATCAGTTTCACTGTTTGACCAATAGAGTAGTTCATTTAGGCGCTAATTTTGAATGCGTGGCGTTGAGGTGTACCTCCCGGTACAATAATAATAATAATAATAATAATAATAATAATAATAATAATAATAATAATAATAATAATAATAATAATCGCCGTAGAATTTTGTGTGAGATTGGGGGTACAAAACTGGAACAGAAAGATAATTTGAAGTGTTTAGGATATGTGATCTTCCAGGATGGCATTATAGTAAGTTAGATTAAATCAAGGGGCAGTAAAACTAATGTAGTGAGCTTGCAGTTGCGATCAACAGTGTTCTGTAAGAAAGAATTCAGCTCCGGGACGAAAGTATCATTACATCAGTCTGTTTGCAGACCAACTTTGCTCTGTGGAAGTGAAAGCTGGGAGGGGGGGGGGGGGGCGCAGGATATCTTATTCATAAGTTAGAAGTAACAGACATGAAAGTAGCGAGAATTACTGCTGGTGCAAACAGGTGGTAACAGTGGCAGAAGAGTAGCCGGAATGAGGAAATAAAGTCCTAGGAATGAACTCGATGGGAAAAGCTGTACGCATAAACTGGCTTCGGTGGTGGGGGTCATGCGAGGCGAATAGAGGAATATAGATTACCTTAGAGAATAATGGAATAATGGACTCTGTTATGGAGGGTAAGAGAAGTAGGGGGAGACCAAGATTACGATGGATAGACTCAGTTTCTAACGACTTAAAGATAAGACGTATAGAAGTCAACGAGGCTATAGAACTAGTTACAAATTCACAGAGGCTTGTAAACTAAACGCTGAAAGGCATTACGGTCTATAATGCAGATATCTGTATGTGTGTCACCTCAGCTAGCGTGTACAGACAGTTTTATATGACGCCATCTGGCTGTCTGCTCTTCACTTTCGACGTTCCGTTTTACTTCAGGCCTAATAGTAAACCGAAACTCTCTTGGACGTCTATGGCTGCGATTTAATTAATTTTGTCTGATATTTTGCTTTACGTCGCACCGACACAGATAGGTCTTATGGCAATTTTGTCTGATAAACACCTAATATGTCACCAGAGATCTCTTACATGCCGACATCGTACCGCATGGAATACTGAATGGCCTGTTTTCCACCCTTCAAAAATTCGAAAATCTCTGCCGGGTTTCCACCCGCTGTCTTGGGATTCGGAGGTCGACACTTTACCACTGATCCACAGAGGCAGCTGTGATGATTATGATAGTGGTTGTGTTATTATTTTCTCATTTTTATTTTAAATAGCCCTTGTCAGGCTCCGCGTACATTCATGTATAGTGACTATTTGACAAATTGTAGCTCCTAAAGAGTTATTAGTATTTTATTAATAGCTGAACATAAATTTAAAGGTACAGTAACTCAGGAACGCTCTTTTAAACGTTAGTGACATGAAAATTAAAGCTATGATTTCATATATCTGTGACTGGCAGCGCCAATCCGAAAGTTCATGAATTCAGTTATAGCGAGAATGAGCGTTTGAGACATGTTGACCGCTCGAAGCCTTAGGGGTGAAATAGCCGTCAGGCTCTGTGTACATTCATGTATAGGGACTATTTGACAAATTTTATTATTGTCTGACTATTGTTAGCGCATGACTAGTATTCGTCACTTTTATCTACAAGAATAGCCTTAGCAATGAGATACTTCCTGCTGGAGATCTTGCGTATACATTTACAATGAGCTACTTGTGCGGTCTCTACACAATAAGTGATACCGAAAAACCATGCGAATAAGGTAAATCAGTTAAATGCTATTTTGTAAGGAATGGAAGCTATAACTGTAAAACAATTATAGGTCTGCTGTAAATTAATCTATTCCCTATTGCTTAACAAGCAAGTAAGACATACCGCACACAGCAGTTCATTTCACCCGCTCGTCTACGTAATTGACAGAAGGAAGCATTCTCTACGTTCTGCGCATGAAATCTGGGAGTAAATATATCTCGGCACGCAAAATAAAACTTAGGGAACTTAAGAATGAACTCTTATCGCTCGAGTGGTGTAATAGAAGTAGCTCGACAAGTTGTTTCAGCACTTCTTAATTTTCTTCAGTGAAATTGTATTCATTTATTCATTGTCTAGCTCGTATTAGAAAGACGCCCAAGAAACGATGACTATATTCTTGTTCTCCCTGGCGTGTAAAAGAACGCATTGATGTCATCCCGGAAATCATTGCGCGTACTGTACATTAAAAAAGGTAGAATTATGCGATGCATTTTCGAATCTGCCGAGAGAGCATCGAACTCTAAATTCGAAGATTGTGGGTTCGGTTCTCCTGGTATCCGGTTGGTAATCTTCTTTCTGCACTTAATACCTCTTCGGCATGTACTTCATGTACTCGACGTACAGTAGTTGGAAGCCTAGTTCCAGTACAATCCGGTCGTTAAGCTGAATATGTGATTCGAATGGCCCACAGTGGGCAACTAGCGCACATTTACGCTGACAATGGTGTAAAAACTTGTAGGTGAAATCCCTGCGAACAAAACAATAGTGAACTATACTACCTTAGCTCAAATGGGAGAACATCGGCCGAAGTTTGAGAGTCCGTTCACCATCGGTGCCTGACTGGCCAGTTTTGTTCTGTACTTAACAGTACTATACTGTAAGTACTCGAATTGCTGTTATAATATGAGAGTTAAAGTAGGTCCTCAAGAGTTAGTAGTATTTTGTTAATGAATGAACATAACTTTTAACGTACAGTAACTCAGAAACGCTCTTTTAACCGCCTGTGATATGAAAATTAAAGCTAGGATTCCATATACTATCAGTGACCGGCAGCGAGAATCCAAAAGTTCGTGAATTTAAACCAGTTATAGTGAGAAAGAGCATTTTAGACGTGTTGAGCGCTCGAAGCCCTACGGGTGAAAGGTGACAAAGAGGCATAGATAGGAAAGAACTCTGGCTCCGTTTAAATTCATCGTAAATATCTCGAGTACGATAGTGAAGATATCTTAGGTGGGTAATGAGTACAGTGACTAAGACGTTGGCTTCCAAACTGGACGTCCGAGGTTCGATTCCCGGTGGTCAATCCAGGGATAAGAACGGAATGGAATCCTGATGTAAACTCCCGACTAACTCAAAGAATCCAGGAATGTTCCTTCGATCCCAGAAGTAACCGAGATAAGATAAAAGAAAAAAGTGACGATTAACTATGTCCGACTCCTTGGGTGAATGGTCAGCGTTTGGGCCTTCGGTTTGTCACCCTCCCCCTATTTACATACTACCAAAACCTTATTTACCCATACTAGGTAACCTATTATCATCATCATCATCATTATCATCATTTATTGTACGCAGCGAAGCGATCGCAGTAGTCAATGCGACCGATATTAAATCAGCTGAGTTTAGAGAGCGAAGTGAAGTAATACAGGTCCATTGAATCATCCGATCGGGACAAGCGGAAAACAGTTCGAAGTAAACCCGCCCTGTCCTGTCAGTATCAATTAGGAAAGGTAGCTAAAATTATGTTTAATCAATAAAAACCAAACCAAACCAAACCCCATGGCACTACAGCCCTTGAAGGTCCTTGGCCTACCAAGCGACCGCTGCTCAGCCCGAAGGCCTGCAGATTACGAGGTGTCATGTGGTCAGCACGACGAATCCTCTCGGCCGTTATTCTTGGCTTTCTAGCCCGGGGATGTTTAATCAATACGAAGGTGAAATAAGGATAATCACAAATCTATTAAAAAGTCAAACATTAAGACAAAAAGTCACAGTATATGGGGTTCATAAGATTGATCTCAGCTCATGGTATGCGTACTTACATACTCTTTCAACATATGGAGCATTTCAATATGTCGCTTCATAGCGCAGTTTTGTACTCTCATAATATGGCATACCTTCTGAAAACGATGTTAGTTGTAGCAAACTCATTTAATACTAGCTGCAGGACCCGTTGTTGGCGGCACAATAAATTATAATGTGCAAATTAATCTAACTCCCAAGCCACTTTCCACCAATACATGCTATTTTACTCTGGACGCAGCAGTTATCCCATCTATCGGAGAAGAGTGGCAGCAGAGGAGACACATCACATATCAGTAATGGTCAATATATTGTTGATCAGTTTTATGAGATTTCGATATTGTAGGCCTTCAAATTTAGTTTTCTTCCGACTCTGGGATTAGAACATCAAATGTAAAGGGAGTGCTTCCCTTTTCCTTATTTTTTAACCAATTGTTCCTTTACGGTTTTTCTCATCTTTTATGATCATCCTTACATTCTATCTTGTCTATGCGGACCGATGATCACGTGGCTTTACACCTTAAGACAATCATGACAAAACCCATCGCCAGTTAACACGATTAAACAATATGTTCATTATAACAATGCTTGGCGTTGATATGGACTAAACAACAAAAGTCTAAATTCATTATTCTATTTTCATGGTAGGTACGGTAAAACTGTGTAAGACATAAATTATTGGAGCTTGTATACTCTATAACTTTTGTTACGGTACGTAATAATTTTCGATAGGAACAATAACATAGGTATTTAAATAATTACATTTCAGGCACCTTCCCTTAAACTACCATTTCATCCAGCGCGAATAAAAATGATTAATAACCTAGACTGTAGCACCTAATTTCCAGATTTTACTTATCGATTTTCATTAAATTCTGTTCACTCATTTTCTCATGGTTGGGCGTTGATATGGACTTAGCAACAAAAATGAAAATTTATGAATATCTCTGTTATCATAGGCGCTACGGTAGAAATGTATTAAAAATGTATAAAGCATAAATCATCGGAATTTTAAGTATGTTAACGTTAGTTATGTAGTATTAATCGATAGGACCATTAATAAGATAAATATTTGAAAATTAAATTTTAGTCCTTCCTTTAAACTACCATTTTATTCTGCCTGCATAAAATTATAGCCTAAATTGTAGTGCATCCTTCCTCGACTTGACATACCAATTTTCATTAAATTCCCTTCGGCCATTTCCTCGTGATGCTCGTAAAACTTACAGATAGAGAGACAGACAGAAATGACGGAAAATTGCAAAGTGCATTTCCTTGTTACTGTGGACACGACTGATACAGATATATCAATTTTTTAATAATTCTGAGTGGTGTACATTCAAAACTCTTATTTTATAAACAGTATATAGATAATCAGTAAGAACAAAGGTACAATATCCCATTCTACTTTCCGTAATAAGCTTGGCGTAATATAACGAATGCAAGTGAAAACGGGCTACTATAACAACACGAATGCACAGCCCAGAAAACAGAATGTAACCCAATAATAATAATAATAATAATAATAATAATAATAATAATAATAATAATAATAATAATAACCAAGGCAGAAAAGTAGTAAAGTAAAGTAAACTTCACATGAGGACGAAACTCGTTGGAGGTAAAGCAAGTGTTTCGCGCAGAATTGAAATTCAACATGTCTGCCTCGGAGGGATACTCAACTTACCGCAAGACCATATTAAAGTTAAAAGAAAAATACTCAAGGTGGTCCTAGAGATAAAAACGAATTCATGAATGAAGGAATGAAACAAATGCAGAAACTACTGCTGCTATTAGTAATACTAAACAAGAGCATTTTAGACGTGTTGAGCGCTCGAAGCCCTACGGGTGAAAGGTGATAAAGAGGCATAGATAGGAAAGAACTCTGGCTCCGTTTAAATTCATCGTAAATATCTCGAGCACGATATTCGTACGATTCCGTCCAGCGGGCTTCTTAGAGGATGACGCACACTCTCAGGCGGTGGTGTTGTTTGCAGTGAACGTGAGAGAGCAGCGGCCGTGGCCTATAGAAGGAACTCTCTTGGCATTCGCCATAGTGACGAAAATGGAAACCATGGAAAACCATTCTCAGGACAGCTGACGGTGGGAATAAATCCCGTTCCGTCTCCCGAATGCAGAACTGTCGAGCCTCGGTAGAGCAGTGGTCACCGGTAAGCCGAAGCCTACTCTCTCTCCTGCTAGTGTTTTATCGTCGTACTAACACTTCAAAGTCCGAGCTCGATAGCTGCAGCCGCTTAAGTGCGACCAGTGTCCAGTATTCGGTAGATAGTGGGTTCGAGCCCCACTGTCGGCAGCCCTGAAGATGGTTTTCCGAGGTTTCCCATTTTCACACCAAGCAAATGCTGGGGCTATACCTTAATTAAGGCCACGGACGCTTCCTCCCCACTCCTAGCCCTCTCCTGTCCCATTGTTGCCATAAGACCTATCAGTGTCGGTGCGACGTAAAGCAAATTGCATAAACTCTTCTAAGGTTTTCGGCAACGCACGGATGAGAAAGGGAGAATTGGAAACCACGGAATACCATTTTCAAAGCTGCTCATGGTGCGATTCGAACCTACCATACCCCGAATTCAAGCTCACAGCTACACGACTCTAGAATCCCGGATATTTCGTACCACTTGAATGAATGGGAAGTATTTCTGGTGCATTTACTTCTTCAATATGCGCTTACAATATATTAAGTTAGTAACTTATACGAGATTTACAGTTGTCGATTTACAGGAACCGAACAAATATACTGCAATGCTCATCTCTTTGGTGTCATCAATAGAGTAAAAACATTTGCCCCAGAAGACTGCGACAGTGCCGATGACTTAGCTGTTAGGCCCCTTTAAACAAGAGTGCGACAGGCTTCAGATGCCGGCACAGTTCTTATCCTCGCACTAGGTGGGGGCTTCATTCATTCCAATCCTCACCCGGCCAAATGACTGGAAACAGGCTGTGGATTTATATTTTACTTCCTGTCACTCAGAACTTGTTCAAACTCCTTATCATGAGTACTAAGAACAATGTTCCACGGATGGTTTATTAGGATTTGTTCATGATCTTATCTAAAATTTCTGTGATGCAGGATCAGAATCCACGAAGAGTTGTGAGCGTATTCTTTTGTTTAGAATAACTATGTTTGAGCCCATCTCCTTCTATTCAGGCCGGGCCGTGGATTTGAACTTCGCGAAATCAGCTGATGACACCGATGGTAAATTTTGCTTGGTAGTAGTCTTGGTGGTTTAGAAGGTTCACATAGATCAAGTTCTTGAAGAGTTTTTTTGAGAAATAATGATAAAACATCTGGACGTGGCGCTAAGAAACATAAAAATGGCAGCTTGTGATGATCTCAACATGGAAGAAACCGACGTTTTACAGAATTGTAATTAATATTCCAAGTATTTTACTCGATAAATCCTGTTAATAAGTACGGAGACAACAACATCAAATATGATTAGTTTTCTGATTCCCTTCACACTTTATCTAGGCTTTGGACTGGAAAAATGCGTAAACCTCGAAGTACGCGCAAACACCGCCGTAGTCTTAGTACGCAACTCCATGTTGTCCGAACCCCATTGTCGGCAGCCCTGAAGATGATTTACCGTGGTTTCGCATTTTCACACCAGACAAATGCTGTGGCTATACCTTAATTAAGTCCACGGTCACTTCCTTCCCATCCTAGCCCTTTCCTATCCATCTTCGCCATGAAACCTAACTGTGTCAGTGCGACGTAAAGCAAGTTTCAATTCCAAAATGTTAATAGCCGCACAGTGTGATCACTTCTGATTTTAATGTGGTAATGTGCGTGGAACGTGGAACTGTAATTCCGATCTGACATCAAGTGGTACGGATTGTCGTGGCATAAATATCTGGGGGTTACGGGAAAACCGTTGGCAGGTAGTTAACAACCTAGATGGTACGAAATGTCCTCAAAAATCAAGTGGCACGGAAAGTCCGTGGTACGAAATGCCCGGACACCCGACTCTAACCCTAAAGCCAGTTCGCTCGGTGTAGCCTGCTCTGTTCGGTCGGTCAGTCAGAACGCAGAGCTGTCGAGCCACGCCCTGTAAGTCGAAGCCTACTATGCATTCGCCGACACCGAGTGTTCTTTGTGATCAAATAAGGAACTCCGCAATATTGCATAGTATCTACCTCCGGTCGTGTTGTAAATGGTCCCGGGAAATCAAACACGCGCGTTGAGAGGGTGTTATCTGCTGGCTTCCTATGCTCTATACAACAGACAAGCGAGACTAGCCATGCAACTGCCTGACCAAGAATGTGTCAAACCGCGTCTGTGCCACGTGCCAACTCCCTCACTTTCATCACGTTTTCAATACGCTTAATTTTCGAAACTACACCTTATAGGATTTTGAAACACAGTGTGTTTCGTTTTATTTACAGATAAATTCGAATTGCTCTACCACTTATCAGACAAGGTAAGCTAAGCTAAGCTAAGCTAAGCTAAGCTAAGATGCTTATCCTGGCAGCGATATATTCCCTTTCTTACTCAACAATTCTTAACTAAATACACCATTACAGATAACTACTACTTTTAATAATGACAATATTAATAATAATATGAAGGAAAAGAAATATTATCACGTCATAAGACTAATAATATTTAAAACAACCCAACAGAATCGTATCACACAAATAACACATTCTGTGCGTTACCATACGTAAGCAATCAAATTTGAGTCAATATAAATGGCATTAATACTGAAATACCCGTACCGTATCTAAGAGAAGTACGGTAAATTTAATAATTGAAATGACGTACGTCCGCCTCTGTTGTGGAGTGGTTAGTGTTATTAGCTGCCACACCCGGAGGCCCTGGTTCGATTCCCTGCTCTGCCACAAAATTTGGAAAGTGGTACGAGGGCTGGAACGGTGTCCACTCAGCGTCGGGAGGTCAAATGAGTAGAGGTGGGTTCGATTCCCACCTCGACCATCCTAGAAGTGTTTTTCCGTGGTTTCCCACTTCTCCTCCAGGCAAATGCCACGGACGCTTCCTTCCCTCTTCCTTGTCTATCCCTTCCAATCTTCCCATCCCCACCCGCAAGGTCCCTGTTCAGCATAGCAGGTGATTCGGCGTAGGCGAGGTACTGGTCATTCTCCCCAGTTGTATCCCCCGACCCAATGTCTCACGCTCCAGGATACTGCCCTTGAGGGGGTAAAGGTGGGATCCGTCGCTGAGTCCGAGGGAAAAACCAACCCTGGATAAAAGGATTAAGAAGAAGAAAAATAAATGGCATACGAAAATGATACGAATATACCGATATATCGCTCTAAATGTGGAAATGAAGAGAAGGAAAAGTAAAACGAGCAAGTGGAAAGGAAAAGGGAAATGATGACGAAGAAGTGAAAAGTAGAAGGAGTTTGAACGTTACAGTACTATGATTCATTCATGTTTTCCTAGTATTTCGGAATAGGCACTTTCAAAACCTGAGTTTCTAGACATGCTTCTAACGTCTGCTGATAAGGGATATTGTTAGGCAGTACTAAGGGTTAATTATTAATATGTAGGTTGTAATTCTGTGTACGCGAAGCGATAATATGTAGGTGCTGCAGGATGAGATATTTTTGTTATGTTCAAAAGGCAAAGAGTGTGATTGTGTGGCGCTGTTGCAAGCGAGGCTACTTGGGCTGCATATACTAGTGGCATGGCGAATAACATGAAACCCGTAGATAAATCTGCCCTGCCCATTGCATAATTTTCAAATAGTGATCTACATTTAAAGCATTTTGTGCTCACTATCGTTTCTATGTCAGTATACTGCGAGTTTATTATAAACTACTGCATATCGCAATAATGAAAATGTGGTAACGGAAGTGATTCAATTAGAATTTTCTTTAGTTTAAATGGTAAAGTGAATCTGAATGTACTAAGACAATGCTGCGTTCCATATAATTTTCTAAACACGTTAACAGTGTAGACAGACCAGGACAGCTGCTCCTCATTAAACCAAGACTTCGTTCGCTTTGTACTGTATCAGACACCCTATGGTCTGTATGAAACACAAGTGATGTTTGAAATACTCAAGGATTCGAAAGAATGAACGTTCATATCACGAAATTCACATAATGGAACAGATGTCAATAAATACTTTGCCACACGGTTGCCTTCATTGTTACATGACAAGTTCACTGGAGAGAATTAGGCCTACGTAAAATATATTTCCCGCAATCTCAATACATTAGATGTACATTTCCTTGCCTATCGAGCCTGCTTGATATGTCTTAGGCTGATGACACACGGAGCGGTTTTTGCCGAGTCGGCAGCCGCGTCGGCCGCAGCCTGTGATTGATACACAGAGCGGCTTTTGCCGACTGTGACGAAACCACTGCCTGCTCGAACTGCATCTAAAATGACTGCTTATAAGCAGTCATCGGGTGCGTATCCAGCAGGCAGTGGACAAAACACATTAGTGAGCGTGACGTTAGGTGAGGAAGCTAGCTAAAATTACCGAAAAATAAAGGATTGTTCTTATTCTTATTCCAAAAGTCTACTTACTCTATATGTCCTTTTACGTGTATATTATTGAATTTCAAAGATACTTCATGATATCTAATACAAGAATACCTACCAATGATGCAATCGCCGCGTAAATTCAGCCACGCCCGACTAGAGCGAAGCATCAAGTCGGCCGTGATTCAGCTGAATGTATTAAATCTATGGCGCTAGAGCGCGCACAAAGTCTTCAAAACGCTCGCTGCACCGCCAGCTACACGACAGGCCGAGTCGGCAAATCTGCCGCCTGTCGGCGAGCACCGCTCTGTCTGTTTCATCCCATCTGATACAATAGAAACATGCGCCGACTCGGCGGCCGACTCGGCGGCCGACTCGGCGAAAACCGCTCCGTGTGTCATCAGCCTTATTGTTTGAAATCTTGCCCACGGGGATGAACTCGCGGTACAATCTGGTGTTACTTACATTATACATAAGTCCAATATTAATATCCTTATTTTCAAACTAGAATGTGAGAATATTTATTTACTGATAATTCCTGTGACTAGAGAGCTTCCGTGGCTCAGGTACTAACGCGCCGGCCTCTCACCGCTGGATTCCGTGGTTCAAATCCTGGTTACACCATGTGAGATTTGTGAGTTTTTTCTCGAGATACTCCTGTTTTCCCAGTCATCTTTCATTCCAGCAACACTCTCCAATATAATTTCATTTCATCTGTCAGTCGTTAATCATTGCCCCAGAAGACTGCGACAGGGCCGATGACCTAGCTGTTAGGCCCCTTTAAACAAGAGTGCGACAGGCTTCAGATGCCGGCACAGTTCTCATCCTCCCACTAGGTGGGGGCTTCATTCATTCCAATCCTCACCCGGCCAAATGACTGGAAACAGGCTGTGGATTTATATTTTACTTCCTGTCACTCAGAACTGTTTCAAACTCCTTATCATGAGTACTAAGAACAATGTTCCACGGATGGTTTATTAGGATTTGTTCATGACCTTATCTAAAATTTCTGTGATGCAGGATCAGAATCCACGAAGAGTTGTGAGCGTATTCTTTTGTTTAGAATAACTATGTTTGAGCCCATCTCCTTCAATTCAGGCCGGGCCGTGGATTTGAACTTCGTATGGTTTATTCCCCTGACTCGGGACTGGGTAGACCTATCTGTGTCCATACCAACCTTTCTTCAGCTTATCCCAGTTATTTTTGGGGTCACTGGAGCGACCCAGTGATTTTTGAGATGAAATCATAACCCAGGAACAACCGGGATTCGAACCTCAGCTTTCAGGCTGGGAAACCGGTAGTTAATCCACTGAGCTAATCAGGCCCCTCCCCCCTGTGTCCGTCTAAATACATATCCCTTAATTTACACACAGCACACCGCACTGCCGATCACCATGGAAATACCCAATCCACACACGTTGGATGTTTTCTGAAGTATGTTCGTTCTTTCGGTAAATTCAAATTTAACACAAGGTATGTCACCACAGTTTTGATACCACATCACGGTGCTATGTATCAGACTCTGATTTAGTAAATTCATATTCCGAAAATCGTTAAAGTAGTTAGTGGCACGTAAAACCAATATCATTATTATTAAATTCATAATCAAACAGAGCTTGAAATTAAATTAATTAATATATTGTAAAATTAGATTTGTTGTTGTGTTTTTCTAAATATATATTTCTGAAAAATATACCTTTATCCTTGGCTAAATGGTGAGCGTCACAGCCTTCGGTTCAGACATTTCTCGCTTTGATTCTTAGTCGGATCAGAGACTTTATAACAGCGTATGGCTAATCCTATTGCTTTGGGCCTGGCTGTTTTGGCTTGTCACCTTATATATCTCTTCATATACACACAATACACCACACAAAAATATGCAGTTCTGAATACATACCTTCATAAAAATTAGGTCTGGTGTCAGGAAAGGACTCGAAAATCAAGTCTACATTTGTGACTAACTTCACACCCATACCCACCAGGATGTATAAAAAAAGGAAGAAGAATATTTCTGCAAAAAGGAAAAGAATCGAAATTGACGATCACCATTTCGCAGTTAATAAGGTGACTAATATAACGAATATGAAGCATGCTTACCAATACTCGTCAAAGGATGTCGGTGATAAAGTGTGCACCATATTTGTACAAAAATATAATTCATATAACATTTGTACAGCGTTTAGTGCTTCATAGGTACCTTCACTGGTTGAAACTCTTAAGCAGAAACATCATAGACAACCATCCATTGAGTGAAGCAAGGCATTTGACAGGTGGCCAGCGCAGAAATACCGCATAACCACGGGTAAAGAGACCACATGATTTCACTAGCCGCAGCTGTCCTCTATTTTACCGGCAATGGCGGAGCTCTCGCTGCACCATAAAGTAGAACACTGCGACAGACATACAATAAACGAAAAGGTAAATATAGGTGCATTTACGGACGCGAAACCTATACAAACCTTTGTACAGAAATATCAGCGCCAGATTCCCTATACCGGGTGAGTTGGCCGTGCGGTTAGAGGCGCGCAGCTGTGAGCTCGCACTCACTGTCAGCAGCCCTTAAGATGGTTTTCCGTGGTTTACCATTTTCACACCAAGCCTTTCCCCTGTCCCATCGTCGCCAAAAGACCTATCTGTGCCCGTGCGACGTAAAGCAAATGGTATATAAATTAATAAATAAATACATTTCGTATACCTCACCCAATGCTCTGATCCTTCGTAACAATACTTATTATTATGTCAAGGATTGAAAGCAATCAAGCTCCTTAGGCGTTTTAAACCGTGAAATTACGAGCGCATAGTTCCAGTGTGGTAGCGGGCTCATCAGTTGGAATACCAACAAGCTGGAGGCTATTGCGTCGTTGAAACACCACTCTGAGTCACCTTTGAAGCACGGACAGTGACGATGCACTCGGGCAAATATGTACTGTGCCTCAAGTTGCTATAATGCCTGCCTTTGGCCTTTGCATTCCATATCTCGCTCTTCAATATATTTGACCAGAACACACCTTGCAAATAAACTTGCATAGGCTAGGTCCAATATATTAACAAAGTGACAATCTGCCTGTAGGGAATATTACGAAGGAAATCTTTTAAACTCACTCTGAAATCAGAATGTCAGTGTGTATTAACTAGCGAATGTCTCCGGTAATGTGCTCCTTCCTTCCGTAGCTGCAGTGACTTACAAAGTTCAGTCGATCACTTTTTGTGTCATACAGTGTACATTGAGCAGTGAGTTCTGGAATTCAATTAGTAAACCATATTGAAACCAAACGAACAAAGGCTCAATTCAGTTATTCACGTATTTATTTTCTAAGATCTAATCATAACTTAATCGGATTTTGCGATTAACGCAACTCCTGCACCTCAGCTGTCATGCTTTTTCTACTCCTTCCAGTTTTCTCGTCTTACTTAACTACAGTTTCAGTGTTCACATTATAATGTGTGTTGGTAAATTTTCTTCTAGATAGAAACACAAACTGTTCAGGAATTAATGTAAATAAATAAATAAATAAATAAATAAATAAATAAATAAATAAATAAATAAATAAATAAATAAATAAATAAATAAATAAATAAATAAATAAATAAATAAATAAATAAATAAATACATTATTTACTCACTTTAATTTCTGTGATACTTTTAGCATTTCACTCACAGTAAATGGACGTAGATGTACCTTCATACTGGAATCATGGTGTAACATGGTAACAATTTTCGATTCCAAGATTCACTGTTCAATGCTGCTAAAATTGTGGAAATCTTCAGAAGCGATTTACTCGAACACCCCAAAAGTTTAGGCCTGCGTTTACAGGCTGCTCTTGAGTAAACTCACTTTGCAGCACAATCGAAATTATCAATTGAATACTGAGTCCGCGCCTGTGGCTGTTTTATTCCGTTTATGGAGGTTAAGTATGAAGCGATACTTTAACTACATGCTTGTGGTTTTTTAGGTAATGGCAATCCACGTCCTTTTGTATCGTACTTGGAAGAAAACCACTGGAATTAGCTGCTTCCTAGAGGGTGACTCCCTGTCTCAGGCCAGGAGATGTGTTGCAGTAATTTAAGGTGCGGTGAAGTTGAGAGGAGAGCGGCCGTACCTTTTAAAAGCAACTGTCCCGACATTCATTTTTGTGAGAAGAATGAAAAACCATACTCAAGGCAGCCGATTTACAGACATTCTGTGCAGGTTGGTGTTTTATCTTAGAAGGAACTGTTGGAAAATAAAACATTGGAGCACCATCTCGTGGACATCAGGGCATTTAGAATGATCTACCCATCCAAAATACAACCCAGGACCCTCTGAGACGAAGGTCTCGACGCCGTTCATTCAGCCAAGGAATGGATGGAAATAAACTCATAAGGTTTTAACAATTTTATATTTCGTATGCCTATTTCCGGATAATAACAATAATAATATAATAATTTCGTGCGGCTATTTCTGGCCGGGTGCAGCCATTGTAATGTAGCCCCTCCGATGAGGGTGGGCGGCATCTGCCATGTGTAGGTAACTGCGTGTTATTGTGGTGGAGGATGGTGTTATGTATACAGTAGTGTGTGAGTTGCAGGGGAATTAACCATTTAAGGTTAAATCTCCAACCCGGCCGGGAATCGAACCCGGGCCCCTCTGAACTGCAGAGCACTGCGCTGACCATTCAGCCAAGGAGCCGGAAATAATAATGATGATGATGATAATAATAATAATAATAATAATAATAATAATAATAATAATAATAATAATAATAAGAAGAAGAAGAAGAAGAAGAAGAAGAAGAAGAAGAAGAATAGTAAACATCATCATGTGTACTCAGCTATTGTAAGCAATAATTTTAATTTGACATCACTTAGGCTGCTGCGTGACAATTAGGACGTTCTGCTCTACTTTACCAAATAGCAGAGTAAACTACGTAGATACCTATTGGGCAATTTATGGATGAATTTTAATTAATTTCTTCGCGTAAGTACCACATGTGTACCGAGCAGCTTTCACTTGAAACCGGAGTCGGTGGACTGATCCCACCGTTGCTGTTATGAGAATAGATGTCCGTGATTTTCTAATCTTACTAAAGCGAACGCCAGGACAGTTACTTTCATAAGCCACATTCGCTCCCCTCCTGTCCTCAGTAGGTCAATACATCTGCTCCGAGAAAGGACGTCACTGTATAAGAGGCCCACCGTACCCAATCAGGGTACGGAATGAAAGCTTTTAGAAGTAGTAGTAGCAAATGTGTCACCAGAGATATCCAACTTGCCGATATCGTACGACATAGAAGGTTAATCTGCCCTTCAATAATCGGACTACCTAGACCAGATTTGATCCTGCGAACTTCGGATCGGAGGCTAGCATTCTACCTCTGATCCCCAGAGGGAGCATTTTTAAGGGTTATATTATATGCATTTTCCTGTAATCACATTAGGCTGACGATTTTTCAATATACATTTTGCCTCTGGTTTGACGAATCCAGTGATAGACAACCTATATAAAGTGGTCGGAAAGCAAGGTGAATTATGAGCGTTATAGTGTTTGTCATACTGATAAATCATTTGAAAGAAATGATTAGATATCTCGCGCCTTTTTTCAGCAGCTGAATGTAGCCTATCAGATCGCTTCGCGGGCGAATTCACATGTGCTTTGCACGGCGGTGTTGCCAAATTTTCACGTGACTGAAGACCGGTTTGAGAGCCATGCTGAGAAATCAGTATCAAATATAAACACGCGTGGGTTCCACCTGGTGTCAGCGTAGCGTCCTTGCTACGGCACGATCCTTTCAGTTCGGAAGACCATGTTCAAATCCCTTCGCTGGCGAAGATTTATTCTTCGATTGATGCTCTCAAGCTATCTTAAACCACGTGCATACTGTATTTAGCAACACCACCTGGCAAAGCCCATTTGAATTCTCCCGCGAAGCGATCTCATTGGCTAAATTCAGCAGCTGGTAAAATGACAACGGCGCGAGGTATCGAATTATTTATTTCGAATTATTTATATCGAAATATTTATTTCGAATTATTTATATCGAATTATTTATATCGAAATATTTATATCGAAATATTTATTTCGAAATATTTATCAGTATGACAAACACTATAACGCTCATATACCCGGTTCACGTTGTTCCAGACACTCTGTATATCCTGGGTTCTACCGTAATCAGGTTCATTATTATTATTATTATTATTATTATTATTAAATTTGTTTTACGTCACACCAACACAGATAATTCTTACGGCGACGACGGGGCAGGAAAGGGCCGGGTGTAGGAAGGAAGCGACCGTGGCCTTAATTGAGGTACAGCTCCAGCATCTGCCTGGTGAGAAAATAGGAAACCAGCGAAAACCATCTTCAGGGCTGCCGACAGTGGGGCTCGAACCTACTATCTCCAGGATGCAAGCTCACAGCTTCGCACCCCTAACCACACGGCCAACTCACCCGGTCAGGTTTAATTTAGGTCAGTGGATATCACCGGTCTCTCCTTCTCTCAAATCTTCACTTCATGGACGAGTATATTAATCATCATTTAATTCCTAAGCGCACATGAATTCATATCATTTGTTCGTCGGTGGAAAATCATTTCTATGAAGAGTTCTCACGTATTGTGGTGCGGTGTAAATATTACTGTCTCTCGCATATCTTCTACTAATGCTGAGGGAAGATAAGATTTCGCGCGAACTTTTCACGGAAAGAGAAATTCCATATTCTATCATACTATAAGAACAGACTTTTCTTTGCTTAGCGAACCCACTGTGCTCCGCTTACTGTAAAGAAACACAGTTCTGTTGACCTTTGGAAGCGTACCGTGTGTAAAAAGAGGAAGCATATTTCTCTAAAAGGGATTACGTTAAAGCCTCTTTGCCATGCTTTTGAATCAGATGGATGTTCTACAGGAAAAAAGCCTGTTTTGCAAGCTATATTTCACTAGCACAGAGAACTTCCCTGTGTACCTCGTATATTTTGTATGCTTCCTACACATGTTTTAAGCAGTGTTCAAGACTTCTGCTCAAATCACTGCAACTCTAAGACTCAGTGAAACAGCTGCTTCTCTTTATTATTATTTTAAGCTGAGGGAATATATAAAAAATAGACCTCCCCCATAATACGGTCTTGTTGAAACAATCGTCCCCGTTAATCATCTCTGCCACTATGTTCGTCGGACATACATACATACATACATACATACATACATACATACATACATACATACATACATACATACATACATACATACATACATACATACATACATACATACACACATACATACATACTGTACGTACATCTTCATTATAGATTTATGACTGTCAGTGTTCAGTCTGCAGGCCTCTGTGAATGAACTAATCTCCTCCACAATTCTCTGATTGTTACTAGTTCTGTGGTTTCGTTTAATTATATAGCTCTTATAGTTAAGACGTTAAAAACTTAAGATACATCGTCACCTTAGACTCCCTCAATATCTCTTAGCCTCCATGGCCGAGCCCATCATTTTCCTATGTAACCTGTACTCCTCCATTCAACTCACCTGACCCCACCACTGAAGCTAGTTTTTGCGTACGGCCTTATATATCGAGTTTATTCTTAATTTATCATTTCTCTCTTCATATCACATCATTGCTCCCACCTGTTTGGATTAGCAATTATTCTCACTACAACAGTGTCTATTATTTCCAACTTACAAATAAGATATCCTGAGTCCATCCTGCTTTCACTCCCGTAAATAAACGTTGTAAAGGTAGTTTCATCTGAGAACTCGCTTCTTTCCTATAGAATATCTTCGATTGCAGCTGCGAGCTCACTGAACTAGCATCGCTTATTCTTGATTCAGGTTCACTTCGTATAATACAATACTGATAGAATGCACATTCAAATAGGTACTAGAAATGGTCCGCCTATTGCAGTTTCATATTTCCAACCTGCCATTCAATCTTCTTATGTTTCTTCCCCACTGACATCACTGTAATCTTTATTGTACAGTTAATATTTACGCGATGAAAGTAAATTATCTTACGATATTTGCTGTGGACTATTTTCTTATATATAAGTAATGTTTCATAACCTTCTATCTGTAACTGCATGCCGAGTTCTACTGCAATACGATAACTTCTTGGGGTATGATTTCTTTGTCGAATGGTGAATTTATGATGTACTTATGAATATTTCCCTAAATTTACGTCATGAATTATAATGCAATATACATGATATTGATTTTCCTCTGATAAACGTCCTAACAGTCTGGCCAAACCGGCCCAGGTGATGGGCGATTCGTCGATACGCCTACCCAGCCTCGCGCGCCGCAATAATGTGCCCCTATCATCGATTGCACCGTAGAGGCATGTCAAGTGGTCTAAGGCTTTCCACAAGCTGAAACAGTGTTCCACTACGAACTAGTGGCCTCTGTAAGACTTTACTTATCGATGGCCTAGTTCTAATACCACGCACATGACAATGCTCTTCCTATACATTATCTTCCTTAAAACTAGTCATGCAAAACCATTCCTACAGTACGGTGCAATGTTCATTCTCCTTTACATTTTATCATAGGGAAATCAACACAACGTAAAATATTCCGATAGGCTGCATATCCATAAGTGCCTGGGAAGCGTGACCAGTCCTAAGGACGAAAATGGATAGGAGGAACACTGTCAAACACGTGGTATTAGAAGTGGGCCGTCGATATACTGTGAGTAGCAGCAGGGCCATGGCAACACCAACTATTCACGTCAATGTGCTAACCATTTTGCCTTTTATTTATTTATTTATTTATTTATTTATTTATTTATTTATTTATTTATTTATTTATTTATTTATTTATTTACGCCTTGTTTTGTATGGCGTGGGTCACTCCATTTATCTGTTAGTATGTCGAACAATAATATATATTTCTAATTTATCTTATATTCGAAAAATATCATATGTCGTTCCTACGGTTAATATTTACATGAAGAAAGTAAATTATCTCACGATATTTGCTGTGGACTATTTTCTTACATATAAGTAACTTTGTGTTAGTTTAACGTTCCACTGACAAACTCTAGATTTTTCTGACACGCTGATTTGTCGGCATGTTTTTCCGATATATATATATCGACACGAGACTGACGTATTTGAGTACCTTCAGATACTACCGGACTGCCAGCTTGGGATCGGAAAGACAGCGCTTTACCCTCTGAGCCACCCAGTCCGGCACACAAGAAAGGTCGTCCTACCAACAGTTGGAGTCACTCTGTCTAACCGAAAAATATGACACCTCAGCTCATACTGGAGGCTCGTGCGATGTACTGTCTAACTAAAGTTCGGTACACAAATATTTATTTCGAAACCACATTGCGGTTTTAGATAACTGTTACAAACAGCATTTCTATCAAATGCGCCTCCTAACAGCCTTCTCCATCTTATAAAGCTTCTGGACTGCTTAACTTTTCAAGTTAAAGCATGTAATGAACACGGAATTGAATTTGAACGAGTAATTGAGATACAAACAGAGGCTGTAGATATGAATTGAAATGGGTCGTTTCTGAGAGTTTGGAATGGAACACGTTAATGAAATAAAAATGAAAAATACATTAAACATTAAGGAAGATCTTATATTTCAGCAATGGGAGAATATATATATAAGGATTTAAACTTCGAAGAAATATAATTACCTGATTTCCATTACCGTATGCTGGGCTGAGTGGCTCACACGATTGAGGTGCTGGCCTTGTGAACTCAACTTGGCAGGTTCCATCCTGGCTCAGTTCAGTGGTATTTGAAGGTGGTCAAAAACGTCAGCGTCGTGTCGGTAGATTTAGCGGCATGTGAAAGAACTCCTTAAATTCCTGCACCTCGGCGTCTCCAAAAATCATACAAAAATTGTTAGTGAGGCCTAGTTGTGGTGAGACAAGAGCAGCAACATCGCCGACAAGTATTACTACAGGCGCTACCGCTGTAAGACTTGCTTGCTAGCTTCTAAGTACCTTACTATTTTATTACCATACAGTTATAGCATAACATGTAGTGTATATGATCATTTCCTAGTCTAGTGACTAGAATCACACGGAGTTAATTGCAAGTTTAGGATCTATTCATTGCTCACTATGATTTACTTTTCAATTTGAGAGTCTAGTATGGTATTATACTTCAACTGAGGTCAACTGATTTTTTATACGAAATACGGCAGCTTTTATTAAGACAAGTTGTGAATGTATCGGTACTCGTTATAGTAATCGCTTGACACGTGGTTTCCCTTCCATGAGAGACGTGCCCATCAGTTCAGAGCGACAACACCTGCAGATGGCTGTGGTATCGTCAGTCTTGTTGAGTACATGTCTCATAAATAGGTGTAGGCCTATGCAAGAAAGTCTGAATTTATTCGGTACTCGCTTTCGTATGTTCGAGATTGCAGGATCTAGTTGTTTTTGCTATTGCTCATGCAACCAGTTCCTGTTTTGGATGGTGTGCAAGTCTTGCTCCTCTGTTCCCTTATTCCCGACCAACAGCGCGTGGCAACCCATCCAAATCTTGACCACGCCCAATGTTGCTTAACTTCGGAGATCTCACGGGATCCGGTGTTTCAACACGGCTACAGCCGTTGACAATAGACACTGCAGAGGCCAATTTCAGCGGGAACTATAAACGTTTAAACTGAAATGGTAAATCAGTGAGAATTATTCGAATATATGGAATGGAAACATTTTCCCTTTCTCTTACACCGTAAAGGTCAGTAGCACCAATGTGTGTGATTCGTAATAGATTTACTGGCACGTAAAACAACACCTGCAGGATAACACTGCGGCACCTCGACGTCTACCAAAACCGTAAAGGCAGTTAGTTGGACGTAAAACCAGAAACATCATTACTAAGAAATGAAAGGAACAACATCAAACAAATACAAAATAACAAACTAATCCTTAGCATAAGGAACCTCTCTGTTGTTATTGTTGTTTCATAAACAGGTAATGATGATGATGATGATGATGATGATGATGAAGATGGTTGTGGTGGCAGTGTGTAGCCTCCGAGAGAGACCTGGTTCACCTCCTTCGAGTTGACGCCCTACAGGCAACCTGCGTGCCTGTGAAGAAATCAGCACTGGAGCTGGACCCCATACGCATGTTATTCGTAATGATGACTCTGTGGACTATCAAGTAGGGACGGGAGTGGAAGATTTGTGATGGCTGCTAGTTTCTTACCGAGGAAGCCGTTGATAGAATTTATATGAAAATGCATGCAATTTTGAATTGGCAAGTCATATCCTATTCACAACTACACATTCCACTTACATCTGAAGACCGCGTGGTTTATGATTCAAGTTACTAGTCCTGTTCAATTTTGAGAGTTATTTTTGAAATTATTTATCGTTATCTTTGCACACTTTTCAATACAGAACCTCCAAAAGCCGATAATTGTGAGGTATCACAGGTGCTGTTTTCTGGGTTAATTGTCCATGGTTACATTTTGAAGAGTAAGGAACTTTCAATCACTTTTATCTATATCCTGCTATATGTTAACACTCATTAAAATACAACCATATCTTAAATCCCAAAAGAAAACACTTGTGTAGTAGACAGTATGCGATTTGAAGGCTGTTGGTTAAATTCTTCACCCCTCTCAATGCTCTAAACCTTCCCGCCGCCTCAGGATTCATGATTTCCAACTCACAGGGTGTTACACAAACTACTCAATTTACCATACCTTACTTTGAAATCCACAAATGTAGTTATAACTATGTATCAGAAACATAAAAGGCCTGTAGTTTCATTAAACATGTATGTTTAAATATACAAAAATTTATTCATTAATTGTTTGCAACATAATTATGCATCAAAACATTTCAAATTAAATCATATTCTCATTACTCTGTGAGGATGTTGTGGCTGTTTTGCTACGCAAGTGGCAGTTATTAATTTGTGTATATAAGTAATTGCACGTCTAGATCTATCTGCGAATTAGTGTGTCCAAAGTACGAAGTAAAACTTTGCCGTTAAAAGAATTGCTGGAAACATTATTGTGAATATCTTTTTCTTTAAACTTTAGGACAAATAGTTGCCCTTATTATGAGAAGCTGTTCTGGTTGATGATCGATCAACTAAGAATCTACACACTGCGACACTATTTTTTTGATTTCTGAACGAATATACACCTGAATACCTATCCTCATATTTTAACATCCTCTCATCTATCCATGGACATAATGGCACATCTACTTCTATCTTTGTGATACCGGTTAATCATTCATCTATATACAGCTACTCCTTTCAAGTTACTGTGAATGAGTGCAAGTATGTTGCTTTTTTTCTTTTTTTGCTATTTGCTTTACGTCGCACCGACACAGATAGGTCTTATGGCGACGAAGTATGATTTAGAGCTAGGTGATATAGATAGATAATATTAATCATTAAAGTATAATTGTAATAATTTATAATATTACTCCATTACATTAGGTACTTTCTAGAGACTGTTAACAATGTTATTTTTTCCAAATTATGTGATTATTTACTCTATATTGTGGTTAAGTGTAAGAGAGGGCCGTGAGCCCTAACATTGCCACATAAAAAGGCATTAAATAAATAAATAAATGAATAAATAAATTAAATAAATAAATTTGCGTATATACGTAATTGCACGTCTAAATAGGTATGATTTTTTTTTTAGACGGCTGTCTACATTTAGGCACTGGGCATTTCTTCTGTCCAAAGGTGTACAATGTGATAACTAGAGTCCGGATTATTAGGACTGATAGGTTAGAATACAAACTTACTTAAGTCAGTAACAAGTATACCATACACTGTACAACGATTACGCTATGAGATTTGCATAGATATTAGGGGTACAGCCTATAGAACTCCTTGAATTTATTCTACTCTTCCTACATTATGGTACAACGGGTTGCATGAGACCTCCTACAAACCAAATTACTTTGCATTCTAACCTATTACCACCTAAAAATCCGAGGTATAGTGATAACACACCAACATTTTTTTTACTAACGATAGACGTTCTGTATCTGGAAATATAGAATTATGTATGGAATCACTGGCTCACTTCGGCTCCATATTTCATCACAATTCTCCTGATTATTCATAAAATTATTTTTGTAGAACAGTTATGAAATTCCCAATATGACACATTATGTATTCTTTGTCCACAGAACAGTTATATTCACGCGAAAAGACTGTGTCCACATTGTTTGTAGCTCAGCTGTGACAACATAGCTACCGGTATATATTTATTTCAGTGAATATAATTTGTTTCAGGAATGGGACGGGGAAGAACAATGATGGGAAGAGAGAGGTTTAATCTGGTAAAAGAACGACCACAACCTACGGTAAATTTGTTACGCGTTTATAGTGTGTGGTTATCACAGCGTCCTACTTTCACAGAATAACAAAGGCGTAAAATAAACTATCGTTCATCCTCGCCTACCTAATACAACAATAGTCGAGTCCATTATAATTCATATTATATTTGCAAGTCTATTCATCGGATGCGTACTGTGAAAAATGCTATAAAATTTTACATTTTGGCATATGCTTGAAAATAAAATAACTCTGTTGAATTTACTAATAATAATAATAATATTAATAATAATAATATTAATAATAATAATAATAATAATGGGAAAACCTACACCATCGGTCCATATTGTTAAAATGTTCATAAAATGTTTAATTAAATCTAATGTAATATAAAAAAGTAAGTTCACTGTGCGGCTAGGTTCGCATAGCATTGAGCTTGAATTTGTGAGATGATTGGTTCACACCCCACCATCTGAAGTCCTGAAGATTATCATCCGTGGTTTCCCATTTTCATTTTAGTCAAATGCTAGAAGTGTGTCTTAACTGAGTCTATGGTCGCTACCCACCAAATCCTAGACTTTTCCCAACCTTGTATCGCCGAAAACTTCAGTATGCCAGTGCGACGTTAAACCCCAAACAACACCGGGCCAGTTGGCTGTGCGGTTAGGGGCGCTTGCATCTGGGAGATTGTGGGTTCAAACCCCACTGTCAGCAGCCCTGAAGATGGTTTTCCGTGGTTTACCATGTTCACACCAGGAAAGTGTTGGGCTGTACCTTAATTAAGGCCATGGCGCTTCCTTCCCACTCCTAGGCCTTTCCTGTACCATTGTAAAAAAAGCATTTGTACATGAAATACTTTATTTATTTATTTATTTATTCAAATCGCACTGATATGTACTATATTTGGGAATATTTCTTTGTTGCTCTCTTTCACTTCCCGAGTCCAGTTTCTTGACGAAATCCATAAGCCTTTAGACGACGCCTCTGGGTTTCACTACACTCGGTTTGGAAAGCACTGCTCTAGGACCCTCAATGTGAGTACAGGCACGTGGAGGAGGATGACCTCGGAGCCCTTATTACTTAACCTTACTGGTACCAGTCTCCTCCCTTTCATCTTTCTATTTGGGCCTTGTAGATCAACTCTTGTACTCGATAAACCCAAACGGTACGGTATTAGATCCACTAAATCTTTCTGTGAACGAACTGAGGGAGTGCGGATGCGTTGGGTGGCCCCAGTCACGAATGAAGATATTATCAGAAGAGTGGGGAAGCCAAAGAAAATTCTGAATGTAATGAAGATCAAGAATTTGTAATATCAGGTTCGCAACAGTTAATCATTCAAGGGCAAATACAAAGCAGACGAACACGGGATAGAACACAATATATCATGGCTGGATAACTTGAAAATGTGATATATCTGAACCACCAGGGTGATTTATTCAGACTTCCATGGTTTCCCTTTTTCACACCAGGAAAATGCTAGAGCTATACCTTAATTAAGGGCACGGTCACTACCTTCCAAGTTCTAGCCTTTTCTCATCCTTCTGTCGTTGAAAACCTTCGATGTGTTAGTGCAAAGTTAAACCAGTACCAAAAAAAATCAGGGCGTTCTAAGACGTGACCACACATAAAATGAAAGGGAAAGAGGAAGCTGAAGATTCCTTTTCACCGCCTCTTTGACCCAACACATTCGTTTTACGATGTCCAATTCCATGGCTAAATGGTTAGAGTGCTGGCCTTTGGTCTCAAGGGTCCCGGGTTCGATTCCCGGTAGGGTCGGGAAATTTAACCATCAGTGGTTAATTTCGCTGACACGGGGGCTGGGAGTGTGTGTTGTCTTCATCATCATTTCATCCTAATCACGACGCGCAAGTCGCCTACGGGTGTCAAATCAAAAGACCTGCACCTGGCGAGCCGAACATGTCTTCGGACACTTTTGGCACTAAAAGCCATACGCCATTTCATTTTTCGTTTTCGGATACCGTAATCAATCCATTTTCCTATTGTTAGAACTATGACGGAATGACCTCCCTGTATTGAAACAATATTACCACCAACCTTCACGTAGATATGGAGCGTGAAATATGGACTGGATACTTACAATAGGGTAGCTTTCGTTGGACATCACGTAGACATGTGATGGCTAAACAAACAGAAAGTACTATGATGTATTAGAATGTAAAATAAAACCTTCGAGGTGAATTAATATAGTCTATTATTTAGCACGAAAGGTACGGCGACGAAATTGCAGGCACAAAGTAATGAAACTAACGCAGTCACAAAAGGAATTTGATTCGTATAGCTGGTGCCTTCGCTTTAAAATGTTTCCATGAGAGACATACGACAAAGTAACACATCCGCTACATAACTCGAAGCCCTGCACGGTACATTAACGATAGATTATATGTCTAAGTGTACTCTCAGTCATAACCGTGGCGTCTGCATAATTCCAACCTTCCATTTAGCCCTTGTAATGCACTGGTTTAAATGGAACGTGACAAGAATACCAGCATGTATTCATATGTGTGCATATCACATTCTGTAAAATTCACCATCACAGCGATATCGCCATGAATATTTATTGTAACACTTTTATTCATGGGACGAATAAATTCTGAACGAAGGATGAAATGCGGATTTGCGATAAACTCTTCTCAATATCGTGCATCATGTGATGTTTGATGTATAATTTACATCAAGTGTGCTTAAAATAAGATCGTCGGGTAAACCGAAGAACTGAGTGCTTCTGTTTCAATAGCAGAATCATTAATCCGACAACAGCCGATCTGATTGTTCAGTAATAACCCTCAAGAATAGTATGGAAGAACATCTCTGTTATTGTCCCAGAACTCTTTGTAAACTGATCTCGCATATCTGTTCTCACTAATTGCAGATTCCAGTAACATACAACATCAACTAAGTTAAAACATACGAGACTGGAAATTACTTCCAGCCTGTTCTGTAAATGAACAACAACGAAAAGTGATCTTGAAATTACATGAAGGAAGCGTTATAGCCTCAAAGGTAAGCTCAAAAGAGTCCGTAGCTACAATGTTTCAAGGTCTAACATCGCAGCCATAATAACTACAAAATAATGCTATGGCTGTTTTCGCTATGTCTATGTTAATTTCAAGGAAAAATAAGGATTCATCTTTACTTCTCACGTCAAGAACTAGTTCTCAACCACGAAATAATATTAAGTACACTAGTACGGCCACTAAGACTACCAGACTACAATCAGCAATAGCAAATGGAATTGAATCAGTGTGCAAGGTGAGGAAAGAAACTGACAATATAAAACTAAATTGTATTGTATTTTGCCAGTTAGGGAATATCTACACATGAAACTCAACAACAGGATCTAAACTACATATAGTCAAATTACAGCTGGTTAGTTAGGGAGTCTTTTTTTTTTTTTTTGCTAGGGGCTTTACGTCGCACCGACACAGAAAGGTCTTATGGCGACGATGGGATAGGAAAGGCCTAGGAGTTGGAAAGAAGCGGCCGTGGCCTTAATTAAGGTACAGCCCCAGCATTTGCCTGGTGTGAAAATGGGAAACCACGGAAAACCATCTTCAGGGCTGTCGATAGTGGGATTCGAACCTACTATCTTCCGGATGCGGAAGCAGTAAACTTAGATTGTGGGATGTAAAACCACTAACATTACTATTGCTAGTGTCAAGTATTTACATCGATTAAAATAAACTTGGAGCATCAAATGGTCTAATGTGCATAGGTTTATTAACTATCATGATGACGATGATAAAGAACCTCCGTGACTCAAGCCGCTGCAAGCCGGTCTCTCAACGCTGGGTTCTGTGGTTCAAATCCCGGTCAGTCTATGTGAGATTTGTGCTGAACAAAGTGGAGGCGGGACAGGATTTTCTGTGGGTACTCCGGTTTTCCCTGCCATATTTCATTCGAGCAATACTCTCCAATATCATTTCACACCAGGCAAAGGCTGGGGGCTGTACCTCAATTAAGGCCACGGCCGCTTCCTTCTCACTCCTAGACCTCCCCTATTCCATCATCGTCGCCATAGGACATATGTGTGTCGGTGCGACGTAAAGCAACTAGCAAAAAAAGAAAAAAAAGAACAAGCGCCGGTAGTGGTGAGACTGGTGATCGCTCGTTTGTAGGGGCAAAGCAATAATATTTTAAGGGCCTCCTGAAAGCTCATCATAGGAAAAAATTGATGATATCTAACCTTTCAAAATATAAAGTTAACAGCTGAAAAAGCGGTTATCCACCAACCACGTCGGCTTATCCTTAGTGCATCACAGACTTATATTTGGTGGGATGCAGAATTTACAGTGCATTGAATCTTCTAGAACAACTTTATTGTTTTCCTCGACCTTTAAGTTCCCCCCTTAACTTCGACAACATGGAAGTGACGGACGTATGAACAATGCTTGTAAAACCGTACCTCCTGCAGTCAGTCCCTGTGTAGAAAATATGGCTTCTAGGGGAAGTTTATGAATACATTCCAATGGATACCGTATGATTTAGTGAGAAAATCAGAGGAAAACTACACCCCTAATAATTTCCCTACCTTGCGTTCGGAAGATATTGGGCCCGAACCCCACTGTCGGCAGCCCTAAATATGGTTTTCCGTAGTTTCCGTAATTTACCTTAATTAAGGCCACATTTGCTTCTCATCATCGCCATAAGACCTGTCTGTGCCGGTGCGACGTGAAGCAATTTGAAAATAAATAATCCCTAGAACGCATCTTCAGTGACAGCTGGTTTTCTATGTATGGTGTAACATGTGGCTGAGGTCAAAATATAATCTTATACCTTCGGTGAAACAGAACAATGAACCTCGGAATTATTGAATAAATTCAATTAATATGTGAATGAAAGAATGAATTTAGTACACATATGTACTTGAACACAGTTCTAACCACAAAACTAATAGAATATTCCCTCAAATAGTATTCACTTGTTGGTCGCACGGTTGTCAAATTATCCTCCGCTGTTCTACGTTGTACCGTCATTAACCTCCATAATATAATACTAGGCTCAGTGTCAGTTAGCATGTTCCCTGCATATCATCAGGGATTATATGGATCATGGAGATAGTTTATATAGCCAATTAATAACATTTCTCTGTTTGTTTCACACCTGCACACAGTCGTGCATTTTTTGGAATCTCTAATATTCAATAAATGTATAGAGGTCACTGGGTCACAAATATTTTAGGAATATTATATGCATTTATTTCATTTTCTTTCTCTCTTTCCTTCTTTCTTTCTTTCTTTCTTTCTATCGTTCTTAGTAGTTCAGACGATAGAGCACTTGCATTATGTGGCCTAGCTGACGAATTCGATTGCAGTTCAGTCTGACTGTATTCGATGCAGCTCGGATACGCCAGTTCGTGTCGTTAGATTTCTGAGGACGTAAAATAACTTCTTCGGGACAAAACATTTCGGCACCTTAGTGTCTCCAAACACCATAAAATATTTGGTAGGACGGAGGACCAATGTCATTATAAGTATTTCCTTTTGTTAATGTGAATTCCAATCGTGTTTGTCTGTTTCGATTAGTTGTATCTTGTTCGTTACATTTCGAATTTACAAACACTCAGCACTCTCTTTCATTTAACTATATCTAAATTTTAAATACTCTCATGTTTGCTCTGATATAAGGCTTACCACAGTACATTTCTACTCGTCAGACTCGCTTGTGGTTGGTTGTCTTTCTGTACTTCCCCTTAAAACAGTAATCGTTACAATCACGTGTCTCAGGTTCCATTCCTGGTTCTGCCAAAAGTTTAAGACATTCATGAGGAATAAAGTGGAGTATACTTACTCCGGTGATATGACTGGGGAAAAGGAAGCTGTTTCCATACAGGCCATGAAGGACTACGGAAGAAGAGCCTATCCTTAACCACGTCTGTAGCGTGAAACGTACTGCTCGTCCCTACACTCGACCACCTGTTTTTAATGAGCAAACTGGTATTCATTTCTATTGAAGGCTGGGTGAATCCTAGGGCACTTGTCGCTTCAGAAAAGATAGTCGATTTTATGAATTTCCTTATCTTCTTAACGGGGATACAAACTCTCTTCAAAGCGAGTGCAAAAGTGTGCTACAATTCCACTCTCTGTCAGAGTAGAGATGCGTTCCAGTTCTTTTTAATATATTCTAATTCCATGTAAATACCGGGAAGGGGTGTCCGGCTACTTGAATGAATGGTCAGAATAGTGGGCTGCGTTTCATGAGGCTCCTGGTTCGATTCATGGCTAAGTTGGTGATATTAGCCATGTTTGTTATATTCCTCTGTCTTGGGGGCTAAGGTTTTGTGAACTTCCTGCATCACACACACCATGTATCACATTACCAAGCAACAATATATCCAACATTCAATATATCCTTCAGCATAGGATTGGCGTCAGGAAGACGCCTGGCCCTAAAAATGGGAAAAATCCATCATTATTACTGACCTCAGATAATTGAGAGAGCATGCTGATCGTGACAACTTACTTCCTTTGAGTTTGTTGGCTGTGTGTCACGTGGCTGTTAACTTGCATTCGGGAGAGAGGCAGCCCTGATGATAGTTTTCTATGGGTGCCCATTTTCACACAAGGTCATGTGCGCTGGCCCTGTACTATCCCACCTTGCGTCGCCATAAAACTTGCTGTATGCGCATTGGTGCGACATAAAAAAATAGCGAAATAGAAAAAATTGCTTCCGATCCAAGGGATAATTACAATTATGTATACTAGTACAGTCCTAGCAGCCTCAAAGGTTATCAGGCACCAAACACAGAAAGTAGCTGGGGCTGTTGACCAAAACCACAGCTCTCAGTGATCCGATCAGATAATATACAGTGAAGTACTGAATTTACCGGGACGAAAGTTTTGAGCATTTAAGCACCTATGAATACATTCTTGCCTGGCTGGCTGTGATTGACATTAGTGTGACGAACTGAAATTAATAAGATCTCTCATTTGACGAGAAAATTGGTTGATAATTGGAATGAATATAAACAGTAAACTACGCATTTGTAATGACGGTAAAGCGAATTTTAACAAGTCTAATTTTATAAATTGTGTATCTCTTTCATGTAGATTAATGTGTCTCAGAGCATTCGGTAACCACGCCGAGAAATCATCATCAAACACACTGTGGGTTTTAGCCCGTATCGCCGTAGCTCGATCCTGTCAGCTCGAAGGCCCATGTTCAAGTCCCTCTCGTGCTGAATTTATTTTTCTTCAATTGGCACGCTCAAGCCAGTCATAGCCAAGAGCAGATTTACCAACACCACTTCGCAAAGTCCATCTGAATTCGCCCAGCAAACGATCTGATTGGCCAACTTCAGCAGCTGAAAAATTTACCACGGCGCGAGATATAGAATTATATTTTTCAAATTATTTACCTGTATAACCAATACTCCAAAGCTCATATGCCCTGCTCACGTTGCTTCCGACTACCCTGTATATAGCAATAAATACTGTAGCACCTGTGGCCTGTTTCATAAAAACTGTAGTAAAATACTCTAGTAGCTTACGAGAGTAGAATTATACATCTACCAGAGTTCATTTTTGTTTCATAAATATGTTTCTTCTTCTTTTTCTGACGCTTTTCCCACACCTGTGGGGTCGGTGGTGCGAACTTTGACGCAGATGTGCATTTGTCCCTGTTTTATGGTCGAATGCCCTTCCTGGCGCCAACCCTATATTGAAGGATGTAATCACTATTGCGTGTTTCTATGGTGGTTGGCAGTGTAGTGTGTAGTGTGAATATGAGGAGAAGTGTTGGCCACAAGAATTAATCAGAGCCGATAATAATAATTTCGTGTGGATATTTCTAGCCGGGTCAGCCCTTGTAAGGCAGACGCTCCGATGACGGTGGGCGGCATCTGCCATGTGTAGGTAACTGCGTGTTATTGTGGTAGAGGATAGTGTTATGTGTGGTGTGTGAGTTGCAGGGGTGTTGGGGACAACACAAACACCCAGCTCCCGGGCCACTGGAATTAACCAATGAATGTTAAAATCCCCCAACCGGCCGGGAATCGAACCCGGGACCCTATGAACCGAATGCCAGTACGATGACTATTCAGCAAACGATTCGGACAATCAGAGACGATTAAAGTCCACGACCCGGCCGGAAATCGAACC
Organism: Anabrus simplex; assembly: GCF_040414725.1. Taxonomy (NCBI): domain Eukaryota; kingdom Metazoa; phylum Arthropoda; class Insecta; order Orthoptera; family Tettigoniidae; genus Anabrus; species Anabrus simplex. The sequence continues at coordinate 307,950,979 of NC_090265.1, read as the reverse complement.
CGGGACCCTCTGAACCGAAGGCCTCAACGCTGACTATTCAGCCAAAAAGTCTGACTTTCAAAAATATATTTCTACCTAGTAACAAAAAAAGATTAACATTTATGATGCCATGCTACTGATATGGAGCGCCATTCTTTTTGTACGAACTTAGGAAATATATCATGTGAATAATAAAAGTGTTAAGCAAATAAGTCTTTTTCAAACCTTGCTTGAAGTTATTCTACTTCTCTAAACAGAAACACCAAACACGAAAACTGGGCAGACCAATAGGAAAAGAGGCTGTGCGGTATATAATTTTATACACAATATTATGTGTTACTGGCTCAAAGAGAGTGAGGGTCGATGGAATGAGGTAGCTCTTATTGGAGATGAAATTCACGACGCAATCACCTCATTCATAAAGTAACGATTCGTAACTGTCAGTCGATTCGATTTACATTATTCTGAGTTCTCTAAAACACTTACTAGTTCTTATTCACCAGTGCACAGTTCAACTTTGGGAAAGATTTGAGTAAATAACTGTAGTTTTGAATAAAGTAAAACAACATTAGTAAAATTTATGGAACACAAATTCGGTTAGCTTCGTAAACGACTGAGGTAAATAAGAGATTTTCTTAGTAGATTTCATAGTCATTTTTTTGCTAGCAGTTTTATGAAGCAGAAACTATTTAATGCATTAAAACAAGTTTACTCTAATTGTTGTTTGTTTACTCTGGTAGTTTCATGAAACTCTATCTGATCAATTACTGTATTAAATCACCGAGATTTGACAGTATTTACTAGAGAAGGTTTTATGAAAGAGACCCCTGGTGTTCCTGGTATGTGAGGTATTATGACTTACGTCTCGGCCGGAGGGGCTTTGTCGCCTATGATTTAATGCTGGTCGTATTATTTGAAACGTATATATATATATATATATATATATATATATATATATATATATATATATATTATGGGAAAAATCACGGACATTGTCAGTTCCATTAAACCGCTCAACCATTTTAATGACCGTTTTATTAGCTTTCCATCGAAGCCTAGATGATTAATACAGTTCTTGCTATTACGGCGTAGGTCGCTTACAGGGCTGAACTATCGAATAGGTCGGCCTGTTTCAAGATGTATTTCTTGAGTATGCACTATTTCATATCCATCCCTACTTCGTAGCGCACAGTCAGCTCAAGTTTTTAAGGTCCTTAATGGTTAATCCTGTATTTAGCAATGCTCGATATACCACTGGGCTCGGGGGTACGTTTATCACGGTCACGGTTGTTTTCATCCTAGTATCAATGCTATCTAACTTTCAATATATCAAATGAGATAGCACGTACTAGCAGGTACTAAGTACACGGAGCTGTAGAGACCAAATTACCCGCAGTCCTTTCTATTTGCATGATCCTGATGTGCAGAAGTACAGATAAGTGGGAAAACTTGTTACTATATTCTGAAATTGCAGGAGGTTGGTAAAGAACAAAACTTTGAATTATATGAACGCGGCAGTTAAAAAAACAAAAACAAGAAAGAAATACAACGAATGAGTTACCCATGCTGTTAGGCACACATAGCTGTGAGCTTGCATTCGGGAGCCCTGAAGATATATTTCCGTGGTTTTCCATTTGCACACCAAAATTGCTGGGGCAGTACCGTAAATAAAGCCACGGCTGCTACCTTCCAAATTCTACCCGTTTTCCATCCTTGCGTCACCGGAAATAATCGTTGTGTTCTTGCGACGTTAAACCACTAGCAAAATAAATAAGTAAATAATGTATTTTTATAAGTAAGATGCAAATAAACATTTGAACAAACCATATATTATGCATATGCACTCTAAGCATATTCCATAAAGTAAGCTGCTTTGAGTCCGATACTCTTTGACATGCAGCCAAGATTCTATCTGCCTTAAAGCGGTTCCAAAATAAGTTAAGGCTTCATCAACAGTAGCTCCATTTTCGGTTCATTTTCAATCATCTTATCGTCATTACTGTCCACTTACTGATATCCTTCCTTAACACTTTCTTCATTTTCATGATCTCCTAAAACCTGAAATCCATGAAAGTAGATCCCGACATTTGGCGTTCGGATCATTGAAGCTAGTAGTAAGTCCTCTATAAAATAATTAATTAACCTGAAGATGCTCTTTATTGTAATACACAGTTCCCACTTTTTATTACAAAGGACTCCAATACTCCCATTTCTCCAAAAATGATTTCATATAAACCTACAGTCCACGAGCATTAAAAAGAAACAATAGGATATCACTCACTAAACAGTTCACATGTCTCAAACCCTGATATTGTGCGATGGGACTTGGGTGTGCTACAATGTGCAGATACTGTATTTTCCGGTGTTTGAGAACGACGTAGAGTTTGAATCTATTCTGCGAATGTTTCCAGGTATGACACAAATATTCAAAGTAGCTCCTGTTAATAAATTCAATAGATTACAGACACCTAATGTTTCAGACCGATTCGGTTCTCATCATTATATCCTTGTGAATGGTGTTGATATTAAAATAATCCGTAAAATTCTGAAAGAAAAAAATGATTTAACGTCTCCGGGAATGAGTATGCACAACTACCTTGAACAAGAACGGACTAGTTCTGATAAAAGTGGACTATGTATAGATGGCTTCAGAGTTAGCCCACGGCGATGGGAAGGTCGAAATGAGACTGAAGTTCCTATCCTAGTAAGCATATGTGAGATATTTCAAACGAAAGTCACGTTTAATTGGTTTATATTACATGGAAAAAATGGATGCAGTAGGTTATGATGACATTATAAGTAATATAAAATGGAGAGTTTTATTTTTTGTTTCACTTTTAGGTCGATTCTCCCCTGAGATTAGTCTCGGCAATTTAATTCGAGCTCATTTCGGAAGAGATGCCTCGTGACTACGAATAAAATACATTCCCGTGAGTTACATACCTTTTTATATTTGGGGCAGGTGAAATTAAACACAATATCTATTCCGCACATAGGTCTCCTTGTTAAGGGGTAGAAATATTCATTTTGCTGCCAGTTTCCCGCAGGTTCCACCTGCACTGTACCTTGTTGTTCATTAATATCCCCACGAATGCACTTGCAAAGTTTCGAGGTAATAAATATAAGACACAAATGAAGTATTGTGGTGACAGAACGTAATAGTATATCAACAAACACTTGAAAATACGTCACAAATTTGTTTTTCATCAGTTTGGTACAATTTTCAATTTACTGCGAATTCTTTATATCTTAACTTTATTTGACTTTTCTAACTGCCAAATCATTCATCCAGTGGTGTAGGAAAAGTTCTATTACATATTACTCTATCAGCAGCGTAAATATATACATTCCCCTGAGTTCCAGCTCTCGAGTAAGATATCACGAGAGAAACACGGAGTTTTCAGATCAATCCTTGCTACTTTCAGCGATTGTCCTTGAGCCTTGCTTACAGTCATTGTGAAGATTTCTTTACGCTGATGTAGTTTAGTCTCATCATGTAGCAATTAGACTTGCCTCCGAAAGAGTGAGAATGCTAGTATTTTTGAACAAAAATTTATAAAAGTGGACTGTTTCAAAAACGCATTTTGCTTTTATACGTCTAATGCAAAATTTTAAAAGTAAGTACACTGATGGTTTTAAAGTTTGTCTCATGAAATATGTGCACCTAATTTGACTCATTTAATTGGAATTACACAGTTTTCCGATCATACTGTTTTGTATTGAAACTAGACGTGGAATGGCGATATCGAGTATCGAGGTATCGGGTATCGTGGAAAATATCGTGTATCGAGTATCGAGAAAATCTGGTATTGACCCATCCCTAATAAAAACCTACAAGTACAGTGGGAGAAAACCAGCTTAATGGCCTTGTATTAGCAAACCTCCATGAGGAACGGGCAATGAATATTGAAGATCTCTTAAATCAAAACCACTGAATGAAAATCCACGGCCTGTTTCCAGTCATTCGACCGGGTCAGGAATGGAATTAATGAGCCCCGTCTAGCGGGGAGAATAGGAATTATGCCGGCTGCCGAAGCCTGTCGCACTTTTCTGGGGCAATGATTAATGAATGACAGGTGAAATGAAATGATGTTGAATAGTGTTGCTGGAATGTAAGATGACAGGGAAAACCGGAGTACCCAGAGAAAAACGTGTCCCGCCTCCGCTTCGTCCAGCACAAATCTCACATGGAGTGACCGAGATTTGGACCTCGGAACCCAGCCGTGAGGGGCCAATGCGCTGCCGCCTGAGCCACGGAGGCTAATCAAAACCACTAAAGTCTGATATTTCTAACTGTCGAATGTTGTATGATGTGAACTGCTAATACGTAACTCTACATAGTAAAGTTTGTGTAAATCTTTAAACATTATTTAATGGCACTTTGTGGTGAAATACATATCAATAAATTACCCTTACTAGCGTTTACTATACTAACTTTAGAAATTTCATCTCTAGGGAAGTAAAATGTCCCTATTACTCGTTTTCGCTTTGCAGTATGGTATTTTTTAAATATTTAACCCCTCCCTTTAGGGAATCCTGGATCCCCCTCTGCTTGCAGACGAATTTTCTTGACTCTGTTTATTGCAACCTATACAGACTTCGTTTTATTCATAGACTGATTACTGTAATTATGTAACATAGATTTGATGCAACACATCAATCGTCTTTTACACTCAGGCGCCATGACCAAACATCATAGAGATTACAGAGGTAACTGTATAAACAGTTTTTCGACGTATTTTATTCACAGCTTCGTACATCGTCCTTGACACCCAGGCTCCATGACCAAACTTCATTCAGTTTGCAGAGATACCGGGACAAATTGTTTGTTCGTGCACTGCGTATGAAATTTATTCATAAATACTCGAAATGAAGAACAAACACGTTAATTCATATCATAATATTTTCGTAATCCATGACATTTGTAAATCAATAAATCAACCGAATACAACTAGATTACCTTTAAAATTGATTTCTGAACACATCTAAATAACTTTCAAAGCAATCCTACAATTATTTCCGCTTGATATCTTCACTGCAGCCTTACACTGTAGTAATTGGAAACTCTGCTGTTAATCCTTCACTTCAACTCTTTCATTTGCGGAAATAATAGCTTCATGTTTCTCTTATTTTCAATTATAAGTAGTTTTTTCCAGGGTTGGAACTCCGAAGAATTTATACATTTATTCTCCAAATAGTGTGACACGTAATGTTGTTTATCCTATGGCACTAGATTAATAATTTCACAGTTAGAAAATGCATGATATTACGAACTGATATCAATAATTCGCAATAAGTTCGAAAAGTTACCAAAGTGCAGAAAATAATTCCATTTCCATTTGTGATATATTTTCAAGTGTTGGTTAATACAATATTACATTCTAAGTTATTACCACAACTGATCATAAGTATTATTCCATTACTTCGAAACTTTGCAACATGAAGAACGTGATACTTTGCGGGTGGGGCCCGCAGGTAACAGCTAATTTTGATATACAACATTTCTCTCCTATGACTTCCAAGCGCAGCTATGAAGCTACTGTTAGCGACTACCTCAGGTGAGGCCCGACGCTCGCGTACAGTCTCCGTGTAGAATGATACTGAAATTAATATTACTCCACGGGGGAAGAGACGTTAAATTAGAATTCCAGAAATGAAACGTGGAGAAAGGAAAATATGATATGAAGCAGGTTCACACTCTGAGAGTACGTAACAGAGAGGCCTTCGTGCTCAGTCCTGTTTATTATTTTTCACAGTCCTTAAAGCTCTGTGGTTGCTTCCTCTTTACATGGTGTGTTTATATAGTACTTAGCTTTTTGTGAATCTTAATCTGCTTCATATGTTTCCCTCTCTTCATATGCAGTTACTTTGTTTCAGCAAGGCTTTAAGTTTACATGTTACGTAAATGTGACTTTTCTCTTTTCATTCCATCCCCTTTCCTCCCCTTGCATATTCTCTATAATTATATGAACCTGTATTACCATTTCTTCTGTTTAAATTCCTCCTGTTTGGCTCATCCCTGTAGACTTTCCAGCTTCTTAGATGTAATTTCCCTTACGTAGTTGAATTTCGTTCCGTCTCCAGATTTTACTTCTGAATTCCCCTCCCTTTTATCTTCACTCGCTGCTAAAATTCGTTTTGTGCCTCTGAAACTTGGATGGGTGAACGTGCTGGTCATATTTAAAGAATATACCTTGCAGAGGAAAGTAATTTCCTCTTTGTATTCAGGAATATGACTAAATATTGTGATCTTCACTGTTGCTACATTGTGTATAAGATGGTTTTTATATCACCGACTAGATATTCATAACTAGGATTCACCTCAAGTTCACGAAGCGTCGTAACATAGTAACGTCCGCCAGTTAACACGCATCAATACATGATATTTTCAGAAATAACCTTTTTACTCATTAGAGCACATGGGACAAAACCCAATTTCTGATGACTATTTTTTTAACAAGGTTCACGTCAGTCCGAGCATTGAATCCAAAGTGAGGCAGAGTAAGAAATACTGTACCAGCATATTTTCTCTGGGCCGTATGAGATTGGTGCTCACCTTCTGGTTTTTGTGGATCAGTGGCAGATTTTCACCCTGAGGATCCCATGATCGCGGGTTCAAAACCGGTAGATTTAATCGGATTTTTGAAGGCCGGGAAAGGTTCCATTCCACACTCCATATTGTACAATGACGACGTGTAGAAGATCCCTGGTGAAACGTTTGGTGTTTACCCGACAAAAGTAATTAAATTCTCAGCCATATTCGCCCAACAGAGGTCTGATTTACTTTTGCCACCTGGTGGAGTAACACGGAACGTCGAAATTGTTGTGTACGCAGCTTAGATGTCGTAAATTAAAATATCCTGAACACGATACCTGGGATAATACTGTCTTCGAATGGGCCAACCAAGGACCACAATGTTCAACTTTTCTGCTTGGAGAGGGACTTAACATTTGTCCAATACTCGCGCATTCTCTGGCTATGTTTCTCCCTTCTTTCCTTTGTCCGAAAGGCGCCTCCTTTTTTACATGAAACCTCTTCTTGTTTTATTCTTCTGAGAGGTGCTCGGTTTCTGATGTCGTTTTCAGTTACTCGCAGTCCTTGCATGCCTTTCTTCACTTCTGTTAGCCATGGTGTCCCTATCTTTCTGTTTGCACAGTAATTGAGAAGCCGGTAGGTCTTCCTAGATGGGTTCATCCTCGTGATATGTCCATAGAAGGTCAGATGCCTCTTCCTGACTACGTCTGTGAATGTTTCACTAGAACTATATAGCTCCTGACTTGGTCGCCTTCTGTATTCGCCATCTACTTTGATCGGTCCTAGTATCTTTCTCAAGATCCTTCCCTCTTGGACCTCCAGTTCGTCCAACAATCCTTTGCTGTTCAGCATCAAGCGTTCCGTGACGTATAGGGCTCCTGGCCGGTTAACTATTTGGTAGTGCCTCAATTTGGTGTTACGAGAGAGGCATTCCTTGTTATAACTGTTCATGGTCAGTGGATATACGAACTCTAGTTTGTTAGTTTCTCAATCGGGCCCTGCTCCAACTGTAGTTTTCTGGGAGTATCCCTGATATTGGTGAAGTATTTTGTCTTTTCTAGATATAGCTGTAATCCCACCTTAGCAGCCTGGTGTGTAAATGCATTAAGTTATTTCACTGGTACTTCTGCAGAGTTCTCCAGAAGCACCAGGTCATCCGGGAACGCCAAACAGTCAAGTAGTAAGCACTTCCGTTTGTTCTTCCAGTTTTTTTTTCCACCGCTCTCTGATGACTTTGTCCAATGACCAGTTGAAGAGAAGGGATAAAGTCCGTCTCCCTGTCTAACTCCTGTTTATTATTACTGTCATTATTATTATTTACTATTATTGTCCGCTTCTCTTGTGTAGTGGTTAGCGTGATTAGCTGCCACCCCCGGAGGTCCTGGTTTGATTTCCGGCTCTGCCAGGAATTTTGAAAAGTGGCACGATGGCTGGAACGGGGTCCACTCAGCCTCGGGAGGTCAACTGACTGGAGGGGATTCCGTTCCCCCCTCAGCCATCGACGAAGTGCTTTCCGTGATTTCTCAGTTTTCCAGGTAAATGCCGGGATAATGATATTCGTGTGGCTATTTCTAGCCGACTGCAGCCCTTGTAAGGCAGGGTGGGCGGCATCTGCCATGTATAGGTAACTGCGTGTTATTGTGGTGGAGGATAGAGTTATGTGTGGTGTGTGAGTTGCAGGGATGTTGGGGACAGCACAAACACCCAGCCCCTGGGCCATTGGAATTAACCAATGAAGGTTAAAATCCCAGGACCCTCTGAACCGAAGGTCAGTACGCTGACCATTCAGCCAACGAGTTGGGCAATGCCGGGATTGTACCTAACTTAAGGCCACGGCCGCTTCCTTCCCTCATCCTTGTTTATCTCTTCAAATCTTCACATCTCCCACAAGGCCCCTGTTCCGCATAACAGCTGAGGACGCTTGGGCGAGGTACTGTTCCTCCTCCCAAGTTGTATCTCCCCGACACATAGTCTCACACTTCAGAACACTGCCCTTGAGGCGGTAGAGTTGGGATACATCGCTGAGTCCGAGGAAAAACACCCTGGAGGGTAAACAGATTATGAAAGATATTATTATTATTATTATTATTATTATTATTATTATTATTAGTTGTTTTTTCTTCCGGTACGCTTCGATGTGTATTCCCAAGTTTTTTAAAGAACTGATATTTTATGACACTTTTTTGTTGACAATTTGCTTTACGTCGCACCGACACAGATCGATTTTATGGCGACGATGGGATGGGATAGGCCTAGGAGTGGGAAGGAAGCGGCCTTGGCCTTAATTAAGGAGCAGTCCCAGCATTTTCCTTGTGTGAAAATGGAGGAACCAAGGAAAACCATCTTCAGGGCTGTCGACAGTGAAGTTCGAACCCGCTAACTCCCGGATGCAAGCCAACAGCTGCGCGTATCTAACCGCTCGGCCAACTCGTCCAACTCGTCCGGTTTTATTGACAGAGAAATTTGGTATAAATTTTCTAGCATGTGGTACTGTGTTTACGAACTGAATTTTCAGTTTTGACTTTCACAAGTTGGTACCATGTTTACAATGATACATAGGCTTCATAGGTTGGTAACGCAGCTTGAAACAGGAAGTTGTGTTCAGTTCCTACTATTTCCAATGTCAGATAATCAGTTCTATATCTGATCTATAACATGCAGGACAATAGTCAAATAAGTAGTTACTTTATGTCAATGAGTAAAATACGGAAGGCTAAAGAAATAGTCAAATCTACTTGTGACCGTGTAAAACATAAAACCAGCACCGAAAATAAACGTGGAGAAGAGGATCAGGATACCAAGACCGAAAAGCCACGCGGTCAAGAGGAAACAGTCTGCCTGTGTAGCGTAACGGTCATTACTCTTACCTGTCGTCCTCGGGGTCCTGGGTTCGATTGCCGGTACTGTCAGAAATTTAATAACAACAGAAGGGCTGGTGTGTGGTTAAAATGCTACATGCATCTCATCTCAATTGGAGGTGTACATGAAAAGAGCTGCACCGCCTCAGGACAAGGACACGAGTTTATTTTGTCCGATTCCTTGGCTAAATGGTTAGCGTGGTGGCGTTTTGTCACAGGGGCCCCGGGTTCGGTTACCGGTAGGGTCGTAAATTTTAATTAAAGCGGTTAATTTCACCGGCACGGGGGCTGGGTGTATATGTCGACTTCATTATTATTATTATTATTATTATTATTATTATTATTATTATTATTATTATTTTAAATACAACATATACATAACTATATCAAATTCTAAATTTTTTCCTCTATCTCGTTTTCATGTGATTGCATTTATTCAATGAAAAACATTCGGAGGAGTGTACATTTTTACATTCGGACAAAGCCACATGTTCACAACACCTGCTGCACTGCTGCGCTTTGTCTCTTCTTGCTAAATATGCTGCAGTTGCCTGAACTTTCACACCTGTGTTGTATATGTTTTGGTGGCATTTAAACTTGCCATAACCGATGTGGATAACCTGAGTTACAGAATGGAAAAAAGAGTGAACACGGTTTTTTGGTATCCATGAGTTCTTTGAGAGGGCCATACTCAACGGCCCGCAGCTGTTGCTTCTGAAGTCTTGATGGGTAAACAAACACATCCTTCCGTTTGAACCGAGCCCGCCTTTATCGCATCGGCTAGGCAGCACCAAGCAGTTAGAGAGACGTTTAATTTGCAGCTACACCGGCGTAGAAAGCAAGCACGTTCGTTCCGAAGCCATATGAATATTTTTAGACCAAAACTTAAAGAAAAATTGATGAGGGAAAGACAGCAGTAGTAACCAATAAATGCTCTGCCAAACTTTACGGAGGGACACAGAAAGTGATACATTCCACCTTAACGAGTGACGCAGGGGCAGAGTCCCTCTCGCCCCGTTCAGTGGTCCCTTAAGATAGAAAAAGTGCGTTCGCGCTGTGTCAAGAGCTCATTAACGCACAACTGGTCATGTCACCAGAGAGAGAAGCTAAAATAAGACACAGTTCAAAGCTCATTCCCTTCTCATGCAGGAAAGAAGCTAACAAGAGCGTCTAACAATTCTTGGCATCGTGCATGGTCCGTTTCTTTCTGGAACTATATAATATAGTGTAGTTCGTTTAGAGGCTACGTTCATAGTGATCATCAGCCTCGCTTTCTTACTCAAGGTATGTACAAAGAACCATAACATAACATCCAATAAGGTCTTAGCATTACAAGATGGCTGCTCCCCGGACAGATACCTGCAAATACTGGTTAGCTTCCTTTGCCGTACTGCCAGACTTTCTTTACCGGGTACAATGCTTGTCATATTAAACAGCTATTCTGTTGGTCTCGTGAGATAAAACGACCCACGCTCCAGTCCTCAGTCCAGAAAAAAAATTCCTAGATTGGCTGCGAATCGAAACGGACCTTCGGATAAGAGGAGAATCGCTACTCTTACACCACGAGGCTGGTTGGCAATTAGACGTAAATCCAGGGGATGAAGAAGCATTTAAGAAAAATTCCTTGTGTCTTTATAACTGTTTAAGTGCTGGGTAGGGAATACGAGACTGTTATGGATGGGTCATTTCCTTTGGATGTGTGTTCTCCCAGGATGGTAGAATAGTATGTGAATATAATCATGGTGCAAAAAAATAATTACCTTGAGCTAGCAGCTGCAAACCACGGCATTCTGCAAGAAGGAAATTATGTCCCTGATGAAATTTTCCTAATACTGTATTGCCTTGTTTATCAGGCTGACTTCGCTGTACGGCATTGAAAATCTGGGTGGACTCAGAACTCGTATTCATGGTGAAACATAAATATACTAACCTTACTTGATGGAGTGAGCTGAGCGTTCAGCAATGCGGTGTGCACTAATCTAGAAAGTTATTTCTTCAATGCCTCTTGAATTGCTGTAGGATTTACCAGGGACATAATTCTGAGATATCAGAATGCACGTATGGTACGCGACCCGCAATGCAACCCCTTTCGGGATTTTGAGAAAATAAAATAATTATGCTAATAGTTTATCGATTCACGTATTCATTCCTCTCACTTTTGCTGTAGGTTACTGCGGAGAGAAGGGATAGGGTTGAACGTTCTCGTCAGAGAATAATCCATGATGTATGAGTAAAGTTGTAATCGTGGATCAATGTATGGCTCAATCCCCTCCTGGATTATTCCACTGGCAGAACAAGAGGTTGTCAAAAGAACCTCTTGAATTTATGAATAATAATCTTTACAGTCCTAAAGATACGTACAACCAAGTGATTTGGCTTTTATGTCACTTAAGGTATGCTAAACTTACCCAGCGAAGTCCTCTGCAGATATTGGAGTACCCTAGCCAACTACTTCAGCTTTTGTATTCACGCTGGGGTTTTCTGCCTGTCATATCAAACAAATCTTCAACTATATTCATGAGCCGATTCACAAGGGTATTTACCCTTTGTAAATAAGCATGAATGATCCACTAGACAGCAGTAAAGCAAGTTTTATATGCCCATACCGACTCCTTCATCACCGATAAGAAATTAGAGGTAACCTGCAACAGCACACTGCGTAGCGGTGCTTTAGAATGATATACTGTGTGACTCCAAACTCGTTGTCTACCACTGGGAATGTGTACTGTGGTGTATTATTAGTATTAGCGAAAGCTTGGCATTTTGCATTTATATTTATAGCATGAACACTGATAATTGACGCAATCAGGTGTTAGAAATTTCAGACCAGATTGAATTACCGTCTTCAGAACAAAGCAAAGAAACACATTCCCAGAGGATTTAGAAAAGAATATATCCCCGGATGGAATAGAAGATGTGATGAGCTGTACAAAGAATACCAAATCAGCAACAGAACAGAAGTCGCTGATGAACTATTGCAAAGCCTAGATTCTGCCAGAAAAGATAAATGGAACTCAATGACAGCAAGCATGAATTTCCAACACTCAAGCAGAAAAGCATGGACTCTTCTTAGAAAACTTGGTAGTTGCACTCCCTAATATATTAATAAGAGCTCAGAGGTATCTCCAGTAGATGTAGCTAAAAGAATAATCAAACTGTCCAAAATACCAGAAAATGTCAATAAAGATGAATCAAAAAAACTCAAGAAAGAGCTAAAAACTAGGCTATCCTCGACTGAATCAACCCCCAAGTTACCGGGGGAATTCACAACTGCAGAAATCTCAACAGCTCTAAAAGAAATAAAATCAGGCAAAGCAGCAGGAGTGGATGGGATATATCCAGAATTCCTGAAACATTGTGGACCTAGAACCCTACACTGGTTACTTATGTTCTTTAATGACATCTTAAGAAATGGCAGGCTTCCATCTTTGCTTAAGAGAACTAAAATAGTTGCCATTCTAAAGCCCGGAAAAAAGTGGAGATAGTCCTGAAGACTATAGACAAATATCACTCTTAAGTATTTGCTACAAGTTAATGGAGAGAATGGTTTACAACAGAATCTCAACCACAACCTTCCAACGCATACCAACTGAACAAGCAGGATTCCGACCTAACCGAAGCTGCTGTGACCAGGTCTTGGCACTCACCAGCCACATTGAGAACGTATTTCAAGACAAGAAGAAGACAATCGCCGTTTTTGTGGACTTGACATCAGCTTATGACACCGTATGGCGACAAGGGATGATTTTGAAATTCTTGAAGATCATTCCCTGTAAGAACCTTGCAACACTGCTAATTAATTTCGTGTGGCTATTTCTAGCCGAGTGCAGCCCTTGTAAGGCAGACCCTCCGATGAGGGTGGGCGGCATCTGCCATGTGTAGGTAACTGCGTGTTACTGTAGTGGAAGATAGTGTTATGCGTGGTGTGTGAGTTGCAGGGATGTTGGGGACAGCACTTACACCCAGCCCCCGGGCCATTGGAATTAACCAATGAAAGTTAAAATCCCCGACCCAGCCGGGAATCGAACCCGGGACCCTCTGAACCGAAGGCCAGTACGCTGACCATTCAGCCAACGAGTCGGACTGCAACACTGCTGAACAACATGCTATGCAATAGAGCGTTCGAAATACATTTAAACGGCAATAAGAGTAAGCCCTATATACTAAACGATGGTTTACCCCAGGGATCAGTTTTTGCTCCTCTACTATTCAGCATCTATACTGCAGATCTTCCAGAAACTACTTCCAGGAAATTCATATATGCAGATGACATAGCTCTGGCTGCCCAATCGAGTGACTTCAAAACAGCAGAAATTACACACACAGGATCTCCATAACCTGAACAAATATTTCAGTACTTGGCGACTCAAACCTAACTTGAACAAAACTGAAGTAAGCTGCTTCCACCTAGACAAAAAAAAAGCCAACTATGTACCTCAAGTCGAATTCAAAGGCCAAAAATATAAGTATAACCCATATTCAAAGTATCTGGGCGTCACAATGGATCGGACACTTTCATATAAGCAACATCTCTCTAACACTGCAGCCGAGATAAAAACAAGGAACAACATATTACACAAGCTCAGTGGAACAGGATGGGGAGCAAACGCGACAGTACTACGAACATCAGCTCTTGCCTTGATCTATCCAGTTGCAGAATACTGCTGCCCCTGTGTGGCTTAACAGTGTATATACTTCAAAAGGTGACACACAACTGAATGATACCATGAGGACAATATCAGGCACCATCAAATCGACACCCCTAAAATCGTTACCCGTTTTATCCAACATCCATCCCACTCACATACGAAGAGAACTGGCTCTAGTAAGAGAATGGTAGAAATGTCGCAGTAACCCTCAACTTCCCTTACATCAGGACTGCAACCCTCATAAACCGAAGAGATTAAAGTCCAGAAACCCATCATGGAAGTTAGGCGAGAAGCTCCTGGAAACACATTTTGATGCTGATGAGATCTGGCGCGAAGAATGGACCTCTTCAAATCCTGACCACCTGGGTTTAATCCACCATTCTTGTAGAGCTCCTCCTGGTTTCAACTTACCGAGAAGGAAATGGACATCTCTAAACAGAATCAGAACAAACCATGGAAGGTGTAAATTCTGGCTTCACAAGTGGGGAAAATCTGAAGACCCATTCTGCGACTGTGATAATGTGCCTCAGACCATCCAGCACGTTGTTATGGATTGCCCAAAAAGAAGATTCAGTGGATCCATTAAAGAATTACAGAGTGCCTCTACAGAAGCAGTGGACTGGCTGAAAAGTCTGGACATTAAGTTTTGAATGCTGACTTGTAAATCACATACTTATTTAAGAAATATGTATTTATATGTACTTATAATGTATCCTTGTTTTGCCATACGAAATAATAATAAGAACGTGAAGTACTTGCGGGGGAAAGATATATTGCAAACACGATGTTGACTTTGATCAAGAAAGTAGATGAAATGAAATGTCGTATGGCTTTTAGTGCCGGGATATCCCAGGATGGGTTCGGCTCGCCAGGTGCAGGTCTTTCTATTTGACACCCGTAGGTGACCTGCGCGTCGTGATGAGGATGAAATGACGATGAAGACAACACATACACCCAGCCCCCGTGCCACTGGAATTAACCAATTAAGGTTAAAATCCCTGACCCGGCCGGGAATCGAACCCGGGACCCTCTGAACCAAAGGCCAGTACGCTGACCGTTCAGCCAACGAGTCGGACAAGAAAGTAGATGAACAACATGTACAAATGCCTTTCGAGGAAACCGCTGATGTCGAACGTATTTTTGTGACTTTCAATATGTAGCTGAAAACGACGTTCCTTTCAGTAATTCCATGAGGGTAATTGAAACTGAAACAAAACAATCATGCATAATTTCAGGAGGGCCAATGACATCAGAGATCTATTGCGTAAACAGGAATGTTACGAACAACAATGAACACCTTAAGGTCTCATTGGAGTATGAGAGGTTTAATTTTCAAGAGATTTAAATCTAATGGCTGTACATGATACTAATATAAGGCGGCGAATGTGCACGAAAGCTAGTTCACTTGCGTTGGCTGATTTGAAACCTAGGACGATCTGGGTTTGGAATTTCAAGGCAGTTCACAAGATTGTTTTCGCAAAGTTACAGACTTCGTAGTTATCAATATGCTCAATCGTAAGAAGAGATTGAGAATTCTGCAAGTGAATTTGGTAATGAATTCACTGACAATATCATTCTTAATCATCTCTCAGCTGAAATTGTGAATATCGACCGTTCTGGATTTAATTATAAAATTCACATAGAATATCATAATAGTTTGAAGCTAAAACAAGAGCAAAATAGAATCATTTGCAAAAATATTGTTATTACAACATTAATATACTAATATATCGTACAGGAGTTTAATTACAGGCACTGCGCTTTATCATTTATTCTGTTTCATGTTTCGTAACATGTAGACTGTCTAGCTCTTGCGGAGTACATATTAGCGTTAGTTTTGTTAATCGAATCTCGGAACGACGGCATACAAGACTTAATAGGACATAACCATAATTAGTTAATCACTCGTTCGATATGTCTAGGTCTAGCCCTAATTTGTTAATTACTCATACTATTGGTCGAGAGTAGCCATAATTTGTTGATTACTTTGTATTATTGGTCAATGACTTGCGGTTATTTTCAATAAATGTAATGAGACGTACGGTATATAAACACCTGACTTACTTAAGATACCTCTCTGAAACCTGCATCACTAAGTTGTCGAAGGCACCTTACGAATTTTTTCCAAACAATTCGAACTGCATGGATTGGTCGATGTTCTCGGGGAGCAATTAATACTTCATTACTCCTATACTCCTCGCAGAACGTTTAAGCCTTGGCCAGTAGCCTTCCACTTGGTTGGTGCAGGCACCAGTAAGCGGAAATGTCTGCGTTATGCAACACTAGAAGGTCATAATCGTTTGAAGCTAAAGGAAGAGCAAGTGGACAAAATAATTTAGAATTCATAGAGATAATACTAGACATTCTTTTGCGTCCGCCTTGACACTCTACAGGTAGACGACACATTAAAGCGTTGTGCCAGTGAAGAAAGCCGTGTGTGCAGTGAAATAGTCCTGGTTATATAATAATATAATAATAGTTAAAACATTCTATAAATTAACTCTTCTTTTAGCTTCAAAACCAGTATGATATTCTACTTAAATACATAGGAGTATCAAATGTTACTGATTCCAATGTTACCTACCATTATTAGTGTATTCTCACACGAGTATATTTCCAGTCAAAGTGAATTCTTAGCTATAATTTTTATATGTTTTTGTTCTAACTGTAATATTTGGTTACTACTTAATACTGCTACCTTGCAGCCAAAAGCATGGATTTATAAAACGTTAGATTTCGCTATTTTGCCCACTACCCACTTGCTTATTCAAATGGATGATACATTGCTAGGTAAATTGATGAGAGTAATTTAACAAGTTTGCTGGAACATTGACCATTCACACGCGTTCCATGCTGCAAAATGCATTTTCATTAATGCTTCAAAATTTGATATTGCAGTTAATGGACCATCTCCAAACCTAATTCAAATAGATCGCATTAAAAATTGGATGTATAAATGTATGTTCATTCCTCAGCCCGAAGGCTGGTTCGATCCTTAACAGCTCCACTATTAGCTGTCATAGATGGCTTAAGCATCAGTGAAGAGGCGTACTAGGGAAATGAGAAGCGAGATAGTTTAAAGTTGCATTCCTCAAGTGAGCAAGAATTTGCTGTTACATATCATTCTATCAAGCCCACTGAAATGCATTTACCAACTGACCCTATGAGTAACCATTCATAGCAGGGACTGGCTTTATAAGGAATGGCATTACTAGCATCGCTCATACCTCAGTCACCTTCATATTATCAAAGTCAAGGATAACACTGCGACAGATCAGTGAAAGTAACAAAATTGTTCTAGCCTATACCAGAAGACACAGAGAGCCCTGTAAACATTAGGTTTCACCAGCAAAATCATACACATTGGTTATGCATATATTTTGAAGGCTATGCCATTTATGTTCATGTTAACTTATTTCTGAGAAGGGCTTTACTAGAACAGTGCTTATATCTGTCAATTCTCTGCTCAGCTTCCGTTCTTATTGTTTAGGAAAAAGCTCAGTAACAGTTCAATTTCATTGGTTGCAGAGTTCTGTCCATTGCTTTTGCGACATCAACAGTGCACGACACAAATCGGACTTCTGAGAAGTCTTCTCATGAATCGCTTTAGGAATTTAAAATTAGCGGCTCCGGTACCGAACGGAAATGTTTGGGGGTTTGAGAGGATGTGGGTGGGGATGTCTGAGTAGGGGACGTGATGCGTCACACGCCGCAGAGCGAACACTCGCTTCAGTACTAGTGGTGGGGACGGTGCGGTTCGGTTCGGAGCAAGTACTGTGACGTCATTACTCGGTTAAACCGAGTACAGAACCGAGTACAACTTTATAGCGGTAAATTTAAACTTTATGTTGACCTTCTAAGCTACAGTTTACATTCATAAAGAAGATTATTAATTATTATCAGTGGTACAATGCTCCTACTATTTATTATTGGTTATTTGCACAATTTTTATAAAGTAATATAAATTTAACAGATAACGTAACAAAGAGTTAATTACAACTCGGTGCTTAATATGAGGCATATAAAGTAGACAAAAATAAAGAAATAAACATACAAATGAATAAATACATAAATAAATATTAATGCATATGGATAAACGTACCGTATTCCATAATGTGATCATTGACGAAACGAAATCCAGTGCTTTGAAATGTGCCTAAACTCATATAATATCAAACATTTCATTTATAGCTATGTGGTAAGGAGTTAAAAGAAAAATCTGTTAAGGTAACATCAGTATTGGAAATAAGTAAAGTATACAAATGAACCCAATTCCTCATCTTGTACTAAGCATTAACATCAAGACACAACACGTTGTGCACAGACAGTATGGGAAGTACCATTAGTGTTCTGTATTGCATGGAACAGGTGTTATATAGGAGGAATTTCCATTCATAAATATCAGAGTTTCAGCTCGTTTTCCAGAAAGCGACGACCTTCGGTCTGAAAGAATTTGTCCAGTACATGAATACACCTCCTATGCGGGCACAGATGTTGCAGGTAGCAAGAGCAAGTTCACTTAAGGGTCAATGAATATTGAAATTTCACGATCGCATTGTAATCGAAATCGACTTTCAACCTATTAGGTCGTGTTACGTGCATTTAGTACGTGTTGAAGAGATGTTAAGTACAGAAAAGATGGCCAACCGGACACCAATGGAATCCGAACCCACAACCACCCGACGTTACGTTGGTAGTTATACCAATTGAGCTATGGTGGCCTAGTTCTCTTTTGTTCTGTTGGAAAGGATCTAAGGGACAGGTCTGGCTCTATCCTCTTATAACCCTCAGTGACTGCATGTCTTCGCATACAAAAGTAGCCAAACTCTTATGGAACTTACTTTTTTCCTGCACTGTCTCATCCAAACGTAAGAATGAAATTACTTCCACGATGTGCAACTGTATTTGTACCATGTCCTTACGATGCGCCCGCTTTATGTGATTCCATAAATTTGACATTCCTCCACCTGTACAATAGATCCGATTGCAACTTTTACAAGTAGCGGATTTTCTACCTGGACTGCTAGTAAAATACTGCCATGCTTGTGAGGACTGTCATGGCATTATTCCTTCTTTCCATTGCATATATCAGTAGACAACAACTTTAAATAAATTTATAAATTATAAGGAAACACAAATAGAACAGACGTCTCAGACTGGAGTCTGAACAACAGCACAGTGGTGTTGCGAGTGTAGCCTGGCTGGAAGGTTTACCAAAGCGCCCGCAGCGCTATACGGTGTATTCGAGTTGAAACGGTGCTCCGCTGTGACGTCACGTAAACCTGAAGAACCGAGTTACACTACAGTTCTACTCGCTCCGTCTCCACCACTATTCAGTACGCTATAAGCGAGCATCAGGTACAGACGTCCGTTCCGCAACACAGGGGAAAACACATCCACCAGGATGTTTGTCGGAGGCATCTGAATCTCTACTAGGAGGAAGGGTATAATTTTTTGCGTCGCATTGTGACTTCTGATGGAACGTGGATTCTTCATCACACCCCAGAGTCAAAACAAGCAAGCATGGAGTGGCGGGAACTAGATGCAGCTGGGCCGGTTACGGCCAAAGCACACCTTGTGCTGGAAAGGTGCATGCGACTGTTTTCTTGAGACTATGCGTGCATTTTGCTGGTGGATTTCCTGCATGAACGAAGGATAATGAATGCAGACGATTGATCAAGACAAAAGCTGCACATCGCAACAAACGTCGCCGGCAAACGATCCGAGATGTGATTCTTCTGCACGACAAGGAAAGGCTACATACTACCCTTGTAACACAGGAAAAACTGGAGAAAATGAATTATACATCTCTGGAACATCATCCTTAGATTCCAGATTTGTCACCTTGTGGTGACTACCACTTTTTTGGACCACTGAAAGAAGAACAGTGAAAAAAAGCAATTTCATGACGATGCAGCGGTAGAGGATTACGTACGCAAGGGGCTGCACACACGTTGTTGTTCTCTTCTTTTTCGAGGACGGCATCAAAATATTGCCAATATGGTGGCAAATATCTGTGTTAAAGTCGGGAGACTATGTAGGAAAATGTGGTGCTTTAAAAAAAAAAAAAAAAGCTATTTGTTCCGGGCGTCGACCTAGAAAAATCTTTTGCCCCTACTTGCTCCATATGTAGGGAACATGCGTGTATTTTGTAAATGGCGGAAGTGTAAAGTGTTGAATATGAGGAAAGGAACGTTAAAGAAGACACAAAAACCCAGTCCCCAGACCTGGGATATTAATCATTTACAATTAACAACCCCTGACCCAGCCGGGAATTGAACCCGGGGCCGCCGGGTGACAGGCGGACGCATTGCCCTCTACACCGCGGGGCCGGACTAAATGGGGTACTTGCCTCCTATTTGTTGGTGGATTCAATAACATTGTAAAAAGTAATTTATCTTTATATTTAATTCACCTACGTACAAGTCACATACTGAAAACTAGTGTACCGGGCGAGTTGGCCGTGCGCGTAGAGGCGTGCGGCTGTGAGCTTGCATCCGGGAGATAGTAGGTTCGAATCCCACTATCGGTAACTACTGTAAAGAAATATATTATTTATCTCAAAACGGGGACAAAAACGGGAGCAATGATCACTAGAATCTTCAGGTTTTTTTCTTTCGTCCTATTTACTTTACGTCGCACTGACACAGATAGGTCTTATGGTGACGATGGGATAGGAAAGGCCTAGAAATGGAAAGGAAACGGCCGTGGCCTTCAGAGAGGTACAGCCCCAGCATTTGCCTGGTGCGAGAATGGGAAATCACTTAAGACCATCTTCAGGGCTGCCGACAGTGGGGTTCGAACCCACTATCCCCGGATTCAAGCTTACAGCTGCGCTACCCTAACCGTACGGCCCACTCTCCCGCTGAGAATCTCCAAAGAAAGAGCTACGTTTCACTAGAAAACGATCTGAAACACTCTTTATCTAGATCGCATAGGCAAAGGGATGTAAATATTCAAATCTTCATCGGATCAAATTGTTTTGTTTAATGGACGTAAAAATGAAATGGCGTATGGCTTTTAGTGCCGGGAGTGTTCGAGGGCATGTTCGGCTCTCCAGATGCAGGTATTTTGATTTGACCTCCGTAGGCGACCTGCGCGTCTTGATTAGGATGAAATGATGATGAAGACGACACATACACCCAACCCCCGTGCCAACAAAATTAACCAATGATGGTTAAAATTCCCGATCCTGCCGGAATCGAAGCTGGGACACCTGTGACCTAAGGCCAGCACGCTAACCATTTAGCCATGGAGCCGGACCTTAATGGAAATAAAAAGATTACAATAGTTTACAAAGAAGGGTGACAATAAAACCCGACTCAACACGATCGAAGTATGCTTCGTGCTTTTTGAGGAAACTGTCAAAACGTTAATTTAATAATTACCTAACAAAATCTGTAATTCGTGTGTCAGTGTTTGTTTACAGATGCCCATATTTACATATTTCAATAATAATACCGAGCAAGTGGCCGCGCGGTTGGGGTCACATAGTTATGAGCTTCTATTCACACTGTCGGCAGCCTTTAAGATAGTTTTCCGTAGTTTCCCATTTTAACACAACGCAGTTGCTGGGCCATGCCTTAATTTATTAAAGCTGCGGTCGCCTCCTCCCCACTCCTAGCTATTTCCCATCCCATCATCGCCATGCGACGTAAAGCAAATTTTAAAATAATAATAATAATAATAATAATAATAATAATAATAATAATAATAATAATAATAATAAAAATGTCCGCCTCTGTAGTGTAGTGGTTAGTGTGATTAGCTGCCAACCCCGGAGGTCCGAGTTCGATTCCCGGCTCCGCCATGACATTTTAAAAGTGGTACGAGGGCTTGAACTGGGTCCACTCAGCCTCGGGAGGTCAACTGAGTAGAGGTGGGTTCGATTCCCATCCCAGTCATCCTGGAAGTGGTTTTCCGTGGTTTCCCCACTTCTCATCCAGGCAAATGCCGGGATGGTACCTAACTTAGGCCATGGCTGCTTCCTTCACCCTTCCTTGTCTATCCCTTCCACTCTTCCCATCCCCCACCAAAGCCCCCGTTCAGCATAGCATGTGAGGCCGCCTGGGCGAAGTACTGGTCATCCTCCCCAGTTGTATTCCCAGACCCAATGTCTCACGCTCCAGGACACTGCCCTTGAGGCGGCAGAGGTGAGGTCCCTCGCTGAGTCCAAGGGAAAAACCAACCAATAATAATAATATAATAATAATGATAATAATAATGTCCTGTCATGTTCCTCGAATTTTATATACCCAGATGTCTCACTCTAAATGTTCACATCATCAACGAACATACGGGTGAAAAAACGACACTTCTCTACACATACTGTACTTCACAAAGCTTTCACAACTGCCGTATTTTATGCACAAATTTACTAAGGTGTTTCTACTGTACCTGTCCACGGCATTTAATCACATAACCATTGTGTTAACATGAAGGTGAGGTATGAAAGCATTTGCCTTGGAAGCAGTACTTCCCTGTCGTCGTCAGACTTAGTAGCCAGGCCGAGTAGCTCACTTGGTAGAGGGCTGGCCATCTGACTCCAAGTTGGCAGATTCGATCCTGGCTTAGTCCGGTGTTATTTGCAGGTGCTCGAATATGTCGGCCTCGTGTCAGTAGATTCACCAGCACGTAAATGTGTGACAATATTCAGCACTCTGCCATCTCCGAAAATCGTAAAAGGTTATTATTATGCAATATATTAATAAAGGTTGTCAAGGTGTAAAGACTTAATGGTCTGACAGTATGGTTCGAATCCCGATAGTGGAAAAGATGTTCACTGTCAAAATATTAGCCGGCAGGGTAAGAGATGAGGTGGTATACAATTTCTAATCACTAAATTGTGTGCTAATAGCCTAGATTAAATTCCAAACCTCTCCGCAGTATTCGCACGGAGTGAGGATATGTCCGTCGGATCAGGACGTCAAGCTATGATCAAACTCTTGGTGTTATTAGACAGGAGTAGATTACGTGCTGACGCCAGGTTTCAACCCCTTCCTACTTCATTATCATCATTAGCGCAGGTCGCTCATGGGAATCAAATCGGAAGGTCTGTAACAGGTGAGCCAAAAATGTCCTCTGACACTCGCGACGATAAATACAATAATTACCATTATTGTTACAAACACTTAACATCCATTCAATGTAACACTGCATGGTTTTAACTGGTCTGCTCTTTATATTCGGTGTATAGATTTTGATAATTTCGCTGCATTAAGAATGGTTCTCGCATTTTATCTGGTAGAGTACATTGTCAATGTATTCGTACCAAGCTATCTGAAATAAATTTCACTTTTTAGAAAATTACCTTCTGGTGTATGTATATTATAAATATGTACAGTAAACGTAAAAATTTATAAAATATATTACGAACATTTTTATTGGCACAATCTTTCCAAAACGTTTAAGTGCTATTTTTATGCGTTTATTATTGTTTCTCTACAAAATTTTGCATAGATTATGTGGTTACATTAAATATTGACATATTTGACTCTTCCAAGTCAAGTCCTTCTTAATCTCAACTATATGAAACTATTCGCCATTAGCAGCTGAGAATTTGCATACAACCTAATTTTTTAATATGTTTCTTGTCCACCAACTCTCACTTTGATGTCCAAGGTAGGGGATCGTTTCAATAGGGTCCCTTGTTAGTGTGGTGTTGAACCTCGCGTAACACACGGACGGGCGGCAATACAGTCGGACATGGAGGTATACAGACGTCCGATGTTTTCCTGTGGATGATCCTGCCACAGCTGCATAACTGATTCTTCAAAACTGTTGTAATTTCCGCTGGTCAAGTTGCCGTCCAATCTGATCTCAAACGTTGTTGATGGATGTGTGGTTTGGAGATATTGTTGGCCAAGGAAGCAAGCTGATATTACAAAGGCAGGCCAAGGATACCCTTGCTCTACGAGGCAGGTATTGATGGAAAATGGAGCTGTCTAGTTGCTCGAGGGAGGAAAACAGACAAAGTCTCAGAATCCCAGGGACGTATGTCCGCGTCGTCAGGTTTCCTTCGATCACCATTGGGGAGCGGGAATCGTAAAAACTGACACTCCCCTCCCCCCCAACCAGTATCATGACACACCTATTTGGGGGCGTTGTGATGCTCTACTGTGAAGCGTGGACAACTGTGCCGGCTTTCCAGACTCGAAATCGGTGGTCTTCTGCAGCAGAAAGAACCGTGATTCGGCGCTGAACACCACTCGTCGCCAATCTGCAAGCTGTTATGCTGTCCTTTCCTGACGGAAATTCAATCGTAATTCGCGACGCTCAGATCGTTATGGTAGATGTGGTTAGGACTTCCGCGATGACAGATCCTGTTCTGCTAGCTGCCTCAATAAGGTACTGATGGGGCATAGCCGTATCCTCAGCTGCAGTGACATGTCTCTGAAAGGTGAGCAGAGACGCTCGTGGAGTGCTCACAGTGTGTCGTACGGTAGAACGATCCTCTCTTCTAGCAGTTCATCAGGGTCAACATGAGCCTTCTCGACGCTTGTGTTTATCCTTGTCTTTCCATTGCGTCCAACACCGACGCACAGTGTAGACAGAACGGCTTAAGTGGAAAGCAATCCATCGAAACGTCCAAGCTGCCTCTCTTAAAAGAAAAGCTCACAGCAGTTCTTTCGGATAACAGAAAAAGAACTATTTAGGTTTTATTTGTTCCGAGGTATCTGTGGAACAGCAGAGGTGAAAGAAGGTGTGGGGGTGAACAGGTCCCAAAATACGAAATTAAAGTTAAGATAAAATTTAACAAGGTTATATTTTCTTTTAAAGATTAAGAAATAACAAATAGAACAGGTACTCAGTAGCCGAAACACAATTCGAAAATGTACAATTACAATGATTACAGGATTTGGGCTCCGAGAGCCAGACACCTAATTCTTGAGCAATGAGCCCAACCTTACGCTATACAAGTTTCAACAAAGGGGCAGAAGACCCCAATCATGCCCAGGAGCTCTTGCTCCCAATTACACAGTAAAGCCTCCTCGAGGCATACAGAAACAAATTTTAAGAAAGAGCGACCCGCTCTTAAGTTCAAGCCTATCAAAGGCCACACCAAATTCAACATTCAAGTTGTCCTCCAAAGACACATACACAGGGGTAAAAATACCCAACCTACTGAGGCCTATTTAGAGAAGAAACAGAAATATTACATGGCCTCTAAAATGCCAACTTGAGAGGAGGCCGTCTTGCACTCCTAATACACGTTATATAAAACCTACTTGGCACTAGGCCGTTACTGCAAGGGCTAATCCCATACTAAAGAGGTGACTTATATGAGAAGACAATTTACATTACGCTAGACTGGAAGAAACGGTTGAGAAAATAAGTTCACCTCAAAGCAATATGAGTGGGAGCTCGAGAGGGATAAGCACTCTCTATCGCAATTTATAGTTTAAACAGATAGAATTGATACTGAGTGTCTTTACATTTCAAGGGAAAGTTACGTGGTAAAAGGCTTCGGACCTGCCCCGAGAGTTAAACTGCTGAGCTAGCAAGAAAACAAGTTATTAAACGGCCATTACCTTGTGGATGAACTGCTGCCCGAAGAAAGAGGCGCTTCCCGCCCCCTGCTACGTACTTTACACACTGAAAGATGTTACTGAAGTGGCGCGGAGACCCGAAAATCAGCAGTTTATATACTCTCGCGGAAAGTTCGAGGCGTTTCAAGAATGAGAACACCCACCCACAAGAATTTTATTGGCTAACCAAGAACCCCTACACAAGATGAAGAAACACATTATTGGTGGAAAATTAATTCGAGAAATTCGGGATTGGTAAATTCAAAACAAGGGGAAAGAAAGGGTTAATATTGCCAGTTTAAACAATGACTGAAAGAAATTTAACAAAGAACAAACTTATGAATTCAAAATTTCTCCAAAAACATAGTTCTTTCACTTCGCACTAGGGTGCACAATTGTAGTTCTTCAGTAGTGCCATCTGGAAGAGAATGTCCACACTTCTTACTACAGACAAAACAAAAATACATCGAAAACGATCCCGTTCAGAAAATTCAAAATTTCCGAGTAGTGACATCTTCTGAGAAACTTCAAAATTAACACAGTAGATAAAGTTCAGGCTTCCTCCAGTAGAGGAGTTTCAACTGGCGCATAGTTTGAATTAGCGGCATGGAGGTGTACCACCCGGTACATTATTAATGATCGGAAACACTAACTCCTTCAATAGGTTTAGATGCTATGGTGCAACGGTGTGGGTAGAAAAGAGAAGAGTAGGCGGGTCGGTGTAGATTTACCGTATCAACTTGAAAGTGGTGAAATTATCATAACTCAAGAGACAGGTTTCTGTTGTCCGGTAAAGTAGATCAAACTGTTGTCTGTTTGGTGTCGAAGTGTGTTTTCAGAGTGAGTATGTTTCTAATGTACGGTCGTCCTCGACAATGAGACAGGTGGTAATTGCGAAACGGTTGGTGAACTACTTAGGTATTTCGGAAGATTCACATACAGATGCAGAGCGTGTTATTTCTGAATAAATAAAGAACCAGTTGGAAGAAGAAGAAGCTGTCATACCAGAGATGAATATACTTGTAATAGATGAAGAGGCATCAGTTTAAGAAAGTGATAGTGCCGTGACGACGAGTGATGAAGCAATGTCACCACTGGTGGTTATCCAGGGAAGCAGCAGTTCATCTGATCAGCTACCATCTCCAAGAGAAACAAAGTTTCCAGAAGTGTATCTGCCTATTTATACAAGATACGCGCAAAACAACAAAGGGAAAAATACATTTTCTACCTCCCTATCTGTGTAGCTCTGGATTAGCAATTGATATGAGACCTCGCCTGAAAGTTACAACATCCTTGTCACAGAAAAGAAAAATAAAGAATAGGGCTGTGTTACAAAACTTCCATAAAACGCTCCAACAACGAACTCGTCGGGCCCAAACAGCTTGCATGTTATGATAATCCGTGAAGTTTGTGACCATTCTTGGGCAAAGGGACCGATCGTAAATTACACATGACCGTAAATTTCGACTCTGGGCAGTGTAAATTAAGAAGAGAATTGACCTCACAATTCCATTTTTCCACCCTTCTTACCCATGGGTAAAATATGTTTAACGCGATAATAAGATCGTTTGTCGGAAAATAACCCACGAAGTTTAGTAAGCGATTGGTTGAAGAGACTGCTGATATTTAACAAAGAGTTCATTAATTCGTGAGAGAAATCAGGTGTCCCACTGTGGATAAATATTTTTCAAGTACTTAATGCCGACCAACCAAGATCTAACAAAGAGCTACGACCTGAATGAACTCTCGAAGTGAAGAGTAGCAAACGCATAGGCCTATTTGTTGTAGTTGGATCCATAGTGGTAACCACACAGTCTGATATGATGTCAGTGATTGTGGTGGATGGTAGCCTACTACTCCATTTGTATGTGCTTGTGTCGAAACCCACTGGCCGTTTTTCCGTATATATGAGCATCAATTTACCGAAAATCGAAGCATTTCCAAACAAGTCTACTAAAATCGCCAAAAGGGGTTTAAATCTCAGTTGACCGCGCGTCGGTCCCTTCGCCACCGTTTACCCTTCACCCAGTGATAACACTGGTTAATGTCTCCTAGAGTGTTGTAACCCATTGCAGATTCTATTCCTTAGTTAAACTATAAATAATGGTCGATATTATTTACATTTGTTGCTTTGATATTGAGTGAACTGTTGATGAACACAGGGTCGATCGTTTAAACCGTGGCGCGCCTTGTAAGGAAGGTGAGATTTTGTGCCGATGGAGTGTTTTCATTCTGCAATTCCGAGTTATACATTGTACATTTTCTTTATAGTTGGCGGACTTCCTCAATTTTATGAACACTTAACGGGAGATCCTTCACAAGGACGAAATTAGTGTATGAGGCAGGGGAAGGAGATAAATTGCAAGAATGTGATCATAAAACGGACACTCAGAATTTGTCTGATGAAGAAGCTAACTATTGGAGTGATGTATCAGATACCGATGGAACTTCCGTTTTAGTAAATAATAATACAACAGTCTGAACAAATTTGCCACAAAATTATTTTATCATGAACATGTTCTAGGTTACTATGCACACAGGAAGTGGCGGCGATAATAAGAGAAAGAAAAGTTCATGACGTTGTTTGAAACAATACTTAATTTTTTCTACCCGCATTATGACTTAAAAGGCTCTATTAATCATGTATACAATGTAGCCAGCAAGTTCGAACCAACAACCAAGGGCGGCGAAATGGCCGGCATGCGACATGCTTTACAGAATTAAGCGCGCCTCACTGCGGATTAAAGATCTTCCTGGAACAAGCAATGTGGCTAGATATATAGGCAAGTACTGAAGTTCCTTTTTTTTTGGTGGGCTCATGGGCAGCCAGTAGATGTGCACTTTATGCAACTCTACAGTTCCTGAATGCACTGGATCCGTCAAGAATCTGATTCCAGCAAAGTGTACCAGTATTTGCCCATGTTTTCTTCTTCCGGTCATACAAAAATATTGTGAAATTATATCTTCCGACAATGACAACAACATATACCTTTAATCGCGTGTGAATTTCAAATTCTCGGCAGCAAGATTCTCTGACATTATCAACTTTGCTTTCTGTTTTTCAATGCGGATATACCAAAGATTTTTCTGGTGTATTTCAAACAACCTTGAAGTACTGCTTCGGAGGAGATTAACGAAAGAGTGTTTTGGTAAGAAATGTGACCAACGTATTTCAATAAATATGCAAACTGCAGGAATGTGCATGCGTAGACTGCACTTTAATTGTCGACTTGCATAATTATTTTTATCTCTCTGATCATTTAGTCAGGTCAGGAAACCCTGTTGTCAATATTGTTTGATGTATTTTTTACAATTCATCACAAATAATCCATTTGTTTCATAATAATTTAAATGTCCCCATATTCACAATATTTTTTCATCGTCACTGTAATAACTGATATCTCCAGTTATAATAGTCCATACAAGTAAAATTTAGATTGTGTATGTATATTCCGTTTTACCATTAACTACACTATATATTAATATAATTGGCGCAACAACATCGTGATCCTCCTTTGTTAGTCCGACCAAGTGGACTTTGTCACATTCATCTAGCTGGTGAAAGGCTTGTCAAATTTGCCGCTGTGCCGTGCTGCGTGTTCACTCAACTTAGCTTTGTGGATCACACTGTTTACATTACGACTGAGGCCTTATTTGTTGCCTTTCATCTATTATTGAGGGAAGGAAAATACGCTTCCTAGTGGCACTTCCGCCCAAGCAATCATCATTAAACGCAAATGCGATATATATCAGGCTATGAATATACCGTGTGGCAACATTAGTTTTAGGCGCCCGATTTCTTCATGAAACGCATTTCCCTTTTTTCTTCTTTTTCTTCTATCTTTTCTTTTCTTTTCTTTCCTTTTCGCGAACGAGTGTCTTTCTTTAAATAACAGGAAGTATAAAAATTTCAGATATAACTAAATACGATTCTGAATAAAATATTTTTTTATGTGTCTACAATTATAAGTAATTTATTTAAGTGAAATAGTTTAGTGAAAGAGTAAGGCAAAGTTATTTTTAACTATGATGATTTATCAGAGAACATAGCTCATACTAGTGAGTACTCAACTTCTATGATATCAGAGTGAGAAGAACCTATCTTTAAAAATATACATCCAATTGTCGGAACGCCACACACGAAATAGGTTATTATAGATTTAAATCTGTAAGTTTTGGAATGAAACTACGTCAACATCTGTTTATGAGGTTTTGTTGTCAAGACGGTACATCTTCAGTGTATACATTTCATGAAACTTCGATGTAACTTAGAATGTGTTTAAAATATTATCTTCTATCATTCTTATTAGCATTCTTGTCAGATGTTCCGATGACGAGGATAATTAATGGCTTAGCCGTTATTAACTATGGACAGGTGGAGAGCTAAAGTATTGTTGGTATGAATATTGAAGATGTGATAAATGTTACACTGCCATTTTTTAAATAAAAGGTTATCTCTCCATAACTATGATTCAGTTCGGTGAATTTAGGAAAATTTTAGGGAGAATAGGAGAAGAGGAAGGGATAATCGTATAATCCTGATTTAAATGCCATAGTGCGATTGTAGAAAAGCAAGGAATGTAGATTAAAATAAAATTACGTGAATTATTTATTTGAATTACTTGTGGTAGGCTTCGCTCAAGTAGCTTATTTCAGAAGCGCGTCTGTGTGCGTGTGTGTGAGGGATAGATAGAAACGTTAACAATATGTGTTCTGGCAATACATAATGTATGTGAGATCTAGAGAAGTAGCGGAGAGTGTATTCGTTGTATTCATTATCTGTGAGAAATCCATTAATACGTCTTACATGGAGTAGAAGCATGAAACGAAGGACATATATTTCTGGAATTGCTAATGATAGAATCTGAATTAAGATATTCTCTGAATCCGCAGACACTGGGGTAGGAAGTAAATGCTGCCTGGTCGATTTCGTTCAGGCAATATTGTAAAAAAGATTTCATGGGAAGGAATTAGGTCGTGTCGTCGAAGGTACGGGCAGTCACAGGAAGTAACTGAAGGTCATTTGATGGACTTATTCCTTTGTATGTTTTCATAAATTGACTAACCTGCTTTAAGGATTTCTAGAGCCAAAGAACATCTTGTATTTCCGGGAACGTGAGTGTATGTAGGGTGTAGTGGGGGGATATCTTAGAGTAACAGACCAAGAAGCCGGCTAACAGCGCTAAGTATACTCTTTGTGGCGGCTTGTTAACCATAGACCAAAGAGAAACATGCGTCAGAGTTGCCTCGACAAAGGAAAATACATTTCTTTGTAAGAAACGGGAGCTTCTTTGAACATGGCAAAGTCCAGAGAGAAATATTATTCACTTTCTTAGGGCTCTATATTTTCCAGACATCTAATATTTCATAACATATCTTCCTACACGTTACTGAGTCTTTGTAGTAAATTCTATTTTTCTCAGCAGGTAGCTACTTCGTAATTTTTGTTTGAAAGATCAAATTCAGTCTTAAAAGAAGTGATTTCTGTATACACTGAATGTTTCAGGAATAATTTACGGGTAGGCCTACATTATAATAATAATAATAATAATAATAATAATAATAATAATAATAATAATAATAATAATAATAATGTGTATATATAACCAGCCATACTTATACTGAATACAACCACATATATAGAGCTTGAAATTGCTGTTCTTTTGAATACGTGCCAGATGACGAGGAGGTTCATAGGCAAGAGGTCTTCTCTTCATCATACTTCTTCTCGGCATAAGCATTCAGTTATTAGAGAGAGACGTTGGTGAAACCCTAGCCAAAACTCATTGTACGGTTCGTGGGTCTCTTCATTTATTATTTCAGCAATATTTCTTGAAAGTTGTTCGTTTCATATGCAATACTAATCATCAGTTTTGATGTCTGTGTACTTAAAATTGGAAATTTCAAATTTTCACTGCAGGCAATTGGGCCTGTATTTTAATTAACGCCACGGCCGCTACCATCCCAGTCCTAGCCCTTTCAACGCTTGCATCGCCAAAACAATTGTTTCCGTGCGACGTTAAAGTACTATAGAAAACTGGAAAACGGATCGACATATTTTATACAAAGTCCGTATTTAGAATCTACATTTGTAGGTTGTGTTATCAGGTGCATATGACATCAGCGTTATCGAATATAGTAGGATTTTATGGGAAAATCAAAAACGTTTATTCTTAAATATCTTGGTTCATAGGTGTTTCGAAAAAATTGTTGCAAAATTTTTGTAGGAAATGCAACGTGTGCTCGTTTATGACGTAATACATATTCACCGTTCGTCGGATGATAACGGATATATTTACAAATGGTTGAATTTTTGCGTAACCATGTATGTCGCTCGGCATATAATAAATAAATAAATAAATAAATAAATAAATAAATAAATAAATAAATAATAAATAAATAAATAAATCAACGATTTGGACTTAGGGCTGTCGCCCAGGTGGTCAATTCCCTATGAATTCTTTACTTGGCCTTCTCTTAAATGTTCTCAAAAAAAAAAAAAAACCTTCGTGATAAATTAATCCAATCCCTTATTGTTCGTCCTATAAATTAACATTTGCCCCAATTTTTCGTCTTGAATTCCAAATTTATCTTCATATGATCTTTCCTGCACCCCATCTCTCCACTGACAGTTCAAAACATATCGTACTGCTTACTCTTTTGTCGGAAATTATCAAGAACAAATGGTGCTTCATCTCTTTGTTTTTCTTTTAATTCTTGTATCAAGCAATCCTGGTATGAGTCACATACACATGAACCATATCCATTACTCATTTAGACTATATACACAGGGAGCAGAACAAATTTGTTTCGTAAATTAAAGGAGTGTTACTGGGAACAAGGTATAAGTATTGGAAGTGGCATCTGCAGGAAATAATGGGTGGATAGGAGATACGGATATGCGTTCAGATGGCCTTCACATGAAATGAAACGGTGCCTGTAAGTTACGGGGTATTCGCACTCACACCCGTATCACTTCACTGCCTCTTTAAGGTAGGTTTACGGGAAGAACAAAACAGTAATTTGTCTTCCTATGGAAAGGGAGTTTGCCTTTGCTGGTAGGGCCTAGAGATTACAGTGAACTATGTCTTCTGGTATGGGCTAGAGTAATTTTGTTACTTTCATTGATCTGTCTCTGTCTTCGCTTTGAAAATATAAAAGTGACTGAGGTATGAGCGATGCTAATAATGCCAATCCTTTTGCAGCCAGTCCCTGCTAAGAATGGTGTGAAAATGTTGCTCATATGGTCGGTTAGTGCATGCATTTCAGTGGGCTTGGCAGACTGATATGTAATAGCAACTTCTGGCTCGGTGAGGAAAGCAACAGGAAACTACCTCACTCCTCATTTCCCTAGTACGCCTCTTCAGTGATGCCTAGGCCATCTATGACAGCTGATGGCGGAGCTGTTGAGGGCCCAACCAGACTTAGGGCTGAAGACTGAACAACAACAACATAATAAGGAAAGGGAGAATGTTTCGTGAGTCTTCAGCGGCACCGCCACGCTAGTGGTCGGATGAACTACAATATGCAACTTGGAGACAGGGATAATTTCGCACAAACTTGGGCAAGGAACTGCACTTCCGAAGTTATCCTCTTCTATGTACATTTGGTTCAGTTTTATCGTACTTAATACTGAGGAAAGTATGAGTTTAACATCCCATAATTAATGTGTGATTTGAGGAGCGGAACTTGGCACAGATTCATGGGGAAGTGATGTATTCCATAGCATATTACCGTTCGAAGAACGGATATAAATGGTAGTATGTGTAAATGAAATATACCTTTACAGGACTAATTAAAAGTAAATTTTGTCTATGATTGGTGACTTCAGGCTATGGCCGATTCAGCCCATCAAATCTACCTGTTTATTCTGTGAAAGGACTATAATAATAATAATAATAATAATAATAATAATAATAATAATAATAATAATAATAATAATAATAATAATACGTATATTCCAAAATTACGATGCATTTATTGAGCAGAAAATCCGCTGATACGGATATCTCATGTATGAGAATCTTAATTAACCCGAGACAATACTGGGACTCAGTCCTGACCTTACACGCATAGTACTTAACTGTCCTCACAACATGTACAACATAGATAGTTGTACTACAGTTTGTAATCAGAACATCATTGATCAATTTTACCTGAATTTTACTAGTAATGTGACCGAGCGAGTTGGTCGTGCGGTTAATGGCACGGAGCTGTGAGCTTGCAATCGGGATATAGTGGGTTCGAACACCACTGTCGGAAGCCCTAAAGATGGTTTTCCGTGGTTTACCCTTCCTCTTAAATTCTACAACTTCTCCACATCCTTCCCCTCCCACTACCTACCTGTACAATGAATGAGGGAGACTTATCTTCATTCCTGTCCTCCATTACAAGTCTAATTATCTCCCTCAAACTCGCTATCACTTACTTCATCTTCCTTAAATCCCACTCACACCCACAATACTGAACTTTCTACAAAGTAAGAAAACAAATAATATGAATAATATTTGAATGGTGTTCTTCATAATAACATAATGATTTAGAACTAGAATATGGTAATTTGTTTCGGGCAATAATGAAATTAAATAAGCTGCAGTTATTCTACAACAAATGACTCTCAAAATATTTAAGACGCAGCATGTCTGTCTTTCTGCTTGGTTATCAGCTCAGAGGCTGGTTGGATCCTCAAATGGCACCTTCACAGGTTATGGAGAAAACGCAAAAAACATCGCGTACTAGGCAAGATGAGGAGTTAGGTACTTTGCTATTGCTTTCTTTACTGGGCCAGACATGGCGAATGCAGCACAAACGGTCCTTAGAATAGCACCTTTCATGCCACTCAGGAACACAAGTGTCATAACTCATCACCGCTCGTACTTCAGCAGCTTCCATACTGTCACAGTCATGGAAGAGACAGGACATCGGTGGAATTTGCATTTTGCTTTGGCCTGTGCCAAGAGCCAGACGCAAAAGTAACAACATTGTAGGTAAAGAAATTCAGGTATATATATATATATATATATATATATATATATATATATATATATATTCGAAAACGATATAAATGAATCTAGTAAGCTGTAGATGCAACTCTGCACTGTCGATCTGTGTGAAAGATATTTTTGTTATTTTGTGATCCTCTCAGTATAGCTAACAACTATAGCTAACTTCTTGATTAGATAACACGGTGAAGCATTGCACGCGTATCGTATGCATGTTGCAGGATTATTTTAAAATGTCAGACAACTATAAACTTTCGAAAATAAATGCGGTATGCTTTTCAAGTCACTGACTTATTAAAATGACGACGAAAGGAAACTCATAACCAGCATAAGCAAAGAACGTAAAAATCCAGCTATTCTTTCTATCCAAGATGAAATATCCTTGCTTTCTGAATATTGTTCTTTATGTTGTCATTATTTCTTGCATGAGGATTGCTGAAATGAAATATGGACCTTTATCTAGAAACGACCGTTGTATGTATTGGATAACATATTTCGCAACTACAGTATACTGATGACAGTTGGAGCGTGTCTACGGATAATCACTCTTGCCGTTGAGACACAAGCCACAATTCTGAACATGTTCCTCTGTATGCTCCACTACGAAAATGCTGGTTGCTAGTTTAATCACTCTTCCACAGCATCAGGAACCACTTGATACGTGATGAAACTTTTAACGTTCAGCAGACCAAGGACATGACTGCCGCAAGGGGGAGAGACTGTAAGGCAGGTGACTTCTTGACAAGTTTTCTCGGTCAAAACACCTTATTTGCACAAGAGTTGAATCTTATTTCTTCAACTTTTCGCTGTATTTTACGGCTGCTTGTCTCAGACTGACCACGTACTGAGCTTCCACTAAAACCAAACCAAATCCCATCGCACTACAGCCCTTGAAGGGCCTTG
Source organism: Anabrus simplex (assembly GCF_040414725.1). Classification (NCBI taxonomy): domain Eukaryota; kingdom Metazoa; phylum Arthropoda; class Insecta; order Orthoptera; family Tettigoniidae; genus Anabrus; species Anabrus simplex. The sequence goes on along the minus strand of NC_090265.1, from coordinate 307,915,525 downwards.
GCCTACCAAGCGACCGCTGTTCAGCCCGAAAGCCTGCAGATTACGAGGTGTCGTGTGGTCAGCACGACGAATCCTTTCGGCCGTTATTCTTGGCTTTCTAGACCGGGTCCACTATCTCACCGTCAGATAGCTCCTAAATTCTAATCACGTAGGCTGAGGACATCGAAGCAGTCCACAGGTCCAGATAAAAATCCCTGACCTGGCCGGGAATCGAACCCGGGGCCTCCGAGTGAGAGGCAGGCACGCTACCCCTACACCATGGGACTGATACTGAGCTTCCACTACATACACAACACAATGGAACTTTTGTGTCTTCCATAAGTTATTTGTAGTCTTTACGGCTTTGTCTTTGTTTCACTTGAACAACCCTTTTATTAAAAAAGGCAGCACCGAGCTCGATAGCCGCAGTCGCTTAAGTGCGGCCAGTATCCAGTATTCGGGAGATAGTAGGTTCGAACCCCACTGTCGGCAGCCCTGAAAATGGTTTTCCGTGGTTTCCCATTTTCACACTAGGCAAATGCTGGGGTTGTACCTTAATTAAGGCCACGGCCGCTTCCTTCCCACTCCTAGCCCTTTCCTGTCCCATCGTCGCCATAAGACCTATCTGTCTCGGTGCGACGTAAAGCAACTAGCAAAAAAAAAAATGCAGTTTCAAAACCATTGCATCTCTGATGTGTAGAAGCATAAATCTATATAATTAACTGACGTCTCTTTTCTTTTCAGGTGAGTGTACTTATTCGATCGCTGCGCAGTGCGGTAAGTGGTTTTATGTAAAACATGCCTTAAAATAATTGTAGTCAAATAATAATGCTTCTTCAGAACTATCACCTTAAATACCCAAAAGCGGTTTATATCTCTATTATTGATGTCATTGATAAAGTGAGTCTAAAAGTATTTGACATATGACAGAGATATTTTAATTAAAAGAAAGGCGCAATATAAACTAGAGTTTTTAATATTGTAGTCTTATTTTCAAATGTGTTTAAAAACTGCCTTAACTACCTCCTTCGAAGTTTTGCGAATGCCGTTCTATTTTATTATTTTTTAACTTATGCGATCACATACACCCATGATCATAAAAATAGAACACCTTGAAAGACAATAGATATGAAGTTCATATTCACAGGGCATGTTATTATTATGTTCTGCAGAAACGATTAGTATTTCAGTCACCTAGGTTCAGCATATGTCCTGTTGTCTAGTAGGCACTGGTTCCTCCGTGGGCATTGATAACTTGCTCCATGCCTCATGGCATCGACGCGTACAAGGCACGAATGGTGTCCTGGGGTAAAGTCATCCATGCTGCATTCACCTGGTTCCACAGTTCATCTTTGGTGCTTGGCATCGGCTCACAGCGCCGCACCTATCGTTTCACCATACCCCACACATTTTCGACTGGCGACAAATCCAATGATCGAAAGGGCTAAGGCAACAGTCTGACATCTTGTACAACAAGAAGGCACGTGTTCGTGCAGCAACATGTGATCGCGCATTGTCCTGCTGAAATATGACGTCTGGGGTGTCGTGCAGAAAGGGTATGGCTAGCGGTTGCAGTATGTCATTCACGTAGGTGAAACTGGTCACAGTGCCCTGGACACACCCAACTGTGATTTGTGGTAGTTCCCAATAGCACCCCACACCATAAGGCCTTACGTTGGCCCAGTATGTCTTGTGTGAATGCAGTCAATTCAATGTGATGCCTCTCCCCTCTATCATCGGCGTACCAAAATGCGGCCATCATTTTCAAACAAACAAAACCTGGATTCGTCTAAAAACACTATATGCTGCCATTCTTGTCCCCGGTGACGTCGTTCCATACACCATTGCATTCTAGCATGTTTATGCACTTTAGAAAATATGGGCGAAGAAGTGAACAACTCCCCAGTAACACAGGCCGTAATAAATGTCGACGGACTGTCATTTCTGACAGTGTACGATGTGTTACACTGTTCCACTGTTGCGCTGGAGCCGAGGAGGACGCAGAACTGTCCTGCAATGCCTTTCGGATGAGGTGTCGAACTTCTCGAGGGGTGGTCTCGATGGTGCGACCAGACCTATCTCCTCGTGTTTCACGGCCTTCTGTGAACCAATCTGTACGTACCCGTTGCACTGCCGACACATTTCGTCACACATGAGCAGCAATTTCCCGGATGGATGCATCACGTTCTCTCATGCCAATAATGCGCCCTCTTTCAAACTCACTCATTTGACGGTACGGTTCTCGCATGCGTGTGCGAGGCATCCTGCACGTCTGCTCACGTCACACTAATCCATTACCTTCGGTTTATAGCGACAACGAGCGCCGGGATATCGATGTGAAGCTTGAACCTGAGGACCGACATGGTTCAAATGTTAATCATTTCTTCAGATCATACTAACGCACATGTTCTGTGAATATGAACTTCCTATCTCTAGTCTATCAAGGTGTTCTGTATTTTATGAACATGAGTGTATATACAGATGAGCATTTACAAATGTTTACATTTGATATCTAGCAATATTTGATATATACGTAAACAGATATATCATAAATTAACAGTCAGCAAAGCAGTGGAGAGTCAAAATGTAATATGCATTTTGTCCATCCACTGTATAACCTGTTCAGGAACTCTCACGAAGTCTTTTGTAGGTCTTGAAAATGATCTCTCCGGACAAAGAGTAACAACATATTCTATTGTCTGATTCGCGTCATCGTAAGATACGTAGGCTAAGGCTGCTAGAGCCATTTATGTAGTAAAGTGCCGCATCGTCCATGACCTGTTCTGTGGGGAGGTGAGGGCAAACCAGATTCTCCATGGTAGATCAAATCCCTTTGGACGGTACTGGTCATTAAACAGAAACTGTAATTCCTCTAAACTCTTACCGTGCCATTCCGAAAGCCACTCGGTTGTCTCTACGGAAATCTCATCATCGAATCTTCTTCGGTCTTTTTAATGTTTTGAAAGTCTATCTTCCCATATTGGTTGTGTCTGAGAGATTTGTCATGCCGGTTCACAAAATTGATAGCTGTTCATCTGGTGCCTACATTTCATTGACAATTTTTGTATTAAATTTACTTTTGGGAAATCAAATTGTCATAAAATAGTATGAGAATAAAATTTGTGACGCTATGTTACCCAGCAACTATGCAGGCTGTGATATAAAGTAATGATGGATGGCCATGACATACAGACCCATAGCCTCAGCAGCTCTCAAGGTACTGTTGCTAGGGAACATTACGTCATATTGTTTGTCACGTGACACTGTTTCGTTATACAAATTCTCAGATGGCCCCCAACCCTCAGATATACATTTTGTATGTCACAAGTAGTGTTTACCTAAGCTTCATTAATTAATTAATTAAGTATATAATTTACATATGCATTTATTTATTTATTTTGACTAGCCCCGGAGTCTAGGGGTAGTTTGCGCGCCTCTATGTTTGAGGTCCGGGGTTCGACTTCCGTCCAGTCCAAGGATCTTAAATCTAAGATTGGAAAGTTCGCGGCCGTGGCCACAGTTAAGGTACGGCCCCGATCTTTATCTAGTGTGTTAATGGAAAACCTAGAATGCAATCTCACAGCTATAGAACATGTACCACATAGCCAACTTGTTCGAGTAACTTAATAAAATGAACTGATAAATATTGTTACTATCATGCCATTATTCAACGTAATAGATGCTAGGTTTATTGATTTAATTAATTAATTAGAATAAAATTTACTGGCAATTTTACCATTTTAGACCCCCCCCCCATTCTTACGATTTATCATGTTATATGTATTTCTCTTCCATAAGCTCATAACTAGTGAGATCTATTTGGCGATTGAAAATGAAAACCTACAACCGGTTTTCCAGTCTTTGATCGGGTCAGGGATGTCATGAATGAACCATGTATTGGCTATTGTTACAATGGGGTCTCCAGTCCCAAAGTGATTTTTTATGAATGACTGATAAATGCTATGAAATGATAATGGAGAGTGTTGCTGGAATGAAAGATGACAGTGAAAACCGGAGTACCCGGAGAAAAACCTGTCCCGCCTCCGCTTTGTCCAGCACAAATCTCACATGGAATGACCGGGAAGTGAACCACCGTATCCAGCGGTGAGAGGCCGACGCGCTGCCGTCTGAGCCACGGAGGCTCGCTATTTGGCGATTATACATCCGAAATTGACATTCTGCTTTCTGGTTCCATTCTACACCAGCTCCCTGACGCTGTCAATGGCTAAATACTGTTTCCTCTCCAACCTCACCAATATTATGCTGTTCGGAGCATACGAAATTCAGAATTATCTTGAAAATTGAAGTTGAATAACATAGTGGGTTAGACGGGTGATCGAATCCCAGCGCAGTCAGTTGGCTCTTAAGGGTGCTTAAATATGAGATATAATTTTCGCTACTGCACTAATTATTCCCAAATTTGGATATAAATATGAGTCTTCAAATCCCTAAGGTGGAAAGTCATATCCATAGTTATTTGGTAGTTTTATCAGAAATACGTCGCGACTGTCTTTGATATTTAACATTGAAATTTGATAAATCCTAATTAATACATGATAGATATTTAATAGTGGATTGACATTTCAAAATGACCAACTCCATGAAAGACAAACTTGTTGACAACATTGCCGGGTTGAGTAGCTCAGAAAGATAAAGCGCTGGCTTTCTGTGTCCCAAGTAGGAATGCTCCATTCTGGCTCAGTCTGGTGGTATTTGACACTCAAATATGCCAGTCCCATACCGATAGATTTACGGGCACATAAACGAAGTCCTCCGGGACACAATTCGAGCAACTTGAAGTCTCCTAAAAGTAGTTAGTAGGGCGTAAAATCAGTGAAATTATTAAACTAAGCATTAATTAAGACATGTCTGAATTACGTATTAGGGGAATCCACCTTATATTTCCTCGTTGGTTGAATGGAAAATATAATGAGTCCAGAAAAACTTTTCTGATGCTGCTCTAAAATAATGTTAATTTCATAGGTATTTAATTTCGCACTAACATAGATAGGTTTACGGCGATAAAGAGACAGGTAACGGCTAGGGCCCGAAAAGTACTGCTGTGGCCTTAACTAAGGTTCAGACCCAGCATGGAAAATGGAAAAACACCCTAAACATTATTTAAGGATGCCGGCTGGAATGGCCTACTGGATGAGTAACATTTCTTTCTGCCAGAATAAGGGAATATATGGGAGAGCAAAGAATAGATAATTAAAAAAATGTCAGTTAATATTTTCATTTGAATAAATTTGGTACTATCCTTTGACATCTAGTGAAGACAGATATGATTTCAGCTAACATGAAGCTATTCAATTCTGGAAACCATGCCTACTGTACGTTATTCGTCCATCCTTTCATTCTGAAATTGTCCGACTCGTTGGATAAATGGTCAGCGTACTGGCCTTCGGTTCAGACGGTCCCGGGTTCGATTCCCTGCCGGGTCGGGGATTTTAACCTTCATTCGTTAATTCCGATGGCTCGGGCGCTGGGTTTTTGTGCTGTCCCCAACATTCCTGCAACTCCCACACCACACATAACGCTATCCTCCTACACATGGCAGATGCCGCCCACCCTCATCGGAGGGTCTGCCTAGAAATAGCCGCACAAAATTATTATTCTGAAATTTTCCATGATAGTTTCAGAAAAAAATCACTAAATTTAAATGCTGGGGCACTTCCCTTTAGCTAATCTCGAATAAGATAGAGACGTGGTGAAAAGAGTGAGAGGAATGAGATCGCATGTCTCGAACAGCTTAGTATTGGTGAGGTTGGAGAAGAAACCGTATTTAGCAAGTGATGGCGTCAGTGAGCTGGTGTAGAAGGTAACCAGTAAGCAGAATTTCAATTTCGGACATATAATCGCCAAATAGATCTCACTAGTTATGAACTTACGAAATAGAAGTATATAAGATGATAAACCGTAAAAGTTCAGGGGTTAAAATGGTGAAATTGCCACTAAATTTTCCTCAAAAGTGGACTGAATTGAAGTGTGTGAGTTTGTTACTTGCTAGAGTACGTCAGATCAGAGAGGCAACTCACGTGTGAATGTGTAGCTCGGAATACCGCCGATCCCGAGCCAGTGGGCGCGTCTGCCAAGATGATGGAGCGCCTGACGGCAAGATCTTGGCAGCGTGTCGCATGCTTGGCAGCCCTAAGACCACCGCGACGAAACTTCTGCACATCCCGCCTCTGTTGTAAGGGATTCCCATTTCCATCTCGAACATGTCCTTTCATGCATATTCGTAATGAAACGAAAACATATAATGATACAGACCCGCAGCTGTGAACTTGTATTCGGGAGATAGTGGGTTCGAACCCCCACTGTTGACAGACGATAAATTGAAGCAGCAGACACTCCCCGGGACACTCGTTCCTTGTGAAATTTTGTCAGCTTGGTAGCTATATTTCGAGTTGTTCTTTTAGAAAGCAAAATGGTGTTTTGAAATATCACGTCCTTGCGATTTTTATTCCACTCAAAAACTGGAGGTTCTGTGGCTATGACAATGATATCGACTGCCATCTAAAACTAGGGGCTTGCTTGTCTTCTCTGCACATAAACTACCACGGCACTAGATTAGCAATAGTATATATCAGCTGATGAAATTATCGTTGTTATATTCCAGAGAGTGTATCATTCTCACTTCCACTGTAGAAATTCTACACTCCGTCCGTTGTTTGTATTCCCTCAGGGCAAAGTTTAATACGATCTTGTAGGAATTGAGTTTATTGTGGAAGTAACTGGGTCTAAATGAGAGACGTGAGACATGCTTCCATAGTAGGAAGCAGGGGTCGATGCTAAATGGCAACTGAGATTAGATCAGTTTCAGAGAGAAGTGGTCGGTGAGAAAGGAAGCGGGCGAGGTAAGTTAGGACGGAGTTTGAAAGCCGGTAATTTATTTATGTGGTGACCAGGATGTCTGCAAAACCGGTAACTTACTTGACACTTCGTGATTCCTTTGTGAGCGAGGCCGGCACTTTTCGTACCACAAAGGTCCATTTAAGTCTCTGTGGCGGACAGGTAATGCATTGCTTCATAAAATAAGCTGTTTTAATGCTGTTGATGGTTCACTACAATGAGAAATTATTCTGAGGGGTGATGACTAGGCTGACTTGGTGCTGTAATTAGGATTTATTACACTGGTAAAGAATGGAAGACAAACATTTCCTCTAAATTATACTTTGGAGGGCGAGATAAGAGTTCGAGAATGGAAGAAAGGATGAAGAGGCCAAGAAACAAGACCGTGGACTTCCGTACGAAAGAAGCTTCCTACAACCGCTGATATTATAAGCATCTATGAGTGACTGTAGAAAGTGTGGTGATCGATATACCGTCATTTTTGACCAGTCCAGGGACTTAAATTCTCAACTGAGGGCTGAAGTGTGGTTCATTTTGCTTCGTGAAGTCAGACGAGGAGCTGTCTGATATGAAGGACTGAGGTCAGGTCACGAATGCCAAGCTTTTCTTTTTTTGCTTTATGTCGCACCGACACAGATATGTCTTACGGCGACGATGAGATAGAAAAGGCCTAGGAAGTGGAAGGAAGCGGCCGTGGCCTTAATTAAGGTACAGCCATCTTCAGGGCTACCGACAGTGGGGCTCGAACCCACTATCTCCCGATTACCGGATACTGACCACACTTAAGCGACTGCAGCTATCGTGCTCGGTAATGCCAAGCTCTACCGCCGAGGATGTCGCCACACTGACCTCGTGGAGTTCTAAAATCTGCTCTTCTTTCGTGTATTTTGTCACGTAACGTGAGCGTTGATGTTCGGTGGAATCATGTTTCTCATGCATAAATAGCTAATGCTCCGAAATTCTAACATCGAATGAATAATAGTCTAATATTTTTTTCCCGTCCCACTAATTGCTTTTACGGTTTACAACATCGAATGATATAAATGATCTTATTATTGTATCTCAACGTAGATACCGCTGTTTTGTGTGTCTTTTGATATTTCCAATATCAGTGTCCTAAACATACACTGACTGACAGTGACAATGCAACACCAAGGAGGAGTGGTTCGAAAGGGATGAAAGTTGGGGAAGAATAATTGATGTTTATTTCAAACCGATATGCAGGTTACACAATGCGCACGGCATCGACTCAGTAGGATGTAGGACCACCGCGAGCGGCGATGCACGCAGAAACACGTCGAGGTACAGAGTCAATAAGAGTGCGGATGGTGTCCTGAGGGATGGTTCTCCATTCTCTGTCAACCATTTGCCACAGTTGGTCGTCCGTACGAGGCTGGGGCAGAGTTTGCAAACGGCGTCCAATGAGATCCCACACGTGTTCGATTGGTGAGAGATCCGGAGAGTACGCTGGCCACGGAAGCATCTGTACACCTCGTAGAGCCTGTTGGGAGATGCGAGCAGTGTGTGGGCAGGCATTATCCTGCTGAAACAGAGCATTGGGCAGCCCCTGAAGGTACGGGAGTGCCACCGGCCGCAGCACATGCTGCACGTAGCGGTGGGCATTTAACGTGCCTTGAATACGCACTAGAGGTGACGTGGAATCATACGCAATAGCGCCCCAAACCATGATGCCGCGTTGTCTAGCGGTAGGGCGCTCCACAGTTACTGCCGGATTTGACCTTTCTCCACGCCGACGCCACACTGGTCTGCGGTGACTATCACTGACAGAACAGAAGCGTGACTCATCGGAGAACACGACGTTCCGCCATTCCCTCATCCAAGTCGCTCTAGCCCGGCACCATGCCAGGCGTGCACGTCTATGCTGTGGAGTCAATGGTAGTCTTCTGAGCGGACGCCGGGAGTGCAGGCCTCCTTCTACCAATCGACGGGAAATTGTTCTGGTCGATATTGGAACAGCCAGGGTGTCTTGCACATGCTGAAGAATGGCGGTTGACGTGGCGTGCGAGGCTGCCACCGCTTGGCGGCGGATGCGCCGATCCTCGCGTGCTGACGTCACTCGGGCTGCGCCTGGACCCCTCGCACGTGCCACATGTCCCTGCGCCAACCATCTTCGCCACAGGCGCTGCACCGTGGACACATCCCTATGGGTATCGGCTGCGATTTGACGAAGCGACCAACCTGCCCTTCTCAGCCCGATCACCATACCCCTCGTAAAGTCGTCTGTCTGCTGGAAATGCCTCCGTTGACGGCGGCCTGGCATTCTTAGCTATACACGTGTCCTGTGGCACACGACAACACGTTCTACAATGACTGTCGGCTGAGAAATCACGGTACGAAGTGGGCCATTCGGCAACGCCGTGTCCCATTTATCGTTCGCTACGTGCGCAGCACAGCGGCGCATTTCACATCATGAGCATACCTCAGTGACGTCAGTCTACCCTGCAATTGGCATTAAGTTCTGACCACTCCTTCTTGGTGTTGCATTTGCTCTGTCAGTCAGTGTAAATTTGTTCATCATTGTGGAATGTTTCGAGAACTACGGTCATTCGAATTAATTCAACATACTAAGCGCATTGCTGAGGATTTGTGTGAATTACAACCCGGAAACGTTTCATTAATATGCGCTACCCACTATTCACGAATAGAATAACATAATAACAGAGAATTAAAAAAATATTTTTACTGTACTAATATTCCATAAGTTGAAGAACTGAAATTCCAAAGGGACGGCGAACCACACTTTTATCTAAATTGATTTTGTCACCCATAGCTGATAAGTATAAAATCAGTGTCTTCTAAGAGGTGCTAAGATATGAAATACGTTACTTTATTTCAAACCAATTTACAGCTACCACAGCCTAAAGCCATCCCATTCAGTGAACAATATTTTACGAGGCTTACAATATTTACAAGGATTGGGAAGTATTTCATTTTCACGTCCCTCGTGGCCTTTCACTTTCTTTCTCCGATATATTCATTCTTCAATGTATCGGACCTCCTCCACTTTCCCGTCTTAGTGTTAATAAGGGGGTGTTTGCGTAGATGTACTTCCCCTTAATCATAACCGTCAGCACCACCACAACCACAAACATACCACAATACGGACCTTAACAATACGGACAATATTTGTCTGATATTGGCAGCCAAGCAACAAGTACCTCTATTCAAAAGTATGTCATCTGGATATTTTTTATACTACTTAATTTGAATTTTGTAGGATAATTAGTTATTGATTAATTTATATCATTAAGAGCAGAACAAGTAACCATATGGCGTTATAACATTTCCCAAGTTCCACTCGTTATCACGCGCATTACGTTTCCAGTGAAAGCATCTGAGCTATAAAATACTTTTCCTAGTTCTGTAGTAGGAAGGAATGAAATATTTTGCTGTTGCAAGCAGTGCGGAACATACATACGTGTTTATTGCTAATGTCTGAAAATGTTGATTTTGACACTGAGCCCCAGTGGAATTTCAATTATTCTTGTTGTTTTAGATTCCCCGCCAGTTAGTCGAAAAATTAAAAAAAACGAGATTTCCACTTCCGGAGGTTCACATGGACCTGAGGTTCACTCAGCCTACACCAAAAATGTGTACCAGGTTAATTCGTAGAGGCAAAGGCGGCCGGGTGTAGAGCTAAACACTCTACCCCACCAAGTGCCGAGGTTACGTATAATAGAAAACTTTACCTTCCACACCTCCCGGGGTCTTCATGGCTTTACTTTTCTGCCTATTGTTTAGAAACATAAATGGAGGAACAAATAATTTATAAATTTTTGACTGTGTTAGTAAACAGTTTAACACTTTAAACAAACCAGATTATGATGAGCGGCACTCAATGAGGGATTAGTGCTGGAAAAAGAGGAGGCGGAACAGGTTTTTCTCCGGGTACTCCGGTTTTTCCTGTCATCTTTCATTCCAGCAACACTCCCCAGTATCATTTCGCTTCATCTGTCAGTCATTAATCTTTGCCCCAGAGGAGTGCGACAGGCTTCGGCAGCCGTCACATTTCCTATCCCCGCCGCTAGATAGGGCTTCATTCATACAATTCCTGATCCGGTCCAATGACTGGAAACAGGCTGTGGATTTTCATGATGAGTGGAGTGGCAGGACGCTATAAGCCACGGCCTCTCAAACGCCCATTATCTCACATGTGCACACTGGTGCGCAGTGTTCCTGTTCACAGTGCATCGGTCCCGCTCGGCTCGGCTCGACTCGGACCAACGCTTCGTCTCTGGGCTACTCGGCTAAGCTCGGAAGAGGGAGACAGGGGGAGCGAGCGAGACAGAGAGATACAGCGCTATTGCTCCAAATCGAGGAGTTGAGATCTGCAATCTGGTCAACCAAGCGAAGTCGTCTTTTGCACCGTGCACAGTGCATGCACCAGGTGTATGCACTCTGAGAGGCCCTGCTATAAGCGTTGGTCTTCTGAGCCCTAGTCAGCAGGTTCGATCCTGGCTCAGTCCGGCGTTATTTGAAGGCTCTTAAATATGCCCGCCTCGTGTCAGTTAATTTACCCGCCTGTAAAAGAGCTCCTGCAGGATAAAATTCTAACACACCAGTGTCTTCGAAAAATTACTTCGTTCGGCGTAAAACTAACAACATTGTTACTATCTCAAATACGTTGTGGTCAGTGCCTCATAAAAATATCTCCTTTATTTCAAAGGGTAAATATGAAAGTTCATAACAATTCACCAAATAATACAGTAATGTGATAGTACAACAGTTTTCATCCGAACATTCAAATTCATAGTAAAATATAAGATACAATTATTTCTAAAATGTAACCCTGTACTTATAAGTATAACTTAATCGTGATGATGTTATTCAAAATGCTCAACTAAAACGTTTCTAAATCATATTACTCAAGAATATCCGAAGTGAAATATCATGTTTTAATATATATACCTAAAACTATGGAATCTTTCGTGGCTCAGGCGGCAGCGAGCCGGCCTCTCACCGCTGGTTTCGGTGGTTCATATCCCGGTCACTCCATGTGAGATTTTTGCTGTACAATGCGGAGGTGGGACAAGGTTTTCTCCGGGTACTCCGGGATTTCCTGTCATCTTTCATTCCAGCAACAGTCTCTAATATCGTTTATTTTCATTTATCAGTCATTAATCATTATTCCAGAGAAGTGAGACTAGCTTCGGCAACCGATACAATTCCTATCCTCGCTGCTAGATGGGGACTTAATTCATTTCATTCCTGACCCATTCGAATGACTGGAAACAGACTGCATTTTCACCTTAAACTGTGCCTCACTTATTAGCTTTTCTCATTAGTTAAGGATAGCATATTTTATTATTATGTGTTATTACAGTAATGTTTGTTTCGTGTTATTTCTAAAATTTTGTGTAAACATAATTTAAAAATTACGTTTGTTATTTATTTTACAGGCATTCAATTGTGAATATTATTATTGGGGCTCATGACGTGTAATTTTCGCAATAAGTTAATTAATTAATGAATTAATATTTAAATAAGAATACTTTTTTCTACTGATAATTGCAGGGTTGTCTTTGACAATTTAATTAAAATTTTCTTAAGTAGGTGTATAGAAAGTTGATTACCTTTGTGAGGAATTAACTTCACAATAACTTTTAATCTACCGAGTTATTTTTCTCTAAATTATGACAAGTTTTTATTTCCACTGAATGCTTTGACTGAAGCACCAAACGCAGCCACAAAACGTACTTCTCTGAGCTAAATATGCACTGAGTCATTTCTTAACATGTGGCTAAAAATAAACACCCATGAGCACCTGTCAGCTGTGATTTAGTGCACTTCTCAGGTGACTGCGCGGGAGGCACACAACGTCCTCTGTGCTCCACAACTTGTACAAGTTCCAAGAATTGAAATATTACGGCAATTTCCGTCGTTAATTATAACATGATTATCTCTTAGTTCACATCTACATGTTGACAGGCCAACGTTGACGTAATAAAACGCTGTTGTATAGGGCCTCAGTTCTAAGATAATCACCACCACCTCGTCAACCTGTCTGCTGATTTCTTTCAAAGGATGACCTCTATATAGCTACAGTTTCCAGCATAATGAATAAAGATGTTTCGTCCTATTATTATTATTATTATTATTATTATTATTATTATTATTATTATTATTATTATTATTATTATTATTATTATTATAGGCTGCCCAGACAAGACAATAAACAGCTCTTCTGCTTATTCGTAAGGACGTGGGTTCGATTCTTCTTAAGCAATTCGAGAAAATTAGAAACGAGGTTTTCAATTTTGGACAGGCACGTGACCCTGAGATTGGCCTACTCCAAAAATATGTACCAGATCAATCCCTAGTTGCAAACGCAGCGGATCTAACCGCTCTATCTCACTTAGTGCAGAGTTTACGGGTAGTGGCAGCCTCTACCATTCACTCTTACAAGAATGTTCGTTGTGTGTACGGAGATAGATTTGCTTTATTATTATTATTATTATTATTATTATTATTATTATTATTATTATTATTATTATTATTATTATTATTATTATTATTATTATTATTATTATTATTATTATTATTATTATTATTATTATTATTATTGTTATTATTATTTACAGCACATCCAGGGAAGTAACATTGTTATTATTCCGCTGGAGGTGGAGATATTTTTAAACGCAATATCGTTTCTGCATTCACTCAGCTTATTACGGAAATGAGTATCGATGGAGAGGTAGGAAAGAGAGACCGAGTAATCATTCCATTCCATTCCATTCCATTCCATTCCATTCCATTCAATATTACGGGTTGTCTATGCCTTTCACCGTCGACTCTTCTGGGGCATATTTGACTTCTACAGAAATAGCTTTTGTTTTGCTGGTTACAATTATTATTTATGTCGTAATTTATTTAATTAATTAATTAATTAATTAATTATATTGCGGCCTTCACTATTAGCAAGGTGACTCTTTGTCTGATAGTAGCATTGAGTGATGGAGTACATCTGATCTTGTAGTTTGTCCCACTGAAATTGCTGGATTATAACTATAAGAAGGGTATCTACCTGGAAGGGGTGAGGGGAGTCCTGGTAACAATTACACTCAGCAATGTCGTGAAAGGCATTTGTCAAGATCACATTCAACGTTTCCTCCCTAAAGCTCATGACCTTATTTCTGCTATGTAAAACAAGGCATTTAATAAATTAAACTAACTACAACGGTGCAGGTTAGTTGGAGTAGCAGAAACTGTGATAACTTACGACTTAGAATGTCTAGCTTCGTGACGTAGACAGTACCCCTAACCAACGTTCTGTTTTGTTTAGACGGGCGAGTTGGCCTTGCGGTTAGGGGCGCACAGCTGTGAGCTTGCGTCCGGGAGATAGTGGGTTCGAACCCCACTGTCGGGAGCCCTGAAGATGGTTTTCCGTGGTTTCCCATTTTCACAGCAGCAAATGTTGGTATTTTGCCTTAATTGAGGCCACGGCCACTTCCTTCACAGTCCTAAGCCTTTCCTATCCCATCGTCGCCACAATACTTACCTGTATTGGTGTGACGTAAAGCGAATTGTAAATAATAATAATCTTTTATTTGGATAAGGTACTACATGCTTAGACATGCCCATGTGTTCAAAGTAACTGCTGGGACCGAAATATATATTATATATATCTTCTCTGCTCGAGCAATACTTAATATTCCACAATGCTCTTCCTGCCCATTATCCTCCTTAAGACTGGACAGTTGGCGGAAAAGCAAATATCTCTATCACATTATTAGTGCTTGTTACATGTTAGCGTATTTAAAATAATATTATATAACAATTTTCAAAGAATTTATAAACCAAGATCAGTTTGTGTATCTGGCACTCAATGAGATTTAGAATTAATGTTACAGTGCCATAATTCAAACATCTGGATTGCTATGATAAACCTGATTACAGATTTGGAATCAGCGAGACAATTTCAGCGTAGAACGCTTGAACTTTCCTCAGTAGCAGACAAAAGGTGTTCTTGTAGACCAGTGTTTTCAACCAATAACCAGGGCGAAGTGATTGTTACAATATTATCGGAAGTGACGTGATGTTCGAAGTAGTAGAGGTGAAACTAGATTTGAAAACCCGCTCTCAAAAAAATTCTTCACAGAAAATGTCTCGGAAAAGGAAACACACCAACAGAGTCATTCTTGATTTCAACTGGTAAAATGTTGATAAACTCATATTTGCACAAACATGACATTCATGTGAATAATACAATACGAGATACGGTGTGGAGCTAGTTCAGTATACTGAAGCCAGATATAATACTGACCCCCTGTAGTGCCGAAGTATACTGTTGATTACTTATCCAAGTGATAAGACAGAAATTAAATTATCTTAAACATTTGGATATGACAACGATTTGATCATTTAGGTAGTTATTTCTTGAAGTACAGTCTCAGACCTAAATAGACATTTCAAAACACATGTTTGTCAAATATTGTCAATAGATTTATTTTCTTGATATTTCTTGTGTTTCCAAATCATGTAAATAAGAAGATTTAACAAATGCAGAATATTGTTATGTTATTTTTTCATGGAAATGGAATTACACTTAACTTTAGGTGTATATACATCCTGTTACGTAAAAACCTAGACAATAAACTTGACTTTCGTAAGGTAAAGTAGGGATTTTATTCTATCCGAATTCAGGTTCGAACCTCTGCGGAGGTGTGCCTGAGCCAGAGTTTACGTACGGTAGGGTGGCCAGTTCCTTTCCGCTCCCCCATTCTCTTAACCCCCCCACCAACAGCGCGTGGCAGCCCATCCAAATCTTGATCGCGCCCATTGTTGCTTAACTTCGAAGATCGAAGCCGTTGACACTTTCGTAATGATAAGTATTATATGTAAAGGGTGTATTGACGTGAACAAGGCTAGACGTAATTCATGGCGTTCAAATATTTTTTCCCTCTTCTGATAAATTTGCTTGCATGTCAGAGGGTATTTTCAGAGTTTATAAGTGGGTAGGAGGCGCCAGCTAGAAATGTTTAGGAACCACTCACTGTATGTAAACCCTCAGTATCTACTCACATTGCCTCTTTTCGTAATTCTCTTCACTGGTGTAGAGCTACAGTAATAGACAAGAAAATATTTTAAGCAATATCACCTATTTTGCATAGCTCTACAGTAAGAGACCCCAGTACCTCCTACAACTACCCATCTCACAGGAGTCCGGAGTAGTAGTAAATTGGAATATCTCTTTAGGAAAGTTTATCTCCTTGGAATTGTACAGAATTTTAATATAATGTCTGTTCTTCAATTATTCGGTTTCTTGGTGTAGCGGGACAGTAAAAAATTGCTAGTGCTTCTTTAGAAATGCCTACTTCCTTGGGACAGATTTTTAGTAATATGTTAATGATCGAGAGACCCCGCATTGTATACAAATCATATAGTTCTTCTATTACCTAGTACGGAGATTCCTAGCTGCCAAAGGCAGACTGGGAAGTTACCCTACAATTAGTAGTGAAGCGTTAAGGTGCGTAAATTACACTTCAGTACAGTTTCACAGGAAAAGCATCAAATCATGTTGTGTTGGGAATTTCCATAAATATCAGTGTAAACGAGAAGAACAAGAAGTTGAAGAAGAAGAAGAAGAAGACTGCCAATATCTACTGTATATCAAATAGGATGAGAATTGAAATAATGCATTCTGGGAAACATAAAGAAGGTTGCTGAACTGAACACTGAATGAAATTATGACAGACGAGCTGAGTGCTGAGATGTTTGAGGCGCTGACTTTCTGACCACAGCTTGGCAGGTTCGATCCTTGCTCAATCCGGTGATATTTGAAGGTGCTCAAATACGCCAGTCTCATGTCGGTAGATTTACTAGAACGTAAAAGAACTCCTGCGGGACAAATTTCCGGCACATCGGCGTCTCGAAAATCCGTCAAAAGTTAGTTAGTGGGATGTGAAAACCAATAACATTTTTATACAACACCCCCTGTGGGTGGGGGACGCAGACGAATAATACACCCACAGTATCCGCTGCCTGTCGTAAGAGGCGGCTAAAAGGGACGACCAAGGGTTTATCGAATTAGAACCATGATACTACTTGTAATTAGTACAACCACGCGGGGAACACCGTGAGTCCCTTTTACTTGCACGTAGAACCACTATGTTAGGTACAAAATAGGTTTGTGATTAGTAGCAACAGAGTGCGCTGTCGGCTTTTACAGCACCTGTGATTAGTACTACCATACGAGCAACACCATGGGTGAGCGACACCATGGTTCTGGCTTGCCTCTGATTAGTAACCACTATATGAGTAACACCACGGGATAGTACGAGTCCCTGCAGTCAGTACACTTATGCGATGAACACCATAGGTTTGCGTTTCCTGTAAATGGCACCGAAATGTGCGAAACACCATAGGTCTGTGTTACATGTGCGAATTTCATTACCTGTAAGTTGTACTATAATGTGTGGAATATTGCGAGTCTACACCACTTTTGATTAATACCGCAACTTGACAATAACCATGGTTCTACTTCCCTAGCGATAAGTACCATTATGAGGGACAGATGACTTGGATTTTGGACCCCTTTAGACTACGAGTATCATCGACTCAGTATTGTGTCATAGAAGCAGTCCCTTGGTCCGTAATACTATTATTTTACGTCAGCTTCAGTGAATATGAGGCATTGCAGATCGGATCCACTGGTTGTTTTAAATTCATATACATCCATTCATTCTTCGTCCTCACGTTTTGAATTCTGGTCAGTGGAGGATATTAGAATTTTAATTTGTCATTACATTTCGTCTCATTTCGTACCATTAGGGGCCGATGACCTAGATGTTAGGCCCCTTTAAACAACAAGCATCATCATCATCATACACCTTTCTATTCGTAGGTACTACGCTGTATTTCACTATAAACCAAAGGATGGAGTTACTGTAAAGGTTTATATATATAATTATTACATTGAAAAATAGGTCGTTGCTTGGCTGACCGTGGTGAAACTGGTGTTCATTTCTGCTCCCCAGGCGCTGCCCTTGGCGTCACAACCAATGCTTGTCCCTCACGTCACGGCGCCGCCGACGGGTGTTTCATTACAGCCGATCAAAAACATCTATTAAAAATCTTCAGTGAACAAAAACAACATTCCTCAGCGGATATTAAATTACTAAGAGCAAAGAAATATTTTACTAGCTATTCAGCGATGGAATTTGTTTATTGAAGCTACTAAGCTTTCAGCAGACCTGATATTGTGCATCTAGATCTACCAAGGTTGTAATGCAGAAGATTGTTAGAATGCAGAAGATTCAGTTTGTAAAACTTTCTCTTTAATTAATTTGAATTTGAGAAAATTTATTTATTTGAATCTGTAAGTTACAATTTGCAACTGAAGTTAACAAACTCCCTTAATATAGTGTCCACTTTGAATACAATACACAAGTTATTTCAGTTCAAAGTGAAAGTAAAACCTAAACTGAAACCTTGAATATACACATTAATATACAAATATTTTATATTTAGTTTGATTTGAAATCTCAATACCAGTAATCAGTATTTTCTTTTTGCTCAGCAGAGGTACATCTACCACATAAAAGTGTCTTAGTATTAGAATGGTTAGAGAGATTGACATGATTTTACAAACACGTTTGCAGTGAAGAACTATGTCCATGGTGGGCGCGGACGAGTTAGTTCAATTATCTTAAATGCTGCAAAATGTAAGAAACCTATTTTCAACGAAACAGAGAAGGGTGTTGTAAGCATAAACAACATAAACTCTTACTCCGTTTACGGTACCTTGGATAAAGTATTCTTCCTTTTACTATAATATAGTATTGGATAATTTTCAACCTTCTGTCAAAGTCGCCAAGGAACCTTAAGAAAACATATTTTGTATTAATTATTGCTGGCGGGACCTGGTGTTTACAGTGCACTATGTCTTCTGATATAGGCTAGAGCAATTTTGTTACTTTCTTTGATCTGTCTCTGTCTTATACTTGGCTTTGCCAATATGAAACTGACTGAGGTATGAGCGATGCTAGTAATGCCATTCCTTATGCAGCCAGTCCCTGCTATGAATGGTGTGAAACTATTCCTCACAGGGTCGCCTGGTGCATGCATTTCAGTGGGCTTGTCAGATTGATATGTACTGTAATAGCAACTTCTGGGTCAGTGAGGAAAGCAACGGAAAACTACCTCACTCCTAATTACCCTAGTACGCCTCTTCAATGATGCCTAGGCCATCTATGACAGCTGATAGTGGAGCTGTTAAGGATCCAACCAGCCTTCGCGCTGATGACTAAACATACACACATATAATCAATTGAGCTAGCTGCCTCTGTGGATCCGTGGTAGAGTGTCGGCCTCCGGATCCCAAGATAGCGGGTTCAAACCCGGCAGAGGTAGTCGGATTTTTGAAGGGCGGAAAAAAGTCCATTCGGCACTCCATGTCGTACGATGTCGGCATGTAAAAGATCTCTGGTGATACATTTGGTATTTACCCGACAAAATTAATTCAATCTCAGCCATAGACGCCCAAGAGAGATCCGGTTTACTCTGTCTGCCATCTAGCGGACCTAGAGTAAAACGGAACGTCAAAATTGACGAGCAGACAGCCAGATGGCGTCAAATCGAAATGTCTCCACACGGTAGCTGCGGCCATACGATTATTATTATTATTATCAACTGAGCTGTAGTTAATGACATGTAATGGGTAGAGCTGCTCTCTTTCTGAACCAAGGTCGCGAGGTAGAATCTCAGCATGGTTGATCTGCAATGACATACGTAAATGTACAAAATGCGTTATGAAATACCATGCATATTGTCGTTGTGCCTGCAAAAACCGCTATGTATTTTGGGGGGGATTACTCACCCGCAGCACATATATTATGAAGAGCGAGAATTACTTGACAATATTCGCACATTATTGAACCTTAAATAACAGAACGTTACCGGCCAAAGTTCTAAGATAAAATATTTCACCTAGTGGTTTTTGCAGGCGCAACGAGGTATTTGGTGTGTTAAATAAGACTTTCATTTTAAATATTATGATAACAGCAACAGTTAGCGCCACATTTAATAGAATAGTAATGATAATACTAATAATAATAATTTAAACTTGTCGCTGTATGTTTCGAGTTTTGTTAAATTCATAATGCTTTATCATCGATATCTCCTTACCATTTTCCTATCCCATCGTCGCCGTAAGACCTATCTGTGTAGATGCGACGCAAAGCAACTTGTAAAAGTTGTAAAATTATGTTGGAATTTTGTTCTTTTCATGGCTTGACCGTAAAGCCTAAAAACAAAGAGTCTAGTCAGACCACGGGCATTTAAATTCACGTCTTTATTTGTCAAGCTCAGGAAAATGACTAAAACTGTTTTTAGTCTTTACTTTCGTCGATGGTATAGGAAAGGGCTAAGAGTCGGTAGGAAATGGCCCCCGCATTAATTAAGGTACAGCCCCAGAATTAGCCTGGTGTGAAAAAGTGTGAAACCACGGAAAACCATCTTCAGGCTGCTGGCAGTGGGTTGCGAACCCACTATCTCCCGAATGCAAGCTCACAGTTGCGCGCCCCTAACACCACGGTCAACTAACTCGCTTGGTAATTCTAACATAAATTAAACCATTAAAAAATGAACACAGTAGATGAAGCCTTAATGAAACTCGCCTTTGTTGATTCCCATACATATTGCTGGCTATACAGTGTCCAATAAATTAAATCGTGACAATGAATACCTTGAATTTCGTCCAATAAATGAAGTTACGTGAATGAACCGTACGGATGACTCCCAAATTATCATTTGCTCATGTTCCACGTGCGATTGAAAAGAAGTTTCAGGTTATGAGCTACAGTCCACCAGCTTCATCTTCTTCTTATTATTATGAACAATAACTGGTAAGCATTGTTGTTTTATGATACTCTATGTGCTAGCCAGTACCTTTTTTTTTCATATGGGCGATTATTTAGGACTGTTGTGTAAGAATATATATATATACGTTTACGGCCATTAAAGACCACAATAAGCAACATTTGCACATTTTTAGAAGCTTTCTTTGTAGCTCAGTATCGTTGCATTCTGTCTTTGGCAGCCTGTCTCCTTCCTACTGTCCACCCATTGTTCTGCTGTTCTTCTTCATGAAAGCCCTGGAAGTTATAGATATGATGTCGGTAGGTACTTTGTTCTGTTAACAAAGTCTTCATGACTTAGTTCAATCTTTTTAGATCGTTCCTGACCTCCCGGAGCCACTAATCACATGTGTAAGGTCTATTATCGTGTATCGTAAATTTTTTTTAGTCAACCACTTGTCTTCCATTCTAAATAGGTGGCCATGGAACTTGAGTCCTCGCTTCTTGATGAATTCCATTGGTCGTTAGGTTTTCTGATATAGCTCCTCTCGTCCTCGCAACCTGGATTGTCCAGCCATTATTATTATTATTATTATTATTATTATTATTATTATTATTATTATTATTATTATTATTATTATTATTATTATTATTATTATTATTATTATTCATAAAATTCATAGAGCTTCCGTGGCTCAGGCGACAGCGCTGGCCTCTCACCGCTGGGTTCCGTGGTTCAAATCCCTGTCCCTCCATGTGAGAATTGTGCTGGACATAGCGGAGGTAGGACAGGTTTTTCCCCGGGTACTCAGGTTTTCCCTGTCATATTTCATTCCAGCAACACTCTCCAATATCATTTCATTTCATCTGACATTCATTAATCATTGGCCAGGAGGAGTGCGACAGGCTTCGGCAGCCGGCACAACTGATATCCTCACCGCTAGATTGGACTTCATTCACTCCATTCCTGAAACGCTCGAATGACTGGAAACAGGCTGTGGATTTTCATTCACAAAAATTCATGACGCAACTACCTAGCGACCACTACTCAGTCAAAATTCCTGCAGATTACGGGATGTCGCATGGTCAGCACGACGAATCTTTTCGGCCGTTATTCTTGGCTTTCTAGTCTGGGGCCGCTAACTCACCGTCAAATATCTCCTCAATTGTGATCGTCTGAGTGGACTTCGATACAGCCCTCAGGTAAAGGTAAAAACTCTAAATTGACCGGAATTCAACCTGGGCCCTCCGGGGAAAGAGGCAGGCTCGCTACACCAAGAACGCCGGGAGGGGGGGGGGGGGGTGGGGGCGACTATTATGATGCAAAAATAATTGGTAAAATTAAAATGAAAATCTACAGCTTGTTTCTAGTCCTTCAATCGAGTTAGGAGTAGAATGAATGAAGTATCCATCCAGCGGCGAGAATAGGAATTGTGCGGGCTGCCGAAGCCTGTCGCACTCCACTGGAGCAATAATTAATGACTGGCAGATTAAATGAAATGACATTGGAGAGTGTTTGCTGGAATGAAACATGAGAGGGAAAAACGCAGTAACCAGAGAAAAACCTGTCCCGCCTCCGTTTTGTTCAGTAAAATTCTCACATGGAGTGACCGGAACCCAGCGATGACAGGCCAGCGCGCTGCCACCTGAGCCACGGAAGCTTTTTAATTGGCAAAATATTTGTTGTAAGATCGTAGGCCTTCTCTAAACACTCGCAGGTATTTCTGTTTTATGTCATTGAAGTTCGTATTGTTAATTGTTTAGAAGTACACAGTCAGATTATTGTTATTATTATTATTATTATTATTATTATTATTATTATTATTATTATTATCGCCAAAATGCTACATTAACAACGATGATAACCCGAAACAATATTTAATGTTTACTGGCTGATAATGTTCTCGTTTTATTTTTCACAGCACAGGTTATCAGAGAGTTATCGCGAAGGTGGTTTGAAATTAAGAACCCGAGTTCTTATAGATAGCGTTCGTACATCAACGCAGTCAACACTGGAGTGGAAAGTGCTTGTTCCAGAGCCAGCATCCTCGATTTCGTGACTTGGTTCGCAACACATCCCTATTGTGTTGTAGGGGAAAACCACCTACATCTTTGTTAAACGGTGTTTATTGAATCATCATGATAATAACTTCCCTTTGCGGAAGATTTGGGAACACGATAACTTGACCGTACATAGAAGAAATACGTTGTTGGATCAGTTTCGCAGTTTAGTAATGATGCAGAGACGTGGACCTTCTTACAACACGATTTTGCACGGATTGTAGACTTTGAAATGTGGTGATGGAGGAAACATTTGCGACTTCTTTGGACAGTAGATCGTACACTATTTTGAAAATATAATGTGACATGAATGTAGCCTTCAAACGTTGATTGTTGAAAGCAAAGTCCAAGGAATCAGATCATAAGTGCGAGTACTAACACGATGGTCTGACATGGCGAATGCCCCCTGCAGATCTACTTCTATGCAACGACACTAAACGTTTTGGATAGAGAAGAACGGTAGACTATGGTAAATCAGCTATCTAGCTGGCTGAATTGTGATACGACGCCCCAGTGGTGGGGCAAAACGAAAAAGAAGAAAAATAATCGCCTACAAAATAAAGGTGGTATTATACACTCATGTTCATAAAAAAAATGAACACCTCGAAATACTAGAGATAGGAAGTACATATTCACAGGACATGTTCATTAGAATATTCTGCAGAAACGATTAGCATTTCAGTCACCTAGGTTCAGCATATGTTTTGTTGCCTAGTAGACACTGGGTCCTCCAGGGGCACTGATAACTTGTTCGATGCGTGATGGCATCGACGCGTATAAAGCGCGAAAGGCGTCATTGGGTATAGCTTCACATTCCTGCACCCGTCGTTTCACCACATCCCACACACTTTCGATTGGCGACAAGTTCGGTGATTGGGCGGTCCAGGGCAACTGTCTGACATCCTGTGACGACAAGAAGGCACGTGTTCGTGCAGCAACATATGGCCGCGCATTGTCCAGCTGAAATATGGCGTCTGAGGTGTCATGCAGATAATGTATGGCTACAGGTCGCAGGATGTCTTTCACGTAGGTCAAACTGGTCACAGTGCGCTGGACAAACACCAACTATGATTTGTGTTTGTACCCAATAGCACCCCACACCATAAAGCTTTGAGTTGGCGCTGTATGTCTTGTGCGAATGCAGTCAATGTGATGCCTCTCCCCTCTCTGTGGCAAACCAAAATCCGGACATCATTTTCAAAATAAACGTAACCTGGATTCGTCCGAAAACATTATCAGCTAGCATTCCTGCCCCCAGTTACGTCGTTCCATACACCATTGAAGTCTCGAATGTTTGTGCACTTTAGTGAAAGGTAGGCCGAGAAGTGGACGACGCGCTGGTAACCCAGACCGTTATAAACGGCGGCAGACTGTAATTCGTGATAGTGTACGATGTGTTACACTGTTTCACTGTTGCGCCAAAGCCGAGGAGGACGCAGATCTCTCCTGCAATGCCATTCGGATGTTGTGTCGATCTTCTCCGGGGGTGATCTGGGTGGTGCGACCAGTCCCATCTTGCCATCATCTACGGCCTTTTGTGAACCATTCTGTAGACAGCCGTTGCACTGCCGACATATTTCGTCGCACACGAGCAGCAATTTTCTGGATGGATGCACCATTTTCTCTCATGCCAATAACGCGCCCTCTTTTACACTCACTCATTTGACGGTAAGGTTCTCGCATACGTCTGCGAGGCATCCTGCACGTCTGCTCAAGTCACGCCGATCCATTACCTTCGGTTTATAGCGACAACGAGAGCTACAGGTACATTTTACCAGTCGGTGGTGCGTCGAGATATCGACCTGGACCTTGAACCTGAGGGTCGATATGGTTCAATTGCTAATCATTTCTCCAGAACATATTAAAACCCATGTTCTGTGAATATGCTCCTCTCTCTATTCTTTCAAGGTGTTCTGGTTTTTATGAAAATGAGTGTATAATTATTTAAGGAAATAAGGCACAAATGCATAGATATGGAAGGGAGTATAATGCAGAAGACTATGATTGGCAAACTACCGAGCAAGTAGCCGCGCGGTTTGGGTTACGTACCTGTCAGCTTGCATTCGGAAGATAGTGGATTCGGACCGCACTGTTGGAAGGCTTGAAGATGGTTTTCCGTGGTTTTGGATTTTCACACTAGGTAAATCCTGGAACTGTGCTTTAAGTAAGGCCACGGTCCTTTTTTTCCCATTCCTAGCCCTTTCTTTTCCCATCGTCGCCATAAGACCTGTGTCGTTGAAACATAAAGCAAATTGTAAAAAAAAAAAAAAAAAAAAAAAAAAAAAAAAAAAAAAAAAAAATTACGAACTCCGTTTATGTTTCATACTTGGCCTAATCATCCTAATATTTTTAGGTTTAAATGTTTGTATTTTCTAGAAACTGACGAAACTTTGGCACTAGTTGAAATGAGACTTAACATCCGGCTCACAGTTACAGATCCAGAACAACAAGGACGACTAATGAAAAAACTGAACAGTGATATCAAACATGCTTGTAGAAGAGACAGGAATGAACACATTAAGAAACTGTGTGCAGAACTAGAGGCACATGCGACCAAAAATCACAGCACAGAACTGTACGACAAGGTAAAATACTTAGCACGAGAGTTTATGCCTAAGACTCAGATTATTAAAGATGACCAAGGGAATATCATCACAAATGCAGCGGGCATCGCCAAAGTATGGACAGTATACTGCCTCAAGCTGTTCACTGATGACCCACAACCAATGCCAGGTCACCAGAACCCAACAGACTTTAAACCAATGATCCTTAGAGAAGAAGTGGAACATGCAATAAAAAAGCTCCGGAACCGGAAAGCACCAGGCCAAGATGGAATCACTGCTGAAATCCTAAAGAACATGGGTGACCTAGGTGTCGACATCCTGCACACGTTATGTCAGAAGATATGGACATCTGGAAATTGGCCGGACCAGTGGTGCCACTCCGTCTTCGTACCACTGTTCAAGAAAGGTTCTCCACTTGACTGTGCAAATTATCGAACGATAGCCCTCATCGCCCATGCAAGTAAAATCATGCTCACGGTGCTGAACGAGAGGCTGAAGACCTTCTTACTTCCACAAATCTCAGAGGAACAAACCGGGTTTGTTCCAGGCAAAGGAACTCGTGAGCAGATCCTAAACATCCGGCAACTCATAGAGAAGACAAGGGAATATAATATCAAGATGTTCCTGTGCTTCGTGGACTACAAGAAAGCCTTCGACAAGGTAAAATGGTCAATGCTCTGGGCTATACTCACTGAGATGGGGACGCCAAGACATTTAGTGTACCCGATCCAACAATTGTACTCTTCGAACACTGCGACAGTGAGTTAATGGCGACCTCTCAGACGTCTTTTCTACTTGTGCTGGTGTGCGACAAGGTTGCATTCCTTCCTCCCTCTTATTTAATGTATACAGTGAGTATATTATGAGGGAGATTCTCGAGGACTGACGGCATCACAGTTGGTGGCAGGAAAATTAACAACCTCAGATATGCAGATGACACCGTGATTATTGCAACAGATTATCATGAATTAGAAACCATCATGCGGAGGCTAGACGAGCGAAGCAGAGAATATGGTCTTGAAATCAACAATAAAGAGACCAAAGTGATGATTGTAGACCGTTTTAATAACAACAGACCTGCCATATCAAGAATTGCGGATTATGAGGTTGTCAGTCGCTTCGAGTATCTAGGATCTATTGTCACAAATACTGGAGACTGTGAGCCTGAGATCCGCAAGCGCATTGCAATTGCGAGAAATTCAACAGCAAAACTTACTCGCATCTGGAAGGACACCTCCATCACTTCCAAGAAAAAGCTCACCCTCATGCAAACTTTGATCTTCCCTACCGCGACCTATACAGCAGAAACTTGGACGATGAAGACGACGGATCGCCACAGGATTGATGCTCTAGAAATGTGGTGCTATAGGAGATTACTGCGAATACCATGGACAGCACACCGTACTAATGAATCGTCCTGCAACAGCTTGGAATCAGAACAAGACTGTTGACCCTTATCAACCAAAAACAACTCGGATATTTTGGTCATATTGCCAGAAGACAGGAGGCAATGGAAATACTTATCATAGAGGGAAAAGTCGAAGGCCGAAGACCTAGAAGACGTGCGCCGTTACGATGGATGGACCAGATCAAGAACTTAACCAGGATGAGCTTACAGCAAGCAAGTCACCATGCCCAAAACAGAGACTCCTGGAGGACGATCACCAAAAGGATTGTCGCGTGATGCCACTACACCCTTACGAAGGGTTGGAATAAGAATTTTCTAGAAATCATTTCAATACACAAATATCAAATAATACACTGGAGATGGCGCAATTTAATGTTGTTGAGACTTTGAAGATACGATAATTCCTCTACAAGTTCCAATAAACGAATATTCTCACTCCGAGATGGAACGGAGCACGACTGACGTCTGTGAGATTTTCGAAATGGGGAATCACTTAACTATGCATTTGTACTTCAGGTTTCGAGTCATGCATTCGACGGGATCGCTTTTGTACATGTAACTTATATCTGCGTCTCGAATTCTGTCGGAGCTGAGTGGCTCAGACAGTTGAGGCGCTGGCCTTCTGACCCCAACTTAGCACGTTCGATTCTGGCTCAGTCCGGTGGTCTTTGAAGGTGCTCAAATACGTCAACCTCGTGTCGATAGATTTACTGGCACGTAAAAGAACTCCTGTGGGACTAAATTCCGCCACCTCGGCGTCTCCGAAAACCGTAAAAGTAGTTAGTGAGACGTAAAGCCAATAACATTATTATTATCCTCTCGAAGTGGTGTCTTTTATTTAGTTTGTAACTGTGCTGTCTTGTTACTTACTTCACAACTCATCACTTTTAACACCTGTTTTCCGTGCAGTGGTATCCATGTGCGTTCTGTTTACTGAAATGTATACTATTGTTGAATTTTACAATACCGATCACCGAGCTCGATAGCTGTAGTCGCTTAAGTGCAGTTAGTATCCAGTATTCGGGAGATAGTAGGTTCGAACCCTACTGTCGGCAGCCCTGAAAATGGTTTTCCGCCGTGGTTTCCCATTTTCACACCAGGCAAATG
This sequence comes from Anabrus simplex, assembly GCF_040414725.1. Classification (NCBI taxonomy): domain Eukaryota; kingdom Metazoa; phylum Arthropoda; class Insecta; order Orthoptera; family Tettigoniidae; genus Anabrus; species Anabrus simplex. Next base: position 307,887,734 of record NC_090265.1, on the reverse strand, counting down.
CTGGAGCTGTACTTTAATTAAGGCCACGGCCGCTTCCTTCCCTGTCCCATCGTTTCCATAAGACCTATCTGTGTCGGTGCGACGTAAAGCAACTAGCAAAAAAAAAAAAAAAAAAAAAACAATACCGATCAAGACATATTCACGGTATAGTTACGAACTGGTATTTGTATATACAGCAGTGAAATTCGCGTCCATATTTCAGTTTTTCCCAGCTAGATGTGTGGCAAATTTTAAGAGTAGTTGCTTCGTCAGAACTACACCACAAAATGACCTTTATAATGCTGAAAACTTAAGCTGTTAGGAATTATAACGTTAAATTATAAACTTCTATATATAATGACTAGCGTAGGTAGTCAGAATCTTTTATTGAATACTTTTCCTGTTGCATATGTACATTAAGGACAGCATTCTTGTGTCCATGTTTCAATGAAATGAAAATCCACAGCCTGATTCTAGTCATTCGACCGGGTCAGGAATGGAATTAATGAAGCCCCATCTAGAGTCTAAGCCACGGAGGCTCTCCATGTTTCATTAAAACAAGTAACTTTCAATTATTGTATGTTGAAGTTTAATTGTTTTCAGCTATAGATTAAATGTTGCGCGATGCAAAGAACTGTTAAAAGCGATTTATTATTGAAGTTAACTTTACAAACCGAATGACCGACCAAATTGATTTAGTGAGAGGATTGGATAATTGTTTAACATAGATTTCAATTGAAATAAGTCCCTGTTGGCTAATAAGGAATGTGCTATGGATTTAAATGCATTCGTATGTGAATTTCGATTTTGTCTCATTCCTCTAGATTATGTCCCTCTAACCATATGTGGCCCACTCATCACTGACAGGAGCCAATATGGAAACACTCGAACTTTGCAAACCTCTCTGTGACTTCGACTGTTACACGTTAACTTCCCACTGCTGTATCACACCTGAGTTCATATCTTAGTCTCCCCTGGGAAATTTATTCAAGATAGACAGGTGACAGAGCACATACACACACACTGTTGTATCCTTTACGGATACCGACAAAATAGAGCTTTCTAGTTTCTGCTGTCTTGTAATGTCCAGATATTAGTTTTCCCTAGCACTAATCTCAAAGGAAAGGATTAGCGGAGGAAAACTAACAGTAAACCACAGCACAACTCACTTGTATTCACAATCTGATAGAACGCACTCCACCGCACTGCACAGTACTACTTGCACAATACTAGATCATAGTTTCTACCAGCCAGCTACTCATTGAAGATACATCATAATGCGATGACGACAATAACGCACCATTGAAATCGCCGCGTTCGAGTGTGTTTTTTTGTTGGTGCTTAGTGGCCCTACCTTTCATGTACGCAGTCGCATGCAGAAATGCCCAGTATCTGATGTGTATGTCCTAAAATAAACAGTAAGGTAGACAGAACTATAGCGTTGCAAATCTTTTTCATCAGAGGAGTGTATAATTAGATTCCTTGACAGTCAGAATACCAAGTGAAGGAGAGGAGTTACGCCTCAAGGAATGCAATTTCATCAGCCATTGCCTCATTCGAAACACACATAGAGAAACATTTCACTTTAATTAGATGAAGTTACTTTGAATTTAATATTAATAAATGAGGTCCAGACACCAAAGCTATTACATCTCTCATTAAACTAAATGTCCACCATATACAATGTGAGAATAAATCTTCAAAGACATTTTCTTAATTCCTGCTTCGTTGGGTTACGTAAATATAACAGTGTAATTAACGCTTGCTTTACTTTGAGATTAACCGCACCTCATTAACTGAATATTTAAGTATGTCTGTAATAATGTAGCTTGTCTTGTGCCTTACTATCACCTGGAAAAAGTGAATTTTTCTGTTATTAATTTTACAATTTTAGTATGGTTTCACCCGCTACTAGACAATGTTACAATTTTCTGTTTTACTAGCTTTTACCTACGGCTTCACCCCGCGTGGACTTGTTTTTGAGAATCCAAGTGATTGTGTTCCTTGATTTATGCAAAATCATCACTAAGTGGTCAAGAAAAGTGTACTAGTTTTAGTTACGAATTTCAATAAACCTTGGGTAAATCTTGAATGTGGGAGGTTAGATGACACCTCCATGAAGATCATATTTTCTGTGCTGACTAATAGTAAATATGGGCAGCTGTTTTCTTGTGGTTCATTTGCCACCCAGTGAATAATTATTTTGTTTCCAAAAATGTACAATTTTGAATGGTATTATTTTCATTTTATTAATGTTAGTATCTGCCCTCGTCTCCACTAGAATGGAAATCATGGTTTCTTCCCCTATCATTGTTTTAAACCAGAAATTTGAAAAATAATTAGGTTACCTTGGACGAGGACATGGCGGGAGTCGGAGTGGTGATGGTGGTGATGGTTACCGTTGTAACGGGGAGTGCAACGAAGATATGGAGTAGCGTTAAGTCGAGTCCCAAAATTCTCTTCCTTCACCATGCTCGGGATTTTAGTCTTAACAAATGAAAAACCTGTTATTGTATAGGAAATTTTAAATATAGGTACGTGTCTCTCGAAACTTATTTATGATCTGTATTTCTTACATATGCAGTTTGTAGATATATTGGTCGGGTTAGACAGCCTAACCCGAGAAAACATTCATGTGCGTCACTACGGGATCTTTTCTTAAGCTCTTTAACGACTCATTTAACATAAACCGAGAAAGTGTTGTCGTGGCGTTATTTTATTGCAGTTGTTTCACAGACACCGTTTTTGCTTCCTTTCTTTCAACACAGTTTAGTATTTTGTGCAGGGAAACCTTTACTGGTAGATCCTCTAGATATCAGCGAAAACTATGTAAAAATAAATTAGAAAGCAATAAAATTAAATTCGTATGAAGAAGAAATATTACATGCAATCGTATTACATCCCTATCTAATCTGAATATGCTAATGAATGATCTATATCTCGCCGTATTTTATGCAATCTTTTTACGAAGAATTCCCAAAATATAATGTTTTCATTAATTAATTCTCATTCTGGGGTTATTCAAGCGTGAGATGAACATTTAGGCTTGTGCCGTAGTTTGTACTGGATGGTCTTTTTCAAAATATTCCACTGATCGAAGATCTTACGTTTAGCTGCGATGTTTTGAGTCTTAATTGAAAATTGAGATAAGAAACTAGCTTAATTTTTTTCAGCGTGTTTGAGAAAATTAATTAATGAATACATAATAATAATAATAATAATAATAATAATAATAATAATAATAATAATAATAATAATAATAATAATAATAATAATATGGCCTCAGCTACCATGTACAGGTATTTTAAATTGACGCCATTTACACTCCTTGTGCGTCATTGTTGACAGTCAGTTTTACTCTATGAATTGGCAGATTATGGCGCTAGTGATTATTATTTCAAGACGAAGTAAAACTGAGCAATCAACCTGCTTTAACACTAATCAGAGGAAGAAATAGAAGAGGTCTGACACTTCGAAGAATAAAGGTATCGGCAAAAAGAAAGGGAAGGGTCGCGGTAGGCATAATAATGAAAATGTCCGTAGGCCTCGTAAACTTAACACCATCGGCGCCAGAAGAGAACAAGAGTTAATGACGAAGGGAGAAGACATAGGAATGGTAAAAGTAAGAAACCTGGCGCTAGTAAGGGGGAGCAGTGCTATGATCAATTGGCAGTCCCACGGTCGCCAACCTGCACTCCGTGTTGAGAGCCCCTGAGACACTTTCTGTCATCTGCTGCGACAGATTAGAATACCATATTATACCGCCCCTAACCTACAGGTGTTGGTGGCAGAGTCAACAGGATTTCTCTCTTGGGCGATCTATGGTTGCGTTTTAATTAATTCTGTCAGGTTATCACCAGTTTCGTCCTCAGAGATCCCGTGCATGTCGACATCGTAAGACATGGAGTGTCGAGTGGACTTATTTTCCACCTTTCAAAAATCCGACTATCTCTGCCGGCTTTGAAACTGCTTTGTTGGGATCCGGAGGCAGGCAGAGGGAGCTGAGAAGACTCCTACTAAGACCATACTCAGGATACAATTGTCTTCGCTGAGAATCTAATCTGATATCCGTGGAGGATATAATTTAAAATTTAATCCTGAGCTGTATGTTAATCTGCTCAGCTTAGTTGTATTTTGATCTAGGTGTGAGTTTTGTTCACATTAGATTTCAGCCTGGGTGGCTGAGGTATACTTGTTTCAACTGGTAGGAAGTCGAAAAATTATAAACAAGTTTTCTACTCAAGAAGGGCACATGGTTTTGGGGTTTACTCAGCCAAAAACATAGATGAGTATCAGATTAATTTCGGGGGCATTCTTTAGTGCCAAGGTTGTGAATGGTGGGACGTATGCATGAAGTCGTCCACGATTCGTAGGAAGAAGTATTTGCTTTCTTCAATGCTTAATAAGTGATCAATTTTACTCTGAACGTCGTTCGTTGAATTTATTCTCATTTCAGTCATTACCTCATCGTATTGAAAGTGGCGCACAGTTGTATACAAGAATATATCGACTGATCGTCCTGGTGCGTGTTTGATCGTTCACGCAATTAGAACTGAAAGCTTGTATTTTAGCAGGAGGGGATGCATTGAAACAAAGTGGTATTGACCCAGACCCCTTTGTGTTATGCTCTAAGTGACAGGAGAGTTATTCGGGAGAACAAATAAATTATGGCAGCTACTGGTCTTCTTTTTAATCATCGTTTCCTAGTTCACACTTCGAAGCATAATGTGGATCTTTAGAAAGCTCCTTGTGAATGAATCCTTATTGACTCTAAAACAGGGGTCAATAACACTTCGATCATGATGAAGCGGTCAGTTTATTCTCAGCGACATCAAGACTCAACAGACCTGGCCGAGCCCACTCGTGTTTGCGGTACGATTAATCCATTACAAATGGATCAACTTGCTGCACCTTAAATCACATCGTCATTTATTCTTAAAGTAAAGGTAGGGAAGGTGTGAAACGAGTACCCCCAAAGAAACAGAGAACGATATCAACAACAAGAACTTCCTTAAACCTCCCAAACATTATTAACGCAGAGCCATATTTAGTTATCTAGTGCTGCGGTTTCCAAGGGGTAGTTTTTCCTCTGATTTTTAATTTTTCACACGTGAAATATTGTTCTTGAACACCTTGTGATGGAATATCCGTATTTTTTGTTTCCTGCCCCATCGTTGCAGTGAGATTAAAAGTAATGCACACTGATTCATGTGCATTACTTACATTAAACAAGAACGCAGTGCTGGAAATCAAATTGAATTTGAGTTTTCCCAAATTATCTCGGGTTGGCACTTTTGTATGTATTCACTATCGCGTGGTTATGGGATGGTTTGTATCGTACGGTTTTTAAATGAAGATGAGTGTTACGACGAACACAAACATCTAGCCTCCAAACTAGAGGAATTAACCAGACAAGACTGAAATCATCAACCCGGCTTGGAATCGAATCCGGGACCCTCTGAATCAAAGGACAGTAAGGTGATCATTTATCATTTATCCAAGGAGCCGGACTTATATTTATTATTGACCACTATTTTTTTTAATTTCGTGTGGCTATTTCTAGCCGAGTGCAGCCCTTGTAAGGCAGACCCTCCGATGAGGGTGGGCGGCATCTGCCATGTGTAGGTAACTGCGTGTTGTTGTGGTGGAGGATAGTGTTATGTGTGGTATGTGAGTTGCAGGGATGTTGAGGACAGCACAAACACCCAGCCCCCGGGCCATTGGAATTAACCAATGAAGGTTAAAATCCCCGACCCGGCCGGGAATCGAACCCGGGACCCTCTGAACCGAAGGCCAGTACGCTGACCATTCAGCCAACGAGTCGGACATTGACCACTATGAACAAGAACCATTATTCGCAGTTACATTTCGTCAAAAATTTAATACATTCCAGAAGATGACAGTTACGCTGTATAATTCAATATATTGCACTAAGAGTAGGAGCTTATTTTTTAATTGACCTGATAAATTCTGTTGATATGAGGAATAAGTGGCCATGAAATTAGGGTCGCGCAGCTGTGAGCTTGCATTCGGGAGATAGTGGGTTACAACCCCACTGTCGGCAGCCCTGAAGATGGTTTTCCGTGGTGATTTCCCATTTTTACAGCAGGCAAATACTGGATCTGTTCCTTAATTAAGGCCACGACCGCTTTCTTCCCACTCATAGCCCTTTCCTGTCCCATCGTCGCCATAAGAGCCATGTGTGTGTCGGTACCAAGTGAAAGCAAATTGTAAAATAAAAAATGTAAAAGATAAAATAAAAAAAAGGAATTTAATGTTTTCTAACTTGTAACATCTCATTTAAGAATAAGTTCAACCTGTGAGAAACATTTATAAATTCTGTGTTTCTGGGAGTTGAGGTGGCATTCCACTATACTTAAATCTGACCTTGAGTGAAAGTGTGAGTCTCTCATGAAATGAAATATCGTATGACTTTTAGTGCCGGGATATCCCAGGACGGGTTCGGCTCTCCAGGTACAGGTCTTTCTATTCGACGCCTGTAGGCGACCTGCGCGTCGTGATGAGGATGAAATGATGATGAATACAACACATACACCCAGCCCCCGGGCCATTGGAATCAACCAATTAAGGTTGAAATCCCCGACCCGGCCGGGAATCGAACCCGGGACCCTCTGAACCGAAGTCCAGTACGCTGACCGTTCAGCCAACGAGTCCGACATTCTCTCATTATTAGTACGGACAAGTATCAAGTGTGTTCAACAGCTTTCAGCTGACTACAGCCCTGTATCTTTTATGACAATGGTATGAAGATTGTTCTTGAAGTCACCTTGCACTACTTTACCCAGAGTTGCCTTGCGAAGTAACGATTTCTTCTGAATAGTTCCGTATTTACCAGGTAGATCCTGCACCACTATGTTCAAAGCACATAAAGTCTTCTTAAGTTGTTTTGAAACTTCTTGTTTATGATCGTCCTCGCAGATGAAAGATTGCTGGAAAGACAGTGACTTTCGAAAACAAAGGCATTACTCATATGCGGCCGTAAGAAGGAAATGCCTGGGCTATTGTTTTGCATCTCATTACTCATTCCAACTCTTCCTTGATCTATCATGAGTAATATATTTGTGGTGCAGATAGTAGGGCACACTCTGTGGGTGTAGGATGCAGACGAAGAATACACCCACGGTATCCCCTGCATGTCACAAGAAGCGACTAAAAGGGGCGACCAAGGAATGATCGAATTAGAATCATGAGACTAATTAGTACCACCACGCGGGGAGCACCATGGGTCGCATTTACTTGCGCGTAATACCACTATGTTAGGTACATAATAGGTTTGTGATTAGCAGCGACAGTGCGTGTTTTCGGCTTTTACAGTACCTGTGATTAGTACCACTATATGACCGACACCATGGTTCTGCCTTGCCCGGGATTAGTACCTACTATGTGCGGAACACCACGGTTTAGTACGAGTTCCTGTGGTTAGTACACTTATGTGATAAACACTGTAGGTTTGCGTTGCCTGTAAATTGCGCCGCAATGTCAGAAACACCATAGATCTCTGTTACATGTGCGCATTACATTATCTGTGAGGAGTACCATAATGTGTGGAATATCGCGAGTCTATGCTACTTTTGATTAGTACTACAACATGTCAAATACCATGGTTCTACCTTCCTAGCGATAAGTACCATTATGAGGGCCCGATGACTTGAATTTTGGACCCCTTTAGACTACAAGCATCATCGATTCAGTATTGTGCTTTAGAATCAGTCCTTGGTCAGTAATTGTTTAACGTTAGTTTCTGGGAATGTGAAGCATTGCGGGTCGGATCCACTAATTGTTTTGAATTCATATCCATCCATTCATTTTTCGCCCTCACGTTCTGAATTCTGGACAGTGGAGATAGTAGAGCGCTGGATTTCTGAGCACAAGTTGGTGAGGGTTCGAACCCGGATCACGTCGTTGGTATTTGAAAATAGTCAAAAATACTAGCCTCTTCTTGATAGATTCATCTGCATGCACAAAAATGCATTGGACCAAATATCCGGTAACTCTTCGTTCTGTAGTGGTGATTATTGGAAGTGCAACTGGTTTACTATTCCGTCCTAACTGCAATCAGAAATAAAAGTGATGATGATGCTTGTTGTTTTAAGGGGCCTAACATCTAGGTCATCGGCCCCAGATTTAAAAAAATAAAAAAAGGAAGATGTCAACACTTAAAGGAATGGAGGTATCAGAGAAAAGGAACGGTGCGAAAATGATAATATTCGGAAGCCTAACACCGATGACTTCAGAGGAGAGCAAAAGTTAACCGAGATTTGTCTTTCAGGAAGTATGAAAGTGAGCAGCCTGGCGTAAGTAAGTGGAAGCTAGGGGTTCGGTGGTCGCTAATCCATGCTCCTAAAACGAGAACCCTGGAGGATCTTCTTTAGGACAGGCAGGAAATATTCTACCTCTTCTACCCACACGGTGTGTGCACGGGAGTGAATAGAAATTGTCATCAAGTGTTCCTTTCACAGAACAAATATTAACGTAATAGCTGCTAACCCTGATGGGAAGAAATGCATATAACGTGAGGCCTTCTATACGGTACATTGTATATTACAGTAGAATAGTTATGAAGTACTGTATGTTTCTGTATGTATTTCAAAAATAACTTTCCGTAAGAGTATGCCTTAGGTAATAGTAGGTTGCTGACGTTACAGATTCCATTGGCGTAGTCAGTTAGTTGTTGTTTTTCCGTTCCCAAGGCAGTCCTTTCGATCCCAGATTTAGGTCGATGACATTTGAGGGTATTTATATCCGACAACGCAGTGGCGTTGGTTTCTTACACAAAGTACTCCCGTGAGATAAGCATTTCTTTACCCCTGGCGTATCTTAAAATCCGTAGCAACTGCAGAGACGTTAACAAATTAACATTATTATTATTATTATTATTATTATTATTATTATTATTATTATTATTATTATTATTATTATTATTATTATTATTATTATTATTATTAACTTAATAATCTAAATGAAGTATTCCGACAATGTATGTATTTTTACTAATATCAGTATCAATAATATCTAAGTTCCCTTGAGTGTAGCGTCCTCGAGGAACTTTCAAAACTAACTCTCAAGTTAAAAGAGGTAGGAAATGGGGGCCATAGCTAACTTACTTGATAAATCACAATACTACAAACGGATTAAATATTGGGGCATCATAGCCCATGTAATTGCGAGTGTATCATTCACTTAAAATAAGCGTCTACGGTTATAAATCTCACTATGAGGTCGTGATAAATTCCCGTTATTCGGTTTGGTCAGTTTGACCTATTGTATGAAATATTAACGATGTAAAGAAAATAGTACACCACACATCTTTAACATTATCCCATAAGATATCAGGATACATTAGCACACCTAATAACATGAAATATATTTGAAGTGGGGCCGTAACACAAATACATACATCCCCCAAATAACACAGTCACTGACATGAAAGAAAAACCACTATGAAAACGTGACTGGGCTTGAACCCACAATCACAGCACATTGGGCTGAATCCTTCAACAAATACATGAAGTTGAACATACAGCAATTACATCGCACAGAGAAATGAACATACAGTAATAGCACGTCGAAAATAACACCCATAACGTGATACAAGGATCTGTAATCGAAGACATACACTAAAACATCTATCTACTCCCTTCCATAGAGAAGTAGGTGTGGTCGACCTCGCGCTCCCATAGAACGTAGTCCATGACTTGGGACTTGAAAATCCTACCTACATGTGGCTATAAGCTTGTATGTCCTTACTAATGTAAATTATCTTCTTCTACAACAAGGGTAATATCTTGCAATGATCACCAAGAATTTACACATTAATTCACTCGATGACCCTACTGATGGCTTTGACTCTGCCTGCTGAACGCGGACAATAAATTTCCTATGTCATGGCGGAGTTTCCTCTCCCGTCCGGCTGCTACCTGGCATTCCATTCATTCATTTCCTGGCTCGCACGACCGCACGAGTCAACTGTTTCTTTCACCCATCTAGGACTGTAAGGCTCTTCCAGCTGATAACAAGTCGGGAATCTCATTCCGGCCTTTAAATCTACGAAGACCAATAGTACTAATAAAATCCTCAATTACTTAATTGTCTGCCACCTTTATCCATATGCATGTATTCATTATCTGCTCCTTTCTCCCCCTCCTCCTCACTTCTCTCGTATATGTCCCAGGGGCTACAGAACTGATCCCAAATGCCACCTATAATCTCGCTGATAATTTACCAAAAATGCGCGCACAATGCACACAGCGGTAGATCTAAATCTCTGAATTAATGTCCTATTTAAAATCATTGTTTCGATGCTCGAGCCTGATAACAACTCCATACATACAATGGTCTTCTTACATACACACCTGAATGCAAAATCATGTTCAATCTATATTGAGAGAGAGAGAGAGAGATTTATTAAAGAAATAAATCATCCGTCCTCCAATGAGGGTGACCATTCGGATCCGGAATACAGTTTCAATTTCAATGGAGTATAAAAAATATCAAGAAATGAAGATTTAATCGTTGAAGCTGTTATATTCTTTTTTTCCCGGGGTTAGTGGGGAAGAAATGTCAATCACGTTCTCAGGTACAGATGGAAGTGAATGTTTTGCAGAGAGTCCCTCAGTATGGGTATTACTACTTTTTCTGACTCGCAGAATGGAAGTAGGAAGTTCGATGTCTGACTAGGGAGGGCGCCTCTTGCTCCGAAAAGCAGGCCTCTGACAATCCACCGATCGATAGGTATTTTATACTTAGATGAAAGGTAAGGCAAGCATGGAATATAAATAGCTTGCTTTTCTAGGTCCACATCCCGAGCCTGATCCAGGTCCCTTTCAAAGCGAATGGTGGGATCTAAGACCATCGCTTTCATGTCCTCTCTGTTGATGGCTACGATGTCCGCCCTCCGATTAGAGTCATCGGTAGAGACGCAGTGAACCTCCTCGTGCACTTCCCATCCACGCTGTCTCAAGCCTTGAGTAATCGACGGTCTTACACGGTGGTGGCGGTGGTTGCGCATTAGCTCAGTGCTCCGACAGAATCCCAGCACATGTCCAAGGGTTTCTGTCTCGTTGCAGCCATTTTGGCGGCAACGGGTCGTGTTTAATGACCTACCGGGAACCGACCTGACTGCGGTGAGGTTGCATGTCATCTTCACTGCATTCATGTATTCAGAGGAGGACATAGGTGATATATGAGTCATCCAGGAGCTTGCTTTCGGGCAGTCTGAATATAATACCACTCCTTTTCCGTTATGTGGTAGCTGACGCCACGACTGAAAGGATCGATTTCTCATAATTTCGCGTAGTTTCCTTCCGTCAATCTTTGGGGGGAGACTGTCAAGTCTGTGGAGTGCCATATCTTGTTCTTCAGGTACCTTCCTTACGTATGGTAGGTGAACGTCCTGAATATGGAGTAAGCGATTACAAATATTGTAATGCTGTATATTTGCTTCCCATTCTGCGCAAATTATTCCCATCCCTCTGACCTTCCTGACACTATACAACATCGAATTTGGAGTATCATCAGGCAGAATCATTATTTCTTTTACAGAACTTCTTATAATTTTGTCCCGATCTTTAAGAAAAGTGTTTGATAGTTGTGTCAGAGGGGCACATTGTAGAGGATAGATCAAACCTGGCCAAGCAAACTCGTTAATAATCTTGATTTTTTTGCTCAGGTTTTAGAAGTTTTGTTTTTACCAGATTATTTAAGTCAGAAGTTATTATACTTATTAGTTTATGTCTGTCAAGAGAGATTTCATTGTTGAAGTCAATTCCTAAATACTTGATTCGTTCATTGTTTGTTCTTATCGATGGGATTATTGATCCTTCGACTGTAGTGACGTTTCCTTCAGTTAATTTTCCTTTCTTTAGGATTATAGATTTGCTTTTAAGAGGATGGATATGTAAACCAATTTCTGCAAAGCTGCTTTCAGCCAAATTTAACAAGGTAGTAGCATCATTTTCGGTTCTGCTGAGTATGACTAGGTCATCGGCGAAAGCAACTGAAGATAACGGCGGTAGATCATCAGATAAAATATAGCCATAACGTCGGGATATGTCATGGTCGGCGAGATTTTGTATTACAGTATTGATTGCTAAATTGAACAGCAGTGGTGAGATAGGGGACCCTTGAGCTACGCCGCACTTAATTTCAATAGGTTTTGATTTCTTATGATCAGCTTCCACTTGAACAGTGTTCTTTGTAAGAAATGCTTCAATTAACCTACATAAGTTAGGAGGAATTTCAGATTGTCGAAGAGATCGTTTGATATGTTCATGTCCAATAGAGGCAAATGCTTTTGTGACATCTAAAAAAATGACGCAACAATCCTTTTTGTTGCGTTTCGCATCCTGGAGGCAACCATTCACGAGGGAAGCGTTGACATGAGTACCAGGTAATGGCACGAAGCCACGCTGGTGAGGACTTAGTGTGACATATGAACGCAGCCTCATATCTAGTACTCGTTCAGTTATTCTCCTAATCACCGAATATATGGTTATAGGTCTCCATTCTTTAATATCATTTATGTCTCCACCCTTATGTATTAAAATTGTTCTGGCCATTTTGAGTTTTGAAGGTACGTAGGAGAAATGAAGCATCGTGTTGATGAGTAACGTCAGAAATTTAGTAGCTTTGAGGTGCCGTAATACACGAACTGTAATATTATCTGGGCTTGGTGAGGTGTCAACTTTAATGTTGTATAATGCCTTATGGACATCATCTACTGAAATATTAATATCAGCAGGTAAGTCAGTCCTTTTTTCCATAAAAGATAGAGGAGAATTGTTATTTTCGGTACCAAAAGTCTTTTCAAAATTATCCGAAATCGTAGTTATTGAGTGCCTTCTTTCTCTCAACAGATTCCTAGTTCGAGTCTAGATATACCTTCCTGGTCCCAGAAACACGCACGAATACTTTAACATCGGTCTCATATCCCTTAGAAATCACGCACTAAACTTCAAGTGATAACTATATTTACACATATGTATTACTAGTTTACCCACTAAGGAACTCTAACAGAAAAACAAAATAGCGTGCAAATTAAAGCACGCGCGGACTCACTCCAGCCTAACTAAAAGTACTTGCTGAAAACACAGCATTTACATTAACCTATCTGTAAAGTTATCTACATTGTAATGCATGTATCTTTTATCTACGTTATTAAACAAATTATTTGACACCTATTTATCCAATCTCCATCTTAGGCAGTTCCGAACCCGTAATAGACCCGTGTGATTAGCTTAACAGTCCGCCAACTGCTGGTGGCGACTGAAGATAGGACATATTCCACGATAACGGCGAATTCCATACTGATGATAGCTTCTCCCTGCAATCGGCACTGGTGTGATGTCTCTGCTACAACAAGAATTACGCACTAGTCAGTGGTTGTTCCCGTGACTGCGAATCCGGCACCTCCGGCACTCAAAGTACCCTTCAGGTCAACGGGATGGATCTCGACCTAGTACTTTCAATTCGAATGCCTTCAATGACGCCAGTAGATTTATTAATGCGCTTCCTGACAATGTTCCCTTGAAGTGTTGTTCATAACTATCGCGGTGAATTATGCTTGAGTACTGTCTATTGTGATGTTTATCTCAGTTTACCAAGTTCTCATCTGCAATCGCTGATCGTAACCGCTACGAATAGTCAGACAAAATATAATGGAATAAGGAACGCTCTCAGAGCAAAAATAATTTCGACTCTCTCACACAACTCTTCTTCACGCACTCAAGGCACAAAATGAATCGACGCCTCGGTTTGGTATGCAGGTCTTTTTATATGAAATCCTGGAAAATGACAATATGAATGCAATGGGGTTTTCCTTCATGAACTTAGCTCCACTGTCACGGGTCGTTAAATACAATGATATCGCGCAGGTTGTGCCTTCAAGTGATGTCTGATACCACCGCGACCGGGATCCGATCGTAGAATTATATGATACGGATTAAATGAGTTAAACGTTAGTAACGGCTGGCAATTGAGGCATGGGAATCCTCATCTAAAATTGAGAACCCATTGTCCTGGCGTGACCTTGGTACGGGCCAACAGATGCAACCACCATGATTGTTTTATGAAATTACATTATTAAAGCGAGTTTTACTGGGGCTTTACTTTATTAATTATGCCTTGGCTGGTTTGACTTCCTTTTTTCTTAATTTTTTTCTACCTGGATAGATATCGTAAATTTCAGGCACAAATTCTGTTGAGGTACTACTGTTTTATGGTCTCTGGACTGATACCGGGAAATTGCACTGCAACTTTTCCCCTCGTTGAAAGTTCCAAAAATGCCTTCATTCCTTGTACCCGGTGGGTTTCATTGTATTTCGTTCCAAGGTACGGCCCTATCTCTTTTCTCTGGCTGCTCGCAAGATTTCGCTATTACCTGCAGCGGGTTCCATATTCAGAGCATGGAGTAGCCTATATGAATTGAAACTGCTCCTTAGGCCTAACTCAGAGTCCTGAGATCAGTACCAATAGGGTACTCTACGATATATATCGCTACTCCTTCACCAAGGATTATCAGCTTAAATGACCTTTGGCTCAGAGTGCTTAGTTAGTGATCCCTTTGCTTATCTGTAAGCAGTCAATAGGTGTGGCACGCCGAAGTTAGACTAAGATTCTAACTGGGAATTTAACCTTTACACACATACAGTCTTTAAGTTAATGTGAATATGAATGGACGAATAGCTGAGTGACCGTCGATCAACATCAAGTCGCACTCATTAATGTCATTGATGAGACGGTACGGTAGCGCAGGGGTGTAGCTGTGAATCTGTTAGAAGTGTTCGACGAAGAGGAGGCTACTTCCTATAATTAAGAAGAGTGACTCTCATTTTACGCCGTGGTAGATATTTAAATAACTTTGATTATTATTGTGAAGTATTGTTACGTGTTATGAGACGAATATCAAGACGTACTAAGTAAATTTCGTAGAATGTAGCTTCATAACACACAACTACAAAGTAGTCCGCAAATAAACATTTTAATGACATGCAAAACCCACGACTCCAGGTAGTAGGTATCTGATAGAAACTATTTTGTGGACCAATGGCTAGATAATTCATGAGTGGTCCTGGATATGTGGTACTCCTATAACAGGGAAAGAAAGGTAGAATCATCATAAAGTTCTGAGATGACTTCACACTCGAATAAGGGACTTACTTCAATGGGCTAAAGCAAGAAGCAGAAGCATCAAATGAAGATAAGAGTTGAAACTCGAAGATTTAAAACGAAGGAACATTAATCCTGACTTGACAATCGAATAGTACGAGGAGACCGGGGATATCGGTATATTCCAAAATACTATTTATTTTATCCTTAATATGGACCCATGGATCCTTAAATATGTCGACAAAGCTAAGTTCGTAAATATAAATAAATATATAATTCCTTAAATTCTCCTAAAAGGCATGTAAATAAGTAAACAGTAAGTTATATAAAAAGGAAATAAGTTAAAAAGTTTTTCACAAGCTTATTGAAATAGTTCCTAAATTCAACGATCCACGATGAGGTTATCCGCTCGGGTCTATGGCATCCGTGGGTTTGTCACTTCCTGCCGTGTATGGGTGAAGCTACAAGAGAACGCGCAGTTACGGTTGGCTCTTTCAGTAGACCTGTTCGCACTGTATGGGGTTGATGTGTAACTTTTGGGTGTTGTTTTGAAAATATAACTTACTAGCTGATGGACTCCTGCTTCGCTACGGAATTCTACATTATATACTTAATTCTAGGTTTGGTAGTGCACACGTTGTGAGCAAGACTGTATCAAATTGCATAGCTCTCACCGTTTTCTAACTCCCCAGCTATTTCCCGCCAATATTAAGTCAGGCTGTTATACTCGGTACGCAGCAGTAATCCCATCTACGGTATCGGAGTTGAGCGGCAGCATAAGAAACAAAGAACATTACCACAAACAATGGTCAATGTCATGTTATTGTTTATCAATGTTATGCGCTTTCAATATTGTAGGCCTTCACATTTAGTTTTCTTCCGACTCTGAAATAACCCTCTTATCATAGTCGGTAATGTAAAATTTAATAAAAGATAAATGGTCGGAAATTGTATTCTCTATACCTTTTGTTATGTTGTACTTTTCGATGGGACCAACAACATATGCACTTAAAAATTAAATTTTTGGCACCTAAACTACAATTTCATAGATTATAGTTACTTATTCCCCGACTCTATATACCGACTTTCATCAAATTCTGTTAAGACATTTTCTCGTAGCTCGGCGTTGATATGGATTTGGCAACAAAAATACAAATTCATGAATATCTGTGTTATCAAAGCCGGTACGGTAACAATGTATGATATAAATGATCGTATACTTAATTCTATATGACTTTAGTTATGGATTATTTATCGATAGGACCACAAATAATATAAATATTTGAGAATTATGTTTTAGGCCTTCCGCTAAGCTACTCAGAGAGAGTAAAATAAATTATAGCCTAGATTATAGCGGCTCATCCCCCGACTTCACATAGGGAGTTTCATTAAATTCTCTTCAACCGTTTTCTCATGATGCGTGTACAGCAGACAGACAGACAGACAGACAGACAGACAGACAGACAGACAGACAGACAGACAGACAGACAGACAGACAGACAGACAGACAGACAGACAGACAGACAGACAGACAGACAGACAGACAGACAGACAGACAGACAGACAGAATTTACGGAAAAGTAAAAAGCGCATTTCCTTGTTACTATGGACGGACCGATACAGAAATACCATTCTTTTCAAATTCTGAGAAATGTATAGACAAAACTCTTATTTTATATACACTGACTGACAGAGCAAATGCAACACCAAGAAGGAGTGGTCAGAACTTTATGCCAATTGCAGGGTAGACTGACGTCACTGAGGTATGCTCATGATGTGAAATGCACCGCTGTGCTGCGCACGTACCGAACGATAAATGGGACACGGCGTTGGCGAATGGCCCACTTCGTACCGTGATTTCTCAGCCGACAGTCATTGTAGAACGTGTTGTCGTGTGCCACAGGACACGTGTATAGCTAAGAATGCCAGGCCGCCGTCAACGGAGGCATTTCCAGCAGACAGACGACTTTACGAGGGGTATGGTGATCGGGCTGAGAAGGGCAGGTTGGTCGCTTCGTCAAATCGCAGCCGATACCCATAGGGATGTGTCCACGGTGCAGCGCCTGTGGCGAAGATGGTTGGCGCAGGGACATGTGGCACGTGCGAGGGGTCCAGGCGCAGCCCGAGTGACGTCAGCACGCGAGGATCGGCGCATCCGCCGCCAAGCGGTGGCAGCCCCGCACGCCACGTCAACCGCCATTCTTCAGCATGTGCAAGACACCCTGGCTGTTCCAATATCGACCAGAACAATTTTCCGTCGATTGGTTGAAGGAGGCCTGCACTCCCGGCGTCCGCTCAGAAGACTACCATTGACTCCACAGCATAGACGTGCACGCCTGGCATGGTGCCGGGCTAGAGCGACTTGGATGAGGGAATGGCGGAACGTCGTGTTCTCCGATGAGTCACGCTTCTGTTCTGTCACTGATAGTCACCGCAGACGAGTGTGGCGTCGGCGTGGAGAAAGGTCAAATCCGGCAGTAACTGTGGAGCGCCCTACCGCTAGACAACGCGGCATCATGGTTTGGGGCGCTATTGCGTATGATTCCACGTCACCTCTAGTGCGTATTCAAGGCACGTTAAATGCCCACCGCTACGTGCAGCATGTGCTGCGGCCGGTGGCACTCCCGTACCTTCAGGGGCTGCCCAATGCTCTGTTTCAGCAGGATAATGCCCGCCCACACACTGCTCGCATCTCCCAACAGGCTCTACGAGGTGTACAGATGCTTCCGTGGCCAGCGTACTCTCCGGATCTCTCACCAATCGAACACGTGTGGGATCTCATTGGACGCCGTTTGCAAACTCTGCCCCAGCCTCGTACGGACGACCAACTGTGGCAAATGGTTGACAGAGAATGGAGAACCATCCCTCAGGACACCATCCGCACTCTTATTGACTCTGTACCTCGACGTGTTTCTGCGTGCATCGCCGCTCGCGGTGGTCCTACATCCTACTGAGTCGATGCCGTGCGCATTGTGTAACCTGCATATCGGTTTGAAATAAACATCAATTATTCGTCCGTGCCGTCTCTGTTTTTTCCCCAACTTTCATTCCTTTCGAACCACTCCTTCTTGGTGTTGCATTTGCTCTGTCAGTCAGTGTATATAGATATTCAAACTGAAACCCGCATTTTATATTATGTGGATAGGGGGAATAGTGTATTCATTCAAATGTACGTTTGCCCGGCTTGTTTGTTTTGAAACCTGTCAAGATGAGAAACTCAACCATTATTGGAAACTGTGTCCTTATACTCGTTTGATTTGAGATGCGGAATAAGTGATTGTGATTACAACACTGTTATTTCCATCTCTACCTGTTCTCGTACGAAATATTGGGAAATATATTGTCTCGATTACCACTCTTAGTAGACGTTTCTGGTTTCTGGCAGGAAAAATTAATAATAATAATTGTAATGTTATTGTTTGTACGTCTCGCTAACTACTTTTAACGGCTTTCAGAGTCGCAAGGTGCTAGAATTTTCTCCCTCAGGAGTTCTTTTACGTGCCAGTACATCTACCGACACGATGCTGATGTATTTAAGCACCTCCAAATACCAGCGGACTGAGCCAGAATCGATCCTGTCAAGTTGGAGTCAGAAGACCAGCGCCTCAACCTTCTGAGTCACTGAGCCCGGCACGGAAAAATTATGCTGTATGTCAGTTATAATCAAGTTGTCAGAATTTGATGTTTTAACGAGTACAAATAACCCATACTGTAACAAGTATTCACATGTGAGACAAAAATAGCTGCATTATCGAGTTGCAAAAAAGTTGGCTGAATAATGAAGGAAGTAGTCAGGCGATTGGTTAGCGAGGGAAGATAATTGTATTTGGCATGCTAATGCGATTGTCCGACTGACGGCCGGCCGGCGTACATTTACATACGAGAAGTGTTCGAGGCGAGGAACTGTAGTTGCGTGTCAGGTAGTGAGAGCGAGGAACGATTATTGCACGTCTTTCCACTAACGAAACTGTGGAGTTGGTAGTGCAGATCGAAGAAGAAATATACATGCTTTTCCTGAAGAAAAAAAAAAAAAAAAAGAACTACAGTGAAACAGCGTTTAATTTTTCCTCATATGCTTAACTGGGAACTCAATGATCAACATTGCCTTTTGAACTAACGTTTCATACAGAGGAGATGGTGATCACCGTTTTAAGAGAAAGTATAAAATGTTCACATTAATCACGGAAGGAAACGGACGAGATCTGTCCCCCTGAAAAGTGTATATATCAGCAGAAGGCGGAGAAAAGAAACCTCTTAAAATAAATGCTGCCGAAGTTGAAGAGTACTATAGTTCACCAGTGTACCGCACCTCATTACCTTCATTTCTTACTTTATGATATCGCATTCTTTACGATGTCATAGATCAGTCAGTTTTGACTGGTTAGTATTCTCTATACTTGACTTGACGTGTAGTTCATCCCGATTAGGCACATGGCACCTCATGTAACGGAGGATTGCCAAAGCATTTCTTGTTAGCTTATCTTTGATTCTTGTGATCTCTGATATGGGGACAAAAATGGCTTGGGCAAACGTTAGTCTACGAGATAATTTTCATCTCATATAAATGGTATTTCAAAACGATTCATACTTTACCTTGTATGGATCTCTCAGTTCATAGTCAATGAATATGATTAGTAGTATAAGTGGGGGATTCGGGTGCCTCCCCCTCCTCAGGCCATCGGGAGAGGCCTCCTCCTTACGCTGGCTAAGAGCGCGAGCCTAACCACACATTCGTTATTTTGGAGAGGCTTAACCTAACCTTTTATGCGTAAGAGAGCTAGCCTAACCTCACGGAAGGGCCTAACCTCAGTTTTACGGACGGATGCCCTTCCTGACGCCAATTGCACAAGATGGCGGCTATACATGACTCCTTATTAGACTCTTAAGGGTCCTTGCGCAAGAACTTTTGACACGCAAGACAGCAAGCCTAACCTCATGGAATGGCCTAAACACAGTTTTATGGCCGGATGCGCTTCCCGAAGTCAATTGTACAAGATGGCTGCTATACATTGCTCCTTATCAGACGCCGCCTGACCTCACATCCCCTATCTTAGAGGGGCTTAACCTAACTTTTAACGCACAAGACAGCACGCCTAACCTCAATTTTACGACTGGATGCCCTTCCCGACGTCAATTGCGCAAGATGGCGGCCACACATGACTCTTTATAAGACTCTTAAGGGTCCTTGCGCAAGAACTTTTGACACGCAAGACAGCAAGCCTAACCTCATGGAAGGGCCTAAACTCAGTTTCACGGCCGGATGCGCTTCCCGAAGTCAATTGCACAAGATGGCTGCTATACATGGCTCCTTATCAGACGCCGCCTGACCTCACATCCGCTATCTTAGAGGGGGTTAACCCAACTTTTAACGCACAAGACAGCAAGCCTAACCTCATGGAAGGGTCTAACCTCAGTTTTACGGACGGATGCCCTTCCTGACGCCAATTACACAAGATGGCGGCTATTCAATGCTCCTTATGAGACGCCTTAAGGGCGCTTGCGCAAGATGGCGGCTGCTCTTATGAGACGGCTTAATGCTGCTTGCACAAGATGGCTGCTGCTATTATGAGACGCCCTAAGGATGCTTGCACAAGATGGCGGACACAAGATGGCGGCTATATACGGCTCCTTATGAGACACCTTAAGGGTGCTTGCGCAAGATGGCTGCTGCTCTTATCAAGAACGCTTAGAGTATATTTCGATTCAATAAATTTGGGGCTTAAATGCAGAATGTTAAATATCCCGAAAACGGTGGGTCGTAGAGCAAAATGAACAAAATTTTTCTGCCTAATAGCTGGGTTCGCAGTATAAGGAAACTGATAGCATAAGAAACAACTAGTCTAATAATGAGATCAACGGTTCGGTTCCTACTTAGGCCTTTTGGCAGTGTCAGCTATCTAATTCAACAAGAAGGCGGCCATGCATAGCTTCTTATGAGACGGCTTAGGGGTGCTTATGGCTGGTGCTCTTATGGGACTCCCTAGGGATGTTTGCGCAAAATGGCAGCGACAAGATGGCGGTTATACACAGGTCCTTATGAGATGGCCTAGGCGTGCTGGCACAAGATGGTGGCTGCTCTTATGAGGAAAGTTAGCTTAGAGGCTACTGCGCAAGATGGCGGCTGGTGTTATGCATACAATTTGAAATTCC
Organism: Anabrus simplex; assembly: GCF_040414725.1. NCBI lineage: Eukaryota > Metazoa > Arthropoda > Insecta > Orthoptera > Tettigoniidae > Anabrus > Anabrus simplex. Next base: position 307,866,479 of record NC_090265.1, on the reverse strand, counting down.
ACGTGCTCTTCAAAGCCACGTGCTTTTTAACAGCGACCATATTTAATTAACAAAGCCTTGTGCTGCCATCTTTAACTACTACCTTTGAAATGTGGTGGCGGCAATATCTATATTTTTTTGACAGCTGTTATCCTTAATTAACATAGTACCGTGCTGCCATCTTTAGCTACTACCTTAGGTACGTGGTAGCGGGTAATTTGAATAATTCCACGTGCTTTTGTGACAGTGGTCATCTTTAATCAACAAAGCATTATGCTGCCATCTTCAGTTACTACCTTTGAAATGTGGTGGCAGGCAATTTGATAAACAAGTACGTGGTTTTGTTAGCTGTCAGCCGCCACCTTTAAACAATAACGCATCGTGCTGCTATCTTTACTGCACTAAACCTCATCGTGGTGGAGGGTAATTTTAAACATTCTACGTGTTTTTTGACAGCTCTCATCTTTAATCAACAGAGCATCGTGCAGCACTATACCTTTGAAATGTGGTGGTGGGTAATTTGAAAAATTCTACGTGCTTTTTTTGACAGCCGTCAGCGACCATCTTTAAACAATAGCGGCTATACATAGGCTGTTAAGGCCTCTTCCTATTATGGCATAGTTTTATATCTCTACCGAACAAGTTTAAACCTGCATCGCGAAGGCCAGATAATATCATTGTGCGTGTTTAGACCTGCAGATTACAAAAGAAGTGATTGAAACATAACAAGACTAGAATCAAACACCGTACTCGATGTCGTGAACTTCAACATGTGATTAGAACATTGATTGGTGTGTTCAGATCACTAAATAAGTGATGAAGACTAGAATCGAATACGATACAACATATGTTTAGAACATGTCAGGGGATACCTTTGTTCTAAGAAGATGGATTCGAACAGAGAAAAAATAATAGGACTAGAATTCCGAACAGCTTGTGCAAGATAGCGGCTGTTATAACGTCCTCCTCCTCCTCCCGCTCGGTTAAGGCATATCTCTATCGAACATGCAACGCGATCTTATGCATAAGGCAGTGCACATACTGTGTAGCCAACTCGCTCGGTAAACGATAATATGAATACAACAAAACTACAACTTCAAATGATTTGCCTTCAATCATTTGTTTTGTGCGAAAAGCTGTCGAACAGGTTATTGCATAAACATGAAATATCGGTTCGGAAACATATTATTTCAATCTGTTGGCATGGATACAAGCATGTAGCTTGTGCAGGAGAGGACTACTATGCAAGATGATTGTAAAATGCTGAACTGAAGAAATAATCTTGCTACACACATGATAGGGAATGGAACCCAGAAGTTACATCTTATCAGAAGGGCAAAAGGACTCTTCCTCTACCTCCTTCTCCCCCTGATCGCGTCCTCCTCCTCCTCCCCCTCCTGGGGCTAAAGGGTTAAGGGGATAAAAGGCTAAGGGGCTAATGAGCTAAAGGGCTAAAGGGCTCCTCCTCCACCACCTCACCACGCCCTCCTCCCGGAAGGAGTTAGCTGATGTTGGTACATATTTAACAGCAGCAACACCGGCATCGATTGTTATCAGCAAGATCGCTTTTACTTTGTTAAGTGTAGCAAATTAATCTCTATTGGTAAATGGTTTTGTATTCAGAACCGAAAAAAATTTTACTACACATAACAGGGAACGGAACCACGTGTCACGTCTTATCAGAATTACCTAATAAAGAATAAAATCCCCGACCTATTAGTGGTGCAATGAGTTGCGATTTCCTAAAAGAAATCAGTATCTGCTTGATAGTTTTTAGTGTTTGGAACACTGAACTTTTGAAGATTGTAGCAGTGAGGTTAGCGATGTTGTGTTGTTTGATTTTAAATTCCGCGCTACAACATGCATAAGGTGGCAGCCTTGAGGGTTAGTGCCGAGAAGACGGCAGCAGTGAGGTTAGCCATGCTCTATTGTCCTTTAAGTAAGGTTAGGGTCCGTCAAGATGACAGCTGTCAAAGAAGGTACGTGACTTTATTTACAAACAAGGGCACGTGGTCGTGACGTCACGGTCACGTGGTATGCTACGACAGCATGCGAAGGTTAAAATGCACGCCCACGTGGTCAGCACTCATCAACAGCACGATGATTTTAAATTCTATACTCTACGTCGTTAAGAGCAGCATTAAGAATAGCTATGTTTAAAAATCGTGTGTACATAGCAACAGTAATATTAGCGATGCTTAAAAGCGTGTACACATCACCCATCGATGATGCATGCATCGACTATCGTAGTAAACTTCTTCCGCTAGAGCATGCAGCAATCGCATGAGTGTGCTGCTATCTTAGCAAGACTAATGCGTACGAACTTAAAGAACAAATAATAGCTATGTATAAAAATGTTGCGAACATAGCAGCGGCAAGAATAACGATGTTTAAAAGCGTGTACACATCACCTATCGATTATGCATGTGTCGACTATCGTAGTAAACTTCTTCCGCTAGAGTATGCAGCAATCGCATAAGTGTATTGCCATCTTAGCACGACCTGTGTGTACTAACTTAAGGATGTAGGCGGGAAATTTAAAATCTACGTGCTGTTGACGAGTGCTAACCACGTGACATGTATTTTAACCTTCACATGCTGACGTATCATACCACGTGACCGTTACGTCACGGCCACGTGCTCTTGTTTGTAAGTAAAAATCACGTGCCTTCTTTGACAGCTGTCACCTTGACGGACCCTAACCTCACTTTTAAGGACAATAGAGCATCGCTAACCTCACTGCTACAATCTTCAAAATTTCAGTGTTCCAAACACTAAAAACTATCAAACAGATTCTGATTTCTTTTAGGAAAACGCAACTCATTGCACCACTAATAGGTCGGGGATTTTATTCATTATTAGGTAATTCAGATAAGACGTGACCCTGGGTTCCATTCCGTTATGTGTAGTAAAATTTTCTTCGGTTCTGAATACAAAACCATTTACCAATAGAGATTAATTTGCTACACTTAACAAAGTAGAAGCGTTCTTGCTGATAACAATCGATGAGGGTATTGCTGCTGTTAAATATGTACCAACATCAGCTAACTCCTTCTAGGAGGAGGGTATGGTGAGGTGGTGGAGGAGGTAGAGAAAGAGTCCTTTTGCCCTTCTGATAAGATGTAATTTCTGGGTTCCATTCCGTATCATGTGTGTAGCACGATTATTTTTTCAGTTCAGCATTTTACTATCATCTTGCATAGTAGTCCTCTCCTGCACAAGCTACATGCTTGTAACCCATGCCAACAGATTGAAATAATATGTTTCCGAACCGGTATTTCATGTTACATGTTTATGCGATAACTTGTTGAACTGCTAGATACTTAAATGTAAGCAGTGTATTTCTTATAGCACGAGGCGTTCTGTTTAATTTTACTTTCCACATAAGTTACATGCTTGTATCCATGCCAACAGATTGAAACAACATGTTTCCGAACCGATATTTCATGTTTATGCGATAACTTGTTCGACTGCTTTCCGTACAAGACAAATGATAGAAGGCAAATCATTTGAAGTTGTAGTTTTGTTGTATTCATATTATCGTTTACCGAGCGAGTTGGCTACGCAGTATGTGCACTGCCTTATGCATAAGATCGCGTTGTATGTTCTGTAGAGATATGCCTTAACCGAACGCGAGGAGGAGGGGGACGTTATAGCAGCCGCTATCTTGCACAAGCTGTTCAGAATTCTAGTCTTATTATTTTTTCTGTGTTCGAATCCATCTTCTTAGAACAAAGGTATCCCCTGACATGTTCTAAACACATGTTGTATCGAGTACAGTGTTCGATTCTAGTCCTGATTACTTATTTAGTGATCTGAAGACATCAAACAATGTTCTGAACGCATGTTGAATTAACGACATCGAGTTCAGTGTTCGATTCTAGTCTTATTATGTTTTAAACAACTCTTTTGTAATCTGATCTTTTTAGAACAGTAGTACCCCTGACATGTTCTAAACACATGTTGTATCGTGTTCCATTGTAGCCTTGATCACTTATTTAGTGATCTGAACACACCAATCAATGTTGTAATCACATGTTGATTAACGACATCGAGTACAGTGTTCGATTCTAGTCTTCTTATGTTTCAATCACTTCTTTTGTAAACCGCAAGTCTAAATATGCAGAATAATGTTATCGCTGTACACTCCTGCTTTCGCGATGCATGTTCGATAAAGCTATGCCTTGACAGAAGATGAGGAAGAGGTAGAGGAGGAGGGAGAGGAGTAGGAGGAGGTAGCCATAATAGCCGACGCTATATTCTGTAGTAGCCTCTAAGCGCTAATTAGCGTCGGGAAGGGCATCTTATCGTAAACTAAGGATAGCCCCCTTCAAGATGTTAGATGAGAGGTTGGGTTCGCGAATGCACTAAAGTTTTACTGTTTAATGATGATAGCTAATGGAATTTTTCAAATTGCCCGCTGCCACGTGCTTAAGGAAGTAGCCTTAAAGATAGCAGCACGGTGCTCTGTTGATTAAGGATGGCCGCTTGTCAGCCTTATAAAAGCATGTGGGTTTATTCCAAACAAGAGCACGTAGAATTTTTCATATTGTCTGCCACCACATTTCAAAGGTATGAGGGTTAGCGTTGTAAAGATAGCAGCACGATGCTCAATTGATTAAAGGTGAGAGCTGTCAAACAAGCACGTAGAATTTTACAAACAAAGGCACGTGAAATTTTAAATTGCCCTCCATCGCATGTATAACAGCAGCTGCCATCTTGCGCAGTAGTCTCTATGCTAGCTTTCTTCATAAGAGCCTGTGTATAGCCGCCATCTTGTGCAAGCACCCCTAGGCCGTCTCATAAGGAGATGTGTATAGCCGCCATTTTGTCGCTGCCATCTTGCGCAAGCATCTATAGGGAGTCTCACAAGAGCCTATGTATAGCAATTATCTTGTACAAGCGCCCTTAAGCCGTCTCACAAGGAGCTATGTATAGCCGCCATTTTCTGTCCGCGATCTTGCGCAAGCATCCCTAGGGAGTCTCATAAGAGCAGCAGCCAAAAGCACCCCTAAGCCGTCTCATAAGAAGCTATGTATAGCCGCCATCTTGTAGAATTAGATAGCTGTCAATGCCAAAGGGCCTAAGCAGGAACCGAACCGTTGATTTCATATTTAGACTACTTTTTCTTATGCTATCATGTTCCTTATACTGCGAACCTAGCTATTAGGCAGAAAAATTTTGTCCGTTTTGCTCTACGACGCACCACACGTTAGCCTCTAAGCTAGCATTCTTGATAAGAGCAGCGGCCATCTTGCGCAAGCAACCTTAAGGTGTCTCATAAGGAGCCGTGCATAGCTGCCATCTTGTGTCCTCCATCTTGCGCAAGCATTCTTAGGGCATCTCATAAGAGCAGCAGCCATCTTGTGCAAGCACCCTTAAGCCGTCTCATAAGAGCAGCCGCCAACTTGCGCAAGCACCCTTAAGGCGTCTCATGGTGAGCCATGTATAGTCGCCTTCTTGTAGCCGCCATCTTGCGCAAGCAACCCTAGGGTGCCTCATAAAAGCCAATGTATAGCAGCCATCTTGCGACCGCCATCTTGCGCAAGCACCCATAAGTCGTCTCATATGATGCCATATATAACAGCCATCTTGTGTAATTAGCGATGGGAAGGGCATCCAGCCGTAAAACTGAGGTTATGCCCTTCCATGAAGTTAGGCTTGCTGTATTGTGCGTTAAAAGTTAGGTTAAGCCCTTCTAAGATAGCGGATGTGAGGTTAGGCGGCGTCTCGTAAGGAGCCATGTATAGCCGCCATCTTGTGGATTTGACGTCGGGAAGTGCACCCGGCCGTAATAATGAGGTTAGGCCCTTCCATGAGGTTAGGCTAGCTCTCTTACGCATAAAAGGTTAGGTTAAGCTCCTCCAAGATACGAATTTGAGCTTAGGTTCGCGCTCTTAGGCGTCAGCAAGGGCATCCAGCTGTAAAACTGAGGTTAGGCACTTCCATGAGGTTAGGCTAGCTCTCTTACGCTCAAAAAGTTAGGTTAAGCCCTTTCAAGATGGCGGATGTGAGTTTAGGCTCGCGCTCTTAGCCGGCATGAGGAGGAGGTCTCTCCCGAGAGCCTGAGGAGGAGGAGGAGGAGGAGGAGGTGGCCTCTCCCGAGGGTCTGAGGAGGAGGAGGCGCCGAATCCCCCACTTATATATGGAATTAATGCATTAGTTTTCTTCATTCTGCAGGTATTTATCCTATTTATCCTTTCTTGGATTGACGTAGTTATGCAGGTTTTGTTTACTGAGAGATTCCTGTTCAGCCTATTATTCTTTATTTATTTGTTGCAGACTTATTTCAGTGTCCTTCCTTTTCCTTCATGTCTGCTTGTTATGTTATCGTTCCTATGTTGAGCGAACGGTAGCACTGATCCGATTGTTTCGTGTGTGTGATGAGTATGTTTGTGGGTTGTGATTGGAGACCTTTTATTTCTCTTCGACTTCGACTTCGACTTACACGTCTGGCTTGTTTTGTAATATGGATTAACGCTGATGCTGTAGGTTTCATGTTCGCCTTGTAGTGCGATATGCGTGGAATGCGGCGTGTAAGTCATAGTGTCGACTGGGTGAGCCAGGCCTATTTGCAGCGACCCAGATATCTGATCTGTGCTCTCAGATTAAGCTCATGAGCCTTGGACTGATTCTTGTCATGCTGTTACGATTCTTACAGTAACGTGTCTTGACATTGGATTATTTATTCACTCTGCTTCGCATATTTGGTCTCTTTCTTTCTCCCTCCCCCCCCCCCTCTCTCTCTCTCTCTCTCTGTGTGTGTGTGTGTGTGTGTGTGTGTGTGTGTGTGTGTGTGTGTGTGTGTGTGTGTGTGTGTGTAGTGTGGTTATAGGATCTGTGTTATTTTTCATTTTCTTATTGATATTTGCTTTTGTCATTATCCTTATTTTATCACGCCTTTGTTTGCTCAGCCGATATATATGCTTATCTTGGGATTTTAGGCTCATTTTAGACTCATGTTTATTTGTTTCCGTAACTATGGTAACTCATTTTTAACCTCCTTCTCTTCCATATTTGTTTTCTTTTCTGCTAGCATTGCTTCACTGACATTTTCGATTTTTGGGATACAGTCTCTATGGAGATTGTCGGGAGCCACATTTTTTAGGAAAAACTTGACTTTTACTGGTTAGCCGTGATAATATCTTTCTCTAAGAAAGAATACTTTGGATCACGTTTTAATTACCACTGTCTGGCAATGATTGAATATAATTGTGTCATTTTTATGACACCTCTGTTGCACAGTGTAAAATTTCATGAGCCCCAATTTGATGAGTCAAAAGACTCGATTGCGAATGATATATCTTCACAAACTATGTATCTGGGTATTTGACTCCCTGTGCTTACCCATTTTGCTTGTTGTATGCCCATATCTTAATCTATTCTTGCTAAGCTCACGTTAATAAACGTTATTCGTTTTATTTGACCTCTGCTCTACGTTATTGTCTCTCTGTACTTGGGACATGCCTTTTACACTTTGTTTCTCTAGTCTAAGATGACCGCATTCAGCTCCTCGCAGTTTCAAGACCGTTTCGACCGATCCAGTGTAAATAGGTAGGTAGGTAGGTAGGTAGGTAGGTAGGTGGTGTAGGTAACTTGGGAAATATAAATGTTTGAGGCCGGCTAAGCTCCTACTTAATTACTCCAGTCTCCCTTCATTTATTTCTCCTCTCCGACCTCCCGTTGTCTATTCTTGTTTTCCTTGACCAAAATGAAGTTAGGTTTACGAAGCCTACACCTCATTACTTCGCTTATCGTGGCCCGTTTCTTACTTTGTTCGATTACTTCATTCTTCGAAGTGTCAAGCCTCTTACACTTTTCATGTTCTAAGAGAGGATTCTTGCCCAGTTTTACTTCAGCTTGAAACAATAATCACCATCACCACCACTTGATAGGGTTCTCATAGTCCCACTCACGAAAGAAAGAGGAAAAGTTCTGACAACCTCAAGAGAGGAGGATAGTTTGAAGATACTCCAGATTTTTTTTTTTTTTTGTCGTGGAGAGTTTCGTAGCCTCGGTTACTGTGGTCACGTCCTTGTTCGTGAATATTATATTTTTCCTAGCCATTCGACTATTTCCGACTTTAGGGAGTTGGTGTTTGGAATTACGTTGATGATGTCAGAGTGATAACTGTCAATATCCATATTTACTATGCAACTCTCATCTAAGGACGGTAACTTATTTATGAATCAGTCTTTTAATGTTTATGTATGCTTTCTGTATGATAATACCCACTGAACTTTTGGCGACGAAAACAAAAAATCAATTATCATTTCGGTACGAAGCCAGTACTTTCCGAACTCGCATAACATAATTATTACAAGCCTTCTTCTCTTTCGCAGGCTTACTTTCTTACCACCATTACCTTTATAGACTTACGAAATGTACCTTTTGGAATGATTTTGATTTACCCAAGTCCCATCTAAGTCGAGTATGATTTTCTCTAAATTTTTGAGGTGAGAAATTAATGTGAGCCGCAACAATGTCTTTCCCTTTCATTAGGAACTTCCTACCGTCATTCAAGTGCCCATAGGCTACTTGAAACCAACACTCTTCATAATCTTGTATATAGAACACAAGCCGTCTTTGTAATTATTATCTGGCGTGCCTAATATTGTCATTATCCTGTAGTATATTGATCTACATTATAATACCCAAGTACTGCTCTACGCAAAATATTTTGTTCAAAATTGCCTTTCCCATTAATTCGCTTTGCAACACTATGCGTTTCTTCTGCAGATTTAAAACAAGGTATGATCCCCTACCCTTCAGCAGAAGCACCTTCACCACAAATTCTGGGCACTGTGTGCTTCATATATCGCAGGCCTCTCAAGTTTTCAAAACGTGTGTACGTTATACATTATCTTCTTACTTTGATCGTGTATCAGTTCACGATTACTAATTGAAAAGTCACTTGTACAGGGTATATGTGATACTTTTCTACACTCGCAAAGGTAATTAAATAACAAAGTATACAATATTATCATTCAGTATTATATATTTTTTGCTAGTTTATTTACCTCGCACCGGCACAGATAGCTCTTATTGCGACGATGGGATAGGGAAGGCCTAGGAGTTGCAAGGAAGCGGCCGTGGCCTTAATTAAGGTACAGCCCCAGCATTTGCCTGGTGTGAAAATAGGAAACCACGGAGAGCCACCCTCGGGGCTGGCGACAGTTGGATTCGAACCCGCTATCTCCCGGATGCAAGCTCACAGCCACGCGCCCCTAACCTTCAGTATTATAAGGAAACGATAGTATATGCCCAAGGAGCAGCAAAGTCTAAACACTGCACGTTTGAAACAGGAATTCGCTTTACATCTGAGTCATCAGCTGGTGGTACGGTAACTTTGACTATCTAAAGGTCATACATATCCGTACAGGCCATGAAGGCCCTTGGAGGGGTGGAATAGAAACGAATAACGTGAAATACTATTTTTGAAATTTTAATGATATCTCTACAGCTGATCTAGTCTCAAAAAGAGCTATTATTAGCATGCTTTCTGTGTGTTTAAGCGCTTGTTTCTATGAAGTGAAGTAATACCACTCGCCGGAGTCACTGATGAGCTAGATGCGGCTGCAGTCGAAACGTGACCCGACGGGACTGAGCTCCAGGCTTTCCACTCGGGTGCCCAGCCAGCCGGAACCAGGACGAGGCGTAACTTTGTGAAGTTATTTCAAAACTTGAGGAAATTCTGTTACATATCTCGTGTGGAACTGGTTACAAAGTTGTCTGTGTGCATCACGTACTCGTAGCGGGACAGCTTTCATCGTTCACATGAGGTATACCACACTACATGATAGGAAGTTATTACTGAGTGTTCAGTGCATGGGCGTGTATAGCATGTGGGGGAGGGACATCAAAGGAAGTGGTTTAAATGTTAGTACCTACGTTGAATTTTATATTAGGTTTCAACCAGTTTTATTCTTTTATGAAGTTAATCAGAGCCTGAAGTTATCTCGCCACTATTCATCTAATTCATTAATAAACTTGATCAACACAGTTAAAAAACAGTTCAGCGTGGGAAAACGAAGTCGCACATATAAGACTTGCTGATTCTTAATCATCATAATCTTCTTCATATACCTAACTTTTAATGCCGGTTTGAGTAAAGATTAGCCTGCAACGGTCACTGGCTGCTGTAAATCTGTCTTTAACACGTCAAGTTTGAGAAATTCCAATAAATCTTAATGTTTATGACACATTATAACATTATTCACTCTCTTCTGTGTCTTGCTGCTTAAGTACTTTTTCAGGCTTCGAAGGAAGCTGAAGCTCCATCCATCTTCTCATGAAGAAGCAAGCATTGCAATTTAATGGTTCAATAAGTTTTCAACATTTTTGAACGTAATCAAAACTTCCGGCGACATTTTTCGTAAAACTGTATATTGCTAATAACGCTGGCACAAGACACACCTTGCTTTTGCAGAAACTCTTCATCTCCAATCGCGCGACGACTATTTCTTTATAATTTTGAAGCATGTCGACTTGTTTTTGTTCAACACACTCTATAATAACGTATCTTCTACTTGCCAACGAGCAGGAGATCCAGCTGAGAAAATGTTAATGCTACACCTTTCTAGGCTGCACCAATGATGGCATAATATTATTTTCTGTAATAGGCCTTTACATCTTCAGGCACTCAATTTTCTACCGGGTCTGTGTACCTCCTTAGTACTTTTTTCAATCTCGGCAATTAAACGGGATACAAATCGGGTTTTTTGAACCTTTATATTACCTTTTTAGTTGATGTTCTCAAAAGTCTCTTAATTGCGTAAGTTTAACATATTTTCTCAAAAAATGTCAACATATTTAAACAAAGCTTGTACAGTATGTTGCCGAGTTTGAAATTATGTATTGATAAGCTCCAACATAGCAATTAATTTATTTCCCATTAAAGACCCAATAGGGTTATAGCAGTTTCGAAATGGACCAGTAGACGAGAAGCATTTGTGATGTACAGTACATTTTCGGTTCCAGATATGTCTTGTAAGTTTCTATTATAACATCATATTTATCAAGAATTTCTCGAATATGGTACAACCCTCTTACGGGAAAAATAAGTTTTATTTTAGTGGTAATGTATCCGTTTTCTTGCATCCATATCAGTGCTATAAACGTCTGTACTATTATTTTTCTTCCTTACTTGTTTCGTAAGAGACGATCTATTTAGGTTTCATGTTAGGATTAAAACAACTGACGAAGGGAGTTTTGCTTACGGACCCACACAACATTTATAGACTAATTGTCCCATGAGAAGCTAGCTATGAAATATCACGAGGAATGATTTTCCTGAATACTAGGTACTGTAGTGTAAAATTGGTATCAAAATATTGAAATCATTATCGACGCAGACAACAAAATTAGAAAGGAATCCATAATTAAATATCAAGGTGTCAGAGGAGATTGTTCTTTATCTCCAGCACGTTTTAGTATTTCTATAGTCGCAGCTGTCTTGTCATGATAGTCTAAAAAAAGAGAATTTTATTATTCATAACATTACGCCACATATTGTTTTGTTGGCGGCAGATGTTCAGTTATTTTACTAAACACTGAAGACAAAATAACAATTAGTGTATTAAGTTCGTTATACAAATTTTCTGCTGGAAAAGTAACTGTGGAATGTAAAATGATTGTTTAAAACTCCGTATAGTTTCCGCCTTTGTTTGAGTAATTTACACGCCATCTGGTATGAAGTTTCAAAGTTCAAGGCATAAATTTAAGATGGGTATGTCCCACTTGTTTTCTTGTACTTAATATTCAGGACTATTGGACTGAAAACTATATTCGATCCAGTTTGGGGACTATGGCCTTGCAGGAAACTAAAACATGCTGCCCTGGTGAAGCAGAAATGTTGTCATCAGACCAGTCATCCCCAGTGCATTGCCTTGTACGGACTGCTCAATAATCACTTTCTGGATCTTCTTTTATATCACTAATATCCCTCTGTTTGTGATAGAATTTTGTCTTTTAAACAGACACTGAACTTATTCTTACCAAGGCGGCCGCATTTTAACTCCCAGCTAATAAATGTGGGATTTTTATATGAAAAATCACGTATTTGTTGGTCGCATCTGCCTTTGTCTTATCCTTGGCTTTGACAATATGAAAGTGACTGAGGTATGAGCGATGCTAGTAATGCCAATCCTTATGCAGCCAGTCTCTGCTATGAATGGTGTGAAAATGTTGCTCATAGGGTCGGTTGGTGTATGCATTTCAGTGGGCTTGGCAGACTGATATGTAACAGCTACTGTGGCTCGGTGAGGAAAGCAACGGGAAACTACCTCACTCCTCATTTCCCTAGTACGGCTCTTCAGTGATGCCTAGGCCATCTATGACAGCGGATGGCAGAACTGTTGAGGATCGCACCAGCGGAATCGCTGACGGACTGAACATACATACATACATACTCCATAGATAACAGGATTCCTGTCAGCTTTCTCCACGCCCTAATTGTATTACGAGTTCTAAATGACAACCTGACCCAGTTTTACCACCAGATACCCTTCCTGCCGCCAACAGTATATCGAGGGAGGTATTCACTATTGCGTGTGTGTGGTTGCTGGTAGTGTGTATGTGAAGAGGAGATTTGTATTAAGTTTAACAAAAATACCTGGTCCGCAAACTAGAGGAACTAGCCATGTGTAGTTAACATTCTTGGCCTTGCCGGGAATCGAACCTGGGACACTGTGACCCGAATGTCTTGATGCTGACCATTCAGCCATGAAGCTGGTGGATTCCCCATGATTATTTTTAGGATCACGGTATCAGGAGTCACCCGAAGCTGCAAGCTAGCTTCAACAATCCTTTTGTGTTTGCTCCTGAGTGCTGAACATTTCTTTGTGCCGTCGGGAAAAGAACACACTCGACTTTATTCTATTTATGTCACAGAAATAAACTTGTACCCAACCTATTATTCCATACTGGTGGGATGTTTGACATATACATAACATAATTTAGTGTGGCTATTGTTAGCCTGGTGCAGTTCTTGTAAGGCAGACTCTCTGACGAGGCTAGGAACCTGTGTGTTATAGTAGTGGAGGATGGTGTTTTGTATCTTGTTTACAGAATATTGGGACCAACACAAACACCCATTCCCAAAGCCAGGGTAATTAAATAATTTCGATACAAACGGAAATCGAACCCTAGGTCCTCTGAACCGCAGGCCAGTACGCTGACCATTGATCCGACGAACTGGACTACATTAAACACCACAGATTTTCCTTACCCGTACAAAACCGTACTTATGATGGTTAATGTATTTCCAAATCATTATTATACCGAGTATTCGATTAGTGGTCTTGCTATTGTAACTTACTGAATCCATTACTGTTGTTCGGCTCGTGAATGGCTTATGTAGACCAAAGGTATCCGCGAAATGTCACTGTAATATTTGTCCCAAATAGAACATAATATTTGCTTTTACACCAATAAAGTGAAAAATCCGCGGTAAATTAAGAAATACCATTGTTACTAGAGAAGTACAGTATGTAGAGAAATATGTACACGTACTTACGGGCCGTAGAGAGGACTCCTTTATGTTGCATTCCGCTGCTCATGCCGTCTTTTGTTTCTTTCTCGAGTGCCACGGCTTTCGCCGACGAATGGGAGTGCTATGTCTGTGAATTGTCATTATCTTTGTCCGTATGATTAGCGCGAGCATTTCAAACAGGAAAAGAGCATGATCCCTGGATCAATAAATATATTACTTGTTTGTTGAAAGGAAAATAGCATGTTCCCTGGACCAGTAAATATATCATTTAATGAATGAGTTAGGGCACAAAACGAATGAGCAACATGAAGAAAACGACACCTAATTAATTCAAACAACTTCAGTGAGCAAAGACATCACACTCGAAAGTGTTAGACAAACAAAACACATACGGAAGCGCTGCGACGTAGCGGAAAAAAAAAAAAAAAAACGTCGATGGATGCAGAGTGGGTTTCGGTGGGTTTCGGCCCTTGGGTTTCCTCCCTTAAGAGGCCACGGCTTTACCGTGGCTCTACGCCTCTGCATTCGGGAGACGGGCCTGGGGCACAGTGCCGGACTTCACGCCTGGCCCCACCCGTCGACTGTCCTGAGAATGGTTTTCCGTAGTTTTCCATTCTCCCGCACTAAGGCGAATGCCGGGACAGTGCGTAGAACAGGCCACGGCCGCCCACCCCCTCACCTTCTCCGCACATCTCCTTCACCATAACAAATCTCCCGGTCTGAGAGACAGCGTCACCGTCTAAGATGCCCGTCTCCCCCTTCAGGGGAGGAATGAAAATGTTTAGTAGTAGTAGTAGTAGTAGTAGTAGTAGTAGTAGTAGTAATAGTAGTAGTAGCAGAAAAATTGTTGTAAGGTAGTAAAGTATGTTTCCATATTATTCCCTGCAACTAAAATATTTCAATTTGGGACAAATTTTACAGTGACATTTCGTGGATACCATTCGTCTACATCACCCGTGAATGGTTAGTGTAGTGGACTTTTGTTCTCAGAGAACCCTGTATTTGGGCCTGTGTATTTATCCGTATCTGGTTAATTTCTCTGACTCGGGAGCTGAGTATCTGTTTTCTGCTTCAAACACGAATCATCATTCACAGGCTACACATCACAGTAACGACCACTACAGAAACAAACAATGGTGAAAAATACTTTTATATTGGAGGGTATAAACTGAGCATAATCAACATCAGGTACCGACCCCAGGTAATGGAAACATGTTAGTCTAGAGATTAGCTTAGTATATTCGTGCCCATGTTCAATTATCTGCTCAGTCAAATTTGAACATGGCTTGAAGTCCTGAAATGGTGAAGGTCACGAGCTGGCTGAGAACTCTGCGAGCAACAGAAACAGCTGTTACGACCGCTACCCCAGGACGTTATCACTAGAGATGGGAATTTGCCTATTTGTCTAATATATTCCTGTGTTCGGATATGTACGCTTTTGAGATATAAATTCGTAATAGGGTCTTTTTAGCTAGATTTCTCTGGTTTTATTGTGCCTATAAATGCCTATTTCAGGGGTTTGTACCTATTTGGATTATAATTGCCTATTTGCTTCCTTTTGACTGTATTTTAAAGAAGGTGGTTTTCTTCCAATGCATTATATTGTAGCTTGTGTGCTCGATATAATTATGGTCTCGATTCTCAATATCTGTCTATCACACGAACAAAAACGGGAATTCTCTGAAGCCCCAGAAATAGTGTTTGGGAAATTTCCATCAGGAGAGACAGGGAACAATTTAACTTCGAAGCCTTCAACCCTTCTAACCTCCTAAGACATATGCGAGAACAAATCAACGTCAAGCTATGTTGCACAATCTATACTCCCTACCTCCCTCTCGAAGCTTTATCTTCAGAACGTGTCGTAAATTTTTGTGAAGAAGAATGCCCAATGTCCCACAATAAAGTCGTCGAAGTCCTACTGGCTGAAGCAGTGGATCACTGGTGATCCCAATTTCGCAACGGATGGAAGGGTAGTCGTCTGCAAAGCTTGCTTCAAGGAGGTAAGTTCGTTTGTTCCTTTTATCATTTTTGTGATTGGGAACTACGATTGCATTTCATTTCAGCATTTATCGGCCTAATAATATATGTACTGTGTTAAGATTTTTTGCATTGTTGTATTAGTCGTGAACTTTCAAAAATGTATATTGCTAAAATGTAAATAACCATTTAATTACTGGACGAGGTGTTAGAACGCCGGGGGTCTCTTGTCACAGAGTGGAAGAAAATTAAAAATCGATATTTTAAACTGTGATTAACTTCCTTTGAAAATAGAGATTTACAACTGTAATTTTAAAAATCCCTTTTAAAAATCGTGAGCAACCTTCACCAGACTTATGTGTAGGCCCTAGTGAACTCTATTACGCTTTCGACTAAGCCTTCGCGAAACATAGGTTGCAGATCAAATGAGGCGTGGCTAGGACGGTGTAACAGAGGCTAAACATACGACATGGCACGGCTTGGAGGATGTCACAATGTTTCTTACAAGGCTGCCTCTAACATTCCCTAGAGTCTTGCTACATTGTGACAAAAGATAAGGTTATGGGCGCATGCCACAACAATTTCAAATTACGGGGTTTCCTAATTTTCAACGAGGGTGGCAACCTTGTGAGCACACATGATGCAGGATCTATTGTAGGAAACAGAAAATAGTCTTCATGACAGCTGATTCGGCTGACCAAAGCTGGAGAGTAGCGACAAATGAAATGTTGACAAATGTGAGATTTATAATGCCTCCATTTTAATTCTTCTACCAGTATATAAGTATGAATACTGCCAGGGACAGCTTGGTGGGTCCCTGGCAAGCATAAATGAAGGATCTCTCCTTTACGCTACTCAGATATCATTTCATGTCATTTTATTTTTCACCCGGTGAACTCGACACGATACTGTAAAATTATAACTGAAAAACCTTTGGGGACATGTTTCCATATAATTTACGAATTCCCCTTGTTCCTAATTTAAACTTTTGTACTTCTGGAAACATCAGATCTAATAGTTTTCCTTATGGAACAAATGCATGATATATACTAAGCATTATTGCCAATTAGCCCAACTGTAGAAATTCTAATTTAAGTAAATTTTTAT
This sequence comes from Anabrus simplex, assembly GCF_040414725.1. NCBI lineage: Eukaryota > Metazoa > Arthropoda > Insecta > Orthoptera > Tettigoniidae > Anabrus > Anabrus simplex. Next base: position 307,849,924 of record NC_090265.1, on the reverse strand, counting down.
TATTTATCAGATCAAAGGTGAAAAACCAACAACATATAGATCAACCTAGAAATATAGCGATGCATCTGACGCGAGTACAGAAAGCTGTATCAACGCAGCCTGTCACTGTGAACAGTTGCAAAAAACAATTCTCTTCAGACCTATGCACTGTCCCGCAACGCTACGGAAGATGTACCTGCAGTCATCGTACTTATCGGTAAGTTTAAAAAGTCATTGTATAGCAGTAAACACCAAGTTAGAGTCAACCAATGTTTCGATCTTCTCTGTGAAGAAGAAGTGGGCACACTACTGTTCATATTTTGAGGATTGACAGTTACTCAGTGCCTGCAGGTCATTCAGGCCATGGATGAATAGGATGCTGTCTGCACAAGAGAAGCTAAGAAAGCCTTGTCCTGCCCATCTGTTCAATTCGATTTGGCATTCCTGAAGGAAAACTTCAACACGCTGCCGGGAGCAATCACCGAGTTGGAGAAGAGTGGCCTGCCCCTGGTGGAGTCATTTAGGATTGTGGAAGAAGTCAGGGGAAGTTTTGACCAAACATCTGGGAAGGTAGCCGCTGTCAGCGAAAAGTTCGATAGTGTCCTGCAGCGGAATCCAGGATGGAAAGCGATGGTAAAAGTAGCCAAGATCCTACGAGGTGAGGTAGATGAAACAATGGAACTAAGACCAGTTGAAGTGTCTTCATTGAAGTTTGATCCGATCACTTCATGTGATGTTGAGAGATCTTTCTCTCAGTAAAAAAATATTCTACAATGACAGGAGAACGAGATAGTTACCGGGAGACATTGAAAAGTTGCATGTTATAAATTCCTTTTATGGTAATTGAGTGTATTAAATTATAAGTAATTTTGCATGCCTATTTTGTTGCCTATTTCACACGTTAGAGCCTAATTACATGCCTATTTTGGATATGTTAAAGCCTATCTGTCTGCCTATTTTAACTGTTTTTAGTGCATATAATTCTCATTTCTAGTTATCACTATCAGATAGCACAAGCCTGGAGCGGTGTACATTACACGTTCGTAATTATGGTACTCCATACAATGCATGTAAATATTCTTGCATATAATATAATAATAATTTCGTGTGGCTATTTCTAGCCGAGTGCAGCCCTTGTAAGGCAGACCCTCCGATGAGGGTGGGCGGCATCTGCCATGTGTAGGTAACTGCGTGTTATTGTGGTGAAGGATAGTGTTGTGTGTGGTGTGTGAGTTGCAGGGATGTTGGGGACAGCACAAACACCCAGCCCCCGGGCCATTGGAATTAACCAATTAAGGTTAAAATCCCCGACCCGACCGGGAATCGAACCCGGGACCCTCTGGACCGAAGGCCAGTACGCTGACCATTCAGCCAACGAGTCGGACCTTGCATATAATGACTTACATAATTAAATGTGTTCAGCACGCCGTGTGTGTAAAATGTGCTGAACAACATGCTTTGTAATCACCGAGTACCAAGAAAATAAATATTTACTTTAAAGGTTGCCATAAGCAACGAAGTACAAAATAAATGGCTTTGTTTAGAGGCTAGACGTGTTCAACTCTCGTATGAAAAAGTATGAAGCAGAATAATACTGAGTACTATCCCGCTACAATATCACTTCTGTAGCAAAATTCATGCTTTTATAAACTTAATGAAAAAGAGGCTATGATACAAGAAGCATCTCTTCTAGCATCCATGTTGATACAGAAGTACACAAACACGCACTAACAAATTACTGTATCAATCATTATTCCACAGGTTGTGTAGCTGTATGTTTCAACCATTACTTGTAGACCGAAACAGGTAACTGGAGCCTGTCATCGCTAGACGTGGACAGCCCTGAGTCAGCAATGTGGAGAAGTACAAGCTGAGTGAGGGAAAGAAAGCGATTTGCGCCCTCGTGCACAGGTATTTGTAGCACCGGCACTGCGCTTACGGCGGGCAAGCTTTGACACCCGTGGTGTACACTAAGCCAGACGTAAAAATGAAAAGGCGTATAGCTTTTAGTGCTGGGAGTGTCCGAGGTAATGTTCGCCTCCCAGATGCACGGCTTCAAGAATTGATTCCCGTAAGCGACCTGCGCTTCGTGGTGGTGGTGGTGGTGATGAAAAAATGATGACGGACGACACGTACACCCAGCCTCATGCCAGCGGAATTAACCAAAGATTATTAAAATTCCCGACCCTACCAGGCATCGAACCCGGGAGCCATGTAACCAAAGGCCAGCACGCTAAGCATTTAGCCATGGAATCGGAAAGCCTGAGCTAACAACTGTGAAAACAATCTCTTTTTTTTTTTACTTAAAATCCAGGTAGGTGACGGAATGTTTCCCTACATGTTGGCCACGACAATTTCCTTCTTAATCCGGCGCATAAAGAGAAACAAGGCACAACGATTGGACTTGCTAGTACAGTACGATGTGACAAGATTGCATTAATAAAAAAAGTAAACTGTTACAGTAATGTTTGTGTGTAAATGAATCCTTTTTACATGCAAGTGAAATTAATTTCACCATTATTTCAACAAAACAACAACAAAAAAAGCAATCCTGAAATGTCTAGATTTATGCTTTCTAAGAGCCAAGAGACTCTTGCCGACAAACCGTTATTAGTGCAATGTTTGTTCATCATTTGAAACAGATGCCTGCTTATATTATGCGTTGTATGAGAGCTTCTCGCACTGCTTTCGAATGTCAGGCAGGTAACCACTTCAAAGAGGTTGTTGGTGTTAGCGGGAGTGATTCTGCGATTTTGTGCGGTGTGCCGTCCATCAGATCAAAGTCTGGACATGAGCATACGAATGACTGCCTTTCCACATGTGTGTTTGTGGCTTCATGCCACCTTGAACATGAACGAGTGTCCCTTTTCACGGACTAACAGCGTATCTACCAGCCTATGACTGGACCTAAATTTATAATTTGCTTTAACAACTGTTTGCTATTTGATATTGTTTTTACAATTTGACCTAAGGTTATCCAATAATATCCCAACTCACTGAGTTATAAAACTGAAAATTTATTTTTCGTGTACAACATAACGAATATAACTATAAATTCACGAAGTACAAAGTTTCAATTATTTATAACCAGCGACATGATTATCGTATTATTGTTCATAGTTTGTAATGTAGTTCAATGAAATACACCAGTGATTAAATAAAGTAATAATATACTGTATATTTTAAAAATTAAATACCTTATTCAAAGGAGGTTACTGTGTCGTATCAGTAAAGCTCGCCTGCCTGTCTGCCTTGCAAAACGATATCACGTCTAAACCGCAGGGCAAGTTTTCATGAAATCGTTCATACGCATTCACCATATGATTAACTATGTTTTTATTTCAAAATAATGAACAAAATAATAAATTGCAAAATAATGCGTGACGGGTTCAAATGAGATAGTATCTGCTTTTCCCTCGCTCAATCTTGTTAAAAATACAGAATCAAATGAGTTAAAATTTGGTGTGTCTTTATCTCAGCTATTCACTTCAAATTTAGGTACATGAGTTTTCATTAATTAACTTTTTCAAAATAGCGGTAATTAATATATACTCATTTGCTGAACTTGTGCATGTTTTAGCTTTTGCTAGTATTTATGTTGGGTATTCAGCCGGGAGGCTGGTTTGAACCTCCACAGCTCCACCAACAGCTGTTATAAATAGCCTAGGTGTCACTGAAGAGGCATAATAGGGAAAACGAGGAGTGTGGTAGTTTCCCGTTGCTTTCCTCACCGAGCCAGAAGTTGCTATTTCATATGAGTCTGCCAAACACACTGAAATGCAGGCACCAACCGACCCTATGAGCAATATTTTCACACCATTCATACCACGGACTGGCTGTATAAGGAATAGTATTATTAGGATCCTCATACCTCGGTCACCTTCATATTGTCAAACCTAAGGACGAGGCTGAGACAGGTCATTGAAAGTAAGAAATTTATTCTGTAAGCAAAGGCAAAGAACGAACATAATGGGAAATAGTCCGTTTCCTTGTGGAAGGGTCATTGGAGTTTCCTCCCTACCTTTTCTTCTTATTTTTAAAAACTCCGTTTAGCCTCCAGGGTTGGTTTTTCCCTCAGACTCAAAGAGCGATCCCACCTCTACCGCTTCAAGGACAGTGTCCTGAAACGTGAGACTTTGGGCCGTGGGATACAGCTGGGGAGGTGGCCTCACCTGCTATGCTGAACAGGGGCTTTGTGGGGGGTGGGGAATGGGACGATCGGAAGGGGTAGACAAGGAAGAGGAAAAGAAGCTGCCGTGGCCTTAAGTTAGATACCATCCCGGCATTTGAGTGGAAAACCACTTCGAGGATGGCTGAGGTGGGAATCGAACCCTGTCTACTCAGTTGACCTCCCAAGGCTCAGTGAACCCGGTCCCAGCCCTCGAATCACTTTTCAAGTTTTATAGCACGGTCTGGAATCGAACCCGGGCCTCCGGGGGTGACAACTAATCACACTAACCAGTACACCACAGAGAAGGGGCAAAAGATCTCCATAGGTCGACGCCCCAAACAAATAACATTTTCTAAAAAAAATAATAAATAAAACACCACTGAGGTGGGCTCGACCGTAGCTCGAATAATTCTAATAGTTACACTTTTACGTGCTAAAGTACGCGTCCAGAATATCCGGTGGCTGAGCACTGTTTGTTAGACTACTTGTCCGATTGTTATTGGGTCTTGGTAATTCTCAAACTGGTTGTTGATTAAAAACAACAGTTTACATTTCAATGATTGGTACAAACAAAAGTTAGTGTCATTGTCAACTATTGGCCCGTCAACTAATGAGAATGAGTATCATAATGTGTGTATTTTAAGCACGCATCGTCGAATGTATAATCGAATCGCACATTTCGGCCGTAATCACCAACGCGAGTGAAGGCTTCTATCTAGGTTCAAAGGCAAGAGAACCGAGATAACATTTACATTAAAAAAAAAAAAATTCACCAACAACGTTGTTTCGGATAACGGTTATAATCTCGGTTTAAAATGTTACTAGAGAAAGGTTGGCCGGCAAAACAGCAAATCTAGGATAATAACTAGCCTTTCAAGATAGCACCCCGTAGACGGCTGGAATATTTAACTGAAAGACAAAATTACAGCGACGAGGAATATAACAAAAATTATGGAATAAAACGTCCTTGGCGGGTAAAATAACGCGCCGCATACATTGAACTCTATTATCGGCACACTTTTTCTGGATAAATTTACACCCTAGTGCTGAATCGGTCGACCTCGGCAATCTTCGAGATCGTACAGACAACCTTTGAAACAGAGACTATGAATCGCTTATGCATCGCTGCGCGGCATCTGGCGTACACTTTACGTACTAGTACTGTTGTTGCTTACACAACAAAGCCAAACTATAGAATTCACGCTAGGAACAAGATTTTCATCGAGAAATGTTATATAATGTGTGTATGACACAGCTGTTGGCTTAAGATAATAACGGTTTAGAAACTTTATATCGATCGATCATATTCTCGATTCATTTCAGATTTCATTTTCATTCAGTTTGCAGCGCTACTGGAACTAGGAGAGCTCCCTCCTTTCTCCTCACCCCGTACAAAAATCTATCCAGAAAAAGTGTGCCGACAATACAACGACACCGATTTTGAAATACATTTTAGATTATCTAAAGCTTCCACATTGTTAAGTGTTATCCATGATCGAACATAACCTGTGATTCCTAACACATAGGCCTAAGATGGCCTAAGATGAATTCTAGATTGTAGTTTATATCAGGTACGGTACACGACTGGATGAAGAATTACGGAATACTGCCTTGTTTTTTGAGTGAAATGTACAATTCACAATGCCACAAAATTCAGTAACATCATTCATACTGTTGGAAAGTCATATTAGCCTGTTTTTCTTCGTTCCTGGTCAAAAGCGGACTTTAATAATGATGAATAAATAATTAAAAGGCGTATGGCTTTTTTAGTACTGGGAGTGTCCGAGGACATGTTCGGCTCGCCAGGTGCAGGTCTTTTGATTTGACACCGTAGACGACTTGCGTGTCGTGATGGGAAAGAAATAATGATGATAAAGACGACGCATACACGCAGCCCCCCTACCAGCGAAATTAACCAATGATTGTTAAAATTCCTGACCCTGCCGAGAATCGAACCCAGCACCGCTGTGACCAAAGACCTGCACGCTAATCATTTAGCCATGGAGCCGGACATAATTTATGATAAATTATTTGCAAACCCCGATTGATATAAACATTTGTTTACATTTCAGTAGTGGTGGTAGTACGTAGTCATTTAATTTCTGTGTGTCAGTATGAAAATTTTAAGGTTCAAATTCATATTGAAACGGAAAATTAGTTTTGGTGAGCATTGTCCGAGATAAGCTAAGAAAACTGAAATAACGTTTTTATTTCCAACAACATTATCTAGGATAACGGGTATTATCTCGGGTTAACATTTTACTGGAGAAAGGTCGGCCGGTGAAACAGCAAATCTAAGACAATAGCCTTTCAAGATGGCAGCTCGCAGACGGCTGGAATATTTAACTGAAAGAGAAAATCACAGCGGCGAGGAATATGGCCAAGATTGTGCAATAAAACGTCCTAGGAGGATAAAAAAGAACGCGCTACATACTTTGAGGACTAGGATGACACTGATTTTGAAACACATTTTAGCTTATCTAAAGCTTCGACATCTTCAGTGTTATGCATGATCGAACATAACCTAGAATTCTCGACACATAGGTGAGCCTAAAGTGAATGATCGATTATACGGTACACGACTGGATGATTTTCTTATTGAAGTACGGTACTTAAGGAATATTGCCTTATTTTTTGAGTGCAATACACAATGTGTAAGCTATAATTTGTTTTCTTACTTACTATGATGTTAATGCTTTCTACCATCAAATTCAATATGAATTACTTCTCTTGGAACGTCATATTAGGCTTCCTGCTTTGTTTCTCTTAAGAACGACATAATTTATGATCAATTTTACATACATCGAATGGAATTAAAACCTTGTTTACATTTCGATAGTGCCGGCAGCAAGTAGTCATTTGTTTCCAGTGCGTCAACATAAAGAGAAGGTTCATATTCAGATTGAAATGAAAAATTAGTTTTGGTAAACCGAGATAATTAATTTTATGCTGAATACAGAAGCGAGCGTTATCCGAGATAATGAAATTACGCGAGTTTTTGAAATCTAGGATAACAGCTGAAGTAATTGACGTTGGAGAATACGGACCACACAGTGACTCCCGTCTCCTTTACATCTTCTCCAATTACTGTCGCGCCACGCAAAGATACATTTTCCACGATCTCCTTTGGTTTTCCATGTTAATTGTGCATGTGAATTAGACTATGAGTAGCGCTTTCATTATGAATTATTATTAACAATAATAATAGACCTAGGTAGAAGAACAAGAAGAATTATTTTCTCATCATCATCATCAACATAAGCGTTAACTCGGTGGTGATTATAACGAATGTGTTCCGAGTACATCAGTGTTGCCTATTCCGGAATCCTAGATGGCTAAGATACCAATTCTAGAACCATAACTCCCGCCGCAATACTGATAAATCAAATGTGCCAATGTTCTTGTTGTAGAAAATGGTCAGTTCTTCCCTGATTTCCGCGTTATTTTCTACGATCTCTTCTGACGGATTCGTACCTTTGTTGCTGCTTTCCAGGATGTTGTTTAAGGTCACTCACAATAACGCAGAATGGTAGCGGACTGAGAAAGAACTGTAACTAGTGAGGTAGCGTTCATGGCATTGGATAAGATCAGCCCCAGCATTTTCCAGGTGTGAAACCAGGAAACCAAGTAAAACCATAAATCAGGTCTGTCGAAAGTGGGGTTCACTCTCTCGAGTGCAAGCCTACAGCTGCATATCCAATGCCGCATTGCCAGCTCACTTTATATAATAATAACTAATTATAGTAAATGTCCAGCTCCTTTTGCTGAATGGTCAAGGTATTGGTCTTTGGTTCGGAATTCTGAGGTTCAATTCCTTGCCGGGTCGGTGATTTTAAATTTGCCGGGTTAATTTCTCTAGCTCGGGTCCTGAGTGTTTGTGTTCCTCTAAACACACATCTTTACTACAAACCACCGCACAAACACGTGACCATGAATACCTCCCTCAACGTAGGTTGGACGTCAGAAAAGGCATCCGGCCATAAAACTGGGCTAAATCAATACGAAGTGCCGACACCAAAATACTAGGAAAAGGCGAGGAATAATAATAATAATAATAATAATAATAATAATAATAATAATAATAATAATAATAATTTCGTGTGGCTATTTCTAGCCGAGTGCAGCCCTTGTAAGGCAGACCCTCCGATGAGGGTGGGCGGCATCTGCCATGTGTAGGTAACTGCGTGTTAATGTGGTGGAGGATAGTGTTATGTGTGGTGTGTGAGTTGCTGGGATGTTGGGGACAGCACAAACACCCAACCCCCGGGCCATTGGAATTAACCAATTAAGGTTAAAATCCCCGACCCGGTCGGGAATCGAACCCGGGACCCTCTGAATCGAAGGCCAGTACGCTGACCATTCAGCCAACGAGTCGGACAATAATAATAATAATAATAATAATAATAATAATAATAATAATAATAATAATAATAATTGAAATTTCTAATTCACGAAACAAATGTAAAGTATAATAATTTCAACAAGATTTTCAGATCACCTGTTGTATATTTATTTTTGAAACATTTTTCACTCATATTTCGTTTCATTTGACTGCCTCATGTTGTGTCTCTGTTTCACAAATTAAGCCTGACAGGCACCGTCATCAAATTCAAACTGTGACCAACAATCCTGAAATGCACATCATTCCAGGGTAACATTCTGAACTGTGTGTGTGTGTGGTTCAATCATTGCCTAGTATTCAAGAGATTTCACTAATTTATCGTTGTGCCGTAATGGACTTAACTAATGGTATCCGCTTAATGGATGTACAAAGCGATACAGTTTATGCTTCCAGCGAGTAAACTTGTGACCTCTACATCAATGACCGCTCTGATCTGCCGTCCGTAACTTCATAACGCTGAACCATCAAAGAGTTTCACACAGTAGCAGTCACAATTTAATGTAAATTATTAGTTCAAAAGTATACTTCTAATAGTTTAGTACAGATCGGTAAAAGGCTACCTACCTTTCTTTTCTTCAAAACTGACTCGAAAATTGTGATGTGGTAAACATTATTGTTTGTTTGTAAGTAAGAAACCAACAAGAATATCGAGGTCAGGTTCTCACCTATAAAAAATATGGTGTAAAAACATATTCCCGACACTTCTCAGTCCATCATCATACCAGCGAAGTCAATCTAACAAAACAAATACGTACATATCATTAAATCCTTCTCTATAACATGCCTCATTAATTTACCTGATGACCTTATGGCGACGGTCTTTCCTTTCTTCTTTTTTCTACCGCTTTTCCCGCACTTGTGGGGTCGCGGGTGCGAACTGTCTCGCACATGTGGATTTCGACCTGTTTAACGGCCGGATGGCCTTCCTGACGCCAATCCTATATGGAGGGATGTAATCAATATTGCATGTTTCTGTAGTGGTTGGCAGTGTAGTTGTTGTATGAATATGAAGAAAGTGTCGGGACAAGCACAAACACCCATTCCCCGAGCCAGAAGAAATAATCAGACGCGATTAAAATCCCCGACCCGACCGGGAATCGAACTCGGGACCCTCTGAACCGAAGACCTCAACGCAGACCATTCAGCCAAAGAGTCAGACACCGTATGGCGACGGTACTATCTGTTATTTCCTCTTGTTTTTACACGTGCCTAAGAATTTTTCCCACCGGGCGAGTTGGCCGTGCGTGTAGAGGCGCGCGGCTGTGAGCTTGCATCCGGGAGATAGTAGGTTCGAATCCCACTATCGGCAGCCCTGAAGATGGTTTTCCGTGGTTTCCCATTTTCATGCCAGGCAAATGCTGGGGCTGTACCTTAATTAAGGCCACGGCCGCTTCCTTCCAACTCCTAGGCCTTTCCTATCCCATCGTCGCCATAAGACCTATCTGTGTCGGTGCGACGTAAAGCCCCTAGCAAAAAAAAAAAAGATTTTTTCCCCAGCGGATATTTCTGAATACGTGCACACTCACGTAGAAAACAAAAGGTTTTATGGTACAATTTTCAATTTGAAAACATTAGTTACTTCCTGCATCTTTACGAAGTAAGTTCATGAAGCATTACACGATTCATTATTGTCATTTATGACACACAATATTTTCTATGTTTTTTTTTTTTTTTGCTAGTTGTTTTACGTCGCAACGGCACAGATAGGTATTACAGCGACGATGTGACAGGAAAGGGCTAGGAGTGGGAAGGAAGCAGTCGTGGCCTTAATTAAGGTACAGCCCCAGCATTTGCCTGGTGTGAAAATGGGAAACCACGGAAAACCATTTTCAGGGCTGCCGACAGTGGGGTTCGAACCTAGTATCTCCCGAATACTGGATACTGCCCGCACTTAAGCGACTGCAGCTATCGAGCTCGGTCACAATATTTTCAATCCCCATAAATGTATTTCTCCATACTGTCGCTAAATCTTATCCTGTAAGTTGTTTAACAGGAGTAAGTTTAATTATCTTTGAAATGACCAAAAGTTGAAGGAACGAAAAATGCTGTTTTATTCCCGGCAACCCAAAACAATCGTCCAATCGGTATAATCTACAGTTCCTTTCAGATGCACTTCAACAACTTTAAGATTCACGACGTCCTTTTCTCTCAGAAACTGAACAACCTGCTTGAAGAGATTTGTGTTCATATTCTCTGTAAAAGGAAATACTTCAGAATTAGCGGATGAGTTTCTGAAGTATCGAGGTTGCGGAAATTATAAACTATTAGTTAACCTCAGGACGACATAGCACTTCGCGCTCAGCATATAAATCACGGTAAAGAGTAAGTTATAATTGTCGACAAACCACACTTCGGTTTAAGGTCAAGTTGATTACGCCAGATGTCTAAAAATTTTAGATAACTGTCTTCATAATTCTCAGTGTCTTCCACCTACAATTTCAACTTTTGTTAAGAAGCTTCAATTCGGGACACAAGAGAGAGCTTCTGTTATTAATATCATTTGGTAAGATATAACTACGGAATACTTATTGTAAATGAAGAATTTCTACAGATGATTAAGCTAGAAGATTTACCTAATAGGCTAAAGAATTCATTCGGTAGGCAGCCAAATTTCATATGCAACTTACACGCTAAAATAAGTTTATTCTAAATCGCAAGGTCGGGGTGATTGCGTTTCTGAAAATACGTTTTCCTGTCGTTATAGGCACATTTTCAGTAAAGCTTAAATACCGGTTGTGAAAATATTCCATACACACCGCTAATCTGTTCGCTTAATTCAGTCTGTGTGTGGGTCCGAATGGATCCATTTACTACGAAGATCAGGATCCTTCCATCGAAAACAACCCATGTATCCTTCCAAAATGTTTACTGGTATATTGTAGTTGTTTACGCACCTCGGCATTGCACATATATCTGGAATAATTACAACATATTCACATCACCACAGACACCATAATAATAGAAATATCGGTACAAATATACAATCGTGGAGAGTATTATACGTACAGGCATACGGCATTTTAGTCAGCTGAATGGACGAGCTGAGGCTTTTGCGTATTTAGCACAACCCGCCTTGGCTAGAGGCAGCCGTCATGATGCACATGTTCGGGTACAAGATGATTTGAAAGGTGCAATTGCATTTGGTAAACATTTATATCTTAATATTGTAAAGAAGGGGATGTTATAACCACAGTAACAATTATTAAATTCATGAATAAATTCGACAAGGTTGATATTATCTCATGTAGACCATGTTCAGCCGTGATCGAATAATAATATAATAAATAATATATTATTATTACTATTATTATTATTATTCTCTGGCAGTAGGCTCGTCAGTTGGCTGCCACACCTTTCTAAGCCGCTGGTGGCTAGTGCGTCGTTAAGAAACCTGTGTAAGTCTCCTATGTACGACAGTGTAGTGACGTTGCCCTAGGGGGTGTATGTATGGTTTCTTTCTGGAAACATAATATTTTACAATAATGTTGTTGATTTTATGTTCCACTAACTACCGTTACGGCACTCTGGTGTCTGAATTTTGCTCAGCAGGAGAACGTTTACGTTGCAGTAAATCTACCGACACGACGCGGACGTATTTGAGCACCTTCAAATATCAGCGGACAGAGCCAGGATAGAACCTGCCAAGTTGAGGTCAGGAGGGGATCGTTTTACAGTCTGAGATACTTAGCCTGGCTGTTTGCAAAATTTGAAAAATCTTGATAGACGAGCATTGATCAGAAAAGTTATAAGATGACATGAAGTTTCAGGAACTGTGTACCTTTCTTCATACAAGAAACTGAACGCTGTTGTATCAGCGCCAAATTTTGTATACGTTCCCCGAGCTATAATTAATTTTCTTCTTCTTCTTCTTCATGGCCATTTACCTCATTTATCGGGGCTGGTACTGGACGTGGATTCAGCCCACTTTTACTGCCGGATGCCCCTCTGGGGAAGGATGTATTGAATGTTGCGTGTTTTTGTGGTTATTACTAGCATGGTGTGTTGTGTGTATATGAAGAGAAGTGTACTAAGACGAACACAAACACCCAGTACCCGAACCATAGAAATGAACCGTAATCAGTTAAGCTTCATTCCCGGACGGGAATTGAACTCGGAACCCTCTAATCCGAAGGCCAAAACGCTGACCATTTAGGCAAGAAGCCGGCGCATCACGTGCGTTGATCGTACGTAATAAAATATTTCTTGCCTTTACACCAATACGCTATTATCCAATTCTCGCTTTGCCTATAAATTTGCGTAGATCTACGAGGGTTAATTTAGACGGACGTTTCTCTAATATTTTGTTGGTGAATTAACAAATAAAGATCAAGACAGAGAACATTGTTTTATATTTTTAGCGAAATTCAATATAATTAGCTATGTAACTGAAGAATTTGACATGGCGTTAATCAAATTTGTCAATTCCTTTTCGATAGAAAGCGGCATCTAACGTCCAGCCTCCTTATCGTCAATGGAAAATCGTCCGCTCCGGAGTTTTATTTTTTATTTTTACAACCTGCTTTTGCTTTACGTCGCACAGACAGAGATGTTTATCACTGACATTACTGTGTGCTGTACGTCTGATGTTGAAGTACGGTATCTTCGCTCTTCCTCGATCCCAGTAATTCGATACATCGTAAATTTTCAGAACCATTTCAGCATTTGTTAAATATTCATCACTTCTCCGTTTACAGACACAATCCTACTGTGAATATTGATGGTTCCCAATTTCTTTATCCACAAACAACGGATCACTGTGCAAACGTCCTGATGTGACCACACGTTCAATATCTGCACCTTATCGCAATCGTCTGTGCATCAAAATACTTTACAACCGAGTGAGTTAGCTGCGCGGTTCGCGCCGTGAAGCTCTTTTCTTACATACGGGATTTGGCGGATTTAAATCTCATTATCGAGAGCACTGAAAATGATCTTCCATGGGTTGTAATTTTCACACCAGGCAAGTAGTGCAGCTGTACCTTAATTAAGGCCACGACACTTCTTCCCCATTCTAGCCTTTTCCTATTTCCTGGTCGCCATTAGACCTATCTGAGTCGATGTGACATTAAAATGACAAATAATAATAATAATAATAGTAGTAGTAATAATAATAATAATAATAATAATAATAATAATGCAATTGCGTATGTCTTTTAGTGCCGGGAGATGTCCGTGGACTTCAGCTCGCCAGGTGCAGGTCTTTTGATTTGACTCCCGTAGGCGACCTGTGCATCGTGATGAGGATGAAATGATGAAGACCACACGTACACCCAGACCCCGTGTCAGGGGAATTAACCAATTATGGTTAAAATTCCCGACTCTGCCGGGTATCGGATCCGGGACCCCAGTGACCAAAGGCCAGCATGCTAACAATTTAGCGATGGAGCGGGACATAATAATAATAATAATAATAATAATAATAATAATAATAATAATAATAATAGGGTCCTAGGAGGGGTCTTCACGGCCCTGGCAAATGGGAGTGAAATGCGTAGTTGCTACCATCTGCAACAATAAAATATTGGATTCAGCAAGAGAAACCAACTAGCCTCTTTCACTCCAACTCCAGCACGTAACCTAAAAGAGGTGCCTCTGTTAAGCCGAGCAACCCAGTGGAAGGTTGGGTAACCAATCCCAGCGGGAAACTGGGTCGGTGAACCGATCAGTGCTGGGGGCTCCAAGGCTCACGACCTTGTTAGTACCTTGGTCGGTGCGAAATATCACCGACCCCAGTCTACACTTTTTCAGCTGTGAAAAAAAAAAAAAAAAAAAAAAAAAAGCATGGAGGCAATTTCAGCTAAAGCTACTACCCCAGGTGGTAACCAATCCACCGTCATCTTGTACGACGTTAGCGGGCCTTCGGATTCTGGGAAGCCTGCGACGACATGCTTGGAGGTATCGGAGACTCCACGAAAGATCAAACATAGAGCCAAGAATTTATTTGCTACCTTTAATGCCAATTCTCTCCAGAAGGTTGGAAAACTGAAACAGCTCACAGATATTCTATCGGAACAGTAAATTTTGAGTGCAGAAATTCAGGAAACGAGATTTACAGATGAGCAGGCCTTTGAATCGGAAGGTTACAGGATCTTCAAGGGTAAACCTGGTAAACGTGTCATACAAACTATCCCCCACCTCGGCAAAGGATTTGTAGTCAACAAAATGATTCTGAACTCAATAACAGATTTCACCTCTGTGAATGGCAGAGTCTCGACTCTATCCTTTCGAAGGACAAACAAAATGTATACTATTGTGAACGTTCATGCGCCGATCAACCAAGCGAACAAGAGAGACCCAGAGGGAACTGATAGATTCTGGGAGGAACTTGAGGAGATTGTATCCAAGATTCCAGACAAACATACCATAATCGTGCTTGGAGATTTCAGTTCCCAGGTAGGCAAAGAGAGAAAGTTCCGAAACATCGTTAGAAACTATCCTGCTCACCAGAGAACAAATCGTAATGGAGAAAGCCTAATAGAGCTGTGTAAGGCATTTAACCTCGTAATGAATTCTACTGCTTTTAAACACCTGCCCAAGAAACAGAAGACCTGGAAATCCCCACATAACCACCTTGGTGAATTCCAGATTGATCATGTCGCGATCGCACGGAAGGCTCAAAGAGAAATTCGGAATGTGAAAGTTCTAAGACAAGCAAAACTGGATTCAGATGACTATCTATCCAAGATAAAAATCAAACTGCTCCCGAGAAACACAACGAAAGTTTGAGCCAAAAGGATTGAAAGATTTGATAGAGAAAAACTAGGATCTAACCATGAGTTCACTCAGAAACTACAATCGGTGGATGCAGAGAACTGGGAACAACCCCGCGAGGCCCTGGTCAAAACAGCTAAAGAGACGGTTCAGCTTACTAAGCCCAGGAAGCATGCTTGGTGGAACAGTGAATGCGATGCAGCGATAAGGCAAAGACAGTTCGCCTAGCAGAAATGGAACTCGCTAAAGAACCAAGTCAACTGGACAAACTTCTTGAATGACAGAAAGTGTGCAGCAAAAACCATCCGCAGCGTTAAACGTGCTTTTGATAAACACCAGCTGGCTCAAATTGAGCAGGATTTCAAGAACAATACACGCGACTTTTATAAAACATTTAAAAGCAACTTGAGGAAATACGACCCACCGAGCCTACAGTTCAGAGATTCCAATGAAAAACTAGCCCATAATGACAAGGAAAACTGCCGGATCCTTGTAAAATACTTCGAATCTCTTCTTAACTGCGAGGCCCCAATGTCTAGATTCACATTTGAAGATAAAACACAAGTCCACCGAGATTCAGCTCCACCAACAAAAGAGGAAGTCAGACAGATTATCCAATCCTCGAAGAATAATAAAGCGCCGGGTGAAGATTCGATAATAGCTGAATTGTGGAAGTTTGATAGTGACAATGCAGTGGAGAAATTAATGGACATCATACATGAAATCTGGAATACTGAAAGACTTCCAAGTGCCTGGACATCTGCCACTTCATAAGAAAGGCGACAAGTCGGATGTCAACAACTATCGCGGCATCTCCCTCCTACTTATAACCTACAAAATTCTCTCGAAAGCTCTTCAAATCAGGGCAGTAGAACAGCTAGATCCAGAGATGGGTGATAACCAAGGAGGTTTCAGGAAAGGACGGTCATGTGTGGAGCAGAATCTGAATCTGAAATCTGTCCTTTCATACCTTAAACTAAGGAGAAAGCCTTTTGTAGTAACGTTCATCGACTTTAAGAAGGCCTATGATTCAATTGATAGAACTATCCTACTTAAGATCTTAAAGGAATTTGGCTTGGACGGTAAAACAAGTGTGATCATCCAACAGACTCTCACCGACACCATCTTAAAAGTGAAGTTAGAGGAGAGACTTCAGATGCCTTTGAAATACGGACAGGAGTTAGGCAAGGAGATGGTCTCTCACCTCTGTTGTTCAACTGCGTTCTTGAGAAAGTGATCCGTGAATGGCGCAGAGAGATGAGTTATGAAGGAGTCGAAAGCGGAGTCAGACTAGGCCATAAGAACAAGAACCTTTCAATTGACTGTCTAGCATTTGCAGACGATCTCGCAGTTTTCGCTGATTCCTTGGATGTGGCCACGAAGCATATCAACCAGCTTCAAACACAAGCTGCAAAGGCGGGCCTCCAGATCTCCTTTGAGGAAACGAAATTCATTACAAACATAAAACTGGCGCCATGTGAGCTAGAAGGGACTCATGGAAAAATCAAGCGAGTTGAAAAATGTAAGTATCTTGGTGAATGGATAGAACTTAAAATGTCCGAAAAATAAGCCTTTGCTTCACGCATGAATAAAATGGAAATGGCTTACCTTCTGACTAAAAGTATCTATAACAAAAGATCTATATCTCTGAATGCAAAAATCAAACACTATTGCACTGTCATCCGGCCAGAGGCTCTATATGCAACGGAATGTCTCGCCATGAACAAAAAGGCATGATGGAGAAATTGGAGGCCAAGGAAAGAAAGATTTTGAGAAAAATCTTAGGTCCAGTCAAAGACAACGGCGAGTTTAGGAGACGGCACAACCAGGAGTTGTACTCGGATGTGGAGAAAATAACCGATGTGATGCGAAAAAGAAGGATTACTTTTTATGGACACATGGCTCGAATGAAGTCAACACGGTTAACGAACCGCATTTTCACTTTCCTCCAAGAGAAAAAGGCAAAGGGTGCATGGTTCAGTGAGGTACAGAAAGATCTGCAGGAGATTGGGATCTCATTTGAAGATATCCAGGAGCGTGTCCCACTTAAGAAAAATCTCCAAGAACATCAGAGTTTCCCACCAAAGCCGAAGATGAAAACTGGAAAGGCATGGACGGAAGAGCGAAAGGAGCAACACCGTATACGAATGAAGGAATACTGGACCAACATTAAAGCTCAAGGGAAACAGTTGAAATGACGTGCTCCTTAGTTGGCCGAAACGAAATAATAATAATAATAATAATAATAATAATAATAATAATAATAATAATACTGGCATGTGTCCTCCGGAGGGACTCTGGTGCAGATCTTTTGAGTTGGCTCCTATGGACGATCTGCAAGCCTGTGAGTATGGGCCCTACCTAGGATAAATTATAATATTGAAGGTGCCACAAACTTCCCGGTATACAGAAATTAACTAGCGAAGGAGAAAATACCCGAGCCGGCAGGCAATCGAATCCTAGACTCCTTCGAGCAAAGGCCAGAATTCTGACAAGTTAGCCACGGAGCCAAACATGTAAACCACTAACCATCCGTTCGACCGATTTGTGCAACCGTGCACCATCTAACAATGGGATTACAAAATAGCGTATACACCAGTTGCAACGTACTCCGTTCATTTGTTCCTGACCAGTAAAATAGGGAAGCTTTTTTTTTTTTTACTTGCCCTCGCATAATGATAAGAAATTTACAGAGTTTAGTGCAATTTGTAGCTAACGTTGACACTTAAATTAATTATAGAATGAAACAAGGGCACCCTTCTATTGGAATGTATGTAATCAGCCTGAAAGCCGGTTTTATCCTCAACAGCCCCTTTATATTGTACCCGAACGGCCTGGGCCTCGTGTCATAATTCGGTGTAACAAAGGAATATTATAATATGACGCTGACATATAGTTTCATGGCCGAGAGCTGTTAGCTGTGACGAAATATTCACTACCCTCAAATAGTTATAGAAGCAGACGACTGTCTCCATCAGTAAGTTCCACTCTTTAACAATAGAATATTGGTAATTCTTGACGTTAAAAGCATTGCTAGTTAAGAGCTTACGTCTTGAGGGATTGGTACGGCAGATAAACTAATATTAGAGGGAGCCACGTGACCATTTATTGCCAGGAGGAAAGAAGCACTGAAAATCCCGCTCTACTCAATCCCGTCACGTACACCAGAAATGCTCCTGGCCTCGGGGCTTATTCACAACAAGGCGACAGAACCTTCTCCCAGGGATCTAATCAAACTCACCCCCGCTCCGAGAACTGGTCCAAAAATTTTGTTGCGCCGTCAGAAATGTACAGTAATGGCACCTGAGATTCTGCGAGGGTGTAATCTACCTAACTTCACTATTAATGGCAAATAAATTATGCTGTTTACGGAATCATAACCATGGGAATTTTCGACGGTCATCACCATAAAATCTGCAGTAACTTTAATAATTTAAGGTTTACCTTCTGAGAATCAATACGAGCTATTTCCTGATTGGCTAGGCACAGATTACGTCGATACCGAAACTGAAATCCTCGCGTAAGGGCTAGGACACGAATTTGATCATAGCTTTTGATCCAGTGATCGATTATGGATCAAACTACATCGTAAATTTCAAAATCAGGTATCATTAGATTGGACCACGCTTCGATACTGGCTCAGTCTTCAAACGTCGACATGGAAAACATGTCTCTTTCTCCGACATCGCCTCGGGTGAACCCGGAAAAGTCGCAAAAGTAATATTTAAGCAGCCCAACGACTTCAACCACCACTACTTCTGAACAGTGAGTCGCGGGATGAATCCATGTTTATCAACGAACCACTACTCGCGCCATAACTAAAAGCAGTACTAAAGTATTCGGAGTGACAGTGAACTTTTCAGTATGGGGTAGTAGTATACTTTCACCCACTGGGTGGTGTCACCTTAGGTACTATTTACTGGTAGACGCCAGGTGCATAAATTACATAGACAGTGTACGTCAAATACAAGTAGAGACTCAGCCTGCGTCTACTATTCATAACCACCATCGTTAACATTTTTTGGGGATATAAAATCACACCCTTAAGATCAGTCGTGGAGATTAACCTCAAAGAAACAAGTGAAGTGTTGTATGGGGTCAATTAATTAACATGCAGTTTGATAAATATTTAGATCGTACTGTTGTCGTCGAGGGAATAGAATCAGTTTTGAAATATATTAATAATAATTGAGGAAAATATCGTTTAGATATCGCTGAGCTGAGTGGCTCAGGCGATTGAAGCGCTGGCTTTCTGACCCCAACTTCGCAGATTCGATCCTGGCTCAGTCCGGTGGTATTTGAAGGTGCTCAAATACGTCATCCTCGTATCGGTAGATTTACAGGCTCGTAAAAGAACTCCTAGGGACTAAATTCCGGCACCTCCTCGACTCCTAAAACCGTACAAGTAGTTCGTCAGACGTAAATCCAATAAAATTAATTATTGCTTTGATACAAGAGTGGGAGAAAAATCCACACATCAGAAAGATTAATAAAGAAGCTACGAATTAAATATACGAGATAAGTAAGTAGTATATAAGCTTTTTTTACAATTTGCTCTACGTTGTACCGACACAGATAGGTCTTATGGCGACGATACGATAGAAAAGGCCAAGGGGTGGGAAGGAATCGGCCGTGGCCTTAATTAAGGTACAGCCCCAGTATTTGCCTCGTGTGAAATGGGAAACCTCGGAAAACCATCTTCAGGATTCTCGACAATTGGACACGAACCCACCGTCTCCCGGATGCAAGCTCACAGCTGCGCGCCCCTAACCGCAAGGCCAACTTGCCCGGTAGTACATACGCGTACGTGTGACTGGAAATAGTGAATTATCGGCCCACGAGACGTATACGAATTAATACTGAATTACGGAGTGTACATGGGATCACAACCCAGGACGGTACAAATGAACAAGGACAACTGCTTTAAAGGTTGTTTTGAAGTACCACGACCCAAAAGATGGGAGAGGTTAATTTCGCGTATGAGTTACAGTGTGGTGGAATATTATTACGTATTAAACGAAGTTAAACAGAGTCAATAATAATGAAAAATCCTCGGTTTATTTCCAGTCATTCGACCGGGTCAGGAATGAAATGAATGAAGCCTCAATCTAGCTGTGAGGATAGGAATTGTGCCGGCTGCCGAAGCCTGTCGCACTCCTCTGGGGCAATGATTAATGACTGACAGATGAAACGAAATTATATTGGAAAGTGTCGATGGAATGAAAGATGACAGGGAAAAACCGGTGTATCCGGGGAAAAAACTGTCCCGCCTCCGCTTTGTCCAGCACAAATCTCACATGGAGTGACCGGGATTTGAACCACGGAACCCAGCGGTGAGAGGCCGGTGCGCTGCCGCCTGCACCACGGAGGAAATAATAATAATAATAATAATAATAATAATGATAATAATAATAATAATAAAGGTGGTGGTTGCCGTGAGTCACGCTCTTTAGATGGCAAGAAGAGGCTTCTCTAGGGAGCCGAGGTTTATAAAGCCTTGTGATTCAGACCACTGCTGGTGAATGTCGTAATCATGTGAGGTTCCAGAGACATCTTCCTAGAACTCTATGTGTTGAACAGGTGATGTAGGCCTAAATAGTGAGGTAAGATTTATTCAGAGGAGCTGATACTGAGATGCTCATACATCTGGACGGTTAGGCTAGCGTCCCTCCATCGAATCACGCATTTCTTAGATGGGATCTCAGGCTATATACACATGTGTAAACAGTCCTCGACCCCAGTGAAAAATGAAATGGCGTATGGCTTTTAGTGCCGGGAGGTCCCAGGACGGGTTCGGCTCGCCAGGTGCAGGTCTTTTGATTTGACACCCGTAGGCGACCTGCGCGTCGTGATGAGGATGAATTTATGATGAAGACAACACATAACCCCAGCCCCCGTGCCAGGGAAATTAACCAATGATGGTTAAAATTCCCGACCCCGCCGGGAATCGAACCCGGGACCTCTGTGACCAAAGACCAGCACGCTAACCATTTAGCCATGGAGCCTGACTCGACCCCAGTTAGTCATTGCTACAGCCGTCAGAATGATGTGACTGATATTATATGGTTTTGTATGTAATTCAGGTGTATTTATAAATGTGTTACAACAGTTCAACAAAGTAATTCATCTTGCATTGTCTAAATTGAATACATTGGTCCTTTGTGCATTTCAAAAGGAAACAGTTCAATTCTCTCCTTCTTTAGTTGGTTTTGCCCATGGTGAGCGATCACTTTATCTTCCCAATCCTATTGTGGAGCCTCGCATCTGAGCCCCTTCGATTTAACAATGGATGAGCCCTTCGCCCTGTAAATTTTGCATGCCTCGTTCATCCCTGTAGTATTACTTGAGCGCCCCGTTAGAATATATAGTTTGATTTTAGAGTTTTAGATATGTACAGAACGCCCTTGAGATAATGCTAGTCTGGGAATCAGGTGTGAGCGGGTACATTACACTGTCATAGATGGCATAGGCGTCACTGAAGGGACGTACGGAGTGAGTCCAACGTTTAGATCATACTGTTATCGTCGAGGGAATAAAATCAGTCTTCAAATCTATGAAGAATAATTGAGGGAAGTATTGCTTTTATGCAGCCTCGCTTAGCCAGAAGTTGATATTACAGTCAGTCAGCCAGTCCACTAAAATGCACGCACGACCGTACCTATGAGTGACATTTTCACGCAGAGTGGGCTTCGGCTGGTCCGACGGCTATGCACTCCGACCCACAAACCGCCGGCTGTCCTGAGAATGGTTTTCCGTGGTTTTCCATTCTCCTGCACTAAGGCGAATCCCGGGACAGTTCCTAGTAGAGGTGTGATAAACGGTAATTTTTGTGTGACTGCTACATCTGTCACTGCTACAATGAAGTAACTGTGAAAAGTAACAGTTAAAAATAACGTCCAACGTTACTCACTTTTCAATTGCTCACAACCTGGTCACGGCTTCAAGCTTGTCTCCTTAGAGCTGTGTTGTGAAGTCCCATTCATTCAGTCGCACATGCGCGCACGCATCGCTACACTGTTGAAGGTCGGTGCAGCAAAACACGCATTCCTATTTGCTACAAAGTTAACGAGAGGCGGGCAACGGATGAAATGAGAAGGCAACATTGCGTCTATTCTGAAATATAGAGGAGTGAGTTTGACAATGCCCCGATCAAGGATAGAAGTCATGAAAACATGATGATCTGTCTGCCAAACCTCGACACAAACCTGTACAAGAGATTAAGTCAAATGAAGTAATGGTGTTATCTATAATATCAGTACGGAAAGTTAGCATACTATTTATTTATGGTACAAGAAAAATTATACCGGTGAAACTTATAATAGTAATATAATGTAGGTAGCCCTGCGTGATGTCTGAGTTAACGATTACCCCTGAGCAGTTGAATACAGTAGCCACAGAAAGTATTCGTACACTACTAGATAATTCAAACCCTTGCCGAAGTCTGTGTTCAAACACAGTCTTAATACTTTGTATGCATGCCTTTAGCTTTGATGACCTGTTCCAGACGTCTTGGCATTGAGTTAACTAAACGTTTGGTGTACTCTTCAGATATGTTGGACCATGCACCTGGGAGTATCTGTTTAAGATGTTCTTTACTAGTAGGATGGCGTTTTTGCACTTCTTTGCCTAGATGATCCCACAGGTTCTGTATGGCATTGAGATCTGGACTGTGCGGTGGAGTGAGAAGTCTTCTTGGGGCATTGTACAACAGCCATTTACGGGTTAACATGGCACAATGCTTAGGATCATTGTCCTGTTGGAAGTAGATGACTCCTTCCAGATGAAGCTTGTATGCACTGCTGCTTAAATTATGGCGCAACACATCTATGTACTTCCTTTCATCCATAATGCCATCAATAGATACCAGGTTTCCCACTCCATTCGCAGCCATGCAGCCCCAAACCATCACACTCGCTCCTCCGTGTTTTACCGTGGGGATTATATGTTGAGGTTCAAGTTCGGTGTTTGGCTTTCGCCATACCTTCCTGCTCCTACCAGTTCCAAACTGTGAAAACTTCGCTTCATCAGAAAAAATAACGGAGTTCCAAAAGTCCATTGTCTTTTCACAACACTATTTCGCGAACTGTAGGCGCTTCTGCCTATTTCTTTCACTTATAAGTGGCTTCTTTCGTGGACATCTACTACGGGAGCTTGCACTGTGCAATACTTTCCTTATAGTTCGCACACTCACCGTTGTGTTGGACCTTGAAGCGAGGTCTTGCCGATGGATGCAGCACTTGGAAACGGTTCCTTTCGTGTCGAATGCACAATAATGCGTCGCTCCCGTACTGTCAGCACTTTTGGACGACCAGATCTGGTTTTGTTTTCTGTTTGTCCGCTGTGCTTGTATTTATTAACTATTGAACTCACCGTAGTAAAGCTAATGTCCAGCTGTTTTCCAATCTGACGATAACTTTTACCTTGTTTATACAGTTAACACCATATTCTCTCGTTGACTCACTGGAAGTTCTCTCTTCTTTCGCCCCATACTGAATAATCTTGTGGCAACGACAGCACAATGATGACTGAAGAGATAACAACCCCTTCTGCAGGCACAGCGGCATAAACCTGTGCGACAACTGGTTTAACCAATCACAAAGACAGTACATCAGCACTGTACGAATACTTTCTTGGCGGTACGTTCTGCCGTCTATATACAGTATCGTGCCGATCATGTTATATTTTTAAACGATCGGTATGTTCAGCGTGTATATCTGATGTCTATCGTTATGCCGTTTTATCAATCTAACTTCAGCTCGTATGCCGTCATGACATCACATTCCATAGGTGTACGAATACTTTCTGTGGCCACTGTATGTCATAATTTTAGTTTCCAGATGACAGGTAACTTAAGCAAATACACTATAGAATATGTATTTGGCTTAAAAGCAATATCCTACGGAAGCGCTCTCACAAGGAAGACATGCGTACTATCTGAACTCTGAAGGTCACATTCTTTGTCTATAAGCTGCTACTAGTGACAGTTCTCACTTCCCAGTTACTGTTTTCACTAGTACGTTATTCTGTTGTCGTTACTCGGTAACCTGTTATTTTTTGTCCTCGTTATATTTGTAACAGTGACAGGCATGTAACTGTAACAAATTAACTGCTACGTTATTTACTAGCCATCTCTAGTTCCTAGTATAGGCCACGGCCATCAACCCTCTCACCTTCTCCGCACACCTCCTTCTCGGTAAAAAATTTCCTGGCCTGAGAGAAGGCGTCACCATCTAAGAGGTCCGCCTCCCCGTTCAGGTTAGGAATGAAAACATTCTAGTAGTAGTAGTCCATTCTCAACGGGGACCGTTTGCATAAGGAATGGCATTACTGGCATTGCTTATACCTCAGTCACTTCCATATTGTTACAGCCAAGCTTGAGGATGAGAGAGGTCAATGAAAGTAACAAGTTTCTTGTAGCCTAAACTCGTCAGGAAAGGCTACAGTGTACACAAACCTCCGTGTATTAACTGGCCAATAATTTTTTTTACAATAACGTGCTCTTCCTTTTCCGTCGTAGGGAGATGGGCGGAGCCGTTGTAGCAGAGTAGCTTAATTACTGGCTATTCACGAGAGCGGTCGCTATTCAAACCCTTTCCTGTCCATGAGGATTTTTTCAAGCGAGAAGACACACTCCCTAGGTTCGCATTCCACGTAAAACTCACAAGGATGAATTTTAACCATCATTGGTTAATTTCATAGCCATAAACATGATAACAAATGTTACCTAAAACTACAAGTTCATTTGTTTCAGTTTTCATCGTACTTCCGCATGAGGGCTTAGAAATTATCTCTATTATTTCGACGTAGGTCTAGGCCAAAACGCGTCTTTTATTTCGGAACAAGTATTCTTGTCAGTGAGCATTACAAAACATGAAATTTAATAATCGAAATAATTTCAAGACAGCAATGTTTGACATGAACACCTTGTGAACAAAATTATTTTCATTAAGTTCTACAAGTATATGATGAAAACATCAAATAGAGATCTGAAAAATGATGGTGCAAAGAAGTGCGATACGTTTCTTTCTCTCATTAAATTTTGACAATAAATAGCGTCAAAATTATTAAAAAGGGATTCGCGAGGGTTGATGGATTCATCAGAATTCTAAATAGGTCAAATTCACCATTTAAATTTTTTTTCGTGTGGCCTTCGGAGAGGCCTAGTTCAGGTCTGTCGATGCCATAGGCGACCTGGCCCTCTGTGATGATGGAGTCCTGCCTGTAATGAATGCTAATGCTGAAGACGCCACACACACACCAGTCCCCGAGCCATAGGAATTAACCAACGAAGGTTAAAATACCCGACACGGCCGTGAATCGGACCCAGGACCCCTTGAACCTAAGCCTAGCATGCTCACCATTTAGCCATGGAGCCGGACAAAAACACCAATGCCAATTGTGGAAAGGCTTATCATGACCGTCTCAAAATTTGAGGCAGCCAAGCGTCGTTAGGCGAACCGAATCTGTCTACAGCTCCACTGGTTGAAACATTTCAAACAAACACTAACTATTTCGACGTCCGGCTCCATGACTAAATGGTTAGTGTGCTGGCCTTTGGTCGCAGGGGTCCCGGGTTCGATTCCCGGCAGGGTCGGGAATTTTAACCATCATTGGTTAATTTCGCTGGCACAGGGGCTGGATGTAAGTGTCCTCTTCATCATCACTTCATCCTCATCACGACGCACAGGTCGCCTACGGGAGTCAAATCATAAGACCTGCACCTGGCGAGACGAAGTTGTCCTTGGACACTCCCGGCACTAAATGCTATACGCCATTTTATTTTTTAATTTCAACAATACTTATCACGCCATAATTATTCTAAATTAACACCTGCCCACGACACAGCCCATTTCGAATCTTTCTATTTTGTGTGTGTCAGAAATTGTACTATGAGTCTGAATTGCTTAAACACCAGTTTTATTGGACAACTCGTTCAACAACCCATAGATTATGAGACCTTCATTTTTATCTGATTCTTATGCTGATTTTGAACTAGTATGTTCGGCTCGGAGAGCTTTGCTTTAGACATCCATTTTCCTTTAGTGATATTGTTCTACAGCTTCCTCGGTGTACTCCTATGCACTGTATAATTTCCTGAGGGAGAACACACAGCGCACGACCACCTGCTCTCTTTGTAGAAGTCGGCTTTCCGTCGCCACCAAACTTGCATTTTAAAAGATACGCTTACTGCGGTCGCACTACCGCTACTGTTCTCGAGCCCTGCGTCTCTGAAGGGACTGAGGACGCATTCCCGGTGTCAAATGTGCATTCTGTAAAAGAATTTCTGTATAAACTCGGTTTGTATTAATAGTTCTTCTGATCACACTTGGCCAGATAATAATAATAATAATAATAATAATAATAATAATAATAATAATAATAATAATAATAATAATAATAATAATGTTACAACACTGTCGTCAAGCTGGCATCTCTCTACGCGTCAGAATGCCTTATCCTCCCTCAGAAATGTGCCCCTCTCAGTTAGAGCAATAAAGAGAGAAAAATTATCTACAACGTATTTGGCCCAAACGACGAAAAAGAGATCTACATAAGAAAATCCAGACCGTACGCTTACTCTAAGGTAGAGGAGACCACTGACACAAAGCACAAACGCAGGACTCGCTCCTACGATCACCTACGATGCATGGACGACAAAACGCGTTTTTAACAATTTTGACTCAAAAATGAAAAGTGAATAAACGCCGGTACGTATAATAAAACTTATCGTGGTCCCTAGTTCACCAATTGGCGAATAATAATAATAACAATAATAATCAACGATAACAATAATTTCATGTGGTTATTACTAAATTGGTGCAGACCTTGTCTGTTCAGGCTTCCGGCGAGTTTAGGCACGTCTCTTGTGTATGGAAAAGTGAGTGTGACTTCCAGGCACATCGCGGGCAACACAAAACGCCCGGGGATTTGACGGTGTACGATTAAATTCCGTCGCTCCGTCCCTGTCAGGTATCGAACACGGGGCCCAGAGGACTGAACCCACAACACTGACCATGAAGCCGGATATAATAATAATAATAATAATAATAATAATAATAATAATAATAATAATAATAATAATAATAATAGCTTCTACAACTTGTATACAATACATTTAAGTTCTGATATAAATACCCTGTCTAAACGAGTCGTATCATCTATACAATGGTAGATGTGAGTGCTTCCAGCTAATTCTGGCATTATTATTTTGACTGAGGTACTGCGTTGCGATAGGCCTAACAGAGTTTACAGGTTTTCACTGACAGAGGAGACAGAGTGTCTTGCACTGTGGCGTTAAGGGTAGGATTCCAGTATTTATTACCGAGCAACCTGGCTGCGTGCTTCGGGCCGTGTAATTCTTGACTTACATTCAGGAAATGTCGGGTTTGAAACCCACTGTCGGCAGCCCTGAAAATGGTTTTTCCTACGTTTCCTATTTTCAAACCAGATCAATGGTGAGGTCAAAGGCACCATCTCCCGAATGCACGCGTTCAGCTATAAAACTCATTCCACGAAGCTAACTTGCTGAATTTTAATAATTAATAATAGTCTATTCTTTTCCTACTGCTTTTTCCCAGACCTGTAGGATCTCACATGTGGATTTGGCCGTGTTTTACGGTCGAATGCCCTTCCTGACCCCAACTCTATATGGAGGGATGTAATCTCAAATTGCGTGTCTCTGGGGTGGTTGGTAGTGTGGTATGTTGCCTGAATATGAAGAGGAGAGTGTTGGGACGGACACAAACACCCAGTCCCCAAGTCATAAGAATTAATCAGAAGCGATTAACATCCCTGACCCGGCCGAGAATCGAACCCGTGACCCTCTGAATCGCAGACCGGTACGCTGACCATTTAGACAACGAGTCGGACTATTAATAATAGTCTATTATTATTTAATAAATGATGTGGCTAGCTGCGTGACGATCTATACTGTTACCTCATACACTAAAATTGTCGGTATCGAATCTCTTCGGGTGAATAATAATAATAATAATAATAATAATAATAATAATAATAATAATAATAATAATAATAATAATAATAATAATAATAATAAATAATCATTGTACACTTCATCTGGTGCAAGCAAGAAAACCAACAGGTTTAAGTGCCTGGGAGAATGGCTTGAACTCGATCTTTCCGAAGGAGTAGCATTATCAACTCGAGTTAATAAGCTAGAACTGGCATACCAACTGACCAAGAACACTTAGAAGAAAACGTGTCTGTCCCGAAACACTAAAATGAAGCACTACCTGGCAGTCATCCGCCCTGAAGCCTTATATGTTTCAGAATTACTAATATTCAACAGAAAGTGACTTACGGACAAACTCGAAATCTAGGAGAGAAAAATATCGAGGAAGATACTAGGACCAGTCAAGGGAAGGAAATAATACAAAAGGCGATCCAACAAAGAGCTCTACAGATATTGCGAAAAAATAACGGACGTGGCCAGGAAGAGACGCCTAGCATTCTTGGACACGTCTACAGGATGCATCATGCCAGACTGACCAACCAGCTTCTCATTCACTGGCAAATGACGAAAACCAAGTCACCATGGTTGACGGAAGTAAACAAAGATCTACAGGAAATGGGAGGAACAGAAAGAGACTTAAAAGACTGGACATCTTTCAGCAGGATGCTTAAACAAAAGGTTTCAGGACAAACCAGCAAGAAGGAAGAGAGGTACCCTCTGGACAAAGGAGGGGAAAGAACAACACAGACAGAGGATGCGCAATTAGTGGGCAAACATCAAAACACACCCCAAACGGAATAGTTGAATATCGTGGTCCTTAGTCGGCCTATGCGCAAGAGGAAGGAAGGAAAACTCGTATGGCCTCAGCTACCTTTTTGCAGAATTTTTTTACATGATGCCATTTTAAATGCCTGCATGTAAATTTCGATCTTACGTTTTACTCCATCTGATTGTAAAGAAACAGGAAATCTCTTGGGCTCTTTGCGGCTGAGCTTTTTTTTTTTTTTTGCTACGGGTTTTACGTCGCGCCGACACAGATAGGTCTTATGGCGACGATGGGATAGGAAAGGCCTAGGAGTTGGAAGGAAGCGGCCGTGGCCTTAATTAAGGTACAGCCCCAGCATTTGCCTGGTGTGAAAATGGGAAACCACGGAAAACCATTTTCAGGGCTGCCGATAGTGGGATTCGAACCTACTATCTCCCGGATGCAAGCTCACAGCCGCGCGCCTCTACGCGCACGGCCAACTCGCCCGGTGGCTGAGCTTTAATTAATTTTTTCCGGGTAAACTTAAAATAATTCACCGAAGATCTTCTACTTACTGATATCGTGCGATATGCAATGCCGAATTCTCTCTTCTCCGCCCTTCAAAAATTCGACTAACTCTACCTCAGTCAGGTTTGAACAGGTGATCGAGAGACCGGCAGGCCAACACTCTTCAACTTATACTCAGAGGGAGCTATTTCGCCGTAGAGGTGTTTATGTGAGAGACTTATGCAGGCAGGTTCACTGACGCATTCAAGCGACCCTTTTAAGTATACTTCGGCATTCGAGCGTTTCTTGGAAATCTACGATAATTACAGAGAAGTTTAATGCAGATTATTATTATTATTATTATTATTATTATTATTATTATTATTATTATTATTATTATTATTATTATGTAATAACTTACAAAATGTGACCCTTGTAGAGTTCTACTTGCGAAGAATGAATCTCGATCTGTAAGCGAATTTACTGCGTAAAATCGTTAATCGATATTTACTTGATTGGTAGTCTCGTAAACCCATTAGTGCAGTCATCACGACAAGACTCGTTAGGTCGGCACTGTGGATATTGGCCGGCGGTGGCAGCTCAGACAGTCAAGAGAACAGCACCATGGAGATTACATGTTGATGATTTACTCAATCGCTCTATGCCTTCCTACAGCTCACTCATGTTTTATCTTTCAAAGAGCTATTTCCCCATGTGAAATTTCAAATAAGTACTTTAATGCATTAATTCTACACAAGACAAACTTGTTGCGGTAATTACACTTTTATTTATGTTTTGCCAGTGGTTTACTGCCGGCTTAGATAGTGCCTCGCTTGAAAATGGTAAAACATGGAAAAACATATTCTGGGCTAGCACCGGTAGGATTTGCGCTCACCAACCCCCGAATGGAAGCTCGTAACTGCAGGATCTGAACCGCGTAGCCAACTCGCTCTTTCACAACTACTCTGTTGAAGATGCTTACAACAACAATTGTCATTTTCTAGCATACTAGTCTATGGAAACTACTGGTCATCAGATATTACATTGAATCCCTTTAACACTGGGCGAGTTGGCCGTGCGCGTAGAGGCGCGCGGCTGTGAGCTTGCATCCGGGAGATAGTAGGTTCGAATCCCACTATCGGCAGCCCTGAAAATGGTTTTCCGTGGTTTCCCATTTTCACACCAGGCAAATCCTGGGGCTGTACCTTAATTAAGGCCACGGCCGCTTCCTTCCAACTCCTAGGCCTTTCCTATCCCATCGTCGCCATAAGACCTACCTGTGTCGGTGCGACGTAAAGCCCCTAGCAAGAAGGAGAAGAATCCCTTTAACGAGGCGAGTAGGCCGTGCGGTTAGAGGCGTGCAGCTGTGAGCTTGCATCCGGGAGATAGTGGGTTCAAACCCGACTCTCGGGAGCCCTGAAAATGGTTTTCCGTGGTTTCCCATTTTCACATCAGGCTGTACCTGGCCGCTTCCTTCCCATTCCTACGTATGTACCCTATCCCATCGTCGCCATAAGACTTATCTGTGTTGGTGCGACGTAAAGAAAATTCCTTTAATGGCGGTCCAAATAGAAGATCGTATTCACCTGTGAAATCTGCGTGTAGAATTAGGAAAACTCGAGACGACAATGTCTGCCCATGATAGCTGGTGTCATATAGTTTTCATTATTTAGCCAAGAAAAAGATATAGGTTACCGCAAAATTATTTGCATTACTTACCCAAGGAAAAGATATAGGTTACCGCATAATTAAACATCTCGCGAATATGGAGGAATGAAACGATAAAAGGAGGGCAGTATGAAGACGTAGAAATTCACAAGGCAGCGATGGCTGAGGAAACATTCATAGCATAAAGTGGCTTGGCAAGGATGCTATCAAAACTCTTCGAAACGTAGGGAGCAATGTTAAGGTGTACACAATCGAATCACATTATTATGAACACCTGCTAATATCTAGAGTAACGGCCCTTTGCAGCACGGTCAGCAGGTTGACGTGCTGGATGTGGCTCAGTCAGGAGCTGATAGGCTTCCGCGGGTATCTGGAGTCACTCTGTCAGCAGTACGTCCCCACAATTGTGGAAAGGTGCGTGGCAGAAGGGACAGACGGTGAACATGACGATCGAATTGGTACCACAGGCGTTCGAGTTGAGAAGGTGACTGTTTGAGGGCCAGGTAAGAAGCTTGAAGTCTTGATTGTGCTCTTTAGCTACGTGTGAAAATTTAAGCCGCGTGGCAAGCTGTATTATCGTGCTGGAAATTGCCATCCTCCCGAGTAGACAATCATCATGTACGGGTGGACATTACCGCCGAGGATAGATTCATTACTAAATCCGCCAACAGTGTCTTGTATTCGTTCATGTAGTGGTTGCAGGCTGTTGGTTCTTCGGACACACTTACATCCATCTGTTTAATGTAGCTGAAAGTGTGACTCTTCGGGGAAGGCTGACCGTTACCAATCAGCAACTGTCCAGTCATCATACTGTCGAGCAAATTCCAGTCGTTTTCGTATCTGTCCAGGAAATTGGACATGTCACGCTATTCGACCTTGACTCACACGTGCTGTCATTTGGTGAACTTTCTTCACCACGCGCCCGGAAATGTAAGTAAAATTGCACCTTAAACGTTCTTGGAGTTTCATTATTTTAAAATGTAGACTATAGAGGAAACAAAAGTAACTACCTATTTTTATTGTAGGGCGACGTTTGTTAAGGTTGAAGACATACAAACGCTGTTACAGGAATTATCTGATGAGAAGGAAGAATCTGATGGAACTGAACTTCGTGATTTTTCTGATGGTGAAGATGAAGTGGTAAATTGTTCAACATTGATCATGACAGTGAGAGTGAACATGAAGTTGATGTAGGCGTAGTTGGTAGCGATAATAATAATCGTATGGCCTCAGCTACCATGTGCAGACATTTCGATTTGACGCCATCTGGCTGTCTGTTCATCAATTTCGACGTTCAGTTTTACTCTAGGCCTACTAGATGGCAGACAGAGTAAACCGGATCTCTCTAAGGCGTCTATGGCTGAGATTTAATGAATTTTGTCGGGTAAATACCAAATGTGTCACCAGAGATCTTTTACATGCCGACATCGTACGACATGGAGCATCGAATGGACTTTTTTCCGCCCTTCAAAAATCCGACTACCTCTGCCGGGTTTGAACCCGCTATTTTGGGATCCGGAGGCCGAC
Source organism: Anabrus simplex (assembly GCF_040414725.1). Lineage (NCBI taxonomy): Eukaryota > Metazoa > Arthropoda > Insecta > Orthoptera > Tettigoniidae > Anabrus > Anabrus simplex. Next base: position 307,817,241 of record NC_090265.1, on the reverse strand, counting down.
ACTCTACCACGGATCCACAGAGGCAGCGATGAACACGACGAACTAGGGAGTTTTTCTTTGGGAAAGACGAAACAACCTGGTGCACCACTAGCTTTCCAAGGGCTACCTCTAGGATTGAAAATCTTCCGTTTCAACTCATGAATAAGTGGCTGGTTGAACGAGTTGATATAGGAACACTGCCTTCAGATATCCGAGAAGTGTTATCCCCATACCATCAGGAAGAAACATTAGAAGAAACAAATCGAGAGTGGACGATGCATTCACTATGAGTGGAAACAAAATTAAGTCACCACAATGAAGTGTAATCGGGGCATAACTTTGTGTGTAAATCATACTCTAAAAGGTGCATTAGATGTGTAAGCTGTGAGAATAATGATAATGATTAATGAAGATTGTTGGAAGTGTTTCAAGTTCTCATGAGTTTCATTTATTTCAATTTTATTTTCAGTCTTCTACCCATGAACATTTTTACCCTCCATTATTATATGTAATTTGTGTTGTAATTATTTTGTCTAAGTATTATAAAGCACATAAGGAGTAACAATATCAGTCGTGTAAGAGTTAGTACTTGTTAACCAGTTGCTAAGGCTAAGAAAAATGAATGGTGAACGAAATTCACCACGCGCCCGGCAATGTAATATGTATAGGTGCGCCCGCTTTAGGGTTAAATTTCCCTACATAATAAGTAAGTATATCATATGAACGCTTCTCTGTAGATAATGTTTGATGTTATTTTATTTTCTGGCATCAAGTAATATTGTCTTTCGGTTGATCCAACTCCAGATAAGCAAATATACATCTGTCCATGCGAAAAGCACTCCTTACACAAGTCGATTCCCACAAGTGAAGTATCAAAGTACCGCTTTTTCTTCCGACTTGATTTACAAATATTTAAATTTCAAACTGAAAAGTTATAGTTTTTGTAACGATCTGTTCGCAAATGTTTTAATTGTAAGGCCTGTGGATTGAATTCACTAATGTCTTACGAATCAATACGGTTATAGATTTCAGTCTATCGCCACCATGATCGCTGCTAACTAACCACCTTCTAAAAACATTTAAGCTCTTTGGGATCGATCGTGAAAGTACCAGCGTTTCGCCCGTAAGTATATCATATGAACGCTTCTCTGTAGATAATGTTTGATGTTATTTTATTTTCTGGCATCAAGTAATATTGTCTTTCGGTTGATCCAACTCCAGATAAGCAAATATACATCTGTCCATGCGAAAAGCACTCCTTACACAAGTCGATTCCCACAAGTGTGGCAGTGGGCTCATCAGTTGGATTGCTACAACTTTCAAAGACGCTGGCGGCTCGTGCGCCGTTGAGACACGACTGCAAGCCTCTGATGTAGGACAGTGAAGTGTCGGTGCACTAGGGGAAGCATGTGCCTCGACTTGTGTAAATGCCTGCCTATGGCCTTTATAGCAAAAATAATTTAATTTAATTTAATTTAATTTAATTTAATTTAATTTAATTTAATTTAATTTAATTTATTTTAATTTAATTTGCAATCGATGAAATTAAATTATGGTCTCCTTTTAGGAACCTTATTTTGGATACAATCTCTTCCTGTTTTCCTTGATAATACCATTATAATAGTTTCATCATGTATTTTCACATATGCAGTGAAGTGAAGTTTAAGTGAAAACTGTTATTTCACTAAGTGACATTTCTAAATAATCAGCTCGTTGTTCCCTTTTTCTGTGGAAATATCCATCTATTCTAGTACAATATGTAATTTTAGTGCCGGGCTGAGTAGCTCAGACGGTAGAGTGCTGGCTTTCTGAGCCCAACTTGGTAGGTTCGTTAAGTGCCGGACTGAGTAGCTCAGACGGTAGAGTGCTGGCCTTCTGAGCACAACATAGCAGGTACGTTAAGTGCCAGGCTGGGTAGCTCAGACGGTACAGTGCTTGCCTTCTGAGCACAAGTTGGCAGGTTCGTTAAGTGTCGGACTGAGTAGCTCAGACTGTAGAGTGCTCGCTTTCTGAGCCCAAGTTGGCAGGTTCGTTAAGTGCCGGACTGAGTAGCTAAGACGGTAGAGTGCTTGCCTTCTGAGCCCAATTTGGCAGGTTCGTTAAGTGCCAGGCTGGGTAGCTCAGACGGTAGAGTGCTTGCCTTCTGAGCCCAAGTTGGCAAGTTCGTTAAGTGTCGGACTGAGTAGTTCAGACGGTAGAGTGCTCGCCTTCTGAGCCCAAGTTGGCAGGTTCGTTAAGTGCCGGACTGAGTAGCTCAGACGGTAGAGTGCTGGCCTTCTGAGCCCAAGTTGGCAGGTAATTACGCAGATATTAAAGAATTAAACGTTAGGCGTTTCCCTAAAGTACCATTTCACTTATCGTGAATAAAATTATTTATAGCCTTGATTGTAGTGCCTCGTTCCCCGACTTAACATACCGATTTTCAAAAAATTCTCTTCAGTCATCACTCCGTCTTGTTTTATTCTTCAAGAGATCATCCTTTACGATTTTTTAATTTTTTTTATAATCATCTTCAAACATTTTCCTTGTCGATATGGACCGATGGACATTTGGTTTTTACACCTTAAAACAATCATGACGCCAGTGAAGACGACTGAACCATATTTACATGTTAGCAGTGCTCGGCGTTGATGTGGTCTAAGCGAAAGAAGTCTAAAATCACGAGTTCTATTATCATAGTCGGTACGGTAAAACTGTATGACATAAATGACCGGAAATTGTTTTCTCTCTAACTTTTGTTATGCAGTACAGTGCTTTTCGACAGGACCAATCCCATTTTTTTCGTATCATCCCCTCCCCAGAGAGTAAGTCGTATGTGTACCAAGTTTGGTTGAGAGCTATGCTGGAACATACTTTCATCCGTAATCTCGATCATTTTGGACTTAATATTTTCCACCCCTTCTCACCGCCGTGCCAGTGAGCCTTATCTTGGACTTAAATTTTATCTGGAGTGTGACTGTTCACCTCAGCGACCCCAAAAACTATGGATTCTACATTAAAATAGGTCGTTTTCTATTATTTGTATAATTCACCCCCTTCCCATCTCCATCCCAAGGAGTCCTATCATTGTCTTACACAACAGTATAACATTTTTTCCAGTTAGGAAGTCATATGTGTACCAATTTTTGTTGGCAGATATGCCCAAACGTACATGCATATCTCGCTGCTGTAAAATTCTGGAGCTGACGTTGCCATGGTTACGGCAGTTCATTTCTCTATCCGATTCCTAAAGCAGTGTAGTGTGGTGCCCATATCTCCATAACGGTTAGTTTTAGGGTCTTAAAACATGGCTTTCGGGCCCGTGGGCTTACCGATTTTTGTTATTTGCGTTAAGGGGCTCAAAATAAGCTTTGTCTGGTCCTTGTACGAGAAATTCGATATTTCGCCTATATTAAGGTAAGGTTAAGGTCCGAACCTCCGCAGAGGGGTGCCTGAGCCGGAGTTTACGTACGGTAGGGTGGCCAGTTCCTTTCCGCTCCTCCATTCCCTTACCCCCACCAACAGCGCGCGGTAACCCATCCAAATCGTGACCACACCCAATGCTGCTTAACTTCGGAGATCTCCGGTGTTACTACACGGCTACGGCCGTTTCGCCTATATTGGCTTATCATTTAATATCTCCCCCGTCGCCCCCCTCCCGAATTGTTTTAAAAATAAAATACAGCCCAAGAATCGGTACAGTAGTTCCTGAGATTAGTCATTACATACAAACAAAGTTTACCTCTCTATATATTAGTATAGAGCAGGCACCGTAAGTTGTTAATTTACATGAAATAATAATAAACACATTTTTGATATATACAACGACAATAGAATTGTAGGCTACGTAAATATTAAACCAAATATTAAACGAAGAATCAATTCTGACATGTTCAAGATACAAGATACACAAATTAATAAATTAAGAGTATCCTCGTTGACAAAACAAAGGTGTGGTGAAATAACTTAAAAGCTTTCCGATGAACACTTTTCTACATCCTGGGTATCGTTGTTTCGCTTCTTCTGAAAAGTAAACATTAAAAGCGGCTCATTTGTGTTCACTGATTTCCTGAGCCCTGCTGACGTTTGCTGACAATAGTTTGGCGAATGTTATGCTTGATGCTGCTGGCAGACACTATTTTCATTATTGCATTTGTACCAGTGGAAAACTGTTGTCCGATGTGGACAGTCTTTCCCCAGCACAGGAGTCATTTCCTCCAGGGACTGGTCAACAGTTAATCCACGAGCAAAATTGTAGCGGATAATTGCGCGATATTCACCTTTAGACAACACTGACATCTTAACTTACTTTCAATCCCACTGCTTGGTAACAAGTGATGTGAAGATCGTGCCTTGCTGTCTTCTAGACCGGTTTTCACCCCTTTTTTCATCCCTCACCTTAGCAGCGGTGTCCAGCCAACCGTGTTTGCGTATTGCAAAACTTTCCTAGGGCCCTTTGTATGTCTTTTAGCTGATATCAGAATCGAGATTAAACTTCCTATGTCTAGTCTTCCAAGGTGTTCTGTATTTTATGAACATGAGTCTAGATTGTGTAACAGACTTAGTGTGCTATATGTCGTACAATTAAGTAAAAGATTTTTGAGAAAATCAAAAACCCCATGGCGCAATAGCACCGAAGGGCCATGGCCTACCAAGCGACCGCTGCTCATCCCGAAGGCCTGCAGATTACAAGGTGTCGTGTGGTTAGCACGACGGATCCTTTCGGTCGTTATTGTTGGCTTTCAGGACCGGGTTGAAGAAATCAGCTTGATAATAATGAAGTTTCAGTAAGTTCTCTCCTCCAAGTCCCCTTAAGCACTCTGTGTACCTCTCATGAACTGTCCTCAGGAAAGATCCTGTGATATGACATACTTTGCACGATGCATTGACAAGGTTTAGAAGATAATGTTATCAGACGGAGTTTGAGAGGGGTGGTTACTACTACTAGTACTAGCGTGAATGGCTCAGACGATTGAGGCGCTGGCCTTCTGACCCCGATTTGGCAGGTTTGATGCTGGCTAAGTTCGGTGGTATTTGAAGATACTCAAATCCGTCAGCCTCATGTCGAGATTTGCTGGCACGCAAACGAACTCCTGTGGGACTAAATTCCGCCACCTCGGCGTCTCCGAAAACCGTAAAAGTGATTGGTTGGACCTACAGCCAATATTATTATTATTGTTATTATTATTATTATTATTATTATTATTATTATTATTATTATTATTATTATTATTATTATTATTATTATTATTATTATTGCTTCTACATGGTATATAAACATGTATTAACAAATTATGTTGTTTGTTGTCATGTAATATACGTAAGCGAGTGAAATGAAAACATAAAAAGTGTAGTAACTAATAGAGATGTAGTATATACTGTAATTTCGTGTGGCTATTTCTAGCCGAGTGAAGCCCTTGTAAGGCAGACCCTCCGATGAGGGTGGGCGGCATCTGCTGTGTAGGTAACTGCGTGTTATTGTGGTGGAGGATAGTGTTATGTGTGGTGTGTGAGTTGCAACGATGTTGGGGACAGTAAAAAAACACCCAGCCCCCGGGCCACTGGAATTAACCAATGAAGATTAAAATCCCCGACCCGGCCGGGAATCGAACCCAGGACCCCCTGAACCGAAGGCCAGTACGCTTACCCTTCAGCCAACGAGTCGGACAGAGATGTAGTGACATAGTAGTTCTTTCTGTTGGCAGTACTGCTACAAAGGTGTTAAATAATACCCTATAGGTGGTAGCACCTTGCAGAGAAGCAAGCGTTTCAAAACGCCAGTGTAACAATGGTCGCTCCATTTCAGTAATGCATGAAGGAGGAACTGCGGTCTGCTATTCAGTTTTTGAATAGTGAAGGCATGAAACGTATGGAAATTCATCGATGGATGACAATTCAGTATGGTGATGTATGTTTGTTAAGGTAGCAATATGATATTGTTCTGTCTCAAACTGCCTGTTTACCAGTTGTTATCATTCAAGACCTACATTTTGAGAGTCTTCCACATTGACCATGTTCTGTAGATACCACTCAAGGAAAAACTGGGATAAAAGACGTCCATTAGGATGAAGGTCGTGCACGAGTGGTGACGCAGACAACCAAAGGATTGTTTTTTCTATGGGGAGTTAGCACTTCATAAGTGCTGGGGGACTTGCATTGAACGGTGATAATGATACAGTTCTGTATCACTTTAGCTGGATAAAATAAATTGAAGAAAATATTGAAAATCTTCGTTTGACTTGCCTTTGTACAACTTTTGCTATATAAGGGCAACTTCTCGGCATTAACCCAATGTTCTTCTCTAATCTGTTGGTACAAGCAATGACTTCAGAAAATTGAAAGTAACTTATGTTTCAAACTTATCTACATCAAATAACAGATAAATATTTTCCATCGATATGCAGTCGTAAGTCGCTGTTCGCATATATGGTATTTACTCGGCTGATGTGGGAAGAGAATATACTGTTCAACATTAAATATTCTCAGTAAAATAAAAAGTAGTAAATGAATGAATACACGCAGTGATTAATTCATTTTATTTATATTTGACAGCAAATACAGCTGTCCGCAGGGGTCCAGAATGCCTACATTTATGTTACACAATTATTTACGTCAATAGTGATAATTTAAAGCTAATCATATGCAAACATGTATATTTAACAAAGAATGACATTGCACTTCCCTAAAATGTGTCATTGTTAAAATGCAATTAACAAGAGGAAACTGCTGAAAAGTGGGATGGTCGTTTAGAAAATTTTAAGGTTACTTAACCCAGAAGGAAGAAAGGGTGTGAGTTCGATTCTTTGTGAAGAAGTTGGAGAGTGGAAATTTTATCGTCTCGCTTTCTAAGAGCCCTTCGCGGCCATTTGAAATATCGTCGCTCGACCGGTAAAAGGTTGTATTCCACAAAGCTCTTGCTATCAATTATTCTCCTTAAGACTGGTCACGCCTCCCAGCCACGTATGGATATGCAGTCCATCAGAACAAATATTGTTGTGTTCATTTTCCTATGCCCATGTGTAAAGGAAAATGAACTTACAGTACCGTACTGTAGGAATGTACGTTTGCATTACGTATTTACGCACTCCTAGTGTACGATACATGTAAGGTTCATTTTCGTTTAATCGTCGACATAGGGAAACGAACACAACGGACATTGTTCTGATGGACTGCGTATCCATATGTGGCTGGGAGGCGTGACCAGTCTTAAGGAGAATAATGGATGGGAAGAGTATTGTGGGATACAAACTTTTACCGGTCGAGTGACGATATTATAACTTCTAACACCCAGAAAACTGTGTGTGTGGTTCTATCAAGAGCTGGTAAACATACTTAGCCATATGCATATTCTTCTGATGAACAGTAAAATACGTACAATTTGAGTTGCCTAATGCAGTGTTAAATTGGTGCTTTCTGTGGATTCCCATTTTCATACCAAGTAAACGTAAACCTTTCCAGTTCTAGACCTTTTCTGCCCCATCGTTGTCGAATTGAGTCAGCACGACGTTAAACACATAGCGGAAAAACAACAACGTCGATACATATATGCATACAGTAAATGAGTGATGGGATATCGTGTGGCCTTCAGAGAGGCCTGGTGCAGGTCTTTCCAGATGAAGTCCACAGGTTTTCTTTTCTTTCTACAATTTCCTTTACGTCGCATCAACAGAGATTGTTATTCGGCGACGATGGGATAGGGAAGAGGTAGGAGCGGGGAGGAAACGACCGTGGCCTTAATTAAGGCGTAAAAATGGGAAACCACGGTAAACAATTTTCAGGGCTGCCGTCAGTGGGGTTCGAACCAACTATCTACCGAATGCAAGTTCAAGCCACTTGGTCGGTCCCATAGCTTGTAATATGTATACACAACAATTTGTCATTTAAATATATATATTTAATATTCTGTATAATTCAATTATAGGGAGATTTATTATTGTAATTAGATTAAGATTTTAGGTCATATTAAAATTTATTTAAATATTTTTGCCCGGATCCATGGCTAGCGTGCCGTTTTTCGGTCAGAGTGGTTCTCGGGTTCGATTTCCGAACGGGTCGGGGATTTTAACCTTCGTTGGTTCGAAAGATCTGCACCAGGCCTCTTCCGAGTCCATACGCCATTATTATTAACTCTTGTTAAGCTGTATTTGAATTATTATTTTCTATTCAGTCACTCCTCAACTGGGCAAATGGTGTCCTACCGCCAACCACCCAGTGGGTAATTATTCAGCACAACTGGGTTTGTGCTGTCAAGCACAGTAACTTGCGGTAGATGTAACAAAGCGACAGAGAATGCAATGTAATTGAGTCAACTGACATTAATTTAAATTAATTTTATTTTATTTAAAACTAATAAATGTTTAAATCAGAAATAGCGTGCGATTATTTCATTATAATATGAATAATTTACTATTATTTCGCTGTTATGATCATTGTTTTAATATACAAAAGAAGGATTATCTAAAATATGTACAAATTATAGAGAAGCAGCTAGGCCTCTCTATAAACGAATGGGGCAACATTGCAATATTTAAAGGTTTTCTCAAAATTATTTTTATCTAGTGGACCATTCCATATTCATTATCTTCTAATAAATATTTCACTATTTCATTTCAGCCACGGAATCCAGTGTCTTCCTAATTCAACCCATGTTCGCGGAAGTCTCAATTGTTTTTCAGTGCTCACTGATATAATACAAGACGCATGTATTAGCAGAGAATACATAGGCCTACAAGACATGGTCAGTATCACGAAGGAAATACCCCGGGTACTCATAATGTGGCAGTAAACACCGTGCGAGCCCGCGTCGTTCAGAACAAATTGGAGCGCTCTATTGGTATTCAGAGAATCTACGAAAAGACGAGCAATACTCAAACTCATGTATAACTTACAGGAAAGGGTTTCTAAAACTCACCAATAGTTATCAGGTGTGATTAAAGGTAGCTTGACGCCTATTGACTGCTAGCGCTACTTACGAATAGAATTTCATAAACGCCTGACGGGGTCAAACCCAAAACGTGAGCAAGTGTTGTTGACGCCTTTAGGCGTCTAGCCTAGTCACGGGGTTAAACCAGGAAGTGAGATACAGGAAGTACTTGAGGACATCAAATCCAGTAATATGCCAGGCGAGTTGGCCGTGCGGTTAGCAGCGCACAGGTGTGAGCTCGCATCCGGGAGATCAGGCAAATGTTGGGGCTGTCCCTTAATTAAGTCCATGGCCGCTTCCCTCCCATTCCTAGGCCATTCATGTCCCATCGTCGCCATAAGACCTGTCTGTGTCGGTGCGATGTAAACAAACTTCATGTGCTCAGAGGAGGATTGTAAATAGATGTTCTGAATACTGACCGTTCAAATATTTTAAGTTGATGTAAACGCTACTGACCAGTTCTACAGGAAGTCACGTAGCATGATGTACACTGCTGCGCAAAACTTGAGGACGAGATAGATAAAGCAACATAACGTATCAACTACTCCGTGGAAATGAATGAAAGTGCGGTAACTTGTTGTCAGAGGTCAGCGCGACTCTAGTGCCAAATGGGTCTGGCCCCACAAAACGAGGCAGTCGAAGGAATGGTACAAGACGGTGTGAGTCAATCAGCGAGCCGTTACGGTGCACTGTTGTGGTGTTGTTCATTACATCATGGCTAATGAAGTGAGCTCGCAGTTGGGATCAACAGTATTCTGTAAGAAAGAAGTCGGGTCCTGGACGAAACTATTTTTATACCTGTCTATTAACAGACTATCTTTGATATACGGGAGTGAAAGCTGGGTGGAGTCAGAATATATTATTCATAAATTGTAAGTAACAGATATGAAATTATCAAGGTAAACAGATGAGAAAAATGGCAGGAGAGTATTCGAAATAAGGAGGAAAGAGGCTGAGTTAGGAATGAACACTGATGAAGCTGTATGCATAAACTGGCTTTGACTATGGGGTTATGTGAGACGACTGGAGAAGGATAGGTTACCTAGGAGGATAAGGGAAAAGTAGGAGGGAACAAGGACGACAATGGGTAAACCCAATTTGTAATGATTTAAAGATAGTAAAGTAAACTCGTGTCCTCATCCCGAGGTGGTGCAGCTCTTTTCAGGCACACCCCTGATGAAGGTGAGCTGCATGTACCTTCAACCACATGCCAGCCCTCCTGCCATTCTTAAATTTCTGACAGTACCGGGAATCGAACCCGGGCCTCCAAGGAAGGCAGCTAATAGTGCTAACCGTTACGCTACGCAGGCGGACAATTTAAAGATAAGACGTATGGACCTAGTTAAAAATGTAGATTTGTGAAGAAGCTTGCAGATTGTACGCGGGAAATGTTTACGGGCTATGCATCTAACAGAATAGTTTATCTCGGAATATTTTCCATATTTTGACTGAAAGTGTATATGTAGTAGAATAACTGGACTCGTCAGTTATCCTATCGTTTTTCACCTTGTTAGGTTCCTGTGTGCTTATGGTATTTAGAGAACGATTTACAGGATAGATCAAAGTGCGGAAACGGAATAGGAAACGTAATCTTTGAATTGTACACATAAAATATTTACCTTCTCAAACAAGGAATGTTTGCAAAGCTGCTCTGTTCTCGTCATGCATATTTTAACAGCCCCTCTGGATACAATGAACATTTTATTTCAATAAGGCTTATCCGAAAAGCGACACACACTCCAAATATACACGCTATGGCTCAAGTGAAGGGATATGCAAAAATTCTTCCCTGTATAAGTAAGTTATAAGAAAATGTTTATGATGTATGTAAGTATGAATGTATGTATTATCTGCGCACTTTTTAACGATACGAAGTAGATTCATACCCTAGTGCTGAATCGGTCGACTTCGGTTATCTCTGAGATTCGTATTGGCAACCTTTGAAACACAAACTAAGAATCGCTTATCATCGCTGTGTGACATCTGGCGTACAATTTAAGTACTCGTACTGTTGTTGTTTACACAGCAAAGCCAAAGTATAGAATTCATGCTAGGAACACGTTTCGCATCGAAAAACTATTGTGTGTGTGTGTGTGTGTGTGTGTGTGTGTGTGTGTGTGTGACATAGTTGTTGGCGTAAGGTAATAAAGGTTTAGAAAATTCATGTGGATCGATCATATTATCGATTTAATTCAGATTTCATTTCCATCCAGTTGGCAGTATTAGCGGAACCGGCAGTGCTCCCTCCTTACTCCTCAAGCGAGTACAAGAATCTATCACTAAAAAGTTCGCGTACGATATATATGTATGTATGGTGTTAGGCGGATGATTTTGCTTCCAGGTTTTACGGTTTAAATGCTGTGTCCATGTCAACGGTCGACCAATCATTTTCTTATAACTTACTTATACAGGGAAGAATTTTTGCATATCCCTTCACTTGAGCCATAGCGTGTATATTTGGAGTGTGTGTCGCTTTTAGGATAAGCCTTATTGAAATAAAATGTTCATTGTATCCAGAGGGGCTGTTAAAATATGCATGACGAGAACAGAGCAGCTTTGCAAACATTCCTTGTTTGAGAAGGTAAATATTTTATGTGTACAATTCAAAGATTACGTTTCCTATTCCGTTTCCGCACTTTGATCTATCCTGTAAATCGTTCTCTAAATCCCATAAGCACACAAGAACCTAACAAGGTGAAAAACGATAGGATAACTGATGAGTCCAGTTATTCTACTACATATACACTTTCAGTCAAAATATGGAAAATATTCCGAGATAAACTATTCTGTTAGATGCATAGCCCGTAAATAGACCAACAGTCATTATTCTTCTCTACTCTTCCTCTCTTTCTATCTCCCTCTCTTCTTTTTAATTCTTTACGTCGCACCGACTCAGATAGACTATTGCACCGATGGGATAGGACACGACTGTGAATGGAATGAAAAAGAAATGGCCGTGGCCTTAATTAGTTTACAGCCACAGCATTTACCTGATGTAAAAATGGGAATTTGTGCAAAACCATCTTTGCAACTGTCGACGGTGGGGCTCGAACCAGCTGTCTCCCAAATGAAAGCTCACAGATACTCGGCTTGAACCACGAATCCAACTTGTTTGGCTACAAGCATTCAGTTATGATCATGAAGCTTTACTAATTAATATAATACCGGGCGAGTTGGCCGTGCGCGTAGAGGCGCGCGGCTGTGAGCTTGCATCCGGGAGATAGTAGGTTCGAATCCCACTATCGGCAGCCCGGAAAATGGTTTTCCGTGGTTTCCCATTTTCACACCAGGCAAATGCTGGGGCTGTACCTTAATTAAGGCCACGGCCGCTTCCTTCCAACTCCTAGGCCTTTCCTATCCCATCGTCGCCATAAGACCTATCTGTGTCGGTGCGACGTAAAAGCCCCCTAGCAAAAAAAATGAATATAATAAATATAATAAACGAGTCCTGTGGTACACACACCCTGTAAAATACCTTAGCCTACACAGACGACTTTCTCAGCTTTTCTTCTTTGCTTCCTTGTCTGAGAATTAGCGTAAATATATTTCCCTTATAGAATAATATTACTTGCAGTGTTAATTCTGTAAACATTTGTGGATGAGTCATACGCCTCGATAATCCTATGTGAATAGTTGACTTATGGAACTCGTAAACACATACAGTGCATAACAGTCTTGTTTGTACACCAACTTATTGCAACGAAATAACGCTTAAACTTTTGTATACAATTATTTTGTTTTTTTATTGCCCATATCATAATAGATACACTAATAAACAATGTAAATAATAAACAGATCGGTGATCTTAAAATTTAACACAAATACAAGCAATGTACCAAAACCGGGCGTTTCATCGTGCAACAACCTTGTTTGTACACTTAGAGAAGAAAATGAAAAGTTCACTCAAAAACACTTGTTGCATTGCATTTAATATCCCGATGAGTATCTTCTGGCTTTGAGAACTGCCTTGCACCTTCGCTGCATGGAATGAACCAGTTTTTCATATCTTTCAGGGTCAGTTTTACTCCATTCTTCGTTAACTATACTTCTTAACTGCTCAAGTGATTGAAGTTTCCATGCATGAACCCTCCTTTTTAGATCGACCCACAAATTTTCCATGGGATTCAAGTCAGGAGATTGGGTGGGATATCACAGTTGCATTGGTACGCTCCATATTAGACACTGCTTGCAAATATCAGCTGTGTGCTTGGGGTCATTTTCTCGCTGAAAGGTGTAGCGAGACCCCAACCCCATTATTACCGCACTCTGACTTTATTATTTAAAATGTTTAAATAGCCGCAACTGTCCATGATGCCATTGATGATTTCGATATTTCCCACTACGCAAGACGATATGCAGCCCCAAATCATAATTGATCCACCTCCATTTTTACGTTGGGTAGCGTATTTGCAGGTTTGTTCGCTATATTTACTTTCTCCATACATAACTGTTTCCATCCGAATCGTATAGAGATAGTTTGGTCTCATCTGGCCGAATAACTTTGTTCCAGAATGTACAGACCTTGTTTTCATATTCTCTGCAAAATTTCATTCTGGCTTGTCGATTTTTTTGTAACAAATGGCCTTCTCCGTAGTCGTCTACCGTGATAATCATATTTACACAATACCCTACGAATTGTCTGACTTGATATTTTCTTCTTCGTACTTCCTTCCAGCATTACGCGTATCTTACGCGCACTTAATTGTGGATTCTGTTTTACTTTTTTCACAATATAACGTTCGTCCTTCCTGTTCGGTATCTTTTGTTTTGCTTTTCTTGGCAAATTCTTTGTGGTTCCTCTATATCTGAATTTGTTCAACACATAGTGTCTTGTGGAATGCGGTTTATTTACTTTGCGTCCAATTTTACGCAATCCAAGAGATACAATTACATTTTTTACTGCGTCACTTGACTCTGTTCTTTTACCATTATGTAAGTCACGGCCTGGTGCACTAACTGAGAAACTATACACACTAGCACAGCACAGATATACCCCAGCTAACTAGTAGTGTTCCCGAGCGAATGCGAGGCAGTGAACGTGTACAGACAAGCTGTTGCAAGTAAATAGGCCACTACACAACATATTTCAATCCTTTTCTTTTAAAATGATGTACCGAGACTTTTGATCGCTCACATCAAGTTCTCAACACCTTGTGCAATAACTTACCCAAGTCTCGTACATTGGTTATGTACTATTTATAAATTATAAAGACACTATATCTGCTAAATGGGGTGTACGAACAAGTAGGCGGAAAATGCTTCATAGAGGAAATATTATTTTCCCATTCTCTTAAAAATCTGAAGACGTCTTTCTGCTTTATGTAACTTCTTTTTAGCTAACAATCTTCCTTGGGAAAACGTTTCTTTTTTTAAATATGTACCGATGGCGCACACACCATGACATGTTGTCGTTCTGGATTTGTTAAGCTTGCAAAAGAAAACCAGAACCCTAATATCATTGGTTCTCATTTTATCATACACAGACAAGCTTCGGCTTGTAAGACTGCCTGAAACACTTAAAACTAAAAGTTGCCGATCGAAGTAGCGAACTATGTCAAATCTAGTGCTCTGAATACTGGACCTTTTGAGATCTTAATGTCGAAAGTTAAGTAGTGACCAACAAACTCATCTGTACCACACCGAAGTTCGATGGCTCTCAAGAAGAAACATGCTCGCTCGGCTGTTCAATTTGAAATCTGAAGTGGAAATACTTTTGAAGATTAAAAAAATATTGTACTGATCTCTACATGCAATCTACAGGTGATAAGTATATCCACTACATGACATATTTATCAGACTACTCTTAATTGGCCAACCTCTTGAATTTGAAACTGAAAGAACAGAAAAACATGTTGAGGGCTTAAGATGCAGTGAAATATTTAGTGAAAAAGAAAGATTTTTTATGGAAACGTCACCTGCAGCGTTCAGAACCCAACTTTGTCCTTCCCACGTCTTAACAAACTTCTTGATGACACACAGAACCTTCCATTATATTTTGAGAGTCAACTGAGAACGTGATTTCAGAACATATGTCATCCTTGAATACCGGCGTTGGGCGCTATTTTCCGGACATTTCTTCAGAGAGCTGGCAATTTCAGTTGACACGAAATCCGTTGAAAATAGAACTGAATCTGATTCCTGATTCCCTTCAGGAGCAGGTAGTCGACGTATAATGTGATTCCGAAGCAAAAGCGGAGGTTCTGCATTTGACTGTTGAAGAATTTTGATTAAACCATTTTTCAATATACCCACAAGCTGCTATGGAAGCTGCAAGGTTGTTGGTACAGTTTCCATCAACACATCTATGCAAATCTGAGTATTCTACGGTGGCTTACATCGAATCAAAATACCTAGCACGGCTAGTTATTGTAAGTGATCTGAGGTGTGCACTATCACAGTTTCAACCAAACATTAGAAAACTTGTTAAAGAAAAACAGTGCCAGCCCTCTTATTAATCATAAATTCTGCCTTTACACAATCAAATCAAATGATGTAGTTTGAAATTGCAGTGAGTGTAGAATTCTCAATAATATATTTACTGTAATTTGTTTTATTCTTTTTTTTTGTATTAGTATTTGTGTTTTTCGTGACTTTCTTTGTAAAGTGATTGCATTGTTATTTATTTACTCGAGTCAAAAGCATACAGTAGTCCGACTCATTGGCTGAATGGTCAGCGTTGAGGCCTTCGGTTCAGAGGGTCCCGGCCGGGTCGGGGATTTTAATCGTCTCTGATTAATTCTTCTATCCCGGGGAGTGGGTGTTTGTGTTTGTCTCAACACTTTCCTCTTCATATTCACACAACACACTACACTACCAACCACCCTCAGAAACACGCAATAGTGATTACATCCCTTCATATAGGGTTGGCGTCAGGAAGGGCATCCGGCCGTAAAACAGAGACAAATCCACCTGTGCGACACAGTTCGCACCCGCAACCCCACAGGTGTGGGATAAGCGGTAGAAAAAGAAGAAGAAAAGCATACAGTAGAACGTTTTTGTTTTGGTTTTTAAATTACAATTTAGTAACAATAAAACAGATGCCAAAATGGTATTAAATAGTCTTTTCCCAGAAGCGAGCAACTGCAACTGCATTCCCTTGTGCCTTGAGCAAATCCTCCTCACTGCAAGAATCAGGGCAACACGAGCACCGACACAGATGCTTGGTAATCTGCACCTCTCCGCATTCACATAGTAGTGACACATCCAAATATGCCCATTTCACTAAGTTGTCCTTAGACTTTCCAACACCTGTTCTTGACCTGTTCAGTGATCTCCATGTGATCCAGTTCAAGTTGTGTCCGGTTGGTAAGCATTCAGCTGGTTTTGTCCACGTTTGAAGATGGCTTGTTTTACTGCACACAATTTTTGTCTGGCTTTCTTCGGAAATGAACAGTATTTAGTGGATATGTTGACTGTAGGAAGCTCCTCTTAGATTTCAATCTAAGTTTTGGTGGAAGTGTGTCTGTGTAGTGGATGTAGCGCATTTTCTTCAATTATTTTACCTTTCGGCATTTGCGTCTACTTCCCGGTGTATATCAGGAGGAGCAATTCCTGCCATACAATACAGTTTGTCAACTGGAGTTAAGTGATTGCATTGAATTATAATTATTATTTGAAACAAGTAATTTTATGTATTGAGCACTCATAATTATTAATAATAAAATCATTTGAAATATTTTTGAGATATTCACCCTAACAGAATATTAGCACTTTTGTAAATCAATAATTAAATAGGAGGCGTGAATTAATTTGCGTATGCAAAGAGGCCGCAGGGCCACAAAGATTGAGAACCACTGATCTATTCTGTCTCTTTCGATAACACCGGATTTCGAACCTAGCACACTTGATTTAGAACCTAAGCGGCTAGACGACAACGAGGACGACTACTACTACTACTACTACTACTACTACTACTACTACTACTACTACTAAATTGGAAGACATGGTCACAAGCTTATCACCAAGGTAGCCGAGATTCAAATGCTGGCGAATGCATCAACGATTTTTAAATGCAATCACTCGAACTTCATTGATCTGCATTTAGTGCCCTCGTGAAGGTAGCAAATTTCCTACCACTTATTTACCTAGTATTATATTAAATGATATCAGTGAACTTTGAAATGTATCGAACATTTTCCTTTGTAAATAATTCCAATCGCTGATCCCGCTTCCTATAATTGAATATTTTCCACAATTTTTCTTCTTGAATTGAAACTTTATCTTCTTTCCTACCTTTAAAATCTTCACTCATGCTTCTTCGTCTACTAATATTATTCCCTCAGCTGTCCGACCGATCTGCGTACTGGCCTTCGGTTCAGAGGGTCCCGGGTTCGATTCCCGGCCGGGTCTGGAATTTTAACCTTAATTGGTTAATTCCAATGGCTCGGGGGCGGGTGTATGTGTTGTCTTCATCATCATTTTCATCCTCATCACGACGCGCAGGTCGCCTACGGGAGTCAAATAGAAAGACATGCACCTGGCGAGCCGAACCAGCCCTGCGATATCCCTGCACTAAAAGCCATACGACATTTAATTTCATTCCCTCAACTGACAGATCGAAACATGCCGCTTAGCTGAGTAGCTCGTCTTCTAACTCCCTAGTCTTCCCAACCAAAAGTTTATTTTTGTAACACTACTCCTTTTTTCGGAAATATCACAGAACAAATCTTGCCCCTTTCCATTGGATTTTTTCCAGTTCTCGTATCAAGTAATCCGGGTGTGGGTCCCATACACTAGAACCTTACTTTAATCGTGGCCTTACCAGAGAGTTGTACGCCCTCTATTTTTTTTTCATCCTTACTATAACCCATAAATACCCTCAAAACTATATGAGGACCTCTATAGACTTTATTTACAGCCTCATTAATGCGACTACCCTGGTGAATATATTTCCTTACATTAACACCTAAGTACTTAGAGGGCCGATGACCTTCGATGTCAGGCCCCTTAAAAGCAAGCAAAAACAAGTACTTAGAGCAATTGCTGTGAGGTACTACACCCCCCCCCCCCTCAAAACATTAATTAAAACGGAGATGACTTTTCCCCTTGGTGAAATTATCAACTTGACTTTTCATCACGTTTACCATCATACCAATGCCTGCTTTGCATTCGCCCACAATCCTGTAACTTATTTAATACTCTACGTCGTATGACATCATCAGTAAAACGTTATATTTTATTCCAGTTCGCTACTCATAGCAATTTTATTTATTAGGAAGTATAAAGGTCGAAAGACACTGCCTTGCTGGACTGCGCTATTAATCGTAGTCTCATTCTCTGAGTTCTATTTTCTAGATATTTAGCCACACATTCAACCACTCTTTTGTCTAGTCTGATAGCCCTGGTCATCGTTAGTAGTCTCCCATTAACTTCCCCATCAAAAGCCTTGGATAAGTCAGTACAATGCAGTCCTGAATCTTTTTTTTGCTAGTTGCTTTACGTCGCACCGACACAGATAGGTCTTATGGCGACGATGGGACAGGAAAGGGCTAGGAGTGGGAAGGATGCGGCCGTGGCCTTAATTAAGGTACAGCCCCAGCATTCGCCTGGTGAAAATGGGAAACCACGGAAAACCATCTTCAGGGCTGCCGATAGTGGGGTTCGAACCTACTATCTCCCGAATACTGGATACTGGCCGCACTTAAGTGACTGCAGCTATCGAGCTCGGTCAGTCCTGAATCTAAAATATCGCCTACATCTTACTGGAATCCTACAAGTTGACCCTCAATCGGATAAGCTTTCCGAAACCCAAATTGTCTTCTATTAAACCTGTAGTAATTTCGCAAAGGCGTTTAACATAATGAGAAATAGCGCCTTTCCACAGCTTACATGCAAGAAATGTCAAGCTGACTTGCGTGTGATTATCCGCTTTTATTATCACCCGTTACATTTGTACACTGCGGCTATTATAGTAGGTCCCCATTTATTTGGTATAGCTCCGTCATGCAAATAGTAACCAAATAAATATTCCAGATATGGTACTATATCGCAATCGATCTCCTTTAGCATATCTCCGTAAATCTTATCAATCCCGGCAACTTTTATAGCGTTCATATTTTGTATGTTTTTAAATCATTATTGTCATAAGTAAATTTCAGTACTTCGACAATGTTAGTAACTTTTTCTACCTGGACATTATCATTATATCGCGGTCTCTTTAGAGAGTGCTGACTGAATACTTCAGCCTTCTGTAAATCTTCATATATCGTTTCTTCATTTTAATTAATGATCCCTGGAATGTCCTTCCTGGAACCTACTTCTGTCTTCAAGTGCCAATACATTCCATTTTTCCTTAAAACTTACATGACTCCCACGTTTTGACAAAATTCAATTTCCCAGTAAGTTCCTTCAGTCTCTTCTTACTTCCACAACCATTCCCTACTCTTTCCGTTATAACCTGCACCACCTGAATATATTTCTCTGTTAAATTATTTTGGGGCTTTAAATTCCTTACCACCTTTAAAGGTACATGCCTGTTTTCATATAGTTCAACAATTGATTTAAACCCATAGCACAGGATGTTTACATATTTATTTGAAGTTTTCCACTGATCACTGCTCTTATAAGCCATGTGGTATTGCGCAATAGCCCTGCGATTACAACCTTCCTGTCACAATTTTATTTTAAATTACGTCAAAAACTCCTCCCTGATCACTTGTATCATCTATCATTTCAGTTTCTTTATACAATTCATCTGGTTTTATCAGCATCACATCTGGAATATTTTTCCGTCTAGTTGGTTCCATCATATTCTGATTCAGCTGTACTACGCAGATTAATGCATATTCGATTTGTGAGTCTTTATTTCTGTCATTTGCATTACCTTCCCAATTAACGTTTGGTAAATTGAGATCAACTGTTACAATAACATCCCTTGCTGTGTCATTCCCCACATTATCTTATCGATTAATTCCGCATCACAAATATGTTTATTCTTACTTCTATTTATTTTATTATTTCACTTACTAATGGCCATTTCAGTTGTCGGACGTCCGAGTACCAGAATGGCTACATAAAAAGTGTTGTTTAACCTACCACTAAATATAATGTCATTGGTAAAAATAATGCCTATCGGTTGCGCTCTTCTTCGATCTGCAACCTAGAGCACAGTGTCCATCATGCCACGGTATATAGTTGGCCTCTGCTCTGTAATATACCAGAGAGTCTTGTGAACGTTTCTCTCATACCTATTCAATTTATTATCCTAATATCGTTTTATGGATTTCTGCAACCATTTTCCTTACAAGATAAGCTCGCTGCTTGTGTGAAATATCAGTGTTACGCGGTTGATGTAAACTATAGCTCACGCACATCTACAGATGCTTACTTGTGATTAATTCACATCAGATATTTTTTCAAAGTTATAGGTCATATATTATGTGCTTCTCAAATTGAAATTGTGATCATATCTCCATAGGATCTGTATAAATTCATTTTAATTGCACGTATTAAGGATTGGAATGTGTGATAATCCGATTTACCTTATTGTGAAATCTTGAGTAACCTATATTGTGACCGTACACATTACACAAATTGGTCTCTTAATAGTGGCAACATACCTCTCTAGAAGTGAGACGAAGCAACTATACGGTACGTGAGTAGAGAATGTTATCCATCCAAATCATTTACAGAATCTCCCAATCTATGAGGTCCTTAATGATCTACCCACTTCTCCTCTTAAAGCAAAGAACCCAATATAGCATGACATAACTGGTTTCAATATACAGAACAAGTAGCGTCAAAGTTAGAACTCTGCACCCAAAATCACCAAGGAGTCCATGATCCCACAAATGGACTCCAACTATTTCACCTGAAGAGACACCAATGGACTAAACTCAATCGTTTGGGAACAGGCTACGCTAGATATAATGTCATGCTACATAAGTGCGCTTTCGATAATCCCTTGCCCATGACTGTGGAACCCCTTCCCACTTAGTGGAGTATATTGTTGAGGAGTGCCCGCTGAGAAAGTTTGATGGATCAGCCCGAGATATCATCAATGCAACACCTGTCTTCTTAGACTGGCTACAATAACTAGATATCCTTGTGAATGCTACCACGTTCTTGTATTTATATAATTATATATTCTTTTCCTGTGGATACTTGCCATACGATAAGTAAATAAATAAATAAATAAATAAATAAATAAATAAATAAATAAATAAAGTCAAACGGGGTCTCAGTCGAAAATTCTGATTTGTAATACCGCATGATGGGTATTGTCCCATTACATTATCTAGTCAGTGTGGGTTCGAAATTCTGTCGTTAAAATTCTGTACAATTTCACATTTTCAAGACAGAGTCGATGCACAAAGGATTATATGAGAATTAAAATGTACATCTGGAATGCAATCCACGTGAATATATTTGTACCACGCTGAATAGATCGAGATTCAAAGGGCGCAACGGCCTCTTCTTCATCACTGTGGTGGGGTACCTACATCCATGAGTTTCAAATCATTTTCCGTGAGGCAGTAGATGTAACCTGCTGGGTTCCATTAGCGCATAAGACGCCTATCGGCCCGTAAAGTCCCCCCTGGGGGAAATGTTTCAAATTTTAGAGTTTAAAGGTTCGTTATTGTTCTGGGCGTGTCCCCCTGCACAAATCTCTATACGCAAGTTTGACTATCTCCATCAATGAAAGGGGTATATTATTTTTGTATTTGGAAGCCTGAACCTCCCTTCCACTATGGCTCTGTGATATTAGCACCATGCATTAGGTCCATTTAGGCAGAAATAATGATACTGCTTGCCATGTTAGGATGCGTTGAGATACCATACAGCACAAATTTTCTTCTTGACCCAGTTTACATAATGCAGTTTTCCCTGATAGCATTCCCATAATAAACAGTCAAGATATTTATTCTGGAGTCTATCAAGCAATTCCTTCCTGAAAAGAGCTTGGCATTATTCTGCATTTTCCCATTCCAATGCTGCTTTAATTTCTTGAGACAGGTACCCATCCTCTTTCGCACTTGGCCAACGCATTCTACTTTTGTTACAGCCACGTCAAGTCCATATGGTAGATGGTCAGGTACAGACTTGACACTTTTTAAGTCACCATAACCAATAAAATGTATATAACGCAGATAATGTTCAGCTACGGATTGACTGAAAATTTCCTTCACACCAGCAATTTCCAATGCTTCCAAGCAGCTCTCATATGGTTGGTACCACACACTTTCTCATGTCCCTCTGTCCACTTAGAATATTCTAGAGTGTGAAGTATACTCTTCCAAACTTCATATGCTTTACAATTCTAAAATAGCTCTTGAGCTTTCAGCACTTTTTAACATTTGTCCCCAATCACAGTGCATACTCTGTACAGTACTTAGAAGTATTCTCTCTTGTAAGCTTGGTTCCATCCATGAAATTGAAATATCCCTTTACTTCAACCTCAGCAACCCTACAAGAAGATTCTCCTGCTACTACTTCAGTTGTACTAAATATTCCAGAGTTTATTGAAATACTTGATGATTGTTCTATTCATCAGGACACAAAATCATTTGAGGTGTGCCAGTCCCTGACCAATGCATCTCATGGGATAAATTACCTTTATGTTGATTTAGTACATTACGTTACCCCTTTTTCCTACCATTCTACCATTCTACTTTACATTCCAAGTCATAAATAGACTCCATGAGTAAATTCAGTCTCATAAGTCCAACACAAACACCTCATAAATGATGATAAACCATTAAATAATATATGAATATCAAAAAATGATATTTACACTGCTTACAGAAGAACTACTCAGATTGGCACTGGAATAATAATTACATTTCCTTGAAGAGGAAAATTCATTGAGGTTAAGTGTAGAATCATACTGTCCATCAGCAGGAGTTGTAAAAGCATCGCTTGTTAGTCTTGTAGGAAGGTCTCCCCTTTTTTTCCATGTTTCCATTGAAAACAAAAAGAATTCGCAAGATGATGGAGTTGCTTTACAAAAGCAGGAGTCATACATGCACACAGGAAAGCAGCTGACCTTTTGTGGGTATGGTATAAAAATAATGAATGTAAGTCGATCGCAATACCGGTTCGAAGGAAGTGTGAAATATTGATTAAACCTATGACGATAAGTTCCCGTAGCAAATATGAAATTTTCTGTAGCACTACCTCAAACAGAAGGCATGAACGAGTTTCATTTAATGCGATGGAAGAAATGGGCATGTGGCAGGTGGGCATTTAAATTTCTTTTCAGGTCGTAACCCAAAAACTATTGGGTCATTAAAGAAATTCTTCCATGAAATTGTACAGAAAAGACTAATGTAAAATTGCATATGAAAATTTTAAAGGATAGTTGTTTGACCACGTGAGCTTAATTAAGGCCACAGTCGTTCCTTCCCATTTCTAATCCTGTCCTCTCCCATCTCACGATTATACTTGTCTGAGTTGATATGACTTCAAACAAAGAGAAAAATATCCTACCGGGTTATACAAGGACGCCTTTATCACCTCAGCGTGGCAACCTGTAAAATTCCAGTTAGATAAAATACATCTGGCGTAGTCAGTACAGCCTTACTGCGAAATAGACAAGAGCGAAGTAACAAACTCACAGGAGAACACAATGCAAACACGGTTAACATTATTGCACTCATCAACGGGGTAGGATGAAATTTCGTTGCAAATTTCTAACTTAGTGTATAGTATTACATGCGGCGAGTTGCCTGCAGTGTTGATTCAGCGCTACTCGCATTGCAAATTTTATCATCCCTTGAGGTGCATATGTAATATATAAGGGCGCTGCACACAAGGAGTCCATTTCGACAGCGACACGTTGTGTCCTCGGGCTCCAGATGCAAGCGCCAAGTGCGCCGGCAATTCACTGAGCTTGTAACTCTCTCTCTTTCACTCGTTACCGTAAGAGTTGGGAGCCAATAATTTACGCTTTTCTCCAAAGTATTAAATATCACATGAACATTAGCTTATTCATTAATTAATTTACTCGTAAACTGTTGATATCGTTGTTGTGTTTTTGCTGATGCTGCATTATGTAACTTGTCGGGCATATCGAGATCAACAGCTCCGATTACTGAGAGAGTGAATGAGTGAGTGAATGAGTGAGTTAGAGAAGTAGGTCTGAGATTCCAGGTTATTTTGCTCTCTGTACTGAATTAGGATAGAGTGTGGCTGATGTGCTGGAATTGAAATAGAACAGCAAAGGAAACCGTTACTACAATGGCCTTATTGGTATATTAACATAATTGTCCACTTTAATGTGCAGTACCCAGCAAAAAAAAAAAAAAAAGTTTACGACAAACTCAAGCGATGCACGCATAGTGAGTTGACTGGATGGACAGGCTTTTTAAAATGCTATTTGTTCAGAGCATCGACCTAGAAAGATCTTTTGCCCCTACTTGCACCATATGTTAGGAACCTGCGTGTATTTCGAAATGCTGAAGTATAAAGTGTTGAATGTGAGGAAAGGAATGTTAAGGACGACACAAACACCCAATCTCCAGGCTAGGGATATTAATCACTTACAATTAAAACCCCTGACATGGCCGGGAATCGAACCCGGGACCGCCAGGTGACAGGTGAACGCGTTGCTCCCTACACCGCGGGGCCATAGGTTGCATACCCCATTCAAAGGACGAGCAAGGAGCTATATGGCGGTAGACATACTTTGTCTTGTATGACTCGGTTGTTTGTAGAGCTCTGTACATTTGCTTGTGATACATGTGGTGTACTAGACGCGCACAGTGATTATGATTATAAACACCAGTTGTATATCATATTTTAAGTACACCTCTGAGCAATGAGTAATTACTGTTGAAATACATCTTTTAGAACACAAGTCATATTGAAAGATTAGAGTGATTTCGGAAAGTTGTATGCTTTATTTAAAAAGTGGCACGTAACTTGTCCTATCTTAAACAGAAACATAGTTATACTGTATAAACAGTGACTTGAATTGACTTACAACTTGAAGGTATGTGAGTTAGACTCAGGTTTCCGCTCGAAAATCGTCTAGCCATTTAAAATCCGTTTTCCAGATCGCAATATGATTTTTTATTTGCGGGGAAATTTGAAGTACACTAGATGGCAATAAAAGGACTGCCATTTGGAGAGAAATTGACATCCATGACTCTTCAGCATGTCTCACTTCTTATTCATAAGATAACGAAAAGAACTTGTTCTATTTTGCATCCCTTTTTAATACGTTGAATGAGGGAAACCGAAACTACGCCTACTATGTGTTCGGTGACCGTATACTTAGAGGAGGGTTATAGCCAACTCGTCTCCTGACCTCAGTATGAGTAACTTACTTGTGTGGGAAACGTGAAACATAAACTATGTCGGAAAATTCCGCGTACGGTAGAGGCCCTGCAAAACGAAATTAAGAGTGTGATACGAGAAATAGTCCGCCTCTGGGGTGTAGTGGTTAGCGTGATTAGCTGCCACCCCCGGAGGTCCGGGTTCGATTTCTGGCTCTGCCACGAAAATTTGAAAAGTGGTACGAGGGCTGGAACGGCGTCCACTCAGCCTCGGGAGGTCAACTGAGTAGAGGTGGGTTCGATTCCCACCTCAGCCATCCTCGAAGTGGTTTTCCGTGGTTTCCCACTTCTCCTCCAGGCGAATGCCGGGATGGTACCTAACTTAAGGCAACGGCCGCTTCCTTTCCTCTTCCTAGTCTATCCCTTCCAATCTTCCCATCCCCCCACAAGGCCCCTGTTCAGCATAGCAGGTGAGGCCGCCTGGGCGAGGTACTGGTCATTCTCCCCAGTTCTATCCCCCGACCAAGAGTCTGAAGCTCCAGGACACTGCCCCTGAGGCGGTAGAGGTGGTATCCCTCGCTGAGTCCGAGGGAAAAGCCGAACCTGGAGGGTAAACAGATGATGATGATGATGATGATGATACGAGAAATAACAGAACACGAATTACGACACGTGTCACAGAACATCCTTTGAGGACACCAGGTCTGTATAAATAAAAAACCGTTCTCAGCAGCTGGTATAATATTTAGGTAAGAAAAAGAAAATTATTGCCTGTTTTTCATTTCTTTCCTGTCTGTATAACAATGAAACTATTTACCAATTCGTTCTTGATTAAGAGAACAGCGGCTGTCTCGAGTGACAAGGACCGATGGGGTTCTTGAGTAATAGGTACAGCCTCTTTCCCGACAGCTCGCTATGCACGCCTTGTTTGAGTTCGGCGTAAACTTTTCTTTGGTTGTCAGTGTTACCGGAGTACTACAACTATTTATTTGTATTCTTTTGTTACTAGAGACTTACGAGCATCCGGGAGATAGTAGGTTCGAATCCTACTATCGGCAGCCCTGAAAATGGTTTTCCGTGGTTTCCCATTTTCACACCAGGCAAATGCTGGGGCTGTACCTTAATTAAGGCCACGGCCGCTTCCTTCCAACTCCTAGGCCTTTCCTGTCCCATCGTCGCCATAACACCTATCTGTGTCGGTGCGACGTAAAGCCCCTAGCAAAAAAAAAAAAAAGAGACTTACGACATCGCTGTACACCACTGAGTCACAAGCATTTATTTATGATATATATATTTTATAAAGGGGCTGCCTGGCCGAGGCGGTAAAGCCGTGCTCGTTTCGCCCGGAAGGATGTGGGTTCGAATCCCCGTCAAGAAGTCGTAACATTTAAGAAACGAGATTTCCACTTCGGAAGGTGCATATGGCCCTGAGGTTCACCCAGCCTACACCAAAAATGAGTACCAGGTTAATTCCTGGGGGCAAAGACGGCCGGGCGTAGAGCTAACCACTCTATCCCATCACGTGCCGAGGTTAACCCTACAAAACATAGTGATTCATATATGAATCGTACGATCTTCCAGCTTGCTGCTTTAACCTGTTACTGTAAGTTTACGGTACCCATAGTACAGCTTCAACTGTACAGCCAATCCAACACATATACAAGTGATGCCCTTTTTTACATAACGAAAGCCAAAGTAGCCAGTAGTATAATAAGCGGGTTCTGCGGCACCTCCGCCGCCGCACGCCTCCGCCCGCCTCCTACTCCGCCGCCGCCTCCGCCTCCGCCGCCGCCCGCGGGAAATTTGAATTTTGGCGGGAAATTTGAATTTTGGCGCGAGATTTGAATTTGTAAACAAAGCCACGTGCTTTTTGACAGCTGTCATCGACAACAACGCAACGCTAACCTCACTGCTGCCATCTTGACGGGCCTAAACCTCACTAGTGCCAACTTAACCTAACTAGCATGAGGTAAACAAAGCCACGTGTTTTTTGACAGCCACGTGCTTTTTGACAGACAACAACGCATCGCTAACCTCAGTACTGCCATCTTGACGGACCTAAACCTCAGTAGTGCCAACTTAACCTAACTAGTGCGAGATAAACAAATCCACGTGCTTTTTGACAGCCACGTGCTTTTTGACAGATTTGTAAACAAAGCCACGTGCTTTTTGACAGCTGTCATCGACAACAACGCATCGCTAACCTCAGTACTGCCATCTTGACGGGCCTAAACCTCAGTAGTACCAACTTAACCTAACTAGCGTGTGGTAAACAAAGCCACGTGCTTTTGACAGCCACGTGCTTTTTTGACAGCTGTCATCCGCCATCTTTAAACTACAGAGCACCGTGCTGCCCTCTTTCATCACCTATCATCGGCAGTGCTGCCATCTTGACAGACCTAAACCTTAGTGCTACCAACTTAACCTCACTAGCTCGAGATAAACAAATCCACGTGCTTTTTGACAGCCACGTGCTTTTTTGATAGCTGTCATCCGCCATCTTTGAGCACAGTGCTACCCTCTTTAGCTACTTACCTTTGAAATGTGGTGGCGGATAATTTGAAAAATGCTTTTCGACAAGCAGCCATCTTTAATCCAGAGAGAACAGTGCTACCCTCTATGTGGTGGCGGCAAATTGAAAAATTCCACGTGCTCTTGTTTGGAAACAAACTCACGTGCTTTTTCGACAGCTACCATCTGCCATCTTTAATCTATAGAGCACAGTGCTGCCCTCTTTAGCTACTTACCTTTGAAATGTGGTGGCGACAAATTCCACGTGCTCTTGTTTAGTAAACAAACTCACGTGCTTTTTTGTCAGCTGTCATCCGCCATCTTTAATCTATAGAGCACAGTGCTGCCCTCTTTATCGTAGTAGATGTAAATTCGTCACAGCTGTCATCCGCAGTGCTGCCATCTTAACGGGCTTAAACCTTAGTGCTACCAACTTAACCTTACTAGCGCGAGATAAACAAATCCACGTGCTTTTTGACAGCTGTCATCCACCATCTTTAATCTATAGAGCACAGTGGTGCCCTCTTTAGCTACTTACCTTTGAAATGTGGTGGCGGATAATTTGAAAAATGCTTTTTGATAGCAGCCATCTTTGAGCACCGTGTTACCCTCTTTTGTGGTGGCAGGCAATTCCACGTGACAGCAGCCATCTTTAATCATGAGAGCACCGTGCTGCCCTCTATGTGGTGGCGGCAAATTCTACATGCTCTTGTTTGGAAACAAACTCACGTGCTTTTTTCTGACAGCTGTCATCCGCCATCTTGCATCACAAACCTCAGTGCTGCGCTCTTTAGCTAGATACCTTTGAAATGTGGTGGCGGCAATTTGAAAAAATCTATGTGCTCTTGTTTAGTAAACAAAGCCACGTGCTTTTTATGACAGTTATCATCCACCATCTTTAATCAATAGAGCACGGTGCTGCTATCATGCAGGCAATTTCATCACCTGTCATCCGCCATCTTTTAATTAACAGAGCACCGTGCTGCTCTCTGTAGTAGCGGGCAATTTGAAAAGTTCTGTCAGCTGTCATCCGCCATCTTTAATCAAGAGAGCACCGTGCTGCCATCTATGTGGTGGTGGCAAATTCTACGTGCTACGCGCAGCTGTCATCCACCATCTTACATCGCAAACCTCAGTGCTACACTCTATGTGGTGGCGGATAATTTAAAAAGAAAAATTCTACATCAGTCCTCTCTCGACGCTAATTGCACAAGATGGTGACTGTACATGACTCCTTAAAGGTGCTTATGCAAGATGATCGCTATACATAGACGCCCTTGGGATGCTTGCGCAAGATGGCGGTTATACAAGGCTCCTTATGAGGGATGCTTGCGCGAGATGGTGGTTGCTCTTATGAGGCGGCTTAAGGATCCATGACTAGAGACGCCCTAAGGATGCTTGCGCAAGATGGCGGATGCAAGATGGCGGCTATACATAGCTCCTTATGAGACAGCCAGTACTCGATACAACATGTGATCAGAACATTGATTGATGTGTTCAGAACACTGTACTCGATACAACATGTGATTAAAACATTGTGTGGTGTGTTCAGAACACTACATAAGTAGAATCGAACGCTGTATTAGGGGATACCTTTGTTTAGATTGAAACATAACAAGACTAGAATTGAACACCGCACATTGATTGATTGATGTGTTCAGAACACAAAAATAGAATCGAACACTGTACTCGATGTCGTTAACTTCAACATGTGATTAAAACATTGTCTGGTGTGTTCAGAACACTACATAAGTAGAATCGAACGCTGTACAACATGTTAGGGGATACCTTTGTTTAGATTGAAACATAACAAGACTAGAAATGAACACTGCACTCGATGTCGTTACATGCGATCAGAACAATGATTGATGTGTTCAGATCACGAAACAAGTAGAACCGAACACTGTACAACATGTTAGGGGATACCTTTGTTCTAAGAAGATCAGCTTGAAACATAACAAGACTAGAATTGAACACTGCACTCGATACAACATGTAATCAGAACATTGATTGATGCGTTCAGATCACGAAACAAGTAGAACCGAACACTGTACAACATGTTAAGGGATACCTTTGTTTAGATTGAAACTAACAAGACTAACACTTCAAATGATTTGCTTAGTACGAAAATAAAAAAAATATATACCGCGTAGCTAACTCGTTCATCACACTGCTAAGACGCTTAGTAATTGTGAATACACTCATACGAAAATCAAGAAAGCGCACTGCGTAGCCAACTCGCTCGGCTCACTCGCTTAGTATTTGCAACACACACGGATAAGAATGTTCCGAGATACTTACATGTTTTTTAAGGGAGGGTGAAAGATCATAAATTATATGTACACATGTTGTCTCCTCCAAGTTGTAAGATGAAATAGACGCAGTACTGCGAGTTTCCGCTCTAGCTGGCGAACGGAAGTAGCATGATATCTCAGCAAAAAATAATACGCGTGAGCTTGCAAGTCAGACACAATGATGGATACCGCGATTCAAATCCTGGTAACTTATGCCGTCGGGAAGGGTATCCGGCGAGCATCTAGCTGTAAATCCTCGATTCTCGACAGATTCCTAATCCGAGTTATTTGACGTCAGGAAGGGCAACTAGTTGAAAACAATTATCGAACACGCATCGCGAAGGCAAGAGTGTGCAGCGATATGCTTGTTTAGACTTGCAGATTACGAAAAGAAACATAACAAGACTTGAGTCTTAAAACAAATTCTTGCGATTTAAAATCTTAATCAGGAAGGGCATCCAGCAGTAAAACAATAGTTCGTGATTTAAAATCTAGCAGTAAAACACCCGATTCTCGACAGATTCTTAATCCGAGTTCTTTGACGTCAGGAAGGGCAACCGGTTGAAAACAATTATCGAACACGCATCGCGAAGGCAAGAGTGTGCAGCGATATGCTTGTTTAGACTTGCAGATTACGAAAAGAAACATAACAAGACTTGAGTCTTAAAACAAATTCTTGCGATTTAAAATCTTAGTCAGGAAGGGCATCCGGCAGTAAAACAATAGTTCGTGATTTAAAATCTAGCAGTAAAACCCCCGATTCTCGACAGATTCTTAATCCGAGTTCTTTGACGTCAGGAAGGGCAACCGGTTGAAAACAATTATCGAACACGCATCGCGAAGGCAAGAGTGTGCAGCGATATGCTTGTTTAGACTTGCAGATTACGAAAAGAAACATAACAAGACTTGAGTCTTAAAACAAATTCTTGCGATTTAAAATCTTAGTCAGGAAGGGCATCCAGCAGTAAAACAATAGTTCGTGATTTAAAATCTAGCAGTAAAACCCCCGATTCTCGACAGATTCTTAATCCGAGTTCTTTGACGTCAGGAAGGGCAACTAGTTGAAAACAATTATCGAACTCGCATCGCGAAGGCAAGAGTGTGCAGCGATATGCTTGTTTAGACTTGCAGATTACGAAAAGAAACATAACAAGACTTGAGTCTTAAAACAAATTCGTGCGATTTAAAATCTTAGTCAGGAAGGGCATCCAGCAGTAAAACAATAGTTCGTGATTTAAAATCTAGCAGTAAAACCCCCGATTCTCGACAGATTCTTAATCCGAGTTCTTTGACGTCAGGAAGGGCAACCGGTCGAAAACAATAGGGTATGATGTAAGAGGTTAGATACTACCAGTTTTGCGTCAGGAAGGGCAACTAGTCTTAAAACAAAACAGATTCTTAATCCGAGTTCTTTGACGTCAGGAAGGGCAACCGGTCGAAAACTATAGTGTATGATGTAAGAGGTTAGATACTGCCAGTTTTGCGTCAGGAAGGGCAACTCAACAAATTCTTGCGATTTAAAATCCTAGTCAGGAGGGGCAGCCGGTCGTAAAACTATGGTGTGAGGCGGGGTGTGCAAAAAAGCCAGCATTAAGTAAGGGCTGTTGATAGGAGGCTTTAAACCATGTGCATGCTCCTTCACCAGGAGAAGCCTACATGCCGGTACCGTGCAGGTTCTTTCGATAGGAGTAGGCACTGTGTGTGTTTTAACCTCTCCGTACAATCATGATATTTTACGTTAGGAACTTACATAGGCTAAATGCTACACATTCCGTGTAAGAGGTTAGATACTGCCAGTTTTGCGTCAGGAAGGGCAACTCAACAAATTCTTGCGATTTAAAATCCTAGTCAGGAAGGGCAGCTGGTCGTAAAACTATGGTGTGAGGCGGGGTGTGCAAAAAGCCAGCATTAAGTAAGGGCTGTTGATAGGAGGCGTTAAACCATGTGCATGCTCCTTCACCAGGAGAAGCCTACATGCCGGTACCGTGCAGGTTCTTTCGATAGGAGTAGGCACTGTGTGTGTTTTAACCTCTCCGTACAATCATGATATTTTACGTTAGGAACTTACATAGGCTAAATGCTACACATTCCGTGTAAGAGGTTAGATACTGCCAGTTTTGCGTCAGGAAGGGCAACTCAACAAATTCTTGCGATTTAAAATCCTAGTCAGGAAGGGCAGCCGGTCGTAAAACTATGGTGTGAGGCGGGGTGTGCAAAAAAGCCAGCATTAAGTAAGGGCTGTTGATAGGAGGCGTTAAACCATGTGCATGCTCCTTCACCAGGAGAAGCATACATGCCGGTACCGTGCAGGTTCTTTCGATAGGAGTAGGCACTGTGTGTGTTTTAACCTCTCCGTACAATCATGATATTTTACGTTAGGAACTTACATAGGCTAAATGCTACACATTCCGTGGCAGAGCCGGGAATCGAACTCGGACCTCCGAGGGTAGCAGCTAACTACTACACTACAGAGGAGGACTATTTCAGAATATTTTACAACCTTAATTAGTACTGTGTTTTAAGAGCTTGAATGGTACTCAGCTAAGAAGACGTTCGCGAGTTACAAGCCGCTTATCAGTGTCCTCGTTCAAGGCCGAGCCGGAAGATACGTGTACAATTTCAGCTAACACACGCATTCCGCTGCTCGCTCTGCGCTGATACGACTTCATGGACAGTAGAACAAACCCATAGCCTACAGTATGCATGCCTCTCACCCGGTAGTCTCGGGTTCGATTCTCTTGGGAATAAAAATGTGTTTAAATCGCAAGAATTTGTTGAGTTGTCCTTTGCACACTCTTGCCTTCGCGATGCGTGTTCGATAATTGTTTTCAACCGGTTGCCCTTCCTGACGTCAAAGAACTCGGATTAAGAATCTGTCGAGAATCGGGGGTTTTACTGCTAGATTTTAAATCACGAACTATTGTTTTACTGCTGGATGCCCTTCCTGACTAAGATTTTAAATCGCAAGAATTTGTTTTAAGACTCAAGTCTTGTTATGTTTCTTTTCGTAATCTGCAAGTCTAAACAAGCATATCGCTGCACACTCTTGCCTTCGCGATGCGTGTTCGATAATTGTTTTCAACTAGTTGCCCTTCCTGACGTCAAAGAACTCGGATTAAGAATCTGTCGAGAATCGGGGGTTTTACTGCTAGATTTTAAATCACGAACTATTGTTTTACTGCTGGATGCCCTTCCTGACTAAGATTTTAAATCGCAAGAATTTGTTTTAAGACTCAAGTCTTGTACCGGATGCCCTTCCTGACTAAGATTTTAAATCGCAAGAATTTGTTTTAAGACTCAAGTCTTGTTATGTTTCTTTTCGTAATCTGCAAGTCTAAACAAGCATATCGCTGCACACTCTTGCCTTCGCGATGCGTGTTCGATAATTGTTTTCAACCGGTTGCCCTTCCTGACGTCAAAGAACTCGGATTAAGAATCTGTCGAGAATCGGGGGTTTTACTGCTAGATTTTAAATCACGAACTATTGTTTTACTGCTGGATGCCCTTCCTGACTAAGATTTTAAATCGCAAGAATTTGTTTTAAGACTCAAGTCTTGTTATGTTTCTTTTCGTAATCTGCAAGTCTAAACAAGCATATCGCTGCACACTCTTGCCTTCGCGATGCGTGTTCGATAATTGTTTTCAACCGGTTGCCCTTCCTGACGTCAAAGAACTCGGATTAAGAATCTGTCGAGAATCGGGGGTTTTACTGCTAGATTTTAAATTACGAACTATTGTTTTACTGCTGGATGCCTTTCCTGACTAAGATTTTAAATCGCAAGAATTTGTTTTAAGACTCAAGTCTTGTTATGTTTCTTTTCGTAATCTGCAAGTCTAAACAAGCATATCGCTGCACACTCTTGCCTTCGCGATGCGTGTTCGATAATTGTTTTCAACCGGTTGCCCTTCCTGACGTCAAAGAACTCGGATTAAGAATCTGTCGAGAATCGGGGGTTTTACTGCTAGATTTTAAATCACGAACTATTGTTTTACTGCTGGATGCCCTTCCTGACTAAGATTTTAAATCGCAAGAATTTGTTTTAAGACTCAAGTCTTGTTATGTTTCTTTTCGTAATCTGCAAGTCTAAACAAGCATATCGCTGCACACTCTTGCCTTCGCGATGCGAGTTCGATAATTGTTTTCAACTAGTTGCCCTTCCTGACGTCAAAGAACTCGGATTAAGAATCTGTCGAGAATCGGGGGTTTTACTGCTAGATTTTAAATCACGAACTATTGTTTTACTGCTGGATGCCCTTCCTGACTAAGATTTTAAATCGCAAGAATTTGTTTTAAGACTCAAGTCCTGTTATGTTTCTTTTCGTAATCTGCAAGTCTAAACAAGCATATCGCTGCACACTCTTGCCTTCGCGATGCGTGTTCGATAATTGTTTTCAACTAGTTGCCCTTCCTGACGTCAAAGAACTCGGATTAAGAATCTGTCGAGAATCGAGGATTTACAGCTAGATGCTCGCCGGATACCCTTCCCGACGGCATAAGTTACCAGGATTTGAATCGCGGTATCCATCATTGTGTCTGACTTGCAAGCTCACGCGTATTATTTTTTGCTGAGATATCATGCTACTTCCGTTCGCCAGCTAGAGCGGAAACTCGCAGTACTGCGTCTATTTCATCTTACAACTTGGAGGAGACAACATGTGTACATATAATTTATGATCTTTCACCCTCCCTTAAAAAACATGTAAGTATCTCGGAACATTCTTATCCGTGTGTGTTGCAAATACTAAGCGAGTGAGCCGAGCGAGTTGGCTACGCAGTGTGCTTTCTTGATTTTCGTATGAGTGTATTCACAATTACTAAGCGTCTTAGCAGTGTGATGAACGAGTTAGCTACGCGGTATATATTTTTTTTATTTTCGTACTAAGCAAATCATTTGAAGTGTTAGTCTTGTTAGTTTCAATCTAAACAAAGGTATCCCTTAACATGTTGTACAGTGTTCGGTTCTACTTGTTTCGTGATCTGAACGCATCAATCAATGTTCTGATTACATGTTGTATCGAGTGCAGTGTTCAATTCTAGTCTTGTTATGTTTCAAGCTGATCTTCTTAGAACAAAGGTATCCCCTAACATGTTGTACAGTGTTCGGTTCTACTTGTTTCGTGATCTGAACACATCAATCATTGTTCTGATCGCATGTAACGACATCGAGTGCAGTGTTCATTTCTAGTCTTGTTATGTTTCAATCTAAACAAAGGTATCCCCTAACATGTTGTACAGCGTTCGATTCTACTTATGTAGTGTTCTGAACACACCAGACAATGTTTTAATCACATGTTGAAGTTAACGACATCGAGTACAGTGTTCGATTCTATTTTTGTGTTCTGAACACATCAATCAATCAATGTGCTGTGTTCAATTCTAGTCTTGTTATGTTTCAATCTAAACAAAGGTATCCCCTAATACAGCGTTCGATTCTACTTATGTAGTGTTCTGAACACACCACACAATGTTTTAATCACATGTTGTATCGAGTACAGTGTTCTGAACACATCAATCAATGTTCTGATCACATGTTGTATCGAGTACTGGCTGTCTCATAAGGAGCTATGTATAGCCGCCATCTTGCATCCGCCATCTTGCGCAAGCATCCTTAGGGCGTCTCTAGTCATGGATCCTTAAGCCGCCTCATAAGAGCAACCACCATCTCGCGCAAGCATCCCTCATAAGGAGCCTTGTATAACCGCCATCTTGCGCAAGCATCCCAAGGGCGTCTATGTATAGCGATCATCTTGCATAAGCACCTTTAAGGAGTCATGTACAGTCACCATCTTGTGCAATTAGCGTCGAGAGAGGACTGATGTAGAATTTTTCTTTTTAAATTATCCGCCACCACATAGAGTGTAGCACTGAGGTTTGCGATGTAAGATGGTGGATGACAGCTGCGCGTAGCACGTAGAATTTGCCGCCACCACATAGATGGCAGCACGGTGCTCTCTTGATTAAAGATGGCGGATGACAGCTAACAGAACTTTTCAAATTGCCCGCTACTACAGAGAGCAGCACGGTGCTCTGTTAATTAAAAGATGGCGGATGACAGGTGATGAAATTGCCTGCATGATAGCAGCACCGTGCTCTATTGATTAAAGATGGTGGATGATAACTGTCATAAAAAGCACGTGGCTTTGTTTACTAAACAAGAGCACATAGATTTTTTCAAATTGCCGCCACCACATTTCAAAGGTATCTAGCTAAAGAGCGCAGCACTGAGGTTTGTGATGCAAGATGGCGGATGACAGCTGTCAGAAAAAAGCACGTGAGTTTGTTTCCAAACAAGAGCATGTAGAATTTGCCGCCACCACATAGAGGGCAGCACGGTGCTCTCATGATTAAAGATGGCTGCTGTCACGTGGAATTGCCTGCCACCACAAAAGAGGGTAACACGGTGCTCAAAGATGGCTGCTATCAAAAAGCATTTTTCAAATTATCCGCCACCACATTTCAAAGGTAAGTAGCTAAAGAGGGCACCACTGTGCTCTATAGATTAAAGATGGTGGATGACAGCTGTCAGAAAAGCACGTGGATTTGTTTATCTCGCGCTAGTAAGGTTAAGTTGGTAGCACTAAGGTTTAAGCCCGTTAAGATGGCAGCACTGCGGATGACAGCTGTGACGAATTTACATCTACTACGATAAAGAGGGCAGCACTGTGCTCTATAGATTAAAGATGGCGGATGACAGCTGACAAAAAAGCACGTGAGTTTGTTTACTAAACAAGAGCACGTGGAATTTGTCGCCACCACATTTCAAAGGTAAGTAGCTAAAGAGGGCAGCACTGTGCTCTATAGATTAAAGGTGGCAGATGGTAGCTGTCGAAAAAGCACGTGAGTTTGTTTCCAAACAAGAGCACGTGGAATTTTTCAATTTGCCGCCACCACATAGAGGGTAGCACTGTTCTCTCTGGATTAAAGATGGCTGCTTGTCGAAAAGCATTTTTCAAATTATCCGCCACCACATTTCAAAGGTAAGTAGCTAAAGAGGGTAGCACTGTGCTCAAAGATGGCGGATGACAGCTATCAAAAAAGCACGTGGCTGTCAAAAAGCACGTGGATTTGTTTATCTCGAGCTAGTGAGGTTAAGTTGGTAGCACTAAGGTTTAGGTCTGTCAAGATGGCAGCACTGCCGATGATAGGTGATGAAAGAGGGCAGCACGGTGCTCTGTAGTTTAAAGATGGCGGATGACAGCTGTCAAAAAAGCACGTGGCTGTCAAAAGCACGTGGCTTTGTTTACCACACGCTAGTTAGGTTAAGTTGGTACTACTGAGGTTTAGGCCCGTCAAGATGGCAGTACTGAGGTTAGCGATGCGTTGTTGTCGATGACAGCTGTCAAAAAGCACGTGGCTTTGTTTACAAATCTGTCAAAAAGCACGTGGCTGTCAAAAAGCACGTGGATTTGTTTATCTCGCACTAGTTAGGTTAAGTTGGCACTACTGAGGTTTAGGCCCGTCAAGATGGCAGTACTGAGGTTAGCGATGCGTTGTTGTCTGTCAAAAAGCACGTGGCTGTCAAAAAACACGTGGCTTTGTTTACCTCATGCTAGTTAGGTTAAGTTGGCACTAGTGAGGTTTAGGCCCGTCAAGATGGCAGCAGTGAGGTTAGCGTTGCGTTGTTGTCGATGACAGCTGTCAAAAAGCACGTGGCTTTGTTTACAAATTCAAATCTCGCGCCAAAATTCAAATTTCCCGCCAAAATTCAAATTTCCCGCGGGCGGCGGCGGAGGCGGAGGCGGCGGCGGAGTAGGAGGCGGGCGGAGGCGTGCGGCGGCGGAGGTGCCGCAGAACCCGCTTATTATACTACTGTAGCCCTACAACCAAAAGCCCTACAACCCTTCCACCCCGTCAACATCCACGCGTACCAACCACCGTTTATTTTACGTGGGCCCTCCCCATCACGGTCGTGCAAATACACCTACGCCTTGCAATACATACCGATGGCCAGTAGGCAGTAATTATCGGTCTTTGATGTTAAAAGCTTAGCGAAAAATTGCGAAATATGGTATATAAATTCCATTGTGGCAATCCATATCACATCCGAGAGTTAAAGTATTAGCCCTCCTTAAGATCTGTTGGTAAGTCTAAACACTGAACGCAATTTGGAACATAAAACTTGAAATTTTCCTCACCAAACGGTAATGAAAAATAATTCATGCAGTGAGGTGTTAACAATGGTGGAAGCCTTTACCTTCCACTCCTCGAAGGGCCTTCATGGCCTGTACGGAGGTGACTTTGCTTTGCTATATATATTTTATAAAATAAAGCATATTGTAGGTTTGCGTGGAACTACTGCAAACGATTTCCAGAAAGTTGTATGCTTTGTTTGAAAAGTGGCACTCAACTGGATCGGTCTTGAACAGAAAAATGCATTATAAAACGAGGGTCTTGTCTTGATTAGTGACATAAAGGTTTTCGCTCGTAAACCATCTAGCCATTTAGAACAGGCTAGTGGTATCCCGCTCATTAGAGTGCTGAGAGGGCTTAAAATTCATTCTCTTGATCTCAGTATGTGTGACTTATTTGATATGGAGATTTGAACTGAACTAGATGGCAGTCAAAGTACAACCATTTAGAGAGAATTTGACATCGAAGTCTCTGAGCTACCATACCTCATTTCTCATTCAAAAGATGAAGATAACGATAATAATTTGTTCTAATTTGCCTTAACACCAGGCACGTTTCCTTCAGATCTCCAGAAAATCCATCTCAGAATAATCTGAAGTAAGGTCCGTTTTACGGCCCAAACTGTACGCCCTACTAAACGAGCAGTTTGGGCCATTCTTGACGTATAAGCTTGAAGCGCATTCAGAAAATAGTGATCATACTTGGAGGTAGGCTATACGAGAATATAAATCTCGTTAGCAGAAGTCACGGGTCTTCAAATGTACGTGGAATCTGAACCAGGGACCATGGATTCGTACTTTTTTTCTATTTGCTTTACGTCGCACCGACACTGATATGTCTTACGGCGACGATGGGAGAGGAAAGGCCTAGGAATTGGAAGGAAGCGGCCGTGGTCTTAATTAAGGTACAGCCCCGGCATTTGCCTGGTGTGAAAATGGGAAAACACGGAAAAACCTTCTCCAGGTATACCGACAGTGGGGCTCGAACCCACGATGTCCCATTTACTGGATACTGGCCGCACTTAAGCGACTGCAGATATCGAGCTCGGTAATTTTGTACTTTCAACACATGAATATTGCACTAAATGGCATTTAGCTTATTTGGTTGTGGTAAGACTGCCAACGCAATGCAAACGGCAGGAACCAAATGAGTAGACTGACTAATTCTTTCTTTTTGCCATCCATCCTTCAAATACATCACACCGAACTATTTGGCTACGCTCATTGGTCACGCAGCTTGACAGCTTGACAGATGATTTTCCTTGGTTTCACAATTTTACACCGGACAAATTCTGGGGCAGGGTCTTAACAGAGACCGAAGTTGATTCCTTCGCAGTTCGCGCACTTTCCTCTCCCATCGCCACCATAAGATCTGTCTGTGCCGGTGTGACGTAAAATAAATAAATGTAATTTAAAGCTTTTCAGTCTGTCAAGCACACAATTTCCTAATAAATATTGTAACATTATAACATACCTATAAACAAACATACACTATTAAACAAAGAATGACATGTTTCGTTCTAGAAGAACATCCTCAGATTCTATCAAATCACTTACATCATGCGTATGTATGTACAGTATTGTTTATGTAGCGTAAACTTGTCAATGATTGTCAATGATTGAGAGTTTGATAACAAAATGAATATGTATTAACAAATAACGACTCTATTAGTATTCAAGCGTCACCATATGAAATTAATGAAGTACTTCAGTACTTTTCTCATCTGTCGAAGCGTTCTCCGTTGTTTTCAAACACTGTTCCCGGACTTGGTCATGGAGAGGCTTGTGGAAAGTTGTTTTTGGCTTCCTCCTTAACAGAAGCAAAATAACTAAAGAACTCCTCAAACCGCATTTCGCAAACCACTACGAACTGTGAAGAACAGCAATATTTCCTTCCGATATTCGAGTTATTTGAGTTGCTCTATTTGTACGCAGAAAATAATAATAATAATAATAATAATAATAATAATAATAATACATAAAAGTGAAAGCCTCTGGGGTTCAGGCAGCCTCTCACCGCTGGATTCCATGGTTCATATCCTGGTCACTCATTGGGAGATTTATGCTGGACAAAGTGGAGGCGGGACAAGTTTTTCTCCGGGTACTCCGGTTTTCCCTGTCATGTTTCATTCCAGCAACACTCTCCAGTATCATTTCATTTCATCTGTCAGTCAATAATTATTGCCCCAAAGCAGTGCGATACGCTTCAGTAGCCGGCACAGTTCCTCTATCGTCGCCGCTAGATGGGAGGGGTGCTTCTTTCCTTCCATTCCTGACCCGGTTGAAACTAGAAACAGGATGCGGATTTTCATTTTATGCACATAAAAGGCAATTTCCTGACTGATTTTTAAGGAATGCAGAGGAGTTCCCTCACTGGGGGGTGAGCCCTGTACACAAAAATGTGCATTTCACTGAGACCGTTTGTCATATGATGTTGAAATTTCACATGATGGTTGCTCCTCTAAGACTTTGATTTCGAATAAGAAGTGATCATGAAACATTACAATCCCTAAGAGGTTTTGACAGAGGTGGGGGTGGCCGGATGACATAAATATTAATTTCTTTGGACGATACATGTCTATTACACTGAAGGTGTTCACTAAGAAAGAGTTTTTAAATAAATTCGCTCCTAAAGGGAGTATACGAGGTAAAACCCTGAAAACCTAAATGGTCATTCCTCTGAAGCAGTTAACCAAACAAAGCTGAAATTTCATAGAGTAGTTGCTTGCTTATGCACAAGGCAAGTTTAGAAAACATGCCCGCCCTTAAGCGATTACATGGGGTTTAATACCCGAAAGTGAAAATATTCATTTCTCTGAAACAGTATTGTCATACGAGGTTGAAAGTTTACATGTTGGTTGCTGCTCTAAGCCTTCTATTTTAAATATGAAGTGGTCATAAAATAATACATCCCCAAGAGGTTTAAATCGGGGTTGAGGACGATGATGACATTAATTTATCTGACTCGTTTGAATTGCGAAGTAAAAAATTTCAATGATTCGCGCTCTTCAATCTTAAATATTTAGTAATTGATCTTAAAACAGTACACTCCAAAGTGGGTTTGACTCGGGGTGGGACATGACGATAAATATATTCTCTCATATTTGAAGTTGATCTGTTTACTTGATGGTTGTTCCTATTTTAAATAAGTTTTTAAACAATACATCCCTAAGGGGTCTGGACTGGGAAGGTGAGGCCTGAAATCATAAATATATATATCACTGAAACCGATTGATAAACGAGGTTGAAATTTCGCTTGTTCCTCTATGTCGTAAATTTTAAATACTCTTTTTTTGCTAGTTGCTTTACGTCGCACCGACACAGATAGGTCTTATGGCGACGATGGGACAGGAAAGAGCTAGAAGTAGGAAGGGAGCGGCCGTGGCCTTAATTAAGGTCCAACCCCAGCATTTGCCTGGTGTGAAAATGGGAAACCACGGAAAACCATTTTCAGGGCTGCCGGCAGTGGGGTTCGAACCTACTATCTTCCGAATACTGGATACTGGCCGCACTTAAGCGACTGCAGCTATCAAGCTCGGTAAAAAAATAAATAAATAAGAAGTGGTATTGAAACAATACACCCCTGAGGCGTTTTGACTGGGAGTGGGATTGGGGGTGAGATCTGATGACAGACATATTAGTTTCTCTGAAACCGCTTGATCTATTAGTATGCCTTAGATTTTAAACAAGAAGTGGTCTTAAAACAATACACTCCTTATTGATTTTGACCGCGGGGGTGACATTTTAAAACTCTCTTTGCATATAACCTACTGAAGCATAATTCCGGGTCCCAGAAGTTCTAACAATAGAAAATCAATCAATTAATCTCCCATAAATTCCTCTGTACAGGTTATAGAACGCAATTCCACCTGATATATTCTCGAGAGATAATAAGTTAATAGAGTGTGAGTTCAGCTGGGTGAAACAGTACGGCCGCGCCCGTTTGCAATCGTTTTTAACGTCAACATAAGACTGTTGTTGTGCGGGAAATGGCACTATACACAAAGACTTGGTTCGCTGGGACATTAATTCCAGGAGCCAATATTGAGCTGCCTGGTTTATATGTTGTTTCACCCAATATCTTACGTGTACGAACTCGTAGTTCTCTCCTTCCCAATACTCCAGAGCTTAAGCCGAAGCCTTTATTTACTTGAATGTGAAACCTTCACAGACGTAGGTCTACATTCCGGTGTCAACAGGCTCTGAGAACAAAGGTTGGATTTCTCACCAAATAATCCTTTATCCATACGTTTTACCATCACAGAAAGTGGTACCGGTATATTGTAATGAACCGATATTCTGTATCTGTCATTATTCAATCATATGTATGTTTGTCATATCTAGGATTATATTACTATTTCATGGAAGTCATTAATTTTTATAATATATAATATGTAGTATCGATGTAGTGACACGGTAACTTATAAGATAGCGATACTTAATAGCCTAGTGTGTTGCAAAAGACTAAGAGAGTGTTGCGGAAGGGTAATCGCTTTTGTTAATAGCCTGCTTGTATTGGAAATATTGAGTACGGTACCTATATGTTAGTTCTAATGCTTAAACATCTCGTCGTCTAAGGAAATGGACTATGTCGAGATTTTGATTAAAATGTATTTGATACTTGCGTCGCGCTTTGGAGGAAGATGCAAGAGAGCTGTTATTTGATTCATGCTTTACAAAGATCTGTTGTGAGTATGTTCGTCCCCAATTTTACCGTCACGCCCACATGAAGATAAACTGAACTATGTGATAACTACATTTCTCTGATAGTGGAGTAATGTCGCACTAACTCAGTTTGCCTGCATCGAAGAGAGAGCAAAGAGTTTGGACTGAGAAAGAAGCGGCCGTAGCCTTAACTGAGTTGCGTGGGTGGGTGGAGGCACATACAGCTCACGTGCTCAAACAACTATCTTTTAAAATTTTCATATGCAATTTTACATTAGACTTTTCTGTACAATTTCATGGAAGAATGTGTTTAACATCCCAATAGTTATGGAGTTACGACCTGAAATGTAATTGAAATGCCCACCTGCCACATGCCCATTTCTTCCGTCGCATTAAATGAAACTAGTTCGTGCTTTCTGTTTGAGGTAGTGCTACAGAAAATTTCATATTTGCTACGGGAACTTATCGTCATAGGTTTAATCAATATTTCACACTTCCTTCGAACCGGTATTGCGATCGACTTACATTCAATCTTGTTTATTCCATACCCACGAAAGGTCAGCTGCTTTCCTTTGTGCATGTATGACTTCAGCTTTTGTAAAGCAACTCCATCATCTTGCGAATTCTTTTTCTTTTCAATGGAAACATGGAATTGGGGAGACCTTCCTACAAGACTAACAAGCGATGCTTTATGGTCAGGTGAATAACAAAGGTACAACTCCTGCTGATGGACAGTATGATTCTACACGTAACCTCAATGAAAGTGCCTCTTCAAGGAAATGTAATTATTCTTCCAGTGCCAGTGTGAGCAATTCTTCTGTAAGCAGTGTAAATATAATTTTTTGACATTCGTATATTATTTAATGGTTTATCATAATTTATGAGGTGTTTGTGTTGGACTTATGAAATTGAATTTACTCACGGAGTCTATTTCTGGCTTGGAATGTAAAGTAGAATGGTAGAATAGTAGGAAAAAGGGGCAACATAATGTACTAAATCAACATACAGGTAATTTATGCCATGAGATGCATTGGCCAGGGACTGGCACACCTCAGATAATTTTGTGTCCTGATGAATAGAACAATAATCAAGTGTTTCAATAAACTATGGAAATTTTAGTACAACTGGAGTAGTAGGGTTGCTGAGGTTGAAGTAAAGGGATATTTCAGTTTCATGGATGGATCCTAGCTTACAAGAAAGAATACTTCGAAGTACATAGTATGCACTGTGATTGAGGGTAAATGTTAAAAATGGCTGAAAGCTCAACAGTTATTTTAGAATTTTAAAGCATATGAAGTTTGGAAGAGCATAATTCACGCTGTAGAATATAACCATATGAGAGCTGCTTGGAGGCATGGAAATTGCTGGTGTGAAGGAAATTTTCAGCCAATCCGTAGCTGAACATTATCTGCGTTATATACATTTTATTGGTCATGGTGACTCAAATAGTGTCAAGTCTGTACCTGACCATCTACCATATGGTCTTGACGTGGCAGTAACAAAAGTAGAATGTGTTGGCCAAGTGCGAAAGAGGATGGGTACCTGTCTCAAGAAATTAAAGCAGCATTGGAATGGGAAAATGCAGAATAATGCCAAGCTCTTTTCAGGAAGGAATTGCTTGACAGACTCCAGAATAAATATCTTGACTGTTTATTATGGGAATGCTATCAGGGAAAACTGCATTATGTAAATTGGATCAAGAAGACAATTTGGGCTGTATGGTATCTCAACGCATCCTAACATGGCAAGCAGTATCATTATTTCTGCCTAAATGGACCTAATGCATGGTGCTAATATCACAGAGCCTTAGTGGAAGAGAAGTTCAGGCTTCCAAACACAAAAATTATATACCCCTTTCATTGATGGAGATAGTCAAACTTGTGTTTAGAGATTTGTGTAGGGGGACACACCCAGAACAATAACGAATCTTTAA
Source organism: Anabrus simplex (assembly GCF_040414725.1). Lineage (NCBI taxonomy): Eukaryota > Metazoa > Arthropoda > Insecta > Orthoptera > Tettigoniidae > Anabrus > Anabrus simplex. The sequence continues at coordinate 307,772,610 of NC_090265.1, read as the reverse complement.
ACTCCAAAATTTGAAACATTTGCCCCAAGAGAGGCTTTACAGGCCGATAGGCGTCTTATGCGCTAATGGAACCCAGCAGGTTACATCTACTGCCTCGCGGAAAATGATTTGAAACTCATGGATGTAGGTACCCCACCACAGTGATGAAGAAGAGGCCGTTGCGCCCTTTGAATCTCGATCTATTCAGCGTGGTACAAAATATATTCACATGGATTGCATTCCAGATGTACATTTTAATTCTCATTTTACCCTTTGTGCATCGACTTTGTCTTGAAGATATGAATTTGTACAGAATTTTAAGGACCAAATTTCGAACCCACAATGACTAGATAATGTGATGGGACAATACCCATCACGCGCTATTACAAGTCAGAATTTTCGACTGAGACCCCGTTTGACTTTATTTATTTATTTATTTATTTATTTATTTATTTATTTATTTATTTATTTATTTATTTATTTATTTTGTTCGGAATTGTATCTTCCTAGTGTCCAACATGTTTACATAGGCTGATTATTAATACTGGCAACAATGCTCTAGCGCCACCGTGAAATGGAGACAGGCAATGTCATTTAAACCACAAATATGTTAATCGCCTACCCTCCCTCTTAGTAAATGAATACGTTCTCCCCCCTCCATGTGTGCGAAGTGATAAGAGGAACAGAGCAGTTGTGAACGAGAATTATCAACGCTCCAGTAATTGAAGTGCCGTTATTGTTAAATCTGGAGTCTTCACTAAAGAGAATGCCCGGGAATCCACATCGGCATTTTTTTTTTCAGTATCCATTGCGAAAATTCTATCCGTATTTGTAGGTAATCGCCGTGAATTTCCTGGTGTAGTTGTTGATGGTAGGGGTTGAATTTATGTCGGTGCAATATGCGCAGTACAGATGCATGATGCAGATTCATGACTGATTTCAATGGCCCTTGAGCGTGTACGCGATTGCGTTTTGAACAGCTTCTTCGTTATTTTCAGATATCACTGGAGCATCCCGAACGGGGTGTAACTTATGAAATGACCCCATTGCACGCAATCGTCTTTCATCACTTCGAAATATATCTGGATTTAGCAGCCTTCGTACAGAAAATAGTGCTTGATATAAGCGTCTGGCTTCCCGCGAATTCTGCCTTGCTTTCCCATAAAAGTTGTGCCATATACACATAATCATCCCGTGAATTCATCTTTATTTTCTTAATCAGCTTACCCTCCAGAGTTCGTTTTTCCCTCGGACTCAGCGAGGGATTCCACCTCTACCGCTTCAAGGGCAGTGTTCTAGAGCGTGAGACTTTGAATCGGGGGATACAACTGCGGAGGAAAACCAGAACCTCGCCCAGGCGGCCTCACTTGCTATGCTGAACAGGAGCCTTGTGGGGGGGGGGGGGGATGGGAACATTGAAAGGGATAGACAAGGAAGAAGCGGCTGTGGCTTTAAGTTAGGTACCATCCCGGTATATGCCTTGAGGAGAAATGGGAAACCACGGAAAACCACTTGGAGGATGGCTGAGGTGTGAATAGAACCCACCTCTACTCAGTTGACCTCCGAGTCTGAGTGCACCCCCCGTACCACATTCCTGTGAATACTTAATGTTTGCTTTAGAGCTAAACGTACACTAGAGGTTTGTACTTTGCTCTAAAACTTATTATGTGCTGTTTCATGCGCCCTACGGATGATGTCCAGTCGTTCTTCGAGGCAAACGTGTGCAGTTGCTTGTTTGACAGGGTGTGTCATAAGTGCAGTTTGCTTCATTCGTTGTAGCTGTTTGCCAAATGCAAGTCGCATGTTGTTACTCCTTTCTGATGAATGCTTTCCTCGTAAAGGTGATCAGTTTATTTTGAGACTTAAGGAAGTTAAACTTTAATAAGTTAAAACTTAATTACGAATGCCTTTAAGAGTATAAAAATGAAATAAAAAACTCGCAACTAGGTTTGAACTCTGAACACCTCGAATAATCACAAGCTGGCTTCGATTAGTACCATGTAGCCACTCCAGGCGAAAAACAGTAGATCTCGTATCTCTTTACTAATGAAATAATCTACGCTATCGCTTCGAAACTGATCTTGTATGTTTGTCACAGTAAGATGGTGCCAACTACTGTTGTTGTGTGAAACGCCTCTCCAGTAAATCTCGTCAGTTAGCAAGAGTAACAGCCGACAAGTGTCATTCACATGGTAACTAATCTGTCATTGATCTGAAGCATCTTTCAGTATGTCCGCTAAAGAAGCTATTCGTCGTGTAGCGTCTATTGAAGATGTTATGAAGGACTTCCAAGGCCGGTTTGAATACGCCGCAAGCTGCATCTGCCGTGCGGAAGAGTTGCAGCGGCTAAAGGCTGAGTTCTCCAACTGGAATATACTGAACAGCGCCTCGAGCAACACCCTGAACTGCTTGATGAAGCTGAACAGTACAGCCGGCGGAACTGCTTAGTGCTGCATGGTATTCCAGAGGAGCCGGCAGAGAACGTTTACGGTAAAGCTATCGGCACGATGAAGGGCAAGTTAAATGTAGATATAAGTATGTTGGATAAAGATCGTTGCCACCGATTGGGGGTGCTAAAACGAACCACAGCTCAGGTTGTTTCTACGGGTAAGCGCCCTATGCGTTATCATGACCGGGACAGAGTTTGGAGGGCTAACCGGCTGTTAAAAGGAACTGGCCTTCTACTGACAGAATCCCTGACATGTATCAGAAAAACTATTGTAAACAGGGCACGTGATCACTTCGGGCTCCGACGGGTGTGGATACAGGACGGCCGCATTGTTTTTTTTCAAGGACAATGGATAGCATGTGTTTGTTAGCAGCATGGCACAATAATCCTTATGTGAGCGAGCACGAGATTGGCTGGGAAAATAACAATGAGTAATATACTAGCGTGTAATGTTTGTTTATGTCGAAGTGATAATGTGTGTGAAAGTGATTGTGTGAATATTTCTGCAGGTGCTTATGAAACAACTAGGGTGAGTAGTTTGAATTTTTCTGTTGACAATGGCTAACGTAAATGAGTCAGCATGTCCGTGATGTCATTGACCCTGTCCCTCTTCATTGTCGACCGCCTCCACCCCTAACTTCTCCCTCACCAGCTGTGGCAGGAGACATTCTTAAGGAAACGTTAGCTCCTCACCAAAAATATTTTCAGTATTGTCACATCAACGCACAGTCACTTGTTTGTCACTTTTCGAAATACAGACGCTAATTAAAAACAGTAACTTGCATTGTATTTGTGTAATAGAGACATAGTTACAGCAGTCACTCAAATCTGATCTTGTTAAACTAAATATCATGACGTTACATCGCTTAGATCATTTAAATCGTGCAGGAGGCGGTTGCGCTATATATTGCCGTAGTGACTTAAAAAGCAAAATAGTTATGACCTCCGATCCTGAGATTCCCTTTCGACCTGAATTTATGTTTGTTGAACTCTTGGTCAATAATCAAAAACTACTGATCGGAGTGGTATAGAAGGCGCCGGACATACGACATGTATCTGACCTAGAAGTGGCATTATCGAAGTTAACTCCAGTATACGAAAAGAAAATCATTCTTGGTGACTTCAATACTAATCTCCTAGTTACAAGTAACGAATCAACATACTTACAAAACATATTTCATGGCATGGATTACACTATACTGACACTGGACGTGGCTAACCACGTTCACACAGTGTCACACACTGATCGACCTTATTATAACAATCAACCCGCAGAAAGTGGTAAAACATGGACAGGTATTTCGACCCACGATCTCATATACTTATGTTATACTCTCAAGGTACCAAAATACAAAACCAGGTACATAATGCGAAGGGACTGCAAGCATTTTGACACTGAGGTAATACGAAATGAAGCGTATCAACTGCCGTGTAATGACATTCTACAAATGACATTAATGATACTGAACTCATTAATACTGAGACTGCATGACAAATACGCTCCGAAGAAGCAAATTTCGAGTTTCTCACCCTTCGTCTCCTTGGCTAACAAATCAAATCTCCTTCATGGCAAATCATGATATATGTTTAGGCAAACTGAAAGCAATAGTGATTTCGAAAATTGCCGTATTCTTTAAAATGAAGTTGAGCAATTAATTCGTAATATCAAGTATAAATATTTCCAAGAGATAACAAACAGGGGAAGTTCAGCACTAATATGGAAAAAAAATTGCATCAGATGGGTCGCAGCCTGACCAAGCCTGACACCCAGTTTACCACTTGATGATCTAAATTCTCATGTTACGAAAACAACACACGCTAATAATGATATTACTAATAATAATGACTATGATAATAACTACAATAACATTAATAATAATAATAATAGTAATAATAAGATAATCATCATCCAGATGACGACCTAATTGCTGCTGATGATATTAACGCCATAAATACTCATTCCCGAGTAAATAAAGTAAAATTCACATTCAAAAAATTTGGTGCGAACGATGTGAAGCGTGTAATTCTACACCCTCAATTCAGATGCTCCGGGTAATGACGACATACAATTATATTTCGTAAAACATATAATTGGTGACATATGACCTATTCTGACGCATATATTTAATCATTGTCTCGTACACGGAGTATTCCCAACTGTGTAGATGTATTGTATCACCATTCCCATTCCTAAGAAGAATTCTCCTAGTTTGCCATCAGATTATATACATTCTCCCACTCCTTTCCAAAGTACTAGAACACTTGGTACACGAGCAAGTCCTTACTTACTTGGCTAACTACTCACTGCTTGACCCTTACCGATCTGGTTTCAGGAAAGGACACAGCACAACGACTGCCTTACTGAAAATAACTGATGATATCCGACATGCAATGGACACTCGACAAGTGACTGTCCTAGTTCTACTCGATTTTTCTAGTGCTCTTGATACTGTTGTTCCTCAAATGCTACGTTAAAAATTGGATTCATTGAATTTCAGCAAGACGGCAGTAAATTTTTCAGTTCGTACCTCAAAAATCGCCGTCAGTGTGCCACAATAAATAATAAGATCTGAGTGACTTAACAAACCCTTAGGTGTCTCCCAAGGGTCTGTACTTGGACCAATGCTGTTTGCAACAACATACACGATGTTGCCAAATTGATTATACACTGCAAGTATCATATTTATGAAGGTGATCTGCAAATCTACTTCCACTCAAGAACTGATAAAATTCATAGTGCTGTACGACAAGTTAACGTAGATAAGTAAATAATTTTGCGTTGAGTAACAATCTCAAAATTAATTCTCTTAAAACGCAAGCAATAATCATTGGCACTTCCAAAATCTTACACGTCCTAAAAAATACGAAATTTCTCCTGTAGCACAAAACAACACCATTATTCCATATTGTGAAACAGTTATGAATCTTGGTGTGGTTATAAGCGAAACATTAAACTGGTCTCAACATGTGACGAAAGTGTGCCAAAAGATATATTAAATATGCATCCCCTCAAGCGGTTTAAAATATATTTCGTTTGTCCCTGAAAATAAAGCTCATTCAGTATCTTTGTTTCCAATTCTCGAATACTGTGATACAGTTTTTATTGATATCAATAATGAGCAAGGCATGAGACTGCAACGTCCATATGCCCACGTATCCTCATTCTATAGACAGTTATCTTGTTTACGAATGAATGACAGACGTAAACTTCATGCAGCTACTTCGGTGTATCAAATGCTTTTCTGGAAACACTCCTTCTTACCTATCCACAAGATTTAGGTACCTTAGTTCACTACACCCGTTCAATACCTGATCAGGTTGTACGCTAGAAATTCCTGTGCATCGAATCGCAACTTACACAGATCGTTCAAGTTCACCTCCACGAGCTGGTGGAATAAATTCCCCAGCGACATCAGGGAAGCTAAATCTAAGAAAAAGTTTCAAATCCTTTGCAATGTCATGGTAAATAAACTCCATTGTCATAAAGCAGTAGGAATAGATGAAATTAGACCTGAAATGGTGAAGTACAGTGGGAAGGCAGGGATGAAATGGCCTCATAGAGTAGTAAGATTAGCATGGAGTGTTGGTAAGGTATCTTCAGATTGGACTAAAGCAGTAATTGCACCTATCTATAAGCAAGAGAACAGGGAGGATTGCAAAAACTATCGAGGTATCTCATTGATTAGTACACCAGGCAAAGTATTCACTGGCATCTTGGAAGGGAGGGTGCGATCAGTCGTTGAGAGGAAGGTCGATGAAAACCAGTGTGGTTTCAGACCACAGAGGGGATGTCAGGATCAGATTTTCAATATGCACCAGGTAATTGAAAAATGCTACGAGAGGAATAGGCAGTCGTGTTTATGTTTCGTAGATCTAGAGAAAGCATATGACAGGGTACCGAGGGAAAAGATGTTCGCCATACTGGGGGACTATGGAATTAAAGGTAGGTTATTAAAATCAATCACGTTCGGGAAAAATAGGGGCAGCTGTACAACCCGGTATTTCAAACCTTGCGCATTAAGGATTATTACATACATAAAATCGTGAGTTTTAGAACTAGCACAAAATAATATTTTAAATACGAAGTTAGGTTTTTGTTTTTTAATTTATTATTTATTGTAAAGAGTGAATTAGATTACATCTGAAATATTGTTTCTTTCGCATTGTAATTATCGTATTAGAATAGTTCAGTTGCTCGGTTATTAGACTAGTTTACACCTAGATACGATATAACGTCTTTTATCTACTTGTTTCTTGTAAGGATTCAACTGGATTAGATACGAAGTACTTTTTCTTTCTTATTGTAAATGTAATATTAGAATACTTTATATATTATGTTATTATACTATTTTTAAATTAATTGACAAATAAACACATGTAAATAATAAATAATGGTATTTATTTTACATTTTTTCGGTTTTTGGACACGCGAAGGTGCCCGAATTTAGTCCCGCAGGCGTTATTTTACGTGCCAGTAAATCTACCGACACGAAGCTGACGTATTTGAGCACCTTCAAATAGCACCGGACTGAGCCAGGATCGATCGTGCTAAGTTGGGGTCAGAAGGCCAACGCCCTAACCGTCTGACCCACTCAGCCAGGCACACATGTAAACAATTTTCACTGTAATTGGGATTATAAATCCTGTAGTGTAAATAAATAAATAAATAAATAAATAAATAAATAAATAAATAAAGAGAGAAAAATCGTATGGTATTCAGATTCGTATAACACTGTTTGTATAACACTGAATTTCAAGTATACATGCCGGGCATTATTTAGTGGTAGGACTAACCATTTTCCCATACTTTGAATTTCTAGCCTATAAAACGGGCGCATGTTCAGTAAATACCTACATATTTATGACCGTCAATCTGGAATGGTTCACTTATGAAAAATAGGAAGAGACCTGTATTTGAACTAAGTAACTGTGATATACCCTTACCAAATTTATACTGGATTTGTGGTGTAATTTTGGCCTGATTGTGCGAGAACAGAGAGAAACCGTTGCATTTTGAGCTATTACATTATTATTTTATATTAATTTCACAAATTGCATAGTTATTTTGCTTTGAAATAAAACGTAGTTAGTCATTTGACAGTTCCATCTGAGAATATTTGTTCAACATTTCATTAAATTACACCCCAGGTGTATACGGTATGTAGTTTCGGAAGACAGACAAACGCCATTTCATTTTTATGCCCTAGAGTTATTACATGATATATTTATTTGTGCAAACTCAAATCTTCACTCAGCTGCAGAAATATTGTCCGTCGCAGTAGACGACATTCTTTCAAAATCCTCTTGTTTGAATTAGGATGAACATACTGTGCAGGTGATAAGATTCCAGCTATCAAATCTTTAGTCACCGGTTATCCATATTAAGAATATCCTCGCGTTTCGAGAATTCGTAAAATTAAACATTTCTTTGCCGGCCAACTTTTGAGGGGTTGAGTGTATATTAAAACATCTGCTTCAGTAACGTTCGTAACAATGTCTGCTGCACAAAATTTATACGGATTGTTCTGGTTTCTTATATACATTTTATCACAGCTTTTAATGTCTTAATTTCACACCACCGGGCGAGTTGGTCATGCGGTTAGAGGCGCGTGGCTGTGAGCTTGCATCCGGGAGATAGTGAGTTCGAGTCCCACTGTTGGAAGCCCTGAAGATGTTTTTCAGTGGATTCTCATTTTCATACCAGGCAAATGCTGGGGCTGTACCTTATTTAAGGCCACGGCTGCTTCCTTCCAACTCCTAGGCCTTTCCTGTCCCATCGTCGCCATAAGACCTATCTATGTCGGTGCGACATAAAGCCACTAGCAAAAAAAAAAATTCACGCCATTCCTTTGTAATTTGTCCTACAGAACAACTCAATTGTCGGTTGTTATGTAAGAAAACCTTGAAATTGGTAACATCATGTACGGTACGGGATGATAGGTTATTTCATTTTACATCTCGGTATTTTCATAGTTTTAAGTTTAATTCAACCTTAGTTTCTCAGTCAATGGCGTTTGATGAAGGACAGAGGAAAGAGAGCATTTGATAAATATTTTCACGTGTTAAAGCATGCTAGAATTAGCATGTCACATGGGCATAACATTATTGAAATATTTTCCAGAGAGTCTGTGTGTAATAACGCAAGGCTAATTATTTTTGACAGCTTTCTCCCCCCATCATTCAGCTTTTATTCATTTTTGTGGGCTACAAAGTAAATATAATTGGACGAGTTAGGACGTTAGTTCATCCAGCGCCAGGCTGTTCTATTGGGACACGACTTGTCAATGTGTTCCCTAATAGTTTAACCTAATTTTGGCCTGCAGAACAAATTATGGTTTGTTTCTGGCGATGCGATCACAGGATTAATTAAGGTGAACAGGACAATAAAAGCCGATAACGGCTAGATTGATGGTTTACCGTCATACGTCGAGCAGCAACACGATTCCGATTGATGGAACATTATTATTTATACTTCGTGTCAGAGTGTAAAAGCTACTTACATCGATGATAATTGCTATTTTATTCAGACACAATATATTCCTTCGTCAGTTTTTAATATCGCATTATGGCTAACTGGGAATAGAAAACATTTTCTCTATTGTTCAATTTGATAATCATGATAAGTGTAACGTCTAACCTTATAGTTCTGCGTTTTGTAAATACGCATGTACCCACGGCTTTGCCCGCGATTATTAATTCAACCGTTAGATGTTTTAAACCATTTACCTAAAATTAAATAAGAAACAATTAACAAAATATTGTTAAATAAAATATTGTTAACTTCAATGCTTATGATACCGGGTTGGTGGAGGTTACAAATAATATTAAAGCAATATCATCATCATCATCTGTTTACCCTCCAGGTTCGGTTTTTCCCTCGGACTTAGCGAGGGATCCCACCTCTACCACCTCAAGGGCAGTGTCCTGGAGCTTCAGACTCTTGGTCGGGGGATACAACTGGGGAGTATGACCAGTACCTCGCCCAGGCGGCCTCACCTGCTATGCTGAACAGGGGCCTTGTGGAGGGATGGGAAGATTGGAAGGGATAGGCAAGGATGAGGGAAGGAAGCGGCCGTGGCCTTAAGTTAGGTACCATCCCGGCATTCGCCTGGAGGTGAAGTGGGAAACCACGGAAAACCACTTCGAGGATGGCTGAGGTGGGAATCGAACCCACCTCTACTCAGTTGACCTCCCGAGGCTGAGTGGACCCCGTTCCAGCCCTCGTACCACTTTTCAAATTTCGTGGCAGAGCCGGGAATCGAACCCAGGCCTCCGGGGGTGGCAGCTAATCACGCTAACCACTACACCACAGAGGCGGTTAAAGCAATATAAGATACCAAATTGTATAAAAACAAGCGCTTATTTTCCTGACAGATATTCCGGATAAACTACACTAAGTGTCCTGCCATTTGGAGCTACTTTTGTAGTGTCTTTACCTTTCCAAATCTTGAACAACTCACGTACAACTGACCATGGGAGAAGTGCAGTTTCAGAAGATCGAGTCTTACAACTTTCAGCAATTGTTCTTGTGCCTTGATGCACATAGCGAAACTGAAACAAACGGGGAGCTGTAGATATCTCAACTGAAATGAGATTTTTGAAGGGATGGTACAAATCCGACGAATAATTAGTATATCGACCGTGCATGTCCAGTCGTGATGGTGGCTTAAATAATATTTAATAATAATAATAATAATAATAATAATAATAATAATAATAATAATAATAATAATAATAATAATAATAATAATAATAATAATAATAATAATATTTGCTTTGCGTCCCACTAACTACTTTTACGGTCTTCGGAGACGCCGAGGTGCCGGAATTTTGTCCCGCAGGAGTCTGGTGGTGATTAAGCCAGGATCGAACCTGCCAAGTTGGGGTTAGAAGGCCAGCGCCTTAACCGTCTGAGCCACTCAGCCTGGCTATTTTATTATATACGTATATACTCCTCTCATTCAGTGTGTTTCATTTATTATATAATAATCCTGTTATAATACTAAGAATAAGCAATTAATTAAGAGGAAATGAAAAAAAGTGTAGGTTAGTCAAGAGGTCTTGTCCCCAACCCTTCATCCAACACTTACCTCTTCGATTTTCCGATATTCTTGCATTATCACCAGTCCTAAACATCCCTTAACCAACCCTCATACCATTTAATATCACTTAATATTGTTATCTTATTCATCTACCACCATCCTACACCTAAATTCAGCCCATCTCTTGCCAGACAGCGGGCCACCTAATCTTCTTGGTGGGGAATGAAATCTTGTAAATTATCCAGAACTATAATTCTACGTTACGTATGTGCTGTACCTTGTCTATACTAATATATAAAGAAAAGCTATGAGTGTCTTTACATGTCAACTACTGAACCGATTTTGAAATGTTTTCCACCATATGAGAAATAATTTAATTTCGGGTAACATCTTACGCTTCAGACCCTTAACATTGAATAAGGTGCGTAAGCTATGGACCGTACCGACTGTACTCGAAATTCTATTTCCCAGAAAGAGGTTTCTATGAATTTCCTTCCAATCTGTAACAGTTTTCGAGAATATAAAATGTTTTGATATGCTTTGGTGCATGCTTTATCCTTGGTCTCTTTGTTTTGGTTTCTTTCAGGCAAAAACTACTTGACGGACCGTGTTTAAATTTGGCATACATAAAACTAGAACCTTTAGTTAGACTATAAGCTATTTACCTTTAGAGTGTAGCTTAAGAAAGCCGTTCAAGGAAATAATGTGTGAAACAATTCATAGGAAAATGTAAGCCTGGGATCCTTAGCCCTATTAGATAATGGAGCCAGCGAGTGTACTTAAAATTCGATTTACTAGACGAGAAGTCTACAACCATTTCCTTCGTAATTCTAATAGCCATTTCAGAAAATATCATTTTATGTTTTTTTACTATCACACCGTCTCTTAAGCAGCGGAGCACGTAGCGAAAGAAAATCTGAAGGAAGTCACAGGAAAACGTACTCCTCGGACCCTTAAAAGTGAATAGGCTTCCCGAAAGGTTAATCCTATTAAACATTGGAGCAATGCAGGAGTAGTCTACTTACAACTCGATTTGCCAGAAATACATTTATATGAAGTTCTTTCGTAACTCTAATAATTTCCGGAAAAAAAAATGCTTTTCCCTGTTTTGGCGTATAACTTGAAGGTTGGAGTATGTTGTCCTTACTTTGAGTGAATACATTAAGTGACAGAATTTTGGAAGCTGCACCATTTAATTTGAAATCGGTTTCACAAATTCGTATGCGATCCAAGGCGCCCACTCATGCTCTCGCCTTTTCTTTACTTTTCGTAGTTACCAAGTATAAACCATATGCAACTAACTCCGCGCCGCGTGCGAGTTCATCTTATTTTGAATGCCTTGGATTAGCAATGAATATGAATAGATTAAAGAAATGAAAAAAATGAAAAAAGGAAAATAAAGCCTACTCGGTCAGCTATCATGGCATGGAGGTTCACTGCAAGGTACTGCACTAATGTAATATAACAGAGATCGTTTTCCCTCTCGCTCAGTCACAACCTTCCTGATTCTTAACATTCTCAAAGTTGTTATGACGAATTTTGGTGATATATCTTGGAAACATACTGTTCTTTAGGGAACCGTTTTACAAAACATCTATACGCAGGCCATTTACCCTATATATACATTCTAATAATAAAACATTAATATTAAAATTAATGAATATTGTCAGATTCTTTAAGTCTTTTGGAAAACCACATTCTTTGTGAGGATATAAGAAGGCAAGTGGAGAGAGTGTATGCCGTTATAATGAAAACTGCTCAATTCGATCGTGACTGGCAATAGGCAAGAGAGCCTGTAATTATAATCAAAACTCACCAAGTCAATTGTGACTAGCAGTAAACAACTGGGCCTGCCATTATAGTGAAAACTCCCTAATCCGGTTTTCACATAAGAAACTACGTATGACTTTCTCCACGTCTTGTTTGTGGGGTAACGCTACGAGCTATGCATTTTAAGAAAATCTTACTCACAGTGCGTACACCGCTTTACCTAGAATTCTGTACGCAGTGACGTAGCAAAGAACGAGTACATCAACTACTGTTATTTTGGGATTTTGTCATCGTGATGGTGGTGTTCATTATTTTAAGAGGAAGTACAGCAATGTTTTTGTCATTGGAGAGAAGTTCTGCGGAACAACAGTCATTATTCGGATTGGAAGATAATATCACACATTCTTAAAATCTGTTTGTGAGATCATGAGAATATTCTCTGCCTTTTTTTTTTTTGCGGTAGATGGTAAACGTCACCAGATATGCTTACAATTCACGGACGCTGGGTAGTATTTACACAGTTATATTGTCTTAGGAGGGTATTAAGATCCACATAGAGTAAATTTGGAGAAAAGTCTGGAAACAGATCGCCATTGGAAATTACTTGCAGGAGAAATCAAGTGACGGGGCGCAGTGGAGGATATACTGATCTTACTGGGTTGATAAGATTCTGTCCGTTCAGGAATTATGACCTTACGTTCTTTTCTTATTTGCCTGGTATTTTCGCGAACTTTAAATAATACGATCTAGCATTAATTCTTGGTTCCCTTGTTTCTATAATTTTCTTCTCCTTCTTCTTCTTGGCCGCTTTCCAATTTCTTGGGACCGGTACTTAATGTGGATTTATTCCAGTTTACTGCCAGATGCCACTCTGGCCAACCTTATGTGGTGGATGTATTCACTGTTGCAAGAATTTAGTGGTAGTTGAAATGTGGCATGGTGTGTGTAGTTGAAAAGATGTGTACCTACTAAGACAAGCACAGACAGCTAGTGCATGAGCCAGAGAAATTAACAGAGCGCAGTTGAAGTTTTCGAGCCAGGCAAAAATTGAATCCGTAGTCCTTGAACCGAAGGCCTTAGCGAAGGAGGCGAATCTCTGCTTTCTGTAATTACAATCAAAAAGAAACTTGAGGAACTCAAAATTTAAGCTATTTTCGTTTCGTTTAGTTAGAAGATATCTGCACTCAACAATGAATGTGCTAGGAGGATGCATAAATAATTTGAGACTTAACGCTTGTAAGTTCGTAAATGTATCCAGCTTAATACAATGAAAGCGCCGTTCACCTAACACGTAATTGAGCGTTAGTAATACCTATTTTCACCAGTTCTTGGTGTTAACTATCCCAGGCAATGTTCAAGCTTGGAAATACTCTGCATGTCGAGCCGAAAGCAGTAATGAACTGCATCTTCAGATGAACATTGTCGCAGTTGCTTTCCATTGTGTACGGTAATATGTTCGGGGTTCCTCATTACAACAAACATAAATGGTGAACGTAAGGCGTGGAAATTGATGTTTCCACTACCATGTAACGTTTTGTCTATTATCATGTTCCCTAATGTTTGTTTCCAGAGAAAATATACGAATGCCGTACAATTACTTGAGAGGAATAAAGATTATCACAACTGAAATGCTAGGAAAATATTCGTGAGTGAAATTTTCATTAATATACTGTAATATTTTTCACGGCAAGAACACATCGCTGCTAGGGCAGGCTTATTTTTAGGCAAGCTAATGGAAACTCGTGGGAATTTTAGTACATCTATTACAATACGATAATAATAATAATAATAATAATAATAATAATAATAATAATAATAATAATAATAATAATCGCATGGCCTCAGCTACCGTGCCAAAATATTTTAATCGCAGAGAGTCTAGACCAGGGCCTCTCAGGGTGCATGCGCCTGGAGCATGCACTGTGCACGATGCAAAAGACGACTTCGCTTGGTTGACCAGAGTGCAGACCTCCACTCCTCGATTTGGAACAATAGCGCTGTCTCTCTCTCTCTTTCCCCACGCCTGTCTCCCTCGCTCCCCGTGTCACCCTCTTCCTCACTTGCTCCGTAGCGCTCCAAATCCGAGCCGAGTTGAGCTGAGTTGAGCCGAGAAGCCCAGAGACGAAGCGTTGGTCCGAGCCGAGCCGAGCGGGACCGTTGCACAGTGCACGGAGCTCTTCCGCCTCGATTTGCACGCGTAAGATTTTGGGAGTTTGAGAGGCCCTGGTCTAGACTGCCTGTGCGTTAATTTCAACGTTCCATTTCACTCTGTCAGATGGCAGAATCAGCCAGATCACTGTAGAATTTTTTTATGGTTGAGTTTTGTATAAACACCCAATATGTCACAGAGACCGTTCACAGAACATGGCGACATCGTGCGACGTGGAGTATCAAATGGACTTCCCCTGCCCTTCAAAAGTCTGACTATCTCTCCTACCTTTGAAAACTTTAAATGCCTCTGTCGGGTTTGAACCTGGAATCTTGGAATCCGGAGGCCGATGCTTTTCATCGCCGATCCACAGAAGGTGATCCGTGAAGAGTTAAAGCCACCTAAGAAACACACTTTTGAAGAAATCCGGGCTGAGTGGCTCAGACGGTTGAGGCGCTGGTCTTCTGACCCCAACTTGGTAGGTTCGATCATGGCTCATTCTCGTGCTATTTGATTGTGCTCGAAAACGTCAGCCTCGTGTCAGCAGATTAACTGTCAGGTAAAAGAACTCCTGTGGGCAAAATTCTGGCACCTTGGCGTCTCCGGAAACAGCAAAAGTAGTTAGTGGCACGTAAATCAAGTATAATAATAATAATAATAATAATAATAATAATAATAATAATAATAATAATAATAATAATCTGGATACTATTCTCCATACAGCGTGTAGTAAAATGACGTCCAATAATTTACATACCGTGACAAAAACAGTTAAAATGAGGACGGGAACCTACCTCTAACTGACAATTTTCATCCGGAGTCATCGGTGAGTAAATGAAGGCAATGTAGATATTCTACCATAATCTATCAGATGGGAGACTCCATTGTCGTTCTACTCCTGTTCTTAATTCGATATTTTACTTTCAAACGATGGTGTTAATAAAGAGAGGATCACGTTTGTCCAACATTCGATTTTTGATATTTGAAGTTTCATGACAACTAGACACCAATAAATTGAGCTTTACAACATAACAGTCATTTAAGATATGCTGGTTCGCCTCTCCACATAAACAGTCAATTTGGCCTGCGGACCTAGTCTAAAATGTCAGTGTGTTACATTCCCTATTTGAAACTGAATGGCAGCTGTGAATTAAAGGGTTGGTTTCTGTCCCCCTTTTAATTGTTCTGATTCCTTGTGGTGGTGGTGGTGGTGATGGTGGTGGTGGTGGTGATTATTGTTTTAATAGGAAGTACAACTAGGCAACCATACTCTACACCGGGTGTCCTTCAAAAAGCTTCCAGTATTTACAATGAAGGCAGCACGCAACACATGTAGGAGAAAGGGTCCTATACACATTGGTCGCAGACAATATCTTCGAAGTTATAGTTCTCTAACACTACTATCAATGATCACGATGTTCCAATAATTTATGGAGGGTCGTATGCAACAAAAGACGGGAATACTGTACGTTCCTATCTAAATACTGGTCATAAACGACTACAAATGTGGCACGTGAATGATGGGGCACCGGCTCGTTTTCATCGTAGTGTTAGGCCACACCATAGAGGGGTCTTCCATTAGTGATGGATTGGTGGGGTAGGACCAATATCTAGGCTTGTCCGTTTGCCTGAACTTAACTCTTTAGATTATTGGCTTTTGGGACATGTAAAGATCATGGTGTATGCGTTCCCCATAAATGATGAGGATACATTGCGGGAACGCGTATTCAATACCTGTAATGAAATCCGGCAACAGCCAGGGCTGTTCCGACTAATGCGTGATTTCATGTGACGTAGGGTGCATTGCAATGGATGGCCATCACATCGACCACATGTTGTGAAGAGAAGATCAAAGTAATAGTGATCATTGATTGTAGTAGTAGTAGTAGTGGACCATAACTCCGAAGTTACTGGGTTAGCGACCAATGTTTTAGGACCATTTTCCTTTGTTTGTTGCGTGCTGCCTCCTCTGAAAATATTGGAAACTTTTCCAAGGATACTCTGTATGACGATAATCAGAGAGAGAAATGAAGGTATCAGGCAAAGTAAGGCATGGGCCATGAAGGGTGTGAAAATGAAATACTCCCCAGACCTCGGGAACTGAGAGCATCGGGGGCGGAAAATAACAAATGTTGACAAAGGGAGGTAGGATAAGAAGTAAGTGGAAGCAATGCCAGAACTCAGCTAAAGTGTCACGTGGTCGCCAAACTGTGCTCCCAAGTTGAGAGCCCCTGGGGCTCCTTTCAGTCGCCTCTTACGGCAGCCAGATGCTATCGTGTGTGTTATTCTACCGCGCCAACCCCCAGGGGATCTTATTCCTTTTATCACGGCCTGTTATTATTGGACGGTATTTATTGTATACTCTGTATAAGTAGGGGTACATTCGGCCATTGGAACATAACAGATTAGTGGTTTACAAAGGTGAATAGTTGGATGAAGAGTCAGCGTAGTGGCCTTCAGTTCAGAGGGTACGGGTTCGATTCCCAGTTGAGTCGGGGATTTTAACACCGTATGGTTAATTCCTTTTGGCTCGAGGAGTGGGTACTTCTGTTAGTCCTAAAACACTTCTCTCCATATACATCTCACTATCAGCCACCACAAGTACACGCAATATTGAGTATGTCCCTCATGTTCGGCTGGTGTCAGAGAAAAGTCCCCGCCAAGAAATTCGGAAAAGGTCAGGAAGAGAAGAAGAAGAAAAAATAAGAACTTCCCCTCGTGATTATTGGTACTGTAGCACTGAATATTGCAACTTGTAACTTCATCTGAATTACTAGGGCTCCAATAGACTGTTAAGGAACTACTGGATGGAGGGGTGGTTACCCACTCGAACCTAGGTTTATAATACCTCCCGTATATTGCAATATAGGATAATGCTCCCGTATTCTAACATCATACAATCTGAATTATTCAGTAGCGGCTCCAATCTAGTTTTCAAAAGCCCTTCTTATTTTTAATTAGAAGCAATTATAAGAAAGAAACCTTTCGAAAATTACTTTTCTAATGACTAATATTACGAAGATATAAATACCCAACATACATAGATACAATGTGTTGTGGTTCATAGCATAGCAGGCTCCCACTCGGCAATCACGTTTCCTTTTGCCGATGTGTAAGAGATCCCTTATGATTCAGTCGGTCGGTGCATGCATTTCAGTGGGCTTGGCAGACTGATATATAATAGCAACTGCTGGCTCGGTGAGGAAAGCAACGGGAAACTACCTCACTCCTCATTTCCCTAGTACGCCTCTTCAGTGACGCCTACGCTATTTATGACAGCTGTTGGCGGAGCTGCAGAGGATCAAACCAGCCTTCGGGAT
The DNA here is from genome assembly GCF_040414725.1 of Anabrus simplex. Classification (NCBI taxonomy): domain Eukaryota; kingdom Metazoa; phylum Arthropoda; class Insecta; order Orthoptera; family Tettigoniidae; genus Anabrus; species Anabrus simplex. The sequence continues at coordinate 307,754,901 of NC_090265.1, read as the reverse complement.
GAATACCCGAATACCCAGCGTACATAGATACAGTGTGTTGTGATTCATAGCATAGCAGGTTGCCACTCGGCAATCACGTTTCATTTGCCGATGTGTAAGAGATCCCTTATGATTCATTCGATGATTACCCGACAAAGTAAATTAAAATTGAGCGATAAGTCGTTTAATGGGGTTCCAATTTTCCTGCCATCTGGTAGAATAAAATGGAATGTCGAAATTGGCTCACAGGCAACCTAACTGGCATCAAATATGATAGTTTCTCACAATACCATACGATTTTTATTTATTCAATTATTATTCTTAGTCCTAATATTCTTACTCTCTTCTCCTACCCTACCAATGTTAATCATGAAAATCATTAAAATATAATTAAATGAAGTGTTCAGTGATGAACCTTAACGTAACGTTAGGTTTGGACAGCACAAATGTGTCCAGAAACGGGACTGACACAAATTACTGCGCTGTACATACTATTGTTTGTCTTGTCCGTTGATAACAAAAGCGATATTTCAAGGTAAATGAAATGCGGATTTAAGAAAATTAAAAAGAACCAGACCTTCTTGTTTACAATCCAACTTGGCTGATGACCGTTTAGCATGCAATTATGCTTCTGTATTCCCTTTGGAGCATGAGTAAACTAGCTGTTACAGCTACGATACTATATAATACACGAACCGACTAATGCCCCATTTACCTATGTATGAGAAGGATATGTACGAGTCTAAATTATAAGTGAGCTTTTCAGGAGATCCAGCACTCCTACTACCGTCAAAAATGAGGATCAATCTATCACGGCAGAATTCGTGAATATTTCTCCTCGTAATATATTGAATAAATTGTTCGTTATCCCATCTACTATACAGCATGAAATATTATCTGCACTTTTTGGTTTGTTTTGAAAAGCTTTTACTGGAAGAAATTAATTAAATTCAAGAAACAGCCGAGAATATTGATAAAAATATTTACATTAATAAAATGTTTTTAATAAATTTAATAGATATAAACTAGTCCCCATACATACCATAGCACAAAGTAATTCTGCTAAATTATAACGTAATATATCTGCACGTAAGTATTGCAAAGGTGTAAGAATAAGATAGGAACATGAGCTATAACTTCGCCACTTGCAATAAATAAAAAAATAAAAAGTAAAAATAAATAAATAAATAAATAAATAAATAAATAAATAAATAAATAAATAAATAAATATATGTATGTATAAATCCATGTACCTGTCCTTCATTTCTACGTCATTCGTTGCCCCTCCTTTGCCGATACCTTAATTCCTCGAAAGCTCTGACCTCTTGTTTGTATTCCCCTCATCGTCAGTCACCAGTAATTTGCGTTCAGGTCAGTTGCCCATGTGGAAGATTTCCTATGTGTTGTTTACCTAGTATTTTCTCAAATAATTGCAAAGAATTTGAAAATTAATTGAACACCTCCCTTGGTAAATAATTATTCCAATCCCCAACTCTCCTTTCTATAAACGAATATTTTCCCCAATTTCTCCTCTTGAATTCCAACTTTATTTCCATATTCTCATCTTTTCTTCTTTCAAAACCACCACTCAGATTTATTAATCTACTAATGTCATTCCACGCCATCTCTCCACTGGTAGCTCGGAATATACCACTTGGTCGAGCAGCTCGTATCCTCTCTCCCAAGTCTTCCCAGCACAAACTTTGCAATATTTTCTCAATGCTACTATTTTGTCGGAAATCATCCAGAACAAATCGAGCTGCTTTTCTTTGCATTCTTTCCAGTTCTCGAATCAAGTAATGCTGATGAGGTCTCATACACTGGAACCATACTCTAGTTGGGGTCTTTCCAAAGACCTACTACATTCCCTCTCCTTCACATTCTTACTACAACCCCTAATTTCTCTCATAACCATGTGCAGATATCTGTACCATTTATTTTCAGTCCCATTTATGTGATTACCCCAATAAAGATCTTTCCTTATACCAACAATTAGGTACTTACAGTGATCCCCAAACGGAACTTTCACCTCATCAACGCAGTAATTAAAACTGAGAGGACATTTCCTATTAACTGAACTCACAACCTGACTTTTAAACCTGTTTACCATTATACCATAGCCTGCTGGTCATTTTGCTGTTGCTCACGAACTTGGTACTTATTTATTACTCGTTCTCTAAATAGAATAACTTCATCCGCAAAAAGATATCTGATTCCAGTTGTTTAGGTCTACTATTTGTCATTTATGTACAGTATAAGAAAACATAAAAGTCCAACAATACTGTATTGAGGAATTCCTCTCTTAATGTTTACAGTATGAGATAAAGCTTCGCTTACTCTAATCGTCTGACTTCTATTTTATAGAAATATATCCACACATTCCGTCATAATTTTTCTGGTACAATTGCACTCATTTCTGCCGGTAGTCTGCCATGATCTACTCTACGAAATGCCTTAGATAGACCAATAGCGATACAGTCCATTTGACTTCCCGAATACAAGAGATCTGATTTATCCTGCTAGTATCCTACACGTTGAGCTTGTGAAATAACCTTTCCTGAAGCCAAATGGCCTTAGTACTGAGAGGATAGTTACCCGCTTTTATTCCCCCTTAAAACAATAATCAGTACTTAAAGTTTATGTGGTCCTAAGCGATGTACTGTAGGTTAAACGTATTGTAATGTACGGTATTTCTTAAGTCAGCTGTACTAGTCGTGTTTCAAATATGGTGACACTATTTCTTACATCAAGTAGTTTTCTCATGACACTGAGTCATTCTTGTTAGTCCAACTGTACAAAGTCTTGACTGGGTCTGTGAATCGAACTTAAGATTCCCAGGCTGACACCTGGTAGTATTTACTTGTAAGAATTCGTCGTTGTTGCTGGTACTTCGTAATAAGGCCCAAGGAATTTTTAGTCCACCACTCTACGAACTTCCTGCCTGTAGTAATTGAATGGTTATTATCTGAACTTCTATATGAATTTCTCTTCGAGTCTAGGTTGTTGAAGGATACTGTTAAGCGCGAATATTAGAAAACATTTAGATTTTCACTTGAGTAACGTCTGGAAATCTACCAAATTAATACTGGATGGTCGAGAGTGGCATTCGAACACGTTTCTCTTCTATATAGGCTTCGGCAGAGTTTATCAACTTTCCGCTCTATTGACCTGAGCCGGATTCTCAGCACTGCCATGGAGGTTTCAAATTATGGTAAAGAATTGGGCTTCGAATGGGATTGTTTAACGTCCTGGCTCGTAAACTGTTCGTTGACTAAAAAGTGTAAATTTATGTGTAGATTAACAGTGTGACCCATAAAAGCCATCAGTGCGTAACCTAATTTCTTTCAACTGACTTCATATACATTCAGCTAGAGGTATTTCCTCAAACAGGTAATAATTTTGTACGAACATATTGCATTCGTTGGATAATGGGTTTGAATCTCACCGTTGGTAGCCCGTGGTTTCCTATTTTCTCACCAGGCAAGTGCTTGGGCTGTACCTTACTTAAGGCCATGGCGACCTCCTTCCCACTTCTAGCCCTTTTCTCACCCGTCGTCGCCATAAGACCTAACTGTGTCGGTGCGACGTCAAGCAAAATTGTAAAAAAAATCGAAAAAAGAAAAGAAAAAAGAAAATATACGAAAATCAGTTCTTCTGCTCTCTTTCTGTTCAATCGAGACGCAACGTAAAATTTTTAAAGAGTATCCTGAGTCTACATTTTCATCACAGTGCGTGCGTTAAATGTTATTTTAGTTGAAAGAATATTTCAATCTCTTTAAAATGATTATGTTATTCGAGTATAAAAATCAGCCGCCGTATCTTAATATTTTTCTCCGACTGCTGGAAGAATGAGGCAAAAAATTTAACCTCTTCGTGGACAATGTTTATGAATCTTAGAGTATATCTAAATTTGAAACACAAAATGAAAAAATATGTGTAAAAAAGCTTAGCCATGGAAAAACTGATTAGGAGAGAATTATGAACGCTATTTATTTCAATCCAATATTCCCCATGAATAAAGCTAAATTAATAATTAATTTATCCTACTTTAAAGGGAAGCCAAGTATAACAACACATCAATGACTAACAGAATTAATTACCTCTATTTGTGTTTACACTGAAACTGATAACATGAATCTTCGTGGCGTTCGCCGGTAATCGCAGTGAAATAAATAGGTCACTCCTGTGTAAAACAAATGCACAGAGAAGAAGTAAGCACTGAGTCATGTACTCGGGTCCTGTTCCTTGAATTCATTACTGATCAACAAGAGGCACCATAAAGTAGAACATTTACTCATCGTGCTGTTAAGCAAATAGGGATACGACTGCTTTGAAAAGGTTAAGTCAGGAGCGAACAGATTCCTGGACACTGTAATTATCAAGAAAAATTCTAACACAGCCTTCATTGTAGATCATAGGTACAATCAGCTGCGAAACAAACGCTGTCTACCAAGTAGGGTATGTTGACAATGAAAAACGAGTATGAAAGGTACATTCCTTTCTTGAAGAAGAAACGTCGCACAAGCTTCGCTGATCGAAAGTTCGTTGTCCAGGGCCTCTTGCCTGATGTCCGAGGAACTAAATATCCATTTGCGGCTGATATTTTGACGTCGCCAGGCATAATAATAAAAAAATATCTGCTCTTTCGTGGAACTTAGTATTGCTTACAGTGTTACTGTTGTTCAGCATCACATTTACTCCAGTAAGTAACATTCATGTTAAATAATTTAATAATATCAGTTTTTTTAGTTCCACTATATTGTCATTTCCCACGATTAAATTTGTATGCTATATCTTTGGGCAACTTGTGTAGAAGCAAGAAGCTTCACTGTGTCAATCAATGATTCCTCTCTTAACTACCAGAATGAAGAATCACGCACTCCCCTCACTAAACGTGCAAGATTGTCCCATACATGTAGGTCTGGATGTGTTCAATTAATTCATTATTTTATTTACTAACTACAATATTCACGTGCTTACATAGACCTGATTAATCCTCCTCTTACGCAGAACAATGTTGCATGTAACTCATTTGAAACTAGCTATTATACCCGTCATTGACGGGTTAGTTTTTGTGCTGTTGCAGCAGTAATACATTGATGAGCAATGGAACTGGAGGTAGCTGCCGTATGAAAAAAACGGTGCTGTGGTCGGCCTTGTAAATATAATAGTATGGCGTAACATGCGACTGCGATGTCGCTAGACCTCTCACTGGCCGTGTGCGTAACAGTTGGCCACAGTGTGTGAAAGGCACGAGATTTCCGGGCATTTTGTTACAGCCAGATTATCGGTGTTAGACGTATGGGTCATTCCATTTCCGAGGTCATGCAGCCATTGGGCTTTCCCCGGGAGAGTGTTCTATTAATACCAGTACCACCACCACCAGGGTCAACTGCTCGGAGTACAGAATGTTGATAACGATGGTCACCGTCGGCTAAGTGGGTTGGTAGGAGATGATAGGCGGGCCTAGATTTCAGGAGATCAGTAGCGTATTCAGTGCTGGACAGCAATGAAGTGTGAGATGCTGTGCCTACTAGAACCATCTCCTCGCAATAGGGTAAAAGAGTCACCACCTTAGAGGGTTACCTCCGCTCACCGCATTATGCATTACCCTTAATACAACATGGTAAATACAGCTTAGAGTCCTGTTAACAGTGGTACTATGTTAGTTACGTTCACCCCTGAACGATGAAGAGCAGAAACCCCACCCCTGCAGGAGGCAGACGAACCTTGGTTTGTTTACATCGTCCGACCATTGCTGACTATGGCTAAACTGATGTCCTCTGGCTATGGGAATTTACACGCTAATTGATGTTAGGCTGAGGAGAGGGATGATATGTGATAGAGAGATTAATAACGCAATAACGCGTATGATTTTTGGAGAGGCCTGCTGTAGATCTGGCGCCTAGAAGCGACCTGCGTTTCTGTGAGCATGGAGCCCTACCGATAATAAATTATCTTATTTTAGACGATTCGCACACCCAGTTTCCGAGCCACAGTAATTCACCAATAGTAATTAATCGTTTGGTCATGGAGACAGACAAAGAGAAGTTGATCAGTAGTAAGTTGTTATTGAACTGTTCACTATTGTTAACAGCAATGTTCAAAATCGATTTCTAATTTTGACTTCATTGGAGCGAATAAAATGTTTTACTGTTGGTCTATACAGTTTAAAACGTCATGATGATTTCATGTTTTATAAAGCAGTATATTTGTAGTACTTGGAAATTTCTCTCTCTCTCTCCTAATAATGCATTTTGTGCCTTGTTTCCATTCTCCTGGTTTCCACGTTCCGGAAAGTTTCTTTGCTTAGTGCTTTGGCGTTGGTACTTTAAATTGAACAGCTGTAGTTGGCCTTATTTTTCATGTAGGTCACAGCAAGTATAGCTCAAAGTTTGCCCAGTAAGAAGTCCGTACTTTATGCTCTTTATATATCCAGCAAGGAAGGACGGTGGATTCTATTCTTAGAAAAATATAAAAGGAAAGAAATATACCATCGTGATTGGTTTGGCTGAGGTAGTCGTCGATGGGAAATCGCTTAGCTCTCTATTAGTGTATTTGGCTGTCTGTTAGTGCGTCTATTCAGTAAGATGTTCCATTAAGAAACGATTGCCTTCAGCTCATCTTGGAGGAGGTCTCTAAAGGATGGAGGATGGTCGTCGGCGCATCTCTCTCTCTTTCTCTCTCTCACCCCTTCTACACCCACTGTAATAACTTCCGCTTGTTAGCCAACCTCTCCGGAGTAGTCTTTTCAATTTTAATCTCTCACCACAAAATGTCGGTTTTCGATTGTACACTTCTCCCCTTCAGTAAATCCTTATAACTTAGGTGACATTAAGAAGGTGTTAATGAGGGGGACAACGCGTTAACTTTTATTATTCGCACCGTGAATCGCCCTTCATTCGCCACGTAAACAGAAAAAACTCTGCCCTGATGATTTTGTGAATTCTGACGCCAACCACTTCAGAAAATATAACTCATGTTAGCTGTGTATCATATCCCCATGTAGAGACAGATACTTCTAGCACCACCGCAATGTAAAATTTGTCATTGCTTCCCTCAGTGAGCGATAGAGTGCTATTGTATCACGAGTGGCCTTATAAGAGACGCGCTAGCCGTTGTTCGAAAGTCATTACTAAGCACCACCCATGCATCAGCAGCTTAGTTAACGCCAGATAAACGGAGCGAGTTAGCTACGCGTTTCGGGTCAGGTAGCTCTGAACTTGAATAAGGGAGATGGTGGGTTTGAATCCCACAGTCGGAGGCTCTGAATATGGCTTGCCGTGGTTTCCCATTTTCACACCAGGCAAATGTGAGAATGTACCTTTACTAAAGCCACGGCCGCTTCATTTCCAGTGCGAGTTCTTTCCTCTTCTACCCTCGCCTAAATACTGAGTCGGTTAGACGTTAAATCAATACTGAAAGAGGTTAGCATCTGAAGTATCAAAAATACGTTCATACATAAATACGTTCGTACATATCGCAAACGAGTTTCAGAAGTGACACAACTCGAAATTCAGCAATGTTCAGGAGAAGGCAAAACATTCTTGAAACTGAATGCCTGTGGTGAAGTAATGAATTCTCGTACACTTTTAATTCCGCATCCGTAGTGAGAGACTAATATTCTTTTTGAGAGACGACTTGATCAGGTTCATCAACCCTAAGGAGGGACGAAGAGGCAAGTTGTGCCATTACTAAATTGGTGCTTATTGATCAACATTTTGAGCTGTGATACTTACAACTCTATGTTTATCCACTTCGACGCGTCTCGAATCCTGAAATAAGAAATTAACGGGACGAAATGACGGTAGTCAATAAGAGACGGGAAGTTTATCCCTACCTCCGTTCTGATATCTTCAGTCTCAATATAGTAAGACCAACCGGAACGTAACTGAAACTGGGTAGGATGTAATAATGGTATAGTTTAAGTAGTAAGATGAATCGATAGATTTGAATGCGCAAGTACAATATTTCAAGAGAGATGAAAACCCAAGCTATTAAAAAACAAAACCAAAAATAGTAAGTAGGTGATGTAGTGTGACGTACCCACTCTTGCCCACATATGTGCGACAATATGTGGCGTGCCGGACCACCTTAATATTAATACAAATACTCGCTCATTTCTCTCTCCATAAACAATATTCCGTGGGTGCCAGCCTTCATACTTATGGCTTGAAGACGATAGTTGATAATTAATAATAATAATAATAATAATAATAATAATAATAATGACAATCTAAATACTCCCAGAGGTGAGGTGACAGAACACTAACCATTGAGTACACACTAACTTGGAAATTTATGAAAGTACCATTTAAAATAGCTATTTATTAGGATTATTAACGTGACGGCGTATTTACGAAAACTGAACTTACGGAAACAAAAAAGAGAAATAGAATTAGATAAAATTTAAGAGAATGAGCTGTTACGCGCTGACTTGCAATTATATATGCCATTAGCTCACCATTCATAGATTCTGTATCTGGACACGTTCGATAATGTAGGAGCTGTTTGATGACCCTCTCGTTCTGCGGCAGTCATCTGTCGTATTAGGTACCATCCCTATTTCTGATTCGTGCATTGCCCACTAATTGGACAACGGTTTTCCTGACTTTAAGACTTTTTTTTTTTTTGCTATTTGCTTTACGTCGCACCGATACAGATGTCTTATGGCGACGATGGGATAGGAAAGGCCTAGGAAGTGGTAGGAAGCGGCCGTGGCCTTAATTAAGGTACAGGCCCGGCATTTGCCTGGTGTGAAAATGGGAAACCACGGAAAACCATCTTCAGGGCGGCCGACAGCGGTGCTCGAACCCACTATCTCCCGATTACTGGATACTAGCAGCGCTTAAGCGACTGCAGCTATCGAGCTCGGTTAAGACTTCTTATAACACTCATTAAACAATGTGGCAATGAGCCCTAATTTCAATATCAAAACCACCTTGGGCTACCTTCATGGATAATATACAATTGTATTCTTCCATATTACAGAATTTTAGCGTAACTAATTACATAACAAGAATATATCCTGTTCTAGACAAGTCAAAACCGGTCTCTCGTTGACTTTATCTCTAGTCATTGAGATAAACAGTTCTCAGTGAGAGTAACTTTGAGTAGTGGCCTACTCATATGCGAAGTGGACTAAGCTAAGACCTTCAGTCGTTCAAACCTCTTCCGATGTAAATACGCTCCGATGTAAAAGACCTTCTCCGATGTCAAGACGCTAAGCAGTTTAGACTTTCTCCCAAGTAAAGACGCTCTCGTGCTCTTGTCAATGATCTATATAGGCTCCGAAATCTCCCTCCATTTAATATATCACATCGTCCAGTAAATTATGATGCTCAATCCCTTCTTCTATCCGTCGCTGTATCTCCATAATATTGTTTCGTAACGTTCATTCACGTAGGTTGAAATTTCGCGGGCAATCATAGCGTCATGTAGCGAACTTCGAAAAGTAGGAGTTAACAAGTTATAACTGTCACTTCAAATAATGGAGGGGGTTAGGCAATCTCGCAATCTAGATGAAGTCCTTTTTCTGGTAAAGGGCTAAAATTAGCATGGCGTGTCCGGGCGCCTGGCCTCGGGCTACAGGAATTTTTTTTTTTTTTGCTAGGGGCTTTACGTCGCACCGACACAGATAGGTCTTATGGCGACGATGGGATAGGAAAGGCCTAGGAGTTGGAAGGAAGCGGCCGTGGCCTTAATTAAGGTACAGCCCCAGCATTTGCCTGGTGTGAAAATGGGAAACCACGGAAAACCATTTTCAGGGCTGCCGATAGTGGGATTCGAACCTACTATCTCCCGGATGCAAGCTCACAGCCGCGCGCCTCTACAGGAAATTTACTGCAAGCTATTAATACGGGTGATGTTGTAATACCTTACTCAAGAATCGCCTCGTTCAGTATTCGTTATTGCCGTGATACAAAGAAATGAGGTGATAATGTGAAATGGGTAACTAGAAATCCTGTATATAAGCATAATAATTTAGAATGACCTACCACAAATTATATATATATATATATCTTTCCAAATAATTCCACAGTTTGATAATTTTATGTACATGCTGTGATGTTCAAAACATCACCGTAGTTACTAAGACAATTATCAGGATATTGCTCAGCACATGTCAGAGCAAGTACACTGACTTAGCAAATGTCATGGGATAGTCACCTAATAGTGTGTGGGGCCCCCTCTGGCCCTGCGAAATGCAGTGAGACGCCGTGGAAGTGAGTCGACAAGTCCCTGGTAGTCCTATGGACGCAGCTGACACAAAATCTTTGCAGAGCGGCCGCCAGTGCTGGTCTTTTCGTGGGTTCAGTATCAATGGCACGGAGCCTGCGTTCCCGGACATCCCAGATATGCTCGATAGGGCTCATATTGGGGCTCCTGGGTGGCCATGGCAGTCGTTGGACCTCCGCTGTATGTTCCTGGAACCATTCCCGGGTGACGTGGGAGCGATGTGGCGGCGCGTTATCATCTTGAAACACCGCAGAACCGTCTGGGCGCTGGAAAGCCAAGAATGGATGGAGATGGTTTCGGAGCAGCTCAATATACCGCGTACCCTTCAAAGTCTCTTCTAGAACAACTAGGGGACCCATTCCATACCAGGAAAATGCACCCCGGCCGTAACAGAGACACCAGCGCCCTGGACCACACCTTCGAGGCAGGCGGGATCCAACGTTTCGTGTGGTCTGCGCCATACACGGTGCCTCCCATCGGCATGGTGCAGTTGAAATCGTGATTCGTCCGACCATATCACGTTACGCCATTGTTCCAGTGTCCATCCCTGGTGACTGGCGACAAATGCGCGTCATTGTGCCCGATGACGTTAGATTAACAGTGGCACCCGTGTGCGGCGCCGGCTCCCATACCCCATAGAACCCATGTTCCTACGGATTGTCCACTGGGAGACGTGTCTCGCACGTCCTGTGTTGAATTGAGCCGTGATTTGTTGCACGGTTGCCCGTCTGCCACTATTGACAATTCGTCTCAGATGTCGCCGGTCACGGTCATCAATGGTGGATGGACGGCCGGTCGTTCGTCTGTTCTGGACGGTGACACCCGCATTCAACCATTCACGATACATCCTGGACACAGTTGATCGTGTGAAGCCGAATTCCCGCGCCACTTCCGAAATCGCACTTCCCATCCGTCGGGCACTGACCACTACACCCCGTTCGAACGGTGTCGGCTCACGACGACGTTCCATGTTACACCTGTCACATGCACAGCCACTGCTAACAAGGTCTCATATACAACTGCAGCTGGCAAAGGGGGCGTGTGGTGCGCACACAACACATCTGCGCATCAGTGCTCCGTTATCCCATGACATTTGCTCAGTCAGTGTACACCCTTATAACATTTTTATTGATATTTCGTTGAATACGTTGTCCTGACAAACTTCACAGTTACGGAGCAGGGGTCGGGCCTGTGGACTACGACGACGTTCCATGTTACACCTGTCACATGCACAGCCACTGCTAACAAGGTCTCATATACAACTGCAGCTGGCACAGGGGGCGTGTGGTGCGCACACAACACATTTGCGCATCAGTGCTCCGTTATCCCATGACATTTGCTCAGTCAGTGTACACCCTTATAACATTTTTATTGATATTTCGTTGAATACGTTGTCCTGACAAACTTCACAGTTACGGAGCAGGGGTCGGGCCTGTGGACTAAGCTAAGTCCCTCCTGACATTTTTGTTTTTAACTACGGAACTCGCACCACCTGCATAAAGCATTTGGCCTAAACTTGTCACCACCGGACCAATTGCGATACTCTTTTTCATTATAGAAGGTTGCGGGTTCAATTTTCGGCACCCTCTATTGACATTTCAGAAAGAAAAACAATTAGCGTTCCAGGACCATTTAAAGCCTAGTGTAAGTGAAAAGATATGAATTGCATGTCAAAATAATAGCAACAGTATTATTAATCTTATTATTATTATTATTATTATTATTATTATTATTATTATTATTATTATTATTATCATCATCATTGGAACCACACTTGTTCGACCATTCGGTCTGGTCTTTTCCCAGTATTGTCGCAACATCGCCCGGTGTAGCTGTTGTCTTATTTTATTATTATTTGTATTACTACTATTGTTGGTGCTGTATTGAATGCCTGAGCTGTAAACGTCAGTAATTGTTCTTATTTACTCTCTGTATACAAGGACGCGTCTCCTCGTGAGTACAGATAGGTCACGTTGTATAGCGAATTTTAATAACGAGAGGTCGGAATGAGAAAAATAAGGTGCAAGTTGAGATGTGTTTGCGGCCTCAATTTATTATGTATTCTTTAATCGTAAATCAAGCATTTTCTTGCTAATGAATTTATAAACTTGGGCTCATTAGCAAGAGATGTAGTACGCGAAGCTCCTAGGTCTTGGTTCATTTGGCGATGTGTTCATAATGAGGCCTGGGGGATCGTATCAGTCCGACTAATGACATCATAGCAGTCACTGCCCAGGCAAGTGCGTTTGCAATAACTAATGATATATCAAACACGCGTCTACATTTTCAAAGATGAAAGAAATGTGAATATAAGCTTAATTGAATTAAGCTTCGTTTTCCATCATGTAATTTCTTCTTTCAATTCGTTTTACGTTGCACCGACACAAATAGGTCTTACCGCGACGATGGAATAGGAATTGGAAGGATCGGGAAGGAATCGGACGCGGAAAACCATCTTCAGGGCTGCCGGCAGTACGTTTCGAACCCATTATCTCCCAAATGTAAACTCCGTTCCTAGTCTTATTATCTCTATATTGCTTTCCTGTTCGTAATATTTTAGAGCTGTCCGTAAGGTCACTGCATCTATGAATTTATTCGTGTCTTGTTGTCATTTCTGAGAATATCTGTTACAGATGATCTTGTATGTTTTTTTTGTCTTGGACACCAAAGGCCAGCACGCTAACCTTTTAGCCATGGAGCCGAATAATTTTGAGATGTTTGGTACAGTATTTACTCTAGGTTACGGATTATAGGATACCTTCTCGTATACTTCCTTACTACTAGCTGCGGACATCTTCTCCGTTTTCACCTTCGTTAGATTTCTCTTCCCTTATTTCCCTGAAAACGTTATGTAGCTTTTATGTTACCCCTGGTTTCTTCCTTTATATGTTTAACATATTAACAAGAGTGTAGACTTCATGTTCATTTTCAGCTTTACTCACCTCTCCCATATATATACTTACACCAGATGTAGTACCCGACGTTCCCCGGGCAATTTTTGGATTGTTTATTTTAGGATTTATATTACATGTGAATTATGTGCGAAGTGAACTTTTGTATATTTATTTGTTGTGAAGGTGATTGATATATTACTAATAATTTCGTATTGTGTGTGTAATTTTAGGTTCTGTTCTTAGATGATGTGTTTTCCCGTTGATTTTTGTCCTTTTCACAGCCCATATTGTCTGGGAAGAACGCGATCATTCTTCTTCTTTATCTGTTTACCCTCCACGGTCGGTTTTCCCTCGGACTCAGCGAGGGATTCCACTTCTACCGCCTCAAGGTCAGTGTCCTGGAGCTTCATAATCTCGATCGGCGGATACAACTGGGGAGTATGGCCAGTACCTCGCCCAGGCGGCCTTGCATAACAGGGGCCTTGCGGGGAGATGGGAAGATTGGAAGGGATAGACAAGGAAGAAGAAGGAAGCGGTCGTGGCCTTACGTTAGGTACCATTACGGCATTTGCCTGGAGGAGAAGTGGGAAACCACGGAAAACCACTTCCAGGATGGATGAGGTGGGAATCGAACCCATCTCTACTCAGTTGACATCCCGAGGCTGAGTGGACACCGTTCCAGCCCTCGTACCACTTTTCAAATTTCGTGGCAGAGCCGGAAATTGAACCCGGGGCTCGGCGGTTGGCAGCTAATCACACAAATCACTACACCACAGAGACGGACGTACGTGATTCTTTCAAACAAATAATAAAGTTGAGTGATAACTGAATATATTTACGCGTCTTGTTACATGCAAACTCGTATCCTCATCCCGAGGTGGTGCAGCTATTTTCAGGCACACCCACAATGGAGGTGAGCTGCATGTACAATTTCAACCACATACCAGCCCTCATGCCATTCTTAACTTTCTGGCAGTGGCGGGAATCGAACACGGGCCCCTGAGGGCGGCAGTTAATAACACTAACCGTTACGCTACGGATGCATATTGTTGCATGTATGATGCAAACGATTCCAACTGTCATTGGGACTGTCAACAATAATCGTAGCGACCCAAAAATCTATATATTCAACACCAGTGTCGAAGATATTTACATTTTAACCCATCCTCTGAAGTGCTACGGGTGCCCTACCCCCACCGAATTATTTTCCAGATGGTAAGTGATATGTGTACCAAGTTTGGTTAAAAGTTATGTAGGAACATACACATGTACATCCATGATCTCCGTCATTTTGAGCATTTTCCTTTTTCAGCCCTTCACGCCCGATTGAGGCTGAACTTTGAATTAAACAACATGCAGAGGGTCATTATTCATTTCCTGTTAACAGGCAATGAGTTGCCTAGTTACATGAACATCCTGCAGGAATGGTACTTCATACAACAAGTTGGCGTCTTCTCATTTTCCTATATACAGCACATTTTTACCGGACTATCATGGTACAGAGTAATCCACTGTAGCCTAGTGTTAATCCATACATAAAAGCCGATCCAATCTTGGTATGGCTTTGTAATTAAATTAGTTACCCATCATAAAAACTACCAATCGGATTTCTTTGAAACCAATTCCTAAACCCTACCAGGAGTAACAAGAACACATTGTAAAATATTGAGCGAAATTGGTCCAGTAGTTTTTGAGTCCATTCAAGACAAACAAACAAACAAACAAACAAACAAACAAACAAACAAACAAACAAACAAACAAACAAACAAACAAACAACCATTAGCTTCACTTTTATATATAAATACATTTCTCTGATTCTTGTTGTTTTCTTTCTATCGTTCAGTAGGTGTTCAACTTCTATATCTTGATTACATGGAATGCATTGATTTTCTTTATCTTCTTGACTTATTTTATTATTACCATATACCATCATATTATCACTTTCAGGTAACGTTTCGTTCTTCACTACGGTACTAGTACTTTTGTTGTTACGTTATGTTCCTACTGTTTGCATTTATGTATCTCTGACTCTCTGGACCACATTCTTACACAATTTCTTTTCATCCCTTGATATATTAATTTCCCAGTAGTATAATATTCCTACGTCGTCGAGTAATTTCTTCACCTATCTACAAGTAAGAACAGTGTATAGTAGGTATAATAAACTCTGTATTAAAGAATTTAAGACTGGATAAATAATATCAGTGCTGCCTACCGAGGATTTTTTAAGTATTTGTTTATCTAACGTATG
This sequence comes from Anabrus simplex, assembly GCF_040414725.1. NCBI lineage: Eukaryota > Metazoa > Arthropoda > Insecta > Orthoptera > Tettigoniidae > Anabrus > Anabrus simplex. The sequence goes on along the minus strand of NC_090265.1, from coordinate 307,739,537 downwards.
GCATAAGTACAAATAGTTAATATGTACGAATAATTTACAAATGTTTACATTAGCTGATAGCCTCAGATCTAATCCACTGATTCGCTCTAGCGCTGGAAGTGGATCCAACAAAAAATCTTACAAGTATCCATGATATGCCCTTGTTATTCACTCGGACGCAATGGCTGTTTGGGAGCACGACAGTCGCACTTAGGAGATAGAATTTTGCCCCCACTTGTAAAGGTATTCAGTGCAAAATCCACGATTGATCTGAATCGTGCTAAGAGCAGTCCATACGTTCCTTGATAGGACCTTGGTGTAAAATAGCAAGATCGGTGAATTATATTAGTGTCCTCTTAGAGAATGTACTTTACAGCCTTTATTGTACACTATGTCGAATTTCATATTTCTTAACAAATTGGAACTTCATAACACTGAAATTACTTATGACACTTAACTTCTACGAACGTAGAATCATACCTTTAGAAACTATTTTCAGTATATGTCGGTTAATTATGGCCACGCTGCGTAATATGGGCGATTCATGTCGACTGTTTGAAGGGTAGGTCCTGAACTGAGCATCATAATGTGTTCACCTTAATATTATGCCATTAAAAATAAAATCAACATTATATGAAAAATGTGTTATACTATACTAGGACGAGTGTGTTCCACATATTACTTCCGAAATTCCACTTTCCAATTCATACTTAAAACATCACTTTCAGCCCATTTAACCTAAATAACTATGAAGCAACTGGCCTTAGACTCACTTCGATGATTGGGTCACGTTGCTCACGTGTCTACTTCCCCTGCTCTCTGTAAATTGCTGCTAAGATTCATGAAGTGATATTCAGTCACTACGGGGGATCTCGAAAGAGGCACGTTTGTAACTCTTGTTTATGCCTGCGGAGCTTCCCTTGAATGGTCTCCACTGTAGAATCTCGCCAGCTGACGGTGGAGGTGGCTATATTTGGAGCGTTTTGCACTTCAACTCATTCATCTTTGGAATAGAGTGTCCGAAGACTACAGATCTTTTCATGTGCTATGGCAAAATATAAAGATGGTATTTTCCAGCTTAATCCTAGCACAGCCGAGGAAAATGGTGTAGGTAAGGTACTCTTCAGTTAGGAGAGTGTTAAAAATGCAGCCATTCTACTGGAAACATTACGTCATTTAAATGTGGCCTGTTTGGGGAAATGGCCCTGCATCAATTTACAGAATAAAATTCAGAATCGATAATTGAAGGCGTGCATCTATCCAATTTGTAGTAGTTCAGTTTATGCATACATACTTTTCAAATTTCATATATTTTTCCTAAGGTACATTCCGAAATTTGTGCGAAACGAAAACCATCTTCGGGATTGCCAACGGTAGATTTTGAATCCACTATCTCCCAAATGCAAGCTTACAACTACATGACACATACCGTGTAGCCAACTAACTCGTATTTTTTGGATATTAATATGTATATAATGCATTGATGTCTCTCAGAATTATCATATTAAAATATAAAAAAAACATTATTGATAACTTAAGCTATCATCATAAATAAAAGTTTAGTGCCATATTTCTGAATGGAAAACCGTGAAATAATCTTATCCTAATTTTCGATATCATCTTGATAGTATTTGTTTACTCTGGAACATTAGGCCTATATATAGTTCATAAAAACAACCTTCATATTAATAAATAATGCATACTGATATTTATCCATTCGTAATTGTGACAATGACAACATACAGAAAATATTGAAATTACTAACACAGGGGATGATTATATATTATCAGTGTGTACGACTTAAGGGCGGAATATATTTCACTCTAAACTGCTATGCATGCATCTCTTCTTGCAACATTTCAGTTGCCCAGTAAGTTCTTTGTACATAGTCCTGTACCCTTGATAGCGGGTTCGATATCAGCTGAGATACGTGACAACTCCGTGTCGCTGGCTTTCAGCATGTCCAGTGGTAATTTAATTCCGCCATCTTGGCGTCTTATAAACTGCATAGAATTGCAAGGATATAAAACAAATGTCATTATCTTGGTAAGTATTTTACAATATTAATTATTTCTATTCCAGTCCCTTTTTCTTCATAGCCCTGTTTAAAGGACAATATGTTAAGCAAATGTCCTCACAGTGTTCATATACAGCGTAATTAAGCTGCCCCTTCCAATGTAGTTTTATGCAACCTCTAATATTCATTCCGTCCTGAATACATCTGCCCTGCCAGTATGCTCAGACAACACAACCGGATATCTTGGTATTTACCGCCTCACTATGATAGGACACCGTAATGTTATACTCTTATTAAATACTGAAAGACATGCGTGTGCCTTCTAGATCATATGAACCTGACACGTCGACGAAACACTAAATTGATATTGTGACCGCAGTAAACATAATACTTGCTATAAGCTGTGCAGTGTGCCGTACGCAACCGCAGCGTAGGTAGTAGGTAAAGGCGTGGCGGAGCAGGCTTGCATGTCAGATGGAAGGTTCGAGTCCGGGGCAAAGATTACAACTTTTTGAAATATTTGTTTAATACGTACCGCACGCAGTGTAAGTTCAATACCCTTTTTCATGCAAATTGTGTGTGAATGAATGAATGTGTTTGTGGCCCTGAGAAGGGCCGAATAATTAGTATGCCGGACAAATACAGACAGGAAATAATAGGAATATAACTGCCCTGACAACGGTTTATCGCAGCAAATGCTCGATGTGATGACCGTTTTGGTTTAAGCACGTTCGGGCCCGGTGTCTAATAGATCGTCTTGCGCGCTGCTGCATTCCAGGTGTAATTGCTCGGCAGGTGTCCGTGATGAGTTGCCGGAACCGGTCGGGCTTTTCCGGCGCTTGAGTGAAAGCGACGTTCTTCAAATGTTCCCACAAGAAGTAATACGGCGTTAAATCCGGTGATCTGGTGGGCCAAGGAACAGAGCCTCCTCGTCCTATCCACTTCCCTGGTAGTTCCCCGTTCAGATGATTACGAGCCGGCAAAGTCGAATGTGGTAGATAACCATCCTGTTGCAACCACATCGTCAAACGATTGTGCAAGGGCACATCCGCCATCGGCAGTGGGAGATCCTGACGCATAAAGTGCTGGTAGCGAGGGCCCGTCCAATGGCCCTCAAGAAAAAAAAGTCCAATCAGGCGATCCCCCAAGATTCCATACCAAACATTCACTCCCCATGGTACTTGATAGGCCGCCTGTCGCAGCCAGTGAGGATTGTTCAGACTCCAGTAGTGCATGTTGTGGTGATTGACGTTCCAATTATTGTGGAAGCGCGAGAACAAGATATGCCCTACCAATGCTGCGTCATTGTCCAGGCTGCCTAATAGCCACCGACAGAACTTTATTCGAACTTCGAAATTCCGCCCATGGAGCTGTTGTAGCTCAAGATGGTATAGGTGAAATTTATGTTCATGCAGTATTATCCAGACGGACGGCTGGCTGGTGTTCACCTGTCGTGCAATCACCCTTGTTCTGATGTGTGGATTATTACGATCTGCTTCCAGAACGGATTATTCTGATTACCCGATTTAACGGGCCTATCGCGGACTGGTGGCTGGTTGGAAATCGCGCCTGTTGTCCTTAGGCGCCTTCAACACGGCGGAATATCGTAGCAGCCGGGTGTCACCTGTCAGGATACCGTTCCTAGTACAGAGGTAGTGTTTTGTCTTGCTTCCCCACGAATGAGGAGCATATCAACGTATTCCTCTGTGGAAAACATCTCCAATGTCAAAAAAGAGTTGGAGGGATTTGATTTCAATCAAGAAATATAGCGCTATATGAAGTATAAGGAATCGAGATTCGACAATAAAGCATAGGGCCAAAGTTGAAGATCTCTCCAGATTGAGCAGCGATTGTGTAATCTTCTTTGAGAAATGACTTAATATTTAATAAGCAGTTACCACGAAATGAAGGTATGCACCGTCATTTAAATTGCCTCCACATATCGATATTTTCAGTGGCCTGAAATAAGTTTGAACAGCCTGGAATTTTTCCTCAAAAGAAAGAGTGTCCAGTGGCCAACCGAAATTATGTACATAAAATAGTTGTAAAATATGAAGCGACGTGTCACAAATAATCCACTGATTTTAAAGAAAGTCAATAGTAAAGGCGAGTATGGAAGAAATCTGTTGTGGTTTCCCTACAAACCCCCAGTCAACAGAATAATTTTAAGGCATATTCTTAGCTAAACAGGTAAAGAGTTTCGTCGAGATCTCTCCAGCCTTCTCGCCATGATGGTAGAACTGACCGACAGGCACAAAAGCTAAAAACCACTGATACCGCAATGAGTTGACCTAAATTGGATATACATCTGAAAAAATTGACAAAACAAACGAAATTACAGACAGCGAACACCCTACAACTTTATTTATATATAGATAGGCCTGGGCACGGTTATAACTGCTGAATTTAATTTCGACATTTAGAGCTTTTAAATGGTACGTCATATCAACAAACGGATACCTTCATCAGATGCCACATTTAGTTTTCTACACGGATGGTCCTATGACATCGTTTATCTCACATATTTATGGGTTAGATTGTATAATACGCATCAAAGAGTGTGGCTACAGTTCTCACACATTGCTTTATATTTCTATAGCTGGAATCAGAAAATTTGGCTAACATATGACCACTGGTCGTATCAATGTACGTACCGGGCGAGTTGGCCGTGCGCGTAGAGGCGCGCGGCTGTGAGCTTGCATCCGGGAGATAGTAGGTTCGAATCCCACTATCGGCAGCCCTGAAGATGGTTTTCCGTGGTTTCCCATTTTCACACCAGGCAAATGCTGGGGCTGTACCTTAATTAAGGCCACGGCCGCTTCTTTCCAACTCCTAGGCCTTTCCTATCCCATCGTCGCCATAAGACCTATCTGTGTCGGAGCGACGTAAAGCCCCTAGCAAAAAAAAATCAATGTACGTACCGGTACCGAATTTGACGATTCTATATTTCCAATAAGTGGGTCATACGATGATATATACGTGTAAAAAGTACGAAATTAACTTCATATTGAGAACTCCAGCTCTATTTATAGTAGCCGGGCTGAGTGGCTCAGACGGTTAAGGCGCTGTCCTTCTAACCCCAACTTGGCAGGTTCGATCCTGGCTCAGTCCGGTGGTATTTGAAGGTGCTCAAATACGACAGCCCCGTGTCGGTAGATTTACTGGCACGTAAACGAACTCCTGCGGGACTAAATTCCGGCACCTCGGCGTCTCCGAAGACCTTAAATAGTAGTTAGTGAGACGTAAAACAAATATTATTATTATTATTATTTATAGTAGAAAGGGATCGATATACGACAATATCTGATAGGAGCAAAGTTGTAGATTTCTCCATATCTAAAGGCGATTGTACTACCTGTTTTGTGATACGACTTACCGTTTAGCCACCAATAACACCGAAACGTAGTGAAATTGCCTCCACATTTCGATATGTTCCGGGGCCAAAACGTTATATATTTGAACAGCTTGGAATTTTTCCTCAAAGGAAAGAGTGTCCAGGTTTCCGGATTCGCACTCGCATACATACATACTGAGTAATTAAGGAAGGTAGTATTACAGTAAAGAAATTTTAAATTAATAGAAAATAGGAATATATCTGAGGACAGCCGGAGAGGGCAAATATGTAAATACTAAGTGGGTGTATTGGAGAATCAAATGTCCCTCAATAAATTATGAAGGTATGAGTTACGGACATGGTAACTGAGGTGAAATTTATGCGCAGGGATTCTTAGGTAAACAGATAAGAAGATGAATTGTTGTGTTATTAGTTAATCGTAAAGAGGAAAACAGAAGTCGAGGAGAAATACAGTGAAAATTATAGCAAATTCCAGAAATCATGGGCTACACTTCACGGTACAGTTCAAATATTAACTGGCCCTTTAGTGCTATTCCGTAGACAGTTGTAACCGCGAACAGTATTCCGAAAATATCCCGCAGAATGGCAGCATGACGTCTCTCTCGCCTTCTACGCAACGAACAACCACGAGTTTACAGGAATGTTGATGAAAATGACAATGTTACTTCCCTGCTGGAAAGCAGCAAGAGATGTTGCCATGGTAACCGGTAGGTTAGTTGTCAGTGCGTCGGCCACTAATGCAGAGCATGAAACCAGCAGAAAGTAGTGATTTTCTCTGTCATTTGGCTCGTAACAAACGTTGTTTAAAATTAAGGGACGTTTCACACATAGTCCACGGATTTTATAGAAAATCGACAGTATAAGAGAAAATGGAAGAAAACTATTGGGGATTCCTTATAAACCGCCAGTGTATTCAGTGATTTTTAAACCATATGCTTATCTGAACATTCCCCTGGTTAAGTATACTCTGTATATGAGGTTTGTTCGAGTTCTATCCAGCCATTTCGCCGTGATGGTGGAACAGACGAACAAACAGACACACGGCAAACAGACACGAAAGCTAAAATTCACTGATTTAGTTTTGAGTTGACCTAAATCGGATAAATATCTGAAAAATTGGCAAAACAAAACGAAATTACAGACAGCTGACAACCTTTCTTTTTTTGCTAGGGGCTTTACGTCGCACCGACACAGATAGGTCTTATGGCGACGATGGGATAGGGAAGGCCTAGGAGTTGGAAGGAAGCGGCCGTGGCCTTAATTAAGGTACAGCCCCAGCATTTGCCTGGTGTGAAAATGGGAAACACCGAGCTCGATAGCTGCAGTCGCTTAAGTGCGGCCAGTATCCAGTATTCGGGAGATAGTAGGTTCGAACCCCACTGTCGGCAGCCCTGAAAATGGTTTTCCGTGGTTTCCCATTTTCACACCAGGCAAATGCTGGGGCTGTACCTTAATTAAGGCCACGGCCGCTTCCTTCCCACTCCTAGCCCTTTCCTCTCCCATCGTCGCCATAAGACCTATCTGTGTCGGTGCGACGTAAAGCAACTAGCAAAAAAAAATATGGGAAACCACGGAAAACCATCTTTAGGGCTGCCGATAGTGGGATTAGAACCCACTATCTCCCGGATTCAAGCTCACAGCCGCGCGCTGACGACCTAGAACTTTATTGATATAGATAAGCATGGGCACGTTTATAAGTCTAGACCTTCATTTCGAGATTTACTGTTTTTAAATGGTATTTTAAATCAACAAATGGATTTCTCCATTAGACGCCACATTTAGTGTTCTACATGGTTGGTCCTATGACATTTTCTCGTATATCCTATGTGTATGGGTTAGAGTGAGAAACATTAAATTTGGGTACAGTTTTCACACATTACTTTTTTTTTTTGGATACTTATGTGGGAACTGGAATCAGAAAATTTGGCTAACTTATGAACAATAGTCGTGTCAATGTGCGTACCGGTACCGAACTTGACGAGTCAATCTTTCCTATAAGTATGTCGAACGGTAGGATATACGTGTAAAAAGTACAAAATTAACTTGAAATTGAGAATATCAGCCCTATCTAACGTCAAAAGGGATCGAGATACGACAAGATGCCATTGGACCAAAGTTGTAGATCTCGCCATAGTGAAAGGCGATTGTGCTATCTGTTTTGTGATACTACTTACCGTTTAGCCACCAATTGCCCCGAAACGAAGTGAAATTGCCTCCATAATTCGATATGCTCCGAGACCAAAAGTTATATATTTGAGCAGCTTGGGATTTTTCTCAAACGAAAGATTGTCCAGGTTTCTGGGTTCGCACTCGCATACATACGGAGTAATTACGGAAGAAAACATTACAGTTAAGGAAGGATTAAACTGGACGGCCGAAGAGGAAAATATGTAAATACCAATTGGAAGTATTGTAAAATAAAATTGTTAAGATGTGAGTAACGGATATAAGGAAGAAGTAACCGAGGTGAAATTTAGCCGCAGGGATTCTTAGGTAAACAATAAGAAGATGACTTATGGTGTTATGATTCAAGCCTAAAGAGGCAAGACAGAGGCAAAAAATTGAAGCGGAAAACGGAAGTAGAGGAGAAATACAGAAAAAGTTATAGTAAACTCCTTACGGTGTGAAATCATGGGTACAGTTCACATATTTACAGTTCCATTAGTACTATTCCGAAGACGGTTGTAACCTCGAACTGTATTCCGCAAATATCCCGCAGAATGGCAGCATAACGTCTCTGTCACCTTCTACACAACGAACAACCACAAGTTTACAGGAATGTTGACGAAAATGACATTATGTTACTTCCCTGCTTGCAAGCAGCCAGAGACGTTGCCATGGTAACCGGTGGGTTCGTTGTCGGTCTGTCAGCCAATCATAGCAGAGCGTGAAATCCGCGGAAAGTAGTAATTTTCTCCGTCATTTGAATAGTGAGCAAAATTATGTTCGTAACAAAAGTGTTTATAATGAATGGACGTTTCACATATAAGGCAACGGATTTTACATAAAATCGATAGTACAAGAGAAAACGGAAGATAACTGTTGTGGTGTTCCTATAGAACCCCAGTCTACTCAGTTATTTTTAAATAATATGCTGATCTAAACCTTCCCCTGGCTTAGAATACTCTATATGTGGAGTTTGGTCTAGACCCATCCAGCCGTTTCGCCGTGACGGAGGATCATACGGAAAATCAGGCGGACGGACAAAGAGACACATAAGCTAAAAATCACTGATTCAGTCTTGAGTTGACATAAATCGGAAAAATATCTGAAAATTAGGCAAACAAACAAAATTACAGACAGTGGCCCTCCTACAGCTTTATTTATATAGATTACTAATAGATATTTGCATAGATATTAATATTGGTAATATCGTATTTTGTGAAGTAATGCACGATTTCCTGTCTCCAAATTGGGCTAATCTCATGGTAGAAGCGCGTGGTATGTTCGAAAAATATAGGGCAACACGATGATCTCGAATTAAATCATTAAAAAAATATAGGGCAACAGGTACATCTCTAATTAAATCATTAAAAATACAGGGCAGCAGGAAGATCTCCAATTAAATCATAAAAATATAGGGCAACAGGAAGATCTCTCATTAAATCATTAAAAAATATCGGGCAACAGGAACAGCCGGTTTCAGTCTGGATTGGGCCCAAGATTTTCCATGGTATTTTTCTTACTGGGATCTCCAGTAGTTCCTTGAATATTTACAGTTTTAAAATAATGTGAAGATAATTCTAATGAAATCGTTTTATATAAATTTGGAGGTAATAAGAGAGTCAGAGCAAATTTAATATTGAAACAGGAAAATGTACTTCGAAAGTTTTACGTGAAATGAAACTCAAGGCATAACTACTTACCATTAATCAGCTTTGGATTACAAGATATCGTGTTGGTCTTTTTTCGTGACTTCATGTTGGTGCGGCGTGTCGCAAACTTCATAGCAGATGAAGACATTTTGAAATTTGTACTAACGAATTATGGAGGTTATTCCTGGAAAAACACACTTCTATTATAGCTGCCTTCCTGCAAATCCGAAATATTTTTCAGTACCTGGAATCGAACCCGGGTGTCTGACCGTGACTGCTGATAGTGCTAAGCGTTACACTACGGAGGTGGACATCTTTTGTGGATGTTCTTTAGAAATGTAATTAATCACAAGTCAATCCTTCTGAATCGCTCTTTCTTTTGTAAGATTCGGGTAGTAGAAATCATCTATTCACAGAATCATATCTTTCTATGGGAATAATTTTCCGTGAACTGTGGCTTTAGAGTATTTCACTCCGTGGAAGCTGATTTGTGTACGTTATTTCCCTAGAGGCTCACTGATGTGAGTGAAGCCATTTTCTCGCGCCAAGCCTGAACACTCAATTTCTCTGAGTGGACAGTTGGACTGTAGGCGAGACCGACCTTGTCAAAAATACTTGTGCAAACACGGTCTCGGCGCGTCGTTCCCATTGCATTTGGTTACATTGTGAATCGTGTGCTTTTCATTCCCTCTATCCTCTTTATTCTGCTTGACAAGTTTCGTTCCGTCCGCAGATCAACTGTAACTTAGACATGGAGACAGCTTCAACGATGCAATGGAAGCAATCTGTGGTAAGAGAAATTTCCAAGAGCTCACCAAATGACGATGGTTTATTCACACATACCGGAGGACTTATACGAAGAAATTAACTAGATTGTGCTAGTGAGAAATAGTAATACTACTACATGACATTTAGATCATTGCTCTATTTGTTTCCCAATTTTCTGCTGTTTTACTTCTAAAATGCACTCTCAACTGTAGTTACTGCAGCCATTATCATACCATTCTCGGTTTGCAGTTACAATAGGTTTGATATTTCCTGAAGGTCACCGAATACTTAAAACAATGCTTCATATAAACTCAATGATTTTAAAGTGAGAAAATCTGTAATTCTATATAAAATATGTCATTTTGAAGCGAATATCATCTGACTGTAAACACTGAGGAGAATAAAGATACAAATAAAATAATTATTTTGATTGGAAACCCTGTCGTCTTCATTCATCATAAAATCTATTGAGATAATCAAACTTTTAACAGCAATAATTATATTATTTATATTTATTTCACAGAGCACGTTCACATACCTTCAAATCTATTGAGATAGTCAAACTTTTAACAGAAATAATTATATTTATTTATTTATTTATTTATTTATTTATTTATTTATTTAAGAGAATAGCACTTTTACAGCGCACGTTAAACCAATATTTCAATTCTTCCTTTCCGCTAACATCTGTTTCATTCGTTCTGATCTTTGTTTCGTTAGTTGTTCTGTGTCATGTGGCTGCTTTCGTTTTCTTGTTCATCCCTGAAGATCACTTTTTGAAATTAGTATCCTATTATGTGTATCCGTGATGTCAGTGTTTGCTTCTTTGAGGTCATTTAATGTCTGAGTAAACCATCATGGTTGTACTTCAAGTTTTACGATTTTATTAAAAATGTATTTTGCCACTCCGTCATTATTCATTCTATTCAAATATCCGAAAAACGACAATCTTCTTTTACGCATGGTGTGTACTATATTGTCCACATGTATGCAGATTTCGTTAATAGATCGTGGCCTGTTGTACTCTGCTTCTGTTGCCTTTGGGTCAAGAATGCTTCTAACCAGGCTTTTTTCTACGTTCATAAATTTTGTTTATTTCACCTTTCCGCATTAATTTGAGTGTTTCGGCTCCATAAAGAACTTCAGGTCTCACCAATGTGTTGTAATATTTAAGTTTGGTGTCCCGCGATAATGCCTTGGTTTTCTCTGTCTTTTTGTATGCATTTCTAGTGGTCGGGAATGCTACGCTCATTTTCTTTGCTTTTACCTCCAACTTTGTTTTTCGTTGTTGTTAATGTTTATACATTCACCTAAATATTTAAAGAAATTGACTTTCTTATTTCTTTAACGTTTGTTATAAATTCTGTCTCTGGGAAGATGATTTGTAAACCCATTTTTCCTATTAAGTTTCCGATTTAGAGTTTGGCGTTTTCCATTGTGTCCGTAATCAAGGAAATGTCATCCGCGAAAGCTAAAAAATCTCTATATATGTGTTTTATATTTTTGTTATCCCTATTTAATGCCTTTCATGTCTGATTTTCTCCACCCTCTAATCACATTCTCCAGAGCACTGTTAAGAAAGGAAAGGTGACGACCCAACCCCCTGCCTGACTCCTGTTTTTATTGCAAAATATTTGGAGAATCCTCCACGGAATCTGACTTTAGATGAGGTGTTTGTTAATATATCTTGAATAATGTTTGGTGTTTATGAATCTAAGTCGAATTCCTTCAAAACATTAATAAGGGATTTTGTAAGAATGGAACCATATGCTTTCTTGAAGTCTATAAAAGTAACTGTTCTGTCTTTGTTATGCATGCTCTTCTTTTTACAAAATCCACCTCGATGTTCCCCTATTTGTGGGTCTAGTTGCAGTTCAGCACGATTAAGTAGTGCTGTAGGTAGAATTTTATATGTCACCGGCAGAAGTGATATGCCCCTATACTTACTTGGATCAGTTTTAGGTCATTTCTCATGCAGAGATTGTATGATGGCCGTTTTCCTGTCTTCTGGAATTTCTTCGTTCACCCAGATTTTACCTATTGTACCTTTAAATAAGGATGATATCCTCTAGGACTTTCCACAACTCTGCCTTAATTCCATACTTACTTGTAGCCTTATTATTTTTCAAGGAGCATATCATTTTAAATTTCATCCAAATGTGGGATTGTAGATTCTTCTGCTTGTGTATAATTTTTACTAAACGTAAATTTGGATTTCGGGTTATGACAGTTATGTAAATATTAAAATATTCTGCCATTATATTGGAATTTCCCTGGTTAGAGTGAGCTGCTTGTCCGTTTTAAAAGTTATAAATTTGGTGGTGTAAATTTGATCATTTGTTTCTTAAACAATTAGAAGAAGTTTCTCATATTTTTCTTTTTAAACTCTTCATAGAGTTGGTGCTGTTCATTCACGACGAACAACTTTCTATTTCACTGTAAAATTTGTTCTCTCCTTTCTTCTATACACTAGACTGTCTCTGTTTTTCTAACTCTTATTTCCATTCCATTCTTCCCATACCCTTGTCTTTCTTGTAGAACCTTACCGCATTGATCATTCCACCATGTCTACGTTTTTCCGTTCAGTTGGTGGTACCGTTTTGATAGCTGCTTTTATGATGCCTTTTTTTGAGATCGTCCCAAATTTATAAAGTCTTGATTTATAAATTCTGCTTTAAATTTATCCCCCTCCAAATTATTTGTGCAATATTTTGGTATATTCATTTTCTGATATACTGTTGTAATTTAGGCTTAATCTATTTAGCATCAGAGATTGAGTAGTCAGATTCAATATTTTGCAGATTTTAAAACTCTGACATTCATCATTTCTTTCAATAAATGTATACGTATTATTATGTAGTCCAGTTGTTTTTCATCACATAATGGATTCGGTGACACTCATATCATTAACTTCTAGGGTTTTCATTTAAAGGATGTTGATTTTAGGACAATGTTGTGATTAGCACATAGTCTTATCAGCTTTTTTCCATTCCTATTAGTACGCATGTGAGTGGGATATGTACCCACTTTTTTCTCCTTTCCGGTTTGTGCATTGAAATCACCCAATAAAACAATGGTATGTTTCGATGGTATTTTACTTAAATACTTATCAATTTTTTCCGAATATTCTTCTACATGATGTCTGTTTTTCTTTTGATATTTATAATTCGCTGGAACATGACCATTTAAAATGGTGTATGCTTTATTTTTGCATATGAATATCAAGCATGACGTCCTTTCGTCAACTGGATAGAAACTCACTATTGAGTCAATTATTTTATTATAAATAATGAATCTACTGCCAAAAGGAGTTGCACCTTTTAATATCTTGCAGGTTGATAGGCTCCTATAGATCCCGTATTGATTTGACTTGAAGAGTTCATTCTCGCCGGGCTGAGTGGCTCAGATGATTGACGCGCTGCGCTTCTGACCCCAACTTAGTAGGTTCGATCCTGGCTCAGTCCGGTTGTATTTCAAGGTGCTTAAATATGTCAGCCTCATTTCGGTAGATTTACTGGCACGTAAAGGAACTCCTTGCAGGACAAAATTCCTTCACCTCAGCTTCTCCGAAGACCTTTAAAATTAGTTAAACATACGTAAAATCCGATAACATTATTATTAGGTTCATTGACCACATGTCGAGTATTTTCTATTGTTGTTATTATGTTCTTTATTCTAGGAAATGTGATGTTCTTTAACTTCCATACTTAAAGAGTGAATCGGTCATGACCGAGCTCGATAGGTGCAGTCGCTTTAGTGCGGCCAGTGTCCAGTATTCGGGAGAGAGTGGGTTCAAACCCCACTGTCAGCAGCCTTGAAGATGTTTTTTCCGTGGTTTCCCATTTTCACACCAGGCAAATGCTGGGGCTGTACCTTAACTAAGGCCACGGCCGCTTCCTTCCCACTCCTATCCCTTCCTGTCGCATCGTCGCCGTAAGACCTAACTGTGTCAGTGCGACGTAAAGCAACTAGCAGAAAAAAATGTGTCATGTTGCTATGTAATTTAGACGTTTGAATTTTATTTTTCGTGTGTGATTCTCAGGGTGCTCCGTCTCACCCAAAACTTTACGCTGTGGTCCCGCATTGTCCAAATGACCACATGACACCGTGCAATTGGTTATGATGGGGATTTTCCTTCTGGGGTATTTATTTATTTATTTATTTATTTATTTATTTATTTATTTATTTATTTATTTATTTATTTATTTATTTATTTATTTATTTATTTATTTATTTATTTATTTATTTATTTATATCATTGCTTTTTATATCGGGAATATCAGAGGATATGTTATATCGCCTGGTGCCGGTTTTAGTATTTGATTCCCAAGGATGGCCTGCGCATTTGTGTGTGAGATGATTATGAGGAAAAACGAGTGTGAAACCTGATGTCGGCACATCGGTTACTCCTGTGGAATAACGCTATGGCGTCTGCTCAAGGCTTAACGTCGCCATCCAACGGGCGAATCATCATCAACAGGGTCAAACGCCCTCACTCCATTTTAACATCGCGGAGAGGATTTGGAATTGAATTCAGACATTTGGCACGCAATCTAATGATTAAGAATTGTATACTCCCACTTATCTTACACTGCCACCCAACATTCTAATGGTGAAATTTATTATTATTATTATTATTTTATTATTATTTTCCTCATCACTAATTATTGACCAGAAGGAAATATGTTGACATGTCGACGATATCCTAGAAACATTGGCGACAGAATGTGGCCAAAGAAATGGTGATATTTTAAACACCCTAGGAGAAGACCAAAAAGTACAAGATATGAAGGAGTACGAAGAATTAAAGCTATAACAATGGCCAAAGAAGACATGTCTATAAAGGAGGAAAAATGGATGTTTTGGTGTGAGACATGATTACCGCAGAGCTTCCATTAAAATTTGACCGTTGGTATTTGATTTAATGTAGAATTCTGATCGTAAAAAAGTCATTGAAAAATAATTCACCCTTATCGTTACAAAGTTTAGTACGTGTATGTCAAAATATTACAAAAGTTTTCAGCATATGAGGAGTAGTATACATTACAGTTTTGCATGAAACTCTGAGATGTTTCACCTCTCTAGCCCACAGTTATTCTCTCTACAATATCCTGTATAGAGAAAATATTGTATTTTCCGCTTAATAAACACTATGGATATTAATTAAATTACATTTAACTATGAAACCAGGAAAATGTTATTTATTTGAGATTTCAATATTCGTATTTGATAGTGGTTGCTCTGAATGTAAATGTTCTTCATACTTCATGAAATTGTGCCGAAAAATTAGGTCCAGAGTAATAGAAGTGTGCTCACAATACGTCATAATATGGTATTATGCATCTAACATATACCTAATATGTCCAACTCGTTGACTGTATGGTCAGCGTCGTGGCCTTCAGTTCTGAAGTTTCATGGTTCGATTTCCGGTTGGTCTAGGATCTTAACCGCACTAAATTGTATAGTTCGGTGCTAGGTGTTCGTGTCGTCATAATACACATTTTTATTTACATACAACACATTACAGTACAAACCGTAACATATATTCGCTATAGAAACTACATTTCTCCGGCATCCGGCCGTAAACACAGGCTCAGCCCCCATATGTAGTTCAAAACTCATGTTACTGGAAAAATACCAGGAAGAAGAAAAAGAAGGCCGGGCTGAGTGGCTCAGAAAGTTGAGTCGCTGGCCTTCTAACCTCAACTTAGCAGGTTCGATCCTGGCTCAGTCCGGTGGTATTTGAAGGTGCTCATATAGTCAGACTCGTATCGGTAGATTGACTGGCAAGTAAAATAACTCCTGCCGAACAAAAATATGACTTACAATCTGGAAAAAATTACTATTGGTGTATGATACCCTAGCACGCCTACGGGAGGGTATGAATTATAAAAATTACAGAAAAGGGGTGAAATGTAAAAATATTAGACAATAACCAATATTAATGTAGAATCCACCGTTTTCGGGTTCACTGAGGTGAATAGTGGCAATGCGGTTGTCATTTATGTCCATGTTCAGTCCCCATCGGCATGGGAGTTGAGAATGGTGAAAGAGAAATTGTCCAAAATCACCGAGATTGTGTGTGTATGTTCCAAAATAGCTCTCAATTAAACTTGGTACACATATGACTTACTATGTGACAAAATACTGTGGGTATAAATCACGCCTAGCACTCCTAGAAGACGGGGTGAAATATAAAAATGAACGAAAGCAACTGATGTTAATGTCGAATTCATTGTTTACGAGGTCACTAAGTTGAAATGTGACACTCTGGCTGCCTATTGTCATACTACAGCCGTAGTCAGAATGGAGATTGTGAAGGGTGTGAAAATGAATGTAAAATAACCGACATCATGGGTGTATGTGGGTATGTTCCAGAAAAGCTTTCAACGAAAATTGGTGGATATATTGCACCGCAACCTGTCACGAATTCGGCCTAGCTCAGGGTAAAAGCGCTTGGTAAGTCCGGGAGTGAGCAATAAAATCCCTAATTACTAAATTGTACTAAAAGTATGTGGACAGGAAATACGTACATATATCATTAGTGGATGAGAACTCTGGTAATCGGGTAAGATACACTTATTGATCGACCATAAAAGTGGTCAGAAAAAGTTATATGCACATGTACATAATAGACATGTTAGCATTGTTTATACAAGAAAACACGGGTAACGATATAAAATTTACTATTACAAAAATGTACATGAAATTTGGAACGTGTAACGTTATGTGTATTGTTTTGACTACTTCGTTCAATCACTAAGTCCTTTGCCCGTAGGCTCGATCTAAAACCGTCCATTAGATGCGAAAATGTTACTCGATGCACTAGTAATTGGTCTAACTGACATATATGTACATTCCGAATACTCGAACAAAAATATATAAAAAACATCTGTTCAGGATTTCGCCTATTACCCTGCCAAAATAACATAGAGACTACTCATATGTATCCGTACCCATTACCAAAGAATAAGGGCAAAACTGGCTTCCCTCAAATTAGCCAGCGAGCTAATGTATCGCCTTACACAACAAACGACATCATCACAAGACAAACAATCAATACACAGGGCAATAATAAACAATACAAGGTAAACATACAAAATCACAGCTGCAAAATAAAACACACACAAATATGCACTGAAGATGGTACAGGCGTCGGGATTCGATTCCGAAATATACAGGCTCCGAAGGTTATGTTTCAACAAGACAAAGCACGGCCGGCTTTCTTCACCGGGCCGGGTGATCAGCTGTAGGGCAACAAACATTTGAATATATCTGGGGCAGGTAGAACTAGTGGAACTAGCGGAATCTCTCGTACAAATACTTTCACCCGTAGAGAGCTCACATGCACAGCTGACTTGAGGGATTCTACCTGGGAGCTTGACTAATGGTCGGGAGCAGGCCCACTCCTTATCTGTACACTGGCAGAGAATTCTATCTGACAAAATTTAACGCACAGCCAATACATTATCGTGCATAATCACAGGCTGGCTTATTATCAAATATAAATCCGTACTCTCAGTAAAAATTCTGGCTCGATCGCCTTTCATATTTTCAAACCCGTCAACATCTCACGGCAGCTCTAGCCTCTCACATAATATATCCTTGGTTCGAGTCACCTTTTAACTTCCTGAACTCACCTTCCCCATAAGTTGAAGGCTCTGCTCTATATGCAGCGGTGAATATAACTGTACTGTACACTCCTCGCAGCTGAAAAATTCATGCTTCATGCATAAAAACATCCTGATATAATGCTGTCTCTAATCTGATCTGTAAAATCTCGCGACGCCGACGGCGTGCAGCCCATTTGATACTGTGAAGATACTACCCAAAATTTCTATCAAAATCAACTCGTGCGGATATAAAACACTATATAAAACAAAGAAACACACATCTACAACTAACCGTTTTACCCTTGGTTCCAATCTAATTAATATAATTATAAACAATTACCCCGGGGCTTGAACATGCATTGCAGTTCTGGACGTATTTAATCTTACAAAGCAAAACAAGCACCGTAATGGCTTACGATTAATCTATAATTAATTGACTTGGAAAACCCTATACTAGTGTCCAAAGTATCACTCTTGCATACGTATAGACTTAAGGACTACTTAGCAGCCATTTTTCCATCAGCATGTATCCTTAGCCCATAGCAACAGCAGTCGTCACAGCGTCAAGGTCCTTGCCTCGAGTCCTGGTAACGCTATGGTTGTCGTCTGCTTGATCCTGAAATCGTCTGGAATGGTGATATACATTAGAACATCTGCTTCACCGTTTGGTGTGATCGTACACAAGATTTATACCTTAGTGATCGACTGCCATTGACTATAGCCTAAGCACAAATATTAGTCCTGATTTGTGCGTCACTAATTTATGTGAACTAGCCCGGTTGAAATCAGACTTTCTCAACGGTAATATATGTACGGTACGCACACGTTACCGTCGTGATCCGCGAACGCCTTTTACATGTTTTATGCTACTGGATAGCGTTATTAGCTTTTGTGAGCTACCTCTCAGCGATCGAATAATAGTTTTAAAAACTTCGCAAATAACTGTACCTAGTAAGTTTGTGAATTACTCGATGCCGCACTTGGCATTCCATATTATTGAATAAGAATCAAGTTAGAACCAACTATCACTGGTTACTGAGGTTCGCTAGGCGCTGAAAAATTAATCTTTCGGTAACACACAGAGAGTACATAACGACCGACTGAATTCGACAGGGAATTGAGACAACTGCTACTGCGAATCATAATGAGTACGAAAGAGAGTGAGGACGCTTCCCTCTCCCAGCAAGATAATACAGCCTCGAAAATACGCCACGCTTGAGGTAAACTCCAGGCTAACAGAGAATCCTTCTTTGTAAGGGCCCAGGCGGATGTCAACGGCCTCGCCTGTAAGTGCGCACTCCTCAATTGAGCACAAGTAAATACTATTATCGACTCCTGGCATACGAAAATTCCGTTCTAAGTTATGTATCGAGTGAGATCTGTGGAATTTAGCTTAGTGGCGGTTATATTGACTTAAATTCAGATTATTCCAGCCCTGGGAATGTGAGGTTTGTCAACCTGAGACAATTGTTCTTTGGATCCCCATATTTAAATTTCCTCCCCTCCAGGTTACAGCGGTTAGGCTTGATGCTATGAATGGAATTACAGCTTGCGGCTCACTTAAAACTCGAGGAAACCATTCCTTCCGGATCAATACTGGGTTCTAATGGCCTATGGCAAGGCCATCCATGGTTCCTTCCTTATTTTCCTGCTTCTCTGTGATGCGTTAAATAAAATTATGCCCCAGTGTTCTAATGAATAAATTGAGGCCTATTATGATATGTCTCAATATGACTTACCCTTTGAAAATAAAAAAATCACTATGAAAATGAAACATCCCAACCACCGCTAGGGTTGGGGAATGGAAGGCGATGACATGTAGAAATAATGGAAAATAATGTCGAATCCACTGTATCTTTGTCGCTGAAATGTTTTGTGACGATATGGATAACGCTTAAGTACACGTTCAGCCTCCATTGGAACGGGATGTAATATGGGATGAAGAGTAAATAGCCTAAAATGGCTGAGATCAGTGTTGAATCCAATACTTTTGGGGTCGCAAGGCTGATTGGTGATAGTCTCAATGTTAGTTGGAGTCGTGTACATCATATTTATTAGCATGCCTAGTGAATACATGAAGTTATCACTCATTTTTTTTAAAGGTTCAAATACTTTCCAGGCAATTCGAGCTTCCACAAGCACATAGTTTTACTCGAACATTAAATAATCAGAAACATAAAATCAAACACATCTGAATAACTCTAAAAGTACATAATAGGTCATCAAATAGCAATCAACTTCTCAATAAAGAATTCTATAAAATTCACTTTACTCCTCATTATCAGGGAATACAAATCTTAAAGGTAAACATCGAAAAACCTATCCGGACAATGCCGGGTACCACAGCTAGTATAATAATAAAACACAAGTAAAGTAAATTGCCACTTTATTAAGAATGCCATCAAAGAGAGGTTTAAATTGGAAAAAATACGGCATAAATTTTCCACAAATCGAAAATATACTTCACAATAAATTATAATATTTTTTATTTCTTCTATCACACGCTTTCAAATTATTCTGAATTGAATTGTAACTTTGTGTAATCATCATAATTTAGAAAACGCATTTCAACTATGGTATCAATTTACATCAATCGCATTGCTTGAAATGTTCCAAAGGTTTCAAAAAATACTTTAAATCTACCTTATCACTGATTTAAATACCCGAGAATATTATAATAATAGATAATTAATTTAATTAACATCGTCATGCAATCAAAAAATGTCTTTCTTCAATTTCATACCTTAAAATTTGACAGATTTCAGTAAATTACTTAAAAAATCTAGAAATTCTTTAAGGTTTAACACAATTTAAGGTTTAATTCTGATGAGAATTCCTTATCGACTTTAAATCAAGTGTCTTCGTTTAAATTGTACAAATTTCCGTTGAAATTAACCAACTTCACGAATTTAACGCCTTTTAAATTAATCACACCGTCAGATAAATTAATTAAACAGTTTTAAATTAAGCAGTATTATTAAACAAATTTAAAATTAAACAGATTTAAGTCTTCTCTTCGGTATAAAATATCAGGATACGATCTCACCTTTATTTTCAAAACACTTAAATATCGCAAAGTACTCCTCTCCATTTCCAAAGAATGTAACGACAAGAAAATATTCACACAAATAAGGCTAAGAATTGCAGAAAATTACTAAAACCAGCATCCTGCACAGTATCAATGATCACTTCAAGGAAACATAATATAAAATCACAAATATCTCCAAAGATTTTACAACAAATACCACAAAATATAATACACGCTATTTAGAACTTCGTTCATGTTCAAATACTACTCAATAGTTAGTATTATTCATTTTAATTTGAATTTGAGGCAACATTACAGAACGTCCGCGAATTTGAGGGTCTCCTTCTAAGAACATCCTATTGTTTTATTAATATGACCCAGTTATATGTGACTGTGACTCAGGAGTAGTCACTTGTTAAATTCATCTCACTTATCTTTAAGTCATGGTTTGAATAGTATCATAAAACGTAGGAAATATTATCAAAAATCGATAATGATATCATCCAAATGCTCGTAGATTCAGTGTTAATAACCACGTAAATCTAATGGGCATACAGTATATCATCGAAGAACCGGGCAGAGATATATTCCATTCCTACCTTAATTATGCTTTTGAGTGCGAAAAATCTATCTCTTGTGCTCCACATAAATGTATCACAATACACCTAAATTTGTCCCTATCATAATGACTCAACGGCCTACACTGGGTTTTCCACCAGAAAATTACATAATTAGAGAACACAGGCATATCTAACAAAATTTGCCCTGATCCTGACACATATTCAAGTCATGATTATTAATTCCTTTCCTAATACACATATTATTTAATTACCATAAGGTTCCAGTTATCTTCCCTTCCTTAACATATCTCACGAATCTAATACACTTTTGTAAAGTAATTTAATCGATGACCTTAAATCCCAGTAAATCCCGACGAATGCACATAATTATCACTCACAATATCCGTTTAAGGACACTGGGAAGTGTTTGCTGATGGAAATGTCATTAAAATGTTGTCATTTAAATTCCATTTAGTCCTCTCAGTTTCAAGATATCTAAATGAAATTTCATAATCATAACTGGGGACCCTTACCAAACAAGATTATGTAAATAAGATACCATATATTTAAAATTTGTTTTGGGAGAGAGTTTTTTTACATTTCCTTTTGAAAATACTTGGAAGCATTTGTCTACCAATTAGGTACACTTTTCTCCGAAACTAGTGGTCAGATACCAGTAAAATTTTTATATATGATTTCTAAGACCCTGTTTGATATAGTGGGTGAAATATAAAGTTACAATCTTCCTCCTTGCATGCTGACATACATGAATTTTGTTACAACATTTTGAGTAACTTTCAATTATTTCTGGATACTGTTCTGCATATAATCACCATTTCTTTCACCAGCTGTGTTGTACTCAATCCTCTTAATAACTACAAAAATCCATACCTGTATGAGTAATAGGGCTTGAGAAAAGTGTACCTAAATAAAGAAAATATCAACTTTTGAAAAAACATAAAAAACTAAAACCATGTCAATTATCACATACCAATGGTGTAATCGTCTTAGTATACAGTATATGTGGATTATATATTCCATCGACGACGGTCTGTAGGTAAGGATACATAACTTGCTCCCCTGAGAACGACAAATTAATGAGAGTGAGAACCGTGTGGCAAAGGCACACATCACTAACGCCTAAGATGACGTAGAACATAATCGAACTTGGATTGGGTAATAAGCTGTATATTAAAAGAGTTTATTAAAAACAGCTAAGGCAAATCAGTCCGTCCGTTCTACTGGACTGATTAGCTCCAGTCGTATTTTATTCTCTCCGTGATTACCTGCCGGTGAATCATGATATATTGATAGGTCTGTAAGTTCAGCTAACTATGAGTAATCATAAAAAAAGTCATTAAATGATCACTCTAGTAAGTGCTTGCGAAGGCTTACCTTATCCCGTAATAAATTTTGTACTTAGCAGGTAGCTAAGCGACTAACACTTTCATTAGTATTCTGATACATAATTTCTATCCTTAGTAATGTTATTGCATGCAGCCATGGTTGAATACTACCTGTCAAGCCAGAGAGTATACACTTTCTCTGATCACAGAAGAATACTATTCCCTGCTAGATACTCTTTGATTCTCTAACCTCTCCCAGCTCCCAAATATATTCAATAGATGGCAGAGCGTTCCTAATAACTTAACATGCTGCTAAGAGAAAAAGAGTCTACATACAAACAGACGCCATCATGGCATACACCTTAGACTTTATTTGGGAACACCTTTTGAAGGATTTCCTAGCTACCCTAAAACGAGTGAAGCCCATGTATCATTAAAAAGTTCTCTGCCTGGCAAGAGAACGCTACTTCCAGACTAACCCATGAGCTCACAAGACAACAGTTGAATATAGAAGAACTGAGTTTAAAAGTGCCACTGCCTTCTACAACACAATACCAAGCATTAAATCAAGAACTTCAGGATGAAAAGCGATTATATGTTCGTAAATTCACTGAAAGACAGGCAAGACAATATTGCTATGGCAGACATATCATGACAAGTTATGTGACGAATTTCTAACGAACGCTGCGGGGCACCACGGATCCTCTAGTGACATGTTCAAACTTCCAGAATATGTTCGCGCAATTCCAGCTATCTTCTTAATTAAACCACAGTATTATTCTATAAAATACTGATGATAGTTCTAACACAGATTCAGAAAAAATAGATATTTCCTATTTCTTATAAAGATCACGCTAAATCGTCTTCCTTACTACAGCTATATCAAACACCTGGTCAGCTTGATTTACCCTAGCACTCCAGCTTGCCCCAGTTCCTAAACAATGACAAGGCAGACATTTCACTCGCACCTTCTCACAAGCATGCATCGAAGTTTTTCGAACTCAGTATGTGTCCACTTGCCTACGCAAAATGTCCATCGTTATCTCAATTAACAGCACAAGCCGTCGATATATTTAGGATAACTGTGACGGATTGTTGACTGGCATATAAACTACGTATTTCTTCTTAGAATTGTCATCTCACTACAGTCTTAAGGAAGTTGGCTAACAAAAGGACAATGTTCTTTTTAAAGAAAGGTGATCGTCCTCGTTGGTATCTTTCTTCCCTGCTACCGCTAACTCTCCTCGCTCTGGCAGTGAAACCTTTTCACATCAACCCTTGTTTTGATGACTTTTCTTAAAAGTCAACTTGACAAAGGAGATCGGATGCCTTGAGAGAATGGGCTTTGTGTAAGGTGCCCCGCCAGTCGTACTGCATGGGTGAACACTTTTGTTCGCATTCTATATCAGGCAGCTCTGCAGATTATTCTTGCTTAGTTTTACCGGGATTCGGGTAAGTTTCAGTCTCCAAATAATTCGCAGGTCTAATTGATTTTGTTTTTGTTTTTACTGGAACTTAGGGTAAATGGTTTCTTCTACACGAACTCCAATTTATTTCATCACAACAAAAGTGGAAAATAATTCTACTAGCTAGAGAGGTGTTTCGGACTCCAGGAGATACAGTAGTTCATACAAATACACTAAAGAGTCACTACTGACAGTTTCAAATTCGATAAGCGCTGGATTAAGCGTGTGGAGATGTATGCAGAGCATATAATAAAAAAAAATGTTGTTAAATAAGATTTTATCATCAACGCGTTGTAAGCACAGACATTGTTAAAACTACAGTAATTTCTTCCTCAGTTTCAGTTAGATTAAGAATGGAGATATATTTTTAATAATAATAATAATAATAATAATAATAATAATAATAATAATAATAATAATAATAAAAAGAGGCTGAGATAGTTTTGGCATTCGAAGGAAGTGCCCGTGAACTAGGCTGTGAAGAAAATATTTAAAGGAAAATAATAACTTATGAAGTTAATGTATAATGAAACTTATTGTGGTTCCTAGAGGGTCGATTAGCGAATAATAATAATAATAATAATAATAATAATAATAATAATAATAATAATAATAATAATAAATTCATAATAATAGTTGAGCCAATTTGATGTGCTCTTCAATGCCCACGCGCCAATTAACGAGAAATGTAGAAAAATCCTGATAAACTACAGGAACTTTGGCCCCTGGTGGAAAGAGAGGTGTTGGAATTACCTCATTATCAAGTGAAAATCCATCTAGGAGACTTCAACGCACAGATTTGAAAACAAAATAAATATAAGAAGATAGTTGGGATATATCCGGGACACGGAAGGACAAACAAGAATGGAGAGAGATTGATCGAAGTATGTGATTCATTCGACCTAACGTTAATGTCCACGTGGCTTAAGAAGGAAACAAAGAAGATGATGACATGGCGACCCCCAAACCCTAATGAAGGAGAATTTTAAATTGACCACGTGGCAACTTCCAGCCCAAGAATATAATGAATGTTAAGGTGGATTTTTATCACTACCTCTCTAGAATAAAGGTAAAGTTTATTCCAAAACCCGCTAAAAATACACCTCTCAAACCGAAAGGATTTAAAATTGAGGAACATAAAGTGAATCAGGAGATCCTATATAACTAGAGAAGAGTTGAATCTCTGAACCCATACGAGTTGGACGACATGGCTAAGAAATTACACTAATGTTCATAAATATCAGAACACCTTGAAATACCAGAGACAGGAAGTTCATTTTGACGGGTCATGTACAATGGTGTGTTCTGAAGAAATGGTTAGCATTTAAACCATGTCGGCCCTCAGATTCAAGGTCCACATCGATATCTCGGCGCACAGCCACCGACTGGTGAAATGTGCCTGCGGCTGTCGTTGTCACTGTAACCGAAGGTAATGGATCAGTGTTACTTGAACAGACGTGCAGGATGCCTCGCAGACGTATGTGAGAACCGTACCGTGAAATGAGTGAGTTTGTAGAACGAAGTGTGTCGGCAGTGCAACGAGTGTGTGCAGAATGGTTCACAGAAGGCCGTAGAACACGTCTATATGGGTCTGGTCGCACCACCCAGACCATCCCCCGAGAAGATCGACACCTCATCCGAATGGCACTGTGGGCAGATCTGCATCGTCCTCCGCTCTGGCGCAACAGTGGAACTGTGTAACACATCGTGCACTAACAGGAGTGTCAGAACGTCGCCGTTTATTACGGTCTGGGCGCGTCGTCCACTTCTTCGAATAGCTATGACTAATGTGCATGAACAGGCTAGACTGCAATGGTGTACGGGATGACGTCATTGTGGACAGGAATGGCAGAAGATAATGACTTCGGACGAATCCAGGTTTTGTTTGTTTGAAAACGATGGCTGCATTTTGGTTCGCTGCAGTCAGTGGGAGAGGGATCACATTGACTGCATTCACACAAGACATACAGCGCCAACTCGAGGCCTTATAGTGTGGGGTGCTATTGGGAACAACCAAAAAACACAGTTGGTGCGTGTACAGGGCACTGTGACCAGTTTCACCTACATGAATGACACCCTGTGACTCGTAAATATATCCTTTCTGCACGACACCCCAGACGCCATATTTCAGCAGGAAAATGCGCGAACACTTGTTGCTGCACGAACACGTGCGTACTTGTTGTCATAGGATGTCAGACTGTTGCCCTAGCCCGCCCTATCAACGGACTTGTCGCCAATCTAAAATGTGTGGGATATGGTGAAACGACGGGTGCGGCACTGTGACCCAGTGCCAACCACCAAAGATGAACTGTGGTATCTGGTGAATACAGCATGGATGGCTATGCCCCAGGACGCCATTCGCGCCTTATACAGTACGCGTCGATGCCATCACGCATGGAACAAGTTATCAGTGCCCATGGAGGACCCATTGCCAACTAGGCAACAGGACACATGCTGAATCTAGGTGACTGAGATGTTAATCGTTTCTGCAGAACATACTAATGAACATGCCATGCGAATATAAACATTCTATCTCTAGTCTTTCAAAGTGTTGTGTTTTTTATGAATATGAGTGTACAACAGGCAGCCGAACAGACCATATCCCTGACAAAAAAGAAAACTCATCCTTGGTGGAACAACGAGTGTGAGTGGGCACTTGGCTTCCCGTTTTCACACCCAACTAATGCTGGGACTGTACCTTAATGAATGTCACGGCCACTACCTTCCGAATCATAGCCCTTGCATCACCGAGACTATGGAGTGGGTATGTGGGAAACTGGGAGTGAAATTTCTAGATCCTATTGGGTGAGTAAGAGATAGGGATCTGCGCTCAGATGGCCTTCACTTAAACGGCAGTGGTACGTATAAGTTAGGAAATTTGTTTGGAAGGGTAATAGGGAGGTACATTCAGGGAAAAAGCGGTTGTCTAGGGAGCGGTGATAAGGGTACAGACATCTGGAAGTCACACAGGGATGATATAAAAATGTTAGTGTTGAACTGTAGAAGTATTGTAAAGAAAGGAATAGAATTAAGAAATTTAATAGATATATATTTACCAGATATTGTAATAGGAGTTGAATCATGGCTGAGAAATGATGTAATGGATGCAGAAATTTTCTCACGGAACTGGCGAGGGTATCGTAGAGATAGGATAGGAATGGTGGGATGGGGAGTATTCATTCCGGTGAAAAAAAGAATTTGTAAGATACGAAAATGTTAAAGATGAGAAACATGAAACTCTAGGTGTAAGGCTCATTTCTAAAGATAATAGGCAACTTGATGTCTTTGGAGTGTACAGACCGGGAAAGTGTGGCACTGACACAGATTCAGAATTATTTGATAAGATAATCACCTATGTGGGAAACGACATAGAAAGGAATGTAATTGTAGCGGGGGATCTGAATTTACCAAATGTCAATTGGAAAGAAAATACGAACGACAGGAAACATGACCAACAAATGGCAAATAAGCTAATATGGGAAGGACAGCTGATTCAGAGAGAGATGGAACCAACTAGGGGGAAAAATATCCTGGATGTGGTGCTGATACAACCAGTTCTATAGAGAAACCGAAGTAACAGATGGCATTAGTGATATGAAGCCGTTTTTGTCGTAGTTAAAAATAAATGTGTTAGAAAGGAAGGTCTTAAAAGTAGGACTATTAGACAGTACCATATGGCTGATAAAGCAGGCATGAGGCAGTTTTTTAGAAGTAACTATGATCGGTGGATAACGGTAAATAAATATGTGAACAGACTCTGGTATGGGTTTAAAGAAATTGTTGAGGAATGTGAAAACAGGTTTGTACCTTTAAAGGTGCTAAGGAATGGTAAAGACCCATCATATTATAATAGAGAAATAAAGAGACTAAGAAGGAGGTGCAGATTAGAAAGAAATAGTTAGAAATGGCTGTGGAAGTAAGGAGAAATTGAAGGAACATGCTAGGAAATTGAATCTAGCAAACAAGGCAGCTAAGGTTAACATGGTGGCAAGCATAATTGGCAGTCATACAAATTTTAGTGATAATTCGAAGGGTATGTAGAGGCGTTTTCAGGCAGAAACAGGTTCCAAGAAGGACATTCCAGGAATAATTAATGAACTAGGGGAGTGTGTATATGAGGATCTTCAAAAGGCAGAAGTATTCAGTCAGCAATATGTAACGATTGTTGGTTGCAAGGATAATGTCCAGAAATAGGAGGAGACTAATGCTAAATAAGTATTAAAATTTACATATGATAACAATGACATTTACAATAAGGTACAAAAGTTGAAAACTAGAAACGCGGCTGGAATTGATAAGATTTCTGGGGCTATACGTCAGATATAGTTCCATATCTGAAGTACTTATTTGATTATTGTTTGCTTGAAGGAGCTGTACCAAATGAATGGAGAGTTGCTATAGTAGCCCCTGTGTATAAAGGAAAGGGTGATAGACATGAAGCTGAAAATTACAGGCCAGTAAGCTTGACATGCTTTGCATGTAAGCTTTGGGAAGGCATTCTTTCTGATTATATTAGACTTGTTTGCGAAATTAATAACTGGTTCGATAGAAGGCAGTTCGGTTTTAGGAAAGGTTATTCCACTGAAGCTCAACTTGTAGGATATCCGTTATATCCTGGATTCAGGAGGTCAAATGGACTGTATCGCGATTGATTTGTCTAAAGCATTTGATAGGGTGGATCATGGGAGACTACTGGCAAAAATGAGTGGATTTAAACTGGACAAAAGAGTGACTGAATGGGTTGCTATATTTCTAGAAAATAGATCTCAGAGAATTCGAGTAGGCGAAGCTATATCTGACACTGTAATAATTAAGAGGGAAATTTTTCAGGGCAGTATTATTGGACCTTTATGTTTTCTTATATACCCATAAAAATTCTAGAGACAGATATTCATTATAGTGACACCGTTAACAATCTAGGTCGAATTTTCGACAGAACCTTATCCTGGTCTGATCATACGTCAAATGTAATCCGAAAAGTTGTGTCATCCATGCATATTTTGAAACGTAACGTGTCATGTACACCACCTTTCATGCGAAAACTACTTGTTCAAAGTCATATATTTCCAATAATTGACTATGGTTCAGTCGTATACAACGACTTATCTGAAACTTTGAACATAAAACTACAGAGGGTACAAAACGCATGTGTTCGTTACGTTACAAATGCCAGGCGTGATGAACACATAACACCCTATTACATACAGCTACAATGGTTGAAACTCCATGAACGTCGGGAAATCTCAGTAGCTGTTGCTACGCAGAAAATTCTCAAACTGAAGACACAATCCTACCTTTATAATGCATTTAAACCTATGGAGTCGGTACATAACAGAGATAACAGATTTACAAAAACCACCCTTCAAATTCCCCTTCATCGTACCACTAAATTTAACAAATCCTTTGTTTGCACTGCATCACGTATCTTCAACGTCTTTAATCTTCACCGTTTCGCAAGTAACACTAACTGTACCCAACTAAAGCAGTTCTTAACATCTGTCTTTCTGGAGGAGTACGCAAGAGGCTGAGATCAGGCATTCTTGTGTCGAACAATCAGGAATATGTATATTTCGAAGAAAATTGTTTCTCTGCTTTAGCTTTATATTCTTTAAACCCATGTAGTCCAGAATAACAGAAGGGCTTAATGATTTACTTTCTTACTTATTATATAATGTATGTCTTAACCTTACTGGATGTGGTATCTGTATTTTCATTTTTTTTAAGTTTCTTGTTTAGTTTAATACTTTAATATTATAAAAATGTAGTTACTGTTTTCATAAATCTGCATTGTATTATAAGAAGACGCTGCATAAAGGGGCTTTTCAGTCTCAGTGGCATGTAAATCATGATCAATAAATTCAATTCAATTCAATTCAATTCAATTCAATTCAATTCAATTCAATTCAATTCAATTCATAGAAATGGAATCAGAGTTACGGTTTTTTGTAGATGAATTTATTCTGTATAGATTAATGAATAAGATACAAGATTGTGAGCAACTGCAACGCGACCTCGATAATGTTGTGAGATGTACAGCAGGCAACGATATGTTCATAAATGGGGTTAATAGTCAGGTTGTAAGTTTCACAAATAGGAGAAGTCCTCTCAGTCTTAATTAGTGCGTTAATGGGGTGAAAGTTCCTTTTGGGGGATTATTGTAAGTATCTAGGTGTTAATATAAGGAAAGATCTTCATTGGGGTAATCACATAAATGGGATTGTAAATAAAGGGTACAGATCTCTGCACATGGTTATGAGGGTGTTTAGGGGTTGTAGTAAGGATGTAAAGGAGAGGGCATATAAGTCTCTGGTAAGACCCCAACTAGAGTATGGTTCCAGTGTATGGGACCCTCACCAGGATTACCTGATTCAAGAACTGGAAAAATCCAAAGAAAAGCAGCTCGATTTGTTCTGGGCGATTTCCGACAAAAGGGTAGCGTTACAAAAATGTTGCAAAGTTTGGGCTGGGAAGAGTTGGGAGAAAGAAGACGAGCTGCTCGACTAAGTGGTATGTTTCGAGTTGTCAACGAAGAGATGGCGAATAGACGAATGGCGAGTAGACGAATAAGTTTGAGTAGCGTCTTTAAAAGTAGGAAAGATCATAATATGAAGATAAAGAGAATTCAAGAGGACAAAGTGGGACAAATATTCATTTATAGGAAGGGGAGTTAGGGATTGGAAAACCTTACCAAGGGAGATGTTCAATAAATTCTCGATTTCTTTGAAATCATTTATGAAGGGACTAGGAAAACAACAGATAGGGAATCTGCCACATGGCCGACTGCCCTAAATGCAGATCAGTATGTATGTATGTATGTATGTATGTATGTATGTATGTATGTATGTATGTATTGATTGATTGATTGATTGATTGATTGATTGATTGATTGATTGATTGATTGATTGATTGATTGATTGATTGATTGATTGATTGATTGATTGATTGATTGATTGATTGATTGATTGATTGATTGATTGATTGATTGATTGATTGATTGATTGATTGATTGATTGATTGATTGATTGATTGATTGATTGATTGATTGATTGATTGATTGATTGATTGATTGATTGATTGATTGATTGATTGATTGATTGATTGATTGTGGTTTGAGGTGGTTTTTAAGTTCTGTAATATTTCTTTCTACCCAATCCTAGCCTTAGTTAAGTGCACTTACATTATCCAATGCAGAAACCATCCCAACATAGGTTGTCACTCAGCATATAGTAGTTTCTGTCAAGATGTAAGACCCATTGAACGCTAGCTGTACCGAGGGGACATATTTGTCCCATTTCTAATTTTTAATTTCGCAGTATAACATGCGAGTATTAAACCTTTATGACTGACGATTTATTAGAGTTAATAAATTATGGTTAAGGGACGATGGTATGTAACGGGTCACAACTCCGTAGGTCCATTTATTAGAATTATTGGGTGGAATATACTTACAAGAACCAGAAACGGACTTAATAAGAAGCACGAACAGTGCACATCAACTGTTGGGATAGCAGACAGTGGCAAGGCAGCTGTTGTTACGAGAATTAAGACGATTCTTGCGATCAATATATCGAATTTCCGCAAGACAGAAGGGGTGTCAAATCTACCGAAACTGCATCAATAGAATATTTTAACAAATGCCACGCGCAAATTGTTACAATTTCATTTGAAAGTAGAAAGTGTGTGAAATGTTGGCTATATGCAATAGGTCTTTTTTGCAGTGTTTATTTCACTGCTACAATGTAATGAGCATCTGTTGTCCTATTTTCATCTTTCTACCTAAATCCTTTTTATTACTGTATAGAACAGCAGTGTGTTTACGCTATTATTATTATTATTATTATTTTGCTAGGGGCTTTACGTCGCACCGACACAGATAGGCCTTATGGCGACGATGGGATAGGAAAGGCCTAGGAGTTGGAAGGAAGCGGCCGTGGCCTTAATTAAGGTACAGCCCCAGCATTTGCCTGGTGTGAAAATGGGACACCACGGAAAACCATTTTCAGGGCTGCCGATAGTGGGATTCGAACCTACTATCTCCCGGATGCAAGCTCACAGCCGCGCGCCTCTACACGCACGGCCAACTCGCCCGGTTATTATTATTATTATTATTATTATTATTATTATTATTATTATTATTATTATTATTATTATTATTATTATTATTATTATTTAAATGAATGATTATTGGGCTCCATGGCTGACTGTTTAGCGTGCTGGCCTTTGGTCCGAGGATTTCCGGGTTCGGTTCTTCTTCTGAATTACCAGGTCTTCTGACATATATTATAGAGGCGCTAACTGAGGGTGCACGTTACGTTTCGTTCCAGATACTCACATCTTACACACAGGCAAACGTTAATACGTTATATTTCTCAGCCTCAGTTTATGTGCCACATGATAATCTATCCATCCAGCTTGCACATTCATTCAAAGTTGTTGGCCCGTAAAGGACGCGATATGTATTTTTATTTATGTACCAGCAGTTCTTGAGATAACGCTGCAGGTTTTTACCGCCCTTTTACTGTCCCATGAAATATCCGCACTGATACCTTGCTTAGCTCCTTTAAGTGTATACTTTGGGTCTCGATGATTATTTAAGCTTATTTAGTCGCCTACTGAAGGTATGCTATAGGTGTATTAGTTCTCAGATGTGTAGTCACTCCGTTTGTTAGTCCAGTATATGGAGGTTATTGAATCATTTTACTGACTCGAAGCTCATCGTACAAGTTTTTGTGAACTATTATGCTGACTATTTGGCGAGATTGAACTTCTTCACCCAGTAGACCATTCTTGTACTTAGAGCCTGGTTCCTTTTACACCACATAAATGAAGCCTATATTATATTTCATTATTGCCCTATGGACGACGTTAATCGTAAACGGGCAGCATTGGTCATACGAATTTTACATTATGTGGCACTTTCGGCGATATAGTCAGCTTTGTGATTTTATCTTCAAACTGGGATGGGTACATCCTTAGTTGAAGAGAATGGTTTGTTCCATACTGCGCTGTCTTAACTTCCATGGATTAATTTGGTACTCACTTCTCGCGTAGGTTGACTGAACACTTGGGCACTGTCGGAAATCGATCTTGTCTCTGACGGGGAAAGCTAAACGACGTACTTCTTGTGTAACAAAAATGATACAAGGTCTTTCGGAAGTCTCATAATAAAAAGTTCAATAAGGACATAGGCGATAATGCATAGTCAGCAAAGACAAGATCAGGAATATCGTGATTTTATAAATACGGCCCTTCAAATTTCTCCTCTCCTTTAAATTCTGATATATAATTAACTGTATACAGTTATTCAGAGAAAGGACAACTGGATTGGACACATACTTAAACACGAGGGGCTCACACACGACGCCATCGAAGGGAAGATGAAAGGAACTGCAGTAAGATGAAGAAGAGGATTTCAACATCTGGATCACGTGAAAGATAGGGGGATATAGAGCAGAAGGAAGAAACTGAAAACAGGGAACATTGGCGTCAGAAATTCTGCGCACGAAGACACGAACTTGCGACTAGGCAGAATATTGTATAATACTAATAACCATTAATAATCAATAGAAATAAATCATATTATGACAATTTACACCCCTGTTTCAGTCTCATTTTAGAAGTAATCTCTCCTATTGCTATTCCTTCCTTCACTCTCACTGTACATTTTCCTTCAGCATACATCTCTTCTTTGGCTCTTACTATTTTATATTATACTCCAACTTGTCTCAACCCAGCAACGACTGCTCACCTGTTCAGAGTGTCAAAAGCTTTCTGTAAATCTGTTGATGGTATACACAGCTTGCCTTCTTTCCTCTATACAAATTATTTTGTAAAATAAGTGTTCACCGGGCGATTTAGCCGTGCAGTCGGGGGCGCGCAGCTGTGAGCTTGCATCTGGGAGATAGTGGATTCGAATACCACTGTCGGCAGCCCTGAAGATGGTTTTTCCGTGTTTTCCTATTTTCACACCAGGCAAATGCTGCGGCTGTGCCTTAATTAAGGCCATGGCCGCTTGCTTCTAACTCCTACCCCTTTCCTATCCCATCGTCGCCATAAGACCATTCTGTGCCAGTGCGACGTAAAGCCACTAGCAAAAATTAGGGTTCTCACAATGAAAACATTATCTCGTGTTCTCCCTCTCCTAAAACCACTCTGAAATTTCGACAGTACTGAATTCTTTTTGCCCAGTTCCGTAGTTCATTTGCCAGTATACCAGTATATACTTTCCCCGATGTATCTAATGAGATACAATTACCTGGATTCAATCTGTTCTCTTTATTTTGAACGTTCCATAAAACGTTATTTACAGACCTTTATGACGGTTCCAAAACACAGGAGATGTTGAAATGTCGTATGGCTTTTCGTGCCGGTATATCCCAGGACGGGTTCGGCTCGCCAGGTGCAGGTCTTTCTATTTGACTCCTGTAGGCGACCTGCGCGTCATGATGAGGATGAAATGATGATGAAGACAACACATAAAACCAGCCCCCGTGGCATTGGAATTAACCAATTAAAGTTAAAATCCCAGACCCGGCCGGGAATCGAAACTGGGACCCTCTGAACCGAAGGCCAGTACGCTGACCGTTCAGCCAACGAGTCGGACACAGGAGATATTAATCATAGGCCAGTACAGGGCCACCCATGAATTACAACTCCACATTAGTACCTGTATATCGTCGCTGCACCGGCAAAATTTCATATTCCAGAAAGCTCTTCCTATCCATTAGTTTATTCTACGTAAGACTGGTCACGCCTCCCAGTCATACTGAACAATTTTCGTTGTGTTAGTTTTCCTATGCTTACAAGGTAAACGAAAATGAACTTTAAGTGGATTGTACTGTAGTAGTGCGTAAATACGTCATGCAGACATACATTCCTACAGTACGGTACAGTAAGGCCCATTTTCCTTTACACATTGGCGTACGAAAATTAACACAGCAAAAATGTTATGATGGACTACATATCCATACGTGACTGAACGGTGTGACCAGTCTTACGGGGAGTAATTAATAGGAAGGATACTGGGGGATACGAGATTTGCCGGTGCAGCGGCGATATGCCATTAACCGCACGGCGAAAGCAGACGATGCCTGCAAAAAAAAAACTCTCCGCAGAATTTACAGCTGCCTGAGTTTGCTTTCCTCAGCAGACTGCGTACTGGAGACTTAGAAGGGCTGGTCTCTTTGCCAGACGTCCATCACATGAGGTCCCGATTACTGTGGGCTCAGTACCATTTCAATTTCACCCGGAATGAATGGAGGA
This sequence comes from Anabrus simplex, assembly GCF_040414725.1. Taxonomy (NCBI): domain Eukaryota; kingdom Metazoa; phylum Arthropoda; class Insecta; order Orthoptera; family Tettigoniidae; genus Anabrus; species Anabrus simplex. The sequence goes on along the minus strand of NC_090265.1, from coordinate 307,704,328 downwards.
ATGTTCCCTTCACAGATAGGTCCAGATTAAGTTTGGGCAATGATTATCATCATGTATTCATCTGAAAGGAACGTAGAGTACGGTTCAGTCCTAGGAATCAGTTTAGTTGCGGTAGCATACGGGTATGTGCAAGCATCATGTTCAATGTTCGTACGGAGCTCCACATCTTGCAGGGATGAAGAGGGGGGGCGTGGCGGTTAATAGCCAGAGGTACGGAGACGAGATATTCGAACAACATGTAAGACTTCTCAGAGGCGGAGACGGCCCAGAGTATGTCTTTGTGGACGACAATGCATAGAGTCTACATGGTTGAAGATTTTCTTGAACACAAAGGTATCCATCGTATGGACTGTCTATCAAGATCTCCAGACAAGAATACTATAGGGCATGTCTGGGATGCATTCAGGAGACAAGTTGCAGCCCACTATCTTCCTCCGAGGACGTTTTCAGAGCTCTGTACTGCTCTTCGTGGGGAATGGAATCTATTACCAGTAGAGCTCTTGAACCTTCTCATAGATAATATTCCACGTCGTTGTGAGGCGTGTGTGGCCCATATTCGCTTCTGTTTTCCTTGTTAAAGAAGTATGTTCATTTTGCTTGTCATTTTTAGTGTATTTGCAATAGAAAACAATTTTTAGATTCATCTGTTTTCTGTCTGTTCTATACCAGAAAACTTTGTCATTAACTTCATTAACCTTCAAGTTTTGTACAATTCGGACAGTTCATTCATTAAATACATTTGCTATCTTTGTTATTCTTAAGTTGTGTACGCTTGTTTATATTACTAAAGCACCGAGCGAGTTGTACGTGCGGTTAGGGCAACGTTGCTGTGAGCTTCCATTTGGGGGATAGTTGGTTCGAACCCCATTGTCGGCAGCCCTGAAGATGGTTTTCATCGGCTTCCCATTTTCACACCAGGCAAATGCAGGGGCCACACCTTAATTAAAGCCACGTTCGCTTCCGTCCCACTCCTAGGCCTTTCCTATCCAATCGTCACCATGAAACCTATCTGTGACGGTGCGACGTAAAGCAAATTATAACAACATTGAATCATTTTATTGGTCAAGGTTTCTTAAAAAATAGAAAAAAACGAAAGTACCAACAAATTATTAGTCATCTACTAATAGTTAAATGAATAAAACATTTATATTCCATTAACTTTTAGCCTGTCTACTATATTTACTTCATACTTTTGAGACAGACTAAGTAAGAACGTTGCTTTCAGTGATACGTTGATATTAGATATACACTGACTGACAGAGCAAATGCAACACCAAGAAGGAGTGGTCAGAACTTTATGCCATTTGCAGGGTAGACTGACGTCACTGAGGTATGCTCATGATGTGAAATGCGCCGCTGTGCTGCGCACGTAGCGAACGATAAATGGGACACGGCGTTGGCGAATGGCCCACTTCGTACCGTGATTTCTCAGCCGACAGTCATTGTAGAACGTGTTGGCGTGTGCCACAGGACACGTGTATAGCTAAGAATGCCAGGCCGCCGTCAACGGAGGCATTTCCAGCAGACAGACGACTTTACGAGGGGTATGGTGATCGGGCTGAGAAGGGCAGGTTGGTCGCTTCGTCAAATCGCAGCCGATACCCATAGGGATGTGTCCACGGTGCAGCGCCTGTGGCGAAGATGGTTGGCGCAGGGACATGTGGCACGTGCGAGGGGTCCAGGCGCAGCCCGAGTGACGTCAGCACGCGAGGATCGGCGCATCCGCCGCCAAGCGGTGGCAGCCCCGCACGCCACGTCAACCGCCATTCTTCAGCATGTGCAAGACACCCTGGCTGTTCCAATATCGACCAGAACAATTTCCCGTCGATTGGTTGAAGGAGGCCTGCACTCCCGGCGTCCGCTCAGAAGACTACCATTGACTCCACAGCATAGACGTGCACGCCTGGCATGGTGCCGGGCTAGAGCGACTTGGATGAGGGAATGGCGGAACGTCGTGTTCTCCGATGAGTCACGCTTCTGTTCTGTCAGTGATAGTCACCGCAGACGAGTGTGGCGTCGGCGTGGAGAAAGGTCAAATCCGGCAGTAACTGTGGAGCGCCCTACCGCTAGACAACGCGGCATCATGGTTTGGGGCGCTATTGCGTATGATTCCACATCACCTCTAGTGCGTATTCAAGGCACGTTAAATGCCCACCGCTACGTGCAGCATGTGCTGCGGCCGGTGGCACTCCCGTACCTTCAGGGGCTGCCCAATGCTCTGTTTCAGCAGGATAATGCCCGCCCACACACTGCTCGCATCTCCCAACTGGCTCTACGAGGTGTACAGATGCTTCCGTGGCCAGCGTACTCTCCGGATCTCTCACCAATCGAACATGTGTGGGATCTCATTGGACGCCGTTTGCAAACTCTGCCCCAGCCTCGTACGGACGACCAACTGTGGCAAATGGTTGACAGAGAATGGAGAACCATCCCTCAGGACACCATCCGCACTCTTATTGACTCTGTACCTCGACGTGTTTCTGCGTGCATCGCCACTCGCGGTGGTCCTACATCCTACTGAGTCGATGCCGTGCGCATTGTGTAACCTGCATATCGGTTTGAAATAAACATCAATTATTCGTCCGTGCCGTCTCTGTTTTTTCCCCAACTTTCATCCCTTTCGAACCACTCCTTCTTGGTGTTGCATTTGCTCTGTCAGTCAGTGTATGATTCTTATATTATAGAATTATATTATAGTATGCTTTTTCTGGCAAGACCTGGTTATTACAGTACACTATGTTTTCTGGTATGGTCTAGAGCAAGTTTGTTACTTTCATAGATCTGTTTCAGTCTTAACCTTGGCTTTGACACTATGAAAATGACTGAGGTATGAGCGATGCTACTAATGTCATTCCTGAAGCAGCCTATCCCTGCTATGAATGGTGTGAAAATGTTGCACATTGGGTCGGTTGGTGCATGCATTTCAGTGGGCTTGGCAGACTGATATGTAACAGCAACTTCTGGCTCAGTGAGCAAAGAAACGGGAAACTCGTCACTCCTCATTTCCCAAGTACGCCTCTTCGATGATTGTTAAGCCATCTATGACAGCTAATGGTGGATCTGTTGAGGGTCCAACGAGCCTTCGGGCTGAGGACTGAACGCACACACATTATAGAAGTGTAAATTCAGAGGTGTAGTTGTTTTCATACTCCGTCAAGTACAAATTCAGCGAATGGAATTCAATTTCATAAGTGAGAGCTAGCCTGTTAGAATGAATCAGCATGAAGACGACAAAGATTGTATACCGTACATAACAATCGTGATCAATTGCCACACAGTTTATTTCACATTTAGAGTATCAATGATATGTTAATGCTTCTAAATGTTAACGTTTTTATTCTTAAATAAAATTAAATCTGCATTCGTGTGCCGGAATTACGTGTTTGTATGCTTGAAAATATTCCATTCCCACTAGTACTCGCGGTCTCAGACGTTTAGACCAGAGGTGCTGAGCTGGGTGTCTGTTGAGGCTAGCCCAGTGCGGCTGGGCTGGCCTGACGTAAATGCGAGCAGTTTACGTACCAGGCATACGTCACAGTGGAGCGAGAGAGCGGACTCACTTGGCAGGGAAGGGAGGGACCAGTGACGTTCGATTTTGATTAGGAAACTCTCCTCCATTACTCAGTAAAATGCTGATTAGGGTACAGTATTTAAAATAAAGCTCTATAATCGCCAAACTGAATTTTTCAAGATATTCCGCTTTGATCTATACTGCGGTCGGTACAAAGAGTCAGTCTTATATTTAGTTCATTCAATGAAAACTGAAACATTATCATTTTCGTGTTACAGTCTACAATGGTACATGTTTTAAACGTGCAAGATACGACTTACAATTCCTTGGATGGGCATGACAGTATTTCCATTAAAAGAAAGTAAAATTCCTGTTATTCTTTAGGCTAAAAGTAATATTATTACATAATTAAACCAGTTTACTCCTTGATTTGGCGTAATTCTGTAGTATTGTGTGACTTTCACTGTTTACTGAATTTCTGAAAATAGTTTTTAAAATACTAATAGTGATTGCTAGCCTCTAAATGGTGAGGGGAAGTTTCAACACGAGTGAGGACATAGATATTTACTCTCCAAGATTAAATGCAACAACGACGTAAATGTACCAGATAGATGTACAGTATTCTTTCAAATAAATATCCTACCTGATATTCCCGGCAAATATAATTGGACTGTTGACGAGTTTATCAGATGATTTAAGCACAAACCACCACAAGCCACAGGTTATCCTAACTCTATATTGTATCCGGTCAAAATACATAAACTGCAATGAACGTAAATAACTTATTTCTTACAACGTAAATTGAAAATGACGTGGATTTCTGCCCTCTTCCTTTCATTAGTTTCTGCCTCTAATCATCAAGAGTGACTGAGAGAACTTAGCCCAAGCTTCACGGCCTGTGACGTAGCCACAACTTCGCTGTGGTTGAATAGCCTGCGCTCATCGCCTGCCAGTCCGCCCGCTTAAGTCGGCATTGCACCTACCGAGTACTCGGCTAATGTGATAAGTACTGTCAGTACTCGGTCTAGTAACGAGCGAGTGATTTGGGCGAGACATGGCCCAACTGCTCGGCCGAATGAGTACCCCCACCACCTGCCCACTCACCTCGGCGCTTCACTCGGTCAGTGTAATCAGTCAAGTCAATTGTGAAGGAGTGTTATTATGTTGCCTGGCGCGCTGTGATTTGATTTCTTCCATGATAATGGCTAAATGGAGTACTGAAACAACTTTAAAATTCATTCAAGAGCAAAAAACACATGAATGTTTATGGGACTTCAAATCTCCTGTGTACAAAGACAAAAACATGCGTGATGCTGCTTATCACAAGTTGGCAGAAGCTATGAATTTACCTGACTTTGGTGTACCAGATGTAAAATATAAATTAAAACTTGCGATCGACATACAACCAAGAAAAGAAAAAATCGAAGAATCTAAAAAGTCTGGTCCCGCACCCTTTAAGCGTTTCATTGCACTGACTCATCCACTGCCCCTTCCTCGTGTAATCACATCTACTCCTCAGTAAGTTACTCGGCCGAGTAACAAAGTGAGTGACTCGGCCCAGTACTCGGTAGGTGTAATTACGGCTTTACAGTGTTGGGCCCACGGGACGGAATACCCAGCATGAGCACCTCTGGTTTAGACTAATGTCACACTGATACAGATAGGATAGCAGTGACTATGGGAAAGGAATAGGAGTGGAAACTATGCAGCCGTGGTCTTAATTTAAGCACAGGCCTGGAGTTTTGCTGGTGTTGAAATAGGAAATTAGAGAAACTCATCTTGATGGCTGCCGGCATGATAGTCGAGCCAACTATCTTCTAGATGCTAGCTTTCATCTTCACGAAAATTATCACGCAGTGGACTTGTTCTATGGATTTATAATGATTGCATCACTGAATTTTCGTATGAAATCTATTAATCCTAGTTACATAAAAACAGTGCATTTCAACATATTCTAGCAGCATCATCTCAACAATAATTCATACCCTGGAAAACTACTGAATTTAGTATTATGGTCTCCTTGTTACCATTACTAAAAGTGAAAGATGGTTTTTGAAAGTTCAGAAATTCATTTGAGAAAAACCTACTCTAAGAGTAAACCTGTATATGTATTGCAAACTTAATAAGCACATTCTCTATGTTTCAATCACATTACGATGTGCATGCGGAATACAACAAATCCCACACAACGCAAATATCCGTAGTAATGTGCTGAGTACATTGTTATTGTTATCGTATGGAATACACTCATTTCGAGGTAACATAATCGCTGAATGCATTAGGCTCTTCTACCATTCTTTCCATCCTTTCCCTCCGCACCTCTTCCTCCCACACCAATTGAATACGTCCATTAATATGAGGCTTCCATTCCATTATGGAACAGGCTAACTAAAAAGAACGCTTCGCTACACAAGATTAGCGCGTTCTCGGACTAATGCCCTGCTTTATGATGGCTGTTAAATGCAGGTGTTTGCTGCGTAATCCCGCGCTAGAAATGACACAGCGTAAAGCCGTATTCCCAATACATTCTCTCTCGCCTGTATTGTGACACGGCTAAAGCCCCTGGTCATCCTGCTAGCCGAGACTTCAAAGTGTTTACTAGGTTGCTATCGGATGGTGAGAGAGCTTTTTTCCCGTCTTGCTCTCCCTGTTGCTCCGAGCTCGTATATAAATATAAGGGGCGAAACGAGAGGGTTAGCAAAACAAGGATTTGTGTGAATGTGTGTATCGGTCAAATGATTACCACATAGTAAGGTGAAAATATTTGAGCGTAGCATTGCTATTTCAACTAATTTCTAATATATCATTAGTTAGTAACCGCCATCTTAAGGTCAGCTCGCAAGGTTGGTCGGTGTCTGACTGGTAGTCACGGTGATTATTGCTTTAAGAGGAGTAAAAATTGGCAACGATCCACTATAAACATTTATCAGGCATAAAAAATGAAGGGATCCGACACTTCGAAAAATGAAGGTATTAACCAAAAACATAGACAAAGTGCTTGAAAATGAAAAGTCTCCAGACCTCCACACGTAATTCCGTTGGGGACAGAAAAGAAGAAGTGTTGACCGAGTGAGGTCAGATATGATAGAAGAAAATGAGGAGCCTGGTACTAGTAAGTGGAAGTAATTCCAGGACACAAGTAAGGGCCCCGTGGTCACAAACCTCCTCTCCGAAGTCGAGAGCACCTGGGGCCCATTTCAGTCGACTCTTGAGACAGGCGAGGGCACGCGTGGGGGTTATTCTACCGCCCCCACTCATAGGGAACCTGTGTTTGTCTTCCGTTTATGCTAAAAACTGAAACTGGCTTATGAGACTGAAATACATTGGATTCGCCCTTAGGTGACAACTGAGTTAAACTATATGCAAATGCAACTCTTGACTTTCGTAGAAGTGGTTTCATCTTCAGACGAATACCAGGGTGTTGCCTAACATACAAGGTGACGGTCACTTCATACCCAATCCTAGCTCCTAAAAATAACTTAGGCAGTCAGACAAACTTCAGTAACATTAATTATGTAGTAATGTTAACTCTGATGTTCCCTACATTTTGAAACAATTATGTCAAGGTGTTGGAAATTCTGCATTCAAATACGCTGTAGTGAAGACACTGGCAATCACTACCAGCAACAGAGGAATTCGAATCTGAAATCTTCGAACAGAGTCGCTTTTCTGTGTTATTGCAGTATTCATACCAAAGCGGTCAATGTTCGAATTCAAATCCAGGTATGTGAGATTTCTGAAAAGTAAAGTCAACATTATTGGTTGATGGACAGTGTATATTATTTAAAATGTTAGCTATATGCAAGCAGATACGACAAGAAATAATAGCAGAAAAAGAAGAAGAAAAATCCTAGTATTATGATACGAAAATACAAACAGAAGACCTCACAGTGTTGTTACTAGTAAATCAATTACATAATTCGTTTTTTCTAGGCAACGTCCTGTGATATCATATAGGCCTATTAAATTTATCTCCGCCCTATCTCCTGATATGGCAGTTGTTGCTCTTATTTGAAATATGAAGAGAAGTCAGAGAAGAAAATGTTTAACAGTGCTAAAGCAGCTCCCTAATTAATAAAACTATAATATATCCTTACCTTGTGTCAGTTATCACCGACAAAGAAATGGTACTGGGTGATAACGTTCATTTTCACATTCTCAAAGAATCCCACAATTGGCTTTACGTCGCACCGACACAGATAGGTCTTATGGCATAAAGAATCTCCTTTGACTGTGAAAAATCGAAAAATTTTACTCGACAACACACGATTACGGTTCGTATTCGCGGTTTTTTCTTTTAAAACAATTTTTACCACCTATCATTATCGGAACTCACGATATTACAAGGATACGTTTGAAAAAGAAGCTGTGGAAGAATTAGGTCTACAGGCTCAAAATTATCAAATGTAATTGATGTTCTCGAAGAATGTCACTTAGGTTGCGAAGTGTGTAGAAACCTAAATTAGGTGTTAACACTAATTTTCTTTATAATAATTTTTTTGCTACGTCTCAATAACTACTTTAATACTAATTCTACGTATATAATAATATAGTAAGCCACTCACTTTGCTTCTTTCAAACTATTTCCAATTGCTAGGGCGTAACATAGTCGAAGCCTCGCAGATTCAACTCGAGTCATTGTCCTTACATTTACTCCATTGTTTACGCTGTTTACGGCCAAACCACAAGAAGAAAACGAATCCTACACATTACGGAACAGCCATCATGATAATACTGAAAGATGAAGAATCAATCAGGACAAAATATTTTCAATTACTGACTCCATGTAAACAAATTACAATTGCTACAAAAATATAGAAGGGCACTTAGCCACTTTACTTAAGGAGGAACTACGATTAAGAAGAAAGTATTCAATTTTATACTTATTTAAAAGTAATTTTGAAGTTATATCTAAGGTAAAATGCCGTACAGGAAGAAGGTCCTGCCAAAAGTCTACTACGTAGCATAGGATTTCTCAAAATTCCTTCGTTCGTGGCACACTATTTCATGTCACGGAATATTTTGGCACATTGGGCCTGCTTTACAGGGATTTTAAACGCTAGGTAGAGTTCCTGATAGATCACGAAACGTATCACAAAGTGCATAAATGCTCTAGTAACATTCCAATCAGTCATGCCCCATCTATAATAGTTTTCACCAATGTACCAGTACTGACTAACATTAAAATGAGAAACGGAAGTGATTTCTTTATGAAGATTTAAGGAAACAAATCTGCTGCAGCAATGGAAGTGGCACGTTTATTCACACCGAAACGTCAACTATACTTTGCAGTCTCTGTTTACACCACCAAGTACTCCTCATCGGATGAAGATGAGACTTCTTCATGGATTAGTGTAAGTTAAATAAGTCCTGTTGTTAAAATACATCATGAAGTATGAGACTTCGGAATGCTATCACCGCATTCCACTTTAGTTCGAACCCTGAAGATGCCTGCATGTTATCGCTGAAATGTGTACTTTTATTTTTAAACTTATTGCAACCATTGTAGAATCTATATAGGCAATGGGATGGGAAACTTTTCAACAAAGCCTCATTTTCCTGGAAGCAGATACACCAATAACTTTACATTTCGTGAAAACACGATATTGTACTGCCCTGTGTACTTTACTACCGGTGGAATAAAGACTTTACAAATTGTCCTCAAGATAATTGCTGATCATTGTCGAGGTTGTGTTCATTAAAATTTCTCAAAAGTATCCAGAAGTGCAAATGATTACAGCTACCTCCTGCTTGATAGGACGTCTGCAAGAATTCTTGTGAGGAATCTACCTTGAGTGTAAGCAATCTCACGCAACACTATGTAGGATAAGAATTACGCATTAATATGGCCCATATCTTAAATGTTACAATATGTTTTTTAAACCAAAATAAATATCGGGAAAATATTGTTGGAAGACTTGCACGTTGTTCCATGATTGATTAGGCAACATAATGGTATCACACAGCCTTTTTGTGCTAACCCCTTCATTTCTATGCAGCAATCACATCGTAAGTCTAGCCAAAGCTGTTAATAGTATTCATGCCTTTGCATCTCTTACCATTCTCATTCCCCACACTTTCCTACAAGTCGACTGGATAAGTCATAGGTACTAAACCTCACGACATGCCCAACCAATCTCTGCTATTCAAATTTCACCAATATGTTCTCCTTTCGCCAACCTAATATTATATTATATTCTTCTTTGACACCATATTTCAAAAGAGCGGTGACTCAGTGGTGATAGATAGTCAAGTAGATAAGTAGTTATGTCCGAAGGCACATTGAATATTGACAACCGCAGTATAATAATAATAATAATAATAATAATAATAATAATAATAATAATAATAATAATAATAATAATAATAATAATAATAATAATAATATGCATTTAACGTCTATTCAGCTACCGGAACAAAACTAAAATATTTCCAGCACGTTCCTCATTTTATTTTAGTTCTTTCAGAAGTCACTGAAATCATCATCGCTGAGATATTTATTTTCACGTTTTAAGACCAGATGCTTTTCCCAGCGTTTCATGATGTTTCAAGCGAATATTCCACTCTAGAGTCCACTGGTGTTTGAATCTCGGCCATTTAGTTGGCAGTATTGAACCCTTGAACTTACCATTCCATCGTTGGTCGGCCACGGCTGCTACAGTAGAACAATATAGAACTTTTAAATCATGGGTCGTTGCGGGAATAAATTCGGTCACGATCTTAACCAAACGATGGGGTTCAGAAGAGAGCCTAACTACTTGAAATGAGGAGCAAATATGTGCTTACTAACTTTTATTAAATCGAAATAGCATGACAACATTATTATTTTAATATAAATCCTTGAAATTTTTTTAAATCTTTTATCATTGAATGTTTCAAACGCAGTCACATTGCATAGCGTTGATTTATTTCTCACAATATCGAAGAGTTGCTTCGGAGAAATTAGTACATTAGTGGACAGCGAAACTGAAAAACTGAAAAAGGAAAGACCTGAAAACCGGGCACCTATTACTCCAAACGAGAACTGAGAGTTAATCCACACGATCCGTGGAAAATCTGACTTTCAACAAGTAGAACGCCTGATTTCCTCTCAATTAAGGTTATCCACCAGTCGAATACCCTTTACGGATACGGAACACCCGCCGAATGGACCCTTAATCGAACCAAATTGACTACCAGTTGCTTTGGATAGGTTGCGAAATATTATGGGGAAGCATGGTGTTCACTACGAGTTAACAGCATCATTCACAATTGAAATAAAATTCCACCATGTATTTGTCATTCATGCCACCCTTAAGTGATAAGGTAATCCCGATGCTAAATGTGCATCACCCAAACAGCTGTTCAGAAGGAACCAACAACAACATGATCCGCGAGGATCTTACGTTACGTCGTTCTAAAGGAACAAAACTGCGAAATGCAGGAAACATTCATCACGCATTTAGGAGAAATGCCAAACACTGAAGTTAATTAAAAAGTGGTAAATCACTTGAAAAGTATTATTATCAAACCGATTTTCAGGTTAGAAATGGTTTTGTTACGCTTAATAAAATTACCAGTCCACATTGAAAAATACTACAGCTGTAAGGAATTCTTTCCTTTGAAAAACAATGACTACCATTACAGATCCATCTACTTATTGCTTGTCCCAACACACTACCTATAAAGTGATTACTTAATCGAATTCAACTACGAATAAAATGAAAGTACGACAAAGATTGAAAATAAAATAATATTACTGGCTGACGAATCGAAACCGCATTCGCAACTCAAGTCTCACACTAATACACTGAGTGTCAATATGCACACTATCAAAACGAAACGGACGTCAGAACGACAAAACAATTAAGTACATAAATAAAATAACATATCGAAGTCATTAAAACTCAACACGCATGGAGAATTACAGTAAAATATTTAATCTCCATCAGGTCGATATCCAATATTTGGGCAACCCTCATTCGCCGATAGCGGCTCCTTCCAGCTGTTGGAGCTACGCACTAGTTGGCCTCATTATTATCGATCTAACCCTCTTCATATTTCATATTTTACTGTAGGTGCTACCTTCGCACAGGTCACTTCGCAAAAAAACAAAAGAAACATCTAATCTGAGACTTGAGTATGTACAGCTGACCTCCCAGACCTATCGTCGGGCTCACTTAAATCTGTACATCCTAACACTAATCTCTATGTACACGATACCTTCCAAATTCTATCATCGGGAGTGAACTAGGACGTCTCATCATCAGTAACTCCAAGGATAACATGTGACGTCCTAAATCTATGGTCGGGCGTAAAAATGGGTCGTAATACGCATCCCCTAGCATATCAGGCGAACTAACAATTTCAAACCAACTCTGACATTTCAATACACATGGAACCACGTCTCTTACCATTAAACGAATGCAAGTCGGAAAATGCAGTAAGTCTCCATCTCGTTACAATACGAGAACTCGAAAATAAATATACGTGACGAACAATTCTCCAACTCAAACACAATCTCAGCCTGTGCAATGAAGTTTTTAGGGAAGCAATGATAATTCCCAACACACGTCTACCATTTAGTGGATGTATTCAAAATAATAATCATCCCTACCGCATTCGAAACTCTCAAATCGCCTACAGTCAATTCCAAATATTTATGTCAATGACATATCCAGTGAAACGAAATTCAATACAACACCAACCATGAATTCTAAATGCTCTTTTATCCTTGAGGTCACGTTATCTTAATATTCATACGGGCTTTACGAAACTAGTCACTTGACTTTTACTACCAAGATTTTTAACCTTTACTAGAGTCGTTTTCACTTGGGATCTTACCAGAAATCTACGGTGCCTCACACAGTAGTCCCCTCAAATTTCGGATTGGTAGCGGAATACACTACAGCCTGCCACAATACAGCCTGTCTCACAAATACTTCCTCGGCAAACATAGTCTATCTCAAACGCATTCTCCTCGCCTTATCCCAGCGGTATCACTTAAAATCCAGGCTTCCTTTCATCTTTAGTATTCCTCTCCCTCTCATCTCCACATATATAAATTCTTCGCTCTCAATCAATTTTTCTTATATTTCCAAGACCCTTTTCATATTTCAATCCTCCTGTGAAAACAACCACCATTATACAACACACCTCTTTATTTTACTGTTACTACTACTTTCGGACCTCGAGAATACAAGAACCCACCGCGATTTTCCGTATCACCGATATACACGATGTCACAAAATTTTACTTCCCATGAACAAATATAATTCTATCGAATTTCACTGGAATTATCTAAATGCCTGCGATCCTAGTAAAATATCCTGGATAAATGCACTTTTAACATAGAAAAATTTCTTTTTTTTGCTAGCGGCTTTACGTCGCACCGACACAGATAGGTCTTATGGCGACGATGGGATAGGAAAGGCCTAGGAGTTGGAAGGAAGTGGCCGTGGCCGTAATTAAGGTACAGCCCCAGCATTTGCCTGGTGTGAAAATGGGAAACCACGGAAAACCATTTTCAGGGCTGCCTATAGTGGGATTCGAACCTACTATCTCCCGGATGCAAGTTCACAGCCGCGCGCCTCTACGCGCACGGCCAACTCGCCCGGTGAAAAATTTCTTTATCCCGCGGTAGACATTATTATTATTATTATTATTATTATTATTATTATTATTATTATCGACAAACATTTCTGAATTCAACTGATGTATGAAATTAAGACATTCGCCACGAGTATTTTACCATTAAAGCTTTCCTAATTTTCCTCACTTTGGAATATATCTCATAGAACATTAACACCAGATTTAAACGTCGCATTTTACAGTTTCTTGACGTGAAATTTACAGACTCAAATTTTCACACGCTGACCAAAATTATAACACTTTTCGCCTGATAATTACAAATATCAACCCGACAATCATCTTGAAAAATTTGTTGGGACAGACAATGAAATCTAACTACAACATAATACAAATATAGACAGACCTGCAAATGGCGTCATTCCCAGTATTCTGGCTACATCGTCGCCAGATGACCTCGTGCCTTTAGCCGTACATTGGTACAAATAACATCATCTTCTTCAACATATCAATCTTACAAACACTGCCTTTTTCACACGATGTTAAATTACAACATAAATCACGCACTTTCCTCGTTACAATTTGTACCACGAACCTCCCTCGTTCTGCAGTCAACTGCGACTGTCTGCTTTCTTCCCTGAGTTGTCTCTCTCTGTCTCCCACAACATAACAGGTGTTCAACAGATAACGAAATCAGAACTATTCTGACTAGCTTCCCAACTCTCTTACCACTTTCAAACGCACATGAGGTGATACAATAAAATTTGTTGTGTACTTTAACTTTCACAGTTTGTCGGCAAAAGTTCAGAAATTTTCTGTCACCTTCCCTTTCTAACCGAATATGTGGACCTCAGCCACGAACATGTACTAAGTTGTTTGTAGATCAATCTGGTACAATTTTCTGCTGACGACGGGCGTAAGCTACCGCTGCTTCAAAAACCAGATCGACACTGAAAAATATGCAGTGGGGGGTTCCTTTTATAGTCTTATGAGGGACGCTACACACACTACTAAGCTTTATTGCGTAATCTGCTAATTTCGCGTCCAATAGACCGATTTTTATGAGACTTGTCCCAGAATTCCGGACAGACTTGTAATTATTTTAGATGTTAATCTCATAATTTTACCACACTCGCAACAGGTGAAATAAATTATTTCTGCCCGGGCGTTTCGCGGGTTTTCTTCATCCATTGACCTTGGCACGTGGAGCTAGTCCACTGATCTGACGCTGACTTGTACTTAGGCTTAACTGTATTTATGTTTTACCCTGGGGGTTCTGTCTTCACGTAGGGTTTAAGAATAATTTAGAATATTTATTTCTTTATTTACTGTATTGCCAAAATCTCTCGTCACGCAGAATTTCGTGAATTTAAAGAATTATCGGGCACTCGAAGTCCGCCGAGGTGTCACGGTATTTCACGAGCTTGCCGCGGGTGAGATCGTTCCCACGCGACATCGAGGCTCTAGGAGCGCAACATGGCTGCCCTCAAAAATAAAAGTAGCTTGTTGATTTGAAATAAATATTGAGAAAAATAAAAAATATTTTTCTCATCGTAGAATTATGGGTTCAGTATAGCAGCCAAGACACTACAGTATTCGGTTCCTACGTCCTGATAATAGGAGGTAACACGGTTGATGCCGGCTAAATATAATAACAAAGTTGTTGTTGTTGTTGATGATGATAATTATGATGATGATGATGATGATGGTGTTAACTGTCAGTTGATGTTCAAATACTGTACTATCAACTAGTAATTGGAATGAAATATAATAAGCAGAGTCAGCATTATTATAATTAGGTCAGATGAAGTGTCTTGATATAAAATTGCTCCGTGCGCTGCCCGGGTGGTGTTTTGAACGTTTATTTTCAGGATTTGTATTGTAATGAAGTGGATTTTTGCAGTTTTATTTATTGTAACGTTGGTTGATAAAATTTATGAACTTTATACCTTTTACAACCTGCATATTGCGACGATAGAAGAGGAAAGAGATACGAGTGGGAAGGAATTAAGGTACAGCCACAGTATTTGTCTAGTGTAAAAAATAGGAAACCCCCGGAAACCACCTTCAGAGTTGCCGACAGTAGGGTTCGAACCCACTATTTCCAGAATATAAGCTGGCAAATACGTGACGCAAACTGCGCAGTATTTGCTGGGTTTTTACGAACTATTTTGTACCTTGAAAGTTACTCTTGTGTGTTCAGTTTAAAGTTTTAATTTTAGATTATTTTGTTTCGCGTGGAACTTTGTCCTTCTGGCACCCCAGATTGTCTGGAAAGTAATTGATCATTTCAAATAATAAAAATATGTGGTAACTGCATGTATTTACACGTCACACTATATATATATGATGTATATGCTTCCAGCACTCATTGGGACGGCCACCAATCAGCCTAGAGAACCCCAAAACCGTGAATTCAACAGTGATCTAGTTATTTTGGACATTCTCTTTTTCACCCCTTCTGACCCGCATGCCGACAGAAAAAGATGAAATTGGACTTAAACGTCATCCAGTGTGTTACAATATATCTCAGTGATCCAATAGAGTATGGATTCAACACTAATTTGGTGATTTTCAATTATTTTTTACATGTCACCCCCTTCCAACCCCCAGTGGTAAGGATGTTAGGCGTGTCTTATCCCCACTGTATTATGCTCCAAATAGTAATTTATATGTGTATCAAGTCTGGTTGTCATCTCTGCTGGAAGAAACACACATGTATACAATCACGGTCATTTTGGACATTTTCTCTTTCAACCCTTCTCACCACCCATACCGATGGTGAGTGAACTTGGACATAAATGCCATCCGGAGTGTCACTATTCTTCTGAGTGACCCAGAAAACTGTGAATTCAACACTAATATAGGTCGTTTTTGATTATTTTTATATGTCACTCCCTCTCGCTCCACCCCTTGGTGTGTCTTACTCCCACGTTATTTCTTTCCAAATAGTATTAAGCCGTATGTGCACCATGTTTTGGTTGAAATTGCAGGTTTTCCTACAGTCGCCGTCATTTCTAATCTTATAGCTTCGCCGATATCTCCATGTAAAAATCTTGCTCCTTAAATCTGTGCAACCCGAAAAGTACAGAATGTATTGCGGGCTAGGTAAGCCTTCACTTAGGGGTAAAAGATCTCTATAGGTCGACGCACCGAACAAATAGCATTTAAAAAAAAAAGCCTTCCCTTGCAATTATTGGTGTGATCATTTAATGATTCGATTTTAGGATTACTGAAAGTAAACTGAACTTAGACATCTACGAATGCCTAATAATTCACAGGCAGGTAATTCCTGGGAGAATAAAATAATGAATCAAATCGGTCCAGTAGAACGGAAGGACGGACGGGACAAATCTGCCTATAGTAACTCTTTTAGTAAATAGTCTATGTACATAATTAAATTCAGGCACTGCCTTTACTACTTTGTCAGGCCTATACGGTAGCTATTTGAGTGTTACAATATAGTGATTACGTTGCTATCTTCTCATTAAGACGGCCACAATTCAAATTTCCATCAGTAAATAATGAGAGTTTTGGAACAGATATTCATGGCCTTGAAGTTCAGATTCCAAAGTAAAGCAGACAGAAAGGTTCTTATGGTTACGAGATACAATGTCACATTTACGTAATAATTTTGAAAGTCTTTGTTTACAATATTTGATTTATTTTGTGTAAATATTCAATATCACATCCTCACTTTAACATTTTCTGACGGAACTCATTATTCGCTACTAATATATTATTCCATAGCAGACAAGAATACGAAACAACGGTATGTAATATTAATTTTCAACGCAGAGCCTGTAGGGGTTAAGTCTTCCTTTCGCTTCGACGGCTAGAGTGATCCTTCATTAGTATATGAATATTCATAGTGTGCTTTTCAGTTCAGTAGTTTGATGATTACGGTGGTAATCGATTCCATATTCCATAATCAAAGGACTGAAGGAGAATCATTCACGCATCAGCTTTCACTCTGATATTATTTCACACTTCCACCTTTGGAAGTGGTAGTGTACAATATTTACTTTGCCACTATTACATATATACATGCATATATATACGTACATACATACATTTAATGGAAGTTAGATATGTTGTTATTATTATTATTATTATTATTATTATTATTATTATTATTATTATTATTATTACACCGGGCGAGTTGGCCATGCGGTTAGGGGCGCGCAGCTGTGAGCCTGCATCCGGGAGATAGTGGGTTCGAACCCCACTGCCGGCAGTTCTGGAGATGGTTTTCCGTGGTTTCCCATTTTCATACCAGGCAAATGTTGGGGCTGTACCTTAATTAAGGCCACGGCCACTTCCTTCCCATTCCTAGGCCTTTCCTATCCCATCATCGCTATAAGTCCTTTCTGTGACACCGAGCTCGATAGCTGCAGTCGCTTAAGTGCGGCCAGTATCCAGTAATCGGGAGGTAGTGGGTTCGAGCCTCACTGTCGGCAGTCCTGAAGATGGTTTTCCGTCATTTTCACACCAGGCAAATGCCGGGGCTATGTCGGTGCTTTACGTCTCTATTTGGAGCTAACGCTTCATGTCGATTTACCTCAGCACTTTTCATCGTAAAATAATTTTGTTTCGAGTACAACTATCGTCTCCTATAACTCGCCCTCCTCCTCATATCTTCAATGACCGTGCTTATTTGTCTGCTAGTAAAAATACCCGCCTGTATTTGTCTTGAATGATCCTATCATAGAAACTGATTTATATGAGTTCATATAACTCATATAACATATCGAACAAAAGTCTGTTAACTATCACTCAGTATGATGACAGTGCACTTGGCTCGACTCCAGACAAGGCCGGTAATTCACACGGTCAATTCACGAGTCTCCTCCACACACTGAAATACTCAACACGTTTCACTCGACAACTACACAATACCAATTCAGCTACTCTCCAACACTTCTCATGGTGACACTCTTTCAACACTACTCTCCAACATTTCTACGAGACGCTCAACAACAACAACAACAATAATAAATCCAACACTTTGTCACGATGAGACACTCTGAACCCTCCCTGCTCTGTTTCAACAGCACTACGCTGACTATTTATTCATTCGTGGCAAGACAGTTTTTATATGCCTGGTGATGAAGCACTAGAATTTTCGCGGTGCGTCGTGAGTAGGAACATTCTAATTTCCCCTTTGGGAAAATCCACGGGAGCAACAGACGAAAAGCACAACATAAGGAGAGGCCGACATATGACCTTAGGCCAGCTGGATGATCACCGGCCTGACTCACTCATCCCTTTCAGCAAATACTGAAGGGACTTCCAGAGCGCTGGCATGAGTTGGTAACAGTGTTAATTTACTTTTGCTTGTGCAAGGCATCTATCATCATTCCTTAGGGATGACACTTCATCATCTCTTGTTTTCCGATTTCTATGATAGGAAGTTTTACGAAATCTCAGAATTTTTCACTTTTTTCATTTTCCAATTGTTTCTCCTTTCCCCTTACTTGATATTCTCATTCCTCAAAATATTCCCTTTTCAGTTAAATCTGGAAGCAAGCTTGTATTTTTACATTAGGGTTGATATGGTGATTATAGCCCTAGTACTTCCAGTTTCAAGTTGAGTTTGATCCACAGAGATGCGAGTTTTCATTTTGTTTTTATCCCACGAGCATAGTAAGCAATGTTGCGAGGACTGACAATTACTTTGATTTTCCTCTAGCAGCAATAAAAGTGTTTTCGCACTTCATCCACATTACTGATAACTATTGGAAACAAGCGATCAAGACACAGACGGGATCGAATTTATTGAAATGATTTACTGTATATTGCTCCCTTTTATTAACCTCCATGTACCATGTGCAGGCAAAGGTCACTTGCTACCCAATTCGAGATCTCTCCGTATACAGACAGAAAGCAGAGCGCGCTATCTATCTCGTAATAATTAACAGAAAAGAACGATGGTGACAATCTCAGGAATGGCCAACAATTACTTTGACACATGAAATACGTAACAGAGGTTTGGATTTAATCCCGAAAAACAGTAAAAGTAATGGGAACAACAATATTGTTCGGAATGTTATATACTTATAATGAATTCAAATTACACTTTAATCTAGAATTATGGACCTTACTCAGACGGTTAAGGCGCTGGCCTTCTGACCACAACGTGGCAGGTTCGAACCTGGCTCAGTCCGGTGGTATTTGAAGGTGCTCAAATACGTCAGCCTCGTGTCGGTAGATTTACTGGCACGTAAGAGAACTCCCGCGGGACTAAATTCCGGCACCTCGGCGTCTCCGAAGACCGAAAAAGTAGTTAGTGGGACGTAAAGCAAATAACATTATTATTATTATTATTATTATTATTATTATTATTATTATTATTATTATTATTATTATTATTATTATTATTATTATTATTAGAATTATTGACCATAAAGGATGTATTTTAAGTCCGAGTCATTAGGTGAATGGTAAACGTACTGCCCTTAGGTTCAGAGGATCCCGGTTTGATTCCCGGCGGGATGGAGATTTTTTTTTTTTTGCTAGGGGCTTTACGTCGCACTGACACAGATAGGTCTTATGGCGACGATGGGAGTGGGGAGTTGCTAGGAAGCGGCCGTGGCCTTAATTAAGGTACAGCCCCAGCATTTGTCTGGTGTGAAAATGGGAAACCACGGAAAACCATCTTCAGGGCTGCCGATAGGGGGATTCGAACCTACTATCTCCCGGATCCAAGCTCACAGCCGCGTGCCTCTACGGGCACGGCAATGGAGATTTTAATAGCTTCTGATTAATTTTTCTGGCTCGGGGAATGGGTATTTGTGTATGTCTCAATACTCTCTTCTTCATATTCAGACAATACACCACACTACCAACCACGGCAGAGACACGCAATAGTGATTACATCCCTCCATATAGGGTTGGCGTCTGGAAGGGCATCCGACCGTGAAACAGGGAGAAATCCACATGTGCAACACAGTTCTTACCCCCGACGAAAAACAAAGGATGTATTTTAAAACTGTCTCCGTAGATGGCACAGTTCATCATCAAGTAACTAAATGTGACTCATTTCTACGGCGACTGTCTTGCCGAAAAGTTTCTTTACCTGTCCGGTCAGCGGGAGATTCTGTTTCGAGTCCAGAGCGGTAGCATTTTTATCTCTATTGCACTGGAAACCTATAGACCATTAGTTTTAAGTATTTTAATTGTCATTCATGTTAAAATACTGTCATGAACTAGCTGTACAATAATAGGTAATGATTGTCTTTCTTAGGACACCTCTGAATACCACCCAGTTATGATTGCAAAGCACAATATCAGAATCATAAAATTTTCATAAAATTCAACTTCGCAGTTATTCCTACAATCCTGCGCAACACTACAAAGGTCCACATGCTGAATGAAGAGACAAATGAGTGGCGAGTTCAGCACACGATCATCCAGATGCTAGTCGTTAAATCAGAGTGACAATTCAACAGGTCACTGTAACTAGGAAGTTACAATTCTTCTCCCTTAAAACATTTACGACCATGAAAGAACGTGTTCTTGTGAAAGAAAATCAAGGGTACCATAATCACACTCTACAGGTATTCTTGAAATGATGATGTTACCTTGTCTGAGATCAGCTACCTTCTGGAGGAAGCTAAGAGCTAGGAAGGCAATTTACGCGATAATTTGCTACGTCTTGCTTTAGGTGCTTCCTCTGCTGGGATATTAAAATTGTAAAGCCTATGGACAAAGCCAGCGTTGTTTGGAACAATATCAGCCCGCTTTTATTATTCTTTATTATAAAGGCTTCTCTGTGAGAAAGGAAAGCAACACGCGTAGAAAATGAGGTCTAATTTTCGGCTTTAGTTGTATCATTCATTGTAAAGGATAACTTTGGCTTGATATATTACGCTTGTAGTGGTTTTGGAATCATATTCTAGAAATGAATTCGTTTCTCTCTTATGTGTAGACCTATTATTAAAACTTGTGTATTTACATTTGAAGTCTCAACTGGGAGAGATGATAAGCAAATGGAACGGAAGCAGGTTCATTTACGTTAAACAGGATATATAATTAAAATAATAGAATACGTTCGTACTCTGGGATTAATACAATGATTACAACATATTAAGAACAAGTTTGTCTCCTCATCGTGAGAAATAACTTTACAGAAAAGTCAGATATTTAGTAGGATACATCATTCGGTGTTGAATGAAATACTTCTCACAAGAACAACTATCGACAAAACGAAGGCAAATTTTAAATGAACGCGTCAACAACTGGTACAACAGCTACTGTTTATATGACGAGTGGTTGGAAACAATGTGAACCGAGTATATGGGCATTAGAAGGTTGTTGTTCTCACATAAACAGTAGCTTCTGTACCCGTATTTGGCGGTTAATTTTTGTACAATTGCATTAGTAACAACAAAAATAATAATGTTATTTGTTTTACGTCCCACTAACTACTCTCTTAAGGTTTTCGGAGACGCCGAGGTGACGAAATTTAGTCCCGCAGGAGTTCTTTTACGTGCCAGTAAATCTATCGACACGAGGCTGGCGTATTTGAGCACCTTCCAATACCACAGGACTGAGCCAGGATCGAACCTGCGATGTTGGGGTCAGAAGGGCAGCACCTTAACCGTCTGAGCCACTCGGCCCGGCCAATAACAACAGAGCTCAACCAACAACAGTTAGTATGAATTCAAATTAGTGCTGTACCTGTTGCAGCCCTTACAAACAAATCTTCCGAGGAGAGTGGGCGTGCATTCGGCAGATAGTAGGTTCGAACCCCACTGTGGGAAGCCCCGAAAATGGTTTTCCGTGGTTTCCCATTTTCACACCAGGCAAATGCTGGGGCTGTACCTTAATGAAGGCCACGGCCGCTTTCTTCCCACTCCTAGCCCTTTCCTGTCGCATCGTCGCCATAAGACCTATCTGTGTCGGTGCGACGTAAAGCAAACTAACAAAATAACTAGAGAGTCGGCGTCATCTGTCGTGTATATGGAACGACATAATATTGTAGGGATGTTGGTACCCCGAGCTGAGGTAATTAACCACACAAATCCGTGGTCCAACCGGGAAGCGAATCCGGGACCATTTGAACCAACGGCCTGTACGCTCACCATGTTATTGTTGTCCAGTTGTTGGAGCTCAGGCCATTGTAGACCATAGCATTTTGTTTTCACTCGTATCGGCGGTATCACAGCATCCGAGGCGCCTTCTCTCATGTTATGATCTTTTCCTCTCATTATTCGGGTGCTTGTTCCCTCACATGTTTCTTTTCATTTAGATAATCATCCTCACTATCGTTCTGATTTCAAAGCGGGGAAAAAATCATTCGATTATGCAACTTACAAAGACAATCACTACTACAAACACTATTATCCCATGACGACATAACAATATTTCTATGCCAACAAACCTCACCTTGAATTCTCCAAAAAAAAAAAAAAAAACTATTTGAATTAGTGTATAACCAACGTTAAAGTTGACTTTCTAAAAAAAAGGCTGTCATAACATAAAATTTTAAAAGTTCAATGTAAAATAAGTTGTGCTTGAAACATTTTTAAATAAAACTGACCATTTTCTAAATGCCACCAAGGATTAATTCCATTCTCTCTCTTAGCTTGCTCCCTTCTATGAATACCGTATAGCCAATTATCTCGTATCTAAGATAGCCGGGCTGAGTGGCTCAGACGGTTGAGACGCTGGCCTTCTGACCCCAACTTGGCAGGTTCGATCCTGGCTCAGTCCGGTGGTATTTGAAGGTGCTCAGATACGTCAGCCTCGTGTCGGTAAATTTACTGGCACGTAAAAGAACTCCTGCGGGACAAAATTCCGGCACCTCGGTGTGTCCGAATACCGTAAACGTAGTTAGTGGGACGTAAATCAAATAGCATTATTATTATAGTATCTGTGATAACTTTACTGTAAAATATATCCTGAGTTCTATGTCTGATAACGTAAAAAAAGCGGACAGCCAGGACTGGCTGCATATTATTATTATTATTATTATTATTATTATTATTATTATTATTATTATTATTATTATTACCGAAAGAAAGAAAAAATAATTTGATATTATTCGGAATATTCCTATCAGATTTTTTATGAAGTGTTGGCTTATGGCCTAAAAGTCAATCGTGTTTGTCCGCTTTTGTTACGTTTCTATCAGTGCGTACGAGCACATGCTCGAAGTTTCAACTTGACATCTGACTTAGTTTCTGTACCCTTCCGTTCTAAAATTATCATTCTTGTCCTATTAACCTTGACGTGTTGTCAGTTCGGAGTTAAATAAAAAAGGGATAATCTTCGTCCTGCTCTTCCTCATCCCTCCACATTTCTGGCTACTGGGGGTTGGTTTCTTCTGCAAACGAACTGTCTTTCTCAAGGACAATCTAACGCTTTCCGTATTGCACCAAGTGCCCTTTAATACGTCGTAGTTAATCTGGGGTTAATGTACGTTTAAATGTAACAGTTTCCGTTGTTGTTAAATGACTTCGAAAGCATAAACACTTGTCTTATTCTTCCGAGGCATCGAGTCCATAATTATTTCGTAGAATAAAGGGGTGCACGTGGTTCACAAGTTGAGAAGTAAAATTTTTAAATATCTAATTATTTGGCACTGGGGCGCAATAAAAGAAAGGATGACGATTCTTTTGAAGTACCTCCTGAACCTGCGAACAGTGAATCAAGGGTATGTGAAGAAAACATCACAAGTTCGATAGATTAACTGCAGTTCAAGAGGGAAACAATTCTGACGATGATGGGCCCGGTTGTTTGATGTTAAATCAGAAAAATGACTTTGCCAGAGAAACGATTGGCTTTATGCGAAAAATAAAATGCTAGGGGCTTTAGGTCGCACCGGCACAGATAGGTCTTATGGCGACGATGGGATAGGAAAGGCCTAGGAGTTGGAAGGAAGCGGCCGTGGCCTTAATTAAGGTACAGCCCCAGCATTTGCCTGGTGTGAAAATGGGAAACCACGGAAAACCATCTTCAGGGCTGCCGATAGTGGAATTCGAACCTACTATCTCCCGGATGCAAGCTCACAGAAAAATAAAATGGTAGGTTATAAGATGTGCTATGATTTTACAAGTTTAGGACCAAAAAAACAGATAAGGGAAAACTTCTTCAGGGTGAATCAGTCATAAAAATCAGTACCTTTTGGAAGAGAAGAAAACTGTGCATCCGGAAATATGAACATAGTGTGAGTTTCATTAATAAAGAAGTTCGGATGATTATCGCCACCTTCTTCTCTCAAAAAAACCTGATGATTATTATAAACTTCCTCTATGTGAATAAATAGTAGAGTGCAAGCTTTCGTATCCCAAGATAGCAAGTTCAAACCCAACAGAGGAATTCGAATTCTTCAAGGAAGGGACAAAGTATATTTGTCGTACACTGTTAGCATGTTAAGGGAGAAGATTTCTAGTGGCAGACTTAATGTTTACTCGAAACAAGTTATTAAAACTCAGCTGTAGGAATCCCAGCAGGGTTATCATATAAGAAAGCGCTAGTAATAATAATAATAATAATAATAATAATAATAATAATAATAATAATAATAATAATAATAATAATAATAATAATAATAACTTCGTTAAGGTCCCAGTTGTTTAAGATTCCGAGAGATTGTGGATTTTCGGAAGTTAGTTGCACAACAGCTGTCTAGCATGCAGGAAGGCAACGACTAAATTCTGGCACCTTAGTAGTTAGTGGGATGTAAAAGCCAATAACATTATTATTGTTATTAATGAAAGTGACGTTCTGATCCAATGGCAGGATTCCGTACTAAAACTCATAAAACTCAGCCACTCGTAGAAGAGGTTACTGTAACTATGCTAGTCAATTATCTGTCCATTATATACACTGCTGTTTGGTGACATTGAAACACTCAGAAGCAATGGTCTAAAACACGCCAAAATCAGAGGACATGTAGAGCAGCGGAACCATAATAAATTATTTAAACTGCAAAGATATGATGTGCACGTAGACCCATCAGTGCCCTCATCTGTGTGACCGGACAGATCCGTGTTACGCAATGCTCAGTCGATGCGGAGTCGTCATACGATTTGAAAACGTGTACCCAAGCTCCACTATGTCTCGCCCACATCACAGGGTTAAATATCATGTTGTGAGTGCGTTCGAACGGGACAAAATGATTGGGCTTCGGGAGGTGCGTCTGTCGTTTTGTGACATTGCGGCTCGCACAGGGAACGCTGATTCAATAGTCAGGCGTATGTGCAACGACTGGACAGAAGAGAGACGTACACAGAGCCGACAGTGTACTAGACGACACAATGTGACCACAGCGCGGGATGACCGCCATCACGTCCGCTTGGCCGTAACGGAGAGAACAGCTTCGTCCACTGTGTTGGCTTGACTTGCAGTAGTGCAACGGATGTGGTCATGTCTGCACCGACAGTTCGACGTCGTCTTCTGAAGGCTGGACTGGTGTCACGCATGCCATTGCGTCGTTTTACACTGACCAGCAACCACCAACGCCGCAGACACCAATGTGCACGTTTTCGGACGAGTCTCGCTTCAGTTTGTCCTCTAATGATGGCTGCATACGCGTTAGACGCCGTCTTGATGAACTAAATCGGGCAGACTGTATTGTTGATCGGCATAGCGGACAAGTGCCAGGTGTGGTGGTTTGGGGCGCCATTGCCTATATCATGCGATCTCACCTTCTATGTCTTGAGGACTTTATGAACAGCTACCGCAACATCAGAGAGGTTTTACAGTGCGAGGCACTGCCCCTCCTGCAGGCCGTTCCACACACCATATTCCATTAGGACAATGCCCGGCCGCATGTGGCGAGGAAATGTGCAAGCCTTCTTCGAAGAACGACAGGGTACCACTGCTTCCCTGGCCTGCCCGGTCGTCTGAAATGTCACCCATCGAACATGTCTGGGATATGTTTCGTCGGCAACTTGTTCGTTCAGGTTCTCCTGCAGCCACTGTTGATGATTTGTGGACGCGCCTACATACCGCACGGCGGAGTATTCCCAGCAGCATATGCTGATGCTCTTTGAATCCATGCCACGACGTCTAGCGGCTCTGATAGCAGCGCGTCGTAGCGCTACGCCGTACTGAAGTCGCTGTGGATGTACAGATTTGTAATTTTAGTTATTTGTGTCTTGTCATATCCCTAATATGGAATAAATTACATTGCGATCACAGCTCTCGATCCTGGTGTTTCACTTTCTCCAAATAGCACTGTAGTTATTTGCGGCAAAATACGTCATTCCTTGAAGGCGGTCCCCTTTTACGAGCTGAAGGAATGTTGGTGGATGTGCACTATTGGAAATAGCTCAGTTGAGATAGGTACACACATTTTCTATGTCGTAGTTCAGGTCCATGCAACATTCTGGCCAGTTTTTGGGTAAGTTTTCTCATCCTTGAGAATGAATCATTCTCGTACTGCGTTGGACATGCTAGCCGCTATCCCAAAGCAAATAGTTTGTAAGTTCATGGGGGATGTTATATTACTTTATACTGGAACTAGAAGTCTGCACTGCCCGAACATGATTTCTCCCCGGAACTCAAAGCCGTTGGTAACGATCTAATGAGAAGGACTCATATAACGCTCTATTTTCTGCCCTCCTAACTCTAAGTTGTCGTTAGATTACAAACTAATCCTTCATCGGGGATCTGAGTTCGTGTCCATAGATCTCGTGCCCAATTCTAATGTAGTATAGCTGATGTGACACGAGCCATTCCCTATTATGGAGTCGATTTCGCACGGTGTGAACACAGGTTACAACACCTATGGCTTCTCGCAACTAGATGCATAGAGAAGCAGATTTGCTTCAGGGGAGTCTCCACGTGCATGTGGGGACTTTTCAGAGCTGTTGTTTTGAGAAATCTACCTCGTTGATATCTATATTCTACTGAAAGGGTCTCTTAGAATCTGAGCCGCAATCTAGAGACACTACTTGATTAGCGTGACCCCTGTAGGGGACATCCATTTGTTTCATGTTTTGTAGATTTAATTTGACGAATGCATAAACAAGTACATATACTAATTGTATTGAGTTGTCCTCGGCACGTGTGTATTGTTTGTGTTCATAGTCGTAATACAATTGCCTCCGGCGGTAAAAAAGGAAACTTTACTGCAATTCAAATCAAAGTTGATTTTTTCTACCCAAACACGAAAGAAAAGTAATAGTTGTACATTGTGTAATCTGGACATACTATAAGATTTTTGACTGGTATACCTATGCGGTGCACCCTATTGGCTTGGAAAGAACATTAAAATTAAGCACTCGCTGTGGCGGCAACAATCGATGCCTTGCAAATTTATACATTAATACATTTATTGGTATTATTCTCTTCAGATATTTCAGCAATCTTTACAACATTATCTTATGTCGTTCGTATCCAGTTTCCTTTTCACTGATTAAATAGATACGACTGATACTTCCCACAGGTGCTGTCAAGAAAAATCACTGGTAGAATGTAAATCCCACTGACGTCAACCAGAATCAAACCTGCGGTAGAAGAAATACAAGGACTGACATACTGTGCCACTGTCGTCGGCTCGAATCTCTTTATTTCATCGGTAAAAGCCTAATTGGCCAATGCATTATTATTTGGGTTTGACAGTATTTCTTATTTGGACATTCTAATTGTAAACATCAGGGAAGGCATAACTTAATTTGTTGTCCTATGTTACATATGCCACAAGCTAATATCTTGTTGCTAAGAAGGATTCCCATGGAAAAAGACACTTCTGCTCTCGATTACAAATTGTACGCACCCAAAATTCATACTTTAATTTAAGGTTTCATGAACTCTTTATAGAACATGTTAATGACTATATTTGCGTGATATTGTCAAATTTGTAATTTAAAAAAAAGGTATTTGCTCCCATTTTGTAATTGCGATAACAATAGAGATATACACTGAAAGAAGATAGCAAGGAATATTCGTCGGCGACAAGCAAGAAGAACGAAGATAACCTCTGAGATGAGACGATCTTTAAATCTCAGTACATTGATGGAATCAAGGGCAAATTATTAGAAATGAATAGTACGAGACTCTTCTCCTGAAGATACCTACAATGAACAGCACAAGGTTAGCTACTGCATAACAACGTAACTCAGATGGCAGAAGTGCCGGTAAATTTACGAGCAAGTAAAAGAATTCCTGACTGCTACTAGATAAACATTCTCGCATCTCGGCGTCTCTGAAAACCGTAATAGTAGTTGCTGGGGCGTTAAATGTCTACCCGTCTGTCCCGTTACATGATCCGGGGTCGGGGATATAGTGAGATAAGTCTACTTTTACGGCCGTATGCCCTTCCTGTCTGCAATCCCAATTGAGGAGCTGATGAAGATGAAATGAATGGTGCTGAACGAGAAGTGGGTAAGGAGGGGGAAAAATCGGCTGTGGCTTATGCATATAAATTGTCCCGGCATTTGCCTGCAAGTGAAAGTGGGAAACCACAGAAAACCATTCTCAGGGAAATGGGCAGAGGGATTCGAACTCAGTTATGTAGAGTAAGCAGATGTTGGCGTCTTAGCCATTAAGTGCCTACAGCGATGTGTGAACGTACATTCATTATTATTATTATTATTATTATTATTATTATTATTATTATTATTATTATTATTATTATTATTATTATTATTATTATCATCATCAAGGAAGGTAGACTATTCAAGTGGCTTAATATAATGACAATGAGTGCGCCGCCATAGATCCTTAACATGCCAACAATGACGTGGAGAGACAAAATTTTTGGACCACCCTCAAAATAAAACTCCCTCAGCCGGGAAAAATGCAGGAATTTAGGATCATGTGTCGGAGAGCTGGAGCCTGAGGTAACCACTCCCTGCAAAGATTTTTGTTGCTTGGAGGCGATGTGGCATACGGACAAAGAAAAGGAAAATGGCTAAACAAGTGGCCCTGGTAATCGAAAGCTTGTGTGCAAAGAGGGTATAAAACATTCTTCAGGCTCGCTATTGAAATTTCCTGCATTCATTAGGAACTATGGCATAGCACGGATAGTTTCGTAGTCACTTTCCGAAGTGTACTTCGTTTTACTTAACATCCAACGAACTGGTTTTCAATTACATTTTAGAGTGCCTCAGCACCCTCGCATGTGTATGTGTGCCCACACATTCGAGATCAAATGTCTGAAATAAAATAAAATCCCCATGCCCGGTAGTATACATAGTTTGCTGATACATTCGAGGCTGAATTGTGTTTTAAAACATCCGTTGGGCTTGCCTAGCACCACACTGACGTTGATAAACTGACGTGGGATACAACTGGAAGATTGACATTCTTGTCCTGACGTTTGTTCGATACCGCGGGCAGACAAGTTATGGTGACATGTTAAATAAACAACAGCATCGATTGCAAAACAGTGTTACGGTTCTTAACAAGCCAGTGCTAACAAGAATTACAGCGTTGCACATTCGAAGTGATAAAATTTCTTCGTCAATCGTATGTAGTGATTTACTGGAGAGTTCACTCACAAAAGGGGATTTCTAAAATCAATATCTTGTGCATATAGTGTGTTCATTATTGTCATATTAAGTGACAAAACAATTCGATTCCCGTCATCTTTTAATAGAAATTTTCAGTGGACATATCTAAATTCAATTTCTGGGCATGAGGATTAAACATTTCTACGAAACGACTGCATGTG
The DNA here is from genome assembly GCF_040414725.1 of Anabrus simplex. Lineage (NCBI taxonomy): Eukaryota > Metazoa > Arthropoda > Insecta > Orthoptera > Tettigoniidae > Anabrus > Anabrus simplex. Next base: position 307,674,620 of record NC_090265.1, on the reverse strand, counting down.
CACTTTGAGGAAAACTGGACGCTCAATAACAAATATATGAATGTGATGGAAGTTTTCGATATGTGGTGCTGGTATCGAATGCAGAAGAGAAGTTGGACCAAAGCTAAGGATTTATACAATAATCGATAAAAAGAGACTGTTTTGAGGCAGATTGAGAAATGAGACCTCAAGTGCATAGGGCGTAGGCTTTGGCATGGGAAAGTGATTGAAAGTGAAGTAGCAGGCAAGTGCCCTTGAAGAATATAAGAAAGATTTTCTTGAACGCATTCCTTCAGAACACAAGACTGCGAAGCTTTGAAAAGGTGGAGCGTGCTGCTGAATACTGAGTCAAATGGAGCAGACTTATCCCAGGATCAATCCAGTCGCGGGAATGAATATATCACGATGACAACGACGCAGACAACGACGATGACTAAGTGACAGACTACGGGCTGATGACCGTGAAGTTAGGTCCTTATAGCGATCATCATCAACGTCGTCATCTAAGTCGCCGTCATCATCATCATCACTATCATCATCACCAGGTGTCCTGGTCTGTGAATGAATGATTAGCGTCTTGGCCTTAGAGCCTTGAAGTTCCGGGTTAGATTTGATCGTAAATAATATTTTCCTTTGACTTGGGGAGAGGGTGTTTGTATGCTCGATATTCCTGAAAGTCACAGTCCACACTAAACACCACTTCGCACATGGTCTTTTTATATGCAGCATCCGGTGTTCACGCTCTTCACGTTACGAGGACTTCAGAAGCCTTGTATTCGCCACTTAAATAAGAATATCTGCATAACGTAGGTATCACGTTCTGTACGCATTTAGGAATGCTTAAATATTAAACCTGTGTCAGAAGATTTAATATCACTCTAAAGAATCCCTCTTTTGAACGAAGCTGTAGAACTGTGGCATCTCTCTGAATAATCTATAGGAATATATTGGAGAGCCAACGGCCGTAGCCGTGTTGAAACACCGGATCCCGTGAGATCTCCGAAGTTAAGCAACATTTGGCGTGGTCAAAATTTTGATGGGTTGCCACGCACTATTGGTTGGGGTTAAGGTAATGGAGGAGCGGAAAGGAACTGGCCAAACTACCGCGCGTAAACTCCGGCGCAGGCACACCTCTGCGGAGGTTTGGACCTGCCTTCGGGCAGAATACACCCTTACTTTGCCTTTATATTGGAGAAACGTTCAAGAATTTCAATCATTCTTATTACCACTAAGTAAAGAGAGAAATGCACATTCAGACTAATACAAATACTCCGATCTTGTAATTTTGAAGTCTGGATAATTGGCTGCAGAAAAGAACCTACCACATCTAAAAAGAAGGGTAGTGTGCACCGCACATGTCCGACTAATTACAATCCCTTAAGTGAACAATGCCTTCCCTTTCACTTCAATATCTTCATCTTGTACACTATGCTTACATGTTTCCATTGTTCCGTCCCTATGCCTATTGCTTTGCGGGTTCCAATCCAAGGTTTATTTGACAATGGGATTCGTGTTGTTACAAACGCTGTGCCGGAACCTCCCCAAGATTCCTTGTAAATATTCAAACGCAGTGTGAATTTCCTTTGTCTGTGTCCCGCCTGCATCCATACTATGTTGATATTCCACACAAAAGTTTTCCATCAGAAATTGAAAATAGCTCTTTACGTTATACCCTGATGAGCAATTGAATTATAGAAAGCTGCCTTTTTGGCAAAATGTCGTAGTGGTCGGCCTGGTAAATGTAATAGTTTGGCATGGTCCAGGAGTCCGATGTAGTCAGGCCCCGTATTGGCCTTGTGAGTAACCGGTGGGCAAATGTTGGGCGGGACACGAGATATCGGTGACATGAGTACTTAGTACTTATATTCGGGCAAAATCATTATCTTTAGGAAGCTATTCCGTGGATTACAACGTGTTTATCACAAGGGTCACCGTTGACTGGCTTGGATGGTAAGAGTGGATAGGTGGGTCAAAATGTAACAGATTACTCGCGAATTCAGTTCTGGATAACGACGAAGTGTCAGTAGTCATACCGTCCAGGATCAACTCCTCGCAATGAGGTGCAGAAACCACCGTCCCTGTAGGGTCCCACTATTCACCGCACTTCAAAAGCCTAAATAATAATATTGGCACAGGAACACCACCAATAAACTCTCAATGCATAGAGAAAGATCGCCTAGACAAATGAGTCGTGGTATCAGTTTGCCCTTTACCGACGAACGATACAATAACCTGCTGTCAGATCGTGTCCATCCATTTATTCATCTACAGAATACTGAAGAAGACCTGTACGTTCAGCACGAAAATTGACCGTCCAGTTGGTCACAAGTTATGGCTGATTGATTAGATTAGCCCTCCACGGGCAGGAAGATGCTTGCTTGGTCCCTGATGTCACCCCACCGTAATCATATTGAGCACATCTAGGATGCTATCGAGAGAGATGAGCGTACCGATTAGCCAGCTCCGAACCACCTCTGTGCACTACAGGTGGCTGTTCAATGGCCATGGTACAGTATGACTTCTCACGCTTCTGTGGAGTCCCTTTGACGCCGCACTGTTACCATTATCAGGTGGCATATCAATGCATATCCTCTTTGGCATCGTTGACGATTCAGTTGGCAAAATTTACAACAAAATGAGCGGCATAGAATATTTTTCTATGAAGTTTTCACCCTTGCTGCCAATGTGTTCGGCAAGTGAACGGTAACTACAGTTCTCTCTCCAAACACGTGAACTGATATCGCGTGCATTCGCCTGCTGTCTGGTTGGAACACCACAGTAGCTTACACCAGGCATGCACACAAAAGAAGTTCTCGCTTTAAGCTAAGAGATACCTTCCCTGCAGTACTGGCCGATAATATCATTGTAGTGCAATGGGCCGTGACGGCGGGTACCATTCGTAATGGAAAATTGTGGTGCTAGTGAATATAATGAAAGCAAAATCTTTGATTGATATTCATACGTTCATGTTTATTACATGTTCTGTTGTATATGAATTTCAATGTCCAACTGAAAAGGAAAACAAATGTAAGTTGACAAACATCAATGGATACAGGGCGTGCACTAATAAGTACATCTTATCAACCGACGTCTCGATAAAAAAACTAAACACAAACAAAAGTAACTGAAAAACTAATAATCACATTTTCAATATAGTTATGCTAACCAAAACCCAAATCCCATGGCGCGACACCCTACCAAGCGACCGCGCTCAGCCCGAAGGCCTGCAGATTACGAGGTGTCCTTCGGTCGGCGCGACGAATCATCTTGGCCCATATTCTTGGCTTTCGAGACCGGGGCTGCTTTCTCACCGTCAGAAAGCACCTGAATCGTAATGACGTAGGCTGAGTGGACTTTGAACCAGCCCTCAGATCCAGGTATAGGTCGCTGACCTGGCCTGTAATCGAATCCAAGATCTGCGGGTAAGAGGCAGGCACGCTATCCCTACACCAAGGGTTCAGCACATACAGGATCCATCTCAATTAACTCGTGAACAGTTAAATATGTTGGCATTCTATTTTCAGTTCCAGTAACGTTATTAAAGGCCTCATAATCGGAGTCTGAGCTCTTTTTCATGGAGTCAGTATCTCTGAGATAATGGTACTTTGTTTATATGAAATGAAACTACACTGTTTTCTACACGTAGCCTTAAACCCACAAACATTACACATTTTGCACCTTGATTATTTTGAAAACCGGGCAAGTACGTCTTGAAAATGTAGTGTATTCCAACGTGCTGGACTATCCTGTTCGATTCGCGCTACCTATGAAACATGAGGTACCTGTTGACATACAGACATCCTTCACATTCTTGTGACGGCTAGGCATTAGCTATACTGAGCCCATAAACATACTACGATAACATGTATGTGTGTGGTTTAAGAACTTTCATATCGCTGTAGGAAACAAGTAAAGGAAAACCGGATATACGACGGGTTCTATGGAACAACACTCTTATCCTGACATGACATTAAACCACACAAGACCGAACGAGCTATCTGTACGGTGTGGGCTTCGTATCTCTCAGCTTCCGTTCGGGAGATGGTAGATTCAAACCCAACCATTGCAGCACTGAAGATCGTTTTCCGTGGTTTGTCATTTTCTCAGCATTTTCACCTTAATTGAGTCCACTGCGTGTAGAGCATGTAATAAACATACATATATTAAACAAAACGTCGTAGCGTTGTGCTACACCATTGTCCCCCGAAAACCCATCTGAGTTAGGTGAACACTACGAAAAAAGAATACCTACCATAGATGAAATGGAAAATGAAATGGAGTATGACATTTAGTGCCGGGGGTGTCCGAGGACAAGTTCGGTTCGCCATATGCAGGTCTTTTGATTTGACTCCCATATGCGACCTGCGCGTCGTGATGAAGATGAAATGATGATGAAAACGACATATGCACCCAGCCCCGTGCCACCGAAATTAACCAATGAAGTTTAAAATTTCCTACCCTGCCGGGAATCGAACCCGATACCCCTGTGACCAAAGCCCAGCACGCTAACCATTCAGCCATGGAGCCGGACACCGTAGATGATTGACCTCAAGAAGGACATCTTCCTGTAAAACTGGACCAAATCCACATGTGTGTCACGGATCTCAACAAATCCCCACCAAGTTGAGGGAAAAGTGGCAGAGAAGGAAGGAGAAACATTAATAAACAAAATGAAGGAGGGCAAAGAATGAGGGATAGTACTTAACATTACACTGGTTGTTTGAAATGAATGGTGGTAGTGAATATTATTTGAGGAACAAATACAACTAGTACAACCAGACAAAACAAGTGTTTCGATGCTTGGAAGAATGAATAAAAGAAAGAGAACGGCCACGAAGGCCGTGAAAATTAAAGAATCCCTAGGCTTCGCAAAACTAATACCGTCGGAATCAGGTAAGACCAATGGAAGTCGGATAGGAAACGCACCTCATATCTGCTTTTCCTTTACCTGCAACCTATGGGGATATTAAACGTGTTAAATCATACATTTTATCATTGGGTATTTATGGTCACAGTACAGCGAATTCTTACTGTAGCTGTCAGACGAAGGTGAAGGAATTCTACATGTCAACAGCTACCTCGTGTTTTATTCGCACGCGAACTGAACTGAGCAGCCCCGGTTGGCGAATGCAGCACATTTTAATACATTATGTTTTCTCGAGAAGCCCTTGTCCGATTTTCAAAACAATCACGATCCTGAATCTATAATATTTGTAATTTTAGGTGTAGGTATAGAAAACAGCGCAGTTCTGTTTGAAAAATCAAAATTAGTACCGTAATCACAGCAGATATTGACACCCTGGAAAATTATTGCAAATTCAATTATGAGCCCCTTTTTAACATTAGTGAAAGTAAGAATGGAATGCCGATATCTTGAACGGTTCACGAGTAATTTAGGTAGACATCATAGCCGAATAATAACCCAGTATATGCCAACTAGGTAAAGAAACGGGGTAGAGAAACATGGATTTAAAATGTAAGATCTTTTTTCGAGTTTCTTTTGCTAATGTTTTGTTACCTGGGGTGATGGAGTTTGAGCACGCTGCAATGAACTAAGACTTTACTAAAGTTTATATAAGGGTTTCCGAAATAAAGCCAAGAGTTTAGTACGTGTGATATTGTATTGAATAAAGTATTTCTATAAGTACAGGCCGTAAAAGCATCAATGGCAACGTTCAGTACGAGTGTCGTTATTGGAAGAAAGAGAACGCTCCGCATGCACCCGTTGACGGCTACGTATGTCCGGAAGAAGGATGATATCGTCGGAAAGTGTTTCTGTAATGGGTGTCCATGAGAAAGCAACGCCACTATAGTTCAGTTCTTATGAGGTTCGACTTGACATTTGAGCGCTGCCATTTGCCGGAGGCTAACTTAATTAACAAACAGCCAATCCGTTCCTGTTTCGTGTCGTGAATCAGTTGATGGTACTCGTAAAAATTAGGCACCAATGTCTGATTCCCGGTTAACTGTCAAGTCGAAACTCATTGAAACGGAAATATGGATACGGCTTTGTTATGAATTCATCCAGAATTACCGAGGGTTGGTTATTCAATTTATAGTGGCAGATGGTATTAACGGAGCCGACCTTTACCGTCGTATGAATGATGTTATGGGAATGAGTGTGTACAACGCTGTACAGTGTTCAGATGGTATTGGGAATTTTATCATGGCGAGTAAGGTCGTGGCAAAATCAGGTTCAGCACAGTGGACAGCCCAATGAGAGAATTGAAAGAAAGATACCCATGTAATGCCGGTTCGCAAGCAATGGTGAGTCCAAGACACCTGTGAAGAATGGTCCGCGCCAGCCGTGGACGTTGTTAGCTTGGTATATCCACCATGAGGTGGCACACTTGTTTGAACTGACTAGGCGACTATATTCAGGCATATTGGTCACCAATACACTATTATTTACTTCCTGTATTTTCACGCATTCCAGATAGTAAACCATTAAAGAACCCAACAAAATTCTATGTTTAATTTGGGTAACCCTTATATTAGAAAAAAATGTTCTCAGTCAAATCTTTGGCAGTTTCAGCAGGGAAAACAAAATTTTGCGTGACAAGAGGAGAGTAACGAATGACGAGTGTGTGAGTGAAGGGACATTGCACAGCTACGAGTGAGGAGAGTACTGAGGATATGAGCTCAGATTGGCAGGCTAGAGCCTCAACATACACTCTTGCTCCCAGAGCCACGTTTCCTGCACCCTTGTCCTACACAATCAACCATGGGCGCTCCATGAAGAGCTCAAGATGTACAATATATGGTCCGACCATGCATGTATGGTTTTCCTCTTTTTCTCCTCAAAACACCATATTTGTGTGAGCTTTGTGATTACATCTCGGTCCCACAGATCTGGCGATCCCAATTCACGAAGGTCTTTATCCTGCTTGCCTATACCAATTCGGCCTTGTAGTCTCGATTCCAGGAATGTGTGAATTTCGTTTGATAGTCTGATTGGGTCTGATCTTTCTAGTATACTAGGAATTGGATTCTTCGCTAGTGCATTGTTTCTGTGATTTTAGATATTTATTTGTAGACTAGCAAATGTCCCGTGCTTCGAATATTGTTTTCGAATATCGAAGTAAATACTGTACATACAGTAAACAAGATGTTTGAAAATGCCATGTCTCTTAGCGTTATCCGAGAAACAGCATAGGGAGGTTCCCAATGCAGTTTTTCCAAAGTAAAGTGCTTGTTACGGATTTGTGATGATAACGGCAGGCTCACTTGCCTACTGCCATTTACAATCGAGTGTGGAAGTTTTCATTATAATTGCAGGCCCCATCACCTACTGCGCGGTCGCAATCGATTTGGGAGTTTTCGTTACAATGGCAGGCCCCCTTTCCTACTTCCAGACAGATTACAGTTTTCATTAGAATGTTTGGCAACTTCCCTACTACCAGTCGAAATTGGTTGTGGAAGCGAGATATATTAGCACCCCAAAACGAAGTCCTTGCTGAATAGACAATAAATAGTAAATAATGAATAATAACTACGGTTCTGAAATCGATCGAAGGAAAAGAAAAGCACTACAAGTCAGTGGATTCTGTGCAGTATACTGACGAAGCAGTTAATTATCCTGTGGAGTTTCATAATAATCTTGATTCTCCAAATTTTCAACGTACAAACTGCTTCTGAAAGTAGGTGCACTTGTAATGTTGTTGTGAAATATAAATCCACCAGTATTTATTTCGAGAATATTGCTGATATTTTCTGAATTTCTCTTTGATTTCAAACGGTTGCAGTACCACCTTAAAGTATGTTTTACTGTGACATTCAACAAGGCCCAAGGGTGGTTCCTGAAAGTAGCAGGTATTTATTTAAGGGAGAATTGCATTTCACACGGAAGATTCTACGTGGCTTTCTCAAGAGTCAGTTCAGGTAGCAGTTAGGTAATCTTAGCGCCAGGTAGAAAATCTCAGACGCAGTCTGTAAAGAAGTACTTTTATAAACCAAAAATGGCTGCAAATATAATCGCTTACCTATTTCATTTAATAATTTAACGTCTTAATAATTAATGCATTAAGTTTATTCATTTCTTCATACGATTTATGGAAGCTCATTTGAAATGCACGAATTGTATTCGATTCATAGAAATATCTGATTAACGGATACTATGCATACCTACCTTATGATACAAAATCCTACCTACAAGATCACTCGTCGGATATTCTCAACCCAACCAACATGCTCTGCGTAACAAATAATATATATATATATATATAAATCCCTTAAAACCAAAGTTTACTTAATAATATTTTAAGTTAAAAATGAAGTGGTCAGTTGAAATTCCCATTTTTTTACTGATACTGAATTATTTTCCTTGAGCGCAGTAATTATATATGTATGTCGCGAGCGATGCCACGACGGGTAAAATGGTAATCATTTCCATACGTGAATATAGCTCGTAGTTGCGCTTTTTATCTCTAATCACCATTTTTTTCCCTCGGACCCGACACTTTCCTCAGTTCTTCCTTTACATGGCTTCTAGATTTTTTACCAGACCTTCCTTGTACAGCTTGGGGGATTCTGTGTTAAGGGTCTCTGGTCGAATGACTGCACAGTAGTGTCTGAACTTGGTGTTGAAAGATACTGATCGTTTATTGTACTGTATAAGTCTTTGGCTAGTTGGTTAGCTATGCCATTTCCATCTTGTTCTTTGGTGCAAATAATAATAACAATAATAATAATAATAATAATAATAATAATAATAAATTTGAAAATACTTGAAGGAGAAGAAGAAAAATTAGTAAGTCTATTTTATTGCAGAAGCTACCTTTTACCATTCTATTGTTCGAGCGCATTTCTCATTTTTCACTGCCATAGAAACGCAGTTTGTAAACAGCAGGTTCCTTTGTTTAAATTCCATTCATCGTGTGCGGGTTTGTTTACTTAAAGCGCCAAGAGGAGGGAGCTCGCTTTCACAGCGCTGTTTCTACCGTTCACATTTCTCCCCACCACGAATAATGGTAGTGCGTGCGTGTGCGTATTTTTGTAACACGGTCATCAGCGAGGAAGCACTTAACAGCAAGAGGTGAATAACAACTTCCAAAGTACTCCAAGATGGAACTAATATCCTACGGAAGGTTTAAACTGATAGAAAAAATATATATATTACTACGTTTGTGCAAACAATGTAAGAATATATAGCCTACTCTACAAAATTAAATAACAGAGAAACATAAACACCCCATGTGGAAATATTTTTTTCTGTGGCGTAGAGCTCCTACCCGGTGTGAGTGGTAAATGGAGCAAAAATCCACATGATCCCTATTTCAGATATGTACATTGAGAAAAAAAACTCGAGCTGAGCTGAGCAGCTCAAACGGTAGAGCGGTGGCCTTCTCAGTTCAACATGGCAAGTTCGATACTGACTCAGTCTGGTTGGTGCTCAAATATGTAAGTCTCGTGTCGGTAGAGTTACGGGCACGCAAAGAACACCTGCGGGACGAACTTTCGGCACCTCGGTGCCTCAGAAAACCTTAAAAGTAGTAAGTGGGACGTAAAATAAATAACAAGCAACAAATAATAAACAAAAACTCGGATATGCTTATTTCGCAAGAAACTGGATGGAAACTTCGTAAATTTAGCAAACATGTCTCCGTGTAACATTTAGGCCTAGGACTGACAGTCTATACTCACTAACAAAAAAGTTAAGCACCTGGAAGGAATGATGCGATGTCAGCATAATTCCGAACACGTGCATACCATCGGCGGATATGTCAATGAGGGTTACGATTATCTGTAACGGCTAAAACGGCCACTATAGTGCATTAGTGTTATCACCACGTGAAAGAGTTATTTGGCCTAATGGGTATATAACTGGCGTGCGCAACGTCAGATGGTTAGAGGAGCAAGGTGGCCGTGATAGCGGAAGGACGTACATGCTTCACGCTTAGTCAATCTCGTCGTCAGGCATTTGCCTAGTGGAGAGGGAGAGTCTGCCTTTTTAATGAAAACTGTCGAAATTGATTATAACTGGCAGTAGGCAAGAAAATCTGACATTACACTGAAAACCCCCTAAACCGGTCCTCACGCGATAAACGACGTATGGTGACCTCCCCGTCGTGTTCCTGGGGCAACACTGAGAGCTATTCAATTTAATAGAATTTTATTTATGAGGGTGAGTCAATAAATAACTCGCAAAACTGAATTGAGGCAAAAATAATCAAAGTCACTTTCTGACATTTATTTCACTTTTCCACATATTCACCCTGTTCATTCAGGCACTTATCCCATCTCTTTACAAGTCCTTGAAAGCCAGCAGCAAAGAAGTCCTTTGGTTGCTGTCGCAGCCAACGTGTAATCTCAGAGATTACGGCATCATCTGTATCAAAATGACGGCCACCCAAATGATTTTTAGGGACCCAAACAGATGAAAATCACTGGGGGCTAAGTCAGAAATGTACGGTGGATGTTCCAAGCGCTCCCCATCTTTGATGTTTCTCCTTCCATGGTTAAACTTCTGGATCCAATTGAACAAAGCTTTCCGTAAGAAACAGTTTTCACCATAGACGGAATGCATTTTGCGATGCACTTCTTCTGTGGATAGTCCTTTGGCCCACAAAAAACGCACAACTGCACGCTGTTCTTCTCGTGTACAGTCGTGCAACGCATGTGCCATCGTGCACTAACAGCCTCTGACTGACTGAGTGCCTGCAAGATGTCGTACGACAAGCATACATATGCTGCCATCTGCTGGCAAAACTTGCGCGCGTAATTTCAAATGGTATAAGGCAAACACATGTTTACGACTTATTTATTGACTCACCCTCGTACAACGTGCACACTATTTCTCATATAATTCTGTATACAATGTAGAATTCCATAGTGAAGAACGGGTATATAAGCTACTTATCAAATAGCTGCATTACTTACCTAGGTAAACCACGTTCATAGGGAACTGCGTTTTGATTTGCTCGGCATCTTCTACTCGGAGAAAATACTGACCGATCGTCATTTTATTTTATTCGCTCGATGTTCATTTTACTAGCGACACGATTTTCACTATTATTCACTATTATGCACACCACGATGAAGAAGAATGTCAGTACACTGAATTCCGCTTACACCATCTAGTTCCTTGGTGTTACTCAAATCAAATCACTGCCATCTCCCTGCACCTTTCCCGTCAGCTACCTCCAGCTATGGGGAGAGTTGGGAGCACCGACTGGATACAGAATGACACGTAAATTGCAACGTGCATGGCAATATCGTTGATGGAGAAGGCAGTTCTTTTCGCACTAACTCATTGATGATTTTAGGCGTCACAAGACTGGGAAAGGGCTAGGGGTGGGAAGCTGGAAGGTATGGTCCCAATATGTCCCTTGTATGAAAATGTGAAACCATAGGACACCACCTTCAAGGCTGCCGATGGTGGTATTCGAACCCGAATGCAAGGTCACAGCTAAGCGATTACGGAACGCTTAGCGAACTCGCTCGGTGGTGAAGGAAGAATTTGAAACCATGGCCTTATTACGGAAATATGGATTAACCCATAGTTATCGCAATCAAAATATAACGGCATCAAAGGAACTGAAGAAAGACCACTGCATGAAATATGTATCAAAGTTAGCGAACAAGATAACCTATAATATTTAGATGATGTATTCACGACCTGTAATTATAGATACAATAATATAGCTTTCGGTCTTCTTCCATGTCAAAAAAACAAGGTGAATTTTCTTGAGTTTCCCAGAGAAATTTGCTCCACATTTTTAGAAGAAAATCTCTTCTGTTCACGAGTATGAATTATCTAATCAGTGTAAACCAGTCTTATTAGTCTCTTTATTCATATTAAGGCACAGCCCCAGAGTTTGAATGGTATGAAAATGTGAAACAACGGAAAGGGGTCTCATTAGAAAAGTCTGCCTCGCGAACAGACGGAATTTTCTCCTGAAGATGCAGAGCAAAGTTCTCTCTAAAACGTACAGAATTTCACCTTGTTTTCCTTACACAGCAAAAGCCCAAAATCTATAATATCATATCTAAATATATCTATTTAGTGGTATCTAAATCAGTAACCCTCCGGTGGGAATGCCGTGATTTCTAGAGCAGAAACAAGAAGAAGTATAGTTTCAATCCTGTGCAGCATCCATTGACTGACGAGAGCCTTAAGAAAATCCCTCTATGCTATCTTATAAGTTCGGTTTCTTTATAACCCCCCAATCCCAATTACTTATATCATTTTACTCCTTGGAGAGTAAAGCAGCACACACAATTTCCAAAGGGGTGAATCACCGAGTCTGATTCACATGTCGGCGCCAATAAATTGAACTCTCCTTCAGAGCACTGGCGAACTTCTAGTGTCCAGGGATTTGCACTCTCTTTCACAAATAAACTATACTCTGTTTGTGTACACGAAGTCTCATTCCTTGACGAAACGCGAGACGCAATATCAACCTGAAGCGACAGTAGGCGTGATGCATCTTCGTGTCAGAACTTTGCCAAGAACTCCGCCTTTCACCCAATATACAGCCGCCCAATCGAGACAAGCAAAGCTTTTTGTTTCAAGGAACGAGACACTGGAAGGAATTAACTTTGCACACGGACGCAATCTCTTTGAGGTAGAAGAGCTTGGACCAGCTAAGGGATAAGCATTACACCAAGATAACGCTATTGTGGAGAGGAAAAGGAATGAAGAGAAGAAAGGACTGGATATCAGTTCTACGGAGGGGAAGAACAACGCAGAAAGGAAGAAGAAATATCTGGGATCATCGATTGAGCTGCTAGCTGTTTGAAATACAATCCTGATACAAATCGCATAGCTCTTTTAGAGGATGCATTGCCCTCTGTTGGCGAAGGGGTAAACATAAGATAACCTTAAATCACACTGTCCGCCAGCCCGCTTGCAGAGTGACCAAACTGAGCACCAGTGCATTGAGAAACACTTGGTCCTATCCAGCTGATGTTGCCTTGCCCAGCTCCTCCAGGAAGATAAAGAAATTGAGCACTCAGAATTCATGGCTGTTCCATTTTCAGAAAAATGATGTAAATACAGTTTTAACCTCTACTATGAAGCATTAGAAGCCTCCTATCGTCGCCGTAAAACCTATCTGTGTCGGTGCGACAAAATCAATTGTAAATGATAATGATGATAATAATAATAATGAAAAAGAAATCCTCAGCATGTTTCCAGCTATTCGATTGGTTCAGGAATGAAACGAATGAAGCCCCTTCTAGAGATGAGGAGAGGAATCGTACCGGCTGCCTAAACCTGTCGCACTCATCGGGGCAATGGTTAATGATTGACAGATGAAATGAAATGATATTGGAAATATAATAATAATAATAATAATAATAATAATAATAATAATAATAATAATAATAATAATAATAATAATAATAATAATAATAATCCATAGCGCAACAGCCCCGAAGGTCCTTGGCCTACCAAGCGAACCCTGCTCAGCCCGAAGGCCTGCAGACTACGAGGTGTCCTGTGGTCAGCACGATGAATCCTCTCGGCCGTTATTGTTGGCTCTCTAGACCGGGGATGCCACCTCACCGTCAGACAGCTCCTCAATTGTAATCACGTAGGTCGAATGTACCTCGAACCAGCCTTCAGATCCAGGTAAAAATCCCTGACCTGGCCGCGAATCGAACCCGAGGCTTCGGAGTAAGAGGCAGGCACTCTACCCCCACACCGTGGAGCCGGTAATAATAATAATAATAATAATAATAATAATAATAATAATAATAATAATAATAATAATAATAATAATAATAGGGTCCCCGCTGCCCGTTCCTCTTCAACCGAACCCATGAAAAGATCAAAACACAATGAAGAAAAGGTAGTGCACCAAGTCGCCGACTAAGACCAAAATTCAAAGGTTCAGGACTACACTGTGTATTCTTTGCTGATGATATGGCGTTAATTGCCAAAGATGCACAAAAATACAGTACTATCAGAACAAACGGCAAAAATCGGACTAAAAATATCATCCGAAAAATTAAAATTCATGATAGACATCGCATTTGGTAATAACAAAATCTCCAACCTCAAAGAATTTAAATATCTCGGTAAATGAAATGAAATGGCGTATGGCTTTTAGTGCCGGGAGTGCCCGAGGACAAGTTCGGCTCGCCAGATGCAGGTGTTTTGATATGACGCCCGTAGGCAACCTTCGCGTCTTGATGAGGATGAAATGATGATGTAAACGACACATACACTCAGCCCCCGTGTCAGCGAAATTAACCGATTATGGTTAAAATACTCGACTGTGCCGGGAATCGAACCCGGGTCCTCTGTGACCTAAAGTCAGCAGAGGCAGGCACTCTAATCACTGAGAAATTATGGAAGGAAATATTATAAGGAAAATTCTAGATCCAAAAACAACATATGGAATGTATTACCCAAAACCCAATTCAGCAATCTTGTAAATAAAATTGTAGGGGGTTCGCTCTCTGTAATTTCGTTTGTGCAGCCAATTTTTCAGATATTTATCCGTTTTAGGTCAACTCAAGACCGAATCGGTGGTTTTTACTTTTCGTGTCTGTTTGTTTGTTTGTTCCACCATCACGGCAAAACGGCTGTATAGATTTAAACCAAACTTCATATTTGAAGTATACTCACCCCGAGGAAGATTTCCATATGCATTTTATTTTAAAATCTTTGATTAGACGGGGATTTATAGAAAAACCAGAACGGTTTTCCTCCATTTTCTCTTATACTATTGATTTCCTGTAAACTCCGTGGACCGTATGTGAAACGTCTCTTCATTATAAACAACTTTCGTTATGTTCATAATTTACCTTACTATTCAAATGACGAAGAAATTTACTATTTTCTGTGGGTATCATGGTCTGCGTGTGTGACCGACAGACCGACAACGAACGTACAGGTTGCCATGGCAACGTCTCTGACTGCTTGCCAGCAGGGAAGTAACGTATTGCTATTTTCCTCATCATACCTTTAAATTCATGGTTACCGAGCTCGATAGCTGCAGTCGCTTAAGTGCGGCCAGTATCCAGTATTCGGGAGATAGTAGGTTCGAACCCCACTGTCGGCAGCCCTGAAAATGGTTTTCCGTGGTTTCCCATTTTCACACCAGGCAAATGCTGGGGCTGTACCTTAATTACGGCCACGGCCGCTTCCTTCCCACTCCTAGCCCTTCCCTGTCCCATCGTCGCCATAAGACCTATCTGAGTCGGTGCGACGTAAAGCAACTAGCAAAAAAAAAATAAAAAAAATCATGGTTGTTCCTTGGGTAGAAGGCCATTCTGCGGGATATTGGCGGAATATCGTTAGAGTTTATAACCGTCCTCGAATAGCTTAAGTAACAACAAATATTAGTCATCTTATCTGTTGACCTAAGAATCCCTGCGCCTAAATTTCTCCTCTGTTACCTCCTTCTTATATCCATAACTCACACCAGCATATTTTATTGAGGGGCATTTGATTTTCCAATACATTCACTTGCTATTTACATATTTGTCGTCATCCGGCTGTCCTCAGTTTTAATCCATTTTCTATTAATTTCAACTTTCTTCACTGAATTATTTTCTTCCTTAATTACACCGTTTGTATGCGAGTGCTAATCCCGAAAGCTTGACACTTTTTCCTTTGAGGAAATATTCTAAGCTATGCAAATGTATAACGTTCGGCCCCGGGAAATATCGAAATATGGATGCAATTTTAACGACGGTGCACACCTTCGTTTCGGGATAATTGGTGGCTAATCTGTAAGTCTTATCGCAAATCAGAAAGCACAATCGCATTTCATTTTGGAGAGATCTACAACTTTGGTCCTATGACTTTTTATCGTATTTCTATTCCTTATGCGTTAAATAGAGCTGTATTTCTCGATTTCAAGTTAATTTTGTACTTTCACACGTATATGTTAACATTAATTTGGCACACTTATAGGAAGGATAGAATCATGACATTCGGCACGCACATTGGCATGACCAGTGGCAATGTGATAACCTAATTTCATGATTCTGTCTGTCAGATGAGTATCACAAATATAAAGTAGTATGCGAAAACTGTACAAAATTTCACACCCAATGATTCTAACTCAATCTAACCCATAAATATAGGAGATACGAGAGGATGTCATGGGACCAACCATGTAGAACACTGAAAGAGGTCTCTGATGGTGAGGTCCGTTTGCAGATATGTCGCAGAGTTTCAAAGCAGTAACTCTGGAAATAAAGGTCTGCACTTTTAGAGTGTGTCTGTACATTGACTATTTTGGCGACATTTCTGTACAGTTATCCGTTTCAGGTGTAATAATGACAATCTGCATACTTTCAGCTTTGGTGTCTGTTTTTCTGTTTGTCTGTCTATAGCTTGGAAACTACGGATATATTTCCACCAAAATTCATATTTAGAATCCACCTGTCCTGGGGTAGGTTTCAGGGCAAATACTGTTTCTTAATCCATGAAATGACTGGGGGCTTTATACGAAACCGAAACCGTGAACTTAATGGAAATCTACCTGCCATAATGGAAATGAATTTTTAAACCTTTTTTCTCATGTGCATCATTTCGGTAAGAGGATTTCTAAGGGAGATATCATTAACCGGACTTAACTTAAGAACGGGCGCGTGTTGAGCGTATTTCTTACAACTTGAAAACTATTGAAGATATTTGAACCAAACTTTATATTTAGCATTCACCTTTCCAAAGGTAGATATTGAAGGTCAATAACATTTCCTGTTCCTGGAATGGACTGGCGGTTTATAGGGAACCGAAATGGTGAATTTACTCTTCCACAATATATACAGTACATGACCAACCTGACTGGAAATCGACCAAATTTGTTGGAAATCCATTTCTTAAACTTTTTTCATGTGTATTTTCTCGACAGAAAGATTAATAAGGGATATATCATGAATGGTCAATTTTTCGGGGTAAGTCCAGCAGACATAGACCAAAAGGTGTTGTACGTGGAGCAGATTCCTTATTTATCTACACTGACTGGCAGTGACATTGCAACACCAAGGAGGAGTGGTTAGAAAGGGATGAAAGTTGGGGAAAAAACAGAGACGGCACGGACGAATAATTGATGTTTATTTCAAACCGATATGCAGGTTACACAATGCGCACGGCATCGACTCAGTAGGATGTAGGACCACCGCGAGCGGCGATGCACACAGAAACACATCGAGGTACAGAGTCAATAAGAGTGCGGATGGTGTCCTGAGGGATGTTTCTCCATTCTCTGTCAACCATTTGCCACAGTTGGTCGTCCGTACGAGCTGGGGCAAAGTTTGCAAACGGCGTCCAATGAGATCCCACACGTGTTCGATTGGTGAGAGATCCGGAGAGTACGCTGGCCACGGAAGCATCTGTACACCTCGTAGAGCCTGTTGGGAGATGCGAGCAGTGTGTGGGCGGGCATTATCCTGCTGAAACAGAGCATTGGGCAGCCCCTGAAGGTACGGGAGTGCCACCGGCCGCAGCACATGCTGCACGTAGAGGTGGGCATTTAACGTGCCTTGAATACGCACTAGAGGTGACGTGGAATCATACGCAATAGCGCCCCAAACCATGATGCCGCGTTGTCTAGCGGTAGGGCGCTCCACAGTTACTGCCGGATTTGACCTTTCTCCACGCCGACGCCACACTCGTCTGCGGTGACTATCACTGACAGAACAGAAGCGTGACTCATCGGAGAACACGACGTTCCGCCATTCCCTCATCCAAGTCGCTCTAGCCCGGCACCATGCCAGGCGTGCACGTCTATGCTGTGGAGTCAATGGTAGTCTTCTGAGCGGACGCCGGGAGTGCAGGCCTCCTTCAACCAATCGACGGGAAATTGTTCTGGTCGATATTGGAACAGCCAGGGTGTCTTGCACATGCTGAAGAATGGCGGTTGACGTGGCGTGCGGGGCTGCCACCACTTGGCGGCGGATGCGCCGATCCTCGCGTGCTGACGTCACTCGGGCTGCGCCTGGACCCCTCGCACGTGCCACATGTCCCTGCGCCAACCATCTTCACCACAGGCGCTGCACCGTGGACACATCCCTATGGGTATCGGCTGCGATTTGACGAAGCGACCAATCTGCCCTTCTCAGCCCGATCACCATACCCCTCGTAAAGTCGTCTGTCTGCTGGAAATGCCTCCGTTGACGGCGGCCTGGCATTCTTAGCTATACACGTGTCCTGTGGCACACGACAACACGTTCTACAATGACTGTCGGCTGAGAAATCACGGTACGAAGTGGGCCATTCGCCAACGCCGTGTCCCATTTATCGTTCGCTACGTGCGCAGCACAGCGGCGCATTTCACATCATGAGCACACCTCAGTGACGTCAGTCTACCCTGCAATTGGCATAAAGTTCTGACCACTCCTTCTTGGTGTTGCATTTGCTCTGTCAGTCAGTGTATATAAGAAAAATCCTAACGACTGTGTGCCTGTACATTGACTATTTTGGCGAAATGTTCGCACAGCTACGCTTTTAAGGGGTAATAATAACAACCATCTGCATAATTATTTGATTTAGTTTCCTGAAAGTCCTCATTTTAACCCTCCTCGCCCAAAATCCACATTGCGGCATAATCTGCCAGACGAACAAAAAAACAGTAATTGGCAAAATTATACGTTTTAGCCTGTAACGGACAGAACATTTACAAGAGCTTTAAATTTTTCACTTTTTTCCCCGAAGAATATCGAAATATGGAGGCAATTTTAATGATAGTGCATATCTTCGCGAAGTCCTATCACATAAGGGAAGGCACAATCTCCGTTCAATTTGGAGTGATCTACAACCTTGGTCTTATGAATTTTTGTTGTATCTGTATCCCTTTTACGTTTGATTTTTGTCTATTTCTCGATGTTAAGTAAATTTGGACTTTTCACATGCATAATTCATACTTTCATGTGCATCATCATAAGAAAGATAGAATCATCAAACCCTACACGAAATTTGGCCCACCTATTAGCCATATGTGAGCCAAATGCTATGTATGTAGCTGTCACATAATTATCTGAAAAGTAATGCAATTTGAGATAATCTTACAAAAATATTACCCTATTCAACGTTTCTAACTCAATCTGACCCATGAATAGATCAGATATCATACGACCAGCCATTTAGGCCCCAAAATCTGACGTCTTATGGTACAATCCTTTGTCGATATGACGTACCGTTTTGCAGCAGTCAATCTGTAAATGAAGGTCTGCAGTATTTTAAGCATGCATATCCTTTCGTATGTCGACCTATACATATTCGCTGATGTCGTCTTGTAGCGATCGAGAAAGGGTGTGTCTGCTATTGTAATCAGTACTCCCCACATCGACTTTGACTGGCGGTAGAAATGGGGTCCTTCTCCAACGCCTGTGTAACTGGCATTAGTAAGGAAGGTCTAGCATTGTAGTGAATAATTCACTTCTCGATTTGACTTGCAGAAGGCAAGGGAGCATGCATTGTTGTTATAAGTCCCCTACCCGATTGTGTTTGGCTGTAGGCAAGGGTATCTGCCCTTATAAACAAATGTATCCATCTAAAATGTGACTGGTATTAGGCATAGTGGCCTGCTATTTTGATGGAAACTCACCAACTTGGTGTGACTGGTGGTAAGCTGGCTGGCTGTAGGAAAAGGGGCCTGTCATTATAATTATAACTGCACAACTCAATTTCGACTGCTAGTAGGGAAGTTGCCAAACATTCTAATGAAAACTGTAATCTGTCTGGAAGTAGGAAAGGGGGTCTGCCATTGTAACGAAAACTCCCAAATCGATTGTGGCAGCGCAGTAGGTTAAGTTCATTCTATCAGCTCGAGTTTTCCGGTATACTGACTTTATCACTCATGACCAGGAGAATCTCCATATTCTATTTTAGGATAAATTCAGAAAACTATCCAGCAAAAACTTCGTCACCTATGTATGTGCTTTCACGTTTGTTTTGAGACAGAGTTATTCTTAAGGGACCATCGTGATGAAGATTTACCGCAAGCTTTAACTTCGTCAGTGCGATTACTTCTTAGAAAAACCGGTAAAATATGTTGAAAATCTCCTGTCAGCATTACTTTGTTGTTGCTTCATACATCTGCAGAGTTCTGCATAGTGCCTCCATCTTTCTGTATCATAGTGTTTTCATCCCAAACGATGAGCTTAAAATCTTTTAAAAGTTGTGCAATATTACATTGTTTTTGGTGTGACACATCGGAGTTCCCGCGTAGTTTATATCGAGGGGTAATTTGAAAGCTTCCGGTAATGTGGCAGCAATGCTGGAAGAAACGGTACCTAAAGCAAAAGGCCTATTTCCTTTAATTCTCACCTTCACCGAAAGTAAGTTAATAAGATAAGTCGTTCCCGTTCCACCGGGAGTATCTGAAAATAAGATTTCTCCATCATGGCATTGAATATTGAGTTCAATTTCTCAGCTAAGTATCGTGTCGTTCGTCTGCTAGTAACACCTCCCTGTCCTATAATATTTGGAACAAAGTTTTACAATCCTTTTTTTTATTATACACGGTGGCCCAGTTGAGAAATTTCACCGCAAATATATCTAGAACAACAAGAGAGATTGAAAAATGGCATTCACAGGTATGAAGCCAGGGAAGGGGCTAATTAAAGTGAATACTATGAGCCAGTAAAAAACATAAGAAAATACGTTTTCAACATAAACATACGTTTTTCAATAGACGCCCTGTATTATTTATTGCGCAATCGTTAACGTTAAAAATCGCATAGAGAATGGCACTTGTTTCATCGAAATAGGTCAATTACATCCCGAAGTATTGCAACGTGAAGTTGACGGTTGAGATAAACGAAACGCGCAGCAGTTGCACATCCCAAGATTCAAGCGCAAACCTCACGTTTCTCTAATAACGATGTGATTGACGTACTACGATGCGACAATCGCTGTTATCAAGACGGATGAAAGTAAGAATAGGGTTTCCTGCCACAACAAAAGGACATGTAAATAACGTTTCTCTTTTGCCTGTTTTTTTTTTGCTTTACGTCGCACCGACACAGATAGGTCTTATGGCGACGATGGGACAAGGAAGGGCTAGGAGTGGGAAGGAAGCGGTCGTGGCCTTAATATTAAGGTAGAGCCCCAGCATTTGTCTGGTGTGAAAATGGGAAACCACGTAAAAACATCTTCAGGGCTGCCGACAGTGTAGTTCGAACCTACTATCTCCTGAATACTGGATACTGGCCGCAGTTAAGCGACTGCAGCTATCGAGCTCGGTTTTGCGTGTTTTGTTTACCTACACAGTACAGTACTCTGTATTGTATTACTTCAGAATGTACATAATTCGTACAGCAAAGTTACTGCAACGAAATTTAATGTCACCGGTCAGTGTAAGCTAACCCATTACACTACCCAATACAACCTTCGCCTTTGAAGGTCTGTACTGGAACGTAACGATATGACATCATCGTTGGTGTGTGTGTGTGTTCGTGTGTGTGTATGTGTGTGTGTACGGTTCTCTACGAAGAAGGTTGACTTGTTGGAGGTACGTTAGGGTAAATGACACTGGTGAAATGTACACAGTAATTAGTATCATTTTTTTTAACGTGGCATGAATTTACCTGTCCATCCTGGTCACCCTGTATAATCTCTGTTTCCGAAAACTCTTTCGGTCCTTGTAGGTTGAGGCAGGCGATATTGCTGCTGACATTGTCCATCCAAAGCCAACTGAGCACTTTCAATCTACATTAAGCATTTGTTGTATACCTCAGTGAACTGTTGTAATCCATTCGGCCTTCTCTCTCTCTCTCTCTTTTCTTTTCCCAAAGACTTAAAACGTCGTTCATTACTTTAAAAAGATGATGCAGTTTAAAGGACAAATCACATAAGCCGTTTTTTCCAGTACTGAATCACAATATCTGCCATCTACTAACAAACTTAATTCTTTGCAGGCAGACCGGAACATAGTATGATAAACACCGTCGACAGTCTTCAGATGTTCAGAAATCATGTACATAATGCAGTTCTCAACGTTGTTTGGGTGGACGGTATATACTCTCCATAGAGCTGAAACTTTCTTCATGCCAAGCTAGCCACAAACACTTTTTGTGCACGGTTTCTTCTGCCCCATTGCTTTTTTCTTTTGCTAGTGACTTTACGTCGCACTGACGCAGAATAGGTCTTATGGCGACGATGGGATAGCAAAGGCCGAGGAGTTGGAAGGAAGCGGCCGTGGCCTTGATTAAGGTACAGCCTGATGTGAAAATGCGAAAACACGGAAAACTATCTTCAAGGCTGCTGACAATAGGATTCGAACTCACTATCCACCGGATTCAAGCTCACAGCCGCACGCATCTAACCGCACGGCCAACTCGCCCGGTGCCCCATTGCTTTATAGCTGCCCAGGCATAAGGAGAAGGAATCTCGCCGTGTATCACAGTCCATAAGAAATCGTCAATTTTGCTTAATTCGAAGAAAGACATCGGTGTCATATGATGTGGGTCATTTTATTTTGTTAGATAAATTGTTCGAAGTAAAGTATACACGTTGTCCCTTTTGAAGGCGTACAGCAAGTTGGATGACAGTCGGATACCACTCATGAACAAATCCAAAAAAAATGTCCACTCTGCTACAGAGCTGCTTATATATCGTTACCTCTCAAACAATTTGATCTCATCACTCTCTCCATTTCAAGTGCGAAAACACCTTGATCGCTTCCTTTATTGACGTACTTGCAAACATAGCCTATTTAATGGAATTGGGAGTACCACTGTGTACTACGTTTGAGTAAGACTCCAATCTTTTTAGTAGAATAAATTTGAAAGGTACAAATCACGTTTTATTCAGTTCAGCTACATTCATATCTCACAATTAGACCTATATTTCTTCTATAAAATTCAGTCAAGATGCCTGAGGTCGTTCAGGCGGGATACGGTAGTTCCTCAAACATCCAAACACATCTTCTAGAAATATATCATTTGAACGTGTAACGCAATATTGTGAGAAAACCGCAAAACTAACGCCTACGAGTTATGTATCAAACGAAAGCTCTCCGTTTTACGATTATTAGACAAATATTATTCAATTCAATAACTCCTTTATTTGCGTCAAATAGTCATTTATTCGAATAATACCATGCTCACATCATTGCAGTTAATTGTATGCGCCGACAAATGGCTCTATGGAGGTTGTTTCCGCTGATCTGTCTATGGCTAGCCTGACAGAGGTTTCAGCGAAAGTTGTCTATGCAGATCTTTCTACGTTAGTCCGATATATGGCTCTTTTAAGTCATGATACCACCAGAATGTTGCTTTTCATAAGCAAGAAACAGAAAGGAATTCATCTCAGGTTATTCAGTATTTCAAAGGTTCTTTATTTGACTCAAATAGTCGTTTATTCGCAAAATACGATGCAGTGGGTGTTTCATCTAACTGCATATGCCGGCATATGGCTATATGAGTCCGCGTGATCCGCTAATCTCTCAATGCCCTGTTGCATCGACTGTCACGAGAGTGTGCTGTCCATGCACGATGTAGGCTATTCCATTACACGCACACACAGCGCCATTGTAGTAGTAAATGGGTATTCTCTCAGATGGTGGTTTTGTTTGTGGTTCCTTCAGTGCATACAACTAACTTCCCTTGCTTATCTCATAGTCCGCACCTAACAGGAACCTGACTATTGAACTTGTTCGTCGGTTTTAGTGATCTGGAGTACACCTATATGGTTGCATATTATTTCTACGTACCAAATGGACTGCCGTTATTGGATAAACGAGACTGCAAAGCAAGTCCAATGTTAGCCGTTTTATTCCACAACGCCATTATGGCACATTTTATTACTTCTTCGTAGCAAAAGCGCCATTGTGTTACATTTGGAATGCAGGGACGGAAGGACGTATTATCGATAACTGGACATTCTGTGTTTCTGTCCTATATGATCCCCTTTTTCTTTTCATGATTACTTATTCCTTGACTGAATATCCTGCTGTCTGGCAGAAAAGCTAATTATTACTCTATGCCCAATAATTAAACAAGAATAAGAAAATTATTATATTCTGATGCTGAAGAGCACACACACACACACACACACACACACACTTTTTTCGATTTTCTTTTGTGAAATGTGAAGTGAAAGTCCAAGAAGACGTACTGTTTTACGAAGCACTGCAAATCTCAGAGCTCGAACAAAGGATCGATTTAATAATTTCCGAAGTAGGGAAAGAAGTCCGTTGACTCGGAACACTATTCACAATTAAATCTCCATTGAATAAATGCAGGAAAGAATTACTAAATACAGTCTGTATGCACTGCCAAGCATATTTCCCTGCAGAAATGGTAAATGGACATTTTAATTCGTGTTGCCATAATGGTTTGGTTTATTTTCCAGAAGTAAATGACGTACTTAAAGGTATGATGCAGCATGATAATGATTTCAGTGGGCACTATAATAGTACAATATCCTTTGCATCCTTCTCTGCTACATTACAGGATTTGGTCCTTCCTGCTTTAAGATTTGAGGGGATGATGCACAGATAAATTTCAGATTTAATTGCCTACTGAGAATCCCGACCATTATACGGCCAGCTTTATATGATAAATTTAAATCTTGCGAATAGAATTCCTTGCGAATATTCTATAAAGTCCTCACTTTATCCATAGACGATTGAAAGACTCTCCAACAGTTTACCAAATAACCCATACGCTGCATCCAATTTCATAATGCTGCCAACGCAATAAGACAAGAAATAAGTTCACATGTATTTCTGCGACAGGCCACTATTTTTTTATAATTACTGGAATGGATTTCAGTTCTATGATATTATGATGTATGAATCAATATGCATACGTGCACGATGTACTTCGTACAATTGTAGGCATATGTACGACGTGGAAACAAATTTTTACCGTAGGTTATTACTAAAATCTCCTATACATATATTATTATAACGTTGCTGTATTTTATATTTAACGTAGCCCGTTTATGTGTGTGTTTGTAGTTCATTTATTTTTTCTTTATTATAGTGGAAACTATTTCTCTTCAATTCCAACAGACCGGGCGAGTTGGTCGTGCGTGTAGAGGCGCGCGGCTGTGAGCTTGCATCCGGGAGATAGCAGGTTCGAATCCCACTATCGGCAGCCCTGAAAATGGTTTTCCGTGGTTTCCCATTTTCACACCAGGCAAATGCTGGGGCTGCACCTTAATTAAGGCCACGGCCGCTTCCTTCCAACTGCTAGGCCTTTCCTGTCCCATCGTCGCCATAATACCTATCTGTGTCGGTGCGACGTAAAGCCCCTAGCAAAAAAAAATTTAAAAAAAATAGCAATTCCAGCAGTAAATGTGAGGTTCTTCTGAGTATGAAGTACATTTTAAAAATACTTGAAAATGAAAGCATTTAATAAAAGAATAGGCTATACCTGATATAATTACCGTTAATTAAATACTGATCCTGAATTAGTTTGTAGAGGCTGAGGAACCTTACAGTTATATTTCTTAACTAGTAAATGTACCCGTGCTTCGCTGTGGTATTCTACATTGTATAGGGATATCGAAGTAAATTACTGTACATAACGTGAGTAACATTCTTTAAATTGCATTTCTCTTAGCGTTATCCGAGGAACAGCACGGGGAGGTCCACATAGGTTGTTTCCAATGTAAAGTGTGAGTTGCGGAGTTGTGATGATAATGACAGGCTCACCACCCTACTGCCATTCACAATCGATTTGCGAAGTTTACATTGTAATGGCAGGCCCCATTGCCTACTTCGCGGTCACAATCGATTTGGGGAGTTTTCGTTATAATGGCAGGCTTACTTTCCTACTTCTACCAGATTAAATTGGGGGAGTTTTTACTATAATGGCAGGCAACTTCCCTACTGCGAGTCAAAAATTGTGTTGTGCTGTTATCACTATAATGAAAGGCATATTTTCTTGCTGCCAACTACTTTACTGCCAGTCACACCGAGTTGGTGAATTTCCATTAAATAGCAGGGCACTATGCCTAATGCCAGTCTCATTTTAGATGGGTACATTACTTTATAATGGCGGGCACCCTTGCCTACAGCCAAACACAATCGGGTACGGGAGTTTTGAACAAAATTGCATGCTCCCTTGTCTTTTGCATTACAATTACTAATGACAGTTACAGAGGAGATGGAGAAGGACCCCATTCCTACCGCCAGTCAAAGTCGATGTAGGGAATACTGATTACAATAGCAGACACACCCTTTCTCGATCGCTACAAATGACATCAATGAATATGTAGAGAGACATACGGAAGTATATGCAGGTTTAAAATATTGCAGGCATTCATTTCCAGATTAACTGCTGCTATACGGTACGTCATATCGACATACGGATTGTACCATAAGACGCCGTATTTATTGGCCTAAATGACTAGTCCTATGACATTATCCGTATCTCATCTGTTCACGGATGAGAATGAGTTAGAAAATCTGAATAGGGTGAAATTTGGGTATGATTGTCTCAAAGTACATTACTTTTCGGATAATTATGTGACAGCTACAAACACAGCATTTGTCTTACATGTGGCTACTGGGTGGGCCAATGTTCATGCATAATTTGGTAATGCTGTCTTTCCTATAAATGATTCAATGTATGTACTATGCGTGTGTAAAGCGCAAACTTGACATACAATCGAGAAATAGAGACAAATCTAACGCATAAGGGATAAAGATACGACAAAATATCATTGAACCAAAGTTGTAGATCACTCCAAATTCAACTGAGAATGCGCCACCCATTTTGTGATAGGACTTACCGTTTAGCCACGAAATACCTCGAAACAAAGTTCTGCACCGTCATTAAAATTCTCCTTTTTTTCGATATTCATCGGGGGAAAAGAGTGAAAAATTTAAAGATATTGGAAGTTTTCCGCCGGTTACGGGCTATAACGTATAATTTTGCCAAATTTCAATTGTCTAGCTCGTCTGGCAGATTGCGCCGCAATCTTGATTTTGGGTGAAGGGGGTAAAAAATATGTTTTTCAGGAAACTAAAGCTAAAAAATATACTGATGTTCATTATTACGCCTGAAACGGATAACTGTACTGTAATTTCGCTAGAATAATCAGTGTACAGACAACGGTTCTTACGATTGTATTGATATAGATTATATCATTGTAATTATTTGTTTAGATTATGCGTAGTTGATGGTATTAATAAATAAGTAAATAAATAAATAAATGAATAAATAAATAAATAAATTGAAGAGGCCATGCGCTCAGGTTTTATTAATTTCGTATGGCTATTTCTAGCCGGGTGCAGCCCTTGTAAGGCAGACCCTCCGTGAGGGTGGGCGGCATCTGCCATGTGTAAGTAACTGCGTGCTATTGTGGTGGAGGATAGTGTTGTGTGTGGTGTGTGAGTTGCAGGGATGTTGGGGACGGCACAAGCACCCAGCCCCCGAGCCATTGGAATTAACCAATGAAGGTTAAAATCCCCAACCCGGCCGGAAATCGAACCCGGGACCCTCTGAACCGAAGGCCAGTACGCTGACCATTCAGCCAACGAGTCGGACATGCGCTCAGGTGATTGAGGCATACTGTCTCAGTCGTATAGCTTGTAAGGTGGGTGGTATTTTTTTGCACCACTATGTATGACTATGCAGACTTATTCTTCGCGTAGAATGTATTCAAGATAATTTCAAAACACTTCGCTTGGCTGAAGGTATATTGGTATAGTACAATACGCGATATCTTAAACTACCACCATGCTGAATAGTAAAACTGAAAAGAAGCTGATTGAGTAGATTTTTCTTCCCTTTACGTGTTGTTCATATATCTGTCAGCTCTAAACACTGTAATTTATTTATCACCTGCCTTCAAAACTGAGATCGTTGTGACACGAACACTGGGGACCAGACAGCTAACGATTTCCCGTAGCTGTTGAAAGCGTTGTCTCAAATTTATTCGATGTAAACGCTGGGAAACAAACTTATTTCAAATATCCGGGCAATTTTCTCACTTCTAATACCATACATTTTCAGCTACGCATTACTCTAGGGATTCAGTAACGAACCTTTATTTTTACAATATAATAATAATAATAATAATAATAATAATAATAATAATAATAATAATAATAATAATAATAATACCGGGAGAGTTGGTGGTTCAGTTAGAGGCGCGCGGCTGTGAACTTGCATCCGGGAGATAGTGGGTTCGAATTCCACTGTCGGCAGCCCTGAAGATGGTTTTCCGTGGTTTCCAATTTTCTCACCAGGTAAATGCTGGGGCTGTACCTTAATTAAGGCCACGATCGCTTCCTTCCAACACCGAGGCCTTTCCTATCCCATCATTGCCATAAGTCCTATCTGTGCCGGTGAAAGAAGAAAATAATAATAATAATAATAATAATCTTACGTATTTCTTCCCGCTAATTACGTTTATGGTTTTGGGAGACGCCGAAGTACCAGAATAGTGTACCACAGGAGTACGTATTAATTGGTCAGCAAATCTACCGACACGAACTGATGTAGGCCTACTTGAGCACCTTAAAATATCCCCAGACTAAGCCGAGATCAAACTTGCCAGCTTGGGTTCGTCTACCGTCTGAACTACTCAGAGAGTTCACCGGATTGTTGTCGTACTGCAAAATTAAAAGAGGAATGTGTGTGTCATTATTACTAAAATGTAAAAATCCCATGTTCGTCTCTGAAAGGCTGTATCCGTATCCAAGGATTGAAACTTGCGGTAATGCTGTAATAGTTCACCTAAATTCAGTTTGTGCGTTGAACCACACGTCAAGTGTGGGTATGAGCGCGTGAGTTGTGGGTCAGCCTATATGCTGATTGTATTTCGAAAGCCTCTACTCCGAGATCGATCGATGATTTTCGCCTCAATGACCACTTTACTCCCAGCATACCTACATTCAACCACCATCATTACATTCTCACACGCCCTGCCCTCCACAATTGTTCATGCATTCCCCACCACCAACCAGCAAGCAGGCTATCGCTCTCTATTCATTGTCATTCTTGACGTAACCCTCGCAAACGTTTTACTGTATTTCCATATCGAGTCGTTCTCTTCTCCATCACTCTGACCTACTATATCCTTCGTCTCATGCAATGCATACTGAGTTCCAACACTATTATTCCCAATATTGCCACACTTATGCCCAGACTAGGATTTTATACAAATGTACTCTTCACTTTAAGTAAAGTTAATTTGACCGTGCAAGTTGGCTGTGCGGTTAGGATCGCCAGCAGTGACTTCGCATGTGGGAGATAGTGGGTTCGAATCCCACTGTCGGCAGCCCTGAAGATGGTTTTCCGTGGTTTCCCATTTTCACACCAGGCACATGCTGGGGCTGTACCTTAATTTAGGCCACGGCCGCTTCCTTACCATTCCGAGGCCTTTCCTGTCCCATCGTCTCCATAAGACCTATCTGTGTCGGTGCAACGTAAAGCAGATAGCAAGGAAATGTTAATTTGGTACTCCGTTTCCCGAAAATTTGTTCTTAACGTAACCATTCATGTTATGATAATGATCGTAAGTAGTATAATGGGAGAGTTCTTCCGCCTCCTCCTCCTCGCGCGGCGCGGGAAATTTGAATTCTGGCGGGAAATTTGAATTTCGGCGGGAGATTTGAATCTTGGCGGGAGATTTGAATTTGTAAACAAAGCCACGTGCTTTTTGACAGCTGTCATCGACAACAACGCATCGCTAACCTCACTGCTGCCATCTTGACGGACCTAAACCTCACTAGTGCCAACTTAACCTAACTAGCATGAGGTAAACAAAGCCACGTGTTTTTTGACAGCCACGTGCTTTTTGACAGACAACAACGCATCGCTAACCTCAGTACTGCCATCTTGACGGGCCTAAACCTCAGTAGTGCCAACTTAACCTAACTAGCGCGAGATAAACAAAGCCACGTGCTTTTTTACAGCCACGTGCTTTTTGACAGATTTGTAAACAAAGCCACGTGCTTTTTGACAGCTGTCACTTAACCTAACTAGCATGAGGTAAACAAAGCCACGTGCTTTTTGACAGACAACAACGCATCGCTAACCTCAGTACTGCCATCTTGACGGGCCTAAACCTTAGTGGTACCAACTTAACCTAACTAGTGCGAGGTAAACAAAGCCACGTGTTTTTTTGATAGCTGTCATCCGCCATCTTTAAACACTGTGCTGCCCTCTTTAGCTAGATACCTGTGGTGGCGGCAAATTCGACGTGCTCTTGTTTGGAAACAAAGCCATGTGCTTTTTTGTCATCCGCCATCTTTGAGCACAGTGCTGCCCTCTTTAGCTACTTACCTTTGAAATGTGGTACGTCACAGCTGTCATCCGCAGTGCTGCCATCTTAACGGGCATAAACCTTAGTGCTACCAACTTAACCTTACTAGTGCGAGATAAACAAATCCACGTGCAGCTGTCATCCGCCATCTTTAATCACAGTGCTGCCCTCTTTGTGGTAGCGGATAATTTGAAAAATGCTTTTTGACAGCAACCATCTTTGAGCACCGTGCTGCCCGGTGGCGGTAAATTCCACGTGCTTTACAAACCTATATGCTTTTCTGACAGCTGTCATCCGCCATCTTTAATCCAGAGAGAACAGTGCTGCAATCTATGTGGTGACGGCAAATTCCACGTGCTCTTGTTTGGAAACAAAGCCATGTGCAGCTGCTATCCGCCATCTTTAATCACCGTGCTGCCCGGTGGCGGTAAATTCCACGTGCTTTACAAA
Organism: Anabrus simplex; assembly: GCF_040414725.1. Lineage (NCBI taxonomy): Eukaryota > Metazoa > Arthropoda > Insecta > Orthoptera > Tettigoniidae > Anabrus > Anabrus simplex. Next base: position 307,644,058 of record NC_090265.1, on the reverse strand, counting down.
CCTATATGCTTTTCTGACAGCTGTCACCCGCCACCAGAGAGAACAGTGCTGCCCGGTGGCGGCAAATTCCACGTGCTCTACAAAGCCACGTGCTTTTTTGACAAAAAATTCTGCTCTCGAGATACTTACCGAACTAGACGATACTATTCTTACGAATCTGCTCATCACCTTCTTTCATCTATGAGTAATAAACAAAAACTCTATCTTGCAAATAAGGAGCGGGAGGAAGGTAATACCTAACCTAAAATAAAAGAATATGCCAATTCTACATTATTTATTTACATCTTGCATGTACAAGTTTTATCTTGAATCATTTTACCCTAGTGATGTCTGCGTACTTCTCGATGCAATTCTTGAATGTACAAGTTTAAACTTGCCGTACTACTCTCTCAGCGTACCTCTCCCCTACAGTGAATTGTGATGTAAGGCAGCGTAACGTAAGTACACACCTCTAGCATAATGTTTATGTAAAGTAGTACATATCAATACTACTATGCCCCCAGGCTAGCGTGTTGGTAGAATTTGGAATGACAAACCGTTTACAATCATCGCTATTAAGGGCTACCTTACTAATTAAATGAGTGTACAACTGGTGCTTCTTGCTTCTAATGACAGACATTTGCTTATGCAAAACAGGCGGATTACTTTTAATGCAATTGTTGTAGTTTTCAAAACTTAGCTGATTCTGAACGACATTCTTTTTAACCCCCTTCAATCTCTTTATTTGTAATTCATTTAAGAGTTTTATGCAATATGACTTGGATTTAGTACCTACAAATGAATCGATAATATTCCCAGCACATTCATCTTTCATTTTACCTAGAACCTTTTTGTTCACTAGCGGTAGATGATATTGATTATCTGCAGGATAGTTACTTGTATCAAACCTACCGAAGTCCGGCTTTATATCATTGTAATAGTCATCAGTTTTGATTTGATAAATAAACGAATCGGTATCTGTGTAGAGCAATTGCGCATTATGCGCATACTTCTTCATAATATAATCGTAATGGAATTCATACATGAGTGTTTTAGCCAATTCAAGTACTGCAAAGCCGACGTAGGTAGGTTTGTCATACTTAACCTTAACACGATTCATCTGTATAATAACTAAATTCTCATGTATGATGGTGCAGCTGTGGAAATTTGGTTTACTTATTAAATAGTTAGCACCATACCTTTTCTTAATATTACCCCAGTTTGTAATCAATTTTACATCAACGCGTTTGTCAACATTTTCCATAGTCTTACCAAACACACTGTTATTCATGAGCTTGTAGAAATCTTTTTCAAACTCGTTAACCGCATTCGTTCTTAAATTATTGTTCAGATCGATATATGGCTTTAGCCACGGTGACTGATTAAATTCTAGTACGCGATGACTTTTGGATAACTTCAAACCATGCTGCAAACACTGTTTTAAATTTCGGTAATGAATGATATACTTAGATTTATCGCACAAATTAGCAATTAGCATTTTCGTCGTTGATGCGATGTACGGGGGCTTCATATTTTCAGGGCAGAACGGTAGGTCATTATGAGAAGTGTGTAACTCTTTAGGATACTGTAAGTCAACTTCGAGGAAATAACCTTTATCAGCTTCATCACCTAGGGCGTGTGGCTGTAAAGCATCAATTTCGCACTGCGTCAGCCAGCGGAAACCACTCACCGGTAGATGCTGACTCATCGCCCACCCATACTGATTATTAGCATCGACGTAAACGATATACCGAGATTCCTGACTAGAATCGAAACTCGGCATGTACTTATTATTCGCCTTCGAATACCGCCCGCTGCACTGACTTAGACCACCTCGAATAGATGATTTTATAAAGTGCACCATATCAATATCAGTTAGTAGTTCCAAATTCACATGCGTGTGTTTTAACATCGCATCCCAACTTAACCCAGGTGCAGTAAAATACTGACATAGGTCGAGGCTGTAGGTGTTCATGCAAACACAGCGAAAATTTTTAAAAACATCAGCTAACAAAAGTACATCTGTCTTTAAATATAAATCGGAGTATTCACCCAGCGTTTGAATGTGGAACTGCTCCCAGATAAGTTGTGCATGCAAATAGTCATCATCACTATTATCTGCTGAATTCAGCGAGCTGTAAAAGGATTGTTTCGATGGTAAGGCACGTTCTTCGAGGCGGTCTAAGCAGTCGAGATATTCATAACAAAAAACACCCTTACGCCGAAGTAAATTAAACTGCGCTTCTTCGGGAAAAACGCGTCGAATTTCCGTAAATTGTTCAGGCTGTAAATGACTAGAAAGTTTATCGAGGCTACTCGCCATAAAGCGAAACGAGTCAAGGAATCTCAGTTTTATAGAATGCTCAGCATCTACTTTTACAGACTTTGCAAACGCAATGTACCGCTATTTATTCTGAGGGATTATATCTACTTTTTCATCTGAAGCTCCAAATTGTGAAATGATGAAATGAGAGTCGTAACCAGATAAGTTATGAAAAATTACAGGGATAAATTTAGGAACTCTATACTTAAGATTACAGCTATAATGAGCGGCACATCTGTAGAAACCAGTTAAATGATCGTGATCAAAAACTTTAGGGTCATTTTCGGAAAATTCCCCATCACAAATGCTACACTTTGTAGCACGTTCATGATCATTTAACTGAATTTCGGTGAGTGGCTTCATAGGAATATTACTATTTAGAATACGACCAAGACGAACTGCATCACTTTCAAGTCTTTCTAAAAATACTTTAGCAGCATCATGTCCTCGATACATCTCTAACTTGTTAAGCGTACTATCGTAACTACACTTGATGTAATACGCGAAGCTATACGGGACATGCATGTGCGTAGTATTAGTCAAAGAGTTGTCAGGATTAGGTGAGCATGTGTTGCATGGCGTGAGGATGGCTTCAAAGTCTGCATAAATCACGAACGGTACCCACATCTGCTTATGAAAATTTGTAAACTTTAAAACATTATTGCCTGTAGTAGGTATCTCTGTACGTACATGATTGCAGTCATTCTTGGAGTGCTTCGTTAACTGATCTTCAGTTTTAAAATACTGCAAGCATCCATCACATAGCCACTTTTTACCATTACGTTTTGACAACTGACTGCCAACAAGTCTACTCAGATTTTTAATCCAGCAAAAGTGGCTATTTTCACTGTTTTCAATATAGAGTAAATTAACATGAGTACTCTTCTTATGACATGTATAATACAGAGGACCTACTACAGACTTTTTCTCTACACCATACACATTAATACTAATGTTATTTAGTTCCTCAAAGCGCTTAATATCCTTTATCTGCACAGGAAATTCTATACTATCGAAATTTAGCTGCGTTGAATAGTGTGGATACGATGATGTTCTATTCGCTACATTCGATTTAGCAGGATTTAAAGCTGACATCACCGCCCATGCAAAACATGCTTCGTCATTGTTTTGGATGTTTACAACAGCTTTTCTTTGCTGAATCCATGTCGGCAGCTCGATTTGCGAAGATCCACGCATAGGATTGTACTTATTGATGTTAACTTCTAGATACATTATCTCAACTAAAGCCCACCCTGATTCCTTTTCCTGAAATTCCTCGCTCTTAGTTGAAATAATGTTAGAGACATCCCTAAGTACATCACCAAAATTAGTCGACTGACTTATGACAAAATTCTTCGTATTAAATGATTTAATGTCCGTTATTTCGGATTCATCCGTGCTTTTAATGTACAAGGCGAAAAGTTCAAAATTAACTTTAAATAAATTATGATTGGACAAAGATTTAGCAAGAAGCTGTTGTACATCCGGTTGAACGCAATTTAAAAGTTTGAAGTGCTCTGGAACTTTTGACTGGTGCGAATTCTGTAACTAGCAATCCTACTTTTAAATGCTGTATTAATTTCCTCGATGTTTGCGTTACTACCACTTCTACACGCATTATTTTTATGTGCATTACTCCGTAAGTGTCCCTGAAAATGCGAAGATGGTACATCAGTGTTACAGTGCTCGCAGTGAATAGTTTGAAGTTCATGATTTTTTCTAGGTTTTTTTACTACTAGTACTTTCTACAGCTACATCAGTAGCTGCACGCTTTTTCCCTACTACTACCTGAGGGCAAGTAGATATTTGATGTACCTCTGCTAAGTGAGCCTCGTATCGCACTACGTTAGCGAAATACATACTACAAACTTTACATAAAGCAGACGTTATGCTAGGGTGTTTTGATTTCATATGGCGCATGAAGTTATCACGCCTTGTAAACGTTACATTACATTCCTCGCAGCAGGGGAACATCTGAAAAGAGAACGACCGATAGAGATTAGGTGAAAGTTACGGAAGAAACCAAGTTTCAACGTATAGAGTTTGGACATGGCTGTGAGTTAGGCCTATAGCATGAGGATTGAAGAGAACGACTATTTATCAATAGACTAAAGTTACGATGTTTTAGAAGAAACCAATTTTTAGCCTGTTGAGGACAGATATAGCTATGTGCACGTGTTTGAAATTATACCTCGTCTATAATATGCAGGTTGAAGAGAACAACTATTTATCAATAGCTTAAAGTTACGATGTTTTAGAAGAAACCAAGTTTCAGCCTGTTGAGGACAGACATAGCTGTGAGTTTGAAATTATACCTCGTCTATAGTATGCGGGTTGAAGAGAACAACTATTTATCAATAGCTTAAAGTTACGATGTTTTAGAAGAAACCAAGTTTCAGCCTGTTGAGGACAGACATAGCTATGTGTGCGTGTTTGAAATTATACCTCGTCTATAGTATGAGGATTGAAGAGAACAACTATTTATCAATAGACTAAAGTTACGATGTTTTAGAAGAAACCAAGTTTCAGCCTGTTGAGGACAGACATAGCTATGTGCACGTGTTTGAAATTATACCTCGTCTATAGTATGCGGGTTGAAGAGAACAACTATTTATCAATAGCTTAAAGTTACGATGTTTTAGAAGAAACCAAGTTTCAGCCTGTTGAGGGCAGACATAGCTATGTGCGCGTGTTTGAAATTATACCTCGTCTATAGCGTGAGGATTAAAGAGAACAACTATTTATCAATAGACTAAAGTTACGATGTTTTAGAAGAAACCAATTTTCAGCCTGTTGAGGGCAGACATAGCTATGTACGCGTGTTTGAAATTATACCTCGTCTATAGTATGCGGGTTGAAGAGAACAACTATTTATCAATAGCTTAAAGTTACGATGTTTTAGAAGAAACCAAGTTTCAGCCTGTTGAGGACAGACATAGCTATGTGCACGTGTTTGAAATTAACCACGTCTATAGTATGAGGATTGAAGAGAACAACTATTTATGATTAGCTTAAAGTTACGATGTTCGGAAGAAACCAAGTTTCAACGAAGACTAAAGTTACGATGTTTTAGAAGAAACCAAGTTTCAACGAATAGAGGTCAGACATACCTTAAAATCTTCGCGCTGCAAACTGTTACTTGGATGAATAAAATGCGTGCGTTCAAGCCTGAAGCTCGAATGCTAATATTCTGGTCGTACCTAAAAAGAAGAAACATATATGAATGTAGTGTAGGGTACATCATCTAACCTAGTTATCTTTACAACTCAAAGTTCGAAAATATACCTTTAAAAAATGCACGTGCTGCAGACTGTTACTCGGATGAATAAAATGCGTACTTTCGAACGGTACCTAAAAAGAACAAACATATATGAATGTAGATGTCTAGTGTAGAAGTTGCTTTGCAAAAAAAAAAAGTAACTAACAGTTCTACCTTACCTTAAGATAAAGGCTGAAGAATAATATTCACAGCAGACGGGAGATGTGTGTACGTAATAAACGCATACAGAGAACTGTGAGCACTTCGCGCAGACTGCAGCGAGTAAATATGCTGCTTGTTACCAAGCGGATGTGAAAAATCGCTGACAACTGCAGTACAGTCGGAACGAAGTGTTTATGCAACAAGAGCTCCCCTGTAGTCCCGCAGGCTGATGTATTTAAGCCGGAATCGAACCTCCTGTTGATGCCGAGGTGTCAGAATTTAAGAGTTCGAGCCTTGGAAAGTTAGCGCGCGATCCTCGTCTTCTCGAGGGTACTAAGCTACATACGCGGTATTCCTTACCTGTAGGCACTTAAAGGTATTGAGCTAAAACTACATTTAGCTAGATCATGTAATGACGATCGCGCAGGCCCCTCGCCTAGCATTTGCTATTTTTTTACAGCTTCCAGTTCGAACCCGCTATCTTCCGAAGTAGCGAGAATGATTGAAGAGTGTTGAGGGTGATTCATTTGTCGGATGGAGGCGTTAAGCTATGTGCAGGCTTCTTCGGTAGGAGTAGGCTATGTCGGGACATCTAGTTATCGATTTAAAAATCCTAGTCAGGAAGGGTACGCGATTCAAATCCTGGCAACTTATGCCGTCAGGAAGGGCATCCGGCTAGATCATGTAATGACGATCGCGCAGGTCCCCCGCCTAGCATTTGCTATTTTTACAGCTTCCAGTTCGAACCCACTATCTTCCGAAGTAGCGAGAATGATTGAAGAGTGTTTGAGGGTGATTCATTTGTTGGATGGAGGCGTTAAGCTGTGTGCAGGCTTCTTCGGTAGGAGTAGGCTATGTCGGGACATCTAGTTATCGATTTAAAATCCTAGTCAGGAAGGGCAACCGGTCGTATAAAACTATGGTGTATGATCTAAGAGGCGGAGTGTGCAAAAAAAAAGCCAGCATTAAGTAAGGGCTGTTGATAGGGGGTGTTAAACCTTGTGCAGACTCCTTCGAAAATGATTTTTGAGTACAAGAGTGTTGAGGGTGATTCATTTATCGGATGGAGGTAATAAGCCTTGTGCTGGCTTCTTCAGTAGGAGTAGGCTATGTCGGGATATCTAGTTATCGATTTAAAATCGTAGTCAGGAAGGGCAACCGGTCGTAAAACTATGGTGTATGATCTAAGAGGCGGGGTGTGCAAAAAAGCCGGCAATAAGTAAGGGCTGTTGATAGGGGGTGTTAAACCTTGTGCTGACTCCTTCGAAAATGATTCTGAGTACAAGACGTTGATGGTGATTCATTTGTCGGATGGAGGCAATAAGCCATGTGCAGGCTTCTTCGGTAGGAGTAGGCTAGAATCGAACTCGGACCTCCGGGGTAGCAGCTAATCACACTAACTACTACACCACAGAGGAGGACTATTTCAGTTTTACAGAACAGAATATTTTACAACCTTAATTAGTACTGTGTTTTAACCTCTCCGTACAGAGCTTACATAGCTGAATGCTACTCAGCTAAGAAGACGTTCGTGAGTTACAAGTCGCTTATCAGCACACCGTGTCTTCGTTCAAGGTTAGTCGAGCCGGAAGATACGTGCACAATTTCAGCTAACACATGCATTCCACAACTCGCTCAGAATGACTACGTCGATACAACTTCAAAGACTGTAGAACAAACCTATAGCCTACAGTATGCATGCCTCTCACCCGGTAGTCTCGGGTTCGATTCTCTTGGGAATAAAAATGTGTTTAAATCGCAAGAATTTGTTGAGTTGTCCTTCCTGACGCAAAACTAGCAGTATCTAACCTCTTACATCATACACTATAGTTTTCAACCGGTTGCCCTTCCTGACAACTCGGATTAAGAATCTGTTTTGTTTTAAGACTAGTTGTCCTTCCTGACGCAAAACTGGTAGTATCTAAGCTCTTACATCATACGCTATTGTTTTCGACCGGTTGCCCTTCCTGACGTCAAAGAACTCGGATTAAGAATCTGTCGAGAATCGGGGGGGGGATTTACAGCTAGATGCTCTTCTTAGATTTTAAATCGCCGTATCACGAACTATTGTTTTACTACCGGATGCCCTTCCTGACTAAGATTTTAAATCGCAAGAATTTGTTTTAAGACTCAAGTCTTGTTATGTTTCTTTCGTAATCTGCAAGTCTAAACATGCATATCGCTGCACACTCTTGCCTTCGCGATGCGTGTTCGATAAATGTTTTCAACCGGTTGCCCTTCCTGACGTCAAAGAACTCGGATTAAGAATCTGTCGAGAATCGGGGGGTTTTACAGCTAGATGCTCTTCTTAGATTTTAAATCGCAGTATCACGAACTATTGTTTTACTGCCGGATGCCCTTCCTGACTAAGATTTTAAATCGCAAGAATTTGTTGAGTTGCCCTTCCTGACGCAAAACTGGCAGTATCTAGCCTCTTACATCATACACTATTGTTTTCAACCGGTTGCCCTTCCTGACGTCAAAGAACTAGGATTAAGAATCTGTCGAGAATCGGGGATTTACAGCTTAAGGATGACGGATGACAGCTGTCAGAAAAAGCATATAGGTTTGTAAAGCACGTGGAATTTACCGCCACCGGGCAGCACGGTGATTAAAGATGGCGGATGGCAGCTGTCAAAAAAGGACATGGCTTTGTTTCCAAACAAGAGCACGTGGAATTTGCCGTCACCGGGCAGCACTGTTCTCTCTGGTGGTGGATGATAGCTGTCAAAGGTAAGTAGCTAAAGAGGGCAGCACGGTGATTAAAGATGGCGGCTCTGGATTAAAGATGGCGGATGACAGCTGTCAGAAAAGCATATAGGTTTGTAAAGCACGTGGAATTTACCACCACCGGGCAGCACGGTGCTCAAAGATGGTTGCTGTCAAAAAGAATTTTTCAAATTATCCGCTACCACAAAGAGGACAGCACTGTGATTAAAGATGGCGGATGACAGCTGCACGTGGATTTGTTTATCTCGCGCTAGTAAGGTCAAGTTGGTAGCACTAAGGTTTAGGCCCGTTAAGATGGCAGCACTGCGGATGACAGCTGTGACTTACCACATTTCAAAGGTAAGTAGCTAAAGAGGGCAGCACTGTGCTCAAAGATGGCGGATGACAAAAAGCACATGGCTTTGTTTCCAAACAAGAGCACATGGAATTTGCCGCCACCACAGGTATCTAGCTAAAGGGGGCAGCACAGTGCTCTGTGGTTTAAAGATGGCGGATGACAGCTGTCAAAAAACGTGGCTTTGTTTACCTCGCGCTAGTTAGGTTAAGTTGGTACCACTAAGGTTTAGGCCCGTTAAGATGGCAGCACTGCGGATGACAGCTGTGACGTACCACATTTCAAAGGTAAGTAGCTAAAGAGGGCAGCACTGGGCTCAAAGATGGCGGATGACAAAAAAGCACATGGCTTTGTTTCCAAACAAGAGCACGTGGAATTTGCCGCCACCACATGTATCTAGCTAAAGAGGGCAGCACAGTGCTCTGTGGTTTAAAGATGGCGGATGACAGCTGCACGTGGCTGTCAAAAAACACGTGGCTTTGTTTACCTCGCGCTAGTTAGGTTAAGTTGGTACCACTAAGGTTTAGGCCCGTCAAGATGGCAGTACTGAGGTTAGCGATGCGTTGTTGTCTGACAAAAAGCACGTAGCTTTGTTTACAAATCTGTCAAAAAGCACGTGGCTGTCAAAAAGCACGTGGCTGTCAAAAAACACGTGGCTTTGTTTATCTCGCGCTAGTTAGGTTAAGTTGGTACTACTGAGGTTTAGGCCCGTCAAGATGGCAGTACTGAGGTTAGCGATGCGTTGTTGTCTGTCAAAAAGCACGTGGCTGTCAAAAAACACGTGGCTTTGTTTACCTCATGCTAGTTAGGTTAAGTTGGCACTAGTGAGGTTTAGGCCCGTCAAGATGGCAGCAGTGAGGTTAGCGATGCGTTGTTGTCGATGACAGTTGTCAAAAAGCACGTGGCTTTGTTTACAAATTCAAATCTCCCGCCAAAATTCAAATCTCCCGCCAAAATTCAAATCTCCCGCCAAAATTCAAATTTCTCGCCGGAATTCAAATTTCCCGCGCCGCGCGAGGAGGAGGAGGCGGCAGAACTCTCCCATTATACTACTATCGTATTTATAAAGAAGTATCTACACGGCTATCGGTTTCAGAAGAAATGGCGTATTACTCTTAGTGTCCAAGGACATGTTCGGCTCGCCAGGTGCAGGTCTTTCGATGTGACTCCCGTAGGCAACCTGCGCGTCGAGATGAGGATAAAATGATGATGAAGACGACACATACTTCCAGCCCCATTGCAGGCGAAATTAAACAATGATGGTTAAAATTCCCGAACCTGCCGGGAAACGAACCCTGTATCCTTGTGACCAAAGGCCAGCACGCTAACCGTTTAGCCATGGAGCCGAACGGCTTCAGATAATGTGCATAATTATAGAACACAGTGTACACGGATACCTTTCTGTGCAAATGCAAAAACAAAAATAACAGAAGGGCGATCAAGGAATAAGGAAATAATAACTCCCGTAAATTTGTGCAAATCCTGCATGCACTTCTAGACATATAGTACGTCGTCATCAGTTTCTGAAGGGAATCATTGATCTCTGTCCTCTGCTCCTCGTTTTATTTCACAGTAAGAACCATTCATATTTACTACCACAAAAAAGTGAATGACATAAATGCAGCTATTGAAAATATGAACCGAAACTTAATGATGATCAGCTGTTTTGCAGCTGAGAATCCTCTCTCCATCAATCCAAATAAAACACAAGCTATCGTACTAGGACAGAGAATACTGCTTGCCGATTTACACTGACTACGTCTTCCAGTCATTCAAATGAATGGCGTTGCTATCCTATTCTGTAAATCGGTAAAACGCCTTTGAGTCACTGTAAATGAGACATTAAACTGGGATGAGCAATTCATTAATGTATGCAGGAAAGTTCATTCATGACTTCATTCCCTTAAGATTCACCATTCCGCATTACCTCTCAGCTTAAAAATAACATTGATACATCCAGTGTTAAACTATTGTGATGCTGAGTTGCTAGAAATGATGCTACCAGTGAACCAAATGAGAAACTGCAGAGAGCTTTAAACTCCTGCTTTACTTTTATTTTTTCACTGAACTCTGCCTCTCACGTATCTCTCTTTAGACACAACTTTCTTGGTAAAAATCAGAGCAGCAGAGAAATCAGCATGTATCAACCCTAATTTATCGATTCTTCGCTGAAAAAATATCTGAATATCTCTCAAGTAATTTCCGTTATCTATCTATCTTTCTTTCATAACCGTGACACGCGATCTGAGTCAATAGTTGCAATACCACCGTATCATACATCTGCCTTCACTAATTCTTTCCTTGCTAGAATATGGAATACCTTACCCCCTGAAATAAAAAAATGTTCCTCACAAATTACCTTCAAAGGACAGTCTAAAGATTTCCTCTTTAATACGTAGCCTATATTACATACTTCAGTGTGAATGTGTGAGTGGATGTTTTGAGTAAGTAGTTCCGAAATGTTGTTATAAATTACTGTTATGTTATACGAATTTCACGTAGAGCAGTTAATATTGAATTAATTATATTCATTTTAGACTTAGGATGTAGATCTTTTTTTTTAAGTTTTAGTCTATATTAAGTTATATTATTATATTAAGTTTGAACGTATACTGTATAACGTATCCAGTATTTAGCCGCATAATTTGGTTAAGTGTAAGGGAGGGCGAAGAGCTCTAACTTAGCCACAAATAAATAAATAAGTAAATAAATAAATAAATAAATAAATAAATAAATAGATAAATAAATAAATAAATAATGAAGATTTTGTGCCAGTCGTAAAGAAAGTCTTCCCTCGCTCTTCTTCGGCCTCTCTTCTCCGTGATTTTTCTCTTAAAGCAGATTGGTTGAAAGGTAGTCTGTCACAATATGTGATCAGTGAATTTAGCTCTTCTTATATGTGTCGTTAGCATCAGTTCTCTCTTCTCTTGAATTTCATGAGTATGCTTTTGGGTGTTCTGTTTTCAATCCATTCAATCTTTAGCGTTCGTCTCCAGACTCGCATCTCAAACTCTTCAAGTCGTTTTCAATCCTGATCTCTGATCGTCCAAGCTTCACATCCTTACATAGTCCATACGAAAAATATTACAAATGTCATCTTAATTCCAAACTCTAAAGTTGAAAAATATGTGTCTTATTACTGAACTCCTGTTTAGCAAGCGCTTTTCGCCTTCTGATTTATTTGATGCTCCTGTTGTCATTTGTGATTATACGTCCAAGATAAGGAAAACGGTGACTAGTTCCTCTACCTTGTCAGTAAGCTTGATGTTGGTGTGAATTCATTCAGAATGGTTACTCACAACTAATGATCGTTGTGTACCTTCATAAGTTTCTTTAAAAATTCTATACCTCACAAGAAAAGTTTTAAGATATTGTCAAAATTGCTCAACATTGCTGAAGGTTTAAAGAGATTGGAAATGACCTGGCGTGGTTTGATAGCATTTTGTTTTAACATGGAGGAAAGGTAAACAGCATTTGTTGTTCTTGAACTAGCAGTGGGATTCTTAAAAATAAGAGAAACGCTCAATAAACCATACTTTAAATAGGAAAATATGAATGTAATTATCTTCAACGTAATTTTTATAATGTATTTGTACTGCCATAAAATTATTTGCAGAGGTTACGTTATATTACATTTGCTCGCAGTAACTGAATAAGAATTATAGAAATACAACATAAAATTCATACCTTATTATATGAAAACCTACTAGAAATATAATAATAATAATAATAATAATTAATAATAATAATAATAATAATAATAATAATAATAATAATAATAATAATCGTCATAATTCGAATATTACTGAGAGTTATTACTTTGAAACATTATAAATGCCCACGTGTTTAATATATTTCTCTTGCAGTCTCCTCATACGCTGACGTTTTATTCATTTTATTGTTGTGCTGATGGAATGTAGAGAGGGATGTCCCTCATACTAGGCAATTAATACGCACACAAGATACCTCGGCCATGAAGACTAAGCCATTTTTGTTGTTATGGTTCCTGGTAATCCCAGCGCGCACCGTTAATACTCGAATTCCATTGGTCGATTCTGTCAAAGATTTGGTAATTCCTTGATGGATCAGAACATGTTCTAATTCACTTTCAAGTCTTCTGAACCATTTGCAAGACCTTCCGTGTATTGCAAGTGATTTGACCAATAAACTCGTGAAGTATTGAACATTCTTGTGATGCCTTAAATTTGACAAACTTTTAATCTTGTACAACAGGCGTAACAGCTTGTTTCAGCGTGAATCTAAAAATACGAATGACAATACACCGAGCATCTTGGGCAACTCCTTCTTGGAGTTTTCTACAAATGCTAGGTCATCTAGTTATCTGATTAATTGGATATGTTTCCGTTTGTATTTGCCATAAACTTCGTTAGAGCTTCTTTCAATTAACACATTAAAAAGGCACGGAAAGAGAGATCAGCCCTGCATTACACCTTTTCTCATTTTTCCTGTGTGGATACTTTCTCCAATATCAAACATCGTTGAGCCAATTTGAATTGTGTCTACATTTAACACAACGTACTACGATTTCAAACTAAGGTGAAAGAGAAACTAAAAACTTAATGATATTCTAAGTTAATACATAGTTATATTTATCATTTTAATTGTTTTTTATATTTATTATATATATAATTTGGCCAACTGAGCAACATGATATGAACTCAGTATCAACATTATTCACAGTTAATTCATCTCAGAGTATTATAATACTAATAATTATGTTGAAACGGAAATAGTTCGGTTTTGTGAACTACTTTAATGTCTTAGTACAGTGCTTATTATACAGCTACAGTTATTTACACTTTGATTCTTTGTAGCGAAGTAAATCAACTACATGCCAAAGTGTGAAGTGATCTCGATATACACTTATTTTTTCACACAGAATTATGTAACTTGGTTCCTCGTTAGGAAAGATCAAAAAGAATTGCTTAAAGGAAATGTTAAATAGATAAAGCTGAATGACTCTCAGTCATTCAAATTTACCAGGTAGCATACAATACCCTGCTCTATGCTGTTCATAATACAACTGACAACAATGAAGGATATAAGCACTGTGTAATCATTCGATAAGATGTGTATTGTTTTCTTTACAGTTAATAATTTATAAAGTAACAAGTTTATACAAACAATTGAAATTTGTTTACATTAACAATAAAATATGCTTAATTTTTATATTCTTAAAAATTATTATAAGGCAGTGACGATTTCTATTCCTTACACATATTAGTGTACCGTATAGGAATCAAGCTGGGAGCAAAGAGAACTATTCCAAAAGTGACTGTCTTAACAGTGAGACGCTACGGTGTAACATTGTCCGGAATGAAACAATAATCACCCGGGACATCCGAACCCTAAAACTTCAGTATCCATGTTATTACGTCACCACTGTGGCACTGCACAAATTTTATTCTTAACAATTAGCTATACCGGTATATTATTGTACCATGGTCAACTATGCATGTACTGTATTTCGTTTCCTAAGCAGTGCAACAGTGAAGTTGAATGGTGATCTTGCCATGTATTGCAACTGCAAAAGTGCAATAAATCAAAATATGTATAAACCACAATTTAATTTCATCCTCGTTAACCTGGTATTGTTGCGATAGTTTTACTTTGTTTTCAAATTCTCCTCAGAAGTGATACGAAATTATGTGCCATGTAATGATGATGACGTAGGTAATAAATATTTTCAAAGATATTTGCCATGATAAGGAAATAATTGCCTGATACCTTGTCAAATTTTGGCTGCATGGTTTATAAAAGCCACTGAGGTGAGTTGTCTCAGTCACACTCACGACCTTTCTATCACCTACTGGATACCAAATTACCAGCCTCGAATACCGTACTTTCTGATCACAACGCTGTTAGTGTATTCTGCGAGTTCACTGGGGGTTACTCGACATTGCCATTCAGGATTATACTATTCTACTTCTTCTTCTTCTTGCCCTATTCCCAATTAACTATGGTCGGCAGTGTGTACGGGTTCAGTTCAGTTTTATTCGCGGATGCCTTTCCTGACACCAACCCTATGTGGAGGGATATACGCACTACTGCGTGATTTTTGTGGTGTTCCCTTTTTAGTGTGATTTATTGTATGTAAATGACGATGTGCATAAAGACGAACATAAACTACTATCCCCCAAGATAAAGGAACTAACAAGATAAGATTACAATCCACGTCCTGGCCAGGAATCGAACCTGAGACTCTCTGAACCGAAGGCCATTTCGTTCACCATTCAACCAACGAGCCGGACTTCAAGAGATATTGCAGTGATATACTTTATATGAAGTGCAAAGCTTTCAGTCCATTTCGCATATCTATTGTTGTGACTTCCCCTCTTCGAGAACAATAATTGAACGAGAAATGCAACCATGCAAGCTAAGGGCGCCAATCTTTAAGTTGATGACTTAAAGATAAAAATTTATAATCAAGCTTGGACGGACTCTTATCACAGGGGTGGGGTGATAGTGCACTAATCATTAAGCAGGAGAATTAGAAATCAAAAGGCTAATTAAGGCAGATTGATTAAAGTAAACTAGGAAAATACTATTTATTATATTGAATATAAATGACGACGGTTTAACGAGAACTGAATTTAAAATAGGAAATGAATTTAACAAAAAGTTGAATGACTCTACTTCGCGAAAACTTGCAATATTTTTAACTCGCTTGCTCACCATGTAGTCTTGTTCTGCTGGTCCTTGGAAAGCTTCCATCCTTGTAGCTGGGACATCACCGGTCGTCTTTGAGATATCTTCATCTGCAGCTAAGTACCATTCCTGCCTTGCAAATTGCATGAACCACTAATTGGATGATGGCTTTGAAACTATCACTCCCTGTTATGCTCTATCGCATATATTGGAGATGAGCCCTAAGTCATAGTTAGAAAAACCTTCTTGGGTTATGTGGAGAGGATACTCAATTAATAATCCTTCCAACTTTACTGAAAATGTGCACTGAAGTTTCATTTCTATCTAGTTTAATACTACCTATTGTCTAAGACTGGTATAAACTGGTTTAATACAGAGCTGTTCGTACTTCCTGATGAGAGTGGCTATACACCCATCATTCAGAAATTCCTAAGTACCACGTCGTGGTAACGAAGTAATGAATGTAGAAGTGATAAACTATCACACTAGTCCACTATGGTACAACAACCATAAGACAAGTTATCAGACCTAAAGCGAAATACAAGATAGAAGAATCAAGAAGAGTCCAGAAGAATAATGATGCCAAGAGCTCCAACACGCCCTTCTATAACCTTCTCTGGCTCTAATTACAGGTCGCTACACGTGGTCCAGTCAGTTGACACGTCTCTCCCCACTCCAGATATTAAAGTTGATGGGTCCCAACCATGATATCAACTGTTCTTCTATTGGCCCTTTCACTCAGTATCCATGGCAACATGACGCTCCTTTGAAAATATAGGCGGTGATCAGTTTGAATTATTCTGGTCGAAATACAGTAGCTGTCGTTACAACGTTTGAACACGTGCTCGCTTTTCCCAGAATTTGATGTCTAAATTTGTCCTTCCTTCTTCCTCGGTGATGTGGAAAGATAGAGGAAAATCTACTGCAAGTTAAATTTAAACGAATGTCGCAAGAATCTAAGTTAATATTAGGATATTCAGCCCTCGTTTACAAGTCGTAGTTACAAAGTAATGAAATGATAGTGAGCAAATGATCAAACATGAATTATAATAAAATTACATACCAAGATAAATATCATGACGTTAAATTCCTGAATTAATTACACATAATAAAATTAACATAATTACACTGTGACGTCTGGAACGTTACATTGTGCATAGACTACTAGTATCCTCTTTCTCTCTATATCCTCACGCATATATGTATGGGACTAAATTCATTGGTGTTCATATCTTCTGACATGAATTAATAAATACCAAAACGGAGGGTATTACAGGGGCAACATTTGTTACCTGATGAGTTGTATATTTTATATTGTATTCGATGAAATGTAGTATCGCGTGAACATTGTTTAGAGTTCCAGAGCTTTAATTGATTTATTTTTAACAATATTGTTGTAACAACTTAACGTTCCTTTGAAATTTTTCATGAGACATGGTGTTTACAGTGCATTAAGTCTTCTGGTATGGTCTAGAAGAAATTTCTTACTTTCATTGGTCTGTCACGGTCTCATCTTTAGATTTGACAACATGAAAATGACAGAAGTTGGTGCAGTGAAAGCAACGCCAGTCCTTATGCAGCCATTCTCACACAAGAAAGGTATGAAAGTACTACATACAGGGTCGTTTGGTGTGCGAATTTCAGTGGACCAGGCAGGTTGGCTCAGTCACGAAGGCAACACTGAACTAAAGGTAGCAGGAAACTACTTCACTCCTCATTTTAGTGCATTCCTTTAGCGACGCCTAGGCCATGACGGCTGATGGGGATCCAAACAACCTTCGGAATAGGGTTTCAACATGCATACAGTGTATGTTTACGAATTCAATTTCGATTACTGATAAACGGTGATATCACGCTTCAAGTTCTGGCCATCTTGCCCTGAAGGTAATCTATAGTTAGTGGTTAACGGGTGGTATTTACTGATTCACAGGCTCAAATACGTGGTAATGCACGGATTGAACTTGGTAGAATTATGGATTCAATATATTTTACTCCGGCTACTTCTAAAAGCCTCTGTAATCAACATCAGTGGTTCGAGGTATTCAGTGCTATAGCAACACTGTAGTGCACCACCCAACATTTCTGGAAGACGTTCTGCAGTGTGTCAAGTTGCTCATCAAAAAGAAATGTCCACTCACATTGGAGAGTACTTCTATGATTATGGTGGGCACTGTCCTGTTTAAAAGAGATGGATACAAGGATTCTAAGCTTATTACCAAAACAAAACCACTTCTTCCACTGAGATACCTCCTTTCCTAAAAACATCAAAAATCCTTGTTTTTTGCCATATTACGCACAAACATACAATGTTCCATATTATACCACCGGAAACACGATTCAAAGGAACAAGTACCTCAATAAATTTGTTATGTACTTCCAACGCCTGTGTGCTTATTTTCGGCACTTAGTTCAGTGTTTTGGTTTATTGTTCGCTGAAAAAAGGTACTCGCCACTGAAGACATCCGTGTATTTTGGGATGACTGAGGAGAGAAACGACGGGTTGAATCGACCGTTTTTAATGACAAATTGTTTTCTACCTGGCTACCTGGATAGAGGTAGTACAACGAAGGAAGCGACTGTGGCCTTGATTAAGGTAGGGACCGCAGCATTTGCCTGAAGTGAAAACAGGAAGCAATGCAAAATAATTTAATGTTATCCATTGTGGGGTGCAAACAAACCGTGTTCCGATATCCGGATTACAGTTACACGGCCAGTACTGCCCAGCGAACTCACTCGGTGTGTCTTATCGTGTAAATCACTGCATTAAAATGTTACGTGCACAGACCACTGGTAACACAGCTGTTTATGCACTAGCCTATTGCACTTAGAGTTGTTGGCATGGATCGCGACGCAGTCAGTTGGTGCTTAATAGCACGTACGTGTGAAAGACTCATGCCAATATTTTGCTTTCATGGTGTAATTCTGAAACATCTGGGTCCCTAAAAAGATAATGATGGAAATACTTCTGAATATCTTAAAGTGATTTCATCATCAGTGGATGTGATGAGAGTTTAATGAAAGCACTATGGTGGATGGTAAAATATTTTCCAGTTCCAGTAGCTAAGCAATTTGACCACATAGCTCGTGACATGCGCTCGAGCATTCTCATAGAGAATAACCAGCTAACTTTTTGCACAAAATATGTTTGGCTTCATTTCCAATCAAATCAGTCGCTGATTGTGTAGCAATAATTTTGTGCAATCATTTATTATTTTTACGATTCATCACTTACTGTTCCACCGCAGAACAGTAAATTATTCTATACATTATTATTTATGGAGTCATTATAAATTTACAAATACTGCGCAAGTTGAATGCGCATTGCTCTTTTCATTGTCCAGCATCACATATGCAAATTCATATCATTACAATGTACAACATATACATAATAGAGAGCTGCGTGGAGTTGGCACAATACCTCTCTCAGGGCAAAATCCTCGCACTGGCTTCACTTAAAGACGACAGTATTTGATGTTGCATTGAACTTTCTTCCTATTTTGGTGATTTAACGGTGCACTAACTCAGACGGGCTAGAAACAGGTAAGGGCTAGAAATGGAAAGAAAGCGACCATCGCCTTAATAATTTAGGTACAGCCCCAGCACTTGCCTGGTGTGAAAATGGGAAACAATGGAAAAGCCCTCTTCAGGGCTGCCGATAGTCGACACCGAACCCACAATCTTCGGAATGCAAGATTTCTCTTTACCACGGGCCATACCATGCACCAACTCGCTCGTTATACTTTCTTCCTATTTTTTTTTTTTTTTACTTCTGGTTGTGAAAACTAAAGAAAGTAATGGGAATGATGTAAACTAAACTCATGTCCACATCCTGAGGTGGTGCAGCTCTTTTCAGGTACACCACCATTGGAGGTGAGCTGCATGTACCATTTCAACCACATACCAGCCCTCCTGCCATTCTTTAATTCCTGGAACTATTGCGAATCGAACCCGGGCCCTCGAGGACGGCAGCTAATAGTGCTAACCGTTACGCTACGGAGGTGGACAATGTGAATTATGTAGAAGGATTTATTTTTCTTTTAGAGTACAATATCTGGTCTATGCCCGATATTGTCTTGTCAGAGATGATACTTCTGCTCAAAAGAAAGTTTTCAGAATTTGTTTTCAAATATTGACTGCAGTGCCTACTTCCAGTAGTGTCTTCATCACTGAACTCAGCGGGTACTGGTAAATTAGTTCCTGCACTGTTCTTGTACCTGATTTTTTTTTTGCAGCTATACGCATTTGTTTTTATATAAATTCATCGAATAGCACACTAAAATATCTTCAAAAATATGTTTGACAACAGACCGCACAATCAGCATAACATAAGTGCATTACTCCGATGAAGCCGACAGGCGAAATATTGCAAGACTGTGCGGCCCAAACAACTGAAATGCAAAACTGAAACTATATATTTTCATGCTGAATGATGTATTGTGAGTACATTATGAATAGCTATGCATTTGATTTGTTTTATATTTAGACCTATGCAATTTATATTATCTTATTAATTTCGTATAACACGTGAAGGGTACAAAGAAATTATGTATGTATATATACTACATACACTTAAAGCAGATAGAACAACAACCGGACAAAGGATCAATTATTTCATTTTGTATTTATTGGCTCAAGAACCAGGACAAATACAAATCGTGCCCCAGATCCTCTCTAGATACATTTTGAATCTCTCGTAATATTACTGCAGAAAGCCCAATAGTATTATACATGCATAAGTAAAAATGTAATTGATTAATAATCGGCGGATTTCTAACGTAGTAATGCGGGTACCTAATCATAAAGTGAATAACTGATTTCCGAAGCGTCCAAAATCCACCAAATAACTTACTCCAAAAATCACGTTTTGTATTATCGGATTAATAATTTAAAATACGGTACATTTATCCTTATAATATGCTGCGCTATATATACTTGTATTGGCAATATACTGTATATTAGCACCGAATTACCATAATTCCCAACCAGTAAGATTTGTACCTGGTAGCTGTGTCATAATACAAGCGTTTCGTCCCGGTGCGGAAGTGGAATCGTCAGTTAATTGCCACACCTTCCCAAGACTAGAGAGGCTAGTCCGTCGTTTAGACACTGCCTTTACAGGACAGTGAGTGCAGTGACAGTGCACTAGAGATGAATGTACTTCAACTTGTATACATATCTGTCCCTTAACTCCTCCCCGATCATTGATTACCTCAGGGGTTGCTTCCTCTTTTTACTGTTGAACATTGTTTACCCTTCTTTAAGAGTCTGTGAGAGCGCACTGTTTTCTCAGAATAATGTACGTTGTTTGGCAATCCACTTTGCTGCTTGTTACCTCAATGCATTTCGTATTTCAGTAGTGATGAATACAAAAACACACATTATATTGTATTTTTAATGTGATGATGATGATGATGATGATGATGATGATGATTGCTGTTTAAAGGGCATCAGTCCTTAAAAATGTAAAGTGTCTCCTGTTTTAACTCATAGCGAATAAAAACCAAACATAAACAGCTCGAACAAACGTAATGAACCAGAACCATGTGTAGGGGAGGACTGAGGAAGCACGGCTCTCGTGTGTTGCGTTCAGCTTTCGCCACTCACAAGGTACTCGCGCACTGAAACTGACGATTTATGAATTTTGTTACTTCACTTTTTTCTGATTGGATTAATGGGAATATCGAACTATCGGGACGCGAAATACTATATCGATATACCCCTGGTGTCTTGGCTCTAATGCATTGCAACTCGATTCGGAGGTGTGAAGCCTGCTTACAAACCCAGGTGGTCACTTCGAACAGTTGTGTTACCTCAAACTTAATAAATGATCCTGACATCGCTAAACTGCACCAAACAGAAGGTGCTACAAAAATTATAATAAAACAACTCATATCCAGAAACTACTATTCCTTCATAGTTAATAAAATACACATGCGGATCATCAGCCCCGAGTTGAATTGCTTAGCTTGAAAATAATATGTTTAAGGCACATAAATTACTGAAGAAAATGAATATTTCGAAATGTAAACCTTAAAATGAAACGGAGCACAAGAGCTTACTTTGTAGCCTATATCATGCTCAAAATGTGTAGATTAACTCATCTGATTTTCTGCCATCAACGCCTCCGGCTCACGACTGGGACTCCTGGTTGACAAGCCATGATGTTGCCGTAGACTTCAGATCTGGAACACCGGCACTCGATTCCCTGGACTGCCTTCTGCGATGTCATCTGCTTTCTGCTTGAGCTTAGAGTCGTTCTGGAGCTGGCCATGATTTACTAATTAAAATGACATTCATTTACATTTCTAACTACAAAGACATAATATTGGAATTAGACAGACCTGTAATTGTGCTGATGGAAATGGCGTCATTTGGCTGCATTTAGCAAGCCAATAACCACCGATACTTAGTGCCTCATAGTGATAGAAGGCATTTTTTACTTAAATACTAACTTATCAATTACACTGTATCTGCACTTCTTGAAGTAACACAAATTAGTTCTTCTTCTGATAAATTATAATATAATACAATAACCCTTTGAAACACACAGAAATTAAAGGTACGGTGCACAACCCTTTTAACCTCGTGACTGTTTGGACCGCCTGAAGCTACTAACGCCTAACGACTAGGTGTTCATTCCTGCATATCTTTGGGAAGAGATAACGTTCGCCTCGCCTTCTCAATCCAATCCAAATATTTCCCCCGTGGTAAGATAACCAAAAATCGTGTTAGCAGACTAGACAGGCAGACTTTAATCTCCTTCACAGAAGTTCATTAAAACCCTCGTAATCACTTAATACACGGTGTCACAATGTTCCCGTCACACTGCCGTGACTGCACCATTACTGTTATTAAACTATATTTGAAATTTTCCTCAAGACTATGCCTTTCCTATCTCTCTCAAAGCCAATTCGGCTTTCCATATCCCAAGTCTATCACCTAGTTCTTGAATTTCTGAAAAACGAACACTCTTCCTGATATTTACCTTACACGTATTCACGCACGTTTGCTGTGACCTGGGAGAGATCAATCGACATATCTCCTATCGTTAAATTAGTTCGTTAATGGTAGAGACTATAACACTTAAGAATTAACCAGTCATAGTCAAGTTCATAAGACATAAATCAGCGTGAACCGCACTAAAATCCGCGAGCTCGATCTACTTTAATAAAACTCGAACTCGCAGTTTAAGCTGATGAGCTGTTTACAACTCGAATTTAGTTTATATTCACAGTCAAGTCTCGGATGACCAAGTTACATTTTCGAAGTATTATGTTCAAATACTCAAGCGGCTAGACAAATCACGCGATCTGCAAGCGGTACCCATAGCACACTTGGAGAATATTACACATGTGAATGAAGAAATGAGATTGAGACAGCCGGCTCTCATACATTTATAGAGGAAGACAGTGGCCGTTACAGTCGGGGAACCACCAAGCTATCTGCCGGCCGCCTTTGTGATATGACACAACTCACTCCTCAACTGACAAGTACATGGATCTCACCGTAGTGATATAATAATATTTCCATAAATGAAATGCACATATACTATTGTCTGATATATGTTACAGTTACCTCCCTTGTATGAATAGCTAGAACAAGTGACTGTCTGTCAAGTGGGGGGGTTGGCACTCTTAGCTCCACGTGACAAATTCAAAGTGCTTTGCCTCCCTCTCATCGTCTGATTTCTTTCTCTTGCCGGTTGGCTTCAAATGATTTGAACTAAACGTTCGTTTCCTTCCGGGGTCTTCTCAAATAATCCCACGGTCATACCTCTGTGGGGCGACTCTTTCTAAATCACGGAGTTCGGGCTCCACTTAGCGATACCTTTGAAATGTCCAGACGGATGAAATAATGAATAAATTGGCTATGCAGATTAACAATATATTGATTATTGGACCGTGAACAGGTGATACGGTTCAGTATGTTTGTTTGTATGTATGTATGTATGTATTTATGTATGTATGTATGTATGTATGTATCGATCAAGTTGGCCTTGCGTTTAAGTTTGCGCACCTGTTGGCTTGCATTCGGGAGATAGTGGGTTCGAACCCCACTGTCGGCAGCCCTGAAAATGGTTTTCCGTGGTTTGCCTTTTTTACACCAGGTAAATGCCGGGGCTGTGCCTTAATTAAGGCCATGGCCGCTTCCTTCCCACTCCTAATCGATTCCTATACCATCGTAGCCATAAGATATGCCGGTGTTGGCAAAATATAAAGCAAATTGTAAAAATGTATGTATGTATGTACGTATGTATTAGTAGATTGTAGATATGATAAGGACCCACCATTTGTTGTTTTAAGAATCCAAATATAGTGACATCAAACTTGACAATAAATATTTTACTTTCAATGATTAACCTTATACCAGAGATTCTGCATTGCATTGTGAGATTGATGGCGTCCTTCAAGTTGTGAAGCTGTATCGTGAAAGGGTACGTTATAAAATTATGTTTAGTGTAGTAATGATGCTGGTTGTTATGTTTTCATTCAATCAAATAAAATGTAAAATACACTGGCGGAAAGAACATCCAAACACTAAGAAGGGGTTATGCTAGATTAACGAACGTTGGTAGGCGTGTTTATATATATCTGAAAGATTACGATGATTCAAATTTGCAACAAATCGCATTAGCGTAGCGCTAGTAGTGGCCCCATGACTTAACACAACAGGTTTTCTTTAAATACGGGTCCCACTCTGCGAGAGCGTTAGTTACCTGTGAAATTGGACGGAGTGACACTGGGTGGGTCGGGAATGCATTTACGACGACGAAATGTCTAGTATCAACAGCTTACTGCGATTGAACGAGGCCGTATAATAGGGCTACGTGAAGGTGGATTCTCTTTCCACGCTATTGCAGAATGACTTGGCAGGAATGTCTCCACTGTGCATGCGTGCTGGCAGCAGTGGTCACGAGAAGGTACGCTCGCAAGAAGACCAGACTATGGACGTCCCAATGGCACCACCGAGACGGAGGACAGCCATATTCGGCGTATGGCTGAGGCGCAGCGGATTGCGTCTGCAGCAGCAAGTCGAGCGGCAGTTGGCACCACATTAAAGCAACTAACTGTTGGAAATCGTTACTTAAAGGACAGCTCCGAGCCAGACGCCTTGCGGCATGCATTCCACATTCCCCAAACCACCGCCGACTGCGACTTCAGTGGTGTCAAGTGAGAACTCATTGGAGAATGGAGTGGAGGTCTCTGTGTTTTATGATGAAAGCCGATTCTACCTTGGTGTCAGTGATTGGCCGTGTGTTGGTTAGGAGGAGGCCAGCTGAGCGCCTGCATTCAACTTGTATGCGGCGTCGACACTCTGGACCTACACCGGGAGTTCTGATCTGGGGAGCAATTTTCTATAACAGCAGGAGCACTCTCGTGGTTATCCCTCGCACCAGGACTGCAGATATGTACGTTTGTCTGGTGATTCGACCTGTTGTGCTGTCATTCCTGAACAGCCTTCCCGGACGTGTTTTCCAACAGGATAATGCACGACACCATGCTACTGTTGTAACCAAAGGTACTCTACAGAGTGTCGACATGTTGCCTTAGCTTGTTCGATCCCCCAATCTGTCCCCAATCAAGCACGTATGGGACATCATTCGACAACTCCAGCGTCATCCACGACCGGCATTGACCGTCCCTGTATTGACCGACCAAGTGCAACAAGCATGGAACTCCATCCCACAAACCGACATCCGGCACCTGTAAGACACGTTTCATTGCCTGTATTCAACAGTCAGGCGATTACATAGGTTGTTAATGGACCAGCATGGTACATTTGCTGTGGCTTTTCTCGCGCAGATATTAAGCTCTAGTCTTGTACTTTTAATCAATTAAATTTGTTACGTCAGGAAATATATTGCCAAAATTTCCGTAGAATGTAGATTCCTCGTTTCATGGTGTTTGGATATTTTTTCCGCCAGTGTATAAACCAAACGTCCCAACATTAGAAGTGAAGTACGAACGTGAAAAGCGACGACAATATCACCCCCACTATAATTAATGCATTTTAATGCATCCGTATATTCTAAAACAGTTATTTACCTTGCAAGGGCCGAACGTGAGGTTTTACGTATGAATTGAGAAAATACCTGAAATACTTTTGAGCGTATAACGTACACATTTTATTACATACTAAATGGAATTTACTTAGTTATATAAATAATATTATACAGTAATGAACACATTATTATTCAGGATCCACCACTCAAACAGCTGACACAATTAATGAAATAATCGATAACGTTCATGCATCAGTAGATTGGTGAATTGACTCATCCACATGACACTATAAGTAACGGTTTTACACACTTTTCTGTGATTTACCGCTTACACAGAAGACAAATGCTTGGGGGGGGGGGGGCTGCAGCGTAATTAACGCCATGGCCGCTATTTTGCTAGTCCTAGCCCTTTGCCATCCTTGCGTCGTCGAAAACTTTCGATGTGTTGATGTGTTACTGCGACGTTAAACAACTAGCAAAGAAAGTTAACTGTTTTACCCGCTCTGACAGGGAGTTTTGATAGTTTATTTTAAAGTTGGGAAGTTGTATGGCGTTGGTAATTTCAGTATCGTAAAATTAAGCTCTCCACATTATTTTGCAGAGTGTACACATACGAAATTTGGTATAGTGTAAAACTGAATATCTTTCAGATAGATTCGTTCGTGATTTCTGACAAGTAATATTCAGAAGTTTGTTTCCCCACCGCCGTGAAAATATCTGGATACAATGAGAGAGTCCCTTCATGTAATCTGTGATGTGTGATCTTGCATGATATCTTAAGGGAGAGGACAGATCCTCACAGTTCACAATCTCTTCACGTCACCAGCTAGTTTCTAAGGGAGTTGAGATCGCTCTAATGGTCCCAGGTTCCATTTCGTGCATATCGCAAGCCTTCACAGCACATTCCAAAACTTTGGTTCGAACACCTGACTTCCCGTAGGCTACCGTTATTTCAGAATGTTAATATGGAGAATTCTACTTTCATTTCCCAATTTTGACATGTTCTCTGCTTCAAGGCCAGCAACCAAATACATGGCGTCAATTCTATAATGCTACCTCTTCCACTCTACTCCTTTCGCACCGACTACTTATTGAACCAGCCAGGTATGACGCACCTGCGCAGAAGGCTTGTTTCCTCGGTGCCACTTCACAGATTCCATAAACGGACTTCAACTCCACTGTGGGATTTCCTGAAGATATTATTCCCTGTTCTCCTATTTTAGCACTACCGGTATGCGAATGCCTAAAAACCTTCATTCGCTAGATTCCTGTCTTGACCAATTTTCTCCACATCGTTGCCGAAAACCTTTATATGTGTTCGACTCCATGGCTAAATGGTTATCGTGCTGGCCTTTGGTCGGCGGGGTCCCGGGTTCGATTCCCGACAGGGTCGGGAATTTTAACCAACATTGGTTAATTTCTCTGGCACGGGGGCTGGGTGTGTGTGTGTGTGTGTGTGTGTCGTCTTCATCGTCATTTCATACCCATCACGACGCGCAGGTCGCCTATGGGTATCAAATCAAAGGACCTGCACTTGGCGAGCCGACCTTGTCCTCGGACACTCCCGGCACTGAAAGCCATGTGCCATTTCATTTTTTACCTCTATATGTCATTGCGACGTTTAGTCACTAGTAAAAATAAAATATAAGAAATGGTGTGGGTTAAAAGTCATGCTTTCCAGTACCAATGGGTTAATACTGAGAATGGTAAGTTTCCATTCGATCAATCAAAATTTAAAATATAAACGAAACGTTCAGACATCAGAACTGAAGTATAAACATATAAGATAGAACAATATGTTTCATTCAATCAGGTGGATATCTTCGAGTTTCTAAAACCAAGTCAAAATACTAATCATCATCGGAAATAAAGTATACAGGGAGAAGCAGCGGTAAGTTACCGGTAGGATAGCCTGTGCTGCCACGCAGGCGGACTGGGGAAGTGCTTGCTCTGTACCCGAGTGGTAGGGATAGGGTACGCGGTCAGATAGTCCAGCGAGCATGATTAGCGGTAGGCGTACGGAGTCTATGTTTTGTTTACGAGTGCAGTTCTTGTTTAGTACTTGTTATCAGTGTTGCATTCCATCACTTCTTGTTGAACGTTATTTGTGTTAGCTGTCAGTATATTGACGTATAATACTGGACAATGGATATTTCTAGTTGCGACATTTCTGCTAAGAAAGACATCGTATGACAGAATATTTCCCAAATTTGTGAGTGGTTTCCGCGGCGCTACAATGTCTCTCGAGCAACGAGCTAGATAGAAGACTATAGAGTGGCTGTTGCTCCACCATGTTTGAATCCACTTGAACGCCGCGTCTGCCGTATTTTAAGCGATCAAACATAGTGGGTGTGGTGATGAAGCACGTACACAGGCTTCAGGAATAAAAAACGTTCAACTTAGAAAATCACTCAAGGGTGCATAATGTGTTTTAAAGGGACATTAAAAATACAGGATGTACATCCTTACATATTGCGTAAAGTAGAAAAATTAACACATTTCCAGTAATTACAAAAGAAAACAAATACATAGCCATTAAATATACTTAGCCTTATTTACAGAAAATAAAAGTATGGAACAGACCACGTTGAACAAAATAACTTGACAACAAGAAATTATGTTAGTAACAAATTATTAGTCGTGGAGTTTCACACTTTGTTCAAGAGATTTATATGTCTCTGCTTTTCATATGCGGGGAACACAGAAAGTCTACTCCATGTACTCTTAAAGTCTTGGAGAATTAAATTACTGTTACTTAAATTTTTAGAGGCCGAGCTCGATAGCTGCAGTCGCTTAAGTTTGGCCAGTATCCAGTATTCGGGAGATAGTAGGTTCAGAACCCCACTGTCGGCAGCCCTGAAAATGGTTTTCCGTGGTTTCCAATTTTCACACCAGGCAAATGCTGGGGCTGTACTTTAATTAAGGCCACGGCCGCTTCCTTCCCTGTCCCATCGTCGCCATAAGACCTATCTGTGTCGGTGCGACGTAAAGCAACTAGCAAAAAAAAAAAAAAAAAGTTGAGTCGGAGTCGGAGATACGAGTGTCTCGGAATTATTTACGCCGATGGACATCATTTTCAAAGGTTTTATCTATAGTATATTTCAACTCCATTCATTATTAACACTTAACTAATAATATAGGCCTACTGAACGCTCTCCCGCACCGCTATAGCTTAACAGATTGCAGGCAGTCTTTTCCTTCCGACGTCCCTTGCATAGTGTGGTAAATTTTTCCTGTTCTTCCTGCACAAGTTTTATAAACGCGTGTGTCCGAGAATTGTCAACTCCTTGTTCTATTGGGAAAGATCGCCATAAGACCTGCCTGTGTCGGTGCGACGTAAAACCACAAGCAAAATAAATATTGGGAAAGAAAATTGAGTTAAGTAGTTACAAGTTAATAAATAATACTAAGCAGGGCATTCCACGAGGGAGTACAACAGGAAATTCTGAATAAGCTACTGTAAGTATTGAAATAACGAACACCACCTACTATTACTCGCATTTATACTTTAGATACTAGTAATTCGTTAATACGTTAATGTGAGGTTCAAGGTGCAATTACTGTGATATCTGCATTCGCACGGTCAGTATTTATTTATTTATTTTATTTATTTATCTTTATTTATTTATTTATTTTATTTATTTATTTATTTATTTATTTATTTATTTATTTATTTATTTATTTATTTATTTATTTATTTATTTATTTATTTATTTATTTATTTATTTATTTATTTATTTATTTATTTATTTATGTTCTTCTTCTTATACTACTGTTTTTCCCACAACCTCGTGGGGTTGTAGATTCGAAATCAATCGCATGTCTGTGGTTTGGCCCATTTTGCGGTCGGATGCCCTTTCTTTCACCAATTCTATGTGAAGAGAAGTATTCACTATTGAGTGTTTCTGTGGTGAATAGTAATGTGGTGAATTATGTATATACGAAGAGTGAAAGATTGGGATATACAAGAACACACAGTCCCCAAGTCATATTAATTAGCCAATCGCGGCTAACTCGGACCTCTTTGAACCTAAGGCCTCAACAGTAACCATTCAGCTAAAGAGTCGTACAGTATAATAAAATTCAGTGTTACCGCAAACATGTAGTTTCTCTTACTGTGATGTATGTGCAATGCATTAGATTCACCTGTATCTGAATTCTGTTTAAATGTAATATAATTTGATATTAAATATGACTTCTTTCTTTCTTTTCCAGGTAAATGGGCTTAAATATTGGAACAAATTTCAACGAACTACGCAAATGATGTGAGGTAAGACTTCAAGTATACTGATCATGAACTTATAAGAATATTTTGGTTCTGTTCATTATTTCGTACAACGTTAGTAAGAGAATTCTGTGAACATTCCGTATGGAGTTGTGTTACACATTCGACCGTTAATATCTGAAACTGTACGAGAAATTATTTGTTTTGTTTGTCCAGTGCAGAGCAGGCTGCTGTTGATCCCAGTGCAATTGAGCTTCACACAAGCAAACCTCATTATCATTCATGCACCTCACAAATGACAGCATCATTCAGGAAATATCAAAGAAAATGCGCAACTACAGTATAAGGGAACGATAGTTGCTTTGATTCGCCCAGGTAATGATTATTTGTGGTGTGCGTTGCTCTAGCCATCTCCTAGTTCATGAACCATGTGCAGCGGCAGAATGGCCTAGTGTTCGTGAGAGTCTGGGAAACAGTTGCTATGGCATAGGAGTAGACATCTCGACATATTATGAGTCATGGCCCTAGTGTTATACAATTAAACCTTGATTTCTAACCTCGTCGCTCATTTATTTTTCCATGGGTGATCAGCTTTAAGTGACGATATTTTTAGTTTCTGGTGATATGCCATAAGTAGGCTGTTTAAATAGCATTTTATTGTTTCAATCCTTCTTTATACACTTCCGAACCACTCTATTGGAGACATCAACATTCCATGAAATCTCAGGGTCTTTCGAAAAATCCATATGTCAAGGAATTCCTATCTGCATATTGTGGTGTTTTTCAGTGTCCACATCTCAGTGCCGTGCGGAACACTGAATACACATAACGGGTGACAAAATTTTACCTTATCCCGGACTGAGGTTTATACAGAGTTTCTTGCGCGACCCATTTCTATTCCCGAATGGATCTCCATGTCCGGATCTAGATCTTCAGTGACCCTGGTTCCTAGGTACCTGAACTTGCGCACCTGTACAACTTGCCTGCCGTAGATGTTCAGCTGGATCTGTGTATCTCGATTTCTGTTAATGGCCATTATATTCGTCGCGTTAATTCTGAATCGAAGTGCACCACTTTCGGTTATCACTTTATATATCAGGAATTGCAGAACTCAGGACTGTCATCAAAATTGAATAAATTATAAATAAAATGTTGACAGGGTCATCTGAAAAACGTTAATAATCAGCCTACCGTTAATTTAGATGGCTAAATGGTTCTCGTGCTGAACTTTGGCACTGTGGTTCCCGGGATCGATTCCAGGTCGAGTCTGGAATTTTGACCTTAATTGGTTAATTCCTCTGTCTCGGGAAATGGTTATGTGTATCGTCTTCAGCATCAAAATCCATCATATATAGGGCCACATCCTCACAGACGAGTAGGGTGCCTATAGGTGTCAGTTCCAATGACTTGCAACAGGCTGCTCCTGAGTTCGTATACTGTTATTATCATTGTTATGTCCGGCTTCATGGCTAAATGGTTATCACGCAGGACTTTGGTCACAGGCATCCCGGGTTCAATTCCCGGCAGGCTTGGGAATTTTAACTATAATTAGTTAATTCCCCGGGCACGGGAACTGGGGGATATGTCGTCTTCATCATCATTTCATCCTCATCACGACGCCCAGGTCACCTACGGGAGTCAAATATAAAAGACCTGCACTAGGCCTCTCCAGAAGTCACACGCCATTAATTATTATTGGTATTATAATAATATTATTATTCCACACTACGGAAGATCCGGGTAGAATATAACTTAAACAGTGAAGGGGATACCACCCAGCCCTGCCTCTCTCACTGTTTTATAAGAGTTATCCTCGTATGTTAAGCGTGCAAACTTTAGTAGTTGCTGAGCTATAAAAAGTTATATTATTAAATTTAAGTCAGTAAAATGTGGAGCCCACTGCTTAAAACGATTATGCGTGTGAAGGTAGCATTATAAGCTAGTTACACAGGCTGAATATTGTTAAAAACATCTGAGGCGTGTGAGTGGGAGGGTTCCTGATATCAAAACAAAATAAAATGACCTACAGCTCGTCGGTATTGAGATACAGGTGTCGCACAAGGCCACTGGCATTATTTCCATCCGTCATCCCTTTTCTTCGCCGTCAAGGCCACATTTGGACAAGGTGGCATCATAAACTTTTTTAACATACACACATGCACCGATAAAAATCCCCATGGTACGGTTATTTCATCAGTGACCAACTGATCGGCCAATGCATGCTACCTCGACGACTGAATGAGTACGCTGCCTGTAATTCTGGAACCTCTCTCCCTGCTAATTCGCCGTACCATATAGTTCATCCAACGAACTTCGCTTTGCAGGTACGCCGGTTTTTTGATAACTCTTTCCACGCTCAGTCGTCGAGGTCCAGTGCGTTGGCATGTCCGGTCTCCTGACCTTAACACACATGACATTATCTGTTTGGACACGCGGAAAGTTTGGTGTACGCTAATTAAATCAACCTGGAACAGCGTATCAATAACGTCTCAGCCGTTTGACCGGGCTTAGGCATCTTCGATATGCATCGTCAGGCTATGTTGAGGCTGCTCATGGTGGCCACTTCGAGCACTTTCTATGAGGTACCTGAACTAACTCCCTCCCATGTAACTCAGTAACAACTCATAGAAGGGCATATAGGCTATTCACTGGGACAATGTTTCTCGATTTGATCGTATAAATCACCCTCCGAAGTTTCTTACAAATGTTTGAGTCGAATCTGTACTATTTTAAAAAGTATCTTATTCGTACGATTATTTAATGTTTTTATACCTCTCTGAAACTGTATTACTTGATTCGAGAGCTGGAAATTGTCCAAAGAAAAGCAGCACTATGTGTTTAAAAGATTTCCAACAGAAGACTAGTGTTACAGAAATGTTGCCAACTTTGGCCTGGGAAGACATGGGAGTAAGAAAACAAGCTGCTCGACTAGGCATTAGTAGACTAATAAGCTTAAACAGAGTTCTTGAAACTAGGAAGGATCATAATATGAAGGTAACATTGAAATTCAAGATGACAAATTTGGGCATACATGCGTTTATAGAAGGGGAACTTAGGGATACGAATAGTTTACCAAGGAAAATATTCAATACATTTCCATCTTCTTTGAAAATCCTTCTTCTTACGAAAATATTTGGTAGGCCCTAAATAATTGATTAGGAATCCGCCACATGAATGACAACTCTAAATGCAGATCAGTTATGAGTGATTAGAAATGTGCTTATTTCACCCATGAAGACCTGCAATTGACTTCGCTTTAGGAAGTTCATAAATCAGGAACGATGCTTCCACTTCTGGAGAAGCACGTAGTATAGAGGACCACTAGACCTACAGCGGAAACACTCGCAAAGGCGCCACTCTCATTCCGCCTAGAACGAAGGTTACGAATTATGAAAGCCTTTATCTACCTTCCTTACAAGGGTTTATTCCCACAGCGTGTAACAGGATTTGGTGTGTTTGCTGTAACAGCATACTTCATTCGGGATTACTTATCATGGTATTGTATTTACTACGGTTAAATGGTAGCATTTCTAATCCACAATGGTGAAACTTTGTTCATTTCTGCGTCCGGCTCCATGGCTAAATGGTTAGCGTGCTGGCCTTTGGTCACAGGGGTCCCGGGTTCGATTCCCGGCAGGGTCGGGAATTTTAACCTTAATTGGTTAATTTCGCTGGCACGGGGGCTGGGTGTATGTGTCGTCTTCATCATAATTTCATCCTCATCACGACGCGCAGGTCACCTACGGGTGTCAAATCAAAAGACCTGCATATGGCGAGCCGAACATGTCCTCGGACACTCCCGGCACTAAAAGCCATACGCCATTTCATTTTTTTGTTCATTTCTGCTATTGAAAGTTTCTCTTGCTTCATCCCATTAAATTTTACATAGTTTGTGAACATACATTTATAAAAGAAAGACGAATAGCCTATTGGTAATTATGAATTTATTCCCGCTCCTCCGTAATGAAACATTCCTCACATAACTCAGCGAATTCCATTTTCAAATTGAATGCGCACAGCTAGATTCATGTGGGATTAAATATCTATAACTCTCGTTTGGAACTGACAACGGGCGAGAGAAGTTGGGTTTGAAAACAGCTGTAGGTTCACGCTTTTACAAAGACATAGTTTCTTTCGAGATGATAACAGACGGAATACACTATGTGATAGCCGAGAGATGTAGACAATATTGCGATATTGCTACGCGGATTGAGTCATGTAATTGACAGCTTTGTATTCGGGACACAGTGGAAACCGTGTTAAAATTCACATGAATGTACCGAAAATATTTGAAGGAGTATGTGAACAAGATGGGAAGGGAAAAATTCCCAAAACAAGTCAGTTTGTTGGACGCCTTGCCAAGAGATAGATCGAGACCTTGACAGGCCACTTGGTGTACTACATGTTTGGAGGGCCTGCCATTACAATGAAAACTCCCTAAACCGTTCTTCACATGAGAAACGACGCATTGCGGCCTCCCCGTCCTATTTCTGGGATAACGCTAAGAGCTATATATATACAAAATCGTAACGACCGTGTGCCTGTATATTGACTATTTTGGCAAAATTTTCGTTCAGTATTCGTTTCAGGTGTAATAATGACAATATGCATATTTTTTAGCTTTGGTGTCTGTTTTTATGTTTTCTGAGTTCTTATAACTTTAAAACCACTGGATATATTTCTACCAAACTTCATATTTAGAATTTACCTGTTCTTGGGCAGATTTCAGGGCCGATATTGTTTCCAAATCCCTGTCTTGACTGTGGGTTTATACGAAACCGAAATCGCGATTTTGCATTCTCACAAAACATGCATAATCAAACTTAATAAAAATCAACCTGCCTTAATGGAAATCAATTTCAATTTTTTTCTCACGTACATCATCTTGATACGGGGATTAATAAGAGAGATATCATTAACGGATTGTTTTACAGGCTGCCATGTCTTTTCAAGGCAGTGTTGCCAGGTTTCCCGAAATTTCAGATCTCCGGATTTTTAAATAATAATAATGCTATTTGCTTTACGTCCCACTAAATAAATTTTACAGTTTTCTGAGACGCCGAGGTGCCGGAATTTAGTCCTGCATGAATTCTTTTAGGCGCCAGTAAATCTACCGACGCGAGGCTGACGTATTTGAGCACCTTCAAATAGCACCGGACTGAGCCAGAATCGAACCTGCCAAGTTGGGGTCAGAAGGCCAGAGCCTCAACCGTCAGAGCCACTCAGCCCGCCCCGATTTTTTTTTTGCAACACATCAGAATACCCGAGAAAACAAAAAATATCTCGAAATTCCCTCTAATCCAAATTTTAGGAAAATGAATAATAATGATTAATGGGGAGGGACTTGAAGGATTTCTCCCTCTGATAGGCTCTGCCCATAGCAAGCACGCTTGTTTGATGCTCATTTCTCGGCATGACTTTCAAGCCTGACCAGGCCACGTGCAGATTTAGCAACACTGGCTCGTAAAGCCCATTTGAATTCGTCCGCTAACTTCAGCATCTGATCAAATGATAATGACGCGAGATATCCAGTTTTTTCAAATTGCGTATCAGTATGACCAAAGCTCTAATACTCATATACTCTGTTCACGTTATTTCCTGTCATACTGTATAAATACATCTAAATACCATTAAACGGAGCACTACATATAAAAGGTTTATAAATATTGAAAAGTGAAATTGAAGCGTATCATGACACTTTGGTCTATTTTTCTATTGAATACTAACCTTGGAGTTGATCATAACTACCAGTGTTACTTACCTATTATGAAGGTGCTGGCTTCCATATTCGCCGCTTGGAAATAGTTACTTTTCTTCAAATTCAGATAGCGAATAAAAACTGTTTAATGACAGCCATTTTTGAGATGCATTTTGAAGTTACTTAAGGGCATATCTTCCCATTGGGTAGGCGGCTTATTGAACAATTTAATCCCATTATATACATAATTTTCTTCTGTCTTCTTCAATCTAACGTGTGGTAAATCTAAATCATTCCTCCTCCGTGCATCGTATGAGTGTACAATTCTACGAGATTTCCGATCATCGAGATTTTCTTTAATATTAATGATGCAGTGAAATATGCATAGTGATGGGATAGTCACAATAGCAAGTTCTTGTAACATAGGCCTGCATAGCTACCTACTGGCCTTTACTTTTGTACTTAAACACATCTTGTGTGCCTGTCAAGTTTCCACATTAATATGGTACCGTTACGATAAACGTGAACGGAAGAAAACACAGTATGCACACAACATCTGATTACTACTAACTGACTCTTTCAGTCTTCGTAGTACAAATAACCCTCTAGAAAGTATTTTACATAATTTTGTGTGTGATTATTCCCAATAATTTGAGAGACTATGTTCATTCTCATTTTAAGTTGGTTTAATTAAGTGAAAATAAATAACTTCTTTCTTGTTACTATTTAAAAATAGCCTGCAACCAATTGGATGATTTCTGTAACATCCCTAACCTTTTATTTTCCACATTTGTTAAGTCCTTACGACTTGTTTTGATACCGTAGTGATATCATCTGGATATAGTGCTGACCTGCAGGGTAAATCACAATATCATTTACACCGTTGTATATATACGAGGAAGGGAAAAGTCCTGTAACAGAACCTTGAACTACGATTGATTCTACTTTGAGTGTTGCAAATTTTTGTTGTTCAATTTGTACGATTTGAACTATTTACATGTGTGTAGAGATAAATGAACCTAACTGAAACTGTTCTGATAGACTGATTCTACTTTGAGTGTTGCAAATTTTTGTTGTTCAATTTGTACGATTTGAACTATTTACATGTGTGTAGAGATAAATGAACCTAACTGAAACTGTTCTGATAGACTGCATTGCCATAAATGGCTGGGAGGCGTGAATAGTTATAAGGAAGATAATAAATTGGAAGTGCATTGTCAGATACGTATTATTAGAAGTAGGCCATCGATATTCCTTCAACGTTTCAAAGTCAGTAACCATCTTATTTAAACTGTGAATGTAATCTTCTGTGTAAAAATTAATTACACACAAATATGTTACACAAAAAATAGAAAAACATTTTGTTAAAGAAATCAATTTTATTGTCACAATGTAAAACATGTAAAACCAATCTTAGATTTATTGAGAATATTACATTTGGTTTAAGTCTCCTGAGATCTGTGTGATACCTCATAGTTTGATACGCCAGTAGATTGAACTACGCCTAGTTTATAAATATCAACAGATTTACTTCAAAACAAATTGAGAGAAAAGCACACACATAACCTTCCAATATTTTGTAGCTGGAGTAGCACCACCCCGCTCCCTCAGAAGCGTGGCGACCGACCAGTGTAAAATATACCTCCGCCTGCCCGTAATGACATACGAAGAAACATAACGACAGTGAGATTTTGAAGATTGGAGGGGGATATTGAGTTGATTTTAAGTTAAATGTAGGCCGTACTATAGTGGGTTTTTAGAAGGGACTGTGTAAAATCTTCAATGACCCACTCGTGAAGGGTCCGCACTCCACAAGCGTGTGGGATTCCTACTCACTAAAAACCACACACCCTTTTCCTACGATGTCCATCTCCGCCCAGGAACCGCCCTTGCCTTACAGTACTTCAGGGGAGCATCATGTTGTTACCGTATCAGGCTTCTTCTTTCTTCGTTTCTCCTTTACTGACGTACATGAGCATCCAAATTACTTACTTTTCCTCGTAGTAACTTATACTTTCTGCGTGTGCGGCTATCTGGTGCCAACATTCGGGTTCCGTAACATTACTAGGACAATAGATTCTGGTGTCAGTTCTGCTTGCTCAACTTCTAAACCAAAAGTCACATACAAAAAACAGTGTGAAGTGCATCGTCAGCATCATTACAATAAATACATAATAGATCGCTCACATTGCCTATTCTATGCAGAAATTTTCTGAAGTATCCGTGGCCGGTCAACGCCTGCGTAACTTCACCGTGTGTCCGTTCTACATAGTTCGCTAAACATGGTATCACCCCGTTAGTCTATTTCCCACCGGGCGAGTTGGCCGTGCGGTTAGGGGCGCGCGGCTGTAAGCTTGCATTCGGGAGATAGTGGGTTCGAATCCCACTGTCGGCAGTCCTCAAGATGGTTTTACCGTGGTTTCCCATTTTCACACCAGGAAAATGCTGGGCCTCTACCCTAATTAAGGCCACGGCCGCTTCCTTCCAAGGCCTTTCCTATCCCATCGTTGCCATAAAACCTATCTGTGTCGGTGCAACGTAAAGCCACTAGCAAAGAAAGAAGTCTATTTCCCTCGTGGATCTTCCTCCCATCTTTGCTGCCATCGTTCCATTCGTTTAACGTAAGCCAGCATCTTGGCGCATTTCTTTCCTTACTTTCCTTGAGTACACAAGGCTTCCTGTCTCTCTAAGGCAAGTAAGTCAATCGGTGGCACTACTGCTACCATAAGGATCGCAGGTAATTCTTAAAGCTGATCTCCGCTGTACTGCAGTTATTCTTCGCCGGTATTTTTGATGATGATGATGATGTTGTTTAATGGGGCCTAACATCTATGTCATGTCCGACTCG
The DNA here is from genome assembly GCF_040414725.1 of Anabrus simplex. Taxonomy (NCBI): domain Eukaryota; kingdom Metazoa; phylum Arthropoda; class Insecta; order Orthoptera; family Tettigoniidae; genus Anabrus; species Anabrus simplex. Next base: position 307,605,828 of record NC_090265.1, on the reverse strand, counting down.
TTGGCTGAATAGTCAGCGTACTGGCCTTCGGTTCAGAGGGTCCCGGGTTCGATTCCCGGCCGGGTCGGGGATTTTAACCTTCATTGGTTAATTCCAGTGGCCCGGGGGCTGGGTGTTCGTGCTGTCCCCAACATCCCTGCAACTCACACACCACACATAACACTATCCTCCACCACAATAACACGCAGTGTCCTACAAATGGCAGATGCCGCCCACCCTCATCGGAGGGTCTGCCTTACAAGGGCTGCACTCGGCTAGAAATAGCCACACGAAATTATTATCTATGTCATTAGCCCCAATTAAATATATTGATTAAAACATTAATTACTCATACAAAATTGAAAGGTGATAGATCCCGGAAACAACTGGGAGAAATAACTTAGTCTAATGGCTTCCATTGGTGCAAAACCCATCTGCACTGTTCGCCCTTGGATGTCTGTACTGTTTATATCAAGTAGTGTCCCAATTATTTCATTTTGGGCTGTGTGAGTTTGTTCACATTAAGTCTTCTAACAACATGAATTTAGAAGTAGGGCACGTGTATTTCGCTATGTTTTGTGTAAATGACCAGGACTTTAGTATAGTTCTGCCCAACGACCGAAAATGTCCTCTCTCGTACGAAGCGGATGAGCGAGTTTTTAGGCCTAAAAGCGTTTGGCGAGATTATGGGGTAAAGTAGGCAAAATATTATCATCACCCGTTTAGACCTTAGCTTTCTGAACCCCATTCGGCCGGTTCGAACCTGGCTCAGTCCGGTGATGGGCCTACTTCAAATTGCTCAATTATGTCAGCCACTTGTAGACAGATTTACCGGCACATGCAAGAACTCCCGTGGGAATAAATTCCGACACCTCAGCGTCTCAGAAAACCGTATAAGTACTTAGTGGGACGTAAAGACATTATTATTATTATTATTATTATTATTATTATTATTATTATTATTATTATTATTATTATTATTATTATTATTATTATTATTATTATTGTCGATGTTTTCTAAACGTGATTGCAAGGGGAAATATGACATTCGATGGTGGTTTCAGCCTATTATGGAGTTTTTAGTTAGCTTTCCGTTAAATGTATGATCTGCTTTAAGATTGTTGTAAAAAGATTTACGTTCAAGGAAAGGGAGAGTGGTAAATTATATGATTAAAGAGAACTGAAAAATACTTAAAGTATATTTTACAACTTGCTTTACATCACACCGACACCGATAGGCCTTATGGCGGCGATGGTATAAGAAAGGACTAGGAGTGGGAAGGAAGCGCCCGCGGGCTTAATTAAGGTACAGCCTCAGCATTTGTCTGGAGTGAAAATAATGAAAGCACGGAAAACCATCTTCTGGGCTGTCGACAGTGGGGTTTGAACGCACTATTTCCTGAAAGCAAGCTTACAGCTGCGTGACTTTAACCACACGGTCAATAATGTATTATGCTTGTATACAACCATATATGACGTTTAAAGGAATAATAATATTGACGAAAGTAAAGAACTCAGATGTTTACACGGTGTTGCACATCTAGTCTCTAAATTATAAAATCTGGTAAGGAATGAATGGGGACTGCTTCACGTATTGTACGAAGGGAAAGCAACAAACTGTATATACAGAAAATATATTCAGTAGCTTTTAATACTATAAATACACACAAAGTGAAAAACGGAGAACAATTCCAGGTTATCATGCACTTCTTTCCTTTTTTTTTTTTTTTTTTTTTACCAGTTTGCTTTACGTCACACTGACACGCATTGGTCTTACGGTGACTATGGGACAGGAAAGGGCTAGGAGTGGGAAGGAAACAACTGTGGCCTTAATTAAAGTTTACATTTAAAAACCAAACCCCATGGCACTATAGCCCTTGAAGGGCCTTGGCCTGCCAAGCGACCGCTGCTCAGCCCGAAGGCCTGCAGATTACGAGGTGACGTGTGGTCAGCACGACGGAAGTTTACATTTACCTGAAGTAAAAATTGTAAACCACCTGCAGGGCTGCCGACTTTGGTGTTCAAACCCACTGTGTCTTGAATACAAGCTGACAGCTATGTGACCTAAAGCCTGTAGCCACTCGCTCGGTATCATGCACATGATTTTTCTGGATATTCGCTTTCAAAGCCATGGCTATTCAGTGAAAGGAAAATTTCATCCCTTATATTTCGTAAAACATTAATTTCAGTCTTCAAGGAAGGATACAAAGAATCTCATTCACGCCGACAGTGGAATCAGTCGCGAAGTCAGCCCATGTAGTCCAATTCACATGACAATAAGTGTCACGCAAAGTATTCTTTATTCGCACGGAAATGAATCACAAGGAATTATATCTGTGAAATGATACGCCATTGCCCTTTATGGACCTCTCTATGCAAAGATGAACAGGAGGTTGGCATTCTCCTTCAGAGAATTATGTATCGGGAAGCTCCAGTAGTAACGAAATGACTTAAGGCTTTTTTAGTGCCGGCATGTGTCCGAGGACTTCGGCTCGCCAGGTGCAGGTCTTTTGATTTGACCCCCGTAGGCGATCTGCACGTCGTGATGAGGATGAAATGATGATGAAGACTACACATACACCTAGTCCCGACCCTGACTGGAATTGAACCTGGGACCCTGTGATCAAAGGCCAGCACACTAACCATTTAGCCATGGAGCCAGACAGCCCCAGCAGTGACAGTGCCAAACAATCCAGCTTTTTCCAAACAGCGCGCTCGCTCAACGCACGCGACTGCAGCGCCGGTGCTATCTCTAGTGTATTATTTACTAACTCAGTGTAATATCCTGCAGTATGTAATGTATTACATGTATGACATTCGTACATTTCATCCGGTCAAACCCAGAACACACACACCTACCCACCTACACAACCCCCCACACGTGCACAAACCCACCCACGCACACACACACACACACACACACACACACACACACACACACACACACACACACACACACACAGATGTCAAAACACACATCTTAGCCTAATTCTCATCTTCTGTTGACCATCTGGTGACTCCAAAATCTTGAGATGGCCGGCTGGCAACTCCAAAATTCTCTGACTGATAAGCTGGCGACTCCAAAATTTCTGATGACAGCTGGCTCCAAAATCTTCTGATGATATCCATCGTCAGTCAACTTCACGTTCATTTTGGCAATACGTTGAGAGGGCGTTGGATGCATACAGGAGTTCTGCTACCGAAGGAGGTGGGTTATAGAAATGAAACTACCTCGCTAGCATGGCTCTTCTCCTAACAGCAGTGTAACTTCCGTCAAAGAGAAGGCGCAAAGAGTTAACATACAAAGGGCACTAGGAATGTTTTGCAATGTGAGTGAACGCTTTAGACTTTTTCAAATAATTTCCATTACACTCAATACACTTCTCCATACGTCGAAACCAGTCACTGAACCAACTCTGCCACTTTTCTTCGGTTACATTTTCACACTCTTGATCCCATGCAGCCAGAAGCTCCTTTTCGGATGCAAAACGCCGCCCTTTCAGCTTCATCTTCACTTCTGGGAAGAGTGCGAGGTCACATGGGGCAAGATCAGGACTGTTTGGAGGGAAACTAAAATACTTCCTACCCAATGCATTAACATTTGTAATTAAGCTACCCTGCATTTATATGTGTTTGTTGATACGATACTTTAAAGTGGAATGTAAAGAGCAGGGATGTGACGGTTCGGATGAGGAAATTCTACACTCGTATATTGCTTAGAATTGACTGGTGGCTGCCTGTTGAGTTGCCAAGACGATGTTACCCAGTTATACGCCCCTAGCATTTGGTATTAATTGGAAATAAAATAGACATATTGTCTGTACTATTTGAAACTTAACCTGATACTTTTTTCTTATACCGTACTGGACAAATAATAACCTATAAAGGGCGGTTCAAAATGTTTTCGTTCGACGACCGCACAGTTCTGAACAGGGATGCCAACAAGGCAAAATCACCGTGAGAATTGAGGCACTCATCTCACGGACGCACCAGGTTGAAGATCCCCGTGTGGTAAAACACCGTGCCCTGCTGCGTGAGGGAGTCCGTAACCGCCTGCTTCACATTATCGTCCGACAGGAACCGTCGACTAAAGGCCATTTTGATGGGACCGAAGGCGTGATAATCGCATGGGGATAGATCAGGACTATAGGACAGGTGCTCTAGTGTCTCCCACTTGAGTTGGAGTAAAGGATGAGGCTGGCTTCCCAGATCGACCGGCATCTTGTGTCGAAACGCGACACGCACGGAATTGGGGCACCATTTCACAACGGTGGTTTTCAACAGACATGCTGCCTCATACATAGTTTTCATTTTCCGATGGATATCCACCGGTGGTTGTCCTTCGGCAGCTAAGAACAGAATAACCTCACTTTGGTCCTGTTTGGACGCATTTGGTAATAACGTCGCCATAGTCCACGTGGCCGCATTTAACGCACTCGCCTCTGCACGATACAGCTGCCACATTAATCCTTTCGTCTACATGTCCGTGCTTATATACCCGCATCGGAGTCGCGCTATGTTGGATGACCACTACAGCAACGTCCTCAAACGGAGAGATTTTGATCACGCCTTATATATTGGATCGAGTTTAATTTTTGTACGTTAGTCTAAATGATTAACAACGTAACGACCATGTGTTTGTACATTTACGATTTCGGCGAATTTTCATTCAGTTATCCGTTATGATCATCTGCACACTTTTAGCTGTGGTATCTGTCTGTTTGTCTGTTTGTTTGTCTGAGTTCTTATAACTTGAAAACTAGTGGATATATTTCTAACACACTTCATATTTGGAATCCGCCTGTCCTTGGGTAGGTTTTAGGGCGAATAATGTTTCTAAATCCCTCAACTGACTTGGGGTTCATACGAAATCGAAACCGTGATTTTGCACTCCCACCAAATATACACAACCAGATTTAACGGAAATGTTGCTGCCTTAATAGAAACCAAATTTTAAAACATTTTCCTCATGTGCATAATTTCGATACAGGGAGTATCATTAACGGACCCTTTTTCATTCCAAGTTCGAGTGGATGTTTTTAGATTTTTTGTCCATTTTTCTGTTCGTCCGTTTGTTGCGTCCTTATAAATGGGAAACTATACAGTTTTTAACCAATATTTGTATATGTCCTTGGGTAGGTATTAAGGCCAATATTATTTCTAATTCCCGGACTGGTTTGGCGGTTTATATGAAGTCAAAATAGTGATTTTACCCTCCCACAAAATATACATGACCAAAATGAAAAACTACCAGCCTTTGGAAATCAATTTTTAAAGATGTTTTCCTCCTGTGTACATTTTCGATAGGAGGATAACAGGGGAAGATGTCATTAATGGACTGCTTTACAGGCTGTCATAACATTTCAAGTTGGGTTAAATGGTTTAACTGAAAATCCACTTTACTCTTTTCGATAGAACAGACAATAAGAGAGGTTATCGTCAACGATTGGTTTTATGAGTCTTCAGAAACAGCACCACTCCCGGTTTCAGATGAACAACAATGTGTAACCGAAAAGTAGAGCGAATTCCGCACAACTGCGGACCAGGAACTGTACCGTTCAATAACTCTGTGATCTGCCCCATTCTGTCTCCACTTTGTTCATCTTTATCGTGATTCACGTTACAGCCACGTGCTTTTTTAGCAGAATATCAGTTTAACATGCCGTATTAAACGTTTGAACACAGGCATGTAAATTCGCATAAATTAATTAAGGAATCTTGAAATCGATTACCAATACCCATGCGAAGAACTGGTACATATGCTAGTGCAATAATAAAATCTTTCTCACAATGTGTACACCACATCGCCATGAATTATGTACGCAATGCAGAATTCCGTAGTGAAGCACGGGTACATCAGCTGGTATGAAGATCAAGTTGGAATTCAAGAGCACAAATTTGGGCAAATATTAATTATTAATATGGTAAACACAGATGATTGATTGATTGATTGATTGATTGATTGATTGATTGATTGATTGATTGATTGATTGATTGATTGATTGATTGATTGATTGATTGATTGATTGATTGATTGATTTATTTATTTATTTATTTATTTATTTATTTATTTATTTATTTATTTATTTATTTATTTATTTATTTATTTATTTATTTATTTATTTATTTATTTATTTATTTATTTATTTATTTATTTATTTATTTATTTATTTATTTATTTATTTATTTATTTATTTATTTATTTATTTATTTATTTATTTATTTATTTATTTATTTATTTATTTATTTATTTATTTATTTATTTATTTATTTATTTATTTATTTATTTATTTATTTATTTATTTATTTATTTATTTATTTATTTATTTATTTATTTATTTATTTATTTATTTATCTCTAAACCATCAACTGACTGCGCCGGGAATCAGTCCCCGCACTTTGCAGATGCTAAGCGCGAGCAAAATCTTCATCTCTATGAGGTTGATTACCAGGACTCATTCTAGCACTCTTGAGCAGAGAAAGCGAGCGTCTTTCCAAATGCAATACCGATGTGGTTGCATGTTTAATGAGAAATTGTGAAACAAGCGACCGAATTTCCACGAGCAAGGGAACTTTATAATTTACCCAGATTCAGATTCGAATCATCTAAACCAGAATCATCATTATAAAAGGTGTGTACCGGGCGAGTTGGCCGTGTGCGTAGAGGCGCGCGGCTGTGAGCTTGCATCCGGGAGATAGTAGGTTCGAATCCCACTATCGGCAGCCCTGAAAATGGTTTTCCGTGGTTTCCCATTTTCACACCAGGCAAATGCTGGGGCTGTACCTTAATTAAGGCCACGGCCGCTTCCTTCCAACTCCTAGGCCTTTCCTATCCCATCGACGCCATAAGACCTATCTGTGTCGGTGCGACGTAAAGCCCATAGCAAAAAAAAAATAGTAAAAGGTGTGTTCCTGAATTTAAAACTTCTTGTGTGCGAGCGTGACCACGTATTTGGAACTCCTTGGCATGTCGTGAAGTATCGTATGTTATCGGTTGCTGCTTTACGCCTTTGAAATGAGGATGAACAGGAGAATGTTCAAGATCCCAAAGGGAAAGTACGTCACCAAGGAAGAACCCTCTTTCGATCATATTTTCAAAAACGACAAATACAATATGATACAATGGATCATAGAACAGTCCACCTGGTGGCCATGATCGTTAAAGCGCGGAAGTCTAAACGGTCTCACACCGAGGTTAGCCGGTTCGAGTCCCGTTGGTCGAATAAGTTTTACCACCAGAATGTTGAACGGCAGGGTAGGGGAGGTGGTGGTATACAATTTCTAATCACTAGACTGCGTGCCAAAAGCCTGGATTAAATTCCAAACCTCTCCGCAGGTTCATATGGAGTGAGGGCATATGATGCTGTTGATGGTGATTCGTCCGTCGGATGGGGACGTTAAGCCTTGAGCAGGTGGTTTTTAAATTTTCCTTTTATTACCTGTTTTACATCGCAACAACACAGACAGGTCTCATAGCGATGATGGGATAAGACATGGCTAGTACTGGGAAGGCTATGTGCCGGCACCGGGTTTCACCCTCTCCCTACTATCATAATTATATCACGTCATTCATTTCATCTCATTAACTCCTCTGATGAGGTTGACGTCAGGAAGGGAATCCGGTCATAAAAACCCGCCACGACAGTTTCATCTCACCTCATACCCAACCCCGTAGGGAAACGGGACAAGGGTTGGACAATGGTTCGTGGAACGCACGATAGAAGGGAAACCTGTGTATGGGTGGACGGTTATTCTGAACGCGGTTTCTCCATCAGTGGTTCGATTTCCAGGATACGCAACTCTGATAAGGGAAACACAAAACAGGATAAACTACTCATTGATGGTCAAAACCTTCTGTGCGGGTATTGTACCAAGAAAACGAGCTCAAAATAATAGATTTTTCTTCCGAGTTATATTGCAAAAGTTGGTTTATATATTTTCCTTTTGCTACCTGATTTACATCGCAACAACACAGTTTCATAGCGATGATGGGATAAGACATGGCTAGTACCGGTAAGGAAGTCACCGTGGTCTTAAGGTACAGCCACAGTATTAAACTGATATGAATGTGAGAAACATGGAAAATCTTCTTCAGGACTGCGGATAGTGAGGCTCGAACCATATAACATGGGAAGTGCATATTTTTTTATTGCAGTTGAGTTATGAATACCATGCCAGACAAACTGCTTGTCTTTTGCGCCAGACTATTTTTCCAACTTCCTTGCGAAATAGCTGAAGTGCTGCTCTGCGAGCGCGTGCCCCATTGATGCGTAGAGGTGATAGATGGCGCCAGGTTGGGGCTGTATGGCGGGTACGGAAGGATGTCCCTTCCAAGCCATTTTAAGGTGTCTTTCACTGGTTTTCCAGTGTAAGACGGCGCATTGCCGCGTAACAAAATCACTTTGTCATGTCTTCTGGCCCATTCCGGTCGTCTTTCGATCAATGCGTTATTTAAATTAATCATTATTTTGTTGGCGATAGAATTGAGTTTGAGCTGGGTCATCATCCAGTAACGCTCGTCTTCGCACTTTTGTGGTCTACAACAGCGCACTGTCTTTCACATTGAAATCGCCACGTTTAAATTGTCGGAACCATGTCTCACATGTTCTAATCGATGGAGCGTGTTCACCATTTATGTTTCTACCAGCAAACGATGACTTTCCACAAGTCTTTCCCCTTGATTGAATAAGAAAAGCAATGCGTGCTGCAAATAATCTTTTTTCAGACACAATTTAAGGCCACGGCCGCTTCCTTCTCACTCCTAGCCGTTCCCGTCCCATCGTCGCCATAAGACCTATCTGTGTCGGTGCGACGTAAACCAAATAGCAAATAAAAACTAAAAAATGTCAGGCACAAAGCTCGACATGCTCACTGAACGACACAACACAGACGCTAGTGATCGGCGGACTCAACTTGTGTGTGTTCGTAGGTTAATGTCAGACGAACAAACTGACGTACGCGTCAAATTCATACGCTGCGTACTGTTCGCTGGCGCCATCTCTTAGTGAAACCGGAAAAGATTTATGCACACACCTGAAGGCTTCAAAATGGCAAGAGGGAGTTCCATCAGAAGTGAGGACATAGGTACAGTATTTACTATCCAAGATTAAAGTACAACAGCAATGTAAATATACCTACCAGACAGATATACAGTATGCCTTAAAATAAATAACCTAACTGATGTTATCCCGGTAAGCATGACTGGATTTTGGTAAGTTTACCAGATAATTTTAACCCAAACCTCAAGCCACACCTTATGCACCTGAACTCCGTATCATAGAAGACATTTTTCTAAAGCAGCTCTTGAAATGTAATGAGTTAGTGAAAATAGTAATTTATTACGTAGACTACGAAAATCAGAGCTGGGGAAAGGTCCTTAACCCTGTCGTACACTTTTGTTGATTGTTAGATATTATTTTCTTGTTAACTCATATTGCTATTAAATTGTTTGTGTATAATTTTTATATTGCTAGGATCGTCTGTTTTCGTTTTGTAGCAGTTATAAGAGTTTCGTTCTGTTTACTCTATCGAACGCCTTTCTATAATAATTAACAAATGCCCTTTAAGCCCTGAATTCTTAATGGTTCTCTAACAACTAACCATCAGCGCATGATCCTTTGGGGAATCCATTTTACTCTTCCCCTCTTAGGTTGAAGAATGACATGGTGTTTACAGTTTATTTTTCAAGATACTGTCTTAGATTTTTATCGTTAATTTAGAAGGCTAATGTCTCTATAATTATTAACATATTTTAGGTCACCTTTCTTGTGAACGGGAATTAAATTGCTTTCATGTAGCTAATGGGAAGATTTCCACTTTCTCATATGCTTTCTAGAAAGCGGAGGAATCTGTAATTGAAACTACTTCCTGCATATTTAAGTAATTCCAGATTCAGCTTGTCATCTTCTGTTCCTTTAATTGAACATGTAAAATACATTGTCACATGAAATTTTACTAATTGTTAACGAAAATTAATGATAATGGTACTGTTAGAATGATTGTTTAGCCTATTATCTTCTAGGTATACAGGATTGTCTTGTGCTGGAAATATTTGATCCATTTACATTGGGATGCTAATATGTTTCATGAAAATATTTTTACCTTGGAAACCAATGAAACTTAAACCCATCACATTCCGAAATTGTATCCAAATAGGCTGCTTAGAATTATATTGTTTCAATTCATGTTTACAAAACTAAAATTTGTTATTGAAAATAATATTATTTTGCGGCAAATATTCGAATAATGAAAAATAAATATGTATAACTGATGTCACCATGGTTCAATATGTGTAATGTATACAGGCCTACACACAAGCTTGCTTAACTGGGACTGGCAGAAATGTTTCCAATTCCTTAAAACATTCTACTGCGTTATAAAAATGAATGTCTAATAATAACGAAATAAAAGTAGATGAAATTCCTTTCTATAATAATTCAACAAATTCCTTACTTGTCACTCTAATTTAAGGAGAAAACATTGAGTGATAAAACAAGGTCATCGTGGAGGAGGACGTTTGAATATTGGATGAGAATGAGAGATATATTGCATGTAATTGTAGCAAGCAGTCGTGGAGTGCCGTGTTGACATAGCGCTCGCGGTGAGTTTGTGGGAGGCACTGCTTGTTCAGAGGATGAACGCCAAGTGACCGAACTCTGTCCGCAGAGGTTTAGCTGAACCACACGCAATGTCGACTTAGTCCGAGGGCGATGCTTCGAATCCTATCCTCTTGATTGATGGCCAAGTAGAATTTATGCCCCTCAGCCTGACTAATGGCTCAACGGCCAATTTACAAAGATATACTCTTATTTACATAGTTATCTTCAAACAGAAATGATGCATAACCCAAACAGTAGCAATATTTTGGACAGGTGTAAGTTTGAGCATTCCGTAATCATTTCTTTTGTTACAAAGTACAAAATGTTTTAGAAGGGAAAAGATGTTACTCTGAAAAGTAATCAAAAATAGAAACATTTATGAACTGTCACGAAAACTGATTGGAGAACGTTCAAAAAATTAAAGTTATACTCGTTTACTGGAAGGATTTCTTAAGCATTCATGACAGTGACATACTATTTGAGGAACATTTTATTTTTTGAGGGGTCATTAAAGCAATTGCACCAAAATATTCACTACAAGAGGCCACGACTTCGAACTGGAAGGGTGATATAATCCATAGGAAGAACGAACTCTTGAGTTTTCTGAATACATCCGTAGGAATGTGTACGAGATTTCCTGAGATATCTCACTATGTACGTCATAGTTATCGGTTCTTGTTCTATTTTACGTTTAATTTATTTTGGTATCTTCAAAATTATTCCAAAGAAAAACCAATGTGGTAATTTCATTGATTCATTGGACTTCGATGACCTCGTTGTCTCTATACCAATCCAGTTTAACATGGAGGTAATTTCTAAATACAATGAAAGTGGACTTCAATACTGAAAACAAAATGGACTCTTCTGTCGATGAACATATTTTTGAAAATGAATCGTTAGTTCTTCAACAGCGCTGACATCATGTGTCATAGATGTTTAGGCGGCATGGCAGGGACGTACAACGAAAATGAGCACTTATATAGTTTCCATTTGCTTTTTGTACCGAGCCAGAATTTGCTGTTACACATCAGTCTGCTGAACCCAACGAATTGCATGCACCAACCGAAATTCTCTTACTATTCATAACAGAAACAAGAGAGAAACCAAACCCGATGGCGTAAAACCTCCGAAGGTCCATGGCCTACAAAGCGACCACTGCCCAGCTTGAAGGCCTGCCGTGTGGTTATTACGACGAAACTTTCAGCCGTTGTTCGTGGCTTTCTAGATCGGATTCGTAACAGAAAGTGTTTGCATAAAGAATGACATCACTGGCACGCTTTTACCACAGTCGCTTTTGTATTGTCAGAGTCAAGGTGAGACTGTGACAAGAAAACGAAAGTGGTATATTTGTTCTAGTCCATATCACAAGACATAGTGCTCTGTAAACATTATGTATCGCCAGCAAAGCCACCTTGACATTTTAGGATAACGAAAATCGAGCCGTTTTTATCATACGGTCTTAGGTGGTGAGGGACTGAGTTAAGGTGTATTATATTGTAATGGTTATAGCATCCACCATGCCAACATGCTATGGGTTGGTTACGTCACTGTATCGGCCCGTCTGCTTACTCTTCTACCGCGCCAATCACGAACAAGGCTTCGGTGCTAGTCCGGCCCCTGTCTCGTTTTCATCTATGGTGGCGTGGAATAGGACTATGGAAATTAAAAGACGATTAACCTGGAGTCTTCCATCTCGCGAGGTTCCTGGATACATACACCATCCGGACTGTTCTGGAATAACTGGCGCAGATATATAAGACAGGAGTGAATTGCCTGAGTTGGAGTTGGTGTAGTTCAGTCGTTAGCTCAGTCAGTGAGTGACTGCCAGTGCTGTGAAGTGCGTGAACTGCCGTGACTGGTAGACTAGCATGCTACAGCGAGGACTGATGGCGAAAGAGGGTCCGTGAGGCTGTGCGATGTGGGACCTTGTGTGTGAATGTAAAACTCTGTAGGGCGCGCGATCTATGTAGTGTGCGGCCACTTTTGAAATAGGCCTACAGTGTATACTGTCCTAGCGTGCGTGTGATATGTGACTTTGTGAAATGACTTTAGCTTTTAAGAACAATCAGTGGTGTTAGAACAAGCGAAAAACTGAGAGAGAGAGAGGGAGAGAGAGAGAGAGAGAGGGAGAATTGAATTGCATTGAATTGAATTTATTGATCATGATTTACATGCCACTGAGACTGAAAAGCCCCTTTATATAGCGTCTTCTTAGATAGAGAGAGAGAGAGAGAGAGAGAGAGCGAACTGTGTACGTGTGTGTTATGAACGAAACTTACGTGCTCGTTAGTCCTGTGTAGTTTTAATGCTTAGTTAATAAATCTCAGTATAGAAGCAACCAGTCTAATGTTAATTTAACTTACTACTCTCCCAACTCGTCAAAATATTATATAATGTTTCAAATGTATTTCAATTATTATTATATGTCATTGCATAGATGTATAATCAAAAAATACGTGTTTTATTATTCATTATTGGACTTACTGAGTCTTGTTACATGTACTAAGTTATCAGTTTTATTGTCAGAATTCATAAATGTATGCACACGTAACATCTCTTTGAGGTATCTTTTCCCGGCCTCATGAGACATGTCTGATCGTGACATCTCATAGAAGGGTGGTAGCAGTTCCTCACCAGGGGTGATGTCGCGACTAGAGAGATTTAGGATAGAATTGGTGTAGATTTAATATAGTTAAGTAGTTAGTTTAGTTACAGTGTATGTAGAGGTAGCGTGTTGCACGTGGAGATGGCTATCCACCCGTGAGTGAAATGCTACATAGTAGAATTAGTGGTAGGTAAGTAGTTAGTGCTTACATAAAAATTATTTTGTATCTAGGGATGGCGTCTTGCATAGTAGATTCAGTTTGATTTTATTTGTTTATAAATGTTCACTTCTGTGGTTATTTTGAATCCGGAATAGGGGAACATTGTATTGGGCGAAAGCCTGTTAATTCAATGAATACGTAACATATCAACTATCATGTAAAACTGAAGTAGGTACGATTATTCTGGTGCCGGTTTCACGTCTAGTATGCAATTAAGTGTGGTAATAGAGGGAAGAAATTGTGCGGAGGGAGACCATAGGTGATGAGATGGAACGTTCCAACCAGAGCGTAATCGTGAGTCAATGTCGTCCAACTGTGATATAGAACCACTAAAGTTTAATTGAATTTAAGGGTTCGAATGAATTGCAATGGCGGTTGCAAAGCATGAATTATTTTCCTTTTCAAGGAAATCACATGCCGCAAGTTCCACTGAACTATACTGTAATTATGAAGGAGCAGGCATTATTTTCCAAAGCGAATACATTGCATGAAATATCAACGTTCATGCGACATTGATCAGAAGCAAGATTGTGTACTTAAAGTCGAATACAGTCGTTCATAAAAATAATTACTGATTACATCTCATGTTGTTAAATGAGACAAAGAAAATAAAAATGTGCACTTCTAGACGAGTATTTAGAATAATACTGAATTTTTTCAGTAATATGCAATTTAAGTTCTTTTCATGCTATGAAGTAACCTAAGAGCAAATAACGTATCCTTTTATTTATTGTTTAAATTCTACGAAATTTATTTAACCATCATTCGGTCATTCAAACTACAACGGAGGTGATTAAGTCATGATTTCTTCACTGGAAAGGAAGTGTATTCAAATCGGTCTGTCATTCATAATATTATTGAGAAGTTTGAGATTTAGTGCCACATTCCATTTCATAAAATTGTTGAACACATTAGAACTTCAACGGTAAGCTCCGTTTTCTACCTTATTCACGGTTTGCGTTAAGACACCTGCAGATTTTGAGTTAAGGATCATAAATTGTTACATAATATTAGAGAGCACGAGCCGAAATTTCTAGAGATCTTACCTTGACTGTAGATTATTGCCAAGTTATGATCGTACATGCGATATTTTCTCGTTTATATCTTCAACTTAACTGGACGTTCGGCAAAGTGAATTCTGCTTCAAACAGTACATTGTGTATTACTTAAAGTGATTTGAATAACATACAGACCTTTCTATTTTAAAGTGATTAGTTTTTCACAAATCTCAGAAGTGCACAGAGTGGGGGAGAAGTCACTGTACCAATACGTTATAATGTACAACTGTACCTTGTATAAATAACGATCGCATAGAAGCACAACACATTAAGCGTTTCCCCCGTTAAGTCAACGAGGAAACGAGCAGCAGAGCTTAGGATACAACAATCAATCATGAGAGATTATAGGATAAAATAATTCCATCTAAAGCCGTTTTGACGGACGTTCACCAATGAACTGTCAGACGCCGACTTGCATCGTCTATATTCTAAATGCCGTAAACTCTTGGGCACTTTCCCGCGTGAGGACACTTACTCGAAAGTTCTCTTGGCTTAACAAACATGTGGTGGTCTGGGCAAAAGAAAATCCCAGTTTTACGCTGGAACTGGAACATAATCCACCGCATTCTATGTTATGGATGGGTTACTTTATCGATTGGCCCGTCGATGCTGCAACTAATTTAAAAATTTAAACTCGTGACTAATACAGCATTTGGGAAAGAATGTGCTAATGAAAGATGTGTGGCTACAACTTGATCGGGCAACACCATACTATTTCTTGTCCATAAGCGAAAGTTTGAATGAACACAAGCCGCTGAAAATGTCGTGGTTCACTGAAATCATCAACACTTCTAACGTAGCCACCACACAGTCCACACGTTACCACAACTAGTTGTGGGGCATCATCAAGGAACGTTTGTCATCACGCCGCTACTACACCAACGTCCACTTGCGGAGGGCTGTAGAAGAAGGAGAATGTTATTGTTTATACGGCCCATTAACTACTTTTACGGTTTTCGAATGGCTGCAGAAGAGACCTTCACCACGATTACCCTACAAATGTCACATACGACATCGAAGCATATTAGTTTATGTTTCGAGTATCAGTGAGACCATGCAGGTACAGTCTGTGTACACGGTAACCATGTATTATCACGAAGGGGTACGGTGACTTTTCACCCGCCTTGTACATGACTTATCATGGGTTTAGTTAGTTTTATCGAATACATTTTTTAATTAATATCCATAAGTACCTGTGAAGTACCTAAGTTAGGCTGCTGAAGCGGGTGGCTACAAATGAGGAACCATGAATCAGGGACAAGTTCACAAGAAAATATATCAGGAAAAGGTTCTATTCGGAAATCAATTCTTTCATTTTTTAGGATCTGTGATGTTATTTTGTCACATGTACTGTACGCTGCTCTTTGATGGCCTCTTACATTGTGGAGATCTTTGGAGTGCATTTCGGTAAATTAACCATGGATCTGGCCAACGTCAGTGTCGTAGTTCGTTATTCATTGTGTTCATATGCTGCAGATAATGAGATAGAGCTCCGCTGAGTTCGAAGACATTTGAGGTTATATCTTCCACCTCGTTAAACTGAACTTGAAACAAAGATTAAGTGAGTTTATTATTGTATTTGTTATTTATTTACTGTCTTATTTATTTTATTCTACGTCTATCATTTGTATCACCGTAGACGTCTTTACGCGGTAACTTATTGACGTAAAACTTACATTTATCAATTAATATTCGATAACCTGTTTAATAAAGTGTCATAATACTCATGAAATAACATTTTCATGATGTAAATAAACTAAGAAGGATACTAAGGAATTTGTAAATTTTTCGACATTTCAAAAGCTACATGTCTAAACATGTAGTAAAATAGCACTATTACGCACACACATTTTTTGACCCTTCACACTTTTTATTTGTATTTCATTTAACTTAAGATCATTGTATAGTCAAGGGCTAGTGACAACAATTGATTTACTGCGCTTTACTGTTCGATGTTGAGGAACGTGAAGAGTGTTAACTGTGCGTATTCGTATTGTCTCGGTCATGAACTTGACTCATGTGTCCAAAGGTTGTGATCAAAAGTGATACAGTATTACATTTTAAATTTCTCAGCAGTAAGCAAGCAGCTGAGTAGAATAGAACAATGAGTCTTGATCGTTACCTTTGTTGGAATGTAGCAGTGGTTGTGTGAAATTCCTACAATAAATATCGATTGAAATTATTGTTAAAGGAAACATAATTTGCATACTAAAACAGATTCTGTGTTTCTTGAAACGAACATTTTCCTACGGTCAGCGCAGAAATTAATCCTGTAAATTAACTCATCATTGTCATTGTTAACACCGCTTGTGGAACTCCTTACTTCCAAACGCGGGTTTATGCACTTGGATACCAAAGTAAACAATATGTTCTGATTTTTACTGATATTGAATGCAGTAAACTTTTTATTTCTTCTCGAAACTCAGTGAATAGTAGTTGAACAAACATTGAATAAAAATTATTATTATTATTATTATTATTATTATTATTATTATTATTACTATTATTATTATTATTATTATTATTATTATTATTATTATTATTATTATTATTATTATTATTATTACATTACGGCAAAATATAGAGTGGTATATTATATGGCTACGCTTCTGTGGCAAAATGCGTTATGTGTCTAATGCCAGTAACACTACACCCGACAATTTATACTTTGTACATACTTTTTCCAAAATGACCGCAGTGTGAATGTACAATAATTCAACAAGGCTGTACCTCATTCACTCTCCCTCCATTAATGTTACTTTAAATTCTTCTTTATAGCCGTAGCTGGATAGAAATATAGCTGTACGGCTTGTAATGTCCTCACACAAAAAACATATGAGTCGTATATCAAAAGATATCCTTCTTCAATCTGATACGTTGAAACGCACAGCACAATGTTTGTACTAGCAAGTATCACGGAAGGGAAGCACGAAAAAACAAAGTATTTCATGTCAGCTATTCATCATGTGTGACAATATTAATGCATGATAGAGTGGTCTCATCGTGGATGTTAAGTCGTAAAGGTCAGCCGTGAAGGAATGTTAAGTTACAAAGTTTCTGACGATTTTTTTCAGTTTCCTTTTCTAAGTAGTTTGCAGCTTATATATATTGCAGGTGTAATTCTATTGAATGTGAACGTTCCAGGAATGAAGGCATTTTTTATTCCAAACTGTCGAATGTTCACTTGACTTTTGGTACCCAAGAACAAGTATTTCTAAACGTCTTGCCTCACTGATGATAAGAAGATTACTTACTTCTAAAGAACAGATAAGGGAATCTCCTCTCATAATTATTTTAACTTTCTAGAATTAGTTAAATTTGATCCTTTTTTTCACAAGTTATATTTCTCAAGCGTAAATTATTCCCCTCAGTCCCCCATACATGCTTCATTTCACTTTTGCATAATATCAGTGAACTTAATATGATTAGAAATTTTGTCTCATTGGACAATTTTACGTCGCAAATATCTCCTCAAGAGTTCAAAATATTCCACCTCCATTCAACGTAATCTAATACCTTGTTTCATTTTGTTTAATAGCTTAGTAAAATATTTCCTTCTGTTTATTTACTATTGATCATCAGGAAATCTAAATTTGACATTAATAAATTTTGGAAAGTATTCTGGCCGTCTAGATAGATTTAATGGCCGATCCTTACTAACCGCTAGTGTGTTTTTGATGTCTGCACGTACTAACAGTATGGCACTGTACATATCAGTGAGGTCTTTTACGTATTTCATGTATAAACATCGGAAGGTGTGAAAATACAAATCTGCATAAATTGTAGTTGTCGTGACTTATTTCCCTGTACTATTTGGTATAGTTATACTGTAGTTGTACAAAAATTCCTCCTTCCGTTTCGTGACCGACCATTGGAAGTGCAATTAGTGCCGCTGACGACCATACCAATTCTGGCATGGAGGCGTGTTTCGATGATTACTTTTCCGTTCTTCCAACAACCGGAGCTTCAATATAGCCTTCATTTGTCCTCACGAAGCTGAGAAACTTCGTCACAGTCTGTAATATAAATGTTAGAATTTATTAAGTTAGTACAGATGGGACTATTGGCCGAGGCCTCTGTACCTGAAGCCTAATTTGTAACCAATCTCTATAATCATGAGACCAGCGAGGACATAAATGTGTGACTTGGAATAAAATTCATTTCCTTTTAAAAATTTTCGTATATTTGAACATAAAGAAAGAAATGCCTCGCCGATGAGAGACTGTAATTAATGACGCATACAATTACTATCGTCAGCGATTTCGGAATCATTTTACGAAATTTCGTGTTAAATTCAATTTCATTAAGCTATCTAGCAGTAACGTAAAATGTAGAATAATTGTGTTTTTACCTTGTATATCACTTACTTGTTGCAGTGTAGTACGTGCCCTTAAACATGCTCAGTATAAGGTCTACTTCAGGCAACAGAAAATGCATTGGATGTCGCCAATTTCTGGGCAAAAGTAGTGTAGCCTTTTTCTTATAAGTGTGAATTTGTATATAATGTATATAATTCAGTAAGAATATATATGTATTTATAGTATTAATGCTTCTGATACGAATAAATAAATAAACTTACTTGTGTAATTAGAAGAGCTTTGGCCTTATACAATGTAAGTTTATTTTCGTATTTAAACATTATCTTCCAGTGATGTTAAATATGAATCTGAATAGGTTAGTGAAGCTTATGCTACAACGTATTTTTGGAACAATGGACGACAGGGTCCAATAATTTGACAATAAAATGTATATCTTCCAGAACAGAGGTGTGCATGGTCCTTGAGAAAAAAAAACGAACTTACAATGTACCCTAACGATCCGGAATTATTTCGCAGTAAAGAATGATTCTTAGAATACATTTTAAGTACTAATTCAAGTTCGAGAGATCGAAAATTTTGGTCTGTGGAATTTAGAATCAAACGGATAAAATATTTATGAATTCTTATAATTCATTCATAAAAATAAAATTTACTTCGATTCATAGGTTTCGAAATATAGTTAGTATCGAAGATAGGGGGGCGAGAGAGAGAGAATCCACACTGGATACCTGCGCTAATAGTAGGAAAACCAGAAAGGTTCAACCTTTTTATTAATCTATGAAGACAGTAGGTTTTAAAATAAATTAATTTTCATTACAAATTTTATTTGAGTATTCATTATTTTCGGCAGGTGCCCCCTGATAGAATGTATTCAAATTACTTTAAGTATACATATGATTTTGTACAATTTGGAGGGAATCTCTCAAAATATGTACCTAAATACTATGTTTTTCTGTTCTGAATATTTTATTATATCTGATAAACATTCTTGGGTGTTGTATAATAGAGCAGATATATCCTAACGAGAGAATAATATGATCGATGTCTGCTATTCCTTATCGGCACTGATACTAGAAGACCCTTCCAATCCGGAGAAAGAACTGACCTCCAGAATAGAATACTGACATCAACAACAGTTGTGATCTGTAAGTCTGTTTCTCCAACATGATGGCCACGTGGAATTCAGGCCTCCCTAAGTGATAGTGGCCGTCAGCGACGGCATATTTGATATCAGATGCCAAAGATCAGTTACCGTACTTGATTTCTTAATCATAGCATGCAATGTAAAATGTATGCACCACTTGCTGGAAAGCATTGACTCATTCATCTCTAACGAGTGCATGCAACTAACATAAAACAGGCGCTTACTTCACTTAACCCATGATTTTGCGGTTTCATCGCCTAGTAGCTTGCCTACCATGCGGATGGCATACCCCATTCATAAATCAACGAACTACATCTCAGAGGATTGTTTTAGGCTACTCTGAGGGTGAACTACGGCTTACAACGATATCGAGGAATATGAGTTCTGCAAGCATTATGCTCTCCCTACATGTTTAAGTCCAAGTTCTTGAACTTGCTTGTCGGGATGCGTAAATAGCGTTGCTGTCAATAGGAAAAGATATTCCCGAGTAATAGTTCAACAACACGCTGTATTTTGTGATATTTTTTAAAATATGTAACACTTTGAGTATATACTATGCGCAATGATTTTATGGCAGTACAGGATAATATTTTGAAAAGCTTCCCTAATTCATCTTCAACCAATATCCAAATACATTGTTTTCTTCCAATGCATTTCAGTTGGACAAATATCTTCACAATACTAAAGAAGAGAAATGAGATAATTTGATGAATTCGTTCATCCTTCAGCGAAATACAGTATGCGTCTATCAAACACTGTTATTACTGCTAAGTCACTTAAGCGCGGCCATTATCCAGTATTCGGGAGATAGTGCTACGATGATGAAAATAATTTTCAAGGAAACAATTTCTAATGTATTCACATAATATATTACTACAATATATTACAACGATACTTATTATAAAAGAAAAAAGAATACTTACATAGAGCTTGCGATATTTTCTTTAAAACTTTCACAATACAAATGAAGGTAGGGAGAGAAAGAGAGAGAGACCGAGAAAGCATCCCATTATAGATAACTGCGCTAATAGTAGAAAAACCAAATAGATTCAGCCTTTTGATTAATCTATGAAGACAGTAGGTATTAAATGACTGTCGGATCGATAACAACGCCTTTCTTTGATTTCCTATTGATGACTACAATGTCCGCGCGTTTAATGGGACCTTCATTTCACGAACAGGTTACTTCTTCATATTATACTTCGAACTATTTTGTATTTCTAAAGCAGTCAGCTATCCTTCTTATGAGTATGTGGTGCCTGCTGTTTCTTAAGATCTATCCTTTGCGGCAAAAGAAAAAAACAAAGACGTTAGTAAGGGTTTAATCTCATTACACTCACGACAACAGGCTTCTGTCGGAAACACTACGAACTACGTGGCAGTTCATTTTTATTGCGTCCGTCAGTTGAGAGTCCATATCCAACTACAGTATTACATTTCTTTTACTCCGTGAAAAGAGATACACCTCTGCCACGATGGGGAAAGCTTTTCGACATTTCAAATTCCTGATCGCGCAGTTTCCTTCTAATTTCCTTTATTCTGGGCTCTTCATCAATTTGTTGGTTATGATGTCTTAAATTGCTGAGAATTTCTCATCTGAAAGTTTTGGAAAGTTGTGAAAGCAAATTTGGACTGTACGTGTGATGTTTGAAACAATGCTTCCCATTAAGCCTTCATACCACCCAAACCACAGAATGTTCTAGATGATTAAAGCATAGAATCTGGGCTGTCATTTGTTATGGGCTAACTTGTCAACGTCTTCCAGAAACCCATACCGAACGTTTGTTTGTTAGGGTGGCACACTGTAAGGGATATATCAAACTATACCAAATATATCGGTTTAATAAATTTATTTCTCGATCAGGTTTTGATAATTTTTGCTGAAATTTGAATTATCACAAATCCTCATCTAATGAAAGTTTACCATTATGGGACATACCTAGATTTTGTCCTTCTCATCAATTGGGGATATTGATGTACCGTCCATTGTAGTAAGTGTTGTCTTTTTCTGTTTACCATTCTTAATTATTATTGCATTTGATTAAAGCTGAGGCCAATGTACATAAAATATTAATTGATAAAACCTGGCGTTTCTTACCTTGAAATATTATTTTGTTTTCATACTACTTCTGTGTGACCAATTAAAGCGGCATCAACTTTATCCCGTAGTGTGCCTTGAGTTGTAAGTTCATTGTCATAGTAATTAATTGACAATAATTGCTTTGAACCGAGTGGTACCACCACTGGCTTTTCACCAACATGACAGGTTGAAACATCGATCAATATACAGGAGAATTTTGGAACAAGTCTCGCGTATGTGGTTCACGTACCACGTAAAACTGGAGGTTTCGTAGCCATGATCAGGATATCAGTGGTCACGGAAAATCTACATAATTTCGTTTGTTTAAATTGCTGAATTATGTGGCTCCTTTAAAGAAAAAGTGTCAATAAATGACGTCATAGATGCATAGAATAACTTTTTATTTTAATTCCTCAATTTTATATACGTCGCACCGTCACAGGTAGATCTTATGGTGACTGTGGGATTGTGGAGGAAGCGATGTGAAAATGGGAAACCACGGAAAACTATATTCAGAACTACCGACCTGTAAATAGCGCCGCAATGTGCGAAAAACATAGGTCTGTGTTACATGTGCGCATTACACTACCTGTGAATAGTACCATGATGTATGGAATACCGTGAGTCTACGCTACTTCTGATTAGTACCGCCAAATGACAAATAGCATAGTTCTACTTTCCTAGTGATAAGTACCATTATGAGGGGCCAATGATCTGGATTTTGGACCCGTTTCTACTACAAGCATAATCGATTAAGCATCGTGCTATAGAAGCAGTCCCTTGGTCAGTAATACTATTGTTTTGTGCCAGATTCTGTGCATGCGAGGCACTGTGGGTCGGTTCCACTGATCTTTTTAAATTCATATTCATCCATCCTTTCGTTCTTCGTCCACACGCTTTGAATTCTGGTCAGTGGAGGATTTTGGACTTATAATTTGTCATAACATTTCGTACCATTAGGGGCCGATGACCTCGATGTTAGGCCCTTTTAAACAACTAGCATCATCATCATCATCATCATCATCATTTTGGGACTAGGCTTTTGTAAAAGTAACTTTAATATAGATTAACACGTAAATTAAAATGGCTTTCCATGCTTTTCAAATTTTCACACCAGGCGAAATCTGTGACTGAACCCTAATAAGGCTACGACCGCTACTTTCGCAGTCTTAACCTCGTCCTATTCTACCAGCTCTATTAACCTGTATGCATTAATGGGACGTTAACCCCCAGGAAAAAAAGAAGAAAGATATAAGGCCTGCAGGGTTGTTGATATCCATCCCACAGAATTTCGTAACATGCTGGAAGCAAATGACACGTGTTGTTGCACTAAAACGCCCTCAAATATCACGGACTACAGACGTAATCTAACTCAGTATGTAGCGAAGAGAGGGAATAGACTAACCGACGTCAGTGAAATCGGGAAACATGAAAAGGAACACAGAAGTTTTCCCGTATCACAGTATATACTTCGATCTTAACTCTTCTTTGGCTTAAATGTTTCTTTGCTCTCAGATTACCGCAGCTCGTATTCTAAACCACAGCAGAAGTAAATCCTACCCTTTGCATTATGACGATGAGGACAGGATACTGCCTGTGAAATGCACGGAATCCAATGTAGATTCACTAACCCTCTACTACCATCCTCGCATCTTACCGCTTTCAGAACGCACAAGTTTGTTTACCAGCACAAAGGTACTGTGGAGATGGATATAAATAAATAGAGAGATTACATTAATATTTGAACACGGCAAAAATTCCTCGCTTTGTTCTGTTCACATTTCTATACATGAGAAGCGGACTTTGTAATATGCTTATATTGGCAACATTCAAGCCAAAAGCAAGTCAGAAAAAAAAGAGAGAGAAAGAATCGGCGAAGTGATACTGTATTCATGGTGGGCGCTTGAGTTAGTTCATTTGCTTTAAGATCGCTTTCCAGGAGATTGCTTCTGTTGCTAAGTCACTTTATTGCAAGAAGGCCAAGGCGTGAACCCATTTCTAGTCAAGTTGTTGTTAGAGAGACTAGCTACGTGCTACGTATCCACCACGCCGTGTATACAAAGTGTCTCACACTTGCCAAATGAACAAGACTGCTGAGCAAGAGCACAAAACTTGTAGTTGACTAAATTCTTGTGACAGTATGAAACTGGGCAACGTTGAGAAGAAGTATAAGAATTCGCATTCATGTGCAGGAGGTTCAGTTTCCTGCTTAATTATAAATGGATTTACGTTTAGCATTCATCTACTTAATACCGGCGATGAATACCAGAAACTCGTTAGTTTTAAAATGCCATTTTATACAATGAGTATTAAAATAATATGCATTTAATATGATCAAACTATATAGGCAAACCAGCAATGTGATAGTGTTGTTGTAGGTGATCATTGGTTTAAAGCAGGGCCTCTCAGGGTGCAAGAGCCTGGTGCATGCACTATGCACCGTGCAAAAGACGACTTCGCTTGGTTGACCAGAGTGCAAACCCCCACTCCTCGATTTAGAGCAATAGCGCTGTAACTTATCTCTCTTTCCCCGCGCCGGTCTCGCTCGCTCCCCCTATCTCCCTCTTCCTCACTTGCTCCGTAGCGCGCCAAATCCGAGCCGAGTTGAGCCCAGCTTAGGCGAGTCGCCTCGAGACGACGCGCTGGTCCAAGCCGTGCCGAGTGGGACCGATGCACTGTGCACAGGAACTCCGCGTCTCAGTTTGCACGCGTGAGATTTTGGGCGTTTGAGATTCCCTGGTTTAAAGGGAAGTACAAACAAATAATCTTCTTTTCAACCAACGTTATTATTATTATTTTATTTTATTTGAAGATACAGTGCACAAATTTTGGAATAGAGTTGAGAAAAACTAGAATTGTCATATAGTGCACTGTCGTCACTCACCTTTACAAAAGATCAAACAAGATAATCTCTGATTTGTACAAGTGGTATCGGCTGCATTGTACACCGCATAATTTACGTAAGCAGGATTCGTTTGGTTCATGCAGGTACTCAGTATTACACAGCTTACGGTGGTATCCATGTACCGCCATCGAGTTCATAAAGTATCGCAGGTCTTTGTTAGTGTCTGTCATGGCTTCCGTTGTATAAAGTTCGATTCAGATTTCGTCTCTTTTCTTTACTCAGTCCTGCATTAGTTTCTCCCAGGCGTCTGTGAATTGTAGTCCTCTCTTCATCCGAGGTCCTTATTGAAGAAGGTGTCCGACTCGTTGACTGAACGGTCAGCGTACTGACCGTTTCAGAGGGTCCCGGGTTCGATTTCCTGCCGGTTCGGGGATTTTAACCTTAGTTGGTTAATTACAATGGCACGGGGGCTGGGTGTATGTGTTGTCTTCATCATAACTTCATCCTCATCACGACGCGTAGCCGCCTACAGGCGTCGAATAGAAAGACCTGCACCTGGCGAGCCGAACCCGTCCTGGGATATCCCGGCACTAAAAGCCATACGACATTTCATTTTTCATTGAAGAAGGTCTCCTTGGCAAGTTCATATGCTAGTCGAGATATTGCGTATTTCGATATCCCCAGCGTAGCTTTGAGAAAGCGCGACTCGGCTGCTTCGAGTGTCCTGAAGTCCGCCATGGCCAGCTTCTCCCAGATGGATCCCATCCCGTATGTGGCGATGGGAGCTTTTTCGTGTCAAATAATCTCATAGTGGTTCCCAGTGAAGCTTCGCAATTGTTTTAATTTCACATATGCTTTGGTTGCCGCCATTGCTCGCAACTGGATGTGGGCTCTGTGAACTCTAGCTGTTGTTTGGAATGTCAAATTCGGATACGTGAATGTATTTACTGACTTAAAAGGGGTTAAAACTTGGTAAATCCTGTCACTAACTGCTTCTCTGCCTCCCTTCCGAAAAGTCAATTTTATAGTTTTCTCATTGTGGATTTTTATAATTTTATCCTGTGTGCACATGTCTAGATTGTCAATGACTTATTGCAATTCAGGTAGGGAACTCGAACCAATTACCATATCATCTGCGTACAAGAATATGATAACATTTTCTGTTCCAAGCTTAGTTGCCATCACCACGTCATATGTCGCTTTGTTAAGGAGCAGGGGACTGAGTGGGTCGCCTTGCAGTACTCCACTGTTTTTCGTTATCAGATTCGAAGTTGTAACACGGCCATCAATTTGTAAGTAGTTAGTCGTCAGAAGTTTGCTTATCAGTTTGTTGTCTTCGCTCATTATGGCTTCCATTTTCGCAATTATTAACGGCCTGCTTAACGTGTCAAAGGCTTTTGCATAATCAACAAACGTTACATGAAATTTACATCCTGGATGTCGTAAGGTTTCGGTAATGTAATTTATCAGGTTGCTAATAAAAATAATAATAATAATAATAATAATAATAATAATAATAATAATAATAATAATAATAATAATAATAATAATAATAATAAACCAAATATTAACAATAATACAGTACAGTAATTTCCAATTTCTTTGAAATCATTAAAGAAAAGGCGAAGAAAAGAACAGATAGGAAATCTGCCACCTGGGCGACTGCCCTAAATGCAGATCAGTAGTGACTGTTTGATATTTGTATGACCTCAACTACACGTGTATGGATTTTGATCTTATACTATTTAGGCTGTCTTCGCGTTTGTCGTGAAGTTCCGCTTTACTATACCAGTCGACGGAGATATTGATCTCCATTGGGTGATCTATAACTGAGATTTAAATAACTTTATCGGGTGTAGACCAAATTTAATGTTTCACCGGTGAACGTCTGGTACGTCATGCTACATGAAGTGCTTCCGCCATTCAAAATGCAGTCTACCTCCGCTGGGTTTGAATTCACTTTCCTAGGACCTCGAGGCAACTACTCTACTACTGATCCACAGAGGGAAATGTTTTTAACGTTACTTCAATTTGTGAATTGCTTGATACACTCATCATCGTATATCATTAATATGTTTGGCTTGGCGATGTGAAAGTGAGGAATTAGTGATAATACAGTAGGCAGCCAGTCCCTTTGTGTGGTAGGTAGGATCGATTGGCTTATACGAGCTGAATAATCTAAAGCTTGCACTCCAAATATTTCTGAAATGGAAGGTGCTAATGATGTCCTGTTTTCAGAGAAATAAAGCGTTTTACAAAATTCCATTTTTCAAATTGAACAATACCTATTGACATTAACAAAATAAAACCAGTGTTTCTTCAGGATTCTAGTACACGTAGTTGAAGAGCTATCGCAGTTCGAAAATTGTAAATGCAGATATTTGACTGCTCCATTCAACTGCTTAGTTAGGAGACTATGGTATTCTTATGTTCGTTTTCTTTACAGTACACTGATTGTATTGCGACTTCCTTGTAAATTACTTAGTGACAGTTTAAAAGTAGGACGTGGTGCAGGATGGTATTTACAAATCCTGAAAAGGCCGACGTGTTAATGGTATATGGAGACAATAGGAAAATTGCTGTTCGTTGTTGTGTTCTATACACGGAACGATATCCCAATACATGTCACTCATCTCGACATTTAGGCTATTTGTTAACCTTTTAAACCAATTCCGTAAAACTGGAAGTGTAACACCTAGAAAACGTAACAGAAACAAAGGAGTGATTGGAGAAGAAGTTGAAATTAATTTTGTAGCTGCTGTTGCAGTAGATCCACACGTTAGTTCCCGTGCAATCGCACAACAAAGTGGCATGAGTCAGGGAAGTGTTCTACCGTGTACTTCACCGTTATAAGATCCATCCATATCCTCTCTCTCTCTCTCTCTCTCTCTCTCTCTCTCTCTCTCGCTCTCCATCAAGCGCTACAGGGAAACGATTATGAGAATCGTGTTTTTTTTACATGGGTATTAGGACAATATACACCAGATTTATCACACATCTACTTAAGGGATGAAGCAATAATTACAAATCATGGCCAAGTAAACGTCCGACACATGTGCAATTGGTCTGTGAACAATGACCATTGGCTTCGTCAGATGAAAAATTAGCGTCGATGGAGTTTAAATGTGTGGTGTAGAATGTTGAACCACCAGCTTAAAGTCCCTTTTCTTCATAGCTCTCCAGAGTTAGCCCCCACTCCAAAAGAACAATGTATAGCAGCCATCATTCCCAGCAGACCTTACGTCAGTTCCCAAAATTTAGGCTGATAAGACTAATAGGTTATAAGTTACAAGTAGTGAGACCCTGGGATAGATGTTTGGAGTAAGCTCCACACCCCAATAGGACAATGTATAGCAGCCATATTTCCCATTATCCCTTGTATCAGTTCCAAAATGGTATGCAGATAAGGCTAATAGGTCATAAGTTACAAGTTGAGAATTATTGAGTTAGCTCTCGGAGTTATCTCCATAAGAACAATGTACAGCAGCCATCCTGCCCAGTATCCCTTGCATTAGTTCCCACAAGTTAGTTCGATAAGACTGATAGTTCATAAGCTAAAAGTTGAGAGTTCCTGAGGTAGCTCTCCGGAGTTACCCCATAAGAACAATGTATAGCAGCCATATTGCCCATTAGCCCTTGTGTCAGTTCCCAAAAGTTAGTCTGGTAAAACTATAAGTTACAATTTGTCAGCCCTTGAGCTTGCTCTCCAGAGGTAGGCCCGTATCAGCAATGCATAATCATTAGCGTCAGCTCCTTAGAGTTGGTACCATAACATCACAATATAGTGGCCATTTTGCGCATTAGCCCCTAGGCCAGAAGCCCCTTTTTACTACTACCAACATGACATTAAAATTTATCCTAGATTTTTTCTTAATTTCAATAGGCATGGCTCCATTAGAAAAAGTGTAAAATATATCCCTATTCTAATAATTATTATAATCTGTGTTTGAACTACAATTGAGCCTTTTGTTACTCTTTATTCCCGTGAAATCAACACATCTATAGCAATTTCAATTTCAGAAATATTTCGTGCAAGTTTTAGGTGATTAACCCTGTGTATTTAAGTAAACTTTAGCATCCATACGTACAGACTGGCTCAGTTAGGAAAGCAATGGAAAACTGTTCAGATCGTCATTTTCAAGAATAATTGACAGTGTAACTGTCGGCAATTCAATTAGCCATTACGCTCAGAACATATACCGGTTTTCATGGTAGGCATATAATCATTACCGCACAGCTTCCCAGCGTTCCACGGCGTTTCGCTTCAGTTGTCAGTAATCAGCTGTGAGATTCACGGGAGATCCTTAGTACTCTCCAACTGTTAATTAATTAGTTTCCGAGAACTAGAAGCAGTATCGATCCCTGTTGGATTCACGTGCCTTGAGGACGACGGAAAATAGGACGGCCATGTTTCAGCGCCACTATTTCATTTTTCATTAATAATTCCCTATATTTATTAGAAGTATCGATTCTGCTTTAAAGTTCAGCAGAATTTTAGTCAATTTCAGTTGAAAATTAATGAGTACTTATGATATAATCACTTGACTGATTTACAAAACAAAAAGTGTGAATGTATATGGGGTGTTCCGAACAGTAAGTGCGAAATGCTAAAAAAAATGTTTCTAAGAAACTCAACAACAGTTTGTCTTCAGATTATTATTATTATTATTATTATTATTATTATTATTATTATTATTATTATTATTATTATTAGTTCTGTGCTTTTGTGACGAGGCCTAGTGATTACAGTGCACTATGTCTTCCGATATGAACTAGAACAAACTTGTTACTTTCTTTGACCTGTCTTGGAATCATTGTTGGCTTTAGCAACACGAATGTGACTGAGGTATGAGCGGTGCTAGTAATGCCACTCCTTAGCAGCCACTCCCTGTTACGGATGGTATGGAAATGTTGCTCATAGGCTCCGGTGGTGAGTGCATTTCAGTTGGATGGCAGACTAATACTAATAGCAACTTTTGGTTCAGTAAGGATAGCAACGCGAACTACCTCACTCCCCATTTCCCTAAAATGCCTCATCGGTGATGCCTTGGCGAACTGTGAGTGCTGATGGCAGAGCATGTATACAAACATACATACATACATAGGCCTACATACATACATACACAACATTTCTCTAATTACACACGAAGGACATGGAGAAGAATAAAGATATATTATGATTCTTCGTTTTCTTTTCATTTTCTTCTTATCATTTCTTCCTTAATTATTATTATTATTATTATTATTATTATTATTATTATTATTATTATTATTATTATTATTATTATTATTATTATTATTATTATTATTACCTGCAGTACTAGCTCCTGTTTATCTTCCATGCTTTACAGTTGAAAACTTGTAGTTTGGGGTCGGTATTGTTTCACATCAAGGATGCAAACTGTTGAAATATCAGCATTTACCAGGAGCATGTGTGAAGAAAAGTTGTGGTGGGGATTCTCAAAGAAAAATTCGAACCTAGGATCTGCCCAGCAACACAATTCCTTCGTCCTAATGTGTGAGGTACAACAGTAGTTTTTCTTCCTATTAAGACCTAGATGTATCAGAGCTACAATTACAGGTCATGGGATTAAGGTCTAGCTGTGATACAGGTAAAATACCCGCTTTACTCGCTTCAGAGCCAATACGTTGTAATAACGTATACATGTATTCAAGCTGCTCAGGGAGGAAATTAGATATTTTTCGTGACGAATAAAGAAACGGGGAGTTCTGTACTCTGGAATCTGTTGCGTCTTACTCCTCTGTGTCTAATATCCGTTCTGTCGCTTTTCTTTCAGGCTGTTAAACGGCAATAAAACATGCTCGCAGCAGAATCCTTGCATGCATATGGAAATACAATTATCGTAATCTTTTGGACGATCTTAAGTGAAAGATATTTTATGTGCCTCTTATGAAGCATTTCATTGCTAGGTCTAGAGGAAGTGGTGGCAGCAACTATTATGCGTAAGCAAGGAGCATAACTTTTATTCCTGCACAGAAGACTTAATAATAATAATAATAATAATAATAATAATAATAATAATAATAATAATAATAATAATATCATTATTATTAACAAATACATCGCAATTGGCAAATATCCTACAGTAGTGTGACAATAAAGTAAAGTTGAAACATAATTACCTAACAACAACAGCAGCAGCAACAACTACATCAACAGGAGTACAATATACAATTCCATGGAAAGAAAATATTACGAGAAATGAAATGAAATGGCGTATGGCTTAGTGCCGGGGTGTGTCCTAGGACTTTTGCTCGCCAGGTGCAGGTCTGTTGATTTGACTCCCGTAGGTGACCTGCGCATCAAGATGAGGATGAAATGATGGACACATACCCCCAGTCCCCATGCCAGGGGAATTCACCAATTATAGTTAAAATTCCCGACCATGCCAGGAATCGAACCCGGGATACCTGTGACCAAACGCCAGCATGCTAACCATTTATCCATTGAGCCGGACATTACAAGAAATGCTACTAGTTTAACATTTTAAATTCAGCATCATCATATACAAATTCACTCACATCTTAAGTATTTTCCAGTGCTTAACACGACAGCTTATAATACTATAGATTGAGTAGTACGACTTGCTGCTAGCTTAACATTACAACACCGGCATATAAAAATTCACACGTATCTTAAGTATTTAAATATTTCACACTATGACAGAAGATTGAGCGGTCCAGTTACTAACTATTATCTTAGCATGAAACTACCAACTAACAAAGAAACGTGCAATAGTGGATTACCAGACCTCGGATTTTTAGGTGCAAAAACTTGTATTTCGATGACTAAAATAGGGTCTTAAAATGAAAAATAGGTTCTAAAATATATTTTAGGACGATTCAATTTTATGTATTTTAATAATCATTTATCATATAAAATTGTGTTTTGCCAAATTGATGATAACTATTTAGAGGAAATACAAAACTAATTTCATTTAATCCCTTTGCTTCAAACGTCACAGAATATTATTATACAATCCGATAATAATAATTTCGTGTGGCGATCCCTAACCGAGTGCAGCCCTTATAAGGCAGACTCTCCGATGAGGGTGGGCGTCATCTGCCATGTGAGGTAACTGCGTGTAATTGTGGTGGAGGATAGTGTTATGTGTGGTGTGTGAGTTGCAGGGATGTTGGGGACAGCACAAACCCCCAGCCCCCGGGCCATCAGAATTAACCAATGAAGGTTAAAATCCCCGACCCGGCCGGGAATCGAACCCGGGATTCTCTGATCCGAAGGCCAGTAAGCTGACCATTCAGCCAACGAGTCGGATACAATCCGATGTGAAATGGCGTAACTCCTGTAATCACACTCTAATTAAATACGACTTGGAAGCTGTCACTTTCGGCATAATGCACACACTGAACAAAGGGATAACTGAAATGTTCTCAGGGAACATTTGTTTCCAGCAGGTCAATAGACACTGTCTACCGCCTTCTGATACACAGACTATGGGCGTGTTTACATGGGAGGTTCTTAAGCGCTTTGGCAGTTTCCCCCTTTTAAGATTTTATATTAAAATGTTTCAGGAATATACCGTTTAAGATAATGAAAACGAGTCAGTAAATATTTTAGTTCCTCGGAATAAATTAAAACCATTTTTAATCTATTAAGAGGTAAAAAATATGGATTATAGCAATGCAGATAAATGTAGGTTCTAATGCCTTATTGGGCATTTTAGGCATTGCAGAACCACCGTTTTTAACATTATAAATATATGAAACATGTAAATACAACGTCATTTTAAGCTATCTCGTCAGGAACAAAGTAGGGTTTTGCCTAAAATCCGAGGTCTAGTGATTATATCTCTCCGTATAGAGTTGAAGTCATGAAGGGCAACGGTCAGTAAAACTGGGCCCCAAGGAAACTGGGTTAGATTGCTGAAAGAAAATATAGAGAAGGTGATGAATTCGAACCCACATCTCACTAAGCCATGGGTAGTATCCACCATAAAGCACCACTCGAACAGACTTGTTAGTAGACTTGCTATTTATGGAATCTGCCTTCCCTTTATTAAGAATACAACCCCGCTCTTTATCGGTAATATCGTTTCAGTTTCCGTTGTACACCAGTTAACATTAAGGACTGTCAGCGTTCCAGATTAGGGAGACCTACAGGCTTCGTGGTGGCCTTAATAACCCAGGCTGTTTGTGCTGCTGGCCTTGATTAAAGCCATTTCCCGTCTCACACGGCAACTGCTCCGCCAGTTCCTCTAATGAAACACCACTGATATATTACACAATTTATGAGCCACTCTGGCATGCAGATTGCATAACCCTTAGCCATTCACAAGGGAAATTTTTATTTCATAGTCTCTAGTTCCGGACGAAAGTAAGAGGTGAAACTCGTGCGCTTCTAGCCTAACTGTACGAATGAAATGAATAGTGATGACATTCATGTTTATAGGGGAGTTGTATTTTCCGCGCTTCCAAGAGGTACTAATTTGATGTATGGCGCTGACGTGGATGAGAGTCGTATTGTCCTTCCCTAACTGGACACATCAAATGAATGGGGGAAGTATTTACATGCAGCGTTATTTATGTTTTTAGGGGTTGAATTCTCTCCGCTCCCTAAAAAGTACTAATATGATATATTCTAGTGGGGTAAGTACCAGGTTGCAGAGCAGATCCCCACGGACTAGTAACTGCAAACATACCAGAATAAGAATTCTAGACGCTTGACCTTAAAATGACAATAGCATGTTCGCTGCTTTACGTGACGGTTGATATCGTGTCCATAGCAACGCAACTTCTTGTTTTACACTGAATTCGAACCACGGGGAGGTAACTTTTCATTTAAAAAATCCCGCGTTGCTTTTGGTATGATTCGGACTACGGCTCTCTTAGTAGAAAGTTGGAGACAATTCCACTTAGCTTTCATGCCATTCAAAAACTGACGCAAATTGGCTAACAGGACACTTGAATATGTTACTGTTAGAATCATTTTACTAAGGAATCGTGTAAAATGTACAACTAATAAACATTAGTAGTATAAGTGCTTCAACTGTAGGAAATTCGATGCATCAACATAATGTAGTACATTTTACGTTTTAATACTCCAAAAGATGTTTTTAAATAATTTTCTGTCTTTGTTTTTATAATTCTCTTTCCTTCTTTCTGGATTGCAACACCTATCGAGGCATCTCATTGATTGGTATACCAGGCAAAATATTCACTGGCAACTTGAAAGGGAGGGTGCGATCGGTGGTTGAGAGGAAGTTGGATGAAAACCAGTGTGGTTACGACCACAGAGGGGCTGTCAGGATCAGACTTGCAGTATGCGCCAAGCAATTGAAAAATGCTACGAGAGGAATAGACAGTTGTCTATATGTTTCGCAGATCTAGAGAAAGCATATGACAGGGTACTGGAGGAAAAGGTGTTCGCCATACTGGGGGACTATGGGATTAATGATACGTTATTAAAATGAATCAAAGGCATTTCTGTTCTCAATTGAGATGCAGAGAAATTTTATGGTAGAATAAGTTCTTGGTTCAGGGTACTTACAGGAGTTAGACAACGCTGTAATATTTCACCTTTGTTGTTCGTAGTTTACATGGATCATCTGCAGAAAGGTATAAAGTGGCAAGGAGGGATTAAGTTAGGCGGAAATGTAGTAAGTAGTCTGACCTATCCTGGCGACTTGGTCTTAATGGCAGATTGTGCCGAAAGCCTGCAGTTTAATACCTTGGAACTTGAAAATAGGTGCAATGAGTATGGTATGAGAATTATCCTTTCGAAGACTAAATTGATGTCAGTAGGTAAGAAATGCAACAGAATTGAATGTCACATTGGTGTTACAACGCTGGAACAGGTAGATAATTTCAAGTATTTAGGTTGTGTGTTCTCCCAGGATGGTAATACAGTAAGTTAGATTGAATCAAGGTTTAGTAAAGCTAATACAGTGAGCTCGCACTTGCAATCAACAGTATTCTGTAGGAAGGAATTCAGCTCCCGGACGAAACTATCTTTACATCGGTCTGTTTTTCAGACCAACTTTGCATTACGGGAACGAAATCATGGTGTATTCAGACTATCTTATTCATAAGTTAGAAGAAACAGACATGACAATAGCGAGGATGATTGCTGGTAAAAAACAGGTGGGAACAATGGCAGGCGGGTATTCGGAATGAGGAGATAGAGGCTAAGTTAGGAATGAATTCGATGGATGAAGCTGTACGCATAAACCAGCCTCGGTCGTGGGGCCACGTGAGGCGAATGTAGAAGTACAGTATATGTTACCTAGGAGAATAATGGATTCTGTTATGGAGGGTAAGAGAAATAAAGGTAGGCCAAGACCACGATGGTTAGAATCAGCTTCTAACGATTTAAAGGTAAGAGTTATAGAACTAGATGAG
The DNA here is from genome assembly GCF_040414725.1 of Anabrus simplex. Taxonomy (NCBI): domain Eukaryota; kingdom Metazoa; phylum Arthropoda; class Insecta; order Orthoptera; family Tettigoniidae; genus Anabrus; species Anabrus simplex. The sequence continues at coordinate 307,570,600 of NC_090265.1, read as the reverse complement.
GCCACAGCACTAGTTACAAATATGGGATTGTGGCGACGTATAGTATATTCACAGTAGCTTGCAGACTGAACGCTGAAAGGCATAACGGTCTACAATGATGTATGTATGTATGTATGTATGTATGTATGTATGTATGTATGTATGTATGTATGTATTGCACCCTTGAAAATTGGTTATTGGTTTGTGTGGGAAGAATATTTTATTACTTGAGTGGAACCATGCATAAAATTGTCGTCCAGGAAGGTGAGTTCAACTCTACACTATCTGATAGCCAGCAGAAAACAGGTTTTCCCCGTGATGTGTGTGCGAGTCTGGTCTTTTTTTTGTGCCTTGTTGAAGACATCAGAAGGGTGGCACGTGGACAGGAACTCGACCAGATTAAAAGCGATCAATACTTTGAGATTTTGACGTCATGATATTTAACCAATTGAACCGCAAGGTTAGCCCGATCGCAAAATCTCAGCCTATAAAAATTAATTAACAAACACACCTACGTCTTGAAGAAATAAATACCCATGTACTTGAGGAAATCTTTCTCTTTGCTCATTTGCATTCTGTTCTGCTCAGTTGCTCAGTTGTCTACGGGAATAATTGTTCGAGCACATGTGCTATTGGAAACGACGTATCCGACGTGGAACATTTCCAGCATTTATTTGATGTAAAGACGATAAAGTTTCTGCTTCTGAGGAAATTTTACGACATAGAAATATCGGAAAGGCCGCAGTTCAGATTTCTTTAATTTTATAAATCTGAAGAAAATTTTTAAAGTAGGTAAAAACTGTGCCATCGTGAAGAATCGAGTGTGTGTTGAGTACTTTTTCTAAGACAGATCTTTTAGTTTCAGCTTTCACCAGAAGACGCAAGATCCCCAGCAGTCCTGAAATATCTTGGAAGAATGGAACTTCAGCATTACGACGGAGTTTGTAATTGTCCTAAGTCCTCGCCTGCTGCAGCCATGTATCATTAAAATGTGAGGCATAATTCAGCCCGGGAGAGAATAACATCGGAGATGGAGTTTGGTTAAATATTCACTGATCATCAACCGAGTCCAGAAGCCAAGTCTACTACAGCTTAGATTTTAAATTATACTTTTCTCTATTTTCTGTTGTAATAAATATGTAGACGTAGTCCTTGCTTGAATATTTGAAATAATTTCTAATAGTCTTTGTAGTTAGGATTTTCACTCTTCTTTCACTGGTGTTGGTAGATTTGATGTGTGTGAGAGTGTATTTGGGACCTATAATTTGTTCTATGTGAGTGAGTGCTTCGTGACATTGTTCTCACTGTCCCATGATAAGTCTAGGGAAGTGTTAAAAATATTTGACCCACGCGATAATAATTATTAATTTATAAATTAATGATGGAATAACTTCTGAATTATTTGGGACAGAATATCGACGTGTTCTGTGAATTTAGGATTTTTCCTTGATGTTTTGTGGTTTACCATAGATTCGAGATAGAATAGAGTCATCTATGATTTCATTAAACCATAGCCTGCGATGACGCGACCGCGCGCGTATAATAATAATAATAATAGTAATAATAATAATAATAATAATAATAATAATAATAATAATAATAATAATAATAAGTGACATTATTACGGTCTAATAAAATGTTTAAAGGTCATGAGTGTAATTATTACTGTGCTTATAAGTGATTAATGTGTGCTATATTGAGGTAGATGTTGGCCTGGAATATTGGTCGTGGTTTGAATGTCCACAAATTTTGCATTTACTGTTATTGGTACTTTTGAGACTTGTAAATGGATCTTAAGATAGGATTTTATTTGTGTGTCCATTACATGAGTCAGTTAAGGAAGAGAATATGTTTTTGAACATCATTTCTTCTTATGCAGCACATGTTGATCAATAATTTGAGATAATAAGAGATTAAAAATAACGCAGTCGTGACTCATAGACCGTATGCGCGAATGTTCATTTATCTGTGACTGTAGGCAGTTCTATGGAATTTTTAGTGACGATTTCTACTGTAAAATTATCCTGGAACATCGTTGTGGAATTTATTTCATTGGAAAAGTGATAATCCTGTCACAATCACACGTCAGACGATCGTAATGGTAGCCCTTGTCTGATATGGTCATCGAGAGAAGCTCTCATATTTCAAATAAAATTTAAAAATAAAAATAAAGAGATAGGATTCGTTAAATCTATTTAATAATATTACCGTGGACCTAAGCTTGAATGTGAGATGGATGAATGACTGATTTTACTTGTAATTGTGATTTCCATGGTTATATTTCGTCATGTTATGTGTACGCTGAGCGCGTAAAGTTTCGATTATTTTGTTGTTTTGTGGCGAGCATATTTGGCTCAATTATGAATCTTTAAGTGATTTTATGACGGAATAAGATAGATTAGGATCTTTGCTTCGAGGGAAAATACTTAAGCAAGGATCGCGTCAATGAACTAAGCTCACAAAATGTAAAATGTCTAACGCTACAATGCGAGAAATTTAAGCCTTTATTGTGAGTTGTGCACAACACTAGGACAATTGACATAAAAATAAGAGTTAAATGAGTTGGATATTGGAGTTCAAAATATTTTTATGATATAATTTGAAGCTTAAATAATTAATTGAAATAATATTTAATTAACAAAAATGAGTTATTGGATTTTTCGTGTGAGGTAGAATTTTGACTCACAGTAAAATGAATCGCAGAGATTTGTTAATTTAAATGATAACTTAAAAGAAAGATATAATTCAGAATTTTGATAGTTTGAGATAGGATTCTCTCAAATAATAATTTATTTAATTTCTTAGGACGATTTACTAAGACTTAATTTCGTGTTTTTACAGAATGAAATTTTATGGAGAACTGTGAGGTGAATTCCAGCAGGGAAGAGATAAATAATTTATTTCAAGATTTTGGAAAATATTTATTGAGTCTGGAAAGTGCTAATATTTTATTTAATAAATGTTGAAACCCATTTCTTTTTAGTGTTTTCATTTGTCGTCAGTCCTTAGATTGTCCCTGCCCTCTATAATTTAGCGTCGCCTGTAAGCGAACGTTCCGCCTCTGGGAACTTTTGCTTACCGGCTGAGCTGCCCGGCAAAACGGGGGCAGTATGTATGTATGTATGTATGTATGTATGTATGTATGTATGTATGTATGTATGTATGTATGTATGTATGTATGTATGTATGTATGTATGTATGTATGTATGTATGTATGTATGTATGTATGTATGTATGTATGTATGTATGTATTATGTGTGTATTGGACCCTTGGGCCACAATGAAGGATACCTACCTTCCTTACCTATCAGCAACTTCATGAGATCTGTCTCCTGGGTAGTTACGGGTTCTTCGTCACTTGCTGAGGTAAAAGGTAGGGTTCAGTAATCCTAATCCATTTACTCAAATGAAAGTTCTATTGTATTTATTAATGAAATCACGAATGAATATATAAAAATCAATATAATTTGGACTCAATCTTGTCCAATTGACGCCACAATAATTTAACACAGAGGATCAGAACACTGGTTTGAACCTTTGACTTAATTGCCTGTTGGGCATCCTTACTAGAAGCCATTGTCACGTATTATGAATGAAGAAAAGAAAGTCTGGAAATCCATAAATTCGGCTTCCATGTGAGCCTTCATGTACCATCATAATGATTCTTGATGGTCCAGCCCTAGTAACACGAACTCTGGACTCTGGGTATAATTAAGGCAGTCCAATCGGTGTGTGCCGCACAGTGGTTGTACGGCATGGACCCTTAATTGAATCGATGTGACCTGCGACTGTGTCATGGACCGACCTCTAAACTTCTAAGTTATTTTAAAGTCATTGTGGATGATGACCGCAAGGAAAATGATGCTACAATGGCATATGGCCTTAATCTAAGTCACTGAGGTTGATGACCCTATGACCATCCAAATTTCTAAGCTGAAGGCTAAACACAATTAAGTTACATCGGTTGATGTCCAAAGTTTCCACTTTACTCATCCCAGCACATTCAATGCTCAATCAGTCAAAGTCAAACAATACAACAACAACAGCGCTCACAATACTTTGTGACAGTAAAATCCATTATCTTCGGATATGTCCCCTTAAGCGTTACGTTAATATTTGAACTTTCCCAGAAAAATAAACTAAGATTTGCAGAATGCATCTTCAAGTTATTCACTTGGTTGAAGGTTATTTCACAAATACGGTTTACACTGAATTTAATAATTTAATACATTTAAATGATTTAATGAATCTTAATGAACAACAAATTCTATCTCTGCGGACGAACGGTTTCTTCAACAAGTTCCTACTCAAATTCTGACGTAGTTATATTTTATCATTGTTACAATATTATCGTCGTTAGAATCGTGCAGCTGGAAGAAAATTTACATAGTTTATTTCCAGTATTATATCTCTTTTACCGAGCTCGATAGCTGCAGTCGCTTAAGTGCGGCCAGTATCCAGTATTCGGGAGATAGTAGGTTCGAACCCCACTATCGGCAGCCCTGAAAATGGTTTTCCGTGGTTTCCCATTTCACACCAGGCAAATGCTGGAGCTGTACCTTAATTAAGGCCACGGCCGCTTCCTTTCCACTCCTAGCCATTTCCTGTCCCAGCGTCGCCATAAGACTTACCTGTGTCGGTGCGACGTAAAGCAACTAGCAAGAAAAAAAATACACCTTAAGTTTAATCTAATACTAACAATTATTAATACTTTGATAACCCTAATAATTAAGTACACAACAAAAATCTGCATAAGTAACTCGCCGTACAATGTAAGCCAATTACGATGTCATATCTCATCATGACATTTCCATGAAGCTCTGTGCACCCCTCAAAAATAAATCAGTCATCACTACCATCACTCTATATTTAGGACAACCTTGAAATTGGCTAACTTCGCTCATTATAGTCTAACTTTGTGGTTTCATATATATCTCAATTAAACAAATTCACAGTATCTAATAACCTACACGTTAGTCCCAGATGAAAATTCAACTAGTTCGCGCACATTAATGATCTCCGTTCCAAAGAATGCAATCTCATTTTTAACACGTAACACGCTGCACAACTCCCGTTATCTTCGAACTGCCACCCTCGATCAACTGGCGGCATTGGAAACAAGCGACCCCCCTTGCTGTCAGCTTTGATATGAAACACCTGTTCTATGTTATGCGCATAAATTACGCACCATACTTTAATAATGAACAACTTCGCATAAAATGATCTCGTATTTTTTTTAAACTGGATTTTCACAAAAATGACGGACAATTTTACTGTTATTTATTGTCAATCAAACACAGTTTAAACGGACGTAGAATAGCATTACACTTCGTGAGAGATATTCACCGATCTGCGTTACTCAACACGACAGCGCGCTTACACCCGATTGAAAATGGGTAACTACGGATATCTTGCACCAATTCCATTTATCGAACAGAAAATTTTTACGCCAAATAAAACCTTAATTTGACATCACAAAAATATAGGCAATAAATTCACGGAAATGACGATCTACTTTGGACGTTATATCACTTCGTAACCTTCACTAATAACTTTCTACAACATGTTACATGGCGCTCATAATACTTTTTAAATTTTATCCAAACAGAAAATAAAATAAATGACCTTTCGTCATATTTCTGGCATTCACGAAAACATATGGGTGACCGACTGTGTCGTAAATCCCCATTACAAATACATATAGTTTGACATCATGAAACAAGATATAATAGGCTGTAAGATGGCATTTCACCTACCTTATCTGCACGCCAGCTTCCATTTTAGGCTCACTTATGACCCTCTGTCATTTTATTTAGCATTTTTACATTTCTGGCTTCACATTGGTTTTGATTCCTGTTTCCTGAAAATGAAGCAAAAAAAAAAATACCCTTCACTCGGTGTCTTCGTTGATCGCACTCGACTGTTTGTATTTGTTACCCACACACGAATTACTTTCTTTACAACACAGTTATTTACAACTTCACAAATACTACTTCGGTATCTTGACCGCCTTTTTATCAGATTACTTCTACTACTTGGAGTCAAGACCCCGGCCACATCGGCCAAAATCTGTTTGTTGGACTTAGTCTACTTCTTGACGATCGATTTACTGAACAGTTCAACCCTCTCTCTCAAGTCTCAATGATACAAATGGAGGGGGTTTCAATATGGCGTCCCCTCTTATTTTATAGACGCTATCCTCTCTCTCCAGGTATTTTTCCTTTGCCGCCAAGAAAATTTGCGTAACTGTATTAAAAAGAGTTTTTGCTGTAACCGTGTACTTGCTAACTTGCTAGCGGCAGTGTTCACGAACATTTAAAATTTATTCTTACCAAATTAACTGGTTAAATGACCTAATTTGATAGGCACTATTTTCTGACGACTTGGCGTGGGTAAATTAGACACGCGCGTCTCTCACTGACATATCCACAGAAACGGCTTAGCAGTCTCAAATCTGTCTTATAGATAAATACAGGATCCTCATTATAATGCGTTCACTGCCAATTCTTTCATTTAAATATACTTAGTCAACCTAAATTTTTTCTGTATCCATCCACTTTCGACACGTGCGGATGACGTCACACCTCACAGCGTGGGAAGGAAGGTAGCCACCTTCTTGCCACGTGCCGCCTCTATGATATAAATAATGATGTAAATAATATGTTCGAACTTCTCAATACAATTGACACGGGGCCTCGTGTAGTAACTTTAATAGTTAAAATTCATAGGGCACAAAGGTCATAGGTTCAGTATGTATGTATTATTCTCTTGCATTTCTTTTATATTCATAGGATGGTGTCTCCCACCTGCTGATAATGACTACACGCAGCACAGCGGCTCCAGTAATTTCGGTATAGAAATTCCTGCAAATTCCCACAGATTTTTTTCCTTTACTTGTCATTTCAATTATAATTTGGATAATTTGATAAGGTTCGCCTCTAATGATGTGTTCCACATTCTGAAGCTTCCTGACTTTAATGGTAGTCAGAAGTTTAATACTGTACTCGTCCGTCCGAGTCATTCGTCATTAGTTTTCGTTCCAACACAGTATATTCAGAGCATGCTTCTTTTGAAGTTCAACTCGAAATATTCGATTCGGCATTCCAGTGACGAGTTGAATGTCAACTTTCGAAACCATAGAGAAGGGCAGGGAAAAAGGACGTAGCAACCGAATGCGAGCTGAAGGCTGATATTCCCTGATAACTTATATGTGATCAAGCATCTGCTACGTAGGGCAAGCGTTGATCTCCGAACCTACATCTCCGGCTCCCGTGTGCACTGCTCCAACACCAAGCGATGTTTCTTTGCAATTTCCACTTCGTCCTGGTATTTATCGAGGGATTCTTTTGTACCTACCATTTCATCTCTCAGGCTATCTTGCAAGTCCTGAATCCTTATTCTGTTCCATGACCAGCTCCTTCGTTGTGTCTGCTTAGCTGAAGTCCTTTATCACCTCCTGATTTTTTTTAAAATCCTCCTAACTCAGTGGCCCATGATTGCTTTCCACTCCTCCAATTACCAATAGCACCGCGATCACTATTGCTGCCAACACCATTTTATAATAGTATACATCACATTTTAGTCCACATACCTGGTACTTCATGTGGTTATTCCATGAAAGAGAATAATACATACATGGTAGAGTTCTATGCCTAACCCCATTTCGCTGACGCAACAAGCACTCGGCACTCCCGCACACACGTCTGCTTCGCTTGCAGGTCTCTAATCGACTGTCGCTTATGACTTATATAATACATACTGTAGTATACCGGGTGTAATTGAAATAATGCACTTCGTTTGTATAGGTGGTGGAAGATCGTATTCTAAGCAAACAACTTAAAAAATATCTCCTATCTTAATTAGTGTAGTAGAAAATAAATCAAAAACTTAGGTAATATTTTTTTTAAATCAATGGGTCCTGAATACTCCCCTCTGCTGAACAGAACGTCTCCACAGGTATGATTTCCCCAAGGTGACCTCCCTTCCAAGGCTGAGCACTGTAGGTCAGTGTGTCTCAACGTCAGTAGACTTTGACCTGTAGATGCGCTCTGAGTACAGTCGGAATGGCTTTATTACACCGTGAAATCTATTTATGGTAGGGCAAGATGTAATAGAGCAAGGGCGGGACGAATATATCGGGAGCGTTTTCCCAGCCGAAGACAACTAAATGATAGGGCTTTTGCCGCTGTTCTTCTGAGACTGCTTCACCGGGGCTGCTTATAGAAATTTTGTCCTTTGCAATCAATAAATCAATCAATCAATCAATCAATCAATCAATCAATCAATCAATCAATCAATGACTTCCACACATGCTTCAGGGTCTAGTGACGTTAGGGCGAAATATACTAATTTTACCACCAAGGAGTGACCGACTGACTAACTGTACCTCGCAATAGGGTCGAAGGACGGAGTACCGAACGTAAACAAGCTGTAGTTCCAGGTTCGACCAAGAGCAGTCATATGTGTATCAGATCGAAATAGCAACTACTTTCGGACCAAGCAAGGTAGTCTTTTGTCGGAAGAATAAGGAAGCGTGTAAAATTTACGTCTGCTTTATGGAGATGATGAATTGACGAGAGATATTTTAAACACTGAGATAGGTGATCGATAAGTTCATACCTTCCGGCCTTCGTTAGAATTGTTAGATTTATACCATAACATTAGAATATGCTCCTAAATTTGAAGTAAGATTCAACTTAAGAATTCTGTAAAGAAAACGTAAATATTCTAGTTGTAAAGCACGTCCAGGATAGCGATAGTTAATACAGTACAAATCATCATGTTTCGGAATTTAACAATTCAAAATTTATTTTCCTAGTTCGTTTAACGCCTGAGCCTAAATACGTGAGGTTATGAAATAAGGTCTTCATATTTTACTGATAAGTACATTCTAGGAACACATGTTCTTCAAATACCTCTTCAGAAGCTCTTAACTCAATGTTTGAGAGGAAGTACATGATGACGTCATTTTCAGTAGTCTAATCAAGTCCTAGGTTAGAAATACAAAATATTTTTACTAGATTACAAAGGCTATAACAGAAATTTCAGGAAAGTGGTTTGAACAGTCTAAATAATTTAGTATTGCCTGTAGATTTAAGGCCTGAGCAATTACTGAGCGTATTGATTCAGATTCAGATCGATTACCAGTCGTTGAATAAGTCAAGGTTCCCAGGAAACCTTTTCTCAGAATTTCTATACGATTACTCCAAAAATTCAGTAGTGAGAGGGAATTCTTCTAACAAGCTATTTACAAACTCACCGTCAATTCCTGTTCTTGACAATACAGTGGGAAGAAGACAATATCTCCGAAAGTGTGATTTCGTTTATACTTGTATTAAGATCGTATTAATGTTAATCATTTCATACGAGAAATACTTTCAAAGTTAATTCTGTGATTTTGTTGGAAATTCCCATTGAAACACACTAAGCCATTTTACGACTTCTAGAAGGAGTTATTTTTAAGGTGACTCTTGGAAGAGTGGATGATAAATGTTTCTACTTCTCACAACCTCGGTACCGAGTAGCCAGTTCTATGTCACCCCGCCTTTGTTTCCAGAAATTAACCTGAAGCACATTTCGGCCATATACAGTATATCTTCAAATATCGAAGTGAAGTTTCTAAATTTCTCGAAATGAACGCAGGTTTTTTGATACGGCAAGGTGTCGGAATTGTTCCTGTGAGAGTAGAGTTGTCAGATGCTTTTAGCGGAATAAGGACTTAATGTTCATAGAAAAATTTACGATATCGGCAAATAATACTCTGAAAGTAAGAATATGTGGAGATAAGTATTATTTAATACATGTTATTCACGCACACACATATATATTTAAAAACCAAACCAAACCTTATGGTGCAAGAGCCCCTAAGGGCCAAGGCCTACCAAGCGACCGTTGTTCAGATCGAAACCTTGCAGATTACGAGATGTCGTGTGGTTAGCACGACGAATCCTCTCGGTTCGTATTCTTGGCTTTATAGACCAGAGCCGCCTTCTCACCGTCAGATTTCCTCAATTGTAATCACGTAGGCAGAGTGGACCTCGAACCAGCCCTCAGATTTAGGTAAAATCCCTAGCCTGGCCATGAATCGAAACCGGGGTCTCCGGGTAAGGGCCTGGCACACTACCCCTATACTGCGCGGCTGGCATATATACACACACACCAAGAACAAAATCAGTCACACTTTTTCTGTACATCATATTTAAGAGACGTACTGATTTGTTGCAAAATATATGGTCTCTTTAAATCATATTCATAAAGCTCAGACGAGTTTAAGAGTTTGAAGTTACAGTATATTGAAGTATAGTACAGGGACCACCTTTTACAGAGTATATCAGTTGTTTGTTTCCCTCATCACTGACTGGAAATAAATTTAAAAACCCATTCTACATTAGCATTATGTGCAGGAATAGCGAAACATATTCTGAAATTATCAACATCTTATAATGGCAGATTTCATACTTCCTGGTAGGCCTACTAAAATAGCTCAGCCACTTATCGTCACATGACACCGTTTCAAGGCTAGATCTGTTTTGTAAGAAAAACATAAGACTCACAACTAGTGATCACTCTGACTAATATTTACCGTTTTATTTTATTAACTTCCTGAAAATTATCAAGGCTGCCACAAGGAGAAAGAATAACAAAGACAAGTAACATGGTTAGAGAATTGCTCTACAGCATATAAGTTTGTTTGTTTGTCCAACCGTTGTCCCGTTTCTCTACGGAATGGGGTATGAGGTGAGATGAATATGTCGTGGCGGGTTTTTACGACCGGATGCCCTTCCTGACGTCAACTACATTGGAGGAGTTAATGAGATGAAATGAATGAACGTAATAAACGATAATAGCAACGGAGAGGGTGAAACCCGGTGCCGGCACATAGCCTAATCCTGTCGAATAGAACCTAGGGGTCTGCTCAAGGCTTAAGTTCGCCATCCGACGGACGAATGGCCATCAACTGCGTCATATGCCCTCACTCTATATGAGCACTGCGCAGAGGTTTTGAATTTAATCCAGGCTTTTGGCACACTGTCTAGTGATTAGAAATTGTATGCCACCACCTCCCCTACCTGCCGGCCAACATGCTGATGGTGAACATTTTCCGACCAACGGGACTCGAACCGTTTAACCACTGTGTCAGACTGTTTAGACTTCAACGCCTTACCGATCATGGCCACCAGGCCATATAAGTGATATCGTATAATTGGAACGGATCTCATAACTGGCGAGATCGCAGTGTCTTTGATGGTATTATCTGGATTGTCTAGCATTTTGCAGCTCATTACAAGAAGACGCGTAATCGTTCCACGAGCACCAACCTTCAATACAATCACCGCAATACGTTCATGATTGTAGTTATTTTAATAGTAGGGCACTGTAGGTTCGTAGACAGCATTTTTCTCATTGTCAACCTCCTGTCACTGGTCTGAACTCAGTTCAAATCTTACAGTTGGATTTAGTTTATGGTCAGATTTTTAGTCAGCTTTAACTATCAACAAATTAATCGATATTTTACTTTTTTGCCTTGGGAAAAATTAAAAATACATTAGCACACACATGACATGTTTCGACCACTTAGTGGTCATCTTCAGCTGTATATAGATAGGTTAGTTGAAAACATTTGGACAGTAAGCACATTAAACCTTAAAACTATGCCCCATATGATGCTAAAATGTATTGCTCTAGGTGCTCTAAAAGAAAGGAGGGGGGTGGAGGTTGGGGGGTAAGGTAATATGTCTGAATAATACTTAAATTACAATTCGCGTCTACAATTGTGTTTAAAAAATTCTTAGCTAATATACATATTTAAAATATTTAAAAAAGTCAATGGTGATACACTTTTCGTAATAACACTAGGTGGCATGAATAAAAAGTTTGTTTGTAACAGTATTCAGGCATTTGTGAGAAGGTTACTTAAATTAAAATTCGCGCCTGCATGATGTTAAAGAACTTATTTACTAATAAACATATTTGAAAAATATCTTAAAGCGTCTATGGTGAGGCACGTGTTAAAAACACTTGGGCTTGAATAAAAAGATCTATGTACAGTATATACCAGTCTTCGGGTATTTGTTGTTTGTATTTTGTATTGAGTATATTCCTTAAATGTTACTCTTTAGTTTATGGTAAAAGGCCGTGTCGACCGTTTGACTTGCAAATATTGCTCTAGATTGTGGTAAAAGGATGTGGCTGACTGTTTGACTTGCAAAAGTCGTATGGTAGCTTCTCTGTTATATTAAAATGGTGGTCTTCTGATTAGGGCAGCTTGCCCCACGATCTTATCTGGAAAGATGTTTATTCCGCGCTGCCTTGGGGATCTCTTTTTGTGCACGACCTAGTGTAATAGCGATGGCAATTACCCGAAGACTGGTATATACTGTACATAGACTTTATAATTCAAGCCCAAGTGTTTTTAACACGTGCCTCACCATAGACGCTTTAAGATATTTTTCAAATATGTTTATTATTAAATACGTTTTTAAACATCATGTAGACGCGAATTTTAATTTAAGTATCCTTCTCACAAATGCTTGAAGACTGTTACAAACATCGACTTTTTATTCATGCCACCTAGTGTTATCACGAAAAGTGTATCACCATTGACGCTTTTTAATATTTTAAATATGTATATTAGTTAATTTTTAAAACACAATTGTAGACACGAATTGTAATTTAAGTATTATTCACACATATTACCTTACCCCCTCCTCACCCCCTCCTTTCTTTTAGAGCACCTAGAGCAATAGATATTAGCATCACATGGGACATATTTTTAAGGTTTAATGTGCTTACTGTCCAAATGTTTTCATCTAAGCTATCTATTTACAGCTGAAGATGACCACTAAGAGGTCGAAACATGTCCTGTGTGTGCTAATGTATTTTTAATATTGCCCAAGGCAAAAAATAAAGTATCGATTAGGTGGCTTTTTAAATTGTTGATTGTACTCATCGATACGGTCATGAAGTGGACAGCTTGCAATCAGCTTTAACTGCCAATATATCGATTCGCTTCCTGTTCCCTTGTATAGCGATTCCAGGAATTTTCCCATCAGTTATATATCCTCTCCTTTGTACAGATTCTGCTAGCATGTGACGGATGGTGTGGTGAAGAGCATTGCAAATAGTTTCGTCGTGCGGGCAAAAGCCAAGGACGAGCGGAAATGTTTCGATTTCACTGTGCGTCTCTATAGGAAACAACCGGCACCTTAGGGCTGCCTACAAGTAAGTTGGGTGGGTATAGGAGGAAGTGAAGATGTCACTCTTCATTCCGAAGTGCAGCTAATAATAACGCACCCATGTTCTGAAGCGAATTATCACAATACGTAAAGGCTAGTACACACCTAGCGACAAAGTTGCGTGACATTGTATGGGGACAGTTGAGAGACACTGTCCCTAGACTGTTGCGATACAATGTCTCGCGTCCACATCTATAGAGCCAGTTGCACTACAGGAAGCGGCGCGAAATGGTGCAAGAAATTACTTTACGTGCTTTTAATGTTGAGAATCTTTTTCTCCATCTCGTGAATTGACATAGTGAACTTTTTAGCAAGAGACTCCATTGCTTCCCTCCTTTCGTCCCAGTTTTTATACTCGGTAGACATAACATCTCAAAGACAAGGGAAGGTGTCTATATCCTCAATGATTTTTAGAGTAGTTTACATCGCTAAACAACAGAACACGAAACACAACACCAACACGTGGCGGCTATCTGCACACTGGCATCGGCGTGTCCCGGGACTTTGTCTCGCGACACGTCCAGACTACATCATGTTGCGCAACATTTGTATCATGTATCCCATTTCGAATGGGAGACCTGCGACATGCAACTTTTGTATCGCGACAGTCCCAAACACGGAAAAAATGTCGCAGGACATCCCTGGGACTTGTCGCGATACACGTGTTCCGCAACTTTGTCGCTTGGTATGTACTAGCCTTAACAAGACGACGAGATATCGCAATCCATCGCGTCACTCCTCGCAGATTTGACAAGAAACTTGCCATCAGTCTACTTACCTTGCTTGCCGTCCAGCATTCTAAGGTATTCATTGTATACTGCAGGGCTCTCACTGGTGCGGTTTAAGTCAATGAATATTCCCCCCTAGTCTACAGAAGCTGTCATTGGTGCGGCATAAGACAAGGAACATCAAAGCAGCGCCGCAGGTAACGTTTACAGAAGCACGATCATACAGCATTACGGGAAAATGGATTGGCATATTTCATGACCTTGGTGAGGATAATAAGAGTGACTAGGATCTTAGCTATAAGATATTCAAGAAAATTTAAAAGGAGGAGTCTTCAAGAGTCTTCAGACGGGACCTAAAACATAAAACACGATGCTTCTGTTATGTGATTGCTTTCACTCGAAAATAGCTCAGAAAAATGTATTTACAAATTATTTTATCTTTTTTCATGACATACTGAAAAATGCGGGAAATATCAATGGCGGTCGCCATGAATATCCAGTAGATGATAATGTTATATTAATACAACTTCCCCCTTGAGGAGGCTGCCACAAGGACGAGGTATTTCAGCTACAAAATAATGATGTCTTCCAAGTCATTGGTGAATTTGCTAGAATGTGTCCGATATAAATAACAAGGCTCTACAATAAATTTGTAACATAGCATGATGTACAGTTCGTCAGATGCTATATAGATAATTCCGGAGTGTGGTTATTGAATCTCGTATTGCGGCAATAACGATGTCGTAAAATCGTGTCTTGTTGAGAGTAAGAGAATCACACTGCTGTACAAGAGATTTAGAGATTGTGCGTCGAGCATCGATCATGAGTCTTGGACGGAGATGTTGTCTAGGTGATAATTGCTTTTATAATAGTTTACGGTTGGCTGGTAAATCGACTTCTTCTCGACGTCCACGTGTTCACGCTGGCCAGTGTGCGACTCGAAGCGTACTATGGGATCAAAGATCAGTCCTTGCTTGCTAGATGGTTGAAAGGCTATCATGTCAATACGCCTCTTACTCCCCTCGGTAGCTACGCAAGAAACCAATTCGTGCACTGTGAAACCGCGATCATGCCTCGTATAGAATGACGGCGGGAATTGCTCAATACCTTCGCGTGAGAACACCGCCCAAGACATGGGCAAGGGTTTCGTGCTCTCTGTGGCAATGCCGACAGGGAATGCCGTTATAGAACCTTCCCGGCTCGGAGTGAAGGCAGCATACATTCACCGTCATTTTGATGATCTCTCTTCATTCCGCACACGATAAGCCTCGGTGATCTCTTATCCAACCTGGCAGTATTCCTGGAAGAGCACAACGCCCATCCCTTTTGTGCGGCAGGTTCATCCATGACTGAAATTCTCTGTCTCATAGTAACTGCCACGCCTTCCTTACACTGGAAAGATGGCTACTTTTGGGCATAACTTGATCATTCATTTATATACCTAGATCTTGCAAACAAGTAAGACGTTCTTGTTCAAAGTTCTTAGTTGCACTAATGTAGCCGATATTTGCAAGCGTCAACTTATTACAAATATTAGTATGCTGCAGTTTGGCTGCCCAAGTAGCGCGAAACGAACCGACGCCTTGATAAGCAATGTGATCCGAAACAACGTCTACTAGTAGTTGTAATACTTCTTTAGTTCCACTCTTTTGTAATGTATCTGCGTATGTCACAAAAGTTTAAGGAATTTTGTATAGGGGAGAACTTGTAGTGGGTAAATAAGAGTAGATGAAATTAAACTATATAAAATTGACATTTTCTGGTCGGATTGCAACAATAGTGAGCTGTCAAGGGTGTTAGTCTTGTTTCGCGTCTTGTCAAGTACGGCTTGTGGATCCAGTTTAAGTTAATTAATGAAGTTCACCCCTAAGTAGCGAATCGCAGTTCCGTTGACCTTTCTTGATAGAGAGACAAGCTGATTTTGAAGCGCTGATGTCCGGACCGATTTCCTTTAATCTTTCTATGGGGATACTGGCTAGTTCGGCGGCAGATTCGGTATTTGTTTTTTTCAAAATATTACTGTATCATCGGCGAAACACATTATAGTGAGGTTGTTCTATTCGCTTGCAAGTGGATATCAGTACTTCCTTGCCAAAGAATCTTGAGATAGTTTTTCCACAATAAGATTGTTAGTGATGTTGAATAATGCCGGTGACAAAGGGGAACCTTGGAACATACCACGAGTACAATGATAGGTTTTTCCCTGTTTTTGAGTCTCTATCTGTATTTCTTACCATCTTGTAAAGCCATTAGCAGCGTCGTTACTTTTTCGGGCATTCCAATAGACTCCAATATGCTCTGGAGGTGCGCATCTCCGACGTTAACAAAACCTCTTCGAATATCCAAAAATATAGTGCCTGCATCATCCTATTTTTCAATGTATATAATGCCATCAACGATTTGAAGGCTTTATGGGCCTACATCTGCCTCTTTTTCAATATTTATCGCATACTTGGTTTTCATACTGAAAAGAAGAGATGAAATCAAGAGCAGTAAAAAGATGACACTACAAAAGGCTACCAAGAGCCAGGATGCAAATACGTCACGACAAGTCACTGATAGAGACAGGCATGCGCGACCTACATACCTCAAAATCATAATATTAGAAAAAACATGAACGGTCGATAAAAATGTAATCTTACACATGCTTAGTGATTATCCCATCAAGAACGGGTACAACAGCGGGTCAGCTAATTTATTATTATTATTATTATTATTATTATTATTATTATTATTATTATTTGCCTAGCTGCCTCTGTGGATCAGCGGTAGAGTGTAGGCCTCCGAATCCCAAGATAGCGGGTTCAAACCCGGCAGAGGTAGTCGGATTTTTGAAGGGCGGAGAAAAGTCCATTCGACACTCCATGTCGTACGATGTCGGCATGTAAAAGATCTCTGGTGACACATTTGGTGTTTACCCGACAAAATTCATTAAATCTCAGCCATAGACGCCCAAGAGAGTTTCGGTTTACTCGGTCTGCCACCTAGTGGGGGCCTAAAGTAAAACGGAACGTCGAAATTGACGAGCAGACAGCCAGATGGCGTCAAATTGAAATGTCTGCACACGGTAGCTGAGGCCATACGATTATTAATATTATTATTATTATTATTATTATTATTATTATTATTATTATTATTATTATTATTATTATTATTATTATTATTTGCCTTTCTTTTGCAGTTATTTCATTCATTTGCTGCACTTGAAAACGTAAATGTCCCACTTGGGCAGGCTCCAAGTGGTACGCGTGCGGCCATTTACAAACCACTAGCATTGAGTTAAAGGAACAATAAAAGAGGGAATTCATTAAGGCTGTTATCTATAACACAGACAGCTCTGTGCCTCAGTAATGCTGCGTGAAATGGTGTGACAATAGATAGAGCGAGTACGGACTTGGGACAATGTCCCTGGTCTGGAAACTGTGCTGAGCAACCAGAGTGTATCCAGTGGAACAAGCGAAGACCGGGGACCAGATGATGAACACTCCCTGTCATCGCTGCTCTCTCTCTTTCTCTCTCACTCTCGAGCTATACCAGATGAGAATATAGCGTGAACCATGCTGAGGTCAGCTTTCACCGGCCACTCAACAGTTCAAGACTTACTGGCAAGTCTAGGGAACGCCCAGTCTAATCATAATCTTAGCTAACCCCCACTCCATTATAAATGAGCCACTTATTGCATGCATAAGTACACTCACATTTAGGACTTGTGATATAGATATTGTTGCCACAAAAATGTTGTAAAATTGGAAAATTCTCAGTAATGCAATGTAGAATTGTAGATTTCTCTTGTTATTTATTTATTTATTTATTTATTTTATAAACAAACCAAACTGAGATGTTAGTTCCATGGAAATTATTAAAACCCCCTTTTTTCTTGGCCTACTTCTCAGCTACGTGGGTCAGCACTAAATGTCAATTTGGTCCAGGTTTGTGGCCCGTTGCCCTTTCCGTTGTCAAGTATCAGTGCAGGGATGTACAACTTAATGTACAGAGAAATTCATGAATTATTTTTCTAATTATATGTGAGTTGTACAGTAGACAAGGTTAGTAAATCAGATAATACTGCAATGTTCTTATTTCAAAGATTAAATTCCCAGAATAATACCACCAATTTATTTCAGCGATTACAAATATTTAAAAGTATTCAAGCTCTTTAGACATTTTTCAATATTGTCCGGCTCCATGGCTAAATGGTTAGCGTGCTGGCTTTTGGTTACAGGGGTCGCGGGTTCGATTCCTCGTAGGGTCGGGAATTTTAACCATCATTGGTTAATTTCGCTGGCACGAGGGCTGGGTGTGTGTGTTGTCTTCATCATCATCTCATCCTCATTACGACGCGCAGGTCGCCTACAGGCGTCAAATCAAAAGACCTGCACCTGGCGAGCCGATCATGTCCCCGGACACTCCCGGCACTAAAAGCCATACGTATTTTCAATTTTTCAATATTGTGAAATTACCAGCGTTTCGCCCCATCGTGGTAGAGGGTTCGTCATTTGGATTATAACTCGAATCCAAGAAGCGGGTGGCTAATGCGCTGTTGAGACACTACTGGAAGCCTGCTTTGTTGGACAATGCAGTGTAGTGATGGCCACTGAGTGTATGATTTGAAGCAGAGTGTCAATTCATTCAGCTGACCGAGTAAATCGAGTCGCAACAACGGCGAGCTCACGGCACACGATTCAGCTGACTGGCTGCTGACAGTGCCGTGTGGTACACTCACGGATCAGTGGGACACAACACATACACACCCACACACGCGCGCCATTGTCGGAACACTGGACAATGGCGGGGAGCCGAAGTTTCGCTGCGGGCGAGACATACCGAGCAGAGTGCATGACGTCATCACAAAATGACCGCTCTCTTAAGGTACGTTTTGGCGCTCGAAATTCCGTTACGGCGCGATGTATCTTGCCAGAAACATGTCGCTTCAGGTTAAATTAGATTTGTCTCGACGAAACCTCTCAGAATACACCACAAAAAATTAAGTATGGGTGTAAATTAAAAAATTATTGAAGGTTTTGTGAATAAAAATTGATACATTCCTCCACCCGTTACAAAAATATCCAAATAGATCCTTGGCCTGTGTGACCACTAAGTGGGCAAAAGTCTATGGAAAACGCATGCAGCAGTAAATTAGACTCAACAAGGGATCTAATAAGACCAAAAGTAGTCCTACATCTGCAGAATGAGATGACTACGGGGGCGTCGAAAACGTGAGCCTGTATTAATGGCCTCCTGTAAAAAGTAACGACAAAAAAGATTAGCGCTACATTTGGAGATCAGCGGTTCCTGTGAGTAGTTTGTACGTAGCCGCGGAGAATTGGAAGTACAAAGCCCCGTGTTCCGTTGTAAGTTCGTCACACGTGTAGAGACGTTTCACGTAAATAACTAGCGCTTCATCTTACTACAGCCTACCACATCGTTTGACTTTATCAAAACTGTATGGTAAATCTTTGCAGCTAAATGCTGTCTTTACTATGAATACCTACTATATTTCATTTAATATTTACATAATTCTTTTTCGAAGAGATTTGAAAACGTTCATCAAGAGCATACTCTAGACATACACTTTGGGTGGGGGACGCAGACGAAGGATACACCCCGGTGTCGTTAGAGGCGACTGAAAGGGACGACCTAGGGATGATCGAATTAGAATCATGAGAATATTTGTAATTAATACCATCACGCAGGGAACACCATGAGTCGCTTTTACTTCCGGGTTATATCACTATGTTAGGTACACAATAGGCTTGTGATTAGTAGCGGCAGTGTGTGCCTCCGACTGGGTTTTAGAGTACCTGTGATTGGTACCAATATATGAGCTACACCATGGGTCTGCCTTGTCTATGATTAGTACACACTATGTGAGAAACACCACGGGATAATACGGGTCCCTGTGGTCAGTACACTTATGTGCAGAACACCATAGGTTTGCGTTGCCTGTAAGTGGCGCCGCAATGTGAGAAACACAAGTCTGTGTTACCATAACGCGTGGAATACCGCGAGTCTACTTTCCTAGCGATAAATACCATTGAGGAGCCGATGAACTGGATTTTGGACCCCTTTAGACTACAAGCATAATCGATTCAGTATTGTGCTTCAGAAGCAGTCCCTTGGTCAGTAATACCATTGTTTAACGTTAGTTTCTGGAAACGGATCGGATCCACTGATTGTTTTAAATTCATATCCGTCCATTCATTCTTCGTCATCACGTTTTGAATTCTGGTCAGTGGAGGATTTTGTACTTTTAAATTGTCATTACATTTCGTTCTATTTCGTACGATTAGAGGACGATTACCTAGATGTTAGGCCCCTTTAAACAACAATCATCATCATCATACTCTAGAACCTCTGAGGAGAAATTCCTGCACAGAATATTTCACATGTTATCCTTCATGCACCGTACATATTTGTAATTCTTGCAGTGATAATTATTTTTAAAAATACTCTGTTTAAGGAGGTAGCCTAAAGCTTGACGATTGAATGAATATAATACACTCCGACGAGATATACCATGCTAATATCTTTAGCAGCTTCTGAATAATGGTGAAAATTTTGTGTAGATGTGAGTTACCGAAAATAAGCTGTGCTATGATATTGTGTAGCCTCCGAAGAAAGCTGCAACAGGTGAAGGCTTTTAGTTGACGCGCATGGGCGTCTTGCCCGTTAAGGTGTATGCTGCTGATGACTAAATTGAGGTAGGGAGAAGCTGAAACCCTGTTTCGGCACAAAAGCTCACTCATTACATAGGCACGCTTAGGACGCCGATAGGATAGAAACTGGAAGAAAGTTCCATGGCACAGTACACCGCCAACATTTTCCTGGTGTTAAAATGGAAAACCGTGGAAAACCATCTTCGGGACTGTCGACAGTGGGGTTTGAACCCACCATTTCCCGAATGCAAATCATTGCTACGTGACCCAAACCGCGTGGCCAACTTGCCCGGTTTTGGATTGATCCTAGGCTTTTAGCACGCAATCTGGTGATTATAAATTGTGCACCACTACCTCTCCTACCCTGCTTGTCAACATTGTGATGTTGATTGTTTTCTCCCTATAGGACTGGAACAAGCTAACCATGGTGTCAGACCATACAGATTTTACGTCTAAACGTTCATCTCACCAGGCAGCAAGGAAAATGACAAACTGGGACTTAAAAAGTGACACTCATGGAGGTTACAAACGTATCATTGTAGGTAGGGGTGATAATTATTATCTTTTCCACCAGACTAGAGGAGAAAGTAAGTAAAAGTGACAAATTAAATTACTGCCACTTACTGAAGAGAGGGAGGGATACACGGTTCAAGCAGTACCTGCACCGCTTTCTACTAAACTACTTAAATAATTAATGTTATTTCAATGAAATAGATTCCTATCCACTCACTAATTAGATAAAATAAATACCCTTAGTGATATCAAGCTTTTAAAAAATTTAGAGATTTTGCATCCCCTTATGGGAAATCACGGCGCCGTAATTTCACGCTCAAAATGGATTTATGAGCGTGCCAGTAAATCTACAGGCATGTTCTGTCACATTAAAGCACCATTAAATACCTATCAACAGTGATGTTCTACCTTGTAACCTGGAACGCACGAGGTAAATGCCATGGTAGGATAGTGATTATTCTGGTAAGGAGGCACAGATTAAGGTATTCCTTCTTCTGATTTTCAAATAAAAATAACAATTTCTCTTTTATTTTTGGAAATATTTGCCTCTCTTCCTCGTTGATAGTTATTGTTAACAGATCCCTGGTTATTCAACGGCGACGTCAGTTCATTCGTCTGTCTGAGCACCCCAGGTTCCAACCTAGGTCAGTGTGAGAGAAAAAGTGCTGAAAACAGTGATCAACGGGCAGATTTCACGCAGAAACATCCGGCTTTTTAAAACGTGCTGTCAATTGAGTGATGAAGCCTTCTGAGTCTAAACTTCGACACACCGGGCGAGTTGGCCGTGCGCGTAGAGGCGCGCGGCTGTGAGCTTGCATCCGGGAGATAGTAGGTTCGAGCCCCACTATCGGCAGCCCTGAAGATGGTTTTCCGTGGTTTCCCATTTTCACACCAGGCAAATGCTGGGGCTGTACCTTAATTAAGGCCACGGCCGCTTCCTTCCAACTCCTAGGCCTTTCCTATCCCATCGTCGCCATAAGACCTGTGTGTGTCGGTGCGACGTAAAGCCCCTAGCAAAAAAAAAAATATATATATAAAATAAATAAACTTCGACACCGTATATCAGGGCCTCCCAGGTTGCATGCACCAGTGCATGGCGCTGTGCACGGTGCAAAAGATGACTTCGCTTGGTTGACCAGAGCGCAGAACCCCACTCCTCGATTTGGAGCAATAGTGCTGTCTCGCTCACTCCGCCTGTCTCCCTCTTCCTCACTTGCTCCGTAGCGCTCCAAATCCGAGCCGAGTTGAGCCGGGCTTAGGCGAGTCGCCTCGAGGCGACGCGCTGGTCTGAGCCGAGCCGAGTGGGACCGATGCACCGTGCGCAGGAACTCTGTGCCTCAGTCTGCACGCGTCAGATTTTGGGCGTTTGAGAGGACCTGCCGTAAAGGAACACCGATAACTCATAACACGAAATGGCATGCAACGAGTTTCGAATTAGAAGTCGCGAATGCGCACAAGATTTCCGAAACAAACTTCTTGCATTACCGATTTAGGCTTTGATCTTTACATCCACATCTCATTCTTGTGATGGCCAGCATCTGAGGTACTTAAGCCGTGACAACCTTTTAGAGGCGTTTCAATTCACTGCGATAACAGCGTTGGTGACTTTCCGCTGGCCGATTACCAGTAATTACAGAGCAAACTTGCTTCGTTGATCCTGTTCAAAAGGGATTAATGATCGTAAAAATTGTCAGAATCGTGTCTAAGGTGATTTACTAGGTGCATTGATAAGTTCTGAGGGCCGAGAACCCTTTCGGACACTCACGACCAGCCACTCTGCAGTTTAGAGTCACTCATAATGGGTACTGACGCTCCTCACTTGTCTTCAAATCCCTACTAACCCCTGTGGGTGGGGGACGCAGACGAAGAATACACCCACGATATCCCCTGCCTGTCGAAGAGGCGACTAAAAGGGGCGGCCAAGGGATGCTGAATTTTGAACCATTAGATTGCCTGTGATTAGTACTATCACGCGAGGACAACCATGAGTCGACATTTCTTGCGATTTTTACCACTGTGTGTGGAATGCCAACGGTCTGCGGACGGATCATTATGGGTTTACATTACCCGTGTACCGTATAGTATCCACCACTATGACGAAGGCTCCTGTCTGTCCAGGTTCTGTTGGAACACCTCAAGATAAAAATAGCTCTCATCGCTGGGGTGTTTCAGCACCTGTTTGTGGACATCATGGGTCTGCGTTTCGAGGAACACCACTGGTCAGTGTGTTGCCTGTGATTAGTACCCACTATGTGAGCGACGCTGTGGGTCTGCGTGGCCTGCGATTAGTACCCACTATGTGAGCGACGCTGTGGGTCTTCGTGGCCTGTGATTAGTACCCACTATGTGAGCGACGCTGTGGGTCTGCGTGGCCTGTGATTAGTACCCACTATGTGAGCGACGCTGTGGGTCTGCGTGGCCTGCGATTAGTACCCACTATGTGAGGAACACCATGGGTTTGTTCTGCCTATGAGTGGCGCCATTAGTATGTGAGAAATACCATAGTAGGTCTGCGTTACCTGTGCGTAGTACATTACCTGTGAGTAGTACAACAACGTGTGGAACAAGGTGAGTATACGTTAATTGTGATTAGTACCGCTACTAGAGAAATACCATGGTTCCACTTTACTAGCGATGATTGGCCGCTGACCTGGATTTTATCATCGATTCAGGATTGTGCTTTAGAAGCAGCCCCTTGGTCAGTATATACCATTGTTTTAGTTCATGGGTCGGACCCACTGCTTGTCTTAAGTTCATGGGTCGGACCCACTGCTTGTTTTAGGTTCATGGGTCGAACCCACTGCTTGTTTTAAGTTCATGGGTCGGACCCACTGCTTGTCTTAAGTTCATGGGTCGGACCCACTGCTTGTCTTAAGTTCATAATCATTGCTCCTCGCCCTCTTTTTGAATTCTAGTCAGTGGATTGATGTTAAAATTATTTTTAATATTGTGAGTTGGAGCCGGCCCCTTGGTGTAGGGGTAGCTTTCCTGTCTCTTACCCGCAGGCTCCGGGTTCAATTCCCGGCCAGGTCTGGGATTTTTACCTAGATCTGATGGCTGGTTCGAGGTCCACTCAGCCTACGTGATTAGAATGGAGGAGCTATCTGATGGTCAGATGGCGGCCCCGGTCTAGAAAGCCAAGAATAACGGCTGAGAGGAATCGTCGTGCTGACCACACAACACCTCGTAATATGCAGGCCTTCGAGCTGAGCAGCGGTCGCTTGGTAGGCCGAGGCCCTTCACGGGCTGTAGTGCCAAGGGGTTAGTTATTGAAGGTTGGATCCGCTGATTATTGTACGTTCATATTCATCCATTCATTCTCCATCATCACGTTTTGAATTCTGGTCATTGGATGAATTTTGGAATTTTAAATTTTCATTATAGTTCGTGTCATTTCGTACCATTACGGGCCGATGATCTAGATATTAGGCCCCTTTAAACAACAAGCATAATAATAATAATAATAATAATAATAATAATAATAATAATAATAATAATAATAATAATCATCATCATCATCATCATCAATAGGCGTACCTACTATTTAGACCACATAATGCTGTAGAATATTGTTGAAATTCATTGATCAAAATTTCCGACCGAGGATCTACGTCATATATTTGGGAAACACCAGCTGAACGAAATATTATGTGTTGTTCCTTCAATTGTTTGTCCAAAATATTTCGAAGCACTACGTTCTCCTGTTATTCTTCCTCCGTAGAGATGTACTGGAAAGAGTATGTATGTATGTATGTATGTATGTTCAGTCTTCAGCCCTAAGGCTGGTTGGATCCTCAACAGCTCTGCCATCAGCTGTCATAGATGGCCTAGGCATCACTGAAGAGGCGTACTAGGGAAATGAGGAGTGAGGTAGTTTCCCGTTGCTTTCCTCACCGAGCCAGAAGTTGCTATTACATATGTCTGCCAAGCCCACTGAAATGCATGCACCAACCGACCCTATGAGCAACATTTTCATACCATTCATAGCAGGGACTGGCTGCAGAAGGAATGACATTACTAGCATCGCTCATACCTCAGTCACTTTCATATTGTCAAAGCCAAGGATAAGACAGACAGATCAATGAATGTAACAAAATTGCTCTAGCCTATACCAGAAGACATAGTGCACTGTAAGCACTACGTCCTGCCAGCAAAGGCATGGAAAAAGTATCTAGAATACAAAATAACGTGTAATATTTCATTTACAAACTAATTGATGACTTGAACTAGAACAGTCTAATAACACTGAGCTAAGGGACAGTAGCTTCTCACAAACGAGAGAACGCTAACAAACTACTGTCTCTGTTTTGTCTTCACGCAACTGTCTGCCTCCTCTGTGTCCACACTGCAGTTTACATTGCGCCTCAGCGTTTAATCAAACCCACGCAAAATGAGATAGAATTTTCTTTCAATCGTATCATAGAGCACTTCGCTTTAAAAAGAGAGGGTTCAACAATTCATCACGAAAGGTTACAGGTCACGATATGAAGTTTCTGAAATGTAAATTCCGTCAAGTTGTGTGCAAAATCTTACGGAAGAGAGCTCTCACAATCTGCGAGTTTCCTCGCAATGTTCGTTTCAGCACAGCTCCTCGTTATGCATACAAAGAATAAGGCTCACATTTCCTACTCTATGAATAACGGGAATTGCTTTGATAACTGAAGAGCACCGATATTCATACTATTCTTGCCGGGTTAATGCGCAACCAACACTGGAGATGTTTGAGTGCTCGCAATTGTCTTGCGACTTAACTGGCACTTCGAAGGGAGTCATTTTTCAGCAAAAGCCTAATAATTGCAGTAGAGGGCAGTAGCTTTCCACGGGCGAGAGGATGCCCAACTACTGTCTCTGTTTTGTCTTCAAGCAACCGTCTCTCTTTTCCGCTCTGTCCTTACTAAATTTTATATCAGGCCTCAGTATTTAATAAATCCCACGCAAACTTAGAGGACATTTTCTTTCAATCGTATCACAGAGCATAGGAGATGCTAGCCAATATATTTCCTATTAAAATCAGGTATAAAGACCTACTTACTTAGCAGAAAATACCAAGAAAATTGAGAAATTTATTTCCTGCTTCATTGCCTTTGGTATGTCTCAATGAACGACGAGGTGAACATGTCCATTGTCAGGTGTATTTACGAATGTGGGGTCTATCAATAATGCCATTTGAGATGATGGTTTCTATCATAGATTCTTAGAAAACTAAAGCAGCGGGTAGACAACGACCAGGCCCGACTGATAAAGGACATCACATAACTCATTGATTTAATAGATATAAGATTACAACTGAAATGAAATGGCGTATTGTACTGTATCCTGTCCTACTTTCGGCCTAGCTCACGGGTATAAGCGCGTGGTACGTCTGGATGTGCCAATAAAAATATCTAATTAATAAAATACACCAAAGTCAATGGACTGAAATCATACTAAATAAAACAATATAAATCACATAATCAACCAACCATTGGTTGTGTCAATCAAATAAAAGTTACACGCATATTTACATGAATAATATTATTCAACAAAACGTTTACCAATAAAAACGGGTAACGAACCCGAGCAATTAAAATGACATTTTTGTTACTGAACCCTTGAACTTAAGCGATTCATCGTTGGTCGTCTGCCTCGGCTGCTTCAGTAGAGCAATATCGTACTCTTGGATCTTGTGGTCGTAGCGAGGTTTTTTCTGTCACTTCACCGACCAGACGACAGGGTTCAGAGAAGAGCATATCTACTTCAAACGAGGAGCTAAGATGTGCTTACTAAAATATTTATTCAATGTAAATCACGATAATTTGTTTATTAAATATGCCAGAAAAGTCAGTAAAATTTGCACAACATGTTATCACGCAGTCACAATGCATAACCTGAGTGGTAAATTTATATTGAAATTGTTTATAATTGTCTTACAAAGAATGAAAAAGCAATGTAAATTTCGTGGACAGCAGAAAACCAGAAAAAAGAATAGAAAACCTGAGAATCGGGCAACATTGAGCCATGCGATAACTGAGAGTTAACCCACACGATCCGTGGAAAATCTGACCTTAAACAAATATAATTCCAGATTTACAAATAATTAAGTTTATTCACCAGTCAACTATCCAACCGGATATGGAACATCCTCCAAATGGATCCTTAAGCGAACCGAATCGACTATCAGTCGCTTTGGATAAGTTGCGAAGTATTAATTGAAAGCATGGTGTTCATTGTAAGTTAACAGCAATTTTCACAATCAGAAATAAAATTCCACCATGTTTTGTCATCTCATGACACCCTTAAGTTACGAAGGAATCCCGATGCTGAAACATGCATCAACCCAAACAGATGTTCAGAAAGAACCGACCGAGCTCGATAGCTGCAGTCGCTTAAGTGCGGCCAGTATCCAGTATTCGGGAGATGGTGAGTTCGAACCCCACTGTCGGCAGTCCTGAAGATGGTTTTCTGTGGTCTCCCACTTTCTTACCATGCAAATGCTGGGGCTGTACCTCAATTAAGGCCACGGCCGCTTCCTTCCCACTCCTAGGCCTTTCGCATCATATCGTCACCATAAGACCTATCTGTGTCGGTGTGACGTAAAATGAATTTAAAAAAGAAGTAACCGACAACACTTGATCTGGTGGGATCTTACGTTACAACGTTCTGAAGGAACAAAACTGCGAAATGCAGGAACACATTAATTTATTATGTATTTAGAAGAAACGCCAAACACTGAAGTTAAAGGAAAGTGATAAATCACTTGAAAATATTCTTACTAAACCAACTTCCGGGTTATGAAACAGTTACGTCGTTAAATTCGTTAAAATACAAGTCCACAATATAAAACAAACAACAGGAAGTCTTTCCAATTCTTTATAACTACGACTAAAATTACAAATCTGTCTGTCTACACTTGTCCCATTAAACCGAACTACAAGTGATCAAGTATCAACGTCTCACATAAATAAAGTGAATAACGAAAAATGAAAATAAGATATAATAACAGATGACGAATCGAAACCGCATTCGTAGGGTAAATCCTACATAAATCAACTAAGTGTCAACACACGGCACTATCATAATATACCTGACACCCGAACAATAAATCTTAAAGTAAAGAAAAAGAAACCAAAAAAAAAAAAAAAACGGAAGTTCATCGAACTTGAACACACGCGGCTAAGTAGTAGTGATCAGTCTCCATTAGCCAGGTTTCCACGTGGGACAGCCCTTACATTCATGCCGCTACTGATGCAACGCTATTATGGGAGCACCTTCCGGCTAATAAGAATGATGCCGAAACATAGCCTAAATAGTACCTGCTAATATTTTCCACGTTCGTATCTACTACTCCAAACACTAACATTGTTCAAGTCGATTCGCAAAAATGCCTAACCTATGGCTTGGCTATGTACACCGGCGAAGAGACACTTTTTCTTTGTACGAGTTCCCCATTTGTTAACGGCTACTCCCGTAAATACGCATATCTCTCAATTTAACACAAATAAATAGTTTTGTCAGCTCCTGTTACTCTATAATAATTAAAATATATTAATTACATGTGGTGTGAGATCTGTGGAATTTAGTTTAGTGGCGGATTATTTTATTAAACTTCAGGTGATTCCAGCCCTGGTAAATATAAGTTTGTCAACCTGTGAAAACTGTTCGATACATTCCCTCGTTTAAATCTCACCCATTCCAGAGTTTGCTGTGCGCTTGGGTACGCCTGTATTGGGGTCTATATGATTGAAATCATGACTTACGGCTCAGGTCCACCAGCTCAATTCGTTCCTACCGGAGCGCTACGGGGTGCTCACACCCTATGGCATGGCCATCCAGGGTTCCTTCCTTCATTCCCCGCGACTATATTGAGCGCTTCAATAATTTTTACCACAGTGTTGTGAAAAATAAATTTAAGCATATTGTGATATATGGTTCAGTATGGCTTTTAGTGCCGGGAGTATTTGAGGAAAAGTTTGGCTCTTTAGATGCAGGTCTCTTGATATGGAGCCCGAAGGCGACCCGCAGCACATCTTGATGAGGATAAAATGATGACTACGACACATACACCCATCCGTCGTGTTAGTGGAATTGTGGTTACAATTCTCTACCCTGCCGAGAATCGAATCCGGGACCCCTATGACCAAAGGCTAGCAGGCTAACCATCTAGACATGGAGACGGGCGTATTATATCTATTCCTTTTGAAGAAAGTATAGGGAGTGGGTTCTTTTAACAAACATCAATTATTTATCTATAATTGACAACCATATAGTATCTTTGTGTATAAAATTTCGTACTACGTGTTATATTGGAGGACGTTACTTTTTCACTGTAAACTTGCTTCTATCTACCAAAGACTACTAATAAAAATAGTAGGTCTATATATGAATTTTGAACTTAATTATCCGTTCTACCTACACAACTCATAACAATTTCGATTTCAGACGCAGACGGAAATTTAATCTTTGATGTGGTCCGTGCTAGGCACGAAATACATTATTCCATTTTCTTGGCAACTTCCGGTCACGTAAGCAGATTCTTTTATGTTTATTTTAACAGGAAATATAATGACTAGCATCTGCTACGCTTCTGTCCACGATAGTTGGATGGAACTGTGAACATTCGTGAGATAATCATGAAACTTCCTACATTTATTTTTCGTTTCGTCATTTTCATAGACTCACAGCACTCAGTCTACTGTTTTATAAAATATTATTTTAACTTCCATATTTAACAGTTAACAGCTTATTTACACAGCCTATACGCTCAATATAAAATCCAGTGTTTAAATTTTGATGAATATCGGTAAATTTAATTTAAACGTGTTTTGCTTTCCTATATTAAAATTAATTATGACTCTAAATATCGCCATATTTCACCTTTACGCAATTAAATAATAATTAAATAAATTAAAATGCCTCATAAGATGAACACCAACGGTATGCTGACGAGAGTTAGGTCCTAATGATTTGAAAATTCAGCTGTAGACTTTATCAGCAGGATAGAGATGAACTTTATTTTCAAGGTTGAGTATGTAATTGACGATAGTTACAGTTTAACTTGCTTAACTCTTGTGGGAACCAAGAAAAAAGTAGAAATAAAGATGTCAAATTAGACTTCAATTTAAATATCTAAGATAACATTCTAAAACGAATTTAACTATATCACGTCCACCTATTCGAAACAAATTATTGCCTTTTACTAAATAGTCTGTCTAGAGTGCTACATAGTAGGACATGTTTCGACCTAGCCTAGAGGTCATCATCAGCTTAAAATACACAAGGATGAATTTCTTTTATAAAAACAATGATAGGGCCTACAAGGAAACTTATATGAGATAAGACACGATCAGCAATTTCAATAATAATCCATGTTTAGAAATGTTCATTGCTTCAATCTTGTTGCAATACCAATCTATTTGTAGCAGGTGTGGGTTCAATCGTGTTTGCCAAAACTATTGATTGGCTGGAGGAATACTTTAAAATTATGAGGAATGTCAAATACTATCTGCTTGTAATACTTCTGGAACGGAGTGGAGTTTTGAGATTCGTGATTTTCTTCAAGGAGAATAAAAATGTAACAAGCATTTCCTCTTTCCTCCAGCTCTGTGCTCCAGGAGGACCATCACAGAAGACAATTGTTTGGATTGAAGACGGAGGGTTTCTGGCTCATCACAAAAACAATCAATAAATATAAGAATGCTCTCACATGGTGGTGGAAGCATGGCGTTCGGTGAATTCAACCTCACTAAGCAGAGATTGGAACAAATTAAAAGGCATTTCAACCAAGGGGAAGGTACAGAGAAATAAAGAAGATGCAAAACTACAGAAAGAGAAACAAGATAGAAACGGCCATGAAAAGCCATGAAAAGCGACTGAGTGGTGAAATTATAAAGAGACCGCAATACAAGTATTCTGTGAACCAGAGGCCTGGAATTTGAAAAGTTGAGAAAGGAATGCAAGTTAGTCTTACTTGATTGTTAAAATCCTGGAAACAGTATCCACACTTCCATTCCAGTAGCATTACATGCATATATCATTTCGCAGTTCTCATAATTTTAAAGCATTCCTCCAGCCAATCAATAGTTGTGGTAAACACAGTTAGACCCACACCTGTTACAACTAGATTCATCTTATAACAATATTGAAGCAATTAACATTTCTAATCGTGGATTATTATTGAAATTGCTGATTATATTTTATCTCATATCCTTTTTTGTTATTGTGTCACGGTTTTCATACATGTTTTTCATCCTCGTGTATTTTAAGCTAGACTAAGTCGAAACATGTCCTACTATGTAGCATTTTAGATAGAGCATTTATTAAATGGCATAAATTTGTATTGAATAGGCAGACTCAATACAATTTAATTCTTTCTTGAATTTTATCCTAGATATTTAAAATCAATATGGAACCGAATTGAAGTTCATTACCTGACTCTTAAATTTAAAGTTTGAATTAAAATAGGCATCAAAACCAGTCCAATTAAAGAAAGAACAAAATTACATATTTAAACCAGATTGCTTTCAGAGTCGAAGTAACAGTACAAATTCAAAGTTTTTACCGTAATTCAGTTGGTTGTTCTTTTAATATTTTCATGGAATATGCCCAGTAATAAAAAATCGTCGATGCGTGCAATTTCCTTCAGCACTGTATAAAAATGCACACATGTTCAAGAAAATTTGCTACAGTAAATTCATCTGTGACCGCTGGCAGACTGAAAAGACTGAAGTACGAGGGAGAGTGGGGATATTGTTTCCTGTAATTTAAAAAAAAACAAGTAAGAGTAACTTGCATTCCTTTCTAAACCTTTCAAATTCCAGCCCTCTGGCTTACGGTATACCCGTATTGCGGTCTGTTCCTAATTTCGCCACTTTCGAATTATGAAAGGAGTAAGCAATTTACATGAGATTTGGTAACATTGTGTTGTGCGGGAATTTTTAGCAATCGCGGGAAAATTTCGAATTATTCACGATTTCAAATTAAAAACGTTCAGATTAACCAAGGTATTTAAATGATTCCTGACGGAATTTTAGTTTATATAACAGGTAGATCTAAGTATTCTCTCCAGTAAATATACAATTTGATTTAATATTTTAAATACCTAGAATTCTAGATCCACCGTTAATATGAATCTATGAAATCTAAGTAGGCCCTAAGTATTACATAGGAGCAAATTCTAATATGTAATATTCAAATATTGAAAACCTGGTTTATACGTTAGTGAAATTTAGTAGACTCATACTTGCAAAAGACAAGGGTAGGAGCTGTTGAGTAAATGAAACCCCCTTTCGTAAGCGGTTTATAGGGCCTATGTAGAATTAAAAGTAAAAAGTAGTTAGTATCTGCAAATATTCGGGGATTTCATGAAAATGCATGCTTATTTCGAACTAATTTGGCGAGAGACATTATGGATAGATATTGGTTCTAAATATGACAGCAGAGAAGAATAGCAGTGAAAGGCTAGAGATACTTGAGAGTCTAAAACTTCAGTTTTCGTTGTCACTGGTTGAGATCCTGAAGCCGATAGTGGTTAAAAGAACGTACCAATGGCGGTGTATGATCATTTGTAAATCTATGTAGTTCAACATTACCTTCTAGGGATTCACGACATGACATACGTAGCTTGGCTAGGTAGTTCCATTTGGGCTAGATTTTCATATCACTTGAAGTTTTTTGTTGATACCTGAACCGGTTTATATGAACTGCGAGGATAATCACTAAATAAACTTTTCTACTATTTTTACGGACTTAGGACTGTCTGAATATACATTGAGTGCAGATATCGCATGTGACATACACATGTAGGTATGGTTAAAACTTTTAGTTAGTGATTGCAAGACTCGGTCTTGCCTTAAAGAGTCGAAATAACCAAATTTTGAATATTGAATTTTCTTGACCAAATTGTAATCGAAGTCGACTTTCAACATATTAAGTCGTTTTATGTACATTTAGTACGTGTTGAAGAGATGTTATGTAGAGAAAAAAAGCCAATCAGACATCAATGGGATCCGAACCCATAACCTCCCGATTTCGCTTCGGTGTTCGGTTGGCCATTTTTGTTCGGTAATTAACATCTTTTTAACACGTACTAAATGTACGTAACACGACCTAATAGCTTGAAAGTCGATTTTGATAATATAATCTTGTTGACAATTTTCTTTTGCCTGGTAGGCCTAGTTATGTCCTATTTGACACAAGATATCTCAATATCCCCACAGCTGCACCACCACTACGATATCTCCTGAAATCTGTCGTTCTTTGCCAGTTGTTTTCTTTGTAGTAGGCTATATGAGAATAACCAGGTAGTGAGTAAACTTACCAGCCGCCAATGAATATACCCACACGAGGCTGACGTATTTGAGCACCTCCAAATACCACCGGACTGAGCCAGGATCGAACCTGCCAAGTTGGGGTCAGAAGGCCAGCGCCTCAACCGTCTGAGCCACTCAGCCCGGCAGAAGTTAAAAGAAGACAGTATATCTTTATTCATTTTTACAACATGCCTGTTTATTTTTCTTTTTTTCATCCGTGACTTGAACATAATTTTAGACTTTAGTTCACTTTAATTCATACCGTTCGGAGTGTTAACTGATATAGAGACAAGCTCTCCATTCAGGGTTCGAAGCCCACCACTGTCTGTCCTGAGAATGGTTTTCTGTGGTTTCCCATTTTCACTTTCAGGCAAATGTCTCCTTACCACCTTAGCCAAATTTCATTCAGTCATTCATTACATCCTCATTGGTTTATAAACTGAGGTTGGCGTCAAGAAGGGTATCCGGCCGTAAATGTATGCCGTATAAATTCATCTCGCCTCATTCCCGACCGCGTATCAATAAACGGGACTAAGGGCAGACATGCTGTTCATGCTGTTTACTTTACCTCGAAACCGGGGAGTTAATATTCGTACCGTATAACCTATAGCCTTAGCAACTGGCAGTCATCATTCTATAGAAAATAAGAAGAAAATATTGTTTACTGTGGAATCAACTCTTCTATAGACCATTCAACTGTTTGGGAATCAACTCGAGTGACTTCTCGAAAATGGTTTGGAACCAACTAACCGATTTTGTATCCAACTCCAGTCCAGCCGTCTTGTGAACATGTCCGACTCGAGTTATGAAGGCTTGCAGTTTTAGCTGTACGCTCCTCGTCATACACACTATACACCACAGTACCACTAATCACAGAAATACGCAATACTGAATAGGCTACATCACTCCGCATACGAATGGCCCCAGGAATGGCAACCGACCACATCTGCACGTGAAACACCGATCGCACCCGCAACCAACCCCATCACAGTGTGGGAGAATGGTATAATAATAATAATAATAATAATAATAATAATAATAATAATAATAATAATAATAATAATAATAATAATAAATTGCATGAATTCATAAATATAAATAGAGACAGCTATTTCGAACGCTTATAAATATACCCTAAACAGTTCCGATAATATGAGAGAGTACATTATTGTTGGATCCGGCAGTTAAATAGTACGTCTAAAAATGATCATCTGTTGTCAGTTTCAGCTTAAAATATTTTTAAAACATTAATTAATTCTACAGCAACTCATGTGTTGTTGATCTATCTTGTTTCACATCAAAATGAGATACATTTATTTTTAATTTAGCTTACTTCATACAGAAAATTGGATCAAATTAAGTAGCGTTTATAATTCTCTCGTAAGCAGCTTTTCTGTGCCATTGCGTTTCCCAAAAGTGAATTGTGGTTAATCCCATTTTCCATATTTAAAC
The DNA here is from genome assembly GCF_040414725.1 of Anabrus simplex. Taxonomy (NCBI): domain Eukaryota; kingdom Metazoa; phylum Arthropoda; class Insecta; order Orthoptera; family Tettigoniidae; genus Anabrus; species Anabrus simplex. Next base: position 307,535,750 of record NC_090265.1, on the reverse strand, counting down.
GCATTCTCTCCGTGATGGGGGAATCATTAATATTTTACACTACAATAAGAGGATGATTATTATGTTATGCTAATCAGCATCATAGTCGCATGGAACTTTAAAACTGCAATTTCGTCTTTGAAGGCTCGATTCAAGTAAATATCTTCAGAATATTATTGTCAATCTCTCAGAAATTAAAAATATTCGTGTTTTGACTGCTGATGGAAAACAATTTATTGTGAAAAGTACGAGCATACTCGGAGACAGAAGTATACAGGAGATCGTATGATGCAAGCGTGTAGTTTTACGTGATTTCTAATACCGTGATCATAGTCATGGGTATGGTCAGCGTACTGGCCTTCGGTTCAGAGGGTCCTGGGTTCGATTCCCGGCCGGGTCGGGGATTTTAACCTTCATTGGTTAATTCCATTGGCCCGGGGGCTGGGTGTTTGTGCTGTCCCCAGCATCCCTGCAACTCACACACCACACCACACTTAACACTATCCTCCACCACAATAACACGCAGTTACCTACACATGGCAGATGCCGCCCACCCTCGCTGGAGGGTCTGCCGTACAAGGGCTGCACTCGGCTAGAAATAGCCACACGAAATTGTTATAGTCATGGGTTAAAACAACTATAGATGTAACTAATATAGGTACCTCACCTATAGGCTATATGAGATTAATAACATCGTGGGTAAACTTACCTGCCGCCAATAAATCTACCCACACGAGGCTGACGTATTTGAGCACCTTCAAATACCACCGGACTGAGCCAGGATCGAACCTGCCAATTTTGTTTCAGTGTTTACATTTTGTATGTTTGTGTAATATTTATTATCCTAATTATCTTGAAAGGGTTATATCGTGACCAATTACATATTTTGTATAATTTGTCTGTGTGTAACTACAACCCTTATCCCGTTTCTCTGCGAGGTCCGGTATGAGTGGGGTGAATCTCCGTAGAGAGTTTTCACGGTGGGAAGCTCTTCCTGAAGTCAACCACATCAGTGTAGCTAATGAAATTAAATGAATGACCTGATATATGCTAGTAGTAAGAGAGAGGGTGAATGCCAGTGCCGGCACATAGCCTACTCATGTCAAATAGCAGCAGGAGTCTGCTCATGTCTCAACGAATTATTATCAACAGACTCAGATGCCCTCACTCTATTTGAACACTGTGAATAAGTTTGTAATTGAATTTAGGTTTTTGAGACGCAATCTAGTAACTATAAATATCTATACCACCACCTCTCATACCCTTTTGGACAACATTCTAATGGTGAACAATTCTTCGACCAACGACATCCGATCTGTTTCATTTTTATGTATATTGTTTAAATACCCCCACCAATTTGAACGGAGTGATTGGCATTTAACCCAGTTTTCAGTTGAATAATGCTGTAAATTGTTGTACACTACCAATTATTACAGTATATCCATGTGGGAATTAGACGAGTCTCTTAAATGCTTTTGGCTCGTATTTTCCCAGTGATATATTTTCTAAAGTACTAGTTAGAAGTTGTAAGAAAATGTAAGTGCATATAGCCTTTTATGATTTCTAATAATAATAATAATAATAATAATAATAATAATAATAATAATAATAATAATAATAATTTTTACCACCAACTGGCAGGAGAGGTGGAAGAAGCGGCAGGGCCGAACACTGGACAAAAGCCCACCAAGAATATTTTATTTTCAACGCTCTCTTTCCTTTTCCTTTGGTAATCTTTTCAAAGCAACAACAATTTGACAAAGAGTAATAACCTTCAGCAAGTAGATTTTAGAAAGGCTCATCCTACCAATTATTTTCCTTAAGACTGATCACGCCTCCCAGCCACATAAGGATATTTAGTCGATTAGAACAATATTCGTTGTGTTCACTTTTCTATGCTTACCTGTAAAGAAAAATGAACCTTGCCGTACAACACTCTAGGAATGTACGTTTGCAGGACTTATTTACGCAATCCTACAGTACAATGTACTTAAGGTTCAGTTTCCTTTACGTTAGCACACGGAAACGAACACAACGAAAATTGGTCCTATGAAGAGTTAAGTCTTGTATGGTAAATTGAGAGCGCCTCCACCCTGATCAAGGTTTATGGTATTGTAATTCGTCACTCGGGCAAGAGGTCATATCTCACAATGCTCTTCCGATCCATTATTTGTCACACTTCCCAGCGACATATGGGTAAGCAGTCCATCAGAAAAATGTTGTAAAGGAATGAAAACAATGATGCTTCACCCTTTATGAATTAAGTTCCCCTGCAACAAGGAATACCGAACCTTACGAATAACGAAGAAATCCAGATAACTGTAGTTAACTATAGATGACTACAAGTGAAAACTGTCAGTACAGACGGAAAATTTGTGAAAATATAAAGAAAGGTATCAAAGAAGGCTTCAGAACGCTCTCTTCAGGGCAAATTGAAAGGAATTCTACATGATTCTTGTACAAGGTTGAATTAGCAACGTCCGTAATTTCAAATGAAGAAGAAATAACCAACTTTTGGAGTAATATGTGGTCCAAACCTGTACGACACAGAGTGGATCCATAAAACAGCAGGCACAGAAGCGACAACGCAATCACTTGATGACCTGTATGGAGTATTAATATGATGCTACACTGCTGACTAATGCACATCATTAAACTACAAAACGTAAATGAAACCCTCATCAAGTTTCTTACTATCACAATGCAATTTTGACGTACCAAGACCATCTTGAAGACGAACGGCACAACCACTGAAACAGGGATCTTCGCAATCAAAAGCAGTACTTTCAAAGGCGGTTCTTTGAGAGCATTGCGGATCTGCTTATGTCTCAATCCAAGGTTGCCGAGTATGGATACCAAATAAAAAAGGAGTTGATGTAACCTTCACAAATAAAACCACCTAGTGAATTATAGAGGACAGCAGGGTACATGCAGCAACTAGGTCCCAAATTTCATTCCTCATCAGTATTACGGAAAACATTTCTAGAAACATCTGCTTGTAATTTCGTCCGAGCAATGAACAATCAACAGATTTATAAAAGGACGATGGTCTGAACAGAATGACCATTGCACCTATTCAAGACATATAAAGCATGGGCAGAAATGAAACATACAAATTTCTATTTTTGGCCAATCAAACAAGGTCAATCAATCAGTCGCCCAGGTGGCAGATTCCCTACCTGTTGTTTTCCTAGCCTTTTCTTAAATTATTTCAATGACATTGGAAGTTTATTGAACATCTCCCTTGGTAAGTTATTCCAATCACTAACTCCCCTTCCAATAAATGAATATTTGCCCCAATTTGTCCTCTTGTATCCCAACTTTATCTTCATATTGTGATCTTTCCTACTTTCGAAAATCAACTTAAGAAAGAAAAACTCTCAAGACTCTGACTCCCCTAAAAACCACCATTAACGCTTCCAAATTATGAACGGTAGTCAATGCAAACGCAGTAACTGTATTGAGACATTCATTTGTTATTCTGAACTAGTCTCAAGAAGATTAAGAAAATATAATTCGAACAGTAAGGGCAACGGTTACCAAGCACTGACTGATGCATCCTTATTCTTGCACAGAGGGACTTAAATGCTAATAGGAGAACGGGGCGGAGATATTCGTGATATTTAAGCTCTACACAACTAACAGGTTATAAACCCGAGGAAATACTTTCATTTACGGACAGATCACGGTATTCTGCACAGAGCTGTAGTTGTAGCAGAACTAAACTACATGACTTTCAATTTGTATGAAGGTCACATTAATTTAAAAAGCACGGACATTCTGCACATGGAGAAGATACAGAGATGGGTTAGTAAAGACCTTCATATCAGATACTACAATCAGAGAAATGACGAGAACATTCACAAACGACTGTCAAACTCGTGGCTGCCAAGGAAGAGTAATTTCCGGAAAGTGAGACACTAAACCAGGCGATCGAAGATAATGTGATCTCAACAAAGAGTTGCAGGGAACGAATCCTTGAAGATCCCACTACTAAAAGTGAATGTGAAAAATGCAACAGCAGCGTAGAAACCATTGATCACATCATCAGCACCTGCAGATTCCTAGCACTAAGGGTACAACACGGTCCCAGCTACCGTTTACAGATATGTTGAATTGACGTCATGTAGGGTTCCTGCTCGTCGAGTTCAACGTTCTGTTTTACAGCTCCAATAGACATAGAAACTGGCCACTGCTAGGCAATCTATAGCTGAGATATTTATTCATTTCCTCGGGTGAGCACTAAATGTGTCAATGGAGATCTTTGGCATACCGACAACATACGACACGGAGATCTAACCTATATTTTCTGCCCCTCAAAAATCGGAATATTTATATGGGGTTTGAATCAACGATCATAGAATACGGAGGCCGACACTTGAACATTAATCCACATTGAAAAGGGATGATAGTAATAATAGGCATAAGTTAATTGTTACAGGGATTTATCGTGTACCGCAGAGGTAGGAACCGCGTGGGGTGAATGGCTGAACATGGGACCAATTAGAGTAAAGATTACTCTAACAAAAATTGGAAATGTTATTTCTCTCCTCTATTAAAATCCAAATAGAGTAGTTTAATGATTTAGCAAGAACCAGAAAAAACATAGGAGTTGAAAAAGTACCCGAGAATTTTAACATATAGCAAAGAACTCGTCAGCTCCAACAATACAGCGGAGTTAGAAGTCCTTAATTAGGTACGATTTTAACCATTTCATAGTGTTCATAAACAGTTTGCCCCATGGTGTGGTTTTCATTTACAAAATTTCACAAACTGTTGGAGCACTGTTCCACAAGGAACCTAAATGTAGAAGCTGTTACCCGCAAAAACATAATGCATATACACGGGCAAGTTACCCATCCTAGTAGGCCTTACGGTGGAAAAGATAAAGGTTACAACAAATACGGGCCGTTAACAAAAGACAAGGGGGCGAAACACCAGCACTGCTTGAAAGAATATTCTGGAAACGACAAGAACCTAAATGGGCTTAAGGCCCAATAGCACAGAGGCTACCACCACGCTAAAAAGGGTGACTAAAATGGGAACATTTAAAGGCCGAGACTAATTTCCAAATTTAGATATTGTAAAACTTTAGTCACCCAGCTCAATATTAGGAAGAGAGAGTTCTGAAGGTAACCACTCGTGCTCTATCACATTAAATAATTCTTCCAGTAGGAAATATAAATTGAGTCCAAGGACTGCGCAGAAGGTCCTACATTACAGCAAAAATGAAAAGCCTACATATTATATTTTAAAGAAAAGCGCAGAAATCTTGGCACAATCACATATTTAGATTTATTCAATCATTACTTTTTATCACTGAATCTTCTTAAAGCTGGCCGTCCCCTGCCTCCTGCCCACTCTAACATCCGTCAAATCGCGCACACAATCACCGGAACAATATCAGACAAGACGCCCTTAATGTGGTCAGCTTAAATAGATCCCGGGGGAAAGTTCTAGACTATATTAAAATCGAGAGCGCTGATAGGCTAAATTTTTATTCACTAACCTGAGTTCTGATTGGTTAGAGAACTTCATTACCGGCATGTGATAGGCAAGTTACACTAGAGGAGGAACTAAGGATCTAAAGGAGAGGGCATATAAGTCTCTGGTAAGACCATCGTGATTTCCGACAAAGGAGTAGCGTTACAAAAGTGTTGCAAAGTTTGGACTGGGAGGACTTAGGGGAAAGGAGACGAGCTGCTCTACTAAGTGGTGTGTTCCGAGCTGTCAGTGGAGAGATAGCGTGGAATGACATCAGTAGACGAATATGTTTGAGTGATGTCTTTAAAAGTAGGAAATATCACAATATGAAGATAAAGCTGGAATTCAAGAGGAAAAATTGGGGCAAATAGTCGTTTATAGGAACGGGAGTTAGGAATTGGAATAACTAAGAGAGCTGTTCAATAAATTTCCAATTGTTTGCGATCATTTAAGGAAAGGCTAGGAAAACAACAGGTAGGGACTCTGCCACCTGGGAGACTGCCCTAAATGCAGATCAGTAGTGTTTGATTGATTGATTGATTGATTGATTGATTGATTGATTGATTGATTGATTGATTGATTGATTGATTGATTGATTGATTGATTGATTGATTGATTGATTGATTGATTGATTGATTGATTGATTGATTGATTGATTGATTGATTGATTGATTGATTGATTGATTGATTGATTGATTGATTGATTGATTGATTGATTGATTGATTGATTGATTGATTGATTGATTGATTGATTGATTGATTGATTGATTGATTGATTGATTGATTGATTGATTGATTGATTGATTGATTGATTGATTGATTGATTGATTGATTGATTGATTGATTGATTGATTGATTGATTGATTGATTGATTGATTGATTGATTGATTGATTGATTGATTGATTGATTGATTGATTGATTGATTGATTGATTGATTGATTGATTGAACTACAGTAGATGTAGATTTGACAAGTTCAGCACATCAAAAAACAATAACAAGATAAGAGGTTTACCAACTATAACAAATTAAATTTATCAGTAGATTCACTGGTTAGCCCAGCGGAGATCGCTAGAAAATAGATGCCAGAGCCATCTAAACATCGGAGAAACAGTTATACGAAATTTTACGAGTTCTTAATCACTATCAGAGGTGGCCATATTGAAGAAGAGGCTGTTTAAATATCCGGGGAACGTGTTCCCTTGGTATAATAATAATAATAATAATAATAATAATAATAATAATAATAATAATAATAATAATAATAATAATAATCAGAAAATTTCTCAAACATCGAAATTGACATTAGGAAAAGGCGAATGAAATTCTTCGGCCATCTGCCTAGATAACTAGAAAATTGATTGACAAAAAGGATAATAGAGTATGTAACCTCGCTTAGGAACTCAACACTCTTGCTTAACGAACTTCAAAAGATCGCAAAAACGCAAACATAAATTTAACAGACATCCGATAAACAGACATCTTTAGGCACAAAATAGAGAATTGGGGAGCTACTCAGAGCAACCACAAAATAAAACAGTACAGACTAAAGTGGTCGGCAGAACGTAAACAAGCCCTCTCGGAAAGAATGAAAACCTATTGGAAAAACAAGAAGATTCCACAGAAGAATTGATTGAGTTATTTGCTTAACGTCTTCCAATACTGGGATAATTCGCTATTAATAATGAAATCATAATAACGGCGTAAGGCTTCGGAAGAGACCTGGTACAGATCTTTCGAGAATGAACAGCGGTCATTAAATACTTGTGTTGATGACCATGCAATATGAGTTAGCTGCAAGACCTCAAAGAACGTTTTGTCATGAGAGAGAGAGATACCAGATCCATAATACATAACGACTCGGCCTAGAGAATTAAATTCAGACAGATAATTTAGTGTTATATGTCCTAATAAAGGAGTTATATGTCAAAAGATGCACTCGTATCCGAACAGTATATTTTGCTTACAATGCACTGTGAAATTAAGAGGAAGGCCAATTTTGACCGAAAAAAGTGTATAATAACAGATGTTTCTTTACTTGCGTGTACCATGGACCTGATGCAAAGATATGATATGTGTACAAAAACGCATGACGTGTTGTTTGTAACTTCTTGTGAACAAGCGATAAAATACAGTGTACGTTATCAACCTACATCATGTACTTAGTTTGTCTTGCCTTTTAATTAATTTAGGCTATGCACATTTTTACTCCCTGTACGTTGGAACAATAAACAACACTATTAATAAAAATGTGATTGCAATTCCATCGCAAAAAAAAATTGTCATACAATTTCTTCCTAGTCTCAGTAATCCACTGGATGTTATGTTCATCGACGGATTGACAGGTTTCAATAATTTTAGAACCATTATTTACTAATGAAGTTATTTATTCGTTATTGTCTTGTTTTCTATGGCATGGCTAAATTTATAGAGCCTGCTATTATTCCCAACCATAATACACTGTTTAATTTATGTCAAATCCTACAACCTACTAACATTGTAAAACTTAAAGACCAACTGGAAAAGCGTATCGTCTAGTTCCTACAGTTGCTATTTATATGAAGAAAGTAAACTATCTTAGATATGTGTTACCGTACAGATTGATGTTCTTATGTCACCTTCTCTTGAACATCTAAGTGCTAGATATGTTTCAAATTTCAGCTGGCAGAGAATTCTATAGGCGGATATGAGCGGGAATGAATGAATCCCTGTAACTAGTAGTGAGATGGGTAGGCAAAACCTGGAGTTAGTTAATGACCTTGTTTAGTAATTATTTCTGGATGAAGAGTACTGAAGGTCATCTCTCAAGTAAACCGGTGTTTAGCTTCTTAAAACACTGACACACAGTGGAGATTTCGTCTCTCCTCTAAATATAGTCACGATAACTGATTCAGGTATGGGGAGGAATGGCAATGTCTCGGTTTATTGGACTAGCAAATGTGCCCGTGCTTCGCTATGGTATTCTTCATTGTACACGCATTTCTTCGTAAATTGCTGTAAAGGCAGAAAGTAAGAGTAGATTACATCTACAAACGGACTTCACCATCAGACGCCTCTTTCAGTGTTCAACATGGTTGGTTCTATGACATCTTCTCATATCTCCTGTATTTATGGGTTATATTGAGTTTGTGTCATTGAATGGGGTGAAATTTTGCAGTTTTCACATACTACTTTATATTTTTGATACTCATGTGACAGCTACAATCATAAAATATGGCTATCATATGGCCACTGGTCATGTTAATGTGCCTGCCGAATGTAATGATTCTATCTCTTCTATAAGTGTGCCAAACGATAACATATACGTGTAAAAAGTACAAAATTAACTTGAAATCAAGAAATACAGCTCTATTTAACGTATAACTGATAGAAATACGACAAAAAGTCATAGTACCAAAGTTGTAGATCTCTCCAAAATGAAATGCGATTGTGCTTTCTGTTTTGTGATACAACTTACCGTTTAGCCACCAGTTATTCCGAAATAAAGGTCTGCATCGTCGTTAAAATTGCATCCATATTCCGATATTTTACGGGGCCAAAAGTTCTACATTTGCATAGCTTGGAATGTTTCCTCAAAGAAAAAGTGTCCAGGTTTCGGGATTAGCACTCGCATAGATGCGGGGTAATTAAGGAAGAAAGTAATACAGTTGAGAAAGCTGAAATTAATAGAAAATAGGAATATAGCTGAGGACAGCCGGATAGAACAAATATGTAAATACCAAGTGGATGAATTGGAAAATAAATTATCCCTCAATAAACTATGATGGTATGAGTTATGGATATAAGAAAACGGTATCAGAGAAGAAATTTACGCGCAGGGATTCTCAGGTAAATATCTAAGAAGAGGACGGTTATAACCTCCAACGATATTCCGCCAATATCCCCCAAAATGGCCGATTGACGTCTCTCTTGCTTTCTGCCTAAGGAACAACAAAGCATTTACAGAAATGTTGACGAAATTGGCAATACGTTACTTCCCTGCTGGCAAGCAGTCAGAGACGTTGCCATGGTAACCTGTAGTTTCGTTATCGGTCCGTCGGTCACTCAATGCAGAGTATCGAGCAGAAAATAGTAAGTTTCTCCGTCATTTGAAGGGAAAGGTAAATGATGAACATATCACAAGTTGTTTATAATGAAGAGCCCTTTCACATACAGTCCACGGAGTTTACAGAAAATCAGTAGTATAAGGGAAAATGGAGGAAAACCGTTCTGGTTTTCGTATTAAGATTTTAAAATGATATGCACATCAGAACCTTCCCCGGGGTGAGTATACACTAAATATGACGTTTGGTCGAGATCTATCCAGCCGTTTCGCCGTAATGGTGGAAGAGGGAAACAGACAAACGGACAAACAGACACGAAAAATAAAAACCACTGATTCGGTCTTGAGTTGACCTGAAATGGATAAATATCTGAAAAATTGGCAAACCAAACGAAATTACAGACAGCGGACCCCCTAAAGCTTTATTTATATAGATAAAGCGGATACATGCGTTGTATGCGGGCTGTAATTTCGTACTGAGTGCACTGTATATTGTATATAACATCTCCGTAGTTGAAAATGGGTAGAATTAGTCTTTGTATAAGAACGTTCTTTGTTTCATGTGGGAGAAGTTCTCTTAGCCTTTTAAATGAGTATAGTGTGTAGAATGTTCGCTGGCAGATTTCTTTTGCACGTTCAGACAAAGTTAGATTTTTGTCAATGATTAGGCCAAGATTCTTCACGGAATCTTTCAGACCGATTTCTCTTCCTTGGAATATAATCGAAGGAATGCCTTTTCTCTCCAATTCATTGTGGTTGTTCTTAGATGTTACTGCGATTGCTTGTGATTTTTTGTTAACTTTAAAGGGAATTATTAACAGTCCAGTCTCGAATTGTGTTTAGGTCTTCAGTCACGTTTTATGGCTAGGTGAATGTCGTTTGGGTTTGCATGTATGTATAGCTGTATGTCATTTGCATATAAGTGGTATTTACAGTTTTTTAAATTTTCTGGTAAGTCATTAGGTACGCAGAGAGAAGAAGGGTAGTGCCAGGACGCCTATTCCTGTTTGTTCTCGGTTTGAGGTATTAGTGCCTACTGATGCACATTGTTAACGTCCTGTGATATGTGACTGCAGCAAAGATAAGGACGTAGGGGGAAAAAATGATTGCTTTGAATTTTGCCAGTAACATGTCTCTGCTTACGCATGCTTTACTTAAGTCAAACAGTGTGAGAACTGTCATTCGTGCTATCAAGGATGATATGACATCAACTATAATAGCTAAAGTTGCTACGATAATGTTACAGACAGGGCGTGTTCCATTACTGTTCACAAAGGCGCGAACCATTTTGTTACCTAAGAATGGAGATCCAACAAAACTGTCACACTTGAGGCCAATCAGTATATGTTCAGTCCTTCGTCGTGTCATCGAGAAGGTCCTTGACGCAAGATTATGGAGTTACATCCAATTTAGCGAACATCAAAGAGGATTCATCAAATCACCTGGCACCATCATAAACACCGCTTTACACAGATCTGTGTCAAACTCAGCAAAAAAAAAGCAACAAACAAGATGTTACTCTGGACTTCTTAGGCATAAGCAAGGCTTTCGATTACGTGGGCCATTTACACTTGAGGAAAACGTTAGCTACGTCAACTGCGCCAAGCAAGCTGAGCAATATAATACAACTCAGATGCAGGCCAAATTCAAGAAAACGAATCCCATTAAAATACGCCGTGGCGTAAGCCAAGGATCCCCATTGTCGCCAGTTTTATACAATCTCACAACAGATCACATTTTTCGCGAAATCGGTGAAAAAGAACTATGTGACATGCATGGTTATTCTCTTGCCAACGGACTGCAACCTTTAACGACATTAGGCTTCGCAGATGATACGGTTATTGTAGGAAACAACCGAGACTCTGCAGTAGAAGTGACGAAACTAGCTTTACAAAGGTTTCTTGAACTTTGTTTAACAATAAACCCTGAAAAATCTAAAGTTATTAATATCAGTAGAGGAGAAATAAACGAAGGGCTCATTACAGTCGAAGAAGGTATGGAGATTAAATGTATTTCCAGGAACGAATGTGTCAAACACTTAGGGGTAAATTATGTATATACTATGTTATTTGATTCCAAGAAATCAAGGACAATCCTTCAGTAGAAACTCACCTCGTCATCATCCTGTCCCTGGCTTCATCCGGATCAGAAATTTTCAATTCTAAATTGTTCAGTTTGACCTACGTTGACTTACCAGTTCTTCTGTGTTCCTGCAGGTAAAATGCCACGGCTTTTTTTGGAAGATGCTGATAAACTAAAGGAGATCTTATCCCTTCCTACTGACACACCGGATTCTATGATTTACTCATATAAGCGGTACAAAGGGTTAGGTGTTTTTAGGGCAAGCTGGGTAGCCTTGATTCAGAATATAAACAGCTGCAACATTCTGAAACGGGAGGGGAACAAATATATAGAAGCCACTAGAAACCTACATGAAGAAATCAACATATGCTTAACTTATTCAACGTAAATGATAAAAATGAGGGTATGAAGAAGAGGCACGGTGAATATGGCACCAAGAAACTCAGAAATAAATTACGAGAATCTGAATTTGAGAAATGGTGCCAGTTGAGAAGTGAAAGTCACGGAGTGTGTCGGTACAAGGAGTTCCTTCCTGCAAACCGCTGGGTTAGAAACCACGATGGCCTTTCTAGCACGGAGTGGAGAGAAGCGCTGAAAATGGCATGTAACGTTGCACCTGTAAGAGCTGTACCAGGAAGGTTCCTTAATGGTAACCGCTGCAGAAGGTGTAGTGAGACTGAAACATTACCTCACGTCTTGGGTTCCTGTGCCTTCGATGAAGCTCTTCGAAACACTAGACATCACAGCATCAGGACATCCATAGCACAGACACTCCGTTTAGAAGGATTTCAAGTGCATGAGGAAGTCCAAGGCATTGTAGTAAATGGCATTACGAGAAGGATTGATATGATCGCAGTTAAAGGGAAGAAAGTACAGTATATATATTAGATCCGACAATAAGATTAGAAACACATTCCGACCAACTAGTCGAAGTGGACCGCGGAGAGAAGTCTATATACCTGCCTACAGTGCCATGTTATAAGAATAAATACGACATAGAAGTGAGGGGTCTCATGATAGGTGCAGGGACAGTCCCTAAGAAGACGATAGAACTGATAAAGACCTCTAACATCAGTACCAAGAAGTTCGTCGACTGGGGGCTGAAAGCGCTCAGGGTTTCTCTTTTGATACTTAGACACCACTCATATTCGCCAGATTGAGACATAATTATAATTTTTTATTTTTTATTGAAATTGTTTATGTATTCTTTGTCTTTGGCAGCCTCCGAGTGGAGGAAGATTTTGAAATAAAAATAAAATGTTGTGGTGTTATGGTAGCTTGTTTTTGAAGATAAATAGGGATTTGTTTGTGTACGACCTTTTCGGGTATTTTACCTAGGCAAGGTAATATATATCTTTGTCGAAAATCTTCTGGGTTGTTCGGGTTCTCTTGTTTCTCTGAAGGGCGTAGTATGGCACACTTCCATTCTGAAGGAAAAATCTCAGTCATTGAGAAGTGTTTACAATGTGTGTGCTTGTGGGGGGGAACAATTTCCCTGGCCTTTTTTATCTGCGGCAAGTTAATTACATACGTTAGAGTTCAGAAATTGTCATTTTTTCTTTTGTTGATTCGCCAGTACAGAGGCCTTCGGTTCAGAGGGTCACGGATTTGATTCTCGGTGATTTGAGCGGCATCTGGTAATTTCGTCTTGCTTGCGGACTGATTTTTGTTTTCTCAATAGATACCTCTTCATTTACAGACAACTTCGCACTAGAAAATATAATAAAAATTCATAATAATAGGTGAATACGTTTCTCAGCGTAAGTTGGCGTGTAGAACATCCGACCGTGGATCCAATTCCACATGTTTTATATCGTACTCGCAAACCCACTAGAGTGGTGAAAAACCATCAGAGAAGACTAGTGATTGACAATAGCAGCGTAAACGTGAATGAAGTAGACAATACTCGTTAAATGCATGTCATTTTGAATTTACACAATACGCTATAAATGCGTACCGTCCTACTGTCCGAGATATTCCATTACGGTAAATAATATAAAAATGTAAATGTAAAATGTGATGTGTATAAATGTGTTCTATGAGAAGTAAACTCTCATAAACTATGTTAGAGTGGCTAAACTGAAGTTTACCGTGTGAATCTCTCTCTTCCAGTATAGTTGCACCAGGATTACAAAATACAATAAAAGAAAGCAAGAATGTATCATGATTGATTATTTAAAAAACCCATGGGAAATCAGACGATCATCTCACTACATGTGGATATTATGCATATTGATAGATTGACAGGCCTAATTCAGTTTTACAATCACCATACTTAGAGCTCTGAAATGCCGGTCATGTAGTTGTTCCTTGAGCCATTTTGTTACCTGGCTCACGTTGCCTGACCAATGCTGCTAACTTGAATTTAGCTTGGGTCGTCACAACGACCTACGAGTACCTCACTCATGGCCATGGAAGACCCTTCGTTTTCACGGTCTTCCTCTTCCAGTACTTTCTTTTACCTTCGACGCATATTCGTCACCGTCACTTCGTGGTGCATATCGACTGTTCTACACCGCTCACTGTCCGACTATGGACGGATGCACAATTGCACCAGCCATGTTAATTATCTGAAACATAAACCAGAACCAGAATAAAGAATATTAGAATTTTAACTGAACCACTGAATAAAGATGGGCTTACTTGGTCATTGTTACGTTCTTATCATACATCTATTATACAGTATCATCATACTTTCATGTGCCATGGAACACAAATTTGTTCTTTTTCATAAAATTTTATGTATAATTCACTGCCTTTCAGATATTTGAAATCTCGGTGGAACTATGCAATTCTTATACTCTAAATTACGGAGACTATGATGTTGATGATGCTTATTGTTTAAAGAGGCCTAACAGCTAGGTCATCGCCCCCTACAGAGACTATCCTTCTAATGAATGAAGACCAGTAAAGTACGCAATAATATCCAAAGTCAAGTTTAACAACGTTGCTGAAAGAGCGCAAGTTCATCCATCTACGGGGTATTTGATTTGAATATTAGCGTATGTTTGGAAATACCATCCACAGTTTTTAGACAAGGAGATTGTCAAGTAGAAGATGTGCGGCAACCAGCTACTATATACATTTTTTACAAGTTCCTTTTTACGTCGCATCGATACAGATAGGTCTAATGGCGACGATGGAGACAGGAACAATTCTATAAGAGGGAAGGAAGCGGTCGTGACCTTAATTATGGTAGAGCCCAAGCATTTGTTTTCTGTGAAAATGAGAAGCCACGGAAAACAGTGGGGTTCGAACAGACTATCTTCCGAATACTGGATACTGGCCCCGCTTAAGCGACTGTAGCTATCGAGCTTGGTTAGTATATTCTAAGGATGCTCTGGTTTAAGGTTCAAGACTAATTTAGATAGATATTTAAAAGAATATTCGGAAATTAACTTTATACAATATTTATGCAGTGTTATAATCGTTTGTTTTAGATCTCTGTAGAGAGTTTTATTGTTAATCCACCATGTATCTGGTGGTACATTTAACAGTAGGAGTGAGTTAAACGAAGTATATCGTTTTTAGTGATTATTTAATACATATAGAGGAATATATTAAAACGTGTAAATACCTACCATACCTGACACATGAAACAATGCTCTGATTTTCAAGTAATAATCGTGATCTCGCTTCAATTTTACTGCGTCAGGGAGGCTTTCTTACAAAGTGGGACTAAGAGGTAGAAATACAGGGAAGTACAGCCATTAAGTAATATTATTATCTGCACATCAGGAAAGTTTCGATGCCGTAGATCAGAGAGATGATTTTCCCTCAGTGAATATAACTATCTCTAACATTTTTTATATTTATATTCAAACTATACACTATAAAGATTGTATTCATTTAAGTAATATTCGAGGAAATAGCAATCCAAATATCACGGATAATTCCGGATGATTCCGGGGTCAAGATGGACTTTCATTTCTAAGAGATATCAAAAGTTGAACATTTGGTGTGGTGCATGGTATTTTACTTTCCTAATTTATTATATTTATTATTCCAATAATGTAGGTGCATAACTTAAATAGCTACATATACAGTACTATTATTTTCTTACATGAAGTGGGATTTATAACAATAAGACGATTAATTCTAAACATGAAAGAAATGAAAACCTACAACCTGTTTTCCAGTCATTGACCGGGTCAGGAATGTAATGAATGAAACATATATAGGCTGTTATTACAATGGTGTCGCCACTCCCAAGGTGATTTATTAATGAGTTAATTCTAAACATATCTGTGCGATATTATATGTAGGAAGTAGATATATATTTTCAATCATGGTTTATAGAATCACAAGGCCGTAACTTTGTGACTGGTGAAGATTCTGACGAAGATGAACGAAGTACAGCAGCAACCTCGAGGTATAGTTTTAATTGTTTATTAATAAATGTTTTACAGAAACAATTTAAAAGTTCATTTAGTAGAAGTTTTATGAAGCTCAGATGCGTTTTTAGGAACGTCGGTGTGAACTGTTAGAAGTAATGGGAAGAGACATGTAGTTTTAGCGGGGTGATTTGCTACCGGACGACAGCCATGTGATGGCCTTGAGAACAACCTCCGCTCACTTAACCTGTAATTTCTGTTAGTGTTTGCCAAGGGAACAATTACAAACTCTCGGCATTGGGGCAGAGCTAACATTAGAGCGCTATTACAATGCGGCAAGTTGTCTGGCCCACAGTGACCAATGGCTCCACTCGGCATGGCTCGCCGAACATCAACTAGCTCCTGAGTTTACACAAGACAGTCTAACTTGTGAGCGACTTAAGAGAGTGGAAATAAAGGGCGAGAAGTTCAAGTTAATGACCAAGACCGTAGATTGATTCCTCCGCGTTTACATTGACTCTTGACTTAAATGTAATTATCCATAAATTCAGGACACAGGTAAATATGAACATGACACCTCTCTCTCTCTTTCTCTCTCTCCCTCTTTGCCTCACGTTTTGACATGAGATTTGACTTACAAGTTAACGTTGTCCGAATTAAGGACAATACCAATATTTTCGCATTTTAATCAGCGACATAATTTTTTTTGTGTTACAGGGATATATTAGATTCTTTTTAAAAATTGTATTTGTTGATTGTATATAAATACTTCAAAAGTTATAATATATAGTACTCCCAACACAAGACAACACAACGTCATTGCAAATTAGGTATTAAAACCCCAGTCTAGAAACATACAATGCAGTATACCGGGGTTATGGACGGAGGTGAAATCAGGCATTTCAAACTCGGTCGTGTGTTCTAGGAGTTGCCATGTTTAATTCCAGTATATTAGACGTCTTGAGAATCTGAGAACCGCAAAAGTAGTTAGTGGGACGTAAAAACCATTATTATTATTATTATTATTATTATTATTATTATTATTCGAACTGAGAATCCAAGGATCAGAATTCGGCTATATGTATCCCCTGGTTAAACATAGTCAGTTTACTTCCAAATATTAGATTACGATGATGCTAGTAAAGGTAAAATCAGGGTTTTTCTGCCAGCTTAATGAAGACTTAAACTGTGTTTATGACATGAAGTTGAAGGAAAAACATGCTGTCGTAGTCCGTAATTGCTTCTCTTATAACTAGGCTGTTATTCAGAGACAAAGTTCAATGGAGGACTAAATATGATGTGCTCTTATACTGACATGATTTAGATAAATTGCTGGAGCAGAAGGAGTGCAAGATGGAAACAAAGTCCAGAAAGAAAGTAATGGAGTGCTGTCGAACGAAGTCCGGTGATGCAGGAAATACTAGATTTCGAAATTGTCTTAAAGGAAGTAGATGAATTTTGTTACGTGGGCAGTAACATAACTAACGATGAAAGAAGAAAGGAGGATGCAGACTAGCACAAGCAAGGGCAGTTTTTCTTAAGAAAATCAATTCGGTCCTTTCTAGCATTGGTGCAGGAATTAGAAATATATTTTTGGAGACTTTCATCTGGAGCGTGGCAATGTGTGGAAGTGAAACATGGACGATAATTAGCTCAGAAGGGAGGAGAATAGAAGTTTCTGAATTGTTAGAGGAGAATGCTGAAAGTGAGATAGATAGATCGAATCACGAATGAAGAGATTCCGAATTGAATTGGTGAGAAGAGATCTGTATGGCTAAAGTTAACCAGAAGATGAGACAGAATGATAGGACGCATCTTAAGACACCAAGGACTTCTTCTGAGGGAAGTGTGGATGGTTAATGGCGTGTGACCTCCGAAGAGGCCTGGTGCAGGTCTTTCGACTTGACGCAGTACAGGCGACCTGCGCGTCTGTGAGGATGGGGCCCTACCTATTATGAACTCCAATCATGAAGACGGCACACACATCCAGCTCCCGAGCTATTGGAATTAATCAATGAAGGTTAAAATCCCCGACCCGGCCGGGAATCGAACCCGGGACCCTCTGGACCAATGGCCAGCACGCTAACCATTTAGCCATGGAGCCGGATAGTGTGGGTGGTAAGAACAGTAGAGGTAGACCAAGGTATGAATATGACAATCAGATTTGAGCAGATATAGGATATAGTACTTAACGTAGAAATTAAAATGTTTAACATAGGATAGGTTGACATGGAGAGCTGCAACAGACCAGTCTGTGGACTGACCAAAACAACAACAACAATACCAATATAGAATCTAATGTATTTTGTCTCAATGTACAGAAATCGTGACTGTTATTCTAATAGTTATTTATAATGAAAGCGAGTTCCAATATGTTTGCTTGGGTTTTGTTGACAGAACAAAGATTTATCTATGAATTGGTTATTATTCCGTACATAAATGGATTCTGATATTCATTCTAGACAAGAATCATATTAAATATTGGCTTATGATTTTTTTTTTTTCTTTTGCTAATTGTTTTACGTCGCACCGACACAGATAGGTCTTATGGCGACGATGGGATAGGAAAGGACTAGGAGTTGAAAGGATGTGGCCGTGGCCTTAATTAAGGTACAGCCCCAGCATTTGCCTGGTGTGAAAATGGGAAACCACGGAAAACCATCTTCAGGGCTGCCGATAGTGGGATTCGAACCTACTATCTCCCGGATGCAAGCTCACAGCCGCGCGCCTCTACGCGCACGGCCAACTCGCCCGGTAAATATTGGCTTATAATGTCAACTGAGTCCTTCTCCCGAAGGCAGGTTGGATCCTCAAAAGCTCAACCGTTACCCAGAAAAGTACCCTAGACATCAATGAAGAGGAGTGCTGGGAAAGTGAGATAGTTCCCGTTGCTTCCAGCACCGACACAAAAGATGCTGTTACATATGACTGTAAGTCCAGCGTATTGTACGAACCAGCCAACCCTCTGAAAACATTACAAAGAAACAATTTCGCCCTCCCGAACATTTTAGTAGGGGTATTTTTGGAATAAGTTCATCGGTGGGAAACCCTCCCCACTTCTTCCATAATTTCGCACCCTATTTCATACTCATGAAAAAAAGAATACTTAGACCAATGTACAGACCCTGGAAACTAGTGTGGTAGTTGGCCTGGACACAAATAATTAACGCAATATTGTTATTGGTATGGATACAAAATATTATATACATACATCGTACCGGGCGAGTTGGCCGTACGGTTAGAGGCGCGCAGCTGTGAGCTTCCATCCGGGATATAGTGGGTTCTAACCCCACTATCGGCAGCCCTGAAGATGGTTTTCTGTGGTTTCCCATTTTAACACCAGAAAAATGCAGAGACTGTACTTTAATTAAGGCCACGGACGCTTCCTTCCCTTCCTATCCCATCGTACCCATAAGACCCATCTCTGTCGCTTCGACGTAAAGCAAGTTGTAAGCATATATCGTATATCATCATTATAGACTGTTATGCCTTTCAGCGCTCAATCTGCAGGCCCCTGTGAATAAAATACGTGCATGTACAATCCACTGTTTGCACCCAACTCCGAGGTCCCAGTTGGTTTTAGACTTCTCATTAATAAAACCGTGTCTGACCGTCGTCGTCTTGGTCTACATCTGCTTCTCCTAAGTTCTACATTTGAGTCCATTATTCTCCTAGGTAACTTATCCTTCTCCAGTTGCCTCATATAACTCCACCACCGAAGGCAGTTTATATGCACGGCTTCATCCAACGAGTTCATTACTAACTTAGCCTCTTATCTCCTCACTCTGAGTACCTTCTTGTCATTGTTCCAAACGTCTTGGCACTGGCTATCATTCTCGCTTCATTCATGTATGTTACTTCCAAAGTATAAGATATTCTGAGTCTACCCAGCTTTCACTCATGTACAGAAATGTAGGTCTGAGACCGATTTGAAGAAAATTTCGTCCGAGAACTCACTTCTTTCTATGATAATGCCGTTGATCGCTGTTGCGATCTCACTGCATTATCCTTGTCACACCTTAGTTAGATATCAACTTATCAATAAAAAAAATCATATCAGCATTATCTTGACCATGAAAATAACATTCGGTATATATATAAACAAATTGCTATTTGTTTCACGTCGCACTGATGCAGATGTGTCTGTAGTCACGATAGGAATGGACTGGGAGTGGGAAGGAAGCGGCCGTTGCCTTAATTCAGGTACAGCCCAAGGGTTTGCCTGGTGTGAAATGGAAAACCACAGGGAACCATCTTCAAGGCTAATGACAGTGGGGTTCGAACCTACCACCTCCCGTATGCAAGCTGACAGGTGCTTGCCTTTAAACCGCGTTGCCAACTCGCCCGATGAATACATACATGAATACTCTAAATGAAGTCAAACGTCCATGCCTGTATAGACCATGTGGGCCTGTTATAAGAGTGGGAGGTAAAGGCTTCTACTATTCATATCTTTGGCACTAAATAGGAAAAATAATTACTATGCCTGGATGACTTTGTGGTGATTGCTGATGATTATTGTTTTACGTCCCACCGATACATATAGGCCTAAGTCTTATGGTAATCATGGGATAGGAAAGGACTAGGAGTGGGAAGGAAGTGACCATGGTCTTAATTAAGGTACAGCCCCTTCAAATTCCTGGTGTGAAAGTTAACATACACTTAGAGTTCTTACTTATTGGCCCAAGTCCATGATGGAGTAGCAGGAGGG
Organism: Anabrus simplex; assembly: GCF_040414725.1. Taxonomy (NCBI): domain Eukaryota; kingdom Metazoa; phylum Arthropoda; class Insecta; order Orthoptera; family Tettigoniidae; genus Anabrus; species Anabrus simplex. The sequence continues at coordinate 307,515,119 of NC_090265.1, read as the reverse complement.
CAGATTTCCATCCAAAAGTGACAATTTTCAGTGGACAAAGTCCTATCTCTAAACACCTTTTTTTGCTAGTAGCTTTACGTCGCACCGAGACAGATAGGTCTTATGGCGACGATGGGATAGGAAAGGCCTAGGAAGTAGAAGGAAGCGGCCGTAGCCTTAATTAACGTACAGCCCCGGCATTTCCCTTGGTGTGAAAATGGGAAACCACGAAAAACCATCTTCAGGGCTGCCGACAGTGGGGCTCGAACCCACTATCTCCAGATTACTGGATACTGGCCGCACTTAACCGCCTGCACCTATCGAGCTCGGTTATTATTGTTTTAAGAGGAAGTACAACTAAGTAACTCTCCTCTATATAACACTAATAAGAGAGAAAATGGTAGGGAACCGACACTTCGACAAACGAAGGTATCGGATAGAGAAAGACAAGGACCACGAAGGGCGTGAAAATGGAATACTTCCTAGCTCTCGGAAACCTATAGCGTCGGGGTCGGAAAAGAACAAGAGTTGACCAAGGAAGGTGGGATAGGATGGATGAAATTGAGAAACCTGGCACAGATAAGTGGAAGCTATTCCAGGACTCATCTAAGGGCTCCGGGGCCACCAACCCATGCTCCCAATGACGTTCAGACGTTTCGGACGTTCGGGACGTTTGACCTCTGAACATTGCCTCATTATCCTGATCCCCGTAGCCACGTCGAGCCCCGAGTATAGCATTCTGCTACTCCCTTTAGTCCTCACCAGTGCTCCAACGTTCACCTTAGCATTCTGCTATTTGAATAAATTAATGCAAGTTCCTTGCAGGTATAAACCTAGTACCAGCATTCTGCCTCTCTCTACAAGTTACGCTTGTAATTTCACAGAAGATAGTTTTCGACTATCAGGATAATTTATTAGTGAAACAGACTATCTCCTCAAGATAGAACTAAGTGTATATAGAACTCTCGTATTGTATAATTGTACGTATGCAACAGACATTCAATTTCAGATTTAATTTCAACGTTAACTGCGTGCATTCAAACAAGTTTCAAGAAGAATTCAGTTTTATTTCTTATATATATTGTATCAAATCATTGAAACAATAAACTTTATGTTGTGTTACTGTATTCCAAGTTCCTTGTATACAACATAACAAAATTGGCGACGAGGAAAAGTTACATGCAGACCCCGCCAATTTAACAAAATTGGCGACGAGGTAAAAGTACACGGCCATACCGCCAATTTAACAAAATTGGCAACGAGGTAAAGTGCAGTGTAAATCTCGACAATTTAACAAAGTTAGCAAGGAGCAAAAGTTACGTTCAGGTCCCGCCAATTCAACAAACTAGACAACGAGGAACACTTTATTCGTGGTTTCGCCATATCACCAGTCTCGCTACGGGAAACAAGTTCGCTACGCCAGCATTTCGCATTTGTGCAGTGCAATTCTCCTCAGTGTTCCCCCCGTTCGAACTACGGATCATTTTACGCCTCACACACGAGCACCTGTCCCTACAGTGCATTCTCGCTGCGCCAAGCTCTCTTTCTCTCTCACTCACAGGCGAGCGATTGAAGGTCAAGCTACCAGCTGGTCTACTTACACACTGTCTCGCAAGTTGTGCCCCCTGTCTAAACTGTCATCATGGCTACTACAGAACAGTTAGCGGCTATACTGCAGGCTTTGCAACAGCAATAGCAACAATTCATGCAGCAACAGCAGACAACACTGCTTACAGCAATCCAAGCCTTCTCTGCATCTACACAGCCCACCGCCGTTCCTCAGTTTTCTCCGTTCGACACGGAAAAAGAAGAATGGTCAGTGTACTTAGCCAGACTTCAACAACTCTTCATCTGCCACTCCATCACGGACGACAAGCGCCAACGAGCTCTTTTTCTCAGTTCCGTAGGAAATCCTACCTGCGAACTACTCCAGAAGTTAAGCCCAGAAGAGCAGATATCAGAAGTTCCCTTTACACAGCTACTCGCTCGTATCACTGAGCATTATGCTAAAGATCCTCATAGCATAGCAGCTCGCTACAAGTTTTTTCAATGCAGGATGAAACCGCAACGGACTCACACTGAATGGATTGCTGAATTACGACGTCTTGCCAAGAGTTGTAAATTTACCTGTTCCAAGGATGGTTGTAACGCGCCTTACACAGACTCACTCATTAGGGACATGGTTATTCTACATACTCCCCAAGACAAGGTCCGTTTCGACGCTGTAAAGAGTAGTAACCCTTCTCTGGAAGAAGTACAGCGTATTGCCACAGTCTATGAGATGACTACCAAGACTGCAGCAGAAATAGCTACTAAACATGAAGTCTCTCACGTATCTCATACGGCCAGGCTGCATTCTACTCTTTAGAACCACAAGGTTCGCTCGCTCTCTTCCAAGCGTGCCCGACAGGTTCCTTCTCGCTCTTCTACGAAGACGCGCAATTCTCACAACACTCCTCAGCTCCTGCCTTCCTGCAGAGGATGTTTTAAGCATCACGAACGTCGTGACTGCCGATTCTTCAAAGCCACATGTGATCGATGTCACAAAGTAGGATATCAAGACTGTCTGTAAAAGTACGTCTCGCCCTGCCAGTACTCTACCGGCAAAGAAACCTAGTACGAAGACACGACAAGACATGGAAGTGGATCAGATTAATCTTATTCTTCCTACTAGAAATTCTAGCAAGATAATTATTCCGATCTCTTTCCCCGACCACACTACTAATTTTCAATTAGATACTGGATCACCTGTCTCAATCATCAACCTTGCTACGTACCACAACTTGGGATCGCCGTCTTTCTTTCCTGCTGACGTTCAACTTGTTACGTTTAACAAGAAGAAAAATGACATTAAGGACCAAATCACTATTCCTGCCAGCCATAAGGATATTCATAAGGTCGTTACCTTGCTCGTAGTCAATAACTACACTGCCTATAATATTCTAGTCATGACGTCAATGTAGTCTCATCCTTACAGCCTACCTCTGATGTCACCGATCTCCTAGAACAATTTCCAGAAGTCTTCGACTCTACATTAGGCACTGCCAAAGACTACACAGCTCATATCCAGCTGAAATCAGGAGCCAAGCCTCGCTTTTTCAAAGCACGTCCAGTCCCACTTGCACTTCAGGACCAAGTTACTCAAGAGTTACAAAGATGGATAGCAGACGGTATAGTAGTTCCCATCAATTCCAGTAAATGGGCTACTCTACTCGATGTAGTTAAGAAACCTAATGGCAAAATTCGCATTTGTGGTGATATTCGCTCCGCTATCAACGCTCAAGTTGAAACCGACGTTTTTCCAATTCCCCGTCCTGAGGACTTATTTCGCCGTTTAGCCGGTGGAGAGTTCTTCTCTAAAGTGGATCTCAAAGAAGCCTATCTACAGCTACTTTTAGACGAAGAATCCAAGCAGTGTCTCACGCTGAATACCCCTCTTGGACTTCTGCAGCTACAGCGTCTACCTTTCAGAGTCTCTTCCTCCGCTGTGATTTTCCAGCGCTATTTAGCACAGCTTACAGCCTCCATTCCCGGTTGTGCTAACTACCTTGATGACATTCTTGTAACTGGCAAAGATCATCAAGAGCACCTGCATAATCTGCGAATACTCCTCACCAAATTGAAGGAAAATGGCCTCCGAGCGAATCTCACTAAATGTACGTTCTTTCAACGTCAAGTTCAATACCTAGGTCATATCCTTGATAAAACTGGTATTCGACCTAGCGAACGGAACGTCTCTGCCATTGTCAACATGCCCGCAGCTCCAATAATTCATAGGCAAAGCGAACTATTATAGCAAGTTCATTCCACGCTTCGCTTCAGTAGCAGCTCCTCTGAACGCCTTAAGCAAGACTGTCAACAAGGCCCTTGTCCACGCTGTCAAGCTGACTCATTTTTTGCCCGGTAAGCTCCTCATTCTCGCCACGGTCGCGTCTGATTATGGACTCAGCGAGGTTCTCTCCCAGAAGGATCGTCACGGACAAGAACGTCCTATAGCCTTCGCTTCGAAGACACTCAACGAACATCAACGCCACTACTCTCAAATCGAGAAAGAAGCTTTAGCTATTATATTTGGTATTCGCCGTTTCAACGAGTATCTCTATGGCAAACATTTCCTCATTATTACTGATCACAAGCCTCTTGTTCACTTATTCCACCCTGGTAATAAGATCCCTGAACATTCTCTAAGGAAACTGCAAAGATGGTCCATATTTCTGTCTGACTACTCCTATCAGATAGTCTACCGTAGCACATACCGGCATTGTAATGCTGATGCTCTCTCTCGCTTACCTGTAGGTCCTGATACTACTTTCGATTCTCAAGAATCTGCATGTCAGTTAGTCATAGAACTTGAAGACACAGTCTCCAGTTTTCCCATTGACGCTGCTTGCATCGCCAAAGCGACTGATAAGGATAGTACACTAGCTACAGTACGTACTTATATCCGCAACGGTTGGCCTCTTCAAACCAAGCTTCCTGCCAACCTTGCACCTTATCATCGTCTACAGCATCGTCTCACGACTCGAGCCGGAGTAATACTATTGGAAACAGTCAACCTCTTCCGAGTGGCCATCCCACTTAGTCTCCACAGACAAGTTCTCAACTTATTACATGAAGGTCATTGGGGAATATCACGCACCAAGCAACTCGCCCGTCAATACTGCCATTGGCCCGGTATTGACGCCGACATTCAGCGCCTCATCCGCCACTGTGACCCGTGTCAGATACATCAGAACGCACCGTCATCTGACCTAGCTCCATGGCCTCCTGCTACTTCTCCATGGGAACGAGTACACATAGACTTCGCTGGACCTTTTCTCAACTCTATGTGGCTCATAGTGATAGATTCTCTATCCAACTTTCCTTACGTCGTAGAAATGCATTCTACTACTACAGAAGCTACCATTCGCGCACTTCAGAAGATTTTTACTACTGAAGTTTCACCTCAAGTGCTCATCTCCGACAATGGTCCCCAATTTACTGCCACTAACTTCCAGAAATTCTGTACACATCATGGCATTCGTCATATTCTAGCACCGCCTTTTCACCCACATTGTAATGGTGAAGCTGAACGTTTTGTACAAACATTCAAGAAAAGCATGAAGAAAGCTGTATCTTAAGGTTTAAGTAAAGATCAAGCATTACTGCAACTCCTAGGACGATATAGGACTATGCCTGGTTCTGACAACCTCACTCCAGCCCACAAGCTTCATGGACGCCCTCATCGCACTTTACTTTCTTTGTTGCAGCCTTTTCCTACCCAGCCGCAGCGCTCACAGCCTAAGTTCAACGTTCACGACAAGGTCTATGTCCGGACTTTCAAGTCCAATCCTCCCTGGATACCTGGTATCATCTGCCGTACCTTGAGCCATCGTGTCTACGACATCCAGACTGCAGAGAAACGCATCTGCCGCCACCAAGACCAGATCCGCCTCCGCTGTCGTCCATCTCCTTCTGTTGATTCACTTGTCCTGCCTAACAAATCTATTGCAGAACGAGCTCTGAACCATTTCATCTCCATGGGTTCTTTTCAGGACAATTCTACGCTCCTTCAGCCAGCCCAGGCTCCGGACAACACAACTGACCCGGCCGACTCTCCAGCCCAGCATCGCTGCCGCCGCCAGCGCCGTCGCCGCTTTGCACCGTACCGGCGTAATTAGGAGGGGAGGGTGTTGTGTGTGTCCTCCGCATCGCAAGCTCTGCGCCTACAAGCTCCGCAACCCGCCGCAGCCCCGAAGTTTCTAGCAGCTACGAGGTGTCTTTACTGCGCATGTCACGCTCACCGATGACGTCAGCCAGCGATATATAAGGAGCTTCGTTCCGAGCCTCTCCAGGACTACCCCAATGATCGACAACCAGACCACACCGCAAGTCAGACACGGAGGCATTCCTCTTAAATACTTGTTTTGAACAGGTGGACAAATTGCTGGCCGTGAGGTTTCACCTCTGAACATTGCCTCATTATCCTGATCCCCGTAGCCACGTCGAGCCCAGAGTATAGCATTCTGCTACTCCCTTTAGTCCTCACCAGTGCTCCGACGTTCACCTTAGCATTCTGCTATTTGAATAAATTAATGCAAGTTCCTTGCAAGTATAAACCTAGTACCAGCATTCTGCCTCTCTCTACAAGTTACGCTTGTAATTTCACAGAAGATAGTTTTCGACTATCTGGACAATTTATTAGTGAAACAGACTATCTCCTCAAGATAGAACTAAGTGTATATAGAACTCTCGTATTGTATAATTGTACATACTCAACAGACATTCAATTTAAGATTTAATTTCAACATTAACTGCGTGCATTCAAACAAGTTTCAATAAGAATTCCGTTTTATATCTTATATATATTGTATCAAATCATTGAAACAATAAACTTTATGTTGTGTCACTGTATACCAAGTTCCTTGTATACAACACTTATCATTAGAAGAATGAATTAGATGTTATGTTCTATAAAGTAAAATTCACCACCACCCAGAGGCTTCCTCGAACTGTGATTTACAATACCAGTTGTTTAATTGTATTTCAATTGGACGAAGCTTCTAAGAAATCATTTTCAAATACCTTCCAAAAAGCGGTACTCTGTTAGAAAAATCAGTCAAAACGTAAGTGCTGTAGAAACAAATGAGCAACAAAGCCCAATTTTCTCAGGACGAAATAAAGCATGCTGCAAGAAGTTCTGCCATAATTATTTATAGGCAGACTGATGTTTCGCAACGCATTTCACAAACGAATAGGCCAGTGTCCACGTTTTTGTGTGGCTATTTCTAGCCGCGTGCAGTCCTTGTAAGGCAGACCCTCCGATGATGGTGGGCGGCATCTGCCATGTGTGGGTAGCTGCGTGTAATTGTGGTGGAGGATAGTGCTTTATGTGGTGTGTGAGTTGCAGGGATGTTGGGGACAGCACAAACACTCAGCCCCCGAGCCACTGGAATTAACCAATGGCGATTAAAATCCCCGGCCCAGCCAGGAATCGAACCCGGGACCCTCTGAACCGAAGGCCAGTACGCTGACCATTCAGCCAACGAGTCGAACAGTCCCCAATAATATTTTGTGAGAGTGAAGATGGTTACCACTGTAGTCTAAGGTAAACTAATACTAGGAGTGGCAGAACCACTAATAAAACTGTATCAGCTATAGTCTTTTATGCCTATGTCATATAACAAGATTAACAGGCTCTATTATTTGATAAGACTCAGATATTTCTTGAAGATGTTACCTTCCCAGATTATACAAAAATACAAGTCTCACTTGGGCTAGATTGGCATGTATCTTCTTTAAAACTGTACACTTCCATTCGCTTCATCTTTTTCACTGTTTATATAGAACAGGCTATAAGGGAAAGCAAAGAGGAATTTCGAAAGGGAATCATAATCCAAGGAAAGAAAATCAAACTCTCATATTTGCCGATGACATTCTTATTTTATCTGAGTCTGCAGAGGATTTGGAGAAATTGCTGAATGGTATGGACAGAGTCTTGGGTAAGAAGTACAAGATGGAAATAATTCCGAATCAAAAGTAATGGAGTGCTGTCGAACGAAGTCACGTGAGAAGTTACCGTAATACATTGCCGAAAAAAATTAGTACACCCCTTAGAGTTTTCCAATTCACTCAAGATTTATTGCTGAAAAAGTGCATATGGAGTACATGAAATGATTACATCTACAGATCAATAGCTCATGCGGTACTGAGGTATCAGGTGTCTATCCATACTGAAAACACCCATATTAGTACGTGGTGTATCCTCCACGGGCGGCAGTGCAGGCGCTGATTCTGGCATCCATTCAATCATACAGATCGCGAATACTGTCTTGGGATACATTATTCTTCGCCTGTTCATCCTTTTCATGTAGTTCTGCAAGAGTTGACGAGTCACACGTGTCAGTTGTCGTCCCATCATATCCCACACGTGCTCGATTGAATACGAGTCCAGAAATCGTGCTGGCCAGAAAGGTTGCTGCTAGTCTTACAAAGCACGTTGAGTTCCACATGCAGTGTGTGAGTGAGCATTATCCCGTTGGAACAACAAATCACCTTCCTCTTGCAAGAGTGGCAAAAGAACGGGTCTCACAACATTCTTCACGTACCGAGCGCTGGTCAGCGTTCCCTCCACAAACACCAAAGGTGAACGAGAGTTCACCCCAGACATAAGGTCTTCGGTAGAGCCAGTGTGTCTTGGACGAATGCACTCAACGAGACAGCGCTCGCCAGGTCTACGTCGTAGGCGCAAACGACCATTACTTGCGTGCAGGCAGAATCTGCTTTCATCGCTGAAGATCCGGCCCTCCATTCCATCTTTCAAGTGATCCTCTGACAGCACCAGTCGAGCCGGGCATGTCGATGCTGTGGCGTGAGTGGAAGACTGGCTAGAGTTGAGCGTGTCCGTAGCCCCACTGCTAGTAACCGGTTTGCAACAGTTCGTGTTGACACTTCTGGGCTCGCAAACCCTCTTATCTGTGCTGGGGTAGCTGCACGGTCTGCCACTGCTGCTCTTATAATATGACAATCTTGGCGGACGTTTGTGCTGCGTGGACGTCCAGAACCTCGTCTACGGGTGTGAGAATGCTCACGTGAGCTTTGCAACCAGCATCGTTACACAACTGACGCAGCACATCCAACTTGTGTGGCAATTCTCCGAAAAGACCATCTCGTCTCTCGGAAAGCCACAATTTGACCCCTGTCAAACTCGCTCAGTTGGCTGTGGGAAGCACGAATGCGTCTCCGTGGCATAGCATCTGTTTGCTTCGCACGTTTGCATCACCATGAGCCTTATGCCTGTAAATTTTCCCTATTAAAGGGCACGCGCAGGTGGCGCCCTGGCAACTATGTCACTACGCTCTCTGTTGACGGAGGACGTTGAAACCATTATCAGTACATCTACTGTCCCCTAGGTGTTATCTGCCGTCATCGGAACAAAATCGATGTCGTCTTTCCAGGCGTACTACTTTTTCTCCGGCAGTGTATTAAGTTAGGAAATTAAGTCTTTTTAGGAAGTCGAGGAATTTTGCTACTTGGGTAGTAAAATAGTTCACTTTTCTTAAGAAGAGAAATTAGCTCTCTAACAATGATATAGGAATTAAATGTTTTTGAATACATTCGTCCGAAGCGTGGCATTCTCTGGAAGTGAAACATGGTCGATAACTAGTTCAGATAGGAAGAGAATAGAAGCTTTTGAAACACGCTGTTACAGAAGAATTATGAAGGTGATATAGTCACATCGAATCACGAATGAAGAGATACTGAAACTAATTGGGGGAGAGGAGATCGATTTGGATAAATTTGACGAGAAGAAGAGATAAAATGTTAGGGCACATATTAAGACACCCAGAACTTGTTCAGTTGGGTTTTGAGGGATACTAAAAGTAGGCGTAGGCCAAAGAATGAATATGACAAGCAGAGGAGAGCAGATGTAGGGTGCAGCAGTTACATAGAAATGTTTAGCACAGGACAGGGTGGCATGGAGACTTGCATCAAACCAGTTTGTGGACTGATGGCTCAAACGACAACAAAATCCATATCATACTCACGATAATAATAATAATAATAATAATAATAATAATAATAATAATAATAATAATAATAATAATAATAATAATAATAATAATTACACACTGAAATCACTTATCGTTACCTCCCCGAAGAACTTTATTTCAGCCGTGAATGACACTGTTTACTTATATTTATTCGAAGATCCCTGTACTTCCCTATCATATCTGTAGCCTATATCATCGAAGACATTCGTTATCAACATGCGAAGAAATTCTAACATTCAAATATTATGGATGACCCGTTTTTTCAATGTAGTGGTATACCAATTACAGTATAACCACGTCTGAACATGTACATCGAGTGGCCAAAAGTCATGGTAGGACACTGAATGTGATGTTAATAAGGAGTTGCTCCACCGTGAACCCTCAAAACGGCAGCAATATGGCGAGGCATAGACTCTACAAGGTGTTGAAGTCGTTCTGGATGAATCTGGACCCACGCATCTTGCACTGCTATCCACAATTGGTCTTTTTAGTTAGCGCGGGGTTCATGGCGCGTACGCCAGCATCGACAGCATCTCATAAATGCTTGATTGGATTAGGACTGGGGAATCTGGAGGGCCAATCCATGGTCGTAACTTCACTGGAGTGCTCCTCCAACCACCTGAGCGGTGACATGGCGCATTGTCCTGTTGAAGCATGGCATCTCCATCAGGGTACTCTAAGGCCAGGAAGGGATTCAGATGGTCTGAAGGAATGTCCACATCATGTGAACCTGTCAATTCTCCCTGCAGCCGATCAGTGGGGCTTAATTGCGACCGTGAGAATGACGCCCAGACCAGAACTGAGCCTGGGCATAACCTTGTTGACACGCAGGATCCATAGCTTCATGGGACATACGCCACACTCTCACGCGCCCATCAGCTTGATACTGCCGGTACAGGGATTCATCGGAGCATACCATACGCCGCCACTCTCCCATGACCCATGATCCAGTGCCTATGTTTTGCGGGCCCATGCACGTCGTTGAGATCTGCGTCGAGGTGTCAGCAAAGGGACACGGGTTGGTCGTCGTCTGTTGATGTCTATGCGGTGCAGTTGCCTCCTTATAGTCCTGATAGAAATGGGCTCCTGACTCCCAACATTAAACTGGGTGGTGATCTGACTCACAGCAGCCCGTCGAGCGTCCAGTATGGTTCTGCGGAGGTGACGTGATGTCCACTCGTTAAACATCTGTGATCTTCCCGTGCGGCGGTTTACGTGGATGGTAACATTCTCTCTGCGATATTGAAGATCCACTCTCGACACAGTTGACCTCGGAAATCCGAATTCACGAGTAATCTCCGCAATGCTATGACCCGTGCGCCAATTATTATCCCACCTTCAAAGTCGGTTATCGCGCGACGTGTTGTCATCTTCACGACCCTGGTCTCTGTGACAGATTGCTCAGCTACGCCGCAGCTAACCGCAAAGCTCAGGGGTCATACATGACATATTTTCTAATGGGATACCCCTTCCCGTGACTTTTGGCCACTCATTGTATCATTCAGTGGCGGTGTGTGACCCTCATCAAAGTGTTAGCACCCTAGTTTGTAGAAACATGGATAAAACAAGGTATGGGTACTAAAGCTTAAATAGAAGCATGACCGAGCTCGATAGCTGCAGTCGCTTAAGTGCGGCCAGTATCCAGTATTCGGGAGATAGTAGGTTCGAACCCCACTGTCGGCAGCCCTGAAAATGGTTTTCCGTGGTTTCCCATTTTCAGACCAGGCAAATGCTGGGGCTGTACCTTAATTAAGGCCACGGCCGCTTCCTTCCAACTCCTAGGCCTTTCCTATCCCATCGTTACTATAAGACCTATCTGTGTCGGTGCAACGTAAAGCAACTAGCAAAAAAAAATATATATATATAGAAGCATGCGTTTTTAAACTTACATAAATCAATCATCTTTCTTGTGTTTGCATACTTCTTAAATAACTTTTATCCGTTTAATTTCCGAGAAAGTTCGCTCGACAGAGGCACTAGTAACAGGAATACTCAAAATTAAAGAACAGAGTTTGGCTACTTCAAGTAATGCCACATTTAATCCTGAACATATTAAATACTTATAAAGTTCTAGTAAGCAGGACTTCTTAAATTCTGTTGGTGCGTAGATGGCAGAAAGCTCGGCTTTCAGTACCAGGACGCTGAAGTAACTACCACATAATTTAACCTGAGACCCGAAAGGCCGAGGAGGGAAAGAGTCAATTTAGTCTATGTTTCCAAGAAAACAAAATCCAAAGGAGAAAGAAATTCCAGCTTATTCAGTTCTGAAAATACGGCAGGTTATATGTCGAACCATTGTATCAAGTACTTCACAATGCAGTCTCAATACGATTTTGTGTTTGTCAATTTCCACACCACCAATTCGCTGCATTTTAACTGTAACTTCATTTTAATTTGATAAAACTTATGAATTAATTCCGTTCACTGCTTCCAAACCAAATAAAATTTATCACGTTTGTAATTCAGAAATCTTTATAATTCATCGACCTTCAGAACACAATATCTTATGTCATTAATTTTAATTTGTAAATTGTTGAACAAGTTTGCTGCTTGGCCCCGAAATTGCAGCTCTTATTCCCCCAAGAAACAAACAGCATCTATCAGGCAACTAACTAGATAGCCGTTTGCATTATTTTTTCAATATGATTGTTCCTACTAATTTTGAAGGCAATGCTTAAGTATTCCTCTATTCTAGTGCTACTGAACTTCATGTGCTCTATTCTAGTGCTCTATTCTAGTGCTACTGAACTTCATGATCCACGGTGAACTTCAGTAGCACTATTTTGAAATGAACATGGTCTATACACAGTTCATGTCGTTTCTTTACAACATAATAGCTGGTAATACCACAAACTCCCTTTGTTGTCGAAATATTTCTTATCTGTTGAAAGTAAAACGCAAAGCCAACAATACAAGAAACGAAACTTCCTTCAGCAGCACAGCCATATATAATTTGTGTACCAGGAATCATTAAAACGGCACACTTTTCCTATTCTTTCTATTGCCTTAGCTTATGTACTGGGAGTGGTTCTCCGTTGTCTATGATTTGTACCTCAACAGCATTAGTTCGGCTTGAGAATGAATGTTTAAATAAGTCCTCAATAACACAGAAGCATTCGTCCTCCATCAAACTGTATCTCCCTTCAGAAAACGCTCTTAACAATCACCAGTGAACACTGCAAGCGATTACTGTTAAGTTAGCCTCTCGACTGGGGTAAACACGTGAGCCTAGTTCCCAGTATGATCAGCTCTGTGCAGTGTTTCCGAATGCATCGAACGTGCAAGCACGGCCCGACTGAATTCAAGCTCCTCATGTTTGCCTCTCCGAAACGGCAAACAATGCACGCAGTCAATATATCTTCATCATTCGACAGATAGTAAGCTTTCGTCACTTAAATATATTTATGCGTAAGAGAATTAGGCTTTATAGTTGTTATATTATACAGTGTTAAATAAACGATTTGTATGACGTACTGTAATATTATGTAGTCATATCTGTTGATATTTCGTTTTAGTAGTGTTAGCCCGGCTAACACGGCAAATATAGACCCGCCGCGCCTGGTGTATATGAAGATATAACTTGCCAACATAGTGTTAATTTAATATTATGCAGTTGGTATTTCAATCTACCATAATATTACTGTAAAATAGTTATCAATGTGTGCATATATTGGGCTTACACACTGTCGTAAATTACAGTCTATTAAGGATCCCTTAGAATTTTCATGATCCACGGTGAAACGCGTTACGTCTTTAGTTTACTCTCTTAACTCGAGGCTCGTAATTATTAGCGTCTGGTTATCAGCTTTTGGGATAAATATAATACATAGTTTAAAAAGATTAGGGGAACATGCTTTGTAACGTATGGTACTTTAGTAGATGGGGTTCCAAAGGTCGTACAGCATACCTTGAGACCTTAGCTGTACTCCACATGTAGGCGTAGCCGTGCATTAAATTGTCAGGTGACCCCTGAAAGCAAAGTGAATAGTGATGCGTCCGTGTGTCGTTGTGAGGTACACTGACTACTGCGATCATTTGAGCACGTTGTATGTAAACCAGCACATCCCATGATACATCTTAAAGAGGTTCAAGTCGGAAGGACCGTCATGTTGATCCAGGAAGGATGGACGTTTCGTCGTATTGCTGTAGATCTCTCCGTCAGTTATTCAACGCTTGTGGAATCGCTACAATTAGGCAGACCAGTTCACAAGTTGGGTTGGACAAGGTCGTGGACGCATGACAATCCCACAGCATGACCGATATCTCACCATCTGTGCGCTGCAGCATCGTTCAGCAACTGCCATAGAACTGCAAAACGACCTCAGGAGGGTCACTGGAGTCACTGTGTCTGACCAGACGGTAAGGAACAGGTTAAGAGAAGTGTCCTTACGAACCAGACGTCCTCTTCGAGTGCCCCGTTTAACGCAGCAACATCGCGCAGCTCGCCTTCTGTTTGTCCGTACCCACGTCAAATGGCAACTTCGCCATTGGAGATCTGTGTTGTTCACAGACGAGTCCAGATTTCCCCTGACACAGCGTGATGGACGTCAACGTGGATGGAATCGCCGTGGTAGAAAGTACATGCCAAATATTGCCTACGAAGGCGACCGATTCCGACTAGGTTCTGTGATGGTATGTGGTGGGATCAATACTGATGGCCGTACGGATCCTGTTGTCGTCCGTGGTAATCTTACTGCTGCTGGGTACATCGAGAAGATACCTCTACAGTATGTGTCAGTTTCTGCGTACGGTGTTGTCCCTGAATTCGTACTCATGCACGACAACGCCAGGGCTCATGTAGCGCGCATCACCATATCTATCTTGCGAGAACTGGACATTCAAGAGATGGAATGGCCAGCAGTGATCCCCGAACTTAATCCCATCGAGCATGTGTGGAACAGGCTTGACATAAGTGTTCGTGGGCGTCCTGTTCAACCACAGACTCTCCAAGACCTCAAACAGTCTATCATTGATGAATGGGACCTGATACCGCAACGTGACCTCAATCGACTTGTACGGAGCATGCCACGAAAGTGTCAGTCTGTGATAAATACCCGTAGAGGACATCAGCATACTAAAGCTCTCCAACTGTGATAAAAATCCACCCCGGATGACTGTTATCACTTTGTTTTCGCCCCTATTTGGACATTTCCATTTGTGTTCTGAAGATGAACACGAATCCATCGACGTTGTATACATCTACGGTAAAGAATAAAGGTTAGTAGGTAATATACATGGGTGCGAGGTATTGTTTTGTGGAGCATGGCATAGTTCAAAAACATGTTCCCCTAATCTTTTGAACAGTGTATATTCATTCCTAAGTAACTATTTGCTTTCTAAGAATTACAGTTACACACATAATCACCGAAATACCGAGCACAACGATGTAAACTTTCAAACCAAATAAAAATCACTTTATTTGTAAATGAGGTGTCCACCTCGGTGCCGAATGGTGCAAAACAATACATTATTATAAATCAATAAACTTTAAATTAACAAGTGAAGAATAAATTTTCCTAAAATACAGTATTATACAATTTACTCAAACAGTTTTTGCTATTAAACACACAGATGATCCTTAAAAAATGTATATTATTTACAAAATTCTACTCGTAATTATCTTCTGTACATACAAACGTAATCAGCTCATATACAGTATGTAGAATAACTTCAAAGAAATACTATACAATTGCTATGAGGTCAAAATGTACGTAGCAATTTTTTTGACCAGTTTGACACCTAACAAGCATAATGACCTGCTGCGTCTTAAGCAGAACCCCTTTTGCCACCGCTTTCAGGGTACCTGAAGGGCCTTCACAGCTACCGTAGCGGTCCTAGGACCCTCAAAATCCCCACTGTACTTCACCACTGCAGGCAGTTTCCTACTTCGGCTGACCAATTTCCATAGACCAGGGGATGGAATTAATTTATTCACAAAAATTATTTATTTACAATAACCTGCACAGGTCGAATGCCCTCTAAAATTTCATTTATTTTCTCTGTTGCTGCTTATTGTTTTTTTGAATATCTGAACAGATTATGGAAAAGGTTCAAACACATCCCCTGACAAATTGTTCCACTCCTTAACTCCCTTCCCAATGAATGAAAATTTATCCCAATCGCTTCTGCTAAAATCCCTTCTAATTTTATACTTGTGGTGAGCCCTGCCGGTCTAATTACTTTCCAACTGAAGCCTCTTACGGATTTCTCCCCAGGCTTCATCTCCTGTATAGGCTCTATATAATCCTATAAGTCTAGTTTTCTCCCTTATCTTATTTAAAGTTTCCCACCAAAGTTTCTCTAACATTTCTATACACTACTTTTTCTTCTAAAATCCCGTTGAAAATATTGCTACTTTCCTCTACACGCCATCTATTTCTTTTATTAGGTATTCCTAGTGAGGATCTCAAACACTGTTTGCATATTCCAATAATGGACGAACTTAAGTTACTTAAGTAACATTTCTCTTTTAATTCTTTGTTGCATCCTTTAAGCAGCCTCATGATGACATGTAACGATTTGTATGCTTTCCCAACAATGTCATCAACATGACCTTTCCAGTGCAAATTTCTTTCACACCTGAGTATTTGCACTTGTCATCTTTTGGACAATTACCTCATCCAAAGTATAATTAAATTCAATTTTTGAGCTCCTGTTTGTAAATGTTGCAACAGTTAATTTGTCTCCATTAACCGTCATATTATTCTCTTCAATCCGTTGTTGGATACTGTCAAGGTCTCTTTGTAATTCTGAACAATCCGAAATGTTATACTGTATATTTCCTTATATAAAATTATGTTATTTGCATACAATCTTATTTTTGATGTTATATTGTTCCCCAAATCGTTTGCGTATATTAAGCAAAGTAATGGACCGATTATACTACCTTGTGCAATTCCCTTCCAAACTTTCTCTTCCTGTGCTACATGATTACCTACTTTGACTTTCTGAACCCTTGAATTTAGAAATGTTCTTATACAACGTATGCCCAATCCTATTCCCTCCAATTTCTTTAGTAATATTCCAGGTACCACTCTGGAAACGTCTATGGCTATGCAATCCAAGTGGCCTCCTGAATCCAACTGATCTCACAAGTCTTAATGAAATCCGACCATTTGTGCCCCAGAAGAAAATTTCTTTCTAAATCCATGCTGGCTCCTCCTGAACCAATTTTTATCTTCACATAACCCTCCGATGTGCTTTGCTATTAAACTCTCCAGTACTTTACAAACTAGAGTGGTCAGGCTGACTGATCTGTAGTTCACAGGTTTCCTTTAATCACCCTTTCCTCTATAAATTGGTATTATTATAGATTCCTCAAGTTCCTTTGATATTACTCTATTTCTTATGACATAGTCAAAGAGAAATTTTAAATAAGGCACTATATACCACCCCATTGTCTTTTAATATATGCCCAGTAATTTGAACATTTCCTGTTGCTTTTCCTTGCTGAAACAGTTGGATTTCTCTGAAAATATCGTCATTTGTGAATGGGAAGCTTCTTGTTTCCTTATGTGTCTCTCCCTCTCTATCTCCTGTTTCAGTTTCCAACTCCTGATACTCTTCCACTCAATCTATGAATTCCCTACTAAATATATTTTCTTTCTCAATATATGTTAAAAAGTGTTCTCCCCTTTCTCTCACCATTGTGTAAATTTGGATTCCTTTTCCCTTTTGATTCTTGATATATGAATATCGCTTTTTCCATTTCCTTTTGAGGTCATTACCCTTATAAAGTATGCCATTCATGTAACTTTCTTTTGCTTCCTTTCTCACACTATTAAGTTCTCTCATTAGCTGTTTCCTAGTGTCTCTACCTTCCTTACCCTCTTTTATTTTTCTGTTTACTAGTCTACATTTTCTTTTTAATTTTCTTATTTCTCTTGTATAATAAACATAATCTGAGTTTATTTTACTCTTCATAACTGGTACAAATCTCTTCTCCCCATCCCAAATGATTCCTTTAATGTTTGCCCAAAGTATATTCACTTTACTCCCTTCACTTACTCAACAATTGAATCTTGATTTAAGGTAATTCACAAATTCATCAAATTCAGTTCTTCTGTGCAATTCATTGTATTAAGCCTTTGGTACTCTGATGACACTAGTAATGATTCAGAACCCGTATTGCCTAGAAAAACGTCGTACAACCTCACCAAGAATTGTGACTCCACTGATAAGCATGCACTCGCCTTGTGTAAATGCTGATTTTCCAATAATGCACAGAATTAATACTGCACTTTCATAAAAGTATTTCATAATATTAATTTCTTTATAAACAAATTTTGTATTTCAGATAAACATGGTTGCCTAAATCGCTGACACGATTACAGTATGTACATCTTCGCTCAAGAAAGAAAAAATCCCGTACCGACGCGGTTGGTTGATAGAAGGCGTCCTTAGCGTAGCCGAAGTTTTAAGTATACGGTCCGGGTTTCTCGAAACCTGACTTTCTTATCGATCTGGTGAGTTGCAAGTTTGGTTAGTGCCTGTAAAACATTATGGCTCTTTCCACTATTATGGAAGTCTAGACCGACACCCATCTTCCTGTTCACTTCATTGAATAGGTTATATATATGTTCAGGTACACTGTCCTTTGATAAGAATGGAAAGCAATTGTGGACCATAATACTACGTAGATTCTCGGAAACTTAGTGCCTTAGAATATCCATGGAGAGTGCACGAATAACCCTGCGACGGATCATCTTGAAGTTTGAACAATATAATTTTATAAGATAAGTGCTCTTTTATAAGGCGGGCATGAAATTAACTGGAATGATTACTGGTACAAATGGTGGAAACAACAACAGGAGGGTATTAGAATGAAAAGACAAAGGCTAAGTTAGGAATGAACTCAGTGGATGAAACTGTAAGTATAAATACGCTTCGGTGCTTGGGCTATGCGACGCGAATGGCGGATGGTACGTTACGTTCATCTTTTAACATATGCATTATTTAAGGCCCTTTTATTCATATGTGCTGGTTCATTGATTAGACTTCAAGAAATTTACAGTATTTGTAATCGTTTGACTAGGGGAGGCCGAAAACGAGAGCCAGCGCTAAATAGGATGTAGACTTTTGAAAACATTGGATTGGAAATTGAAGACAACGCAGTTCTAACTTCTCTAGTAATTAAGAGCCCACGGATGAAAGCACTTTATATCAAAACTTGTTTGGGATATTAATCGTGTGTGGCGGAGCCTTGCAGAATAGAATGATTTCAATACCTGTCATATACAGTAGAGTGTTCGAAAATTAGATAATTATGAGAATCATGACGTTTGGGTAATGCGAACTTTTCTCATTCTGATCTTCAATAAATTACAGTGGAAATAGTGAAATTGTCAGTTTCCGTGGGACAGAGCCATCAAATTCGGATATATTTTAAAGTTGAGTGCAGCAGAATGTAACAATGTAATCTTATCAATATGACGCGGTTTGTTTTGTGTGTTACTACAGCAGTACTAATGGACCGGAACGGATACAATGCGTCGCGATTCCTTTGTCAGAGTAATGCATGTTTACCTTCCTTTTCTGCATGTGGTTAATGTTGTGTGGCTTTTCTCTTTACTAGCTGCTGATAATATTGTGTACAAAACGTTATTCGATGCTGCTTTTGATGGTGACATAGCGACGAATACTGTAGCAATCTCTCGTTCCGTCCGCCTGTACTGCACATGCACACTCAATCAGGATCAAATGCGCACAGTAGTTTATTCAACCAAGCCTTGAACTTTTGTGTTACTGGTGCCACAGAAACAGAATAACAAAGCATTTTATGTCTATGATCATACTGAAATTATGCAATTATAATTCTCTAGTTTGCACTGGGCGAGCTGGGCGTGCACTTAGGGGCGAGCAGCTGTGGGCTTGCATCCGGGAGATAGTGGGTTCGTACCCCCACTGTCGGCAGATCTGTAGATAATATCCGTGGTTTCCATCCATTTTCACACCAGGCAAATGCTGGGGCTGTGGCTTAATAAAGCCAGGGTCGCTTCCTTCCAGCTTCTAGGCCTCTCCTATCCCATCGTCGCCATAAGACCTAAGTGTGTCGGTGCGCGTAAAGAAAATTGTAAAATAAATAGTTTGTTCTGTCTATCTTCCTTTCTATTTTTTCTTTCCTTCTTAAATTTTAATTTTCCTTTCCTCCTTTCAGCTTCCTTTCCATTGTGTCAATGATATTTTTATTTTCTCTTGTGTTGTCGTTTTCCTTTCATTTCCTATCTTCAATTTCTATCTCCCTTTCCAAATTCACTTTTTATTTCTTTCTGTTCCTTCTCTAGTTTTCCTTTCTTTATTCGTATGTATAAATTCTGTCTTATCTCCTTTCCATTTCTCCTAAACTTCTCTTTTATCCTCTTATTTACTCTCTTATTTGTTTACTTGTTTCTTACTTGTTTTGGTTGTCTAAATGTATTTCTATTTATTTCAGTGACTTGTCCCTGACATTGGTGGTTTGAATCCTGGCCAACGCACTTGAGATTTTTAAATACGAAAACCGTGTTCCACATAAAAACATGGTTCTAAGAGTTATTTTGAACCCTAACCTACCACCTTCCTTCACTTCTTCATGTTCTTCCACTAAATTAAAAATATTTGTATTTTATGATTTGAGGTTACACATCACTGTAAGGCCGATTTGATACTTTTCAGCAGCATTTCTATTTCCAACGAGTGTGTGGAATTTATGAAATGGAAAGTCTTATTCTTCTTGCTTATAT
Organism: Anabrus simplex; assembly: GCF_040414725.1. Classification (NCBI taxonomy): domain Eukaryota; kingdom Metazoa; phylum Arthropoda; class Insecta; order Orthoptera; family Tettigoniidae; genus Anabrus; species Anabrus simplex. The sequence goes on along the minus strand of NC_090265.1, from coordinate 307,494,886 downwards.
TCCACGTAAACCAGGACGTTCCGTGACTATGATCACTTTATCTACAATTATATAAAACTACAAGCTACAAATATTACATCTATTAATTATATAATAATAATAATAATAATAATAATAATAATAATAATAATAATAATAATAATAATAATAATAATAATAATAATAAATACCCCAGCTTTTTGTGTACTGCAGACATTTTTATTTTACTCCATATAACTTGTCTGCTTGTCACTTTCTATCTTTTAGTAGAAGACAGGGAAAGTGGAACTCGAATGGTCCATCCAATGCTGAGTTTTAATTAATTTTATTGAGTGAACACCAAATGTGTATTAAGGGATCTTTTACAAGCTATCATCGTACGTCATGAAGTGTTAAACTGACAATTTTTTTGCTCTACAAACTTTTGACTACCTCTCACGGCTTTGAAGTACCACCGAGCTAAAGAGAGATATAATTAATTTGTTATTGAGGGAGCTGTTGACTCCAGTGATTCAATGCTCTTCAAATTGAACACCGGTAGCAACAACAACAACAATATCAACGACACTAACACAGTTCACTTTGCTTTTGTCATTATTCTTCTTGTTATACGTATGTTGAGCATTCAACCCGAAGGCTAGCTGGTCCTCAACAATCCGCCATCAACTGTCGTTAATGGCCTAGGCGTGACGGAAGAGGCATACTCGGGAAGGAGAAGTAAGGTAGTTTCCCGTTGCTTTCCTCGCCGAGCTAGAAGTTGTTATTATTATATATCAATCTATCAAATTCAATGAAATGCGCGCACCAGCGAACACTGGCAGTGACATTTTCACATGGTTCATAACAGGAACTGGCTGCATTCCTTGTCTTTCAGTCGCAATCATGTTGTCAAATCCAAGGATGGGACTGAGACAGTTCAATGAATATAACACATTTTGTTCTAGCCCATACTAGAAAACACACTATACCATAAGTACTAGCACTCGCCAGCAGAGGCAGTATTCGTATTTCTCCATTTACTGTTTTGTTCTGTTCCCTCATCTGTATTTCTCCTTTAACGGCTCATCGAGTTGAAAGGGATTTCCGAGATGTTTAATAGGCAATTAAAGGCAAAACAAAATTTCCCTCTTCCAACGTTCCCATAAGCGTAATACTTACTAAATCACCTCCAATATAACTGGTTATTAAGCGTAGCTATATCATTTCTATATTGTTAATATGTGACGAAACGATCTGGGGAAAAAGGAGAATTATTTCTCTCGTTATGTTATTGTTTTGGTAGCAATTCAATGAAAGTTTGATGGTCAGTCCTATATTTAGTTGAATGTACAACCGGATAACATGAACTTTTTGTTGTGGTTATCAGCCCATAGACTACTTCGATACGGATATTCATGTCACCGTATCCTGTGCTTTCTGCATAACTACTGCCTCCAAGATCAACTCCAGTCAGTTTTGACCCACCCATATCATTCGTACTCCACTACATTTCCCGAGAAATCCAACTGAACAGGTCAAATATACTACTACTACTACTACTACTACTATTACTACTACTACTTCTATAATCTTTTTAAGTATTTAGAATGAGCATGCCCTTCAAGATGATGGGGAAATTCACACCAAACCCCATGGCGCTTCAGCCCTGATGGGCAAAGCCCTGCGCGGATCTCTAAAATATTATCGGTAGCCGCTCCGCAACCGAATTTCCTTTATCAGCATACACGGATATTGTACCTACTTAACTATTTACACCGAAAGTATTGGAACGCATAGATCTGCTAACATAACACTATAGGCCTGATACCTGGCACTGGACCTTTTACAATCACAGGTTTTTGAGGGACTTCCTTTTCCAACAACTACCGACATATTGAGCGGTTTGTTCCTTCCATCCACTAACTACAGATAGGAGCCAATTAGGCTTAGCTGAGATTTACGGCTTTATGATCTCAAGACTCTTTATATATCACTATTCTACCATATCACTATCAACTGTCGCCTAAGCACAAGCAAGAATAAAAGTATCCCTGAGTGAAAATCAATAAAATTCATTATTTATAAATTATCAGCAATATTATATGCTCTCTCATACAGTTTGCTTCCGCCAAGACACTAACTTCGTGTATAACCACGGATAAATCCGTAGACATCCGCATCAGTGCTCTACTGATGGGCCACGGCTCTCCAAGCGACCACTCCTCAGCCCGAAGGCCTGCAGATAACGAGTTGATGCATGTTCAATGCGACGAATACTCTCGGCTAGTACTTTGTGGTTTTCTTGACCGGGCAAGATGGTAACATAGTGAGCGAAATTGAATCAAGATGCAACGAAGCTAATGTAGTTAGCTCGCAGTTGCGATCAGCGTTATTTTGTAAGAAAGGCGTTAGCTCCCGGAGAGATCAACTTTACTACGGGAATGGGAGCTGAGCGAGCTCACTGTATTTTATTCGTAAGTTGGAAGTAACGGGCATGAATTTAACTGGAATGATTACTGGTACAAATGGTGGGAACAATAACAGGAGGGTATTAGAATGAGAAGACAAAGGCTAAGTTAGGAATGAACTCAGTGGATGAAACTTTAAGTATAAACCCGCTTCAGTGCTCGGGCTATGCGACGCGAATGGAGGAGGGTACATTACCTAGGAGAATAATGGACATTGCTAAGGAGGGTAAGAATAGTGGAGGGAGACCGAAGTGACGATGTTTATACTCATTTTGTGATGGTTTGAGGATAGAGTACGGAGCTAGGAGTGTTAATACGCGTACCAGTGTTCAAAAGTGTACTTAGTTATTTTGTGTGTCTCGTACGGAATAATATGCAGTTTTCGTCCTCCTGGTATGGTCGCGATATTACTCCATAGTTTATAGCGTTACCCGGTTTACACTTTGCTATGCTTGTTAGGTCTCTTCAGCTACTCAAACATCACATTAGGCAAAACACGCAATACATATATATACGAAGGGAGCACACTTTACTTGAAAGTATCTGTATATATGTAAACAGATTGTGTAAATAATATATGTTGTGTTTACAAAGACAATTCTTTCTGAATAGATATATTGAAGAAAAATCTTATATACATTATTCATGGAAACCAGCACATTACGACAGGATTTTAAAAATAGATTCTTGACACAGTCGACGCTCCACAGAATTGACTTAGAAGACATCAAAACCTCCCGCTGAAGTTATTAATCTGAGAGCTGGTGAAGTGAAGAAGAGCATTAAAAGTGACTCATCGCTCAACATGAGGTACCTTTCGAGCTCGCTAGGTCAAGGAATTAATATCCTTAATGTAAATGTCATGTTTTATTATCTCCTTTTCAAATTATTTCATTCAGCAGCTACCCTGTTCCTTCACAACTCTTGCGTGCAATAGAGATGGCATTCAGGAAGTTTCTGATGGTTCCCAGGATACCTATAATACTAACATACAATTGTATACTTATACAGGGTACATACTTATACCGACAGCGCTTAGTATGTTGTGCGGGAAGGCAAACAGATCCGTTTTCAAGAAGGAACCTATATCCATAAACGTACGGCTTGGATACTATCGTGCATCGGAGTGTGAGATGGGTGTGCGTTCCGCAAGTCGTCAATAAACCCAACATGGGTAGCACATCGGGCTCATTGCAAACGGGGTTCGAATTGTATACCTCCTACTTCATTGCAAAGCCTACACAGGCGTTGTTGAACCCCAAGCACATGACCCAATGCATGCGGTTTTCGTTGAAAATTTCAATCGCTTCGTGGACTATAGCAATAAGATCCTCCGCTGATGTTACATGAGTGTCATACTACCTACGTGGAACTGTCCGGCTTCTCTTAGTCGTCTCTGGATGGCCGCGAACCTTGGAATGATGTGGGGTACGTCTGTTGGGAAAACGTTTCACAGACAATCTTGCAACAGCTCTACCATTGCAATCCGCTTTGCCGTATGCAAGCACCATGTCGATCATTTCAGCAGCTGTGAACTGGTACATATCGCACTGCTGTTAACAATGTTTCTGCACTGGCAGACTACAGTACACAATTAACGCAGTATGATGTGCACCAAGGAATTTGTGGAGTAATGTAGCGCATGCGCAAGAACTTTATTATGTTGAAGTCGTCCATCCGCATTGCAGACATGGATAAAGGGTTGCATACTATCCGTAATAAGACACCAAATCGGAACTATCACAACCGTTTTCAGACTTCGACGCTCACCAGCGACCTGACCGTTCATTTCCCGACTGGGGCTCCTGCTTGAAAACCGATCAGTTCGCCATTCCGCACAACATACTAAGCCTTGCCGGTGCTTTTTGGGGACACCTGTATATGTACATATACAGCGTGTAACAATGAGGTTAGCCAAACTTTCAAGACATATTCCTCACACATAGAAGAAGAAAATATGTTATAAGGACATGGATCAAGAAACGCTTTATTTCCATGTTGGAACACATTTTCTATTCTACACAGTACATTAATCATGAGTACAGGCATGTTTTTTTCGCATTAACGATAAACGCGACAAGAATATTTTGAAGTGATTTTTAAATATCTTAACGAATCGTATGATTTTGGTTAAGAAGTTACTGATTTTGTTTTCGCTAATTTCAGCGAATTAATGCGACAAGGCCAGTTTAAAGAGAATTTTTTTTTGTTAGGGGCTTTACGTCGCACCGACACAGATAGGTCTTATGGCGACGATGGGATAGGAAAGGCCTAGGAGTTGGAAGGAAGCGGACGTGGCCTTAATTAAGGTACAGCCCCAGCATTTGCCTGGTGTGAAAATGGGAAACCACGGAAAACCATCTTCAGAGCTGCCGATAGTGGTATTCGAACCTACTATCTCCCGGATGCAAGCTCACAGCCGCGCGCCTCTACGCGCACGGCCAACTCGCCCGGTGAAATATTTTTGCGATAAGTGCAAAAATGCAGCGAAATTAAATGAAAGAAACGATCTTGAAATTGCATTCCAATATCATGTGTGTGTGAAGTGAAACAGACAGAATAAGAATTTCTCAGTTCGACAGAAGTATCATTTCGTATTAATATTCTATAAAAATCCCTCATGGTAAGGCGATATAGGGTGAAAGCTATGGCCGTTTGGCGTAATCTTGATTACGACTGTGTTATAGTTATAATCAAGATTACATAAGGAATAATGAATGATTATCAATGTTACTTCCCTTTATTTATCTATCTTTCACGTAAATAATTAATTAATTAAACTTTTTATGATTAATTTTACGAAAGGATTAAAGCAAAATTAAAGCGATTGTGTCAGTTCTATTTCGCGCAATAACGCGCAAAATTGCTTCATTTTCGCGAAATCGAACATAGTTTAATGCAGAAAGATCATGCCTGTAATCATGGTCAATACACACGAACTGAACATACCAGCATACACGTGAAACTTTTCCTTACTTGAAATATTCACAATACGTCCTGAATGCTTTGATATTTATCTTTACATACATACATACATACATACATACATACATACATACATACATACATACATACATACATACATACATACATACATACATACATACATACATACATACATACATACATACATACTTTCCAACTACAACAAAATTAGCATTAGACGGTGAGGTCGTGGCGAGCTAGTGCAGCATGAGTGAAGACCAAGGCAGTAGGTGACGAGACATAGACCGCATACTACAATTCGAGATGAAGGAAGGATCCAATTTTATAGTCTCATCATCCGACATCACGGCAGAATAAACTTAAAGGGCTATCCTAGTCCGAGTTTGGTGGTGCTGTGAGAAGGATAAGTACAAAATGTATGTAAATGATGTAGTGCTTGCGTAAATGTCTAGCGGGATGTGTAAAGAGTATAAATGTTATAATACTTTGTTAGATATAATATTATAGTAGCCGCGGGTTGCAGAGAATAGTTAAATGTTTTTGTTAGAATACATCGAGTGGTTTTCAGTTCATTTTATCTCATTCCATTTTATTATTGTTGTGATTTATGTTACTTGGTAGATTTCATGTCATTTCCTTGGAATCACTTGTGTTATGTCTGACCACTGTAAATATGGGAAAGATAATGTAAATCCAAGTAGAATAATATTCACCTGCCGTAAAAGTAATGTCGTGTTCATGGGAAGATAATTTAAATTATATGTTATTGTGTTACGTTAGAAGAAGTGTGGTTGTTTGAGTCTCGAGGATGGTTTATCCAGTGTGAAACTGCTTGACTATTCAATTGTAACAGTTGTCAAATTTATTTGTGATGAAGGGTGATATTGATTCATTGGAGATAATAGCATCCAGTTTGTGGGACATCGTAAGTTCGTTGCCAATTTCCGAGTGTATTTGATCGTGGGACGAGGTTGTATGTTGAGTGTTAAACATATTTCTTTGTAAGTGTCATCACTAGGTTTCAGGTGGTGGATAATTTGGATTTACGAACATCATTGCAAACGATGAAGCGATTATATTGTGTTTCGATCGGCATAAAAATTAACTTAATAAGGAGTGTTCACCTTATAATATCTTGAGAAAGAATTTAATGATAGGAATGTCTACAAATGAATTGAATGATGGACTGACGTCATTGTTATATGGAAACAAAATTAACCGATTTGCGATTTTAATGTATTCATAGCGCGGCTAGATTATTATGTGTAGGTGTGTGGATTATTATGAGAGACGAGTGGTAGGATAGGGATCATCGTTGAAGGCCATTAAAGCAGGATTGATATGATAGGTTTACAGGTCTTAGGATAAATTGTATTAGCTCCGAATTCGTTGTATGGATCTGAGTTTGAGAAGCCAGAATATTTTAAATGATGGAGGAAATGGACGTACAGTAATTTTTGCGATGTTATGAGGAGCATGTGATCTCCTGTTCTGTTTATTTTCCGTTAAAGCGTAATTCCGATGAGGTAGAGTAGTACAGTTGTTTATTTTCCGTCGAGATGTAATTCCAGCGAGGTAGAACTTTGCACCCAAGGAGTGTCGTATTTGATTGAACAGAGGCATATTCGTTTAAATGCACCCGTAACGATAGCTAATCGCTCTTGGTGAAATACTGCATATCTTCTGCAAATCATTTAAAGGGGAAAATTTGATAACAAGTAAAAAAACAGATCATCTAAATTAAGCCTGATATCAATACGAGTGGCATGATGATGATCGTTTTTATTTTCTTGTTATTGATAGACCAGTGTTGGAGAGTTAAATTCACAGGACCATTTTTAGTATGTGTGAATGATGTCTGCTGAGTGATGTGAGAAGGAAATTGTGTCATTTAGGTTTATGTAAAATGAATGGTTGACATTGTGCTTTATACGTTGTGTTCGCATTAGTACTTTTTATGTTTGATCTTACCATGTAAATAATTGTGTGTGCGTGGTTAGTTACATCCATATAATATTTTGATTTTATACATTTGTTTTATTAGTTAAAGTAACATGACCCCATTCAGAATTTAAATAATCAGTCTAATTTTTCCCCTAGATGTTTACGCAAGTTGTGTTAGGATTGGGAAATGTTTCTAATGAGAGATATTGTGTCGTTGTTAAAGTAGTCGTGGGAGAACTAGGACAAATTCAACACCCGCCGAACTATACATGTCAGCACCTAAGCCTCCGGTAGAACCCCTTCATTGAACTGGAGAAAATAGTGATTTTTGGAACATGCATAATTCTTGGTAAAGTTCTTAATAGTGCTTTTAAGGATCCATGACGGGAGAAAGCCAGTGGATGCGTTGTCCATTTGTTGTCCGTCTTTCTGTCTGATTGTCTATCTGTTCTTGTTCCTACAATTGGAAAAATGCTAGCATATTTCAAAAAAGTTCGTATTTATAATCTCATTCAGGATTGTGTTATCAGGTCCATATTTCTTCAAGGGCATCAAATTAGGTTAGGTTTATAGGGATATTATTTTCAAATATCTTAATTACGACTACCATAAAACTATACAACAAATGTTTAAGAATATGTTATTCCCGTTCCTTTACACCGTATACTTATTTATAGTACGGCGGATAATAACGGTGATGCTTACGATAAATTGGATATTTTGTGCAAGTCCCATGGGAGAGTTGGTGCATGTCACTTCAAGGTGGGCTGACGGGAAGGACTACAGGGCCATTTTAAACTCTTTTGATTAGGCAGATATTAAGGGGGTATCATGAATGATAGTGTTCATGAATTTTCAGTCATGAAAATCGTCCTTATTTTGTCTCGGCTTTGTTCAGCATTGGCGTAAATCACGTTACTGCCACGTGCTTTTCCGAGAAAAATATGTTGAACATGTCGTATTAAACGTGTGAATGGAGCAATGTAACTTCGCGTACATTTCAGAAGGACACATGTAATCCATTGCAAATTGCCATGTGAATAACGAGTATAATCGCTAGTCGTCAAAAATTTTGAGCTGTTACACTTCCATAGTTCTTAAAGTTTAGTGGTGCCGGCTGCAAGATGCTGAGAGCTCTTTGAGAAAATATAGAACTAAGAAATGTGCCCGTCTTTGCTACGTTATTCTACATTGTATACAGATTTCTTCGTAAATAACTATACAGGCAATGAGTAAGATTATATTAAATCGCATGTCTACTAGCGCTATCCGAGAAACAAAACAAGGAGGACACCATACGTTATTTCCGATGTAAGGTATGCATTGTGATATATTTGTTGATAATGGCAGGCCATATTTCCTACTGCCAATCGAAATCGAGTTCGGTCGTTTCTACTATAACGGCATGCTCATTTGGCAACCGCCATTTACAGTAGAGATGGAGAGTTTTCATTATAAAGAGGCTCTCTTCCTAATGCCAGTCACAATCGAGTTGGAGATATTTGACTATAATCAAGAAATGCAGCGCTATCCTACGTACCAACCATCAAAGCACGACTATAGGTCATAGGAACAAAGCTGCAGATCTCTGCAAATTTAACGGAGATTGTGCTATCTGTTTTGCAATTCGACTTACCGTTCAGACACCAAATACCCCGAAACGAAGGTCTGCTTAGTTATTAAAATGAATCCATATTTCGGTATTTTCCGGGGCCAAAATTATACATTTGAGCAGATTGGAATTTTTCCTCAAAGAAAAGGGTGTCCGGGTTGAAACTAATGGAAAATATAATTACAACGGAGGACAATCATATAGTACAAATATGTAAATACCAAGTGGATGTATTGGAACCTATGATGCCGCTCAATAAATTGTGATGGCATGAGTTACGAATGTAAGGAAGTGGTAACAGAGGAGAAATTTAGGCGCAGGGATTCTTAGGTAAACAGATAAGACCAGATAAGACGATGGCTTATGACGTTATTACTTAAGCCTAAAGAGGCAAGACTGAGGCAAGAAATTAAAGCGGAATACAGAAAGAGAATAGAAATACAGTTAACATTATAGCAAATGCCAGAAAACATCTTACAGTGCGAAATAATGAGCTACACTCCGCGGTACTGTTCAAACATTAACAGCGCCCCTTAATGCTATACGAGTACGATTCTATCCTCTAATGGTATTACACCAATATCCTTCAGAATGGCCGCTTGAAGTGTCTCTTGCTTTCTGCCCAAGGAACAACCACGAGTTTACAGGAATGATGACGAAAATGGCAATAGGTTACTTCGCTTTGAGCACTCGTAGAGAGCCCACCAGGAGCACGAAATCCGAGAGTAGTATCCTGAACGCTAGCCCTCCAGCCGTTACCTGCTATATCTACGCTACCCCACGTCACCACACGCAGCGCTCAACGACCAGCCAGTTGTCGCGAGCCCTCAGCTCGCCACACAGGCACGAAGCCAGCCTGCTCAGTCTGCCAGCCAATCACAGGGCAGGACCAATTAAATCAACGAATAGCAATTTGTCAGGCTCTCAGCATAGTTGCCGGTTCGGTTCTTGTCACTGCGAGATCAGGATAACTATAACTGACCCGATCGTAGCTTACCGAGAAGCAAAATCACGAAGCCGGTCCCCATTTTTGAGTTTGACCGTTCCAGTGTTTACATAACACCCACGTATAGCCCACCCAGTACAAACCACCTTGTCGGTACCAGTCTAGTGGACTGAATAGCCAGACATCGACATCCCAGACTACAAGAAATCCCACCTACCACAGCCATGTTTTCAAATTTTCGAAACCCCAACTCACCCTTCCACAAACCATTAAAAATCCGCACCGACTCATCCGACACCCCATACTACCCAATAATTATTCCTAACGAATACAATCCGTAACTCGACGAACAATAACTACTACACGCAAAATATGACCACGGCAAAATCGCATTCACCGCCATTCGTAAAGCGCGTAAACACATAACATACATACAGGAAATAGATAATGGCTACATTTTCATCTCTGTACACGACGAAGAAAGATACGATGAAATTATCAGCCAACTGGAAAACCACGGTGTCACTTACAAAATTTGCTCAGATAACATTGATGCAACAGACACAGACGCTCAAACCCAACCTACCATCAAACACTGAGCAGCACAAACAAACTCCCCACCTCATAAATTTACCAAATATTCACAGAATCTTGAAAACAACAGACACCAGACAACACAAACCAACGTTACTTTACCACCAGACACAGACAATACAGTATCCCCCTTCACCCCTCTCTCCACAAACATCCAACGAACCCGCGACCGAGAACTTACCAGTCTCGAGACTGGAAACACCGGCCAAGAACACACAGATTAAGAGCAGGCGTAAAAAAAAAACATGCTCCTAATTCACAAAACACCAACACGCAACACTCCCACATCAGCAATTCAAACCCGCACACCCACCAGAACCACACTCATCACACAATGTTATAATTGTCCTAAATTAAATCATTCTGCAGCAGTTTGCTCGGAACCCACCCGCTGCAACAGACGTGGGAGTGAGACCGCCACACTGACTGTAAGGTACCAAGGGACCAGGCGAGGTGCGTGGACTGGCAAGGCAGTCACTCCTCCTCATTCCCTGGTTGCCCTCTTTTAAAAAAGGTAATTAAACCTAACTACAGGCGTGCACAACATCTAAGCACGCACACAAAACCTCCCCTCTATTAAGCCTCCAAATCCCACCACCCTCGAATCCCAGTCCTCTCACCAGCTTGCACACCCACCAGCCCACCCAAGACACATCCACCCTCATACACATACTACTCCTTAACTTACTGTCATCCCGAAACACGACCCTATTACCCACCATGCCAAGCAAACAATTCTTCCTTCATTAAACCCACCCCACCCCACACCAAGTAAAACCATCCCGCAATGAAGAAGACCAGATGTTCTCACTTCCTACCTTCACACCTAAAGCAAAAATGAAGCACTAGAAACTCGGAGCGCCGCAAGCTGCCAATTTACATAAATGCTGGTTTTCCAAATTTTACATCCGCATACACCGAGCTCGATAGCTGCAGTCGCTTAAGTGCGGTCAGTATCCAGTATTCGGGAGATAGTAGGTTCGAACCCCACTGTCGGCAGCCCTGAAAATGGTTTTCCTTGGTTTCCCTTTTTCACACCAGGTAAATGCTGGGGCTGTACCTTAATTAAGGCCACGGCCGTTTCCTTCCCACTCCTAGCCCTTTACTGTCCCATCGTCGCCGTAAGACCTATCTGTGTCCGTGCGACGTAAAACAAGTAGAAAAAAATCCGCATACTCACATAAATAATTAATATGTGAGTCACTGCGCAATACCACAGGTACAGTCCCGTTGCGATACCAAAGCAACACTGGCCGTGGTCAGTACCTGGATGGGTAACCACCCAGGACCACCACATACCGATGCACACTAACTACTGTGTCAGCCAACATAAAAGCATGGCCGATTGCCCTGGTCACACCAATAAATTAATCTCCACTCAACGAATAATTAATCCCCTTTCAAATTGTTTAAATCATAATACAATTATTAAGGACTGAGTGAGGAGAGCGATAAAGCGCACCGGTATCGTTACTTTTCACACCACCTATCTCTCCGGATATAAGTGGTACATACGGTTAACGAGGGTCTTTCATCTAGAGACGTTGCCATTGTAACCCGTAGGTTCGTTATTGGTCAATCGGTCACTCAATGCAGATAATGAGACTCCAGAATTTAGTAATATTCTCTGTCTTTTGAAGATTAATTGAAATTATGTACATCACTAAAGTTAATTATAGTGAAGGGACGCTTCACATGTAGTCCACGGATTTTACAGAAAATCAATAGTATAAGAGAAAATTGAAGTAAACTGGACTGGTTTTCCAATAAACCCCATCTATTCAGAGATTTTTAAGTGGTATGCATATAAAACCTTTCTCGGGATAAGTATATTCTAAATATGAAGATTGGTTGAGATCTATCCAGCCATTTCGCCGTGATGGTGTAACAAACGGAGACGAAAAATAAAACCCACTGATACGGTCTTGAGTTGACCTAAAACGGATAAATATCTGAAAATTTGGCAAAACAAACGAAACTACAGACAATGGACCCCCGACAACTTTATTTATATAGATAAGCATGGACGCGTTTATAAGTGCAAAACTTTGAGAGTTACTGCTATGAAACTGTTCGACATATCGACAAACGGATTTCACCATGAGACGCTTCCTTTAGTGTCCTGCATGGTTAGCCCTGTGACATTTTCTCGCATCTCCTATATTAATGGGTTGGACTGAGTTAGAATCATTGAATACAGGGAAATTTGGTACAGTTTTCACATATTACTTTATTTTTTGATACGCATGTGACAACAGGAATAACATAAATTGGATAACATATGGCCACTGGTTCTGTCAATGTGCGTGCCGAACGTGATGATTCTATATTTCCTATAAGTGTGTCAAACGATAACATATTCGCGTTAAAAGTACAAAGTCAACTTGAAAGCGAGTATTACAGCTCTATTTAACGTATAAAGGATGGAGATACGACACAAAGTCATAGGATCAAAGTTGTAGATTTCTCCAAATTGAACAGCGATTGCTCTGTGTGTTTAGTTATACAACTTACCGTTTAGCGACCAATTATCCCGAAACGAAGTTCTGCGCCGACATTAAAATTGCATCCATCTCTCCATATTTTCCGGGGCCAAATCTTCTACAATTCAACAGCTTAGAATTTTTCTTCAAAGGAAAGAGTGTCGAGCTTTCGGGATTAGCACTTGAATACATACGGAGTAATTAAGGAAGGAAGTAATACAGTAAAGGAAGTTGAAATAATTAGAAAATTGAATTTTTTTACTATTGGTTTTACGTCGCACCGACACAGATAAGTCTTATGGCGACGATGGGATAGGAAAAAGCTAGGAGTGGGAAGGAAGCGGCCGTTGCCTTAATTAAGGTAGGCTACAGCATCAGCATTTGCCTGGTGTGAAAATGGGAAACCACGGAAAAGCATATTGATGGCTGCCAACGGTACGATTCGAACACACCATCCCCCGAATGCAAGATCATAGCTACCCGACCCTAACCACATGGCAACTTGCTTGGTCATCTTTGAAAATATGTTTCTTTCTATTACTAGATTTTTTTAATCGTCTTATTTTGTATAGGCTATCCGATATGCAGTGTAGCCCTGTGATTTTCAGATTCAACATTTTTTTATCTAAGTTATTGCGTCAGTTGCCTCACTTACCCACAGTCCACGTACACCGGTGATATCGCGATTCGATTGTTGAAGTCTTGTGTAATGATGTGACATACGAACTGAGAAAATACTGAGCGGTTCTTCTCAATATAAGAAAGACATTTTCCAGTGGTCACGAGCATGACTTATACTGTAGTTATGAGTAAGGCTAGAGAGTTGAATTGAATTAATTGTCGAATGTCAAGTAAGTTATAATACTGATTCATTAAACTAATAAGTAGAACCTTATAGTCTACACATTTACTAACTAGTTACTTTGGGATCATACTTTGAACACCTTTTTATTACTGCAAAATAAATCCGTATATTATTTAAACTACCCTGTAAGAAGAGGACAGTAAATGCAAATTGGTATTATTTTCAAATGAGCTGAGAGCGAGAACCCGTCTTAGCGTACGATTCTTTCAGTGTGCCATGCCACTGTATGTCTCGCTGCACCGGATCGGCTCCCCGCCAATGTCCAGTGTGCCGATAAATAAACCGTGTGTGTGTTAATGTGTGTATGTGTGTGTCACTGAGCCGTGAGTAAGCCACTCACCACTGTATGCTGCGAGTCAACTGAAACGTGTGCCCTGAGCTCGCCGTTTCTCTGAATCGATTCACTCGGACTTGTGAATGAATCGACGCACTGCTTCGAATCAGACACTCAGTACCCAACACTAGTCAGAAATACCTGCTCTCTAAGTATGATAAAGTAGCATAAGCCTATACCATCGCGTCTGATGTTTGTCAAGTAGAATGACCTCGTGTCGGTAGATTTACCAGCATTTTATAGAAGTCCTGTGGGCCAAAATTCCAGCGTTTTTGAAAAGCGAAAAATTAGTCAGTGGTAGGTAAAACTATTATTATTATTATTATTATTATTATTATTATTATTATTATTATTATTATTATTATTATTATTGTAATGTCCTTTCCCAAAATTACAGCACGCTCTTCAATGACGACACATTTTAACATATGGAAAACTCATCCTCCATATAATATCATTATGTGCAATGGCATTTCCTGTGAATATTGAAAGTTAGAAATTGATAGGCCTTCACTAAATAATACCTACGTTCGGAAACGATGCCTAATTTCAGTTTCAATTACCTTTTATGGGCTAGAGTTGCGGCCTGTTTAAAATCACTCTCGGCATTGTTCACCATAGCGGAGCCTGAGGGAATTTATTCGAAACGAAACGAAATCACTGGCTTGATGTCAATGGATGTAGAGTGTTGAAAACATTATTACATTGCACCCTCAACAGCCACTTCTCGAGATGAGAGCCAATATGAGTTAGCATAAAAAAATAATAGTGTCAGGTCAGAGATAACGGCATCACGAAATACAGGCAGTGATACATTGACAATTCTGATAGAATTTGAGTAACAACAAATTTAACTGGCCACATCCGCACTATTATTATTATTATTATTATTATTATTATTATTATTATTATTATTATTATTATTATTATTATTATTATTATTATTAATACAAGTTCGATACCAGATACAAGGAAAAGGCACGTAAATACATCTACGAGTACAAACTGTTTCTACTGACGATTCATAAGTTGGAGACCTGCAGTGTATGTTCCGTTCCTAGGTACTTCCAGACGGTGTAGCAGATGGCCAAGATGACTGCTCTTTTGTAGTTCTAAGTAGCTAAGAGTGTATAGGTTAAGATTTTTTAAGACTGTAATCCAGTATCTTTAGAATAAAACTATTGCACGCTCTTACATTTACAGGTATGTGCCGTGTGTTCATATTGCCTGTAAGTTATAAGTACTAGGGCAGTCATTTATTGGTCTTGTAACCGAGCGATATGACAGTACGGTAGGCTTCCATCTACGCCGTTTTCAGCTCTAAAAATGTTTTTTATGGCTTCTCAATTTGATACCAGGTATATGCTGAAGCTTTACCTTAATTACGGCCGCTGCTACCAGCCCTAGCCCTTTCGCGACCCATCGTAGCCGAAAACCCGAAGATTTTGTGAGACTTTAAACCGTTAGTATAGAAAAAATAGGAAAGAAATGGACTTATTTCCTACGTCCATAAATAAAATGCATGTAAAGTATATTTTCGATTGTACTTCGCTAGAGGAACATCTCTTTCCAGGGTCCAACAGTAGTCTGCCAACATGTTTGGAACCCATACATCCTGGTAGCGCCTTTCCGTTTCCACAACATCCTGGTGGAAACACTCGCCGTGTTCACAGCGCCCAGCCGTTAGGTTCTCAGGGAATAAATCGAGATGGAAGTGCAACACGCGTGTTTTTAAGGACATTACATCCTATGATACTGTAGTTTTAAATCAGCTCGCTGACAAGTTGTCTGTAGTTCTCAGACTTCAAGTTTCCTAGAAAGTTCGTGACAACTTTTTTGAAAAGCAATCATACAGCTCCTGAGGCTTGTGTCTCTTCAGATAGTACGTGTACTAAATTTGGTTGAGATCTATGGTAGAACATACACACACACACATCCATAATTTCGGCCATATTCGACATACTTTTTCGTCCCTTCTCAACCCTCTTGCCGATGGGGACTAAACTTAGCTTTAAACGGCATGCGGAGTGTCAATATTTATGCCAGCAACCCAGAAAAATAAACATTGGTCATTTTAAATTATTTTACATGCCACCCCCTCTTCGCCCACGCCACAAGGGATGCTGGTGAAGTAGGGCCTATTATCCAAGAGTACTTTTTCCAGATATTAAGTCATACAGTATGTGCAGCAAGGTCGGATTAAGAGATATAGTGGAACATAAAACAATGATCTTCGGGCACGGGGAAAGATGACGACCGGAGTACGACAAAACCTGCTTTCTCTCTGCGAGTACTATATTTAAAGCTATCCCGAAAATAAAATGTGCAGATTATATTTTATGACTAGTGAGGAGGTGCTCCGTCGTGAAGTTATAACCATCGCAGAACGCAGGAAAGCAGTCGATTTCGAAAGGACAAGTACAGCCTGATACAACTGACCATATAGGGCAAGATGAAGAGGAAACGTGGACTTGAGGAGGGAAAATTGTCTGAACGCGGAATTAACGACATCAGCGACGCGGTAACTAAGATACGGGAAGCGCATATTTGAGACTCATCTCGATCATTTCTCTCCTATCAATTTTGCTATTTGATGTTACTTATTTTGACCTTCTTGCAACCATAATGGTACACTTGTTTATATTCATATTCTTAAATAATAGAAATGTATTTACAATTTTAAGCTTTATGCTTTCACTCTCTGCTAAAATTGCTTGTTGTTTTGAAATTGAATTCTGTGTAGTAGCATAATTTATGTTCATCCCAGGCTGATCCTGGTTTTGAGAAATTATGATCAACTTTCATATTTCTGCCTCCTTCATCGATGGGTTGGGATTCTTCCATTTCTTCTTCCTTGAATGTAATGAAAATAGAGGACCAGCTGAGTATCTGGGGCGGTAGAGCGTTGGTATTTTAAGCCAAACCTGGCACGTGCTAACCTAATTCTGTCCGGTGCTCAAATGCTCATGTCAGTTGAGTTACTGGCACGTAAAATAATACCTGCGGGAAAACCTTCCTGCGCCTCGGCCTTTCCGAATACCAGTTGACGCTGTATAGGCGACCTGCGCGTCTGAGAGGATGGGACCCTATGTATGATAAATTATAATGTTAAAAATAGCACTCACCCTGCGTCCGAGCCATTGGAATTAATTAATGAAGTTTAAAATCTCAAATCTGCTCGGGAGTCGAACCCGGGACCCGCTTGCCCAGAGGTCAGCACGTTAACCATTCCTTTGAAATGATAGTGACCACTATACGAAATAAACATAGAATTTAGAAAAGAGATATCTCAAACAGCTATAAATATTACCAGAATTTCGAAAGTTGCAGAAAATTAGTTACGGCGAAGTATGCCATTAATTTACACCTGAGGAGTGTTTCTATGCGACGTTCTATTGCTGAGCGTCGAGTGATTCATAATTTATTTTACTTGTTGCTTGACAAATGTGGAAATACCGCTCCTTCACTGCTTCGAGTCCTTTCTTTCTGCCTTCCATTTAATCAGAGCTTCTCGTCTTTTCTTCTTCTGCTCTACATTTTAGTAAAATCTCCATCTCCTTTTTCCGTGGGACGTCATCCCATGATTGATACATAATTCTCTTCTCTTCAGCATCGAAAGCACAATACCGTGATCTTCTCTCTCAGATATCATCGCCTTGCCCCACTTCTTTCCTTACATCTTGAAATAAATATGTTCTATTCATTCTATTCCGTACCATATCAACAGTATCCGCTACAATACTGAATAGTATATTTTTCTTCTCAAGAACTGTTGAAATGTATTCTTATTTTAGGAACATTACCATTTATTTGTTGAACCGATAGTAAATCGTGCAATGGTTCAAAAGCAAAATCGATAATAACTTAAAACGTTTCGTAAACTGCAGTGATTATTAGACAACTTAACTGAACACCATATTTTCACACGTCGGCGTGTATCATGATTACTGCTAAATTCTAATTAATCTCCTGACATAACTTCTGAATCAAGACGTGAATACGCTCGTTCTGCATCATATTCCCATGATACCATTGATGTTTTCACGGCCCGTAATTGTAGACATGATATAGGCTTTTCTGCCTTAGAAGAACCTCTTCTCTGAGAAACATAAAGAATTTCACCTTTTTTCTTGACACTGCATAAGCCCAAAGAGACTACATCATGTCTACATATATCCATGAGTTAAGGTAAATGATAAACTATTCAATGAAATGGAAATATAACTACAGTTATTGAAGCTTTGATTTATATTTGTCTGCATTGTGTTGTTTGATAGGAAAATCATCACCTGCATGTTACATAAAACTGTTATAGCCTACTACAGGGAAAAATCATTAGGGATAAGAGTGGTGGCGCGTGGATGAAACGTCTGGGAGTTCACTTCTGTGGAAAATAACATGTTCAGATATATTGTTACTTGATAGTTACAAAGATGTAAAATTGCTTGATTGGCAACGCGACTTTATTTTGAAGGCACATAACTTCAGCTCAAAGAAGTTACCAAACAATGAAGAATGAAAGAGAAAATATGAGGTGCAATTACTGTACTTTAAACTGATTCAAATTCCTCAGATTTTGAAGAGTTGCTTGCGTAGGAATAACTACTTCAAGAGTATGTTAGGCAAAAGCAAAGCAAAGTCCGTACAGGCAATGAAGGCCGTTGGAGAAGTGGAAAGTAAAAGCTTCCACCATTTTTAACCTCGGCACGTGATGGGGTAGAGTGGTTAGCTCTACGCCCGGCCGCCTTTGCCCCCAGGAATTACCCTGGCACTCATTTTTGGTGTAGGCTGAGTGAACCTTATGGACATATGCACCTCCGGAAGTGGAAACCTCGTTTCTTAAATTTTACGACAACCTGACGGGGACTCGAACCCACGTCCTTCCGGGCGAACCGAGCACGCCTTTACCGCCTCGGCCAGGCAGCCCTCAGTATGTTAGGCAGACTACTGTTATTTGAGTGTTGACGTACTTTGTTGTTAATCTTTCAAAAAAGGCGTATTACTAATGAAGAGTTTAATGAATTATACAAACTTAGGCTACGCACGCCTGTTGATGCTATACAAACAGTAATTACCAAAATATTCTGGCTCCTTGCGGTTAATTACCTCAGAATCGTAAAATCATGAAATTAAAATCCATTCAAAACCTACCACTTGCTGTAAATTTTAACCGCGTGCTGTGACGGTGCTTCGGCTAATTTCGGGGATGCTCGTGTCTATCGCTGGTCCAGCGGCCAGCGATTCCTGGGCTATGTTTTTTTCGCTCCTCACAGGCCCTCGCCATGCGCACCCTCCTTATGTCCCACAGCTCCGCTCCGGCAAGTCCTGAAATTGAACCTCTGCGTTGGTTCGGGAGAGCAACCAGTGTTGGCGTCAAAATCAGCGCTACGTGCGCGAATATAATGAGCTCATTACTCTTGATTAACCATGTTTCTAAAATGTATCTACCGTATTTCTAGGGGGTTCACTGAACGACTGAACAAATAGAACGCGCCGCCAATGACGGATAATAAAGTAACAGCTTTATATTTGAATTGTTGTACCTTTACGACCTGGGCCAAACCTTTAAGACAATTCTTTAGTTGCTCATGAACCGTAGTATCATTTGTTCCTCTGTAATACCACAGTTGTCGAGTACTATGCAAGGTCTTATGGATTCTTTCACAAATCTAAAGCTTTCTTCCTCATCATCTGCATATCTTTCATACATTTCACCCAAACATACATATATCTATGGAGAGATGTGTGTTTGATCTGAAATGTCTTGTGATGTAGGCTAGAAGATGATTATTACTTTCGACGATCTGTCGCAGTACTGATTTTTGTCTTTGATGATAAACAAGCAGTCTCTATAATGCATAATGTGAAAGTATAGCCTGTTTGGCAAGTCGGAGAATATTCTACTTTACAGTATATTATTTGACGACTAACATGTAGTAGGGTTCGAACCCCACTGTCGGCAGCCCTGAAGATGGTTCTATGAGGTTTCCCATTTTCACACCAGGAAAATGCTGGGACTGTACCTTGATTAAGGTCACGGCCGCTTCCTTCCCACTCCTGGGCTTTTCCTATCCCATCGTCGCCACAAGACCTATCTGTGTCGGTGCGACGTAAAGCCACTAGCAAAAAGGTATCGAAATAGACTGTACCTATTACACCTTATTTTTAATGATAACTCATGTTCTGACTACACGAAACATTTATTTCATTGTTTTTATATTTATTATTATTATTATCATCATTATTATTATTATAGTTTAGGAGTGTTCCTGTGAGTTAGTTAAGTGATACTTGATAATCTTGAAATTTGAAAATGTTGTGTGACAAACCTTTTTTTTGCTTTACGTCGCACCGACACAGATATGTCTTACGGCGACGATGGGATAGGAATGGCCTAGGAGTGGGAAGGAAGCGGCCGTGGCCTTAATTAAGGTACAGCCCCAGCATTTGCCTGGTGTGAAAATGGGAAACCATGGAAAACCATCTTTAGGGCTGCCGACAGTGGGGCTCGAACCCACTATCTCCCGATTACTGGATACTGGCCGCACTTAAGCGACTGCAGCTATCGAGCTCGGTGTCAGACAGACTGGAAAGGTTTCATTACATTTAATAAGTCGACACTGGAAAATATGGTTTCTTTCTTAACAAATTACAATCTTATTGATAAAATAAAAATAATTTGCATAGGGTACGTTTCGGTTATTTTCAGCGTTGCTACCAAACGTCATTGCATGATGTTACGGCGAAACTATAGAAAGCGGCACTCAAGGTTTAGTAAAACAAGCCACCGCTAGGTAGCGCACGCCTGTTACTAACAGCAACTGCATGTAGTTACTATACTCCTTTGATCAAATGCCTGTGTACACGTAAAATAAGCATACAGCTGGTTTCAGTGACTTTGAGGTTTCCAAGCAACTTTCATGTTATTCGGAATGCTCGAGCATAAATACTTCCCTCGTGTTACCGAATAATTGACCTTAAGTGCGAGCATCTTTTCTTCCCAAGAATTATCCTGATTGACATTTCTCTTTTAGACTGAGTGAATCCCAAGGTCATGTGCTGCTTTGTAAGCGGAAGTTTCGTTTCCAAATTTTTTGACTTTCGGACAGGAAACTGAACTCGCATCCTTCCGGACGTAGCAAGTGTGTCCTACCGCTTGAGTTAGGCTTTCCTTCGTACAAATATATCTAAAAGTATTAAAAGTATATTGGTCGCTACACAGAAATACGAGCTAAGGTAAATTAATGAACAGAGGTTGAATGGTATAATCCTAGTTAGTTAGAATGTCGTTAACCTATAGTTTAATTTCTAAGGTTTACGAGAGACTAGCTCATGCACCCATGATTCGCTTTGGATTGCATGCGGAATTCTAGATAACATATTATACGTGTTGTGAGTAAGATCTTATTAAATTGCATCGCTCTCAGCGTTACCTGAGAAATTCCGTTGCCATACGTCTGTTCTCGTGTAAAGTTCGGGTTGGGGAGTTTTCATTATAATTACAGGCCCCCGTTTCACCAGTATCCACAATTTCGCATTAGGTGGCATATGAGGCGGGAAGGGAGTGTAAGCTATCTGTGCATGTTTCCACACGGCATCATAGTAAACACTAGAAACTCTTGCCAATTGTTAAAAATGTGCTGTACGACACTAACCACACCTGCGGCGCCATCAAATCAGTGCCGTAGATAAGATATGGAATAGAAAAACGACCCGTCTCCTTTCATAGGTACAGCGCTGCCAGGTACCATTACGCCGCGAATAGCAATGGTCCCCATGCCTAACGAATCCTATTATGGAGAGGAAAAGGGAAGTGGTCAGCTATGAGAAACAGGACCTACAGTACCGGCACAGAAGAGATGCAGGTAAACAGAAAGGAAGCGCTGGTAGATCAAACTGAAGCGTGGTTGGCAAAATGAATGTGGAAAGATTGAAAATATTAAATAAAATATAGTTGTTAAAGAAAAGAAGATGTGTATGACGAATAAAAATTAGTTCAATGAACAGTATAAAGCTGTCGGGTAGAACGCTGAAGCACATCCGATCGTATTGCTGAAAATGAGACAACTCACTGAGGGCGTCGTTAAATTCCTCACAGAGTAGTATCTTCTTGCGATATTTCTGCATGTCTTACGCACTCTGCCCAAGCAGTTGTAGTGCTTACGATCACCACTTTCGTGAATCTGTCAGCGTTTTCTCTTCTGCAATTTGACTGTTGGAGCCTTGACAGCGCCAATATCTCAAAAACGGTTGGTTTTAGGAACTTAAAAAGTGGTTTTCAGTGTCCAGAAGGATGTTCCGAAAGGACGTACCGAGATTTGTTCCTCGGATCGTAAGGCTGGTTTCACACCAAACACGTCCAGTCACGTCAAGCCCGTCCAGTCACGTCTAGTCCGTCAACAGGGAAATACAACAAGGAAATCTCCCTTTGTTTTGGGCTGCCACAGCTATATTTCATTCACACAGACCAAGTCTCAGTCAAGTCAAGGTTAAACCAGTCCCGTCAAGTGGAAGGGGAACCAAACCGGGCTTGATTCTGATGCGTCAGTCCAGTCCAGTCTCATTGTTTTAACAACACGAGTCACATTCTGGTCAGTGTAGTTATTTAGCGTTTTTTTCCTTCTTGCGTCTTGTGCATGAATCTGGAAAAGTGGATTTTCTTTTATGCACTTTTCTTAAATGTCTGTGCTTTGTAATTATGTTAATATCACTGTAATTATAATATTTATGTTAAAATAATGTCATTTGTATTGGAATTATTGTGTGTGTTGTAATAAATACTTACTTGCGTTAAAGGTAGTATTTGTGTTAACTTAACTTAAAAATATTGCTAGCCGAAGCAATGGTTGTATAGCCTTTCGGTAATTAGTGTTTTTCTTTTCAACTTCTTTCGAACCAGGTCATTAAGCTTCACAAACTTTCATACCTCATTCGGAAAAAATTATAAAACTTGAACGGATCGTTCACCAAGTCGCGAAACAAATGAGAGAAAGCACCGTAGACATCCCTTCTGAAATGAATCGGATGAACCCACAATCGCGATCTTGCTTCTTTTTCGGCGAACTATCCGGCGCAAAACTATAAATTTAACTAGCTCACCTTCCATTTCCAAGGCAGAAGGAAAACTGAATTCTATCCACGCCTTGTCCTTTCTTCTGGGGATGTGACTGGACTGGACGTGCTTGGTTCGAAACCACAGGACTTAACTAGACGGGCTTGGCCTTGACGGACCTAGACGTACCCAGACGTGACTGGATTGACTTGTAAAAACTTCCTTGGTGTGATACCAGCCTAAGAGTTAAAATGAGCTTTGTATCGTAAGACAAACTCGATTTTCGCCTATATTCGCCTATGCTATTGTGGCAAAGGGCCTAAGTCTAGGACAGTAGCTAAATTTTGAAAAATGCTTTCTTAGTGCACCTCTAGGGCAAAATATGGACCTACGGTATTGTACCATTACGTTACATTAGCGGCCGTCAATATAATAGATACAGTGGACAAAGATGGCGGACAATAACTTCAGGTGCAAGTACACAGAGTAGTGATCTAATAAATCGATATCGCCCGGCCGCAAGGGAAAAGAATCTCAAGAGTTAAATAATGACGGACGGAAAAATTTGAAAGAGAACGATTCTTGACTACTTTGTGAAAAAAAATAAAATACTACAAGTTGAAGGGAAGTTGCACGGCTGATAGAAAGATTATAAAAAGGATCAACTCAACGTCAAATACGAAAATATTAGTATATTAACAGTGTAGAAGACTATATCTGCAAGAATACAATACAGAAAAAGACTAGATTTGAAAGAAATATTCGTCACTGTGAAATCTGAATTCAGAAACGGAAAGGAAGCTTCAGCTGAATTACACATTGCCGAAATTAGTACCATAGCGGCATAATTTGTTGTTTCCAGGAGGGAGGCAATATCTGTTTAAGCAAAAGAAAGAGCAAGGAATAGACCAAATTAGAGAAAATTATAAATTTAAAGAAAAGAATATTTTCGTCTAACACGAGTTTCCAAAAACAAGTATTGCGAATTGAATTGCCTATTTTTCACCAGGATACTATGAACTCTACTATGTATTTGTTCTTTTATGATTGCATGATGACTGGTGACAAGATGGACTCAGCTTAAACAGAAGGAATGTTTTGCTCAAGACTGATTAGCTCAAGCCAAGACCCAAGATGAAGCCGCAGATGACGTAGTCTTCGGATCGCAGTGGTTGCCTACTCCGAGATGCCGTAGTCCAGCAGAGATCCAGCGGAAAAATCCCGTTACGAGATAAGTATTATGAGCTGCATCGTAATGAATTTCAAATTAATTAATGAAAAATATTTATAGGTATACAGGAGTGCTAGATATAAGAGATCAAGTGCCAATGAAAGGATATATGAATATAAATGCCAATTATTAGCCGATGAAATGTGCTATTTTATGCTATATAACTACGGTGCTAATGTGATAATTTTAAGGTTATTGGAAACTAGATCTGACTGAGTATTTATGCATGTTTTGTGCCAATTAATACGTATAGACCGTGAAGCGTTTAACCAGTTATGGATGTATAAATGTAAGCGAGATTTAAGACGTAACCTAGAACTTCAGGTCGATATGTATACCAATCATGGCCAGTATGATAATAATATGGTAAAGAAGTGTTTGAAATATTACGAAGATGCAGTGTATAAGACAATAATCAGGTTATTGAATATTGCGTCCGTAACACAGAGGTTATTTTAGTGGAATTGAGTGATGATATATTTTAAATATGGAGGAATATATATATATATACAGAGGAAATGAAGTGTTAATGTGGCATGTTATAAGTAGAATGAGGAGATATGTTTCTGTTCGTTATTGAAGAATGGGATAGATAATTGAAATGCGAATTCCTGTGTTACATATTATATTTAGATTTGGGTTAGCACTGCAAGTAATGAATATAGGCCATGTTGAGTTGAATGCATGTCTCGAGCCATGCTGTTTGTGTTTCGTTGTAACTTTCGGAGGATGATATGGAGAGGTTACGTGTTTGTTATGCATTACGATATATATTTTTGGGAATAGAATGAAATCTCGCACATTTACGTATTTGAAGGTCAGCACGTAAGCGCTTACACGGAGTACGGTTTGCTTTATCGAAACTATGGCACAGCGAAGAAATATTTGGGAGTATGTAAATATTTTAGCACATGACTAGGGCTGTATGGCACGATTTTCGCAGATTAGAATGAAGGACCGACAAATCTATGGCACTCCGTACTAGATTTATTTTGGTTTGTGTTGTACAAATGGTGATGTACTGATTTAATTTATTCATTTGGGTTATGATAGGAATATTGGTAACTGTATGGGTGTTTTGAACCCATAATTAAACATGCTAGTGCTTATCTCGTAACGTGGTGAGTCACAAACAAGAATCCAAACAAGAATCCAAACATGTGTTTGAATAAATGTTTGGTCAAATAGACCGAAATCCAAAATGAAACTTAAGTTATGCCCCAAAGAAAATCCCAAACAACATTAAATGAAAGATATTCCACTCCTCCTTGATTTAATAAAGTTCTGATCCCTATTTTTCCCCTTATATGAATTTGATCATGGAAGATATGGTATAATTTGGTTATTAACAAAAATGTAATCAAATATGTTGAAGATTTAAAGTTCTTTCAAATATGTTTATCCCGGAAACCAAGCACTTTGAGAATGATACTTATATTTCCACGATTTTCCTTTCCTTATTGCCAATGAATATATATTATTCAATTTTATTATACATTAGCATGCTAATAAATTAGATTTAGATTTGATTTTGCATTTCTATTCTTTAAGTAGGTAGTAGTAGGATAGTATACGGAATTATTGAGTTAGTTTACGCTGAGTATTAGGTGAGGATCGGATACTTTCTTTTAACATCAGGATATGGTGTGACTATTTCAACGGATGGCGACTCTTTAACGGAATCCGCGATTTATTTAATGCATATAGGAACAACGAAGCGAATTTTTACCCTGAGAAATGATTATATGCCATATGTTGGAACTTATGTTCATAAATACTATTCCAGTTTGGAATCTTTGTATGACTTGCGACCCGATACTTAGAATTTAGTGGCCGGAGCAATATTTAAATATGTGAATACTCAGGTAAAACTCCAATAACATAAGACGGAGATGCTGGTAAAGGTCGCATATCAAAAATATGGCATAGTATGCACCTAATTCCAGCCTTCCTAGGGTTTCTAGATGCGACATTTCGTGATTAGTGAATGGTATTCGATTTTTATATATAGACTTTAAGGAAATCAGATCAGTACCAAAATCATAAATCGTGAACAGAGAAATATTAACGAAGAGCATTCTGGTACAATAACTCTAATTAGAAATAAATGGTGAAAATAAGGAAAGGAATTATCTAAACGTATCAAGTGCTATTTATTGGGTACAATCACATGATAGACAAATACACCTTCATAATACAAGGGCACAGCGCGTCGGCCTCTCACTGCTGGATACCGTGGTTCAAATCCCGGTCACTCCATGTGAGATTTGTGCTGGACAAAGCGGAGGCGGGACAGGTTTTTCTCCGGGTACTCCGGTTTTCCCTGTCATCTTTCATTCCAGTAACATTCTCCATTCTCATTTCATAGCATTTATCACTCATTAATAAATCACCTTAATTAATAAATCATCTTTCATTCATTACATCCCTGACCCGGTCAATGACTGGAAAACAGGTTGTAGGTTTTCATTTTCAATACAAGGGCAGTAAAGAGGGTAGACTGGAAATTATTATCCCGAGGACGAATGGCAAATGGAAAATGTATAACAAAGAAACGGAAAGGAACGAAGTAAAAATTGAACACAGACGTGGTAGTTAAATACAATTTTAAAATATGAGAATATTTGGATTCCCGACGACACATACACACAGTTCAAAGGCAACGAATAGAACAAAAGACGTAAACACACCGCAATCATTTGAGGTTTTTTGATGAAATGTCACTGCTAGATTGAGTTCTTTTGATGTCTATGACTGTTTCACAGGAGCCAGAATTGGATGAGAGTTAACGATTTACCAATCGTTCCGAGGGCTTGCCGTCACTATCTAAGCATTTGAAGGCAACCGCAATCATTAGATGAATAATCTCACACACAACAAAATTGTCAATACGAACTCCAACTTTCAGGTGCATTTCATCTGTGTGTATGTTTGTGAATATCTCGTGTGTTATTCTCTTGTATTACTTTTCAGAGTAATGTATGGTGTTTTTTGCTTTTTTGCTTTTTACAAAGGCCTTTATGCAAAGGCGGCGATGGTTACGGAGGTGAGAGAGATGTAAATAAACTAGATCACAGAGATTGTTATAAGTAGAGGCTTGTTAATTCCTCTTCTTCTGCTGGGCTAAGTGGCTCAGACGGTTGAGGCGCTGGCTTTCTGTGCTGGCTTTTTTGACCCCAACTTGGCAGGTTCGATTCTGGCTCAGTCCGGTGGTATTTGAAGGTGCTCAAATACGTCAGCCTCGTGTCGGTAGGTTTTCTGGCACGTAAAAGAACTCCTGCGGGACTAAATTCCGGCACCTCGGCGTCTCCGAAAACCGTAAAAGTATTATTATTATTATTATTATTATTATTATTATTATTATTATTATTATTATTATTATTATTATTATTATTATTATTATTATTATTATTATTATTATTATTATTCTACCGCATTTCACACACTTGTGGGCTCGCAGGTGCGCACTGCATCGAACATGTATAGTTGGCCCTGATTTTCTGCCGGATGTCCCTTCCTGACGCCAACCCTGTATGGAGTGATGTAATCACTATTGCGTGTTTCTGTTGTCTTTGGTAGTGTGGTGTGTTGTCTGAATATGAAGAGGAGAGTGTTGGGACGGACACAAATACCCAGTCCCCGAGGTAGAAAAATTAATCAGAAACGGTTAAAATCCCCGACTCGGCAGGAATCGAACCCAAGACTCTCTGAAACTGAAGGCAGTACGCTGACCATGCAGCCAATGGGTCGGGCAAGTAGAGGCTTGTGAATTTTCTTAGTAAATTTGTACAGGCTTGCAAACTTAATCTTGAAAGGTATAAAAGCCTATAATGAGAAGTAGTATGTATGCGTGTAGTATCTCTGTGTACATGTTCGTGCATAATAATTTAGGGAATATTTAATTAAGAGAGAGGGAAGGGTTGTAAGGAAGTATTCATTATCGGTTCATTACATGCAGTACTTACAGTCCTCACATGCAGAACAATAATATAACACAATATTCAACAGTAGGATTCTATAAACAAAACGCCTATTATTATTATTATTATTATTATTATTATTATTATTATTATTATTATTATTATTATTATTATTATTATTATTATTATTATTATTAGTGTGCTAATCTGCCAAACCATGTCTCATGATGTACGTTAAGTTTATCAATATGTTTCACATGTCACACACACACACACTATAATACAAAACTGTACACATAATTATAAAACACATTAAAGGAAAGAATAAAACGTATATAAAGTTGTGCAGAAATTAATTTAGCACTAAACTTACGGAATTAAATAAGAAAAACAGGAAAGCATAATTCATGTATTTTTTACACTCAACTTAATCCGTCCAAGTACCATTGCCAAAATTTCTTTTTTAATACCAGATCAGATATGACGTCCTTTAGGTCACTGGGCAAGGAATTCCATGTTCGAATATTGTATTTACTACAAAAGAATTATTATACAGGGTAGATCTGTGATTTGGCATTTTGAGTGTTAGCTTAGCTGAAGCTCTGGACGGTATGTTATGAATCGTTGAGAACTACTGGAAAAATTATATTAGATAAGACAGTGTCCGCTTGTATATTATTTTGCGGAGTAGAACCAAAGAATGATAGCTACTACGCTGGTTTAATTTAAGCCAATTTAGCTCATGGAATGCAGGAGTTACATGATGTAATTTTAGAATGTTCATTATAAGGCGGACACAAGTATTCTTAGCTGTCCGAAGTCTATTAGAGATTGCGCCACCTAGTCTGCTGTACACGACCTCCTGAGAAGTAAATATATCTTTAAGTGAGCGAATGGAGAAAATTACTCGTTGAAATATAGCTGTTATGTCTTGTGTCCAGTAAAGGTTTTCGTCCAGTATTAATCCTAACTTTGTATTTAAAAGGGATACTGATTCCAATCAACGTTATTATATTATTATTATTATTATTATTATTATTATTATTATTATTATTATTATTATTATTATTATTATTATTATTATTATTATTATTAACAAAAGCATCGCAATTGGGAAATATCCCGGTGGCAATGGTCACTTACAGTAGTGTGACAATAAGGTAAAATTAAAACATAAATACCCAACAACAACAACAACAACAACAAAAGTACAACAAGCAGCTCCTTGGAAATAAAATATTACAAGAAACACTACTAGTTTAACATTCGTAAGTACGTAGGTGGATCCAAAGGTTAGTTGCACTAACGCGCCGCAGCAGCGCGCTGTGTGTCGCAAACGTGGGCACAGCGGAGAAAGGGACAGACACTGCCCACACGTCTGTTAGGCAGGTCGCTGTGGTATCTTGTCTAGCATTGTGTGAATAGCGGCCAAATGCAATGGCGAGTCAACTGGACGTTCAATCCAAATATGAGGTGTGTGCGGCAATCCGATTCCTATGGGCCAAAAGGAAGAATTGCACGGACATTCATCGTGAAATTAGTGCTGTGTATGGGGAGCGGGCCATTTCCCGGCAAGGTATCGTGGAGTGGTGTCAGCAATTCGAAGCCGGACGCACGGATATCACGGACAACCATCGCGAAGGCAGGCCTGCAACGTCCAGGACCCGTGCAAAGGTCAACAGTGTGAATGCGGTAATTAGACAGAACCGGTGCATTAAACTGAGAGAAATCGCGACGCAGCTGAACATGTCGTATGGCAGTGTGTTCGCCATTGTTCACGAGGACCTTGGATATCGTAAGCTGTGTCAAAGATGGGTCCCACGTCTTCTCACCGATGAGCACAAGGGACAACGTTTCCAATCCTCCCTGGCAATTTTGTAACGCTATGCCGCAGACGGCAACGGGTTTCTGCGGCGAATCGTCACAGGCGACGAAACGTGGGTCCACCACTTCACCTCCGAAACGAAGAGAATATCAATGGAATGGGTGCACCCCTCATCACCACAACGGAAGAAGGCCAAGGTTCAACCTTCAGCCGGTAAGGTTATAGCGACAGTGTTCATTGACATGGAGGGTTTGCTGCACATGGAATTCAAGCCGAAAGGAACGACGATCAACGCGGCGTCGTATTGTCAAACGTTGCACCGGTTGCGTAAAGCGATTAAAGAGAAGCGCCGGGGGAAATTGAGCGCCAGTGTGATTTTGTTGCACGATAACGCAACACCTCATAAGGGCCGCCAAACGAGAGAACTGCTGCAGCATTTCAAGTGGGAGGTCTGGCAACATCCACCCTACAATCCCGACCTAGCGCCATGTGACATTCATCTGTTCGGTAAGCTCAGAACGGAGCTCGGTGGTCGACGTTTCCAGACCGATGAGGAGGTGAAGGCCGCTGTCTCCGAGTGGTTGCAGAACGCTGGAGGAAATTTCTATGCATCCCGCATCGACAAGTTGATTGTGCGCTCGCAGAAATGTTTGGAGTCTCTTGGAAACTATGTGGAAAAGTGATGTTACAGTGTATGTCGTTATAGTCGTGTTGCTGTTGTGTAGGTGGTGTAATAAATGGCCATAACTGGGAAGTGCAACTTATTTTTTGATCTGCCCTCGTATATCCAGTGCTTAACATGACGGATTACAATTCTATAGGTTGAGCTTACTATTAGCTTAACATTACAAGTGATAATAAAACAAAGTTAAAACCTAAATACACAAAAACAACAAGAATACAACAAGCAATTCAATGGAAAGACAATATTACAAGAAATACTACTAGTTGAACATTCTAAATCCGGGACTAATTCACACAAAACTTAAAATGTGGAGGGGACATTTAAGTTCGTAAAGTGAAAATAGACTTTGAATATACCCATCATTATAGCTTGAGATTTCACTCTAAGTTCATTCTGAGACCGTTCAGTATAGTCCACAGTTCGACTCGGACGAGGTCTGGATTCATTTTAGATATAGCTTCATGAATACCGGTTACTTTCATGCGAGCTTAGACATGTAAAACATCTGTATATATATGATACAATTTTCAATATGTGATGAAATATCGTTAACCTGAAAGGAGAAGAGAAGAAATTATAGAACCCTGAGGTGACCCTGTCGCAATCTTCCTCCACAAGTACGTCATTTCCGCGATATAAACGCACTGACTACGATTTGACAAAAAATATTTTATCCACGTTATTGCGCTGGATGAAAAGTCCAAGGCTTTAGTCTGATCTAACAGTATAAAAGCTGTTAGCTGACCGTTATCCGTAGTATGTTTAGTATCATTGCCTAGTTTTACCAGAGCTGTCGTAGTACAGTATTCAAGACGAAATCTTGACTGATATTTATTGAATAAACTGCTACGTGCGTCATAATCACCTTCGGCAAATTATGTTATACTTTAAATCGTTACGTAAATACATACATGCACTCGCATCGCTGTGAGATGGCAGGTTCGAATCCCACCGTCGGCAGCCATGAGGAAGGTTTTCCGTAGATTCCCATCTTCATACCAGGCAAATGATTGGGCTGTACCTCAATGAAGGCCACGGTCGCTTCCATCGTAATACAAACCCTTTCCTATCCTAGCACGACCGAAAACCCTCGATGTATTATTCATTCTCCTCCACCCTCCCAAGTTTTCCGTCTCTGCCACGCCTTTTGAGAGAAAATCCCTTAAATTAAGCAATGAGGCAATGAACTAGGAAGGGATTGCTTCACTGACGTTTGCGAGGACAGAATAGCAAGGGCGTCACATGGGGAAAATGTTTCAGTTACATTATTCAAGTGAAGCAGAAGTGATTGTACTTTAGCATGGACAATTCGGAGGAATCAAATCCTTCAGGGATTGGTCACCACCCCCAGCCGGAATTCCATTATTTTCAGGGTCATCCTAATCGTTATCCGACCCTGTTGCCAGAATTATACCTATACTGAAGGGTTAAGTAACTTAAATCTAGAAATCATTCTACACAAATAATGAAGTGTTATAACCTTAGAGCAAGTTGGAATTTGATGTAAGCTGATAAAAGTGATTAAAACATTGAAATAAGTTCGAAATTAAATGAAAAATTAGCAAAGAATATGAGCTAGAATTAGCAAGCAAAATAACTTGTAGACTAAAAAATAATTCCTAATATAACTAAATTTAGTTGAAAATATATTGTAGAAAGACGAAGCAGTTATGTGTTGAACCACGTCATGAAAGTCGAAATTACGTCTAATTGAAAAAGTCTGTTAATTAAGAAAATAATTGAGTGATAATACAACTTTCACTTAAAACAGATTTTGGTTACTGGCTTACGTGTGAAATGGAAGGTAACTATGTGCCTATGTTCAGTAAACACGGTGTTCCTTCAATACTGGTTACCCGTTTAAGTAAGATTACCATAAATTAATAAACAATTTCCCTTTTTGCTTTGGAACCAAACTGATTTATAATATGTGTGAGAACAATACGTAATAACAAAGTCATGAAGTATCAGTCAAATAATAATTATTATAGTTTACTAGCTTGTTATCCCCACATCGCTACGGCTAGTCAAATATGTAACTGAAATTGAACAGTATCTCGTTTTGAGGATCCTGACCGGGCAAGGGGGACGTTGGAATTGGATGAAGTAGTGTGAAGAGATTAGAGGCATGCAGAGGATAAACAACAAATCCCATGAAGATCACAATGACATTCTTAAGGAAGGATTCAACATGAATCCTGGTTCCGTTCTACAGTTTTCTGGGCTTCAGATATCCCACCAACGTTATAAGAGCTTCTAACTTCTTACTAACGGCAGAGAATATGGAGAGAGATCATTGTTTGCACGACCTCAGCATAATAGTCCCTTCCTCCTCCACTACAGAGCCCACAAATTTACATCGCAACATTTCAGTATGTAGCAACTACAAATTAAGCATTGCATATATTTGTTGTCGTGTCATCGATAGGTTGGAATGACCCTCTTCCTCTACCGAGCTGCATCTTCATCACTTTATGTTTTTCCGTCCTGGGTAATCCTTTCATTTAAATACCTTAAATGTCCGACCATGTGCTCCAGCAGCTTGCCATCTCCTATTCTCAAAATTAGTTTTCAGAACTCCTTTGAAATTATATCGCCATCGAGGTGCACTTTCATGTTCACTCTCAAAGAGAGTACATTTACTTTGAGCCAGGATACTTTGTACCACGGATAGGACGACTTCAGACAGGCTTGAATCTCATCAGCGTGTGTATTCCAGGCAACGACAGGTGAAGTCGGCTAGAGGTCCCCGGCCTGCACCACTGTCATTCCCATCAATGAGAATGGCTGTTCTTAACGACTTTAATAGTTAGCTTGCATTCGGGAGATGTTGGGTTCGAATCCGACCGTTAGCAGCCCTGACCATAGTTTACTCTGGATTCCCATGTTTACACCAGGGCAATGCTGGGGATATACCATAGTTAAGGCCACGGTCGCTACCTTCCCATTCCTAGCCCTTTTCCATATTTCCGTCGCCGAAAACCTTCGATGTGTTAGTGCGACGTTAGATTACTAGAAAAAAGGAAAAACGAAAAAAGAATTGTTCTACTCAGAGCCTCGTCGCTTCTCGTTTTATCCATAGTACACTCATATCAGACACTGTAAGCATTCGTAAAGCACCTGTGCCATGTTACTTTGTTTTATTACAGAGTTGTGTTTCAAAGGGACTTAGGTGCGAGAGTGAGCTACAAATCAGTGTGATCTCTTCTTCCTACATCTAGTAAGGTCGCAGTGATTTCTGGGGAAACAGCGATGACAATTTTCCTATTTTTTTACCTCTGGCCAGCAAAAAATTGATGAGAAAAGCTTTACCCTTACCACATCATTTTTGATGTTTGTTTAGATTAGATGTGTTCACAACTGTCTCTGAAAGTTGGGCTGTATTTTAACACAGTCTTTTAGGTACCCTTGGTTAACTGTGGTTGCCTCCAGTTCCCGTGTTACTGTGGGAGAGGTTGACCAGAAATGGAGAAGTGGTGTCTTCGACAGTACCAAGCGCTTGTGTACTGAATCCAATCTGAACTGAATATCACCTAACGACATTTCTTCCCCATCTACATGTTTACAGTATACACGAAACTCTACCAGTGCTTTTCTCAAGGCGAAAAGATTATCTGATACCTGACAAAATACCAGCATAATTGCAAACTGCTTGTGCATTATTATTTTGGAAGAGTCAGAGAAAGTAGCCTCTGCTATGGCGTGCGTCCAATGAGCGTCATTTTCTAGCAATCTTAGCGTTCTGCAGACTGACTAAAACATAGGGTACGCTTTCCTAGTAACAATCGCAAGATCTTTACATTTCGTGGGCCCTCGGATTTAATGCAGTTGTAGGCGGAGTTTCGCGTGGTGGTGATTAATGTTTTAAAATGAAGTACGACTGTGCAACCATCCTCTATTACACTTGTCAGGAGGAAATTGGAAGATAAAAACATAATGGCGTATAGCTTTTAGTGCCGGGAATGTCCGAAGAGATGTTCGGCTCGCCAGGTGAAGGTCTTTTGATTTGACTCCCGTAAGCGACCTGCGCGTCGTGATGAGGATGAAATGATGAGGGCAACACGTACACCCAGGCCTAGTGCCAGCAAAATTAACCAATGTTGGTTAAAATTCCCGACCCCGCCGGGAATCGAACCCGGGACCCCTGTAACCAAAGGCCAACACGCAAACTATTTAGCCATGGAGCCGGACGAATTTGGAAGAGGTCCGACACTTCGAAGTGTTAAGGTATCGCCGTAAGAAAGGGAAGAGCCAGGGCGGATATGAAAATTAAAGATTCCCTAGGCCTGGCAAATCTAGGGCCATCGAGGGTCAGAAGAAAACAAGAGTTGACCAAGCGATGTCGATAGGGAAGATGAAAATGAGAAGCCTAACACAAGTAAGTGGAAGCTATGCCAGACTCGGCTAGGTGATCAATGGTTGCCAACCCACGTCCCAAGTCGAAATGCCCTTATCTCCCATTTAGTCGCCTCTTACGAAATATAAGGAATATCGAGGGTGCATTCCTTCACCCCCCACTCACAGGGTAAAGTAGACGGGGTGGTAGCACTCGGCATTATTTGAACAGTTTACACTCTACCCAGCACCCTGGTCTCCTTCACGCCAGCATTGTCTGGCACAGATTTCCCCTGCCTTCTTCTGCTGAAATTCTTGTTTGTGATTTAGTGAATAAAGGAGCTTCACAGTAAAGAAGTGGCCTTGTAAATGGCCACGAGTGAAGTTTTTGGTGGACTATACACCTCGTAATCAGCAGTGTTAGTTGTAAAATATACGAGATGGCAACAGGATGCACATCAGGAGGAAACAGTTCGTATATGAGGAAGCAGAATTTCAACTAAGCATCATCTGAGCTGCTACGTAAATACTCGTACTTTATGGATTTCGCTGAGTTGCAGAACTCCACGTTGCATTGTGCTATGAAGGTGACGCACAGTACGGGGTTGTAAGGAACGACCCAGCAATTGTCCAGATCGAGGCCATTAATATTGATGGTGAAGCCAACTACACTTGGAGAAACGCCTGCGGAACTGAGGGAAGCCTTCCTCCCCAGTTAGTGCGTCGCTAATGAGGTGTCGAGGATACCTCTTGCTGCAAGACCCATTCATTATGCAGGGAGAGTTCCAGTTTGAACTGCGGCATGGACCGTGTACCATCGTCGAGTTAAATACCTCATGAAGGACATGGATGATTTCAGAATCAAGAATCTGTTCACTTCTTTGATCAATGAGAGCTGCCTTAACTCTGTCCTAATTTTTAATTTCGTGTGGCTATTTCTAGCCGAGTGCAGGCCTGGTAAGGCAGACCCTCCGATGAGGGTGGGCGGCATCTGCCATGTGTGGGGAACTGCGTGTTATTGTGGTGGAGGATGGTGTTGTGTGTGGTGTGTGAGTTGCAGGGATTTGGGGACAGCACAAACACCCAGCCCCCGGGCCATTGGAATTAACCAATGAAGGTTAAAATCCCCGACCCGGCCGGGAATCGAACCCGGGACCCTCTGAACCGAAGGCCAGTACATTGACCGTTATGATTTTCTTGACCTGACGTGCTATAAAGAAATGTTTTGTACCGTCTAAACTCATATGCTTCAGCTAATTGCTATCGATGCCATATCTTTATGCTAAACTTTTCTTCACGTCCTTTACGAAGGTAAGCGTTTGCGAAGGTATTATTATCATTGTGTCTGGTGCATTTTAATCACAGGCCACATATTATTAATATTACCCATTTGATTTTCGGCCCCCTGTTTTACATATACTATTTTCTTTAGATTTTCTTTTGATAATAAATTTAAGTTCTTACCCTTGCCACTGTGATGTTTTATTTTCTTTGCGTCTCTTATATGTTTCTTTTATCTATAAGAGGCCCGAGTCCAGTTCCTGGCAGTTTTCTTTTCGCTAGTTTTGACCAAATCCACTGCACTGGGTCTTCATCGTATCCTTAGTGTCAGTTCACCGTTCAGCCAACGAGTCGGACAATTCTGTCCTATAACCAAGGCAGGACGTTTATATGGGGAAGACCTCTCCTCTGTCATTCAACGCAGAATATATACCTACTTGGACGAAAAATGGAGCATTTTGTAAGGTGATTCATCATTTCTTTTACTTTGAAATGGAATTGGACGTTGGTAGTAATTATTGTTTTAAGATTAAGTACAAGTGGGCAACCATCCTCTCTGAAAACTAAACGGAAGGGAAAAAGGAAGAGGTCTGACCCTTCGATGAATGAAGCTATCAGCAAAAAAGGGAAACACCACGAAGACAATGAAAATGAAAGACTCCCTAGGCCTCACAAACCTAACACTGTCGGGGGTGGAATAGAACAAGATCTCACCAAGGCAGGTCATGTGAGAAGGATGACAATGAGAAACTTGTCACAATCAAATGCAAGTAATGCCATACTACTTTACGGTCTCACTCTTAAGTTGAAAGCCCCTAGGTTCTCCATCAAGTTGGATTTTACGATAGGTAAGGCATACCGTAGATTTGTTCCACTGCCCCTTTTGGGTTATAATTTTAATGTCAAAGCTATCTGGTCGTGCCAGGGCTGAACGTTTTGTCTTTCTCATGTTCACGCAATACATAAAGTGAAATCGACAACTTCAAAATCCAATGAATTTATTCGAAAGAACGGATAAAAAAATTAACGGTGAATGTCTTTGTTGGGCTCGTTGGTCCCCCTTAAAGCTAACATGTAAGATCGATGTGCCTTAACAACCCGAAGGACAATAAAGCCCTTGATATAATACCCTTTCACTGTGCTATCTCGTCTCTTTCCGATTTCCAGAGTGTGAGTCACGCAGGAGAACCATGTTCTCGTCGTCACAGCGAGTGGCGCATAGCTTTCTGTCTAATATATACACATGTTGTTGTTCGAGTCATCAGTCCATAGACTGGTTTGATGCAGCTCTCCCTGCCACCATATCCTGTGCTAACCTTTTCATTTCTATGTAACTACTGCATCCTGCATCTCCTCTAATCTGCTTGTCATATTCATACCTTGGTCTACCCCTACCGTTCTTACCACCTACACTTCCTTCAAAAACCAACTGAACAAGTCCTGGGTGTCTTAAGATGTGTCCTGTCATTCTATCTCTTCTTCTCGTCAAATTTAGCCAAATCGATCTCTTCTCGCCAATTCGATTCAGTATCTCTTCATTTGTGATTCGATCTATCCATCTCACCTTCAGCATTCTCCTGTAACACCACATTTCAAAAGCTTCTATTCTCTTTTTTTCTGAGCTAGTTATCATCCACACGAAAGTCTTCAAAAACATCTTTCTAATTCCTATATCAATGTTTGAAGTGAGCAAATTTCTTTTCTTAAGAAAGCTCTTCCTTGCCTGTGCTAATCTGCATTTTATGTCCTCCTTACTTCTGCCATCGTTAGTTATTTTACTACCCAAGTAATAATATTCATCTACTTCCTTTAATACTTCATTTCCTAATTTAATATTTCCTGCATCACCTGCCTTCGTTCGACTGCAATCCATTACTTTTGTTTTGGACTTATTTATTTTCATCTTGTACTCCTTACACAAGACTTCGTCCATACCATTCAGTAGCTTCTCGAGATCTTCTGCAGTCTCAGATAAAATAACAATATCATCCGCAAATCTCAAGGTTTCGATTTCCTCTCCTTGGATTGTGATTCGCTTTCCAAATTCCTCTTTGATTTCCTTTACTGCCTGTTCTATGTAAACATTGAAAAGGAGGGGGGGACAAACTACAGCCCTGCCTCACTCCTTTCTGGATTGCTGCTTCTTTTTCAAAGCCCTCTATTCTTATCACTGCAGACGGATTTTTATACAGATTGTAGATAATTCTTCGTTCTCGGTATCTGATCCAAGTCACCTTCAGAATCCTAAATAGTTTGGTCCAATCAACATTATCGAATGCCTTTTGTAGGTCTATGAATGCCATGTACGTAGGCTTGTCCTTCTTGATTCTATCCTCTAAGATCTACACATAGGAAACCTTTAAATATCTCAAAACGTACTCGTCGGATTCGTAAAATAAGCACATGACTGAACTTGCCGCTCGAATCATAGTAGTTCTGCTGAGTGAAATCAGTAGTCTCATTTTTTTAAACGAAGTTCTGTTCAATTTAAATTTCTGAGATACGGCTACTTAGATTTCTCCGTCTCAAATTAAAGTGCAAAATGATATGGTAAATAAGGATTTCACCAAACGTTTTTGATTGCATACCAGAGGAATGTAAGTTATACCAAAATAACTCGTGGCACAACATCCCTTTTGGGGCTTGTCAGAACAAATGCTACCCAATCAGGTGGCCTAGAGATATTGGAGTGCCACGTAGTCGGCGGGACAACATCCTCAGACGTATTGCTTGATTTTCTTGACCGGGTCCGTAGACTGTCATATCAGACAGCTCCTTAGTTGGTCTAATGAAGCTGTGACAACTCCGCTTCAGTTTTCGGTTCAGAATTAAATTTCGTTGACTGGCTGGGAATCGAACTCAGGCCCTCAAGATAAGAGTAAGGCAAATTTCCCGTCTCCTAGAAGCTTTCTAGAGGAACATATGTATTTGATTCTAAAACAAATAAATGAACACTTAAGAGGAAAACATAGTTCACCAAATAAACTTATGCATCACTGTGGAACTAATAAGACGTGTTAGTTCCTTCAGTAGTCAAACACGGCCCACTATCTGCTTTCACCCTCTAAAATAATATGTCAGGTAATCAATAAGATGCCAATGTGGGAGTATGGAATATGACAAGGGAGTCTTTTTATGGCTGTTCAGAAGGGAAATCACAAAAGTAGGTCATAAATATTAAATACACGCTTAGCCTGTTACATCATTAGTAAGTAAAATTTTAGTCGTCAGAATACGGTAATGTATTTTATTCTAAAATGAATATTTATGAATTTATTAGCACATATAAATTAATACACATTTTAAGTTGTACGTACTTTGTATGCTTAGAAACATTGTTAATAAAGACGTACTTTTTATTCATACACATTTTTGTGAAAACGTCTCACTCCGTAGTATGCGCGAAAAGTTGGCGCTACGAAAATCAACCTGTCCTCGGAAATATATATTCGATACTTCGATATCGATACGTAACTCAAGGTATCAGCGAAAGAGCAAAGCCCGAACGACAAATGTAGTGCGATGATGCAATATCTCCGCATGGGGACACCGAGATTTGAGGCTTGACTATGCGCACTCCGTACTTAAATCGAATTAGGTCGCGTTCAGTGCTTAGAGTACT
Organism: Anabrus simplex; assembly: GCF_040414725.1. NCBI lineage: Eukaryota > Metazoa > Arthropoda > Insecta > Orthoptera > Tettigoniidae > Anabrus > Anabrus simplex. Next base: position 307,454,785 of record NC_090265.1, on the reverse strand, counting down.
TACCAAAGATATGCTACGTTCTTTCTTTCTTTCTTTCTTAATCTGCTTACCCTCCAGGGTTGGTTTTTCCCTCGGACTCAGCGAAGGATCCTACCTCTACCGCCTCAAGGGCAGTGTCCTGGAGCGTGAGACATTGGGTCGGGGAATACAACTGGGGAGGGTGACCAGTACCTCGCCCAGGCAGCCTCACCTGCTATGCCGAACAGGGGCCTCGGTGCGGGATGGGAAGATTGGAAGGGGTAGACAAGGAAGAGGGAAGAAAGCGGCCGTGGCCTTAAGTTAGGTACCATCCTGGCATTTGCCTGGAGGAGAAGTGGGAAACCACGGAAAACCTCTTCTAGGATGGCTGAGGTGGGAATCGAAACCATCTCTACTCAGTTGTCCTCCCGAGGCTGAGTGGACCCCGTTCCAGCCCTCGTACCACTTTTCAAATTTCGTGGCAGAACTGGGAATCGAACCCGGACCTCCGGGGTTGGCAGCTAATCACACTAACCACTACACCATAGAGACGGACGATATGTTACGTGCAGAATAAAAAAAATACAAATTCATACTGGTTGCTGCATTAATTGCATCAAATCCGTATATTCGTTTTATAATTGACTGTAAAATCATAACAGTTTCGCAGCATATACGTTACTCCCAGTACGTCGAACAGAGCAGTAATTTAAAATGGAAGAAGTATGTCTAGTAAATAAGACGCAAAGTGTACAGAGTCTAAGGAATTATGCGCAGATGTATTCCGGTCGTCGCTATAAGACCTATCTGTGTTGGTGCGACGTAAAACCAATAGCAAAAAAAAAAAAAAAAAAACGATCTCTTGTGAGTACTAGAAAGAAAGCAATTCAGACGGCCTATTTGACACTAGTGGGGCCAATATTATTGTACGGGTTTCCTTTCTGGCATTACGACACTAGAGGGAGTTCAACGCCCAGAGAAAGGACTAATTGCTCAACATAACAATGTGACTTACGAATGTGAATCATTTCCATGTACCCTATACACGCCAACGGCCGTAGCCGTGTTAAAACACCGGATCCTGTGAGATCTCCGAATTTAAGCAACATTTTTTTTGCTAGGGGCTTAACGTCGCACCGACACAGATAGGTCTTATGGCGACGATGGGATAGGAAAGGCCTAGGAGTTGGAAGGAAGTGGCCGTGGCCTTAATTAAGGTACAGCCCCAGCATTTGTCTGGTGTGAAAATGGGAAACCACGGAAAACCATCTTCAGGGTTAAGCAACATTGGTGCGTAGTCAGAAGTTGGATGGGTTACCACGCGCTGTTGGTGGGGGGTAAGGGAATGGCGGAGCGGAAAGTAACTGGCCACCCTACCGCACGTAAACTCCGGCTCAGGAACACCTCTGCGGAGGTTCGGACCTGCCTTCGGGCAGAATAACCCTTACCTTACCCTATATACGGTGATTGTAAGGTACTTTGAAGCCTCTAGTATCCTGTAACAGTAAACACTTAATTCATGGTTTAAGTGAAGATGAAGGCACCCTGGTGTATGTGCCTTGTGTAGATCCTCGCACACACACACACACTGGAATATCCTACTTGGAATCTGTTTATTCCTAAAAGTACCAGTACATACCCTTCCATATTTCATCCACGGCATCTTCTGCTTGTAGTAAGACTAACTGGCAGAACTCCTTGACTCTCAAACTGGATTCGTGGTTTGATATAGTCTCAGGACTCCTATGTCTCCTAGGTTGTGACAGACTGCTCATTTTTACCATTCTTATCCGGCTTTAATTTCTCATCTCTTATTCGTCTACCAACTCCGACCGTATTAGGTTTGTTAGGAGTCTTTCATTTTCTAGCTCTTCGTAGACCTTACCCTCCTTTTGTTGATACACACATTCTTCCACGGCTCACACCTTCGAGTTTTTTCCGCTCAAGGAGAGAATAGTTGCATAGCTATACTTCCTCTCAAAACAACAACCATTGCCACCGCGTTGAGGTGAATATTTTAATGTGCAACATCAAGAACGAATATCTACCCCGTAGTTCCGTACGGGGTCGGAGATGGGGTGAAGTGAGTTTACATGGCATGTTATTACGTCTGGACCTCAGTTGAGGAACAAACGAAGATGAAGTGAATGACAGTGATTGAAATTGGGGAAGGATGTGGACGGAATTGGCTGTGGCGTACTAATAGGAACTGTCCCGGCATTTCTTGGAAGTGAAAATTGGAAATCTCAAAAATCCATTCTCAGGGCGACCGACGGTAGGGTTCGAACCCACGCGTCTCCAGAATACAGACCTTGGCTCCTTAGCCGTAGCGAGTTAAAACGCACAGCCACTCGCCTCGGTATGGAACGTCAAGAACATTTTTGGTTCTTACGTTAACATCTGATAGTTCACGGTTTTAAATTTATATTCTTATGTCTCTTTATATCCTGATGCTCAACCTTGATATTGTTGCAGTTTAAATGGCTATGAACACGGCAGCAGCGTAACAATTTTTTCAGATGACCACTTATTTTACCTGCGATAACAATTTTTCTAAGTCCCCATGTTTCGTCATTATCCTGTGACTCACTTTAAGATGCCCTTAGCTGCCCCTTGTAATCTCAAGACTGGGACAAAATTACAGAGACTTCTTTGAAATGAAGGTGAACTAATTACATTTATTTTAAAGCGATTGGTATTCAGACAAATGACCTCACGCGGAGGACGTGCTTTACATGCTAAAGCGGGAGTCAGAGGAACTACATAGTCTATCTCAAGAATCAGGATCATTTATTACGAACAGAGAAAGGTATAAAATTATTTTAGAAATTATGATCTGCTACTGCACATAATACTGCTATGAGCGTAAGAAGATTATATGTAAGGATTGATTAGGGAAGTACTATGATCGTATCAAGGGCTCATATACAATCCAAAATTATTTAAAAACTACACTAAACGGGAGTTGATCGGGTTGTGTAAGTTGTTAGACCCTTATCTCTGCTACTATAGGAAGCGTAATCGAGCGCCATTACTATCAGGTGCTATATAAAGACACTTAAATGTGTCAGAAGACTGAATTGCACATTAAGGGACCCTATTTGATTGTAGTAAGAGGAATTCACCTCTCGCCTTAAATATGAAAAATATTGCGTTAGTCAGTAACATATACAAGGAATACAACGTAACCAACAGTACATAATATAATCAATTTCCTCCTAATGACCTGTATTTAATTGAACCAATAATTAATGTTTATATGTTAATGCAATGAAAACGTAATTTCAGTTCCAATATTAAATTCAGAAATGTGCAATGAGGTGAAATTTATTTCTCTTCTTAAATTATACTTTTATTATTCAAAGTACGTATATTTTATGTAGTTTACTTTCAGTTAAGAGTAATCAAATAACACTTCACTTAAAACTGTGTAAGTCAGTAAGTCTCAAGTCTAATACTTTGTGATATTATCCGCAGAACTAAAGTACCGGTAATTAAACATATTCATTCTATCATGGGTCAGTTCTTAATGACAAAACTGATATTGCCCTTTCTGGTACAAACATACTACTCACTGAGGTATTAAGCGTAAATGCAAAGGTTTTCCCTATTCAACTGCGATAGTGGGTTCGAATCCGGTTGTCGGCAGCCCTGAAGATGGATTTCTGTGCTTTCCCATTTTCACACCAGGTAAATGCTGGGGCAGTACCTTAATTAAGGCCAAGGCCACTTCCTTCCCGCTCCTAGCCCTTTTCTGTCCATCGTCGCCGTAAGACCTATCTGTGTCGGTGCGACGTAAAACAACTTCCAAATATATATATTCAACTGAGAGGATATTCTTGCGATCATGTTTTTATGTTAGTGCGATAAAATATACTCACACGAGGAGCTAGTTGTTAAGTGTAACAGTGTATGAGCAGCAAAAACTGCTATGTCTAACGATAAGTACTCTTCCTCCAGCACCATTAAAATGTAAGTAGTAGTATTTCAATTATCTGAACCTGCACATGTATGTGAGCCAAATTAATATTTGACCTCAAAATATACAAGAAAACGAACTAAATGGTGTTATGACTACAGGCCTACAAACAAATGACTGGTGAAGACCAACTCTTCTACATCCATCTGAATAAACGTAGAAGGATATAATTACGTTGTAGTTGATCAATTTAATTTTAGAGTAGTAGCCTAAGCATGGCGTTTGAAAGAGTCGATTCAACAAATGTTATACAAAATCGGTAAACGGAAACGTCCGATTTCGCCCAGTAACTTCATGTGGTCGGTATAAGTGGAACTGTGCTGAGGATGTACACACTGCGTTAATGGCCTAGAATTCAGTCGCCTTTAAACAACGACCGTCATCATCGATGTAGCCACTCTCATACTACATACAGGCTACACATCATGCAAGAACAAATATTTCAGGTGTCAGAACAGATTCCGAATGTAATAAATGTAATAAATGACGTTATAGGCTGACAATGCGGCTGTGTGACTTAAGTATCAACTTGAACTGACCACAGTATGCTACGAAAGCACACTCTACAATTTTATTCTGGCATTAGTGGAGTACACGTAGCCCGTATCCTTTCCAACAAAATTCAGTATGCGTCTGACGTGAAATCGGAAGGTTGTGGGTTCAGAACTAACTGGTGTCCGGTTGGTTACTTTCCTTCACTTCATAACAGCTCTCCGGTATGTACAGGTTTATTCAGCCAAGTTGTCCACCTGAAATAACTCTTGAACGGTTAACGATATTGATATTCTGTTTTCACTTTCAGTAGTGGAACAAAGGGACTCATAATCGAACTTAAAGTACGTTTTCATAGCGTCAATGTCATCTGAGATAATGGACTGAGTTTTTTATAATGGATTTGCACTGTTCATACACATAGCCTCAAACCTACAAACATTACAAATTCAGCACCGTGATTATTTTGAAAATCAAACTTGCTTCATTTGCTAGCTGGGGACTGCCCACTTGGATTCGCAAAAGCAAAGTCATCTCCGTACAGAAAAAGAAGGCCCTTGGAGGGGTGGAAGCTAAAGGCTTCCACTATCCGTAACCTCGGCACTTGATGGGGTTGAGTGCTTAGCTCTACGCTCGGCCGCCTTTGCCCCCAGGAATGAAACTGGTACTCATTTGGCGTAGGCTGAGTGAACCTCAGGGCCATGTGATCTTCCGGAAGTGGAAATCTCGTTTTTTTAAATTTCACGACTTCCTGACGGGGATTTGAACCCACGTCCTTCCTTGCGAACCGAGCACGCCTTTCCTGCCTCGGCCAGGCATCCTCTCAGTTGGATTCGCGCTACGTATAAAACATGAGCTAGGTGTTGACATACAGAGTTGCTTCATCTTCTTCTGAGAGAGGTATTCTCTCTCTCTCTCTCTCTCTCTCTCTCTCTCTCTTTTTTTTTTTTTTTTTGCTATTAGCTTTACGTCGCACCGACACAGATATGGTGACGATGGGACAGGAAAGTGCTGGGAGTGGGATGGAAGCGGCCGTGGCCTTAATTAAGGTACAGCCCCAGCATTTGCCTGGTGCGAAAATGGGAAACCACGGAAAACCATCTTCAGGGCTGCCGACAGTGGGGTTCGAACCCACTATCTCCTGAATACTGGATACTGGGCACACATAAGCGACTGCAGCTATCGAGCTCGGTAGGTATTCTCTCTACTGTACAGTACCTATGAATACACTTTGATAAAATGTATGATTGAACTCCTTTCATATCGCCGTAGGTCACAGGTAAATGAAAGACGGATATACGTCTGGTTCTATGAGTCAAAATTATTATCATGACGTGGCGTTAAACCACACAGGACAGATCGAGCTAGCTGCGCGGTGCGGGCTGCTTAGTCATTAGCTTGCGTTCGGGAGATGATAGGTTTGAACCCCATCATCGGCCGTCTTGAAGATGATTCACAGTAGTACGTCATTTTCTCGTTAATTAGGGACATGACCGCTGCCTTCCCGGTCCTAGCCCTTTCCTAACACACCGTCTCCGAAAACTCACCAGAGGCTAACCCTAGGTAAAAAAGAAAACCATGCATAATTGACGTCAAGAAGGACATTTGGCGGTAAAACTCGGCCAAATCTATATGCGTAACACGGACTGCAACACATCCCCACCAAGTTGTGAGGAAAGTGGTAGAGAAAGGAGAAACATTAATAAGCAAAAACAAAGAAAAGCCTGGTTTGAATGTTTTAAATTCGTGATGGTAGTAGAGGTGAGTATTGTTTGAAGAAAAAGTACAGCTGGCCAATCACCCCATCCTAAAACTAATCAGAAGGGAAAAATATAAGGGGTTCGATTCTTCGAAGAATTAACAAAAGAAGGGGAACTGCCACGAAGGCGGTGAATATGAAAGACTTCATAGGCTTCGCAAACCTGAAGCAAATTTGAATGCATTACATTTTATCGAGAAGTACTTGTCCAATTTTCAATTTTTTCTACAAGCTCCTTTACGTCACACAGACACAGATAGGTCGTATGGCGACGAAGGGATAGGAAAGGGCTAGGAGTGGGAAGGAAGTGGCCGTGGTCTTAATTAAGGTACAGCCCCAGCATTTACTTGGTGAGAAAATGGGAATCCACGGAAAACTATCTTCAAGGCTACCGACAGTGGGGTTCGAACCCACTATCTCCCGGATGCAAGCTGACAGCTGTGCGCCCCTAACCGCACGGCCGACTCGCTCAAAATAATTACCGCTCTGAATTTGTAAAATTTCTAGGCTTAAGGCTATGTGTAGAAAAGAGTGCAGTTACATTTAAAGTAATGGAGTTTATACCATGCACATCATTTATGTGATTCTCCGCCATTTCCCCGGTGTCATTACCAGTAAATACTGCAATTGTACCATTCTCTTAGTGTGGTCTATCATAAAACAGAGAAGAGAAAGCAAGGCGAGGAAGTAAACAAGAAAAACTGACGTACTCATAAAACACAGAGGATTATTGATTGCAGTGATCCAAATATGAAAACCGAATTTTGTTTAATAACACACCTTTTCTAAAGTGAAACACCTCGGGCCATGTGAAACCAATCGGGCTATGTACCTCCAACCCCCGTTACCCGTGCTAATTAATTAAACGTTTTCAATCGTTTGGCTGAGAATTAGCTGCTCATTAGCTGATGAATTCAGCGTACTGGCCTACGGTTCAGAGGGTCCCGCGTTCGATTCCCGGCCGGGTCGGGGATTTTAACCTTCACTGGTTTATTCCAGTGGCCCGGGGGCTAGGTGTTTGTGCTGTCCCCAACATCCCTGCAACTCACACACCACACATAACACTATCCTCCACCACAATAACACGCAGTTACCTACACAAGGCAGATGCCGCCCATCCTCATCAGATGGTCTGCCTTACAAGGGCTGCACTCGGCTAGAAATAGCCACACGAAATTATTATTATTTTAGCTGATGAATGAAAATTTGCTTTGCCACTCACCCATGTCAGGAAGTGACAGATATTTTAACGAGGCATATGATTTTTTCGGAGTACCTAGGCTACTTGGTCGAAATCGACACACGGACAGCATTATCAACTGTCGTATAGCTCAGGCATGTGCATTGTTGTAGTCATAGTTACCATAAACCGTAAATAAGCAGAAGTTCAGGGTGTGAAAAATAACTTTTTGTTATTTGCCAGTAGTGTAACGTCACACTAAAACATCAAAGGTTTTCGGCGACGCAAGGATTGGAAACGGATAGGACTGGGATGATATCCCGCGTGGCCTTAATTAAGGTACAGCCCCAGAATTTTCCTGATGTGAACGTAGGAAACCACGGAAAACTATCTCAACGGCTGTAGGCGGCGAGATTCAAACCCAGCATGAATGGAAGCTCACTGTTGTGTGACCCTAACCGTACGGCCATCTCGCTCAATATCCGTATTTATAGAGTGTAATGTATTACAGGTTTCGATTATCAGTTAGTGCATTTTAAACCCTGCTGGGCCAGTAATAATTGTCTATTAGAATAAAATCGTTATGCAACAGTAATAAAACAGTAATCTTCTTCTTGTTATTCTACCGCTTTTCCTACACTGCGGGGTCACGGGTAGGCTACGAACTACATCGCGCATGTTGATTGGGCCCTGTTTTAAATCCAGATCCCCTTCCTGACGCAATCCAATATGGAGAGACTACTGCGTGTTTCTGCGGTGGTTGGTAGTGTCGTGTGTTGTCTGTGTTGGAGAGTGTTGAGACAAACACCCAGTCCCCGAGCCAGAATAATTAATCATAAGCGGTTAAAATTCCCGACCTGGCTGGGAATCAAACCCGGGACCCTTTGAACCGAAGACCTCAACGCTGAGCATTCAGCCAAGGAGTAGGACAGTAATAAGACAGTAATGTACGAACATAATCCCTTGGTAGTCGATACTTGGGATAAAGGAAAGTACCTTCAAATTGGAGTGAGTAAAATTGGGCGATAAAATATAACTAATAGAAATGTTCATGATTGTGTCGTTTCATCGTTATAAGAAGTATTTTACACATTGTATTTTCATGGAAATTGTTTAGTATACTGTATGTTGTTTTATTTCTTTCATTTTTAGACATAGAAATAGCTTTGCAGGAAAGTACAGATTTCTTTTATTTTCTAAATGTGACACTAATTACTGCCTCGTGTGGACAGATCTAATAAATGTATAATATAAATCATACCATGAGCATTTACGGCCCAATTTGGTGACTAGTATATTGGAATGGTCCCAATGGTTTGTAGATTAGTGATTGTTAGCTCACGAACACCAAGGTAGGATCCACTGCTTGTCCACTATGGTGAGCGCGGTGGCGTTAGAGCGGAAACATTTTGCCGGCGAACAGTATCTGATAATCTGCTCGCTGGAAGTGGCCTGTATCTCCCATATTACCCACTACCGCACGATGCATGTGTTGGCCACTCGGAGGTGAGTGTACGTTATGGCTGTCTCTACGAGTTAAAATTGTCCATTTTTAGGAAGTAATAAGGAATCAAACTTTAACGCTGAAGGGAGTAGCATAAAAAGCACATATTACTCCTACTGAAAAATGTCAGATAACAAGGTACAGTTCATTAATCATGCATGAAGGTGCCACATAATCAAATGTTTGAAACAAACAGATGCTTTTTAATTCCAATGTGCTTGTCACATAGCCTTCTCGTGGTGAATTTTTCGTTAATGGAAATTGAGAGAAGCACTATTTGCGCATATTGTACATTCATCACATAAAAGAAATAATTATGATATGATGTAAAATATTAATTGCCAGCCCCGAAGTGTATGGGTAGCGTACCTGCCTCTTCCCCGGGGCCCCGGGTTCGATTTCTGGCCAGGTCAGGAATTTTTACCTGGATCTGAGGGCTGGTTCGAGGTCCGTTCAGCCTACGATTACAATCGAGGAGCTATCTGACGGTAAGATGGAGGCCCCGGTCTAGAAAGTCAAGAATAATGGCCGAGAGGATCCGTCGAGCTGACCACACGACACTTTATAATCTGCAGACCTTCGGGCTAAGCAGCGGTCGCTTGGTAAGCTAAGGCCTTTCGGGGCTGTTGTGCCATAAGGTTTGGTTTTTGGTCTGTATAGTATTAATTTTAAGAAGTACGGCCGAGAGGACTTGTCGTGCTGACCACACGACATTTAATAATCTGCAGGCCTTCGGGCTGAGCAGCGGTCGCTTGGTAAGCCAAGGCCTTTCGGGGCTGTTGTGCCATAAGGTTTGGTTTTTGGTTTGTATAGTATTAATTTAAGAAGAACGGCCGAGGGGACTTGTCGTGCTGACCACACGACATTTCATAATCTGCAGGCCTTCGGGCTAAGCAGCGGTCGCTTGGTGAGCCAAGGCCTTTCGGGGCTGTTGTGCCGTAAGGTTTGGTTTTTGGTTTGTATAGTATTAATTTAAGAAGAACGGCCGAGGGGACTTGTCGTGCTGACCACACGACATTTCATAATCTGCAGGCCTTCGGGCTGAGCAGCGGTCGCTTGGTAAGCCAAGGCCTTTCGGGGCTGTTGTGCCATAAGGTTTGGCTTTTTTGTTTGGTATAGTATTAATTACTTTCTCTTCTAGTAACTTTCGAACAACACACTATTCTTGCACCAAACAGACGAACCAGCACTTTAAAATATCAGTACCAGGAGTGGTACAAAATTCAAGTGGAAAGACCTAGAAATATTTCACTATGAATTAATGACTATAAACTCTTTTGTTGGGACAGCATGATACTTACCCACTGAGAACATCATTTTTACCAGAGGTAACATTTTAGGGCAGTTCCTCGAAAATATTCCCTATACCATTCAACCATTCGACGTGTCGACACTTCAATTCAGAACTTTATTGAAAAAATGCGCTTATGCGGAAACAAAAAAAAATTGGTGGTGGTCCCCTGAATCGTACAAAGCATAATGATAAGTGAGGTAGTTGGTCATTGCTTTCCTTCCCAGTCAAAAATAGCGTTTCACCCTTCATAAAATCGGAACGCACTAGTTGTACTCCAATTGTCATTACTCAGCACCTTCCATATTGTCACACCCATAAATGGTTGGTGGAAGCTGCGTTTTACTCTTGCCTGTGTCAAAAGACGGATGTAAAAGTACTGCACACATCATGAAATAGCTATAGGCTCTCAGTCTATGATTTGGGACCTATGATATCAGAGTTTCTATCTGGGGTAGAAACCTCTGCGAGAAGTATTCACCATTCACCAGTGAACATGTCGGATTGAATGATGCGTAAGTATGTTGCTATAAAGATTGAAGTAAATACCCCGATACGATTCATTTGTGGGATCCGAACATTCAAAGATTCAGTTTATGGTTGAGCAATGTTAATGAATCCAGCATAAGTGATTTTTTTATAAGAATGACTTTTTTATACTACTTCAACTGCAATAACGCAAAGATTATTTTTAGGAACATAGATATTTTATACATATCGTGGTTTAAGTATAGAAGTAAAAGTGATTGTATTGTTGAAGTGACGCTCTTATAACGGTGCAACTGGTGAATATTATCAGTGTAGTTTAAACTACCTTGTACTTTTTAAAACTCTAGAAACCTTCAAAGGAAGAATTTCATAGGTGTATATTGCAATTTTCGTATCTCTGTGAAATGATCAGCACGACAGAAATTCCATGTTTTGAGAATTTCTCTTTGTGTACTGTATACTATTACCATGTTCTACTTATTATATTGATTTCAAATAATAATAATAATAATAATAATAATAATAATAATAATAATAATAATAATAATAATAATAATAATAATAATAATAATAAATACCATTTTCTGCATCCGCATACAGTCATTTTGGAGCAAGTATTGTTCTTTTGGGCCCTACTCCCTCTATCCGCACTACTTCTCATAAACAACATGTTTCAGTTCAGAACGCGTAGCATTATGTCTTTCTTAACCCAGGTCTATCCATCCTGATGTGGTTTAATTGAAGTTCTCTCTTTTAGTTCACTTTTATTCCGTTTCTTCGTAATTCATCCATTTAATATGTCCAGACCATCTCAGTATATTTTTCTGCATTTTATCACTCAACTGTTCACATTTTAATTCCTTCCATATCTCTTTATTTTCGTCTCTATCCCAGGTATTCGAAATCTATTGCCTTGTATTCAATTTTCTTTCCTCCTCGTCGTTAGACAGGTCTGTATTGCAAATTTCATAATACTAGTATAATATGCCTTACATGTTATTTGTAACTTCTATAGACTTTTCTTTTCTAGTTGCTTTACGTCGCACCGACACAGGTAGGTCTTATGGCGACGATGGGACAGGAAAGGGCTAGGAGTGGGAAGAAAGCGGCCGTGGCCTTAATTAAGGTAGGCTACAGCCCCAGCATTCGTCTGGTATGAAAACGGAAAACCATCTTCAGGGCTGCCGACAGTGGGGTTCGAACCTACTATCTCCCGAATACTGGATATTGGCCGCACTTAGGCGACTGCAGCTATCGAGCTCGGTCTTCTACAGACTAGAGCCATCTGATATAATATTAAAATGAGAAACAATCGAAATTAACGATGTAAATTGTTATCCCAAAGTACATTTTGGTAATGTCACGTTAATAAATCGCACCACATCTTATGATAGGCCTAACTGAAATTTGCAATTTAGAGAATTGAGGTTTATCTATTGACCAGTAGTAGGATATTACCACACAGCATGGTAATAACTTAAGCCATAAATAGATTATGTTTTTATGTTTCATATTTATGGAAAACGTGGTAACCAGCCCTATCATTCACATAGTACACTTTAATCTGTGTCGATAAAGATTAGTCGTACTCCAACTCTCATCTCGGCGTTGCCGTAACATTTCTTCTACAGAATGTAACTGTTAGCGCATATATTGGTGTTATCTATACATATGAAGTTCGCGTCTTAGTCTCGTTGTTGCGTACCGGCTCACACGAACTCCGCAGCTTTTACCTGCTCAACACCCGAACTCCGCAACTTGCCCAAAACTTCCATTACCACCAGCACATGACCTCCGCAACTAGCAGAAGACCAGTGATATTCTCTTGGACACTTCTTGCAACACACCAGGAAACCATGTGATAACGAGCTTGAATTGAAGTACTGTTATTCATAAGATATTTTTAAGCTAACGATCACATTGAAGACTTGTACGAAAATTGCAAGTACTTTAATTCAGAAGATATTTTTAAACTAATGGTAACATTTAAACTTTGTACGAAACACATTTCACAAAGTTCAGTCTGTCCATTTCACCATTTTTCCATTGCATAGTTTCCTTCTGGATGTCCTCCTTTGGTTTTCTTTTCAATTCTTGCTTTGGAACCAGAGTCGACACTAATTAGTCGAATGTAAGAGTCGATTTGTATCATCCGTGGGATTTCTCACGCGCTTAGACAAAACGCGATCATTCCCTGTGTTAAAAGTTTGGAATACAGTTTTCCTTCTTCGAGCATCTCTAACCCTGATCACCAGGGGATTTCACTTTTCTATAACGTCTGAATGTAAAGTTTAAAAAGGTAAGACTATCTGAATCCTTTCACTATACATTACTTTTACACTGTTTTACAATTTCAGTACCACTATCCAAAACCTCTAACAGTACTTTTATGCTCTTCTCTGCCGCCGAGTACAAGCTAGCCGGACGCACCTGTTTTTCTACCTTAAGGGCAAGTTGCGGAATTAGGACAGGGAGATTAGTAGGCACTTCCTCGACCTTTTCCGAATTGCGGAGTTCCTGTCCGTCCTTGCGTACATTAGAAAGAATTTAGAGTACAATGAATTCGGTCATTAACACTGTATATGTCCGGCTCGATGGCTAAATGGTTAGCGTGCTGGCCTTTGGCCACATGGGTTCCGTGTTGGTTTCCCGACAGGGTCGGGAATTTTAACCATCATTGGTTAATTTCGCTGGCACTGGGGCCGGGTGTATGCGTTGTCCTCATCATCATTTCTTCCTCATCACGACACGCAGGTCACCTACGGCCGTAAAATGAAAAGACCTGCACCTGGCGAGCCGAACATGTCTTCGGACCGTCCCGGAACTCAAATACATACGCCATTTCATTACAACACTGTATATGCTTACCCGCAATACATACGTAGTGTGTGTCGTAAACAAATTCTGGCTCGTTGAGGAAAGCAACGGGAAACTACCTCACTCCTCATTTCCCTAGTACGCTTCTTTAGATATGCCTAGGACACCTATGACAGCTGATGGTGGAGCTGTTGCGGATCCAACCAGCCTTACGGCTGAGGACTGAACATACATTCAACCTTCATACAAGTGTTTTGCTGGCGAGTGTGATGAACATTCGCAGGCGATCGATGACCGATGTGATAAGACAAATGGCGAAATGGATATTATAATTATGCTCTATTCACACGTATACAGTAAGCGTGGATGACTGGAATATTTATCTCATTTATTCGGTACAGGACAGCCTTACATCGGATTGTATATAACAGAAAACATTACTTTTAATTCTCAAGTGTTCTTCCCACATTATAAATTTGAGGATCTGTATTTTGTTGACGGATCTTAGCACTTGTTCTCGTGTGTTTCATTTAAACCCATCCAGTACGTGCGTATGTAGGTCTCGGAATTTTTAAATTAACATATTTACACTAGCGAGAAATTGAGTCTAACACACAATAGCAATTATTGTTCCGGAATCTGAAGTTAAAATTCCGGTGCTATCAGTTCCTATTTGGGCTTCACATATCACGTTGTTCTTGGCCATCACTTCTAGAACAGAGGTGTTCAGCTGGGCGCCCGTTGAGGCTACCCCAGTGCGGCCGTGCTGGCGTGACGTAAATTGGAGCAGCTTACGTAGCAACCACACGTCACAGTGAAGCGAGAGAGCGAACACATTTTGCAAGGAAGTGGAGCAGTGACGTCCGATTATGACTACTCCACTACTCAGTGAAATGCAGTTTGGGCTACAGTATTTCTTCAAAGACGCTACAATTGCAAGAAACTGACTTTTTCTAGATATTACGTTATGATTTGTACCGCGGTCGATATAAATAGTATATTTTATTTTCTTATTCGTATACATTCAAAGAAACTGACACGTTATAATTATCATGCTAAAATTTGCAAAGATATAGGGTTTAAACGTACAAGCTACTCTTGACAATTCCTTGGATAGAAATGACAATGTTTAAATCTTCTTCTTCTTTATCTGTTTACCCTCCAGGGTCGGTTTTTCCCTTGGACTCAGCGAGGGATCCCACCTCTACACCTCAAGGGCAGTGTCCTGGAGATTCAGACTTTGGGTCTGGGGATACAACTGGGGAGGATGACCAGTACCTCGCCCAGGCGGCCTCTCTGCTATGCTGAACAGGGGCCTTGCGGGGGGATGGGAAGATTGCAAGGGATAGACAAGGAAGAGGGAAGAGTGCGGCCGTGGCCTTAAGTTTGGTGCCATCCCGGCATTTGCATGGAGGAGAAGTGGGAAACCACGGAAAACAACTTCCAGGATGGCTGAGGTGGGAATCGAACCCACCTTTACTCAGTTGACCTCCCGAGGCTGAGTGGACCCCGTTCCAGCCCTCGTACCATTTTTGAAGTTTCGTGGCAGAACCGGAAATCCAATCCGGCCTCCAGGGGTGGCAGCTAATCACACTAACCACTACACCACAGAGGCGGACATATTTAGATTTTATGAAGATAAAATTCATGTTAATCATTCAGCAAAACTTCATACATGTACATAATTCAACAAGTTTAGTGCTTGATTTTGCATAGTGTTCGTGTGTTACGTGACTTTTCCTGTTAACTGAATTTCTAAAACTAGTATTTAAAACTTATCAGATGTCCGATGACAATGGCGAGGAGTTTCATCACGTATGAGGATAGACACATTTGCTGTCGAAGTTTAAAGTACAGCAATGTAAATCCATCTACCTAGTAGTATGTCGTGTGTTCTTTTTTTCTTTTTCTTTTTTTGCTTTACGTCGCGCTTACGGCGACGATGGGATAGGAGAGGCCTAGGAAGTGGAAGGAAGCGGCCATGGCCTTCATTAAGGTACATCCCCGGCATTTGCCTGGTGTGAAATGGGAAACCACGGAAAACCATCTTCAGGGCTGCCGACAGTGGGGCTCGAACCCACTATCTCCCGATTACTGGATACTGGCAGCACTTAAGCGACTGCAGCTATCGAGCTTGGTGGTATGTCTTCAAATAGATAACTGATGTTATTCCCGGTAAGCATGAGTGGATTGTTGGTGGGTTTATCGGATAATTTAAACCCAAGCAACCACAAGCCACAGCTTATCGTTTCTAAAGAACTGTAATTTATTACGTACAGTACAAAATATGTCAGGCTGTGGGCCTAACTGTTTGTTGTATCCCCACATAATCTAGAAACTACGATGAACGGAAATAACTTATTTTTTATAACGTTAATTGAAAATGACGTGGATTTATGCCCTCTTTCTTTCATTATTTCCTGCCTCAATTACAAACCCGGGTATCGCCACAATGATCGAGTGATCGAAAGTGGCTTGGAGAACTTCTCCCAACCCTCACCGCTTGTGACGTAACCAAACGTCACTGTGGCCGAATAGCGTACGATCATCGACTGCCTGCCCACCCGCTTACAGTGCTGTGTGCCCGCGGGACGAAATGTCCAGAATGAGCACCTCTGTTCTAGAACATTGCCAGCATAGCAACTGAGGTCATATTTCGGGATAATTATCAAAAATGTACTTGTAAATATGCTATTCAAGTTAAACTCACGTTCGTAATCTCTAGAAAACCGAATAAGACAGTTCAATGCAGCTGAAGTTCAAAGAATTTTTGCCCAGTGATGATCCAGTCCATGCTAATGAACAAGTAACAGTATTCCAGATGGCTATGGGCAGTTTAAAAATAAAACTCAAGACATGAACACTGACATTTAAAAAAAAATGTCCTTTTGTTCCTTTTGTTCAGCTCAGGTCGAGGTTAGTTGCATTTGAGTGTCTTAAAATGCAATACCTATGCCGTTAACGGCGACAAAGTAAATATCTCTCTGGGGAGAAATTGTGATATCCTGGCGTTTATTAATATCTGTAGCAACTGAAGGGACGTTTTTCATATATCAAATGATCGTTCTTTTAAATGCTCTGAAGTATTATAAGGTTAGCAATAGTTTTCCTTTTAGTTTGTACTTTGAGTTGTATTCATAAAGTAATTGACCTTACTGGAGGTTTTTGTACTCTTCCTTTTAATATGTTAGTACTAAAGACAAGAATTCTCTGCTATCACAGGAATAATGTATGTACGTATGTATGTACTCAGCCGGAATGTTGGTTGGATCCTCAACAAATCCACCCTAAGTTGTAATAGACGGCCTAGACTGTTGTATGTCCGGCGCTCCCTTCTCGCTCCGCCAGCCAGCTACACGCGCGCCAAGTGTCATTCTTCTAGCCTCGACGCGCAGCCCTCAGTGCGCGTGCCTGAACAGTCGTGTGTGTACTATAAAGAGGAACCCCAGCCTGTCCAGATGCCCACTTGCCCCGGTGTCCAGCTCCAGAATACACCCTACGTCGAGCACGGAGGCTACTCCTCTTGAAAATGTGCTTCGACCAGGTGGACTGAATTTCTGGCAGTACGAGGTCTCACCTCTGGTCACCGCTCCTCTTCCGCTGCCCATATCCAGTCATACTATTACATACCGTTATATTTCCCTAATTAATGCAAGCTCCCTTGGTTTCGCCAAGTAAGAATTTTCCAACATTGAACTTGCCTTTATGAACTCAACAAGGAAGGACTTTCCAAAACATTTATGTCAGTACTTCGGATAGTTTTCGACTATCGACTTTTCTTATCACAAGGACTATCTTTTCGAGATAGAAGTGGATGTAAATACTGTAAACTTGTATATAGTGTACAAAAGATAGACTCTTTCTCAAGATTCCTAATTCATTTGCTTCAAGTTAAATTTCATTTTATTTGTGTAAATAGTGTATTTTGCATTTGAAGCGAATAATAAAGTTGTGTTTTGTAAATCTCAACCTTGGTTACAACATAGACGTCACTAAAAAAACATACTATTGAATTGAGCGAGATAATTTTTCGTTGCTTTCCTCACCAAGCTACAGGTTTCTATTATGTATCAGTCTGTCAAGCCCACTGAAATTCACTCACCAACTGACCCTGTGAGTGACATTTTCTCATCATTTCAAACAAAGACTGGTTTCATAAGGAATGGAATTAATTGCATTGCTCATACCTCATTCACTTTCGTACTCTCGAAGTCAAGGAAAGACAGATCGATGAGCGTAAAATATTTTTTCCAGCCCATACCAGAAGACGTGGTGTAAAAACTAGGTCTCGTCAGCAAAGGCCTGCTGTCACTGGTACATGATATTAACAAACAGCAATAACAGGAAATTAACAACAGGACCTCATATTTATAGACTGTAATGTGAACAAAGTAGAATTTCCACACCGTCAGTTAATTTTACTCCTCTTCACTACTTCAGCATCAACAGAAGTCCATTGTCATCGTTTAACTTCGTATGATTCGAACGCACAGTGGTTCATCTGTCACCGTCAGTTTGGTATCCTATAATACTGCGGTCAGACAGCAGCTCATCTGTCACTCCATGCTGTTCGAACTTACAGTCCTTCTAATGAAGAAGAACCCTAGTAGAGGAACTTGTAGCTATTCGTATATTTCCGTCCAGAAACTGAAGATTAGCATTCGTTTCTGTACTCTAAATATTAAGATGAGTTGCCTGAGTACAGTTTTCTCAGGTTATTCTAGGCTCATTCCAAGCCAGTGCTTGTGCAATAACTTATCAGAACTTATGGGCCACTTGAACCTTAATAATAATAATAATAATAATAATAATAATAATAATAATATACCTTTTATCACTGATCTTAAATTACACAAGCTAATATCCAAAAATGTAACAAAATATTATTATTCTTCCAGGATATTTCCAAATTAATTTGGTGTTGGCACTTGATTTGATTTGGCCAAGTTTTTCGATTGAATGCAATTCCTTCAGCAGTTCTATGTGGATGGGTGTACAAATGAACATGAGCTACGATAAAATCAAAGAGAAGAGCAAATTTTACGTTTAACTAAGAATTACTTACAAATGATATCGTCATATAATACACATTGTGTGATAGTTTGCAGTAGTAGTAGTAGTAGTGGCGTGGTTATCTTGCTTAAAGATGGATGAACAAGTTATAGTTTTAGTTCAGCAACATGAATGTCCTTGTAATTTACAGGATAGAGACTACAAAAAGAATCATTTAAAAGACAACAAACACTGCTGTAGGATAAAAATCACGAGTATTTAAACTTTACCCTAACGTTAATTCTATTCTCTCTTCTGCACTTACATAGTTCCCCCATTTTGTATTATTTTTCATGAGGTGGCGTTTCAGTTGTTGAAGCAAGTTGTCAAACTTGGAATACCTCTTTCGAAGATATTTTGCGAATATTTCTTGTTCATTTCGTAGCCGATCGAAAATTGTGTGAAACTCTTCTTCTTCCTTCGTTGTACACAATTTTTGAATCGAGTAATTTTTAAAAAAAATTTCTTCATTCGTTGCAAAGAAATGTTTCGGATCCATGTCACCAACTTGTGAGCATTGATAAAATGAACAAAAAACACATGACCACAGCACAGTCCTACGTGTGACAGGCCTTAATGTTTCGCATTTCTAATTCACCTGTATTTCGGTAACAACATATGTTTAAGGCATTATTGTAACTCTGTCACGTGCAAGTGCAAACCAACAGTCTAGTAATCTCTTTCTTTTAGTTAAATGCAGCGCGGGAACTTCCCACGATCTTCATTACACTACCTCACCGCATCCATCCGGCATCTGCGACTGAAGTCCCACCGCCAACAAAGTCCACTCTAATGTATCGTATTTCTAACTCGTTTGTGCTTTGATCAGAGGAAATACATACGTCGGTGATATTATTTTAACTCTGTTACGTACAAATAAACTGTATGTAACGAAGTTTAATGAGTATAACTGTTTAAGATATTTGAAAATGCATTTTGATGTGTAAATGCTCTTGGAAGAGTGGTAGACTCTCTCAAACATGGCACACATGGTGTCTATTGCCAATGTTTCACTCTCGTTGGCTGATAACCTCTCTCTAACTTACTTGACTATACGGTCTTTACGAATGGTGGTGCCTTCGATTGGGATTGGAAATGAGGCTCCCTTAATGTTACCCATGAACTCAGTGTCATTCCTGTATCCAGTCTGTAGTCCACTTCCTGATGGTAGTGTGGCAATCCATTCACTGATGATCTTCTCTAGTACACTGTTTATTAGGATGCAAGAGAGGCCTTCATCTTGCCTCACTCCCGTTTGAAGTGAGCTTTCGGAGAATTCACCTCTGAACTTTCTTATTTTTTTACATGTTGCTTTACGTCGCACGGACACAGATAGGTCTTATGGCGACAATATGATAGGAAGGGGCTAGGAGTGGGAATGAAGCGTCCGTTGCCTTAATTAAGATACAGCCCTAGCATTTGCCTGGTGTGAAAAATGGGATACCACGAAAAACCATCTTGAGGGCTGCCGACAGTGGAATTCGAACCCATTATCTCCCGATTTCTGTATTCTGGCCGCACTTAAGCGACTGCAGATATCGAGATCGGTATCTCTGAACTTGACTTTGGAGGTTTCGTTCCTCAGAGTATTCTCGATTAGCCTGGACGTCGTCTCCTCTAGGGCTAGTTCTCATAGGGTGAAGAGGAGGCTCTGTCTATGAAATATATGCCTTCTGGAAACCCACTGAAGTGAATATTCAGGGTTGTCCTCCACGATATCCGTATGCAATTATGGTTTTGACGTTTCGTATCAGATCTGCACAAAATCTACCAGCGCAAAGTCCGGACTGATATTCACCCAGCTGGGAGTCCAGTTGGTTCTTAAGTCTAGTTTGCAGGGCGTTAGAGAGAATCTTGTATGTGGCAGATATTAAAGATATGAGACTCTAATTTTCGAGGTCAGTCTTTCTTGTGTAGAGCATCGATAACCACTGAAGTATATCCCTCTGGCAAGACCCATGTCACCCATATGTCCTATATGATCTGATGGATGCTCTGTAGAGATATTATTGTTATTTTTATTATTCTGTTTAATGGGCCTACTTTGGCGCAAGTTTGCTCAACCACTGGGCTTTGATCTTTGCTCAGTATTGTCGCACGTTCTCCCGCTTTAAATCCTTTCGTTTCTCCTGACCAGGGAGTGTCTCTTTTGAGATGTTTCCTGAAAACTATGGATTTTCTTCCTCACATGCTGTCTGTTTTTGTAAGTCTGCCAGAAAGTGAACGAGCAATTGGTCTGTACGTTGGGAGACAATATTGCTACGTGTTTATGGAAAGCCACTCTCATTTTCCCGACAGTCAGAGAGCCTCTCTTTCCGGGAGTAGAATTCGGAGTTATGACGTCTTCGGTATTCTCTGTTTTCCAATACCGGGCCTAAGTCATTTCTGAGAATTATTTTCTTTTTGACTTTTAGTTTTTCAGTCAGCCCTTTACTGTTTAGTGATAGACACTCCATAGCACATAGTGCTTCCCGGTGGATGACTCTTGTGTTTGAGGTTCAGACTGGGTGACGAACGCCGCTTGTTGAATGTGCTTTGGGTCAGTCAATAGGCCAATTCCAGCCTGTTAAGCCTCCTGGAATCTTGGACAGTGCTTCGACATTCACTATACAACAATACGGCAACTCTGATAAAGGGACAGTAGTATAGTAAATAAATAATGTTATTGCTTTCACGTTACACTGAGTAATTTTACGGTTTTCGGAGATGCCAGGGTTCCAGAATTTTCTCTTACAGGAATTATTTTACGTGCCAGTAAATCTACACACACGAGGTTTGCTGATTATTTGAGGTCCTTCGAAGATCACCGGAATGAGGCAGGATCAAGTCCGCTTCGTCCTTCGAGGATTATCTCCGTACACGTACAAGTTTCCCTTGTACCTTACTTTTGGTATCAGGTTGTATTTGTCACCGCGGAAAATGCGACCGAAATAAATGCTTTCCAACGTATTGTGAGGTTTCACGCTTGACATGATTTTTCAGCACTACGGAGTAGTCTACCGAACGTTCCTTGAACATTTTTGTGATACATCTATATTTCAAAGATCTGAAGTTGCCTCATTGACGAAGCTTTTTTTAGTCCACCTTTCGACATTGTAGTCCAAGACGTTTCCCGAGTCGTAAACGACTTTTGAATTGGAAGATTCGCAAAATAAAAAATATACTCTATGACTGTCACCAATGTCCTGTGAAGTGACGTTACCTGAATTAAAAGTCTACTTCTAAATAGAGGTTGCCCTGAGACACGCTAAAACTCTGCCACTGAGTTGCTAGGGCCTTTCTAAGAATTAAAAGGGTCGAGCGGCTATCGATGTTATTCCAGTTCGAATTATATTTCCTGAAAAATTAGGCCTCGGAAGTACATTAGGCTGACGTTGCAAGTAGTGCCTTCTTCACACGCGTGCAATAAATTTGAGGAACGTTTTTGAGGTGACTAGTTAAATGCCATTATCTCTCCACTATCTTCCAAGGAATACTGTAGTGACGTTGCACAGCGGCAGAGTTATAACGTGGGAACTGTTCTTGCCTTTATCCTGTAATAATGATAAATATAGTATATCCTTTAAAGGAGATATTTACTCTGTGGAGATCATTGGCATGACGTTTGTGAGTAAAGCAAGGGAGGGTTAAACAAACATGACATGGCTGCTCGGGGAGAACAGCGAACAGTGACGGTATCATCTCCGAGGCTTGCAGGTATTCCATATTCAAAGTGAAACTCCTCAGGTGACTTTGAACTGTACCGCGTGCTGTAATTAGGGGACCGATTACGCTTGTATTTCTCCTTAAACTATAGGTCATTAGGTCACATATTTCTTTCTTTTTCAGAATTCACAGCCACTGTTTTTCCAATGTACTGTTCAAGATGGAGATTGGGGTCGATTATTAGCCCATTTCAGGAATCTATAGTGTAGTTTGTCCAGATTATGCGTACAGCCATTCGCTGTTGAAGATTTGGAATTGTACAAACAGCATTGGACCTGTAATTGTGCTTATGTCTTCTTGTCGAAGCAGAGAAAAAATATTAAGAAGGCATTTTCGAATGGGCTGAACTACTAAAAACATTTATTATCATGCTACAAAAATTCATAATCCTGAAATAAAAATGCATGGTTTAAAATTGAAAGTAGTTTAGGTGAATTTAAATTATAATAATAATTATTATTACAGACAGACTCTAGTCGCAGCAGTAATGAGGTAATGAACATAAAATATGCAGATGGGTATGTAATGAGGGTTATTTGTCAGCTAATGCACTGAGAATTGCTCGTCTACTTTAATGTTAGGTAATTTACTCTTCATTTCATTGCTAAACCTCGTTGTATCGATACCCTATTTTCCGCTCCAGGACACACAACAGGTAACATTAAATCTACACCTTGCCTCCCCCTCGCCCTAGTTTTATTCTCCCCTCATAAACCGCTGTGCAGTAGTATCGACTGTTGCACATTTGTTGTATGTAATTACACGAGGTTGTTGTGATAAAAATTGAGGTCATTTCTCGTAGCCTGTATGATCGGACCACAATACAGGCTGGAGAGATTTGTTATTTTAATCACCGATAGTGACATCAAACATGCCCCTTTCCCTACTGTGCATTTCCCCTAGTGATATTGTTGAATGAAAATGGCAATTTGAGCAACCCTTTGAGCGTAAAATTTAAAACAGCAATATCCTGGGGTTTCTAATGCAACTTCATATTTATTACAAAGTATAGATCACATACTACATTGGACACTTGTGGGTTTGGCGCTATTTTTGTTCGTACCTGTATAAAAATAAATTGTGTGTAGAAAGCTTGTTAAAATTATCGCACATATTACTAAAATATAGTTCCATCGGACTTAGTCAAAATATTCATCGCTCTATAATACCGAGCTAATGAATACAATTTTGCGTGTGATTGTGAGATTAGTGAATGTGAACCTGGGCGAACTGAAAGTGATAGTCGCAGAAGATAACTGATATGGCTAGTTGTTATCCAGTAGTCAATAAAGTAGATGTGTAAAGAAATATTCCGTTAATTTTACATACCTGTTAGGTATATTTTACGTCAGGTACTTCCCTATTTAACCGGCAATGATCAAGATAGCCAAGTCTTGTATGCGGTGTACCTTCATACGTGTTGACGTCACTTTCACTATATCTAGCACTTTTTGTAGAAATAAAAATATATCCAATAAATCTGGAAACCTTGTCCATAAAATTTTGACCGCAATACCCTGTACATGGATTGACAAAGCATATCATACCAAAAGATGTTCATTTAAGTACGTGGTTATGGTTACAGAGGAAATATTTACAATGTGGATTAGATAGTCTATAAATGCTAATTGTACAAATAATTTCCTAAAATCTGAAGGGAGTCCTGCCAGAGCTCTGAAAAGCATTATCGAAGTCACGTGCTTTTCTTCTCGCTTCCCTTTCCAGATAAGCCGGAATCACGCCTACCGAGTACTCTGTCGAGTCACTCGCTTTGTTACTTGACCGAGTAACTTAAGCCGGCATTACACCTACCGAGTACTCGGCCGAGTACTCGGCCAATGTGATAAGTACAGTCAGTACTCGGCCTAGTAACGAGCGAGTGATCTGGGCGAGAGAGAGCTTTTCACTCGGTCAGTGTAATCAGTCAAGTCGGTTGTGAAGGAGTGTTCTTGTGTGGTCTGGCGCGCTGTGATTTTATTTCTTCATTGACGACGGCTAAAAGGAGTGGTGAAACAACGTTAAAATATATTCTAGAGTACAAAACACACGAATGTTTATGGGACTTCAAATCTGCGCTGTACAAAGACAAAAACATGCGTGATGCTGCTTATCACAAGTTGCTGGAAGCTATGAATTTACCTGATTTTGGTGTACCAGATGTAAAAAAATGAAATTAAAAACTCTTGTTGGTAATGCCATCTCTTTTTTTTCTATTTGCTTTACGTCGCACCGACACAGGTAGGTCTTATGGCGACGATGGGATAGGCAAGGCCTAGGAATGGGAAGGAAGCGGCCGTGGCCTTAATTAAGGTACAGCCCCAGCATTTGCCTGATGTGAAAATGGGAAACCACGGAAAACCATCTTCAGGGCTGCCGACAGTGGGGATCTAACCCACTATATCACGGATGCAAGCTCAAAGCTGCGCGCTCGTAACGGCACAGCCAACTCGCCCTGTAATGTCATCGTCGATTTCCTCTATTATGGCAGGTATGATCTCTTCATTTTCCTCTTTCGCATAAGCATGTTCCCGCACCCTTTAAACGTTTCAATGCACCGACTCGTCCACTGTCTCTTCCTCGTGTAATCACATCTACTCCTCAATAAGTTACTCGGCCGTGTAACAAAGCGGGTGAGTCGGCCCAGTACTCAGTAGGTGTAATTCCGGTCTTACACTGACAGTGAAGAGCGAGTGAAGCGCCCAGATGAGTGGGCATGTGGTGTACGTACTCGGCCGAGTGGATGGAGGATGTTTCTATCCACTGACTCGCCCTAATCACACGCTCGCTACTAGGCCGAGTACTGACTGTACTTATCACTTGTCTGGATGTGAGGCAGTTGCAGCCGAGCGAGGTCTGCTTACTTCTTCACCTGGGACATGGAATATATAGAAATCCGCTTAATGTATTTAACGAGTTGGTAAAGTCTTTCCAGTCATCAGTGTCCATGCCTGTGTGAACTACTTTAAGTAATTGGATTGGGAGGGAACTTCGGCTTGAAAATGTTACTATACAAGTTCATCATCGTGTCAGAATAAAGAGGGATGTGTAAATAGTGTTATCAAAAATGTCTAACAATTTTATCTACTTACATTAGAGAAAATATTCTTAGAATATTCTACAAATAGCCTACACAGAACAAGTATTCTAAGTATGTGGGAAAAATTTCGTTCTGTATGTATTTGTACGATATGCACTGCAAATCTTTCTTTAGGGAGACTTAAAGTATACGAAATTTAATAAACGACTCTCATAATTTACAAGATAAATTAGAATCTGTATTAATTGAAGGTATACGTGGAAAATTATAAAAATACTTAATTCAGCCAAAATCTGGATTGTTGGGTGGGCTCAAAAAATCCTGTTTAAAAAATCGAATTCCTACATTTTTATATACAAGAATTATTCTTTCCAGTAATCATCAATAACTCTGGGAATCATTCAGATGAAGGTTGCAATTTGCACTGTCTATAGTAACTAAAGACACCATTTGTTGTGTGTTTGATCCGTTAAACACGGGATACAGTGTAAAATCAACACAACTCAAGTTTAACTCTAACAATTGTAATAGGCAAACAAATATTATATCCATAGGTATTGAACATACAATCCGTGTTCGCTTGTCGAAGAATGTGCGCAGAGTAAAATCTATTGTATTGACTGCTTCATAATTTGAACAATTAATATAGATTTGTATTATTATTATTAATAATAATAATAATAATAATAATAATAATAATAATGAGAGACCTAAATTGGAACCAGGCCCCTGGAAATGATGACATCCCCTCAGAATTACTGACTGCCTGAGGAGAAACCAGCATGGCGAGGTTATTCTGTTTAGAGTGTAACTTGGATGACACAGGAGAAGTGCCATCCAATTTTCGGCAGAATGTTGTGATACCTATTCCCAAGAAAGCCGGTGCTGACGAGTGTGAAAATTCCCGCACCATTACTTCGGTATCTCACGCCTGCAAAATTTTAACACATAATATTAAATAAGAATGGAAAGACAAGTTGAAACTGAGTTGGGAGACTATCAGTTTGGCTTCAGAAGAAATGTAGGAACTTGTGAAGCAATTCTCTTTACGTCTGAACTTAGAGGGCCGAATTAAGAAGGACAATTCCACGTACATGGCGTTCGTAGATCTAGAAAGGTATTTGATAATGTTGATTGGACCAAGCAATTTGAGATTCTGTAGGCGATCGGGATCAGATAACGAGAAAGAATAAATATCTACAATGTGTATAAAAATCGAAGAATGTACGTAGAGTAAAATATATTTTATTGACTGCTTCATAATTTGAAAGAATATAGATTTGTATTAATAATAATAATAATAATAATAATAATAATAATAATAATAATAATAATAATGAGAGACTTACTAGGAACCAGGCCCCTGGAACTGATGACATCCCCTCACTCTCGGTATTTCGTCAACAAGCTGTCAACCAAAACCCTTCAACCTAATGCACTTTTGGTGAGTATCGATGTTCTTATTCACTGAAGTGCCGATTGACTCGGTCATGTCTCTCATTGAATAGCTGTTCCCTGAGGACATTATTAAGCTATTTCACCACTGCATGATTTCCAGCTGTTTCCTGTGGGGTGGGAATTTTTACGAACAGACGGACGGAGTGGCTATGGGAAGTCCACTTTCGCCCGTAGTGGCTAATTTCTTTATGGAGCATTTTGAGGAGGAGGCTATTGCTTCGGCGCCCGTCAAACCTATGATATGGTGGAGGTATGTTGTTGATACATTTGTGATCTGGACAGAAGGTCCTGCGAAATTTCATCTATTTCTAAACCACCTAAATCAGCAACATCCTTCAATTAAATTAACTATGGTGATGGAGTCGGACGGATGCCTTCCTTTCTTGGATGTTCTAATAAGAAAGAAACCGCGCGGCTCCTTAGGACATACCGTCTATCGTAAGCCTACTCACAAAATTCGCCGTCTTTATGCAGATTCCCACCATCATCCAGCACAAAACCAAGGCATTCTCACGACACTCACCAAGTGGGCTAGACGAATTTGTGAGCCATAATATCCAGGTGGAGATGGATACACTCCAAGTCACGTTCAAGGGTAATGGTACAGCGATTTGCAGATACATAGAGCCCTGCATCCCAGAGAAACTACCAAGCAAAGCTCACAGAATTAAGAAGT
The DNA here is from genome assembly GCF_040414725.1 of Anabrus simplex. Lineage (NCBI taxonomy): Eukaryota > Metazoa > Arthropoda > Insecta > Orthoptera > Tettigoniidae > Anabrus > Anabrus simplex. Next base: position 307,427,388 of record NC_090265.1, on the reverse strand, counting down.
GAAGGGAACTGCCTACCTGCCTTACATTCACAACACCACAGATCGATACGAAATTCCCTGTACTTGCGGTAAGGTATACATTGGCCAAACATGCCGGTTCATTGGAACGCCTACCAAGGAATATGAACATAATATTCGTCTCAACCAGCCAGGCAAATTAGCAAAAGCTGATCGTCGGGTCATGATGTCATGTTCCAAGATGCTCGAGCTCTTATCCACACTAGACACTATAGTTTCACGATTATAGGGGAAGCTGTGGAAATATGTAGAAATCCTAAAAATTTCAACAGGGACACTGGCCATCAATTAAGTAACACCTGATTGCCAGCCATTAAGGATTTACGTAGGAGTTCCCTTCCCTATCCCTTCACTGTTGTTATTTCGTTTCGGTGTTTTTCAAACTAGTACGTTCCTCACCGCTAGATGTTTCATTCCAGGCTTGTGTCAATGTTATGCCATCACATGTGCGAACACATGTTATGTTACGTGACTCTCTGAGACTGATGATTCTGATCGTTCCGTCAGCTTCCGCTTCGAACGCTTACGCTGTACGATGTCCGGGGAGCCATCTGGTGACGAATGAACGTATCATTTCCACTTCTATTACAACGTCTAAATTCAAATACCTCATAGTTTGAGAAGCCATTCTCGTGTACAGTCCAGATTTTCTTCTGATGACGCAGAGCAAAATTCTCTGCGAAAGGTAAAGTATTTCACCTTATTTTCTTGACACGACATAGGCTCAAAAGCCTTCATGTATAAGAAACAGTCTGCAGTGATAAGAATTGAGGGCTTTGAAAAAAAAACAGTGGCACTCCAGAAAGGAGCGAGGCAAGGTTGCAGTTTGCCCCTTCCCCCTCTCCTTTTCTGTGTTTATATAGAACAAGCGGTTGTAGAAAATCAAAGAGGAATTTAGAAATGAAATCACAATCCAAGGAGGGGAAGTCAAAACCATGAGATTTGCCGATGATAATGTTATTTTATCTGAGTCTACTGAAGATCTAGAAAAATGCTGAATGGCATGGATAGTGTCTTGGGGAAAGAGTACGAGATGAAAATGAATAAGATCAAAAGAAAAGTAATGGATTGCAGTCAAATGAATTCAGGTGATGCAGAAAATATTACATTAGAAATTAGTCGTAAAGGAAGTAGATTAATATTGTTACATGGGTAGCAAAATAACTAACGATGGTAGAAGTGAGGATGACATACAATATAGAATAGCACAACAAGGAAGGCTTTTCTTAATAAAAGAAATGTTCTCACCTCCAACATTGTTATAGGAATTAGATGTTTTTGAAGACCTTGTTCTGGAGCATGGCATTGTTTAGAAGTGAAACATAGACGATAACTAGCTCAGGAAGAAGGAGAATAGGAGCTTTTGAAATGTGCTGTTACAGAAGAATGTTGGAGGTAAGATCGGTAGATCAAATCACGAATGAGGAGATACTGAATTGAGTTGGTGAGATGGGACCGATTTGGCTAAATTTGACCAGACGAAGTGACAGAATGTTAGGACACATCTTTAGACAACGAGGACAACAGGTGGATTTTGAGGGAAATGTAGGCAGTAATAACGGTAGGGGTAGACCAAGGTATGGATACGACAAGCAGATTAGTGCAGATGTAGAATGTAGTAAAGCAAAGCAAAGTCACCTCCGTACAGGCCATGAAGGCACTTGGAGGAGTGAAAGGTAAAGGCTTCCACCATTGTTAACCTCTGCACGTAATGGGGTAGAGTGGTTAGCTCTACGCCCGGCCGCCTTTGCCCCCAGGAATTAACCTGGTACTCTTTTTTAGTGTAGACTGAGTGAACTTCAGGGCCATATGCACCTCCGGAAGTGGAAATGTCGTTTCTTAAATTTTACGACTTCCTGACGGGGATTTGAACCCACGTCCTTCCGGGCGAAGCGAGCACGCATTTACAGCCTTGGCCAGGCAGCCCCTGTAGAATATAGTACTTACGTAAAAATAAAATTGTTAGCACAGGATAGGGTGGCAAGAGAGCTGTATCAAAACAGTCTATGGACTAAAGACTCAACAACGGTAATAATAATATTAATAATGATTTTACGTTTCAGTAATTACTTTTCTAATTTACGAAGGCGCCGAGGTGCCGGAATTAAATCTACTTTATCGAGGCCGACGTATTTGAACATCTTCTAGTACAACCGGACTGAGTAGGTCATTAACGTAGAAAAGTTTCGAAGTCTTGCTGTGCCGATTGTTTGTTATAGACTAGAACGTCTTCGGTTATTTTACATATATAGTTCAGTAAATAAAGTGTTGAAAACGCTCAAATGTACCTTATTTCCTATTATTTTCCAATTTCCTATAAAACCAGAACAAGTAAACTTCACTCCCCTTATCGACCATTAAAGTGCCATCTTTCTGAGAAGCCTATGAATATGGCGCCCAGTTCTCACACCACACGAACAGCTCAGTGGCATTGTCATTGGATTCTCACAAAGGTGGCCGTAGTTCGAATTTCTGTCACTTCATGTCGGATTTTTGAAAGGAGATTTCACGCCCCAGTGGTTCGGATTCCACATAAAACAAACGTTCCTTGGCTATGATTATGATTTTAACAGTCACGTAAAACCACTAACTTGACTGTTTTCGTCTTCTTTTAATTACACACTTCTAACTGATGGAAAGTAATGCACTGAATTTTGCAGTGTGATCCAAGGTAGGCATTACAAAGGCACATAAAACACACCATAAAACCAATGAAATCCCATGACGCAACAGCCCTGATTATGACGTGACGTACGGTCATTAAGTAGAATCCTCTCGGCCGTTATACTTGGTTTGATAGGCTGTGGTTGCAATATCACCTTCAGATAGCTCCTCAATTGTAAACACTTCGGCTGGGTGGAACCCAAACCAATCTTGAGATCCCGGTAGAAATTTCCGACCTGGCTAGGAATTTATCCAGGGACCTCTGGATTTGAGAGACACACACGCTGCCCCTAGACCGTGGGGCCTGTTTTTAAGGGCCGGGCTATTTGGCTCAGACGGTTGAAGCGCTGGTTCGGTCGTGGCTCAATCCGGTGGCAGTTGAAGGTGCTCAAATACGTCAGTCTTGTGTCGGTAGATTTACTGGCACGGGAAGGAACTCCTGCGGGACAAAATTCCTGCACCTCGGCGTCTCCGAAAAAATATTATTATTATTATTATTATTATTATTATTATTATTATTATTATTATTATTATTATTATTATTATTATTATTGTGTTTAAGGGCAAAGGACTTGAGTTCTTGTTAAAACAGGGAGTAATATTATTGAATATACACTCAACCGAGAGAACACGTGAGTTGTTATGCGCAACTATTGGGAGGTACTGGACCATCCTATACATAACTTTCACTTGACAAATATCAGTTGCTTGGAGTATTTAAAAATATTCTGGTGGAATATTCACCTGAACCTGACCACCTTCACGTCGAGTTAACTGCCTCAATACACCCTCTTCACAAATGTTTACAAAAGTAATAATAATATGTTCTATTTATTCTGACAAAGTTGTGGATCTACTTCCTTTCTTACACTTAACCAGTCTTAATCTAGAACACTGTTAGTAATAACTAAACCGGGCGAGTTAGCCGTGAACGTAGAGGCGCGCGGCTGTGAGCTTGCATCCGGGAGATAGTAGGTTCGAATCTCACTATCGGCAGCCCTGAAAGTGGTTTTCCGTGGTTTCCCATTTTTACACCAGGCAAATGCTGGGGCTGTACCTTAATTAAGGCCACGGCCGCTTCCTTCCAACTCCTAGGCTTTTGCTATCCCATCGTCGCCATAAGACCTATCTGTGTCGGTGCGACGTAAAGCCCATAGCAAAAAAAAAGTAATAACTAATGACGACAATAATATGAAAAGAATTTAAATAATAATAATAACAATAATAATACGAGTAATCACACGTTGCGCTGCATTAGGGGCTTTACGTCGCGCCGACACAGATAGGTCTTATGGCGACGATGGGATAGGAAAGGCCTAGGAGTTGGAAGGAAGCGGCCGTGGCCTTAATTAAAGTACAGCCCCAGTATTTGCCTGGTGTGAAAATGGGAAACCACGGAAAACCATTTTCAGGGCTGCCAATAGTGGGATTCGAACCTACTATCTCCCGGATGCAGGCTCACAGCCGCGCGCCTCTACGCGCACGGCCAACTCGCCCGGTTAACCACACGTTAAAAAAGCATATCATCTAATACGCATGGTACGTACAGTACATAGAAAATATATGAATAATGAGTGCTTATAACTACCGCTTAAGGGAATGTTTAAAAAATATATACATTTCTACAAGGTACCGAGATAACGCATTCAGTTGAGAAATGAAGAGAAGGTTTAGTAAGAAGAAGATCTGTGAAAGGAATATGTAAAGAATGAAGAAGATGCGGTAGGAGGAGGTGTTTTCAGGTCAAAACTTGATGATTCATGCTTGTTTACCTAGTATTTCGACACAAGCATGTTTAAAAGATGAGCTGCTGGACATGTTTCTGACGTCCACTGGTAAGTATGAAAAGTGTGTAAAAAAATATCTCTATAAAGTCCTTATAAGTGTGTACAAGTATTAGGTAAATTTATCGTATTTGTTGAAGGTCCTCATGTGTGTGTGTGTGTGTGTGTGTGTGTGTGTGTGTGTGTGTGTGTGATGTCTGTATGATTAGCGTATTTATAGATGCGTTGTAACTGTAATTAATTGGTGCTTGAATTATGATAGTTACCAATTTAAATATGATGCTATTGCAGCAATCTACAATGAATGTGAGTATCCCGTTACGCGTACAAGATAGCCGCCGAATGAACGAACCATTTTAGTTTTATAATTTAGGGCGCTTAACAGCAAAGGTGTGTTTACTTTTAAAACAGATATACGAGGTTCATTGTATTGTATTTAATTTCAGAATTTTCCTGCAGCATTTACAGGTTGCCATGATAATAAAAAGTGCCAAATCAAGAAAAATTAATTATGTGGATGCAAGTAGTTTGACAATATAGTAATATATTACAATTTTGTTGAAGAACAGTGCTCTTAAGGTCTAGAAGTACGGTTCCTAAATGTGGCAATAGAACTTCTGAGTGGAACTAATCTTTTCTAGGATTCAGGAAAGAATTCAAGGATAGTCCTCCTCGCCCCTATCACTCTTTCTTGCGTGAACTTTTTCAGGCTAGCTCTCGTGGGTCTGAAATCTTATGGCGGGTTCTGTAATATATCCATGGGGATAATGAGGCTGAAAGGTGATATGTATGCCTGTCTATTGCTGCCATTGGTGGAACAATAAATACTGCAAACTTTGATTCACTGTGAGGAATAATTTTCATTTTTTGCCCGAAATGGGAGCCACATTGTCAAGGGAAATGATCTTTCTTCATAAAGGTACAATGGAAACATCAAATAAATGGATCCCTAATCAACATGGCATTGAATATGGATATTTTATCTGCTATGGGTATTATCCCGGGAGACGCTGAAATACATTAGATAAAGTGAAGAAATCTTACCAAATATATGTTGAATTAGAAAATAAAGCTCATACTATGTCGTTTACGCTCTTCAAAGTAATGTGGAAAGTGATACTTTACAATATTATAGTTATTTATGGCACTCAACTTCTACCAATATAATGATATACGTAAAAGTTTTTCAGTTTTCAGTGGCCAAGCAATCGGTCCTCCTCTGCCTATCCAGCGCTCAGGAAAATGGGTGTTTAGGCACCATCGTGCATGAAAAACATTTGTCGATGGGATGCAATTGGCATGTCTTCCAAGCAATCAGGCAATACAGTACTCAAGAAATTCGTATAGTTCTGTCCAGTAAGCCTATTCGGAAGAACGTAGGGTCTCAACAAAGAATCACCAACAATGCCTTATCAGATGTTAATGGCGAACCTCTGTTGATGAGACGGTAGGATTATTGCATGAGGACATGTAAATTATTACTAAAATTAATTTGTGTCACAAAGTTTGAATAAATATATAAGTATACCTTTCCAGACCCATGATGTCATAACCTCTTTTTCTTCTCACTAGGTGAGGAATCCATTCCTAAATTTTTGCTGTCGAGTTTCGGTAGATCCTGTATAACTAAGGTAACAAGGAACTTTTAAGACGACTGAGAATATGAGGACGCTGGAAACTACACTAGTGTACAAAAGTTGAGCATAAGTTACGACCGGGCGAGTTGGCCGTGCGGGTAGAGGCGCATGGCTGTTAGCTTGCATCCGGGAGATAGTGCGTTCAAATCCCACTGTCGACAGCCCAGAAGATGGTTTTCCGTGGTTTCCCATTTTCACACCAGGCAAATGCTGGGGCTGTACCTTAATTAAGGTCAAGGCCGTTTCCTTCCAATTCCTAGGCCTTTCCTGTCCCCATCGTCGCCATAAGACATACCTGTGTCGGTGCGACGTAAAGCAACTAGCAAAAAAAGAGTTGTAATACCGTCGGGGTCGGAAAAGAACACGAGTTGACCAAGGGAGATGGGATAGGATAGATGAAAGTGAAGAACCTGGTACAAGTAAGTGGGAGCAGTGCCAGGACTCAACTCAGTGCCCCGTGGTCGCTAACTCACGCTCCCAAGTTGAGAGCCTCTTACGATAGGTAGGGAATACCCTGGGTGTTATTCTACTGCCCCCACCCACAGAGGGATGTGGAGTTAGATAACTTTCTTCCTTAGCATGACATTCCTCTGGTTCATCGATTGTCTGATACTACTGGTACGTAACGCACTGGTTTATCATAGTATTCTACGCAGTTGAGCCCTACTCTGAGGCGCTGATTGGAATGAGCAGTGTGCACACTTAAAGGAATAATGGCAGAGGAGTGTTCACGGCCGTCTGCGGCCTGGTCATTCCAGGTCGAGAACTTTAAATTGTTAGATCGGCAGCATAGCACTGTTCGTTAAAAATGAGAAAATGTGCGGTTTTCTATTTGATTGAGTATTTCATATGATAGCATTGCTTGTAATCGTGACATTCCTACTGACTTCATTGTAATGACCTATGATGATTTCAGTTGGGAAAACCACAAAGGCAGCCTTTCTGAGGATGTAAAAACGCAGGTGGAGAGTGAGTGCCATTATCATCAAACTGTCCAACTCTACTGACTGGCAGTAGGAAGTGGGCCTGCCATCATAATGAAAATTCCCCGAGTTCATTGTGACTGATAGTAGGCAAGAACTATGCAATTTAATATAATCTTACTCACAGCGTGTAGAGTACTATTTCTAGAATTCTGAATACAATGTAGGATTCCGCAGCGAAGCACGGGTACATCAGCCAGTCATATCTAAATTTGTTTCGGAATCTAATTACGCTGTACCGCGGACTCTGACATTAAGGTTGAAACCCTTTCAGAAAACAATCGATAATGTTTGGTAACAAAACACACCAATAGAGTTACGAAAATGTAGCAAATGTTGGGCCGGGAAGACTTAGAAATAAAAAGACGAGCTGTTCAACTAAGCGGTATGTTCTGAGCTGTCAGTGGAGAGATGGCGTAGAATGGCATTAGTAGACGAATAAATTTGAGTGGTGTTTTTAAAAGTAGGAAATATTACAATATGAAAGTGAAGTCAGAACTCAAGACGAGAAATTGGGACGAGGAGTTAGGGATTGGAATAATTTACCAAGGGAGATGTTAAATAAATTTCCTAATTCTCTGAAGTTATTTGACTTAGGCCTACTTACTTACCGTGTCCTATTAGTGCCGAGAGTGTCCGAGGACGTGTTTGGCTCGCCTGGTGCAGGTCTTTTTACCTGACGCCCATGGGTGGTCTGCGTTTCTGGATGTGAGATTATGATAATGAGGTAGGGAGAGGGTGAAACCCGGTGTCGGCACGTGGCCTACTCCTCTCGAATAACACCAAGGGGTCTGTTCAAAGTTTTACGTCGTCATCCGAAGGACGAATCGCCATCAACAGCATCACATTCCCTCATTCCATTTGAACAATGCGAAGAGGTTTGGATTTGAAGCCAGGCTTTTGGCACGCAATCTAGTGTTTACAAATTGCATACCACCAACTGTCTTACCCTACCGGCCTACATTCTGATGGTGAATATTTTCTTCATCCAGACTAAGTGATTCAGACGGTTGAGGTGCTGGTCTTCCGACTCCAACTTGGCAGGTTCGATCCTGGCTCAGTCCAGTTGATGTTTGAAAGTGCTCAAATACGTCAGCTTCGTGTCGGTGGATTTACTGGCACGTAAAATAACTCCTGCGGGACTAAATTCCGGCACCCCGGCATCTCCTTAAATCAGAAACATAGTTACTGGGACGTAAAGCTAGCAACATTATTATAATTATTTTTTCTTCCAATGAGATTCGAACCGGCTAACGATGGCGTCAGACCTTTATTTTAGAGAAGACTAAATTAGTAACTGATATGCAATCTGCTACTTGGTGACGGCCCTAAATGCAGATAAATTGTGATTGATGGGTCGCATGCGGCACGATGTTTAATCCACTCGGTCGCTTGCGGCACGATATTGGCCTGGTCGCATCCGGCACGGTCGCTTCTGGCACGTAACAATTTTTTAATTTTTTTTTTTTGACATATTGTGTGACATATGTTGTGTGATTCAGCTTCCATTTGTTCAGCAATGTCTACACTCCTATCAGGCGGTATGGCCACGTTTATTGATTATGCTTAACTTTTAGACACTAGTGTGTATTGAAAATGTTATTTTTTTTTTTTTTTTACTAGTTGCTTTACGTCGCACCGACACAGATAGGTCTTATGGCGACGATGGGATGGGAAAGGCCTAGGAGTTGGAAGGAAGCGGCCGTGGCCTTAGTTAAGGTACAGCCCCAGCATTTGCCTGGTGTGAAAATGGGAAACCACGGAAAACCATCTTCAGGGCTGCCGACAGTGGGGCTCGAACCCATGATCTCCTGGATGCAAGCTCACAGCCGCGCGCCTCTACGCGCACGGCCAACTCGCCCGGTGAAAATGTTATTAAACACTGTTGCCTCATCTGTAAGTTTTCCCCAGAACATAATGGTTAGACTTCAGTTTGTGTTAAGGTAGTCCTTGCCGGGCTGAGTGGCTCAGACGGTTGAGGCGCTGGCCTTCTGACCCCAACTTGGCAGGTTCGATCCTGCCTCAGTCCGGTGGTATTTGAAGGTGCTCAATTCGTCAGCCTCGTGTCGGTAGATTTACTGGCACGTAAAAGAACTCCTGCGGGACAAAATTCCGGCACCTCAGCGTCTCCGAAAACCGTAAAAGAGTAGTTAGTGAGACGTAAAGCAAGCAACATTAAAAGGTAGTCCTTTATTATGTTTGAACTGATACTTTTAACGGATAAATACTTGTTTTAGATTTTAGTTCCTTAAAATGTATTGAGGAATATTATCAGCTGAAGTTAAACAAAGATAATAAGAAATACAATGAATTATTATTATTATTATTATTATTATTATTATTATTATTATTATTATTATTATTATTATTATTATTATTATTATTATCCAATGAAGTTCAACGATGATAATAAGCAATAAAATGAATTATTACCATTGAAACACGATGATACAATGAAGACAACCTATTAAAAGGGTACGTAAGAGGGCAGTTAACAAAAATGAGGTTGTGCAACTGAACTTGGCACTTGATATTGTTTGGTATTATACATCAGTGTTATACAACATACAGCAGCTCTTACGACGTATCACTCCGTGTGCAAGTGTATCATAGCACAAAGAATGTAAATTGCGAGCTTTAGAAAAAATTACACCTAGAATGTTTTGACAGTTACACCTTTCATTTGAATGTAATACGGAAATAAAACATTGCAAATTACACGGATGAAAGTTTTACGCGTTAAAAACTCACTTTCAGCCCATTCCAGTTCGCCTTTCTGTCATTAATGAACGTAATTCAAGGTGAAAACCTATCTCATTCAGTCTATGTAAAATTCACAAGATGCCAATACTTAAGTGATGTTCTGTATGACACTCCTCCGCAAAATGGCTAGTGTATTTCCTATCGAGGGTTAGGTGCTCATAACTATCCACACAGTAGGCAGCATATTGTTTACTGCTCTATAGCCGATCGGCCGTTCTTCATGCTCCGCTTCGGAATGTTGAGTCAATACACAATATCGTACAAGGCAGTTTCTTTATTACGAAGCGAGTTTGATCCCGTCGCTTTAAAGAGTCTAGGATGAGTCCGTGTAGCCTAAGGCTTTCCCTATACGGCTGCAATATTTGATCCGGAAGCTCTTACTTTTCAACTTGCATCTACACATATGCTCAGAAATATCAGAACACCTTGAAATACTAGATAGGAAAATCATATTCACTGGACATGTGCATTAGTATGTTCTAAAGAAATGATTAGCATTTGAGGCATGTCGGCCCTCAGGTTCATGGTCCACATTGGTATCTCGGCGCACCACCACCGACTGGTAAAATGTGCCTGCGTTTCTCGTTGTCGTTATAAACCGAAGGTAATTGATCAGTGTGACTTGAGCATACGTGCAGGATGCCTTGCATACGTATTACATAACCGTGCCGTCTAATGAGTGAGTTTGAAAGAGGGCGCATTATTGGTATGAGAGAACGTCATGCATCCATCCGGAAAATTTCTGCTCGTGTGAGACTATGTGTCGGCTGAGCAACGGGTGTGTACAGATTGGTTCACAGAAGGCCGTAGAACATGACGAGATGTGTCTGGTCGCACCACCCAGACCACCCTCCGAGAAGATCGACACCTCATCCGAATGGCATTTCAGGACAGATCTGCGTCCTCCTCGGCTCTGGCGCAACAGTAGAACAGTGTAACAGATCGTTCACTATTAAGAGTCACAGTCCGTCGCTGTTCATTACGGTCTGGGTTACCAGCACGTCGTCCACATCACCTACCTTTGACTAATGTGCATAAGCATGCAATGGTGTATGGACACTGGGGACAGGAATGGCGGCGGAGAGTGTTTTCGGACGAATCCAGATTCTGTTTGTTTGAAAATTATGCGGCATTTTGGTTCGCTGCAGACAGTGGGAGAGGCACCACATTGCCTGCATTCGCACAAGACATACAGTGCAAACTCAAGGTGTGGGACGCTATTGGGTACAACCACAAATCACAGTTGGTGCGTGTCCAGAGCGCTGTGACCTGTTTGACCCGAGTGAATGACATCCTGCCACCCGTAGCCATACCTTTTCTGTACGACACCCCAGACGCCGTATTTCAGCAGGACAATACGCGACCACATGCACGACACGTGCCTTCTTGTTGTCACGGGATGTCAGACAGTTGCCCTGGCTCACCCGATCACCGGACTTGTAGCCAATTGAAAATGTGTCGGATTAGGTGAAACGACGCGTGCGGTGCTCTGACCCAATGACGACCACCAAAAATGTACCATGGGTCCAGGTGAATGCAACATGCATGGCTATACCCCAGGACGCCTTATACGCATGGAACAAGTTATCAGTGCCCATGAAGGACCCAGTGCCTACTATGCAATAGGACACATGCTTAACCTAGGTGACTGAAATGGTAATCGGTTCTCCAGTACATACTAATGAACATGTCCTGTGAAAATGAACTCCCTATCTCCAGTCTTTGAAGGAGTTCCGTTTTTTGTGAATATGAGTATACATGCATAATATATTGCTAAAAACGAGCTTGGGAAATTTTTGCACGGGAAGTTCTAATTATTATTATTATTATTGCAAAATAATATACTGAGTATCTCAGACTGAGGAGCGCTAGCATTCTGAGATAAACCTCGTGGATTCGATCTGGGCTGTGGTATTTGAAGGCACTAAAATTCTCCAGTCTCGTATCGATACATTTAGTAGCAGGTTAAGGAACTCGTGCTGTACAAAGTTCTGGTATATCTAGGAGTCTCCGAAAACCGTAAAAGGTATTTAAGAACACGAAAAACGTGAGATTCTTATTATTATAATTATCATTGCAGCCTGGAAAAACCGCGAGTTTTAAAATAGAATGATCAAAGAACGTATGCAGTTATATCCTCAGTATCAACACCTGCATCATGTTAAACGGATTTATAGTAAAGATTTAACTGAAATGGTAGGAGGGAGGTGTAAATATTACCTCACTTTCTAAGTTAATATCCTGTCGCCGTAATTGTTATGTTATACTGTGATAAGTAGAAAATATTTCCTAAATGCTGTTATAGCCTCGGCCGGTGAGAAATCGATGGCTGTACGTACGTGAGTAGGTTGTTGGCTCGTAATATTTATATATTCATGTGATATGCAAACCAGATGCTGAATGCAAACAGCTGTTTCAGCTCCCCCCCCCCCCCGCCGCACTTCAGCAAGCTTTGTTTTCGATTATGAATCCAAAACCACTGAGCCCAAGTTACAGTCCTACATATAATAATAGTCCATTAAACAGTGGCGTGTTCTGTGGTTCACATATCATGCTATCTCCATTAAAACCATACTGGACTGAATCTATTAAGAGCTATTTCCCTCTTTGGGATAAGATCGCATCTTGTGTAGTGATTTATACATCTACATCATGCTACAGAATGTAGGAACTTAACTCTACTCAATTTTAGAAACAATGCATTCTCTATATGTGGCTGAAATAGCCGTTTACGTTACGAGGGCCTAAAGTGAGTGTTAACGTATGTGTTGAGATGTAGAATTTCAAAACTCATGCATGAAACACTTTCATACTTTGTTGTATATTATTTTATATCACACTGTGTCAAATGTATTGCATTAAGATATTGTGCTGAGTTCAGGGCTCACTACTCAAACAGTGTTCTAAGCTCGGTACTCACTATATACTGACTATAGACCTGTGAGAATATTATAGGTCCTTTCAAAAGCCCTAGAATTCATTGTACACCAACAAGTCTCCAACTACTTGCAAATACACGATATTCTTGACGAACACCAGTCTGGTTTTCGAATAACCACAGCACTAGTACTACACTACTTAAGGCTACAGACGACATTCGCAATGCGATGGACAAAAGACAAGTTACCTTCCGAACTCGTCTTGACTTCTCTAAAGCTTTTGACTCATTTGACATAGGCATACTACTTTCGAAACCATTTAAGATCCAGTTCTCGACAAACAGTCTTCAGTGGATGAATTCATACCTCCGCAGTCGTTTGCAGTGTGTAAGAAATAACAATAATGAATATTAATCCTGGCGATCTGTAGAGGTTGGTGTTCCACAGGGGTCTGTCCTACTACCGCTTCTATTTTCTGTCTATATCAATGATATTACGTCGTCGAGAACAGCTGCAGACACCACATTTACGCTGACGGTATGCAATAATTATACTTGCACTGTGAACCGGAAAGACTAACCGATGAAATTAAAACCTTCAATAGAGACTTACAAGAAATCTGTAACTGGACTGACATGAAATAACGTTAAATCTCAAGCTATAATAATTTCACATCCTCGGCTTTGTTCAAAAACCATAAGCAACTTCACTTTACCAAAACTCTACTTACAACATTCACCCATTGATTTCAGTGAATCTGTCGAAGATCTCGGCGTTATGATAGACGAACATCTTTCTTGGAAGCAACAGGTTACCAGCATCTCCAGGAAAGTACACTGACTGACAGTGCAAATGCAACACCAAGAAGGAGTGGTTCGAAAGGGATGAAAGTTGGGAAAAAAAAAACAGAGACGGCACGGACGAATATTTGATGTTTATTTCAAACCGATATGCAGGTTACACAATGCGCACGGCATCGACTCAGTAGGATGTAGGACCACCGCGAGCGGCGATGCACGCAGAAACACGTCGAGGTACAGAGTCAATAAGACTGCGGATGGTGTCCTGAGGGATGGTTCTCCATTCTCTGTCAACCATTTGCCACAGTTGGTCGTCCGTACGAGGCTGGGGCAGAGTTTGCAAACGGCGTCCAATGAGATCCCACACGTGTTCGATTGGTGAGAGATCTGGAGAGTACGCTGGCCACGGAAGCATCTGTACACCTCGTAGAGCCTGTTGGGAGATGCGAGCAGTGTGTGGGCGGGCATTATCCTGCTGAAACAGAGCATTGGGCAGCCCCTGAAGGTACGGGAGTGCCACCGGCCGCAGCACATGCAGCACATGCTGCACGTAGCGGTGGGCATTTAACGTGCCTTGAATACGCACTAGAGGTGACGTGGAATCATACGCAATAGCGCCCCAAACCATGATGCCGCGTTGTCTAGCGGTAGGGCGCTCCACAGTTACTGCCGGATTTGACCTTTCTCCACGCCGACGCCACACTCGTCTGCGGTGACTATCACTGACAGAACAGAAGCGTGACTCATCGGAGAACACGACGTTCCGCCATTCCCTCATCCAAGTCGCTCTAGCCCGGCACCATGCCAGGCGTGCACGTCTATGCTGTGGAGTCAATGGTAGTCGTCTGAGCGGACGCCGGGAGTGCAGGCCTCCTTCAACCAATCGACGGGAAATTGTTCTGGTCGATATTGGAACAGCCAGGGTGTCTTGCACATGCTGAAGAATGGCGGTTGACGTGGCGTGCGGGGCTGCGGGGCTGCCACCGCTTGGCGGCGGATGCGCCGATCCTCGCGTGCTGACGTCACTCGGGCTGCGCCTGGACCCCTCGCACGTGCCACATGTCCCTGCGCCAACCATCTTCGCCACAGGCGCTGCACCGTGGACACATCCGTATGGGTATCGGCTGCGATTTGACGAAGCGACCAACCTGCCCTTCTCAGCCCGATCACCATACCCCTCGTAAAGTCGTCTGTCTGCTGGAAATGCCTCCGTTGACGGCGGCCTGGCATTCTTAGCTATACACATGTCCTGTGGCACACGACAACACGTTCTACAATGACTGTCGGCTGAGAAATCACGGTACGAAGCGGGCCATTCGCCAACGCCGTGTCCCATTCATCGTTCGCTACGTGCGCAGCACAGCGGCGCATTTCACAACATGAGCATACCTCAGTGACGTCAGTCTACCCTGCAATTGGCATAAAGTTCTGACCACTCCTTCTTGGTGTCGCATTTGCTCTGTCAGTCAGTGTATTTGCGACACTTAACTCACTTAGAAGATTCTGCAACGTGTTTTCTCGACAAACAGTCTTCAGTGGATGAATTCATAGTATTAAAAGGACGCCTCATTTGCACTCTGGTATTACCTCATTTCGACTACTGTGACGCCGTGTACAACGACCTGACTGCTACTCTTAACGACAAACTACAACGCGCGCAAAACGCCTGTGTTCGCTATATATGTGACCTACCTTACTTTGAACATGTTACACCTGCCTACGATGAACTCGGTTGGCTAGAACTCAAACAGCGCCGTAATCTTCATGCTTTATGCCTTCTTCGTCGAATACTCTACTCATGCTCATCTCCCTACTTGTACAGTCAATTTCATCACCTCTCATCCAATCACAGTTTTGGAACACGGTCAAAATCTGATACACCCTTATCTATTCCACCTCACCGCACCACACGATACACAAACTCATTTGTTATTTCTTCGGCACGACAATAGAATGCACTACCCGTCTCTGTCAGAGGAGCTTCATCTTCTAGTTTTAGGCAACTTTGTCACCGCTACCTACTAAGTAATGCTATGGAAATATTGTAGATTTAGCCTTCCTCAAACTATAGACTTTATATAATCCCACTGTTATTACCATGGATAATAGAAATTAGCTAAACATGTCATAATTGTGTAAATAATCATCTTCAGCATCATCATCATCATTCTCCTATTTTTCCTATTTTTATTTTTTATTTTTATCGTAGTATTGTATTGTTTAGTAGTTGCAAGATGTTTCAATTGTAAGTGTATTTATTTCAATTTTGCACATGTAGATACTGTATTTTCTGGTTAGATGGAAGAGAGGGCCCAATGGCCTTAGTCTTGCCAGACAAAATAAATCCATTGTATTGTATTGTATTGTATTATATTGTATTGTATTTTATTGTATTGTATTGTATTGTATTGTATTAAAACAGTCGACGTCATACGTCAACAAATCTCAGTTGACATGTGTTAACGTGTCTATATGATACAGTGTACTATGTGACAAGTAATAAAGTAGATGTTTAACATGCACTGAAAAAGGTTTCTGATGGTATATTTTATGTAGAAGTTGAGTTCCTTAATTAACTACACTAGGCGATCGTAAAATTCCTCTCTTCACCTTCCACCCTCCTTTCATTACGGGCTTACAAACTGTCCATAAAGGTGTCCGTCTCCTTACGAGACAGTAAAATAGCACAGACACTTGTTCGTGTCATTACCCGACGCTCAGCAACAACTGATATTCGGCTTCACTGCCTCGCCTCTGAAACGGGGTGTTTTACGAGCGTATGTTGTTAGATATAGTGAAAATTTAACACAATAGAATTGGCTTCGTGTGTAATAGACTACATTTTATAAACTGCAATACTCATAATTACGTAGCGTTATCCTGAGCTACATTCGATTGTTCTAGATTCTATGAGATTCATAGAACTCCCCTGCAGCTGAGTAAATCGTTTCCCGCCAGCTTGTTTATACCACCACCAGGTTTGTTGATCTAAAATAAGTACAATTACTCTTGCATCACTTATGCCTGATCACATACATCGTCTTAGAAATCGAGGGTGATTCTAACTCTGAATTATCGGGTACATAACTGACTACCAGCGTCTGTGTGTGGGCGGGAGAAGTGTTGGAATAAACCGGCGGTATCTTTTGCCTGTTGCAAGGTGGGCCATGTGCTCTCAACTTGGAAGCGTGGACTGGTCACCATGGTTCCCCTAGCTGAGTTTGCCATTACTTCCGCTTATTTCTGTCGGACCCGTCACCTTCTTCTTTATTATCCGACCTTCGTGGTCAGCTCTTGTTCTTTTGCGACACAACGGTATTAGGTTTTCGGGGAATAGGGTGCCTTAATGTTCTGCCCTTTGTGGCACTTACCTTTCTTTTGCCGATATCTTCATTCTTCGAAGTGTTGGACTTCTTCCTCTTTCCCTCTGATTAATGTTGAGAGGATGGGTACCTGGTTGTACTTCCTCTAGAAACAATAATAACAAAAATACCGGGCGAGTTGGCCGCCCGGTTAGAGTCGCGCAGCTGTGAGCTTGCATCCGGGAGATAGTGGTTTCGAATCCCACTGTCGGCAGCCCTGAAAATGGTTTTTCGTGGTTTCCCATTTTCACACCAGGCAATGTACCTTAATTAAGGCCACGGCCACTTCCTTCCCACTCCTAGGCCTTCACTATCGCATCGTCGCCATAAGACCTACCTGCGTCGGTGCGACGTAAAGCACATAGCAAAGAATAATAATAATATTGTTATTTGCTTTACGTCCTACTAACTACTTTTACGGTTTTTCTGAGACGCCGAGGTGCCAGAATTTAGTCCCGCAGGAGTTCTTTTAGGTGCCAGTAAATCTACCGACACGAGGCTGACGTATTTGAGCACCTTCAAATACCACCGAACTGAGCCAGGAGCGAACCTGCCAAGTTGGGGTCAGAAGGCCAGCGCCTCAACCGTCTGAGCCACTCAGCCCGGCCCTCTAGAAACAATAATCACACCACTACCGTCAGCTAACTGATTAACCTTTCCTAGAAATTAGTCGGTCATATCTATATAAGGCAGACAGACCGGCTCCACGGCTGAATATTCAATGTAGTGGATTTTGGTTCACAGAGCCCTGAGTGCGATTCCTAGTTAGATAGGGGATTTAACTACATTCATGTTTATTTCCTCCACCTCGGAGACTAGGTCTTTATGTTCGTCCTAGTAAACTCATCTTCAAATTCCCACAGCACACCACTCTACTAACCACCACAAAACACGCAAAAGTAAATACATTACCTCCACATAGGCCATGGGTCTGTAAAACTAGCTCAGATCCATACGAAGTCCCGACTGAAAGAAACTGAGAGAAGGACCAACAAAAGTAAGAATAAATCTATATATGTTAGGCACTTACATCGGTTGATGCGCGTCTCGATTTAAGTATGAAAATAGTTTCCCTGAATCCACCAGTTAAACTTCACTCTAATCAGGTCACGACACCCAAATCGCAGCAACTCCTGCCATAAGAAAACTATTTCAGGAAATCGCACTTTACCTGTATTGTTGTCAGTTATGGAATAACTTTCTGTACATCCACTGCCATTCGATTAAGTCACTGTTCACAATATAAAAATATCCGTCGTGGTATTCTTAGCAACCGTTCTTGTTAATATGGTTTTAAATGCAAGCCTCGTGTTCTCAGCAACCTGTTTCTTTTTAGTCATAAAAGGCCGTGCAACTTGGTTATACACTGAAGATTACAGAATCGATTCCAAGCAGATTTGTTTGGCCTTTAGGGGTGCTTTGGTGCGACTCGTGTCTAGGGAATGGCTGGAAACTTAAAGAGTCTCTCTTCACAGTTAAATGTTGGACTTCAACGTCTCTAAAAACCGATAGTTATTGAAGGACATTAAACTTTTAGAGCTTGGATATGCCAACTATCGAAACATTATGAACACTGCCCAAGAATATCGCCCTTGCGATGTTTTCACTAACGGACTTATTCCTGTTTCACATGACTTATTCCTTCCTTTATTCGAGTATACGAGGTCTTTACATAGTCAGTGTCATAGCTTGTCAATTCACTACAGATATGCATATCCTAACCCACATTTCAGATTTTTTAGTCAGAGTAACCTCTACTGGGATTCATTGAGTGCGAATGCAAAACGTATGAAATGTTCTTTAATTAATTAATTAGTGTCAATAGAGGAGAATTTTAAATGTATTTGGTTATTAAATTAGGGCACGTATTTCGAAAATTTCCCTTCCATTCTCACTACTTAATTTCTGCTTATGGTTCAGCACGCATTACAGACTTTGCATAGGTAAAATAATGTCCATCAATGTAAGCACGCTGTAGGAAGTTCTGCAGTAACACCTATTATCACAGAAAACAGTAATTATACAGTACATCAGACTGGATTAGACTAGCAAGACTGTCAATATCAAGCCACGACGAAATGTAGTACAAATAGCAAGGCTACCTGACCAACAGAGCTACGATGATATTCAATGACTACAATACTCTTACAAATGGATACGTACTGTACATAGTCAATAAATACAGTATACTCGACAGTGGAGCTCAGACCCTCGTCACATACACTATTGTATAGGCATCCATCTTCTCCCTGCAACTTGTTATGACGTACACGGTGTAGATAAGGGCTGTCCAACTCGCAGAGAAAGATATCCCTTGTTTACACATAGCTACCCTCCACCGAAGTCAGTCTTGAAGCCACACCTTGAAGTTGTACATTGGGTCCATCCAAACTTCCCAGGTTACTGTTTTCCATCTGTTAATAGCTCTGATTTCCCCAATTACTGTACACAATGTTTATAACTGTCACGTTCTTCAGTCTGCCGAAACCGAAAACAAATCATTCTGTTACCCTATGCTTTCTTTTTCAGATAGTTTGTAAAATTTATTCAGGTATTACAAATAATGTACACAACTTTAGCAAACAACAGCCACTACGGATAACCTCCAAGTTCCACAATTAATATACGAAATAAATCAATACTGAATAAATGCAGTAATATAATAATAATAATTTTCAACAAGTACTGTAAGGACTAGTGAACACCAAAGAATATAGTACAATTCGCCATCATGCTGTCAATAACATGCTAGCTCTACGTTTATTTTGTAAAGCTATTCCACTTGACTTTTGTACTCATTTGTGCTTACTGGGAGAGTTGGCCGCGCGGCCAGGGGCGCGCGGTGGGGAGCTTGCAACCGGGAGATAGTGGGGTCGAGTCCCACTGACGGCAGGCCTGAAGATGGTTTTCCTTGGTTTCCCACTTTCACACCAGGCACATACTGGGGCTGTACCTTAATTAAGGCCACGGTCACTTCCTTCCAACTCCCAGGCCTTTCCCATCCCATCGTCGCCATAAGACCTATCTGTGTCGGTGCGAAGTAAAGCCAGTAGCAAAAAGAAAATCATTTGTGCTTTGTGACTTGAATATTCGGCGTGTCCGCGTGTTCTTGCACAGAAACTTTATGAATGACTTATTTTCGAGGTGAATATTGGTCCAAAAAGTGACTTACAACCTCCTTTTACAACCTTCTTTTATCCTATACCAAGAACGCATCTTTATGTGAAATATATTTACTCGTCAAAACGTAAACACGTTTTCTTAAGTATACCAGAATACATATGTACTTTCTCCATATGTACAAAGTTTTACTGTATTACTTGTGCCAAACGTATCAATTTCAAACTGAGCGCCTATTTCACCCAGTATTCCCATCCTAGTCATATAAAATTAATATAAATGGTTCGGTCTATGGCGTACAGTATGCTTCTTCACCTGGGGTTAGTCAATGCCAGCGCGCTAGTTCACTGCTCCCTTCCAGCTTGGCGATCTGCGCCCCTCGTGGTGAGTTGTATTAGCTCAGACGATCTGCAAATCCACCAGCTTCCCTAGTAGGAGCCAGCTCGTCGGCAACGAGTTAGCACGAGCTGAAAGACTGCGATGCATGTCTCCGTTACGACACAGATATAATAACTAGGAGGCAAGAGATATAAGGAACCATAATGATGACTGACATGAACTGTTTGAAACAAAACATTATAAGTATTTGTAATAAAAGTATTAAAAAAGTATGTGCACGTCAGATGAAGCTGTGCGCGTAAATCAGCTTCAGCGATGGCATAATTTGAACGGAACGATAATACTGGTTTACCCAGGAGACTCATGGATGCGGTCATAGAAGTACGAGAAGAATGTAAAGGTTGAACGTGGTAGTAAAGGAAAGAGGTTTGGAATCTGAATGGATCACGGTACTGGGTGCAAATATAAGTAGTAGTTCAATTCATTCACTTAAGTTTAACAAAGGTATATATATACAGTGGCGGTCAAAATAATAGAGCCACCTCTATTGAGGGGATTAAGAACTAGGATATCTATTAGTTCGCAAAATCTCCACGAGTGCCCTGTTTTCAGTCCCTTTTAGACATCATCAGGGAAGACGTCGCTGCTATCTGTAGTCGTGCGAAAGGGAGCGTTTGAGCTAGACGTGCGAAAAGAGGCATAAAGGTAAGCATCTTATGGGTCAAAATAATAGAGCCGTTTTACAGAAGTCCCGTTCAAATTGATTTTTTGCAGTTGTTTTGGAGGCTAGCGATATTATTTGTCAACAAATCTCCACTCAATATTATTTTGTATGTAAATTGACGTTTGGTTTTATTTACATTCTTCTAGATGGGCAGAGCAAAGCATACAAGTGATGATGAGCGTATAGTAATGTTCGGGATGTTCAAAAGTGGGATGTCCTTGAATCAAATAGCCAAAGATTTACACGTTTCGTGAAAACGAGTCCAGAACGCCATTAGACTGGCAAAACAAACAAAGCCGCAGGTGGATAACAGGGGTTGACCTCGTGTACATTCTCCTCGCGTAGACAGACTCATCACTAGGGAAGTAAAGAAAGACCCATTTTTGTCAACACCACGACTGAAAGCCATTTTGTTTAGCGACAAAAATTATGTTCAACCATCAATCTCAACGATTCAAAGACGACTGAGATCCGCAAAATTGAATGGGCGCATTGCGAGACAGAAGCCACATGTTTCAAAAGCTAATGTTCGGAAAAGGTTGGCCTTCGCCCGGAGAATTGAACAAAGATCTAATATTTGGTGGAGGAACATCCTTTGGTCCGATGAATCCAAGCATAATAGGTTTGCCTCAGACCGAAAAGTCTATGCGCGCCGCCCACCAAAGCAGGAATTTAATCCCAAATACACTTTAAAAACTGTGAAATACGGTGGCGGAAGTGTTACGGTATGGGAATGTTTTTCATGGTACGGCATTGGTCCAATACACCGTATCAATGGTATAACGAACGCAGAAATGTACAAAGACATCTTGGCAAGTCTTATGCTGCCTTATGCTGAAGAGGAAATGCCGCTGAAATGGAAATTTCAGCACTATAACGATCCAAAGCATACTGCAAGGATCATAAGGCAGTTTTTTCAAGACCACCATATCGAAGTATTAGAGTGGCCACCTCAGTCCCCTGACGCACCACCCATTGAGAACTCATGGGAGATCGTAGACAAGAAAATTGACCGCTCAAAAGCTACATCTTTAGATAAACTTTGGGAAGAAATCCAGAGAGCCCGGTATGCGATCAGCAGTGACGAATGCAGACGTTTAGCCGACTCTGTGGGTACGAGGTGCAGGGCAATCGTCAAAAGTACGGGTTACCCCACGGAGTACTAATTCACTCCTATGCAAAAACAACTTTTCCTGTAAATTTCGTAAGACTGCGATCAAGTACAAAATATTTGTGTCAATTGGCTCTAATATTTGACCCTGTGGTCTGGTATTCTTTTGAATATTATTGATTAGTTTGAGTTGTGTTATCTATATAACTGACTGTGGTACAATGTGACTCTGTTGTAATGGTTCCTGTACAACGTAAAATTTTGTTTACATCATAGTACAAACATGTCTAGTAATAAATTTGTACTTTATTCCAAACCTTTGCCAGGTGGCTCTATTATTTTGACCGCCACTGTATATGTATTTACTGGGTTTAGTTGCTCAAATTATAGAGAATAGGGCGAGTTCGCCGTGTGGTTAGGAGCGCGCAGCTGTGAGCTTGCATCCCGGAGATAGTGGGTTCGAATCCCAATGTCGGCAGCCCTTAGGATGGTTTTCCGTTGTTTCTCATTTTCACACCAGGCAAATGCTGGGGCTGTACCTTAACTAAGGCCACGGCCGCTTCCTTTCCATTCCTAGGCCTTTCCTATCCCATCGTCGCCATAAGACCTATCTGTGTCGATGCGAATTAAACCAAAGTAGCAAAAAAAAGCAAATTATAGAACACCAACTTCCTGAGCCCCAGGTAGCCGGTTCTGTTCTAGTACTGTCCAGTATTATTTGAAAGTGCTCAGATAAACAAGCCTGGTGTCCATAAATTTACTGGCATGTAAAGAGCTTCTGTTGGTCAAAGTTTCCGGCTTTTCAGGGTCTCCGAAAACCGTAAATGTAATTAATGGGACGTGAAATCCCAAGTACAAAATAATTGATAATATTATTAAAATGATAATCTTATTTCCTCAACTACCGAGTTTCAGACCTTGTAATGTTGTACTATCTAACAATGAATGCGAAATTTTACCGGATGTATACTGTGTTTGACTTAATTTATTTTTGTCGGCTGACATTGAATGCATCACCAGATAACCTATCAACAACAATTACATACTGTACAGTGCTAAAATTTTTCACCCTCCTTCAAATTCGACTAACTAAGTCGGTGCCGAGCTTGCGAATTCGTGACCTTGAGTTGGACACACGACCACTGATCCACCGAAGTTGGTGACGGCGTGTATCACAGGTGGTACATATACGTCGTTTTCAGAGGTCGTCATGAGCAACCGGTGACACTCACTTTAATACTGATGATCATGCCTTTCTGCCTTCTCAGTAGATTTTGTAGGATTTAATTTCTTGTCGTACGGCTCTAAGAGACGACAACGTTAATGGCATGGCTGTTGGTCGCTCTTGGCTGCAATAAAAAAAACGTACAACGATGAGAATTTCCTACCGAAATAATTATCAATAACGGCTAGAAAACTTTACACGAGTGTAGAAATCTCTACTGGATTATCAATTAATTTAGTTAATGATCATCAGATGAATTAAAGCTCCTAAAAGGAACTGGAGTTTAATGTAGCCTTAAAGATAAATAGTGGTTACTGTTTGTCGCTAGGATCTATAACCGTACGGAAATGTAAACAGCTGATCAGAAACACGCTGCTCTGTTCTCATATTATGGTGACAGCATGGTGCACTTCCAAAGATAAATATTGCCTACAAGCAACACACCGTGTCCGCTTCTGTGGTGTAGTAGTTAGCGTGATAAGCTGCCACCCCCGGAGGCCCGGGTTCGATTCCCGACTCTGCCACGAAATTTTAAAGTGGTACGAATGCTGGAACGGGGTCTACTCAGCCTCGTGAGGTCAACTGAGTAGAGGTGGGTTCGATTCCCACCTCAGCCATCTTCGAAGTGGTTTTCCATGGTTTCCCACTTCACCCCCTGGCAAATGCCGGGATGGTTCCTAACTTAAGGCGACGGCCGCTTCCTTCCGATCTCACCATTTCCCCCACAAGGCCCCTCATCAACATAGCAGGTGAGGCAGTCTGGGCGTGGTACTGGTCGTCCTCCCCAGTTGTATACCCCGACCCAAATTTTCACGCTGTAAGACATTGCTCTTCAGGCGCTAGAGGTGGGATCCTTCACCGAGTCCGAGGGAAAACCAACCTTTGAGGCTAAACGGATTAAGAAAGAAAGCTATTTTGCTTTACGTCGCACCGACACAGATAGGTCTTATGGTGACGATGGGACGGGAAATGTCTAGGAATGAGAAGAAAGCGGCCGTGGCCTTAATGAAGGTACAGTCCCAGAATTTGCCTGGTGTGAAAATGGGAAACCACACAAAATAATCTTAAGGGCTGCCTACAGTGGGATTCGAACCCACTATCTCCCGGATGCGACCTCACCCCGCGCTCCTAACCGCATGGCCAACTCACCCGGTTAAGAACGAAAGAAAGAAGGAAAGAAAGAAGTAAAGAAATAATGATCATGCTCCAACTCGATGCCTCCGGAAGTGAGCGTAGTCTCAGTGACGCAAGCAGGAAGACTACTGTTCTCTGCCCGTACGAGATGGTATGACTTCTTTAGCGCGGCTTCAGGACGCAGAACTTGACGAAAAATGTCAGTGGGAAAAGCACTGAAAATACACTGTCAGCACTTCTGGAAAAGCATAGATGTCTTATATATATATTCAAACAATACTGAATATAGGAACATTCCACTTACAACAGGTAGGAGGAAAAGTAATATTGAATATTTTCGAGAACGTTTAAACCCAGTTGATACCTTGTGTCCACTTGATGTATATCTGTCTAACGTTTTACTTGAGTTTACTGTTTTAAAATTGGTTTGTAGTCCTATGTACTCATGGTCCTAGTTGCTTGTCCTTTTGTTAACATAACTACGTCTATTACGACATAAAGGAATTAGAAGAGCAAATGAACAAAAATATGCGTATATACTGGGTATATACATAAGTTTTATCCAGTTTTTGTGGTGAATAAAACATGTAATTCTCAAGGGAAATTCATTTCCTGTTTATTCAAAACATCGGCCACCGGCTTCTACACACTTCCCTCATCTTTCAGGTAAGTTATGAATACCATGCCTGAAAAACTGCTTGTCTTTTGCAGCAAACCATTCGTCGAGCAATTTTCTAACTTCATCGAAATTGCTGAAGTGCTGCTCTGCGAGAGCGATGCGAAGAGGTGTTAGTCATTTGGGGCCAGGTTGGTGCAGTACTGTGGGTGTGGAAGGATGGCCCTTTCGAGCGATTTCAAGGTGTCTTTCACTGGTTTTGCTGTGTGAGACGGTGCATTGTCTTGTAACAAAATCACCTTGCCATGTCTTCTGGCCCAATCCGGTCGTATTTTGATCAACGCGTGATTTAAATTAATCATTTGTTGGCGATGGCGTTACGCATTAACGGTTTCACCGGACTTCAACAGTTCGTATTGCTCTGGTCCCACCAGACACAAACCATGGTCTTCTTGCCGAAACGATTTGACCTTGGTGATGAAGGACCGGCTTCGCCTGGTAACAGCCACTTTATACCGCTTCGGGTTTTCAAAATAAATCCATTTTTCGTCATCCGTCCCAATTCAGTACAGAAATGATTTTCTTTCGTAGCGTTGAAGCAGCATTTCACAAGTGACTTTGCGATTTTCCATTTGCCATTCATTTCAATCGTGTGAAACATATTTACCGAGTTTATTGATGTTTCCCATTACTCGTAAACTCCGCTGATTGTTTCTTGTAGAAAATTTAAAGCTTGTACCAATATTGATGTTGAGTTTGAGTCCAGAGCACGCACATTCTTTCACATTGAAATCACCACATTTAAATTGTCGAAACCATGTCTCGCATGTTATAATCAATGGAGCGTATTCACCATATGTTTTTACCAGCAAACGATGACTTTCCACAGCACTTTATCTATGTAAATAAAGTTGTAGGGGGACCACTGTCTGCAATTTCCCCTGTTACGTCAATTTTTTAGATATTTATCCGCTTTACGTCAACTCAAGTCCGAAACGGTGGTTTCTATTTTTCAGGTAGGTTTGTCTGTTTGCTCAACCATCACGGCGAAACGATTGAATAGTTCTCGACCAAACGTCATATTTAGAGTATAATGATCCCGGAGAAGGTTCTGATATGCATTTGATGTAAAAATCTTGGAATAGGCGGGGTTTTATAGGAAAACCAGAACAGTTTACCTCCATTTTCTCGTATACTAATTGATTTTTTGTAAAATCCATGGACTTTATGTGAAACGTCTCTACATTATAAACAACTTTCGTTATGTTTATAATTTAGCTTACTCTTCAAATGACGGAGAAAATGATAATTTTCTTCGGGTACCATGCTCTGCATTGAGTGACCGACAGACCGAACGCGAACCTACAGGTTACCATGGCAACGTCTCTGACTGCTTGCCAGCAAGGAGGTAACGTATTGCCATTTTCCTCATCATGCCTTTCAATTTGTGGTTGTTCCTTGGGTAGAAAGCAAGAAAAATGTCAATCGTCCATTCTACGGGATATTGGTGCAGTATCGTTGGAGGTTATAACCGTCCTCGAATAGCTTAAGTAATAACACCATTAGTCATCTTCTTATCTGTTTACCTAAGAATCTCTGCGCCTAAATTTCTCCTCTTTTACTGCTTTCTTATATCCGTAACTTATACCATCATAATTTATTGAGGGACATCTGATTTTCCAAAACATCCACTTAGTATTTACATATTTGTCCTATCCGGCTGTCATCAGTTATAATCGTACCTTCTATTAATTTCAACTTTCTTAACTGTATTATTTTCTTCCTTAATTACTACGTGTGTATGCGAGTGCTAATCCCGAAACCTCGACACTCTTTTCTTTGAAGAAGAAGTCCAAGCTATACATGTGTATAACTTTTGGCCCCAGAAAATACCGAAATATGGATGCAATTTTAATGACGGTGCAAACCTTCGTTTCGGGATAATTGGTGGCTTAAACGGTAAGTCGTATCACAAAACATAAAGCACAATCGCGTTTCAATTTGGGGAGATCTAAAGTTTTGGATATGACTTTTTGTCGTATCTCTATCCCTTATACGTTCAATAGAGATGTATTTCTCGATTTAAAGTTAATATTGTACATTTTACACGTACAGTATATGTTATCGTTTGACACACGTACATTAAAGATAGAATCATGACATTCGGCACGCACATTGGCACGATCAGTGGACATACGTTAGACAAATGTTATGATTTCAGCTGTCACATGAGTATCAAAAAGTAAAGTAGTATGTGAAAACTGCACCAAATTTCAACCCATTCAATGATTCTTACTCAATCTAACCCAGAAATATAGGAGCTACGAGCAAGTGTCATAGGACCAAACATGTAGAACACAAGAGAGGCGTCTGATGTTGAAGTCCGTTTGTAGATATGTCGTACAGTTTCAAAGCAGTAACTCTCGAAATAAGGATTTGCACTTCTAGACGTGTCCGTGCTTATATCTATCGATATAAATATAGTTGTAGGGGGTCCGCAGTCTGTAATTTCGTTGTTGTTCTTGTGCCAATTTTCAGATATTTATCCGTTTTAGGTCAACTCATGACCGTATCAGTGGTTTTTACTTTTCGTGTCTGTTTGTCCAATCATCACGGCGAAACGGCTGGATAGATCGCGACCGAACTTCATTTTTAGAGTATATTGATCCCAGCATAAAATTTTAATGCATATGACTTAAATATCTTTGAATAGACGGTCTATGTATAGGAAAACCAGAACAGTTTTCTTCCGTTTTCTCTTATACTATTGATTTTCTGTTAAATCCGTGGACTATGTTAAACGTTCTCTCATTACAAACAACATTTTTATGTACTGTACATGATTTCGCTTACTCTTGAAATGACGGAGAAGAATACTATTTTCTGTGTGTCCCATGCTCAATATTGAGTGACCGACAACCAACCTACAGGTTACCATGCCGATGTCTCTGCTTGCCAGCAGTGAAGTCACGTACTGTCCATTTCGTCACCATTCCTGTAAACTCGTGGTTATCACTCGGGTATAAAAAAACAAGAGAGACGTTTAGCGTTTGGCACAATCTCCTTCCAATTTGGAGAGATCTTCAACTTTGGTCCTATGACTTATTGTCGTATCTCGATCGTTGACACCTTAGATAGCGCTACATTTCTCGATTATAATCAAAATATCCTCAAATCGATTGTAACTGGCATTAGGAAAAGGGGCCTATTTTTATGATGAAAACTCTCCATGTCTACTATGAATGGTGGATGGCAAGTGAGCCTGCAGTTATTGTAATAACTCTCGAACTCGATTGTAATTGGCAGTAGAGAATGTGGCCTGTCATTATCAACAAAACTTCCCCAATGGCTACCTTACATCGGAAACAACGTATGGCGTCCTCCTCGTATAGCGCTAAGAGACACGCAATTTAATATAATCTTTCTCACTGCCTTTAAGGTAATTTACGGAGAAATACGTATACAGTGTAGAATACCGTAGCGAAGCACGGATACATTTTCTAGTTTATTGAATAAGAAAAGCAATGCGTGCCGCACATGTCCTTTTCCAGACACAAACGTCGACATGATCACTGAACGACACAACACAGACACTAGTGTTTGGCGGACTCAACTTGTGTGTGTTGGTGGGTTAATGTCAGGCGAGCAAACTGACGTGTGTGTCAAATTCATACGGTGCGTACTGTTTGCTGGAGCCATCTCATAGTGAAACCTGAAAAGACATGCATACACCTGATAGCTGAACATGAACTGGGCAAATCAATCACATTTTTTCTATTTGTTTACGTCGCACCGACACAGATAGGTCTCATGGCAACGAAAGGATAGGAAAGCCCTAGGAGTGGGAAGGAAGCGGCCATGGCCTTAATTAAGGTACAGCCCCTGCATTTTCCTGGTGTGAAAATGGGAAACCACGGAAACCATTTTCAGGGCTGCCGACAGTGGACTGACAACTACCTGACCCGAAGTCGCTGAACCCCTCGCTCGTTTAATACACCTAAAAAACGCATACCCGTAAGCGTTAAAAGATGGACAAAGATACCCTTCAGTGTAAGTTGTATATGAAGATGCACTTGCCGTAAATTTTAACAAATATTTAAACAAATACTTCATCAAATTGTAATTCTCATTTTGTGTCCACTGACGAGCCCTGTTTCACAGGCTATGTTTTTCTAACGACGGTAGATTATGCAGTCTGAAATAGTTATTGTGTTATGAGGATCCGTGTAGGAACACATACATACATTTATACATACATACATACACACACAACCAATAGAAATTGTTCTACTGAGCGCGTCGGCTACGTGGTTAGTGGCGTGTAGCTATTAACTTGCATTCGGGAGACAGTGGTATAGAACCCTGCTGTCGGTAGCCCTGAAGATTCTTTTCCGTGCTTTTCCATTTTCACACCAGTAAAATACTAGGGCTATACCTCAAATTAGAACACGGCCTCTTCCCAATCCTAACCTTGTCCTATCCCATCATCACCTTGAGACATTTCTCTGTCGGTGCGATGTAAAACAAATACCATACAAAGAAATAAAGGCATGAAGAAAGAAAGAAAGAAAGAAAGAAAGAAAGAAAGAAAGAAAGCGTTGATATCTTCTCCTGACGTTAATAGTAGTGAAAAGAAACGGATAATTTCTCGGACAAATTAATTGTTGAAAATTATTTCTCAATAAATAGTTGGTTACTTTTAAAGTACCCCATTTCTACTGTGCACTTCTCTTGAAACTCTTTTCATTGAATGTCATAGTAGAGATTTTCATTAAAATATAATGATTGAGTGCACAAAATATCACTTAGTATTTTTAATTATCTTTTGATTGGCTTCATTAGTCGACCACGTTACCCCATTAAGCTTCATGCCGACTGTTACTGGGGGCCTAATTGGAGTGTCAGCTCCCTGGAAATTAATCTTTACGTTGGTAGGAGGGTTATGTCTGTAGACCTGAGACCTTACCGCACTCTAATGGGGAGAGATTCCTATAATTAACTGTAATATGAGTACCACACCGTGGTTCTGGAAACGTATTCCTTTTCGAGGGTTCTTGGACTAAAACATGTAGCGGGAACCCTCAAAATGAGGGCAATTCCCGACCCGCTCGGTCTCCTGGTTGAAATTAGGTGAGGGTGATTTTTGACAAATACTTTGATCCAGTGTCGTTTCAAATAGCCTTAACAGACACCACTGAGGATGTCAATGGCTAGGTATTTAATGCTTGCTAAATTATTAAGGCAAATAACAACAATAAGAATGTTAGTAGTACTTCTGGGTGTAGTGCCTGTGACTGACACAGTATTTTGGCGAGAGGGGAATCACTTACTTCACTAAATACACGTAGATGGATACGAGCTACTAGATACTAGACATGTTGTTCCAGTTAATAATAATAATAATAATAATAATACTAGTGGACCTGATAATAAGCTTTTGGGCTTGTGCCGTATCAGAAAATGAAGTGAAAATCTTTATGTGTCGCATAGAACTTCACACTGCGTTTTCAGATGAAAATATCATCTTTTCACGAGCAAGACTTCTCTAATAAAGGTTTATCGTTGGTCTATAGTGACTGGTAATTTCCTTGGTCACTAGATGGCTCAATGTCCTCTAGCCTTCCGACCTCAAATTAAGGTGTTATTTTTTCCTCCTAACACATTCGTCCCTGATTTGTCTGATAACCTTGCTATTTACTTCGCACGCACATACGATGGAACAAGAAACATTACATATACACTCATACATCTTCATTGTGAACATGGCGGTCACCTCCATATTAGGTATAATGAAACAGTATTCCATCTGTAATGTCTGTCAGTGACGAATGTGCCTCGGATTGCTAGAAATCTAAACTCTTCGGTTTATACGTTTCTCATATTGAAACAGTCAAAAGCCTAGTCCAAACTACTTCTCCTTAGTCTCCGTCTACCTCGGATATTCTTCATGGTCGCCATTATTCTTAGAGTTTAACCTATCTCTCTTCATACGCCTCACATTATGCCATCATGGAATCCAGTTCTTACGAATAGCTTCACCGAATACGTTTAACTTTGCATTGTCAGTGTCGTCCTGTCATTTCACCTCGCCTGTACCAAGCATAATTCACTGTATATATATATTTTATACAAATACTTATTTATGATGCTGCTACCGTATGGCAGCCCGTGTTGCAGGTCAGCTATCTGGATATCTGGATTTCCCCTGTATTAAAGAATTCAACATACACAAGTTTTATCGTTTCGTTATGCTCTGACCTCACATCTTTTGAAGTAGAACCTTGTGGATGAATGTTATAGCATTCTGAGTATATGACCCATATAACTGCCCCGCAGTCCACGAACAGCTAACGTAGCTTGTAATACTCACTCATCTGACTAATATCATCAACGGTCTGTTCTACATCTTGTCAGTTTCGTTAGTACGCTTCATTTGTCTTCAATATATAGCCAGACACACCCTTTAGCTTGTCCACCAATAACAGTTGTGTATCTGGCCTATGTGTGCCGCGCTTATTAATATAAAAGTGAACTACTTTAGGTCTTTCAAAATATTCCATACACTACTTTCTTTGGCTGGATGAGGGAATGAAATGCATACGTTTTCATCCCAGCTAGCCCGCGGCACTACTCTGGGAATACTCGGTTTTTGTACAGTAGCTAATTACAGCCTTGTTTATGCTGTGACAAGTGATCTCCTTCTATGGTCTACAGCTGGTAGACACTTTTATTGAACGAGCTACATAGAGTATTTTTAATAAAACTTTACTTTCTGCCTCCCTCCATAGCTTACAGCACTTAATATCGGCCGCTATAGACATATTTATGTTTACTTTTCTGTTTATAGCTGTTACAGCTAATCTCTAACCATTCTGAGCCGTACTTTCTGACAAATATTAAGGACATGCAGATGAAAAAATGAAAACATCTGGTGGTCGATATTATTTTTAACATATAATTCTTACCCATGTATTGTACTGCGCATTTTCTTTCATTTGTCATGAATTATATGATAAATGATATATAAATCTATCAAGACATTCTGGATTACCACAAGGACAACGTTTAACTACATCAAAAAATAAAATTAAAAAATAAATAATTAAAAACAAAATATACAGTCTATAGCATTAAACATTACGAAAAAATAAGAATAATACATTTAGGACACTAAAGGGAACTGCCGTGAATAGAGATGTGATTTCAAAATTGATAAATATCCTCGTAAAGTGGCGATTAGCAGTGATTCTGGACTTCTGTAAGTCGAATCTGCTCCAGAAATAATTGAAGAGAACCTATTTAATGTGGCACGTGCCCCTACCTACCAGCCCAATACTTCCACCTCTTCTAAATGGAACTTTCCCCTGTAAAATTCGATCGTAGCTGTGTAGATTTTCCTCTTTTCAGCGTTAACCTCCTCAGACTGACCGGTGTGATGCTCTATTCTGACTGTGGAATCGATTATATTACCTTCCCTGCTGTCATGTTTAAGGCTATCATGTCAGTTCTTGTATGGCTAAATGGTTAGCGTGCTGGCCTTGGTCACAGGGGTCCCGGGTTTGATCCCCGGCAGGGTCAGGAATTTTAACCATTATTGGTTAATTTCCTTGGCACGGGGCTGTGTGTATGTGTCGTCTTCATCATCATTTCATCCTCATTACGACGCGCGGGTCGCCTTCGGGCGTCAAATCAAAAGACCTTCACCTGGCGAGCCGAACCCGTCCTAATTCAGTTTAAGGTTTTTTGTTGACGGTGACAGTACAACAAGAGGGGTAGTTACTATTTCCATTAACAATTTAGTGAGGCGGCTGTACGACAGTAGTGCGGGAGCAACACACAGCACTGTCAGGCGAGGAGGTGTACCGATATGTGGAATTATTTCTCTTAATGTACTGTTAACGTCTAGAGAGATAGATGGATTGATAGAGAGAGAGAGAGAGAGAGAGAGAGAGAGTGTGGGTGTGTGTATGTGTGTGTCCAATTACTTGAATGTTGAACAGGTCTTGTGAGTATTATGTAAATATGCCTATGTAAATATGGTAACTGTATATAAGCTCGCAATGCAGAATGTAACTGTATATTTGAATATTGTAATTTTAAGTGATGATGGAGGCACTTTCGTGTATGTGGGGCTATGCCTTTTCTCCATTCATCATCCTTAAATTGTGCCTACAATTAGTGGAAAATTGATAATAATAATAATAATAATTATTAATAATAATAATTCGCTTTCCACAATTATACTAGAATCCTGCTCTACTAAAAGTTCCAGACTTCGGTACACAGGAGCCAACTTGAAAGTATTTATTCCCCAAGTATTTTCCCCCGTGCTTTATGAAAATACTCGGTTAGAGCTTTGAACATATTCTCGATTAGAAGCTCAAATACTTGTACATATATTTCAACCCTCTTCTTCCTCGTTACCGTGTAAATTGATGCCATTATGTTCATGTTTCAATATTCCTACTGTTACCTTCACTAGGTGAATCACGTAACTAGTATCTACAAACGTTCACTGCCCTACAAAAGAGTTGATCTCATTAGGGCGATAAATGGGAAGTAGTATGTAAAGTAACTTCCTTCTTATATAGAATACTACCGTTTACTACCATTTGTTCCTACTCTATTCTTATTGCTATATGGGAGAATGCACACCTATACTGCATGGCATTGCTGACCTGCTTCGAATAAAACATATAATATCCTCTGACCTGGATGCTGACTAAACCGCCAACACCTTCTAACTCTTGTAAAACATTTAACGGCATGTGTCATGCGCAGGGTACATCTCATATCAAACTAAATGTTCTTGTTCGATTGTCAATATTGTAAGCATGACAGAAGAAAATAAACTACCACCCCCGAGTTTCATTGCCACTGGTTTCTCAACACGGTGACCATAATTCGAATCCCAGTTAACGCATGTGGAATGTTTGAAATTAAAAGTCACGTTCGTGTGGTTCGGATTCCACGTGCCTATGATTACGATATCATCAAACACGTAAAACGACATTCTTGCTTGATTGTTTGCTTTTCACACTATCTCCCATACTTCTATTGCTCTTCGGCTTAGTATGACTCTTTAGCTCTGTCGCAGTTGTCCTTTAGAAACATTCATGATGCAATATAAACTACGGCGGTGCGTTTGGAAGAACCAGTCACTGTTAGAGCTGATGACTCAACTCACATCGTAAAAACATGGGACATTAAGCGAAATATTGTATTTATTTTATTTAATATTTGTTGGAAAAGGCACAAGTACTATGGACAGCCATTGGAAAGAAATATGTAAGTGATATTTTTAATAATTTGTAAAATAGAACCTACCAAATACCCTTCCCTTTTGACTGTAAACTTAGTATGAAAACGAACGTCTATATTTTTACTGTGCTGGCGATTAGCGTCACACTGATAAGGATAAAAGTTTTGCGACGCTGGAATAATAATGGACTAGAACTCGGAAGGAACGTGCCGTGACTTGAATTAAGGGACAGCTCCAGAATTTGCCTGGTGTAAAAATGAGAAACGAAAGAGTTACATCTTCAAAGTTACACGACCCGTACAGTCTAGACAAGTCACGCGATATGATTAATATTCGATAGCTCATCAATCGCATTTAAGAAGGATGTGCAGTCACTCAGGAAGGAATGAGCGCATGGCATTGTAGAAGTTCCTCGCAGGTATTAGTTTCTAAAAAACAATTAAACCTATAGGTGTCCACAGACTTTGTATTTACACGGAAGGTGAAATATATTTTAATAATAATTAACATTATTATGGAACCTCCGTGGCTCAGGCGCAGCGCGCCGGCCTCTCACCGCTGGGTTCCGTGGTTCAAATCCCGGTCACTCCATGTGAGATTTGTGCTGGACAAAGCGGAGTCGGGACACGTTTTTCACCGGGTACTCCGGTTTTTCCTGTCTTATTTCATTCCAGCAACACTCTCCAGTATCATTTAATTTCATCTGTCATTCATTAATCATTGCCCCAGAAGAGTGCGACAGGCTTCGGCAGCCGGCACAATTCCTATCCTCGCCGCTAGTTGGGGGCTTCATTCATTCCATTTCTGACCCGGCCGAATGACTGGAAACAGGCTGTGGATACTCATTTTCAAGTAACATTATGTCTGATCAAATACAGAATGCGAGAAATATACAATACCACTAATCATTCTTATTTTCAGCCACTATATATTCAATAATAATAATAATAAATGATAATCTTGGTTTACGTCGCACTAACTACTTTTTACGATTCTCGTAAACACCTCGGTGGCAGAATGTTTCCCTCTCAGCAGTTATTTTACATGCCAGTAAATGCATCGACACGAGGCTAATGTATTTGAGCACCATCATAACTTATTAACGTCGGTAACGGAAGAGAACAAGAATTGGCCAAGTAAGGTCGAATACCGAGCTCGATAGCTGCAGTCACTTAAGTGTGACCAGTGTACAGTATTCGGGGGATAGTGGGTTCGAACCCCCTTTGTCGGCAGCTCTGAAGGTAGTCTTGTGTGATTTCCCACTTTAACACCAGGCAAATGCTGGGGCTGTAAAATAATTGTTGTTGTTGTTTAAAAGGGACTAACATCTAGGTGATTGGCCGTACATTAATTAAGGCCACAGCCGCTTCCTTCCCACTCCTAGCCCTTTCCTCTCCCATCGTCGCCATAAGACCTATCCGTGTCGGTGCTACTTAAAACAAAATGTAAGGTCGAGTAGGTAAGTTGAAGGCAAGGAGCCTAGCGGAAGTAAGCGGAAATATTGCCAGACTCAGCTGGTGACCAGTAGTGGCTGCTTCACTTTGCTGCAATCAAAGGCTCTGGGGGCTTCTGCTGGTAATGTGTCCCGCAAGCATACTGCTCTTTAATACAGCAAATGAGAAGAAGAAAGGGACACTGCTCTTTAAATTTCCTCATTTAAAATTTTTATTATGATTTCACAACTTGCCAAATAAAGTGTCAAATGAAGGAAGCCGGGATCCCGACCTATTTATTCGCAGCAAACCGCTTAGATCACAAGTTGTTCGGTACTGAACTTCATGACGAGAGGATGGTGCCGAGGATGCCACCAGACCTCTCCTCTGGCATCCGCACCGCGCTGCAAGCTCCGATCAATGCTGCCCCGCCCTCTCAACCCACCGACCAACTGCGCCGCCCATGATTGTGAAGGTGCCTGGATGTTGGTAAGCTGACCATATTTCTGACGGTCACGTTACAGACGTCCATCCTTCTCTGTCTTTCTCCATACTACTACCAACATGAATGTACATTTTAACCTAATAACGAAATATCAGATAACTAAAATATATGTAATTTGCAGCATATGTACGTAAATATATCTTAGGTTCTTGACCTAGGATCAAGCAGAGCACAGTTAAATTCCGTGTTATATTTCGTTGTATTTTTCTTAAAAATCACTACATTGAAATTCAGTAGAATGGTAATAGAGGAATGTATTCTTCTTCATTATCATTTTATAGTTTTCAGGAGTAGGGAGTGAATTTAAAGCGCGGTGGCTCTAAAGTATCATTCCAGAGATTGTGAGTGGAGCCTCCCTGTCGGCAACTCTGAGATTTTTTTTCGTGATTTCATCTCTTCACACAAGGCAAATAATGGGGCTGTAATAAAGGTCAGGGCATTATCTTCTTAGTCCTAGCCGTTTTGGCCATCCCGCTGGTGGAAATATGTATTAATGTGACATTACGCCGCTAACTAAATAAATAAATAAATAAATAAATAAATAAATAAATAAATAAATAAATAAATAAATAAATACATGGTGCATACAGCTCGTTGGGACATTTAGTCTATCAAGATGACTGCTACCCAGCCAGATAGCCGGCTTGTAATATATGAGTGGTCAGCGCGATGATGACCTCGACCTATTGCTTGGCTTCCGCAACCGGGACCACTGCCTCTCGTATCGCCCAGCTCCATAATCGGCTTCCTGAAGCTTACTAATCCCCGTTACAGCCTTCAATCCAGAATTATCCTTGAAGTGGATGAAAATCGAACCCAGATTCTCCAGATAAGGAGCAGACGTGCCACCCTACATCGTGAAGCTGTGAAATGATAAATAAATAAATAAATAAATAAATAAATAAATAAATAAATAAATAAATAAATAAAAATGAAGATTTTAGAATAAATCAATAGAATAAAAATGTCTTCGAAATAACAGATCACAAATAGTTCCAGCGATCTCATCCAACTACATCATTGGACGATGTTATGCTACGTTACGCAGCTGAACATTTCAACAGTTCAAGTTTGCAGAAGTACTAACTCTCTACATATCTATGTTCTCAGCTGATCCCTGTATCAGTACGTATATTCCTTCCACTTTTACATTGGCCGCCACCTATTATACCACACTGGTTCATTTAGTATCAAATGAATTAAACTATTGCATGTGCAGAATCATTTAAAACAAACATCTACAGCATACACCTTTCGTAATCTCGTTATGCTCACATGATGATATATATTATGTATACTACACTAACTAAGCGTTATGATTATTATATTATCGTATGATGTGGATAATAATTTCCTGTATAATGACCAAGTGGCGTGTTCCGTTTTGTTTCACTAATGTTCTCAGTTGATTTTATCGTGTGATGCAGGAGCGGAGAGTTTGAGCTCACGTACAGTAATCTCCCATAGGGCAGAGTGTGATGTGTACTGACACGATCGATCATATACACACCTCGTTAGATTAGTGATTGATCTTATATTCAGACTTTCGTTTCTTTCAGGCGAACAAGTTTGCTGTTTTACATCGCCAAAAATCTTCAGATCGATTGCCACGAAATATATAGCTCTATTTGGAATACGAATCATAGGTTTTAAAAATCCAACGTTTCGCTGTCTTGATGAACAGTCTGTGGGATTATTACTCAGTTATCCAACAAACAGAAAAAACACCATTGCGGCACAGATCTGTTGGGCCTTGCTCTACCAAGTGACGACTGCTCAGCTCGAAGGTCTGTGGATTACAATTTGACGCCAGGTCAGCGTGATGAATTCTCTCGGTCGTTATTATTAGCTTTTCAGGCTGAAGTCACTGTCGTACCATCAGATAGGACCGAGCTCGATAGCTGAAGTCGCATAAGTGCGGCTAGTATCCGGATTCGGGAGATAGTGGGTTCGAGCCCCATTTTCGGCAGCCCTAAATATGGTTGTCCGTGGTTTTTCATTTGCATACCAGGCAAATGCTGGGCTTAATTAAGGAGACGGCCGCTTCCTTCCCACCCCTAGCCCTTTTGTGCCACATCGTCCCCATAAGACCTCTCTGTGTCGGTGCGACCTAAAGCAACTTGAAGGAAACATCATATAGCTCCTCAATTTTTTCTACGTGGGCTGCGTGAACCTCGAATCTGCCCTCAGAACCAGGGTTGTGATGAACCTCTGTGGTTTATTAACGAATATGAATAGCGTAGACACTGTTGTCATACATGCCACATTCCCATTTTATGCTTAATATTTACCCATCTGTTTACCATCCATGGCATTACGTAAAAATTGCAAATTGCATGTTATCTGGGAAATATTTAGATACATACTGTATATTCAAATACTAGCAAGTGTACCCGTACGGTATTCTAAATTGTATTCGTATTTCTCCGTAAATTATTGTACAGGCAGCGAGTAAGATGATAATGAATGCCTCTTAGCGCTATCAGAGAAACGAAACAGGGAGGACACCATAGGTTGTTTCCGATGTAAGGTAGGCATTGGGGAAGTTTTGAGCATAACGATTGACCACAGTTTCTACTGCCAATCACAATCGAGTTAGAGAGTTTCTACTATAACGGCAGTCTGACATGGCAACTGCCATTCACAATGGAGATGAAGAGTTTTCATTATAATGACAGGCCCCATTTCTCAATGGCAGTCACAATCGAGTAGGAGAGATTTGATTATAATCGAATAATGCAGCACTGTCTAACGTACCAACAACCGAGACACAACAGTAAGATATAGGACCAAAGTTGTAGATCTCTACTAATTGAACGGCGATTGTGCTATGTGTTTTGTGATAAGACTTAGGGTCTGTCGTTTAGCCACCAGTTATCCCGAAACGAAGGTCTACTTCGGAGTCGGTAAGGAGGAAAGTAATACAGTTAAAAAGTTGAAATTAATAGAAAATGGGATTATAACGGAGAACAGCCGTATAGGACAAATATGTACATCCACGTGATATATCTGAAAATAAAATCTTCCTCAATGAATTGTGATGGTACGAGTTACGGATATAAGAATGCGGTAACAGAGGAGACATTTAGGCACAGATTTTCTTAGGTAAACAGGTAAGAAGATAACTTATGATTTTATTACTCAAGCCTAAAGAGGCCAGGCAGAGGCGGGAAATTAAAGCGGAAAACAGAAGTAGAATAGAATAGAATGTAATAATGGGCTACACTCCGCGGTACTGTTCAAATATTAATAGGGCCCCTTAATGCTATTCGAGACGATTGTCACCTCCAACGGTATTCCGCCAATATCCTGCAGAATGGCCGATTGAGGCCTCTCTTGCTTTCTACCCAAGGAACAACCACGAACTTACATGAATGATGACGAAAATGGCACTACGTTACTTCCCTGCGGGCAAGCACAGACGTTGCCATGGTAACCTGTAAGTTAGTTGTCGATGTGTCGATCACTCAACGCAGAGCATGAGACCCGCAGAAAATAGTAAATTTTTCTCCGTCATTTAAAGAGTACGCGAAATTATGAACATAACAAAAGTTTCTGTTAATGAAGGGGAGTTTCGCTTACAGTCCACATTTTTACATAAAATCAATAGTATAAGAGGAAATGGGAGAGAACTGTTCTAGTTTCCCTATAAATCCCCTGCGTATTAAGATATTTTTTAAACATTTGCATATCAAAACCTTCTCTGGTATCGAAAAAAAATGGCGTATGGCTTTTAGTGACGGGAGTGTCCGAGGATATGTTCGGCTCACCAGGTGCAGGTCTTTTGATTTGACGCCCATAGGAGACATGCGCTTCGTGATGAGGATGAAATAATGATGAAGACGACACATACACTCAGTCCCCGGGCCAGCGAAATTAACTAATGCAGGTTAAAATTACCGGACCTGCCGGGAATCGAACTCGGGACCCCTGTGGCCAAAGCTCAACACGCTAACTACTTATTCATGGAGCCGGACCTCCCTGGGATTAATATAAAATATGAAGTTTGGTTTTGGCGCATCCTGACGTTTCGCCGTGATTCAGAAGTAACTGACAAACAGGCACGAAAAATAAAAGCCACTGACACGGTGTTGAGTTGACCTAAAACGGATAAACATGTGAAAAATTGGCAAAAGAAACGAAATAACAGACAGTGGGCCCTCTACAACTTTATTTATATAGATTACCATCGATTGCTGGTAAATGGCGTAATATACCATTGCACTGAACCCATCGACAGTGTTTGTAGGTTTTTAATATGCCATCCCTGCAACAATAAATGTTGTACATAATGAGGCCGAAGTTAGATAGGTTCCACATAAAACAGTTTGTTCTCTGCTAGGGGCTTTACGTCGCGCCGACACAGATAGGTCTTATGGCGACAATGGGATAGGAAAGGCCTATGAGTTGGAAGGAAGCGGCCGTGGCCTTAATTAAGGTACAGCCCCAGCATTTGCCTGGTGTGAAAATGGGAAACCACGGAAAACCATTTTCAGGGCTGCCGATAGTGGGATTCGAACCTACTATCTCCCGGATGCAAGCTCACAGCCGCGCGCCTCTACGCGCACGGCCAACTCGCCCGGTAAAACAGTTTGTTAAAAATCAGAACATTGAAGTTCAGAAGTACGGTAACGTTAATGTAGCAAAGTGTTCTTTTTCATTATCGTTTTACAGTTTTCAGGAGTAAATTCTGTGAGTTGGCCGTGCGATTATGGTCGCGCAGCTGTGAGGTTGCATTAGGGACGCGGTGGGTTCGAATCTCACCGTCACCAGGCCTGAAGATGGTTTCCCGTGGTTTTCCATTTTTACACCAGGAAAATGCTGGGGCTTGACCTTGCACGGCATTTACCTTCCCAATACCAGGCCTTTCCCATCCTTACGTCGCCGAATTACATATATGTTAGCTGGTTTTCAAAAAGATACTTACGTAAATATTCAGTAGATATTTGAGGCAGCAAAACTTGAAAGTAAGGACTCCTTAAGGATAAAGGAAACTATAGAGAAAAAACTGCAAGTTGTTAATGAGGGGCATATATACAGAATGTAAATAAGATAGCAAATTACCATATCAGTATACATTTTAAAAATATGGTGACGTATTTTTAAGATAATATTTTAAAGGCTACAGCCTTTGTGCTATAGACCCTGAATACAATTTTACACTATTCTACTTTATGTACATTTTAGAAGGAAATAAATGACATAAACTCTGAGTGCAATTTACATGCGAGGTTTTTATTACCTGGGATGTTTAGGCCTGTGTGTGTGCAGATAACATATTAAACGTCTGTGCATGTAAATTACATCATTTGTGCCGTATAGGCTATCTGAAAACTCTGTGCAGTATACCGCCCCCGGGAAACTTATTCAGTTAACGAATTCACTCCAATCAAGTAAATAAGGCGAAGTTAACCTGATTGGCCTCACACGGTTATAATGACGACATAACTGGGGATGGGTGTATTATTCACAGATCCTTGTAAGGTACGAATAGGTTACAAGCTAATTACATTTTCTTTGCAAACTGAACATAAAAATGCATCTATCTTGAGAAGACAGTACACCAGTTCAAAAACAGGTATACTGTGTATTTCCATGACATCCTGATATTGCCCCTTTGCAGAAAGACTATATTTGCACATTTCAAATAATTTTCACACTCTGTTGATATTACTAGCAGGCTGTTAACCACCAGGGTTACTCTTACTCAGCATCACCTTGTCCTTGTCCTTTGGTATATACCGGACTACTGAACTTCGCTGTCTGTAAGTTACAATATTACAGAAAATTGGTACGATATATACGAAGGTTGGCACATAGTTCATGGCAAATACTTCCTTTTTTGCCACTAATGAGGGACCTACTAGACAAATGGAAATATACAGATCGACGTGAGGAGCGTAATATGCTGTGGAACGTATAAATAATGCTGAATAGGTCTACCAGTTGTAGGATATAAGACAATGGAACTATCGGCTATGAAATCCTTGTGCTACATAATGTTTATTCTGTGAGACTACAGTAAGCTTTACGGTAAACCCTCAAAATAGAACTATAGATTGTTCACAACACGTTGCCAACTATGCCAGAGTCGTCGGGTACCAGTCGCCTCACCGTGTGTGAATTTTGCATACTCATGTATCATAGCGTTCGCCATGTCCTCCCATGTCCCAAACTCTCTTCTTCACAATGGTTCTTTCTCTTTCTCCCCGATAGTTTACCAAGTAGTCAGAACATATGGAATATCATGACCACTTCTGCACGTCAGTACGCGCAAGTAGCATCCACCGCGATGCGGATTTACGAAGATAAAGATCTTCCCGTCAAATT
Source organism: Anabrus simplex (assembly GCF_040414725.1). NCBI lineage: Eukaryota > Metazoa > Arthropoda > Insecta > Orthoptera > Tettigoniidae > Anabrus > Anabrus simplex. The sequence goes on along the minus strand of NC_090265.1, from coordinate 307,384,699 downwards.
CTGTCTTCAGTGTCTGCTTCGGCTTGTAACTCAAATAATGCCCATATTCTGTTCACGTCCATGCACTGGGTAATTACTGCAGGTAACACAAGAGTACGGACATTAACAGGTCTTCCGGACCGTTGCACGTCGCTGCTTGCTTCACATCCATGCTGAAATGCTGCCGGCCATCTTGCAACGGTTCGATACGGAAGGGCATTATTCCCCAGAGCTTCCACAAGCTCTCTTTGATATTCTTTGGAACTGCGACCCCCGCAAACGATCAGTCTGATATACGAACGCTGTTCTTGTCTCGTTCCATCCATTTTCCACGGAGCCTGACACTATTGCAGTCCCACCCCCTTGTGCGTTGTACACGTCCAACTCAACGCTATCTCGTCCCGTGTTCATGTACTGTGTGTGTCGTGCTTTCCAGGGTGACCTTTGTATGGTAGTACCGTGCAAATGCGAGCAACAGAAAAAACAAAATTTTTAACAAATATTTGGGATGCACCAAAATTTCTGAAAACAGATATTGGCCAAATAGAGAGGGTAAAAAAATTGAAATATCTAGGGGAAATAATCCAAGAAAATGGTTTAGAAAAATCTGCAGTAGAGGAGAGGGTACATAAAATGGAGAGAGCTTATGGTGTCACCAAAGATATCTACAATAAAAGATGCCTATCCAAAAATGCAAAAATACGGTATTACAACACAGTAGTGAAGCCAGAATGCTTATATGCAAGCGAGTGTCTGGCATTAAACTATAATTTAGATAAACTAGAAATACTAGAAAGGCGAATCATGAGGAAAATATTAGGCCCACAAAACACAGCAAAAGGTTGGAAATTACGAAGTAATGGTGAAATATATAAAAAAATAGAAAATATATCAGATGTAATGAGGAAAAGGAGACTTGTGTTTTTTGGACATTTATATCGAATGCAAGATAGTAGATTAACCAGTAAGATTTTCAGATATTTGTGGAGTAAGAAATCAACGACAAGCTGGGTCAATGAAGTAAGAAAGGATTTAGAAAAAACAATATAACAACAGAAGAAATAAATAATAGAGAAGGCTTTCGGGAAAAAGTATTGAAAATAGAAGGATTCCAAGGTAGGAAAGTAAAAAAGACTGGTTCAAAGTGGTCTGAAGACAGAAAGAAGAAACATAGTGAACAGATGAAAGCGTACTGGAAGAAAAGGAAAGAACAAAGAAGAAGGAATTGAAATTGGCACGTGGTCCTCTGGTGGCCCATTCGAAATAATAATAATAATAATAATAATAATAATAATAATTGAATGGCCTGAGCTAGCGTTTTGTAGACATTTTGAAGTGAAGGTACTAGCGTGTCGTTTCGACGTTCCATTTCACTTTACCAGATGTCCAGATCCATGGCTGATTGTTCAGCGTCATAGTCTTCGGTCCTCGCGGCCCTGTGATCGATTCCCGGCTGGGTCGTGGGAAAGTGTATTCAACGGTTGAGTCCCATAGCTCGAAGACTGATTATATGTGCAGTTTCGAACATTCACGCAACTCATCTGCAACACTATCTTTCAGCACAATAACAAGCAGTTATTTCACACAGAAAATTCCGTCCACCCTCGACCGAGTTTCAGTCTTACAAAGAATGAACGGGGTTAGTAGCAGTGAAACGAAATTATTATTTACAAGACAGCAGAGAAAGCGAGACTCCGTTAGACGACTTATGGCTGAGATTTTTTCACTTTTGTCTGGTAAACACCAATTGTGTCATGCGGACATCACATGGCACAGAGTGACTGATAGAATTTCAACCGCGGTTCAACCATCTGACTACCTCTGCCGTGTTTGAACATGTGATCTTGGAGGCTGGGAAGCTGACACTTTACTACGGATCCACTTAGGGAACTACACATATTAATCATTGCTATGAAATTATACAAGCCAATATATTGCATACCGTATACTGTATAAAACGGATGTCGAAAATCGTGTCATTACAGTTTTCTAGGGGACAAAACAAAATACATGCACTTTTGCTAGTTTCACTCCTGTGTTTTATGACCTTCAACATGCGGGGAGCTGCTCAGCTCATGTATGAGGTTAGGCAGATACACAATTGCTTTACTTTCCTCCTGTATTATACAGAACGTACTCGCTGTGTTTTCATAGTATACCAACGTTTCTGACACACTCTTCCTACTTGAATGGAGGTCTTTATCCGTTCCCCATTACTGGTTACCTCGAGGCAAAGGGCATTATTTAATCGTCACAATTCCATTGTCACTATCAATGATGTATTCTCATTCAAGCCAACCAATTTCCTCTCAGAGATATGATAGGAAGACAGTAGAAGGTGGTTGTAATACAGAGAGGGAGGTAGAGGATTTTCCTTTTTCCATCCTTCACGTTCCGTATTTGTGGATTTTTAACATCCGTGGCGAAAATGGACTGAATAATTGTATAAGGGCTTACATGACGTTTTAGCATTTAGTTGATCATTGCGTAGTTTATGAATATTCCATATTTCCATAGAATTTGATGTACCCCATAGTAAGTTTATGTAGAGTCTAGTAAATCTATATGATCTTCCATACATAAAATCTTAAGCACACATTTCAATTCTGCCAGAGAAGGATTGGCTCAGACAGTTTATCGCTGGCTTTCGTAGCTCTGGTTGATTGTTTCGACCTCAGCTAGCCCGGTTGTCCTCGAATACACTGAAATACTCCACCCTCATGCCGGTGAATTTATCAGCAAGTAGAAGAACTCCTGTGGGCCAACAAATCCTGCACATCGACGTCTCCGACAACTATAAGAGAAGTCAATAAGTCCCAGCAAATTTGCCCTGTGGTTAGGGGCGCGCAGCTGTGAGCTTGCATTCGGGAGATAGTAGGTTCGAACCCCACTGTTAGCAGCCCTGAAGATGGTTTTCTGTGGTTTCGCATTTTCACACCAGGCAAATGCTGGCAGGGGCTGTACCTTACTTAAGACCATGGCCACTTCCTTCTCACTCCTAGACCTTCCCTATCTCATCGTCGCAATAAAACTTCTCTGTGTCTGAGCGATATAAAGCAACATGTAAAAAAAAAAATTACTTACAATGTATAACGTAATTACATTGCAAGTGATAAATATCATTATTGATTCGTATTGAAGATACTATGTGTAGGATGCTAAAAGTTTTATTTTATCACCTATTCAATACATTGAAATTTTAAGCATTTAGGAATTTATTGTTATTTCCATATGAGACATGTTTCCCCCTTCTTTGAAGGCATCATTTTTTTTTTTTTTTTTTTACTAGTTGCTTTACGGCGCACCGACACAGATAGGTCTTATGGCGACGATGGGACAGGGAAGGTCTGGGAGTGGGAAGGAAGCGGCCGTGGCCTTAATTAACGTACATCCCCAGCCAGCATTTGCCTGGTGTGAAAATGCGAAACCACAGAAAACCATCTTCAGGGCTGCTAACAGTGGGGTTCGAACCTACTATGTCCCGAATACTGGATACTGGCCGCATTTAAGCGACTGTAGCTATCGAGCTCGGTGAAGGCATCATCAGTCATAGTACTACCTCAAGGCATAAATCAGGTACCTGATTTGTAATTAAATTGTAAATACTAAGATACAAAATTGACACATTACAGTGGGAAACATTTTAGCATCCTACGTAACGTAATTAAATCCAAATTCAAAAATAATTCTTAATACTGCGCCGTTCCCGCGTCCAGGTCGAGTCGCGTAAGATTCAGGCTAGCTCGAATATAGTATTAATTTCTAAGTAAATCGGATTTCTGGGTTATGGGTTCCGCATCGAGAGAAGATCACCGGGATACGCTGTCAGCTAAACCTAACCCTCGTAACGGACGTCTCCTTTTCGATTTCTGATTAGTTTCCGCATGACTTACTCTAATCCTTAACTAACAATCACTTAAAACTAAACACTTAACATAGCAAGTCATTGAGAGAATAATTAAGTTTTAAATAATATTTAATATTAATAATGAAGAAAAAGTCTCAGAAGGTAAATTAAATACTTTGAATGTTGTGTTGAAGAATAAATAATAAACAACTGACTTCATGTCCCATCAATTAAGCTTAAAATGTTGTCAAATTACAGGCCTCCAACTATATAAAAAGAATAAATATGTTTACAGTATTTACAATCTTGATTGTTAGTTATGAAAATGTGTCTTACGCAAGTCCTTTGAATTAATTAAGTCAAGAATAGAAAATAAAATCACGCTATCATCTTTCCTTAAACGTTGCATGAAATGCTTCCTAAGCTCTTACTTGTTTTTACAAGAATTTTCTCTAATCACATCACAACGCGATAGGTTCATTTGAACATAGCTGTTCATACTTAATTATCATCAGTACCATTTGCTCTCAGGAAATGTTTTCTTAATTATTACATACATTTAACATATTTCAAAAAAGAAAAAACTTCAATCACTTCAAAAGTCTTGGTGTTATGGAGAGAAAGATAATTCGTTAAGCCATTACTTCTTTTAAAACAACAAGACCGCAATGACATGACCTATATTTACCCAAATTGTTTTCGTGCGATTCCAATTACTTTGAAAATATCAATTTAAAATTAGTGAATAGGAAAGCTTGTTTAATTGAAATAACATTAATTATATATGTTTTAGTATAGGAATAGGACAAATTTGTTGATTTATAGTGGAGAACTCAAATAATTATTAATTTCAAAAATTTAATTTAAGTGCCTATATTATAATCATGTGTGATCCGTTGCTGTGCTATCATTCATATCTGACAACTAATCAACTAGATTCTGCTGGATATCAAGTGATCTAGCTGGTAAGAAGACTCTACCAATTACTATTAGCCTTCAATTATGGAGAGAAGTCGCCAGTGATATCGATTAGTGCAGTTAAATAAGCTTCCTAGATTTCCTTATCTGAATGAGAATATTTGTGGTGAGGAAAAATCGTATACATATAGGTTACGTTTGTGCTACTCTTCCTATCTGGAATTATTTGATGATACAATAGGTAGGTGTCAACATAAGAACGTTATCTAGATCGTTACTAGTGCTATATATGGCTTGTTGAAGGATTAACAGACATTTGAGAACTAATTATAACCATTCTCCATTTCAAATTACGTAAATTGAACTACTATCGTCGCTAAAATAATCTACACTTTCATTTACGACGAAACAATAATCATCACCAACACTATTCACCATAACCCTCTACCATTCTTCCCATTCAAATTACTCATTTCACATTACAAAAATCGTATTAGTTCATCTCAACTTAACGCTTGTTACTCTGTCATCATTAGTCATCCATCTGATTATTTCATTCTGTTCTCAATGTATTTAAAAACCCCATAAAAGATCTCCATATATCTTCCTATGACGTTATTACATCTTATATACGATCTAATTCCATCTTAGCTTAATAGTACATGCCCTAACGTAAGCCTAATGTTCACCACAATGTCGCATTATAATCACATTGAAGCCTTAACCTCTTCTCATATAACATTGACAGCATTGCGAACGCCAAATTAAATTATCACTGGGTAACCACTTCCTACAGTAATGGATTTATTATTTATGGTAGATGATTACCTAATAACCTCTAACGTCACTACTCTGGTTGTCTTTTCACGTAACAACACTTCTTTGGTCGGATTAAAGATAGCACTTCGTTTATCATAAAAAAAATATAGAGTATAGAATGGCACTTTCCAAAAACAAATATTATTTACATTACTCACGTAAGAACTGACTAATGACTTATCCTTCCTCCTGCTCCATCGTTGTTGGCATATGTCCCGCTGACTAGGACAAGCGACGTTTGGATTCACGGCATCTTCTCATTCTTTTCGGAAACATCTGGGACTGTCTTAGGTCATTCACCGGTCGTCATGGGCTGGATTTGTCAACTCGTGCCGCCATAGCCTAGGTAGCTCCGGCCTCTGCTTCTTTAGCCCATGATGTCTCTGGTCTCTTGCGCGTTTGGAACAGAAAAGAACGTCAAGATGGTTAATTTCATAATATTACGGACACAGCCTGCTATGTACTATTGCTAATTTGTGACTACCGCTTCTTGAAATGATCTCTTATAATGTTTTAAAGTTTTTCAAGGTGTCCAGTAAGGCTTCACTCTGACTGTAATATGACGTTTTCTATGTCTTGCGCGACCGTTATTTTTATTATTCAGCTTTCCAAGATTAAACTTTAGCGTTTGATACGTAGCCTTGTGGGATCTTGTGATGTAGTAATGCAGAAGTTCTCCGGTCCGCCTGTACAATTTTAATTCTACAGAGTTAAATAAATCGTTTATTGCCGATGTCTCGCGATGTTCCCGTGGACGATTGTTATTATTAGTATTTGTAGTATTAGTCTTCCTTCCTCAGGACTAGAGTCTTCTTCCAATTTATTCACGTAGCGTTCTGCTAATGTGTCTCGAGTGAAGTCGAATAAATAAATTTTAATAATACTCTGACATCTTTTTTTTTCTCACCGCCTTCTCTATTCCATTCCCCTCAAGTGCCTGACGAAGACATCATTCTTTTAACATTCAGGAATACTTTGACGTTTTATTACTTACGTTCTCATTGCTTAGACACAATTTTTGTTCCAAATAAACCTCACTGCGAATAGTGAAATGGCACAGTACTTTACGACCGAAGTAAACTAGAGTTAATCTCCACACAGTAATTACTGACGGGAAGGTGCTGTGAGATGACATTAACATTTTATTATCATAAGTTACGTGAGATTATAATAACTTACAGAGTAAATAGGGTAAAGTTGACTGCTATTTGTATTAAAAGTCGTTGGACAATAAGCAATATTAATACATTCAAATCCTATTGTCTATTTTCTTATAATATTGAGGTCACAAAGTATAAAATTACAAAATCCACATATCTGAAAGTCTGGAATGGTCGAAGGTGTTACTGAGCAATGGGGCCATATTAAACATAACGGTGCCGGGCTGAGTGGCTCAGACGGTTGAGGTGCTGGCCTTCTTACCCCAACTTGGCAGGTTCGATCCTGGCACAGTCCGGTGGTAATTGAAGGTGCTCTAATACGTCAGCCTCGTGCCGGTAGATTTACTGGCACGTAAAAGAACTCCTGCGGGACTAAGTTCCGGCATCTCGGCGACTCCGAAAACCGTGAAAGTTGTCAGTGTGACGTAAAGCCAGTAACATTATTTATTATTTAAATATAATGGTCGTCGTTTGAACGATGTAATCCATCATTGCAGGTTACTTGAAGTTCTGACCATCGTAAAACTCAGTAATGCAGCGAATTTTGGGGCACTTATTGTGAATTAAAAGGACAGATTTAAGCAAATTTCCATTGAATATGTTAGTAGGAAAACGGGGACCTAAACTGAGAAGACTTTCGTTGTTACATACTCTTCGACAGGTGTTTGATATACATAACATTATAATCTCTTTACTTAATAGTGGAGAATATGGAGAAGTCTTCCTTGATGGTTGGCATCCTTCTGTGACGAGACGGCACTGGAAGAAAACACATGAAGAAAGAAACCTCACAATTTGGTGGTACGTCTCCTCTAAGGAAGGAAGTTCTTCAGTGCGCTCTTTGAAGGGGAGGCTTTGTAAATTAATATCCTACCATTTACCAGAAAATATATGCCTTGGAAACTTGTTTAACATTCACATACATCAATATAAATTTACACTGAACTTTCTTCAGACACAATGGTAATGCAGTGAGCAAGTCAAGTCCAGATTTAAATTCTGTAGAATATATGTGGTTGGTGTTAATGTCACACAATGAAATATTGAATCTTGTAGGCATGAAACTGTTCTTTCAGTTCGTATTATTTTTGTACATCAGTTTTTATTTTTACATTAATGGTGAGCTTTGCTTTACTATAGATCATTTTTGACGTTCCCACATGTGTTTTTTGTTTGTTTTAATGAATATATATATTTGTAGAGAACGATAATCAATGCATTCAGTAAAACAGTTTACAAAATGGCATTGTAAAATTGATACCGGGTAAAATTTACACAGTCCGGTGGTTGGTCGCTATGTGCCACGTCCTTAAAATGAAATAATGGTAATGTCAGGTTTCCGTATTCATCTCTGAAATTGGTCGAAGCGCTCATGGTTAAAAGGCTGTATATTGGTGGTATGAAGGATTTATACGTTATATTACATACCTATGAAGTCTATCTATTTACATGTATATTGACGAAACAACATGTGGAAGTAGGTTTTAAGTTTATAATGGTCATAATGACGCAATGAATAATGAATTATAGTCAAAATGACAGTCACTCTCAGCAAAAAAGTGCCTCGTCTTTGCTCAAAGAACCTCCGAAAGCTCAAGATGAAACACAATAAATCACATCAAATCCAGTAGCTAGTTATATACTGTAACTGGAAGTTTACAAATGCTCATTCTGTGTTCTAGACACATGATTCCGTATGTATTTACAAACACTTGCAACGTGTGTGGCGTAAAGCACACCGAAAAAATGACATTTGTCCTTCTGGACAATAACAGAACAATGCTAGGTGTGCCATATTGTAACAAATATATTTCCTACCCCTCCTGATCTGTGTGACATCAGATAGCTTGTATCGATGTGGAGTCTATATTAGACTATTCTATGTGACTAGATTATTTCATGAGGTTGTGATTGCGAAGGAATAGACTGTTTCCTAAATACTACGCACCGTCGAGACATTTAGCGGGATATTACGGAAGCCCACTTATGACAGCAGAGAAAGAGAAAGAGAATCTGGCTGAGTAGCTCAGATGGTAGAGCGCTGGCCTTCTGAACTCAAGTTGGCGGGTTCGATTCCGTGTCAGGTCGGCGGCATTTGAAGGAGCTTAATTGCACCAACCTCACGTAGGTAGCCTTATGGGCACGTAAAAGAACTTTAGTGGATCACAATTCCGGCACCTCGGGGTCTCAAAATCCCGTACAGAAGTGGGGCATAAATCAATAACAATATTACTATTATTATGAGTTATGACTATTATGAGACTAAGAGAAAACGAACAAACCAGTGACGCGATGGATCATTTAGTTTTTTGGTCTGCCAAGACAACTGCTGCCCAGCCAGATACTCCACATCGATACAGACTATCTGATGTCACACAGATTAGGTTACGTTATCAGCTAACAACAGCAACACGAAACAAATGCCTCTTATGACCTGGAAGAACTCTGCAACGTGCACTAGTTATAAAGGAGAACTACCATACATCGTACATTTGCCTTCACCCAAGTAATTCTAATGCCCTGTTTCCTTCTTGGAAACTCGTAAATTTCTCCGCAGTCTGCCTTATTCGCTAGTCATGAAGACTAAGAATGGTTATCTCTTTTTAACTGTTATTTATGTGATTCAAACAAAGTTTCTGCCAAACAAGGTTTCTGGCTTTCAAAGGAGTTACCCTTGTGAGGTAAAGTCTGCGATCAATGACACGGTTTGAAGTAGTAATACGTTTCAAATATTTTTGTAGGTTTCTTGGAATATATTCAGTTGTTTAACGTAAAGTAATGGCTTAATAAAACTAATGAATTAATTTATTCTACCCCTCGCTTTCCCTCTTTAACAAAGGCAGTAATTATAGCTACAGCTATCGTTGCTGTTTGCTTGAAAATTCTGAAATCTAATTTTCGTTACTGCCTATGGACACTCGTTTAAAATAACTTAGTCAATAACCTAAGCTATAAGTATAGCTGACAACTTCAGGCCCCAAACGTCAACTTCTAAGCACCTAATATAGAGAAGACTTTAATTTTGATCAAATAGCCAATATAAATACAGATTGAGGCATTCATCATACAATTTCAGGCAGCGAAATATAGGATTTTACTAACTTAAAGTGTATTTCTACCTACAATAATTGTAATAATGACATTAATTGGTATTAAAATGACAGATAATGGCAGGTTATTGTGGCTGAAAATCTTAAATCTTATATCATATTTAATTTATTTATAAATTTCTTATATTCCATTTTACATTTAATATATTTATGAAATTATATTTATTATAAATAATATTTAACTAGGCAAGAAAACCTCATTAGCATTTGTTGATGTAATTCAGTTAAATATCTAATATTTTTTTCTATCTGAACTTTGTGGTTAGGGCATTAAAATAGAAGATGGTTTAAAGTACCGACGTCTTTTCCACAATGACACATGTTTCATGGGAGTGCTTTAATGCGAAATAAGTGTACAGGAGTACATGCGTGATTTAATCTCATGGGTATAATTTATTGTTGTAATATGACATTGTGTATATTTGCCTGTCGCAAACAAGGATTTATGTGCTATGTAGTTTATGAATTGATACAGGTGTTTACCGTTAGTTTGAGCTTCTTTATACCACTGCTCATTCCATTTGTTGCGAATATGAATGAAACGTTCCCATAGATCTGAGAATAGTAGGGTTAATTGATGTTAACTCCCTGTCCTTTCGAAGTTCCGTTAGCTAGTGTGTTTGCATACGTATTGCCCAGGATACTTGAACGTCCTGTGATCCAAGTAAACATTATTTTATAGGTATGTTTTAACGCTAGACCGTAGCTGAGTATTCCGATATTTTGGATGTACCAGTTTGAAGACTTTTCTATGTTTTCTAAAGCTAATAGTGTGCTGAATGAATCAGTGCAAATTATGGCCTGTTTAATGTCAGAATATTTTATGAATATAAGTACTTGAAGTACTGCGAATACATCTGCCGTATATGACGTCGCCAGGTTTGGTAAAGTGAATTTGTTTTCGACTTTTATTTGTGGAGAATGAATAGCTACTCCAACTGTGATTGAATTTTTATGTTTAGACCCGTCTATATAAAAGTAATGTAGTTGTTATAATCATTAGTAGCTTCCTCATCCCTTAGTCTTTTATTATAATCATACTTTTCCCTCATCCGGATGGCTGTTTTCAATGATATTCTTTTAGGATGTCAGATCTATGTATATATGCTGCGGAGGAATTCAGGTATTTAGGATGTACAAAGGTTTGGATGTTGTTATTTGTATGGAAATGGAGTGGACGTGGGCTCATAATAATACTGGACAATTATCTTCATTAATATTTTCATTGTAATTTCTTTTAATTGTTGATATTTTGGGAGTGATGGAGTGTTAAAATTTTGCATTTTTAAAATTAAAAGGTAGCCTATTTCGTTGCGATATTTTTCTTCCAAAGTGTAACGGAGATTCTGAAGTTTCAGCCAGCACCGCATTCTTGCGGGAGGATGATAGTGCTCCTATGATTATTTTTAATATTTTAGTTTGTATACAGCAACCGGTCTATAATATTGTCCAAAAATACAGCGTCCATGTACTTCAGTTCCACCAGCACGATGGCGAGGTACTCTATATTGTCTTATTCCACGCTCGTTGGCTACTAACATGGCGACGGGCAAAATTCTCGGCTTCAGGGAGCGTATGCATTGTTATACGTGTCGCCATCTCTGTGATAGTCTGTGATCTTTGGCAGCCACGTACGATGAAGCTTCAGACACGGCATTGTATTTTTTTTTACAAAAAAGAGGTAACAAACTATAATTGGTACAAATTTCAGCTGGTAAAACATTATTGTATTTTCAGTATCGTTGTGAATGACAGACATAATAGGGATTTCATATAGGGTATATAGATAATTTATAGTTTTGAATTTGTCGGCACACCGAGCACGATGACTACGCGGTTTGGGTATCGTAGCAGTCTCTTTATATTCGGGAGAGATATGATTCTAACTTCACTATCGGCAACCATGACAATAATATCCCATGGTTTCCCATTTTAAAATAATAAAAAATGCGTGGGCTATACCTTGTTAAAGCTGGGGCCAGTTCCTTTCCTGTCCTAGTCATTTTCTATCCCATCGTCACCGGAAGACTTTTCTGTATCAGTGCAACGTAAATAAATAGAAAACTGTCTTTGGTATAATTTCTATATGGTTGCCGTTACACTGATGTCAATATTACACTGAATTTTACTAATGAATTTATATTTATATTTGCATAAGTGACGAACTGAGTACAAATGTGGAACAAGTCGCGAAACGAAATAAAAAATATGTTTAGTAGATTTTTAATCCCATTTTTCAATAAGTTAAAATATACTACACGGAGACGTATGAAAACTAGTGGAATGAGTATAACTTATTTGAAGGAAATACCATACATGAACTTCGAATGCATTTTTCACAAATGTTTGTAACTTATAAATAGTTAGAAATCCTTGCCATTATACATGGCATTTCCAACCGCCCTATCTCATGATATCAAAAATATTCCATTCCTACGTGAAAAACATATTACCTAAATAGAATTTGGCTTTTTAGGCTCTAAAATATAAAAGAAAGTCACAATGTGCAAAATAGGCACGTTAGACACAATCGAAACCTCATCAACTCGTACGTTCTGTAAAGCATGAAGATAATTACCCGGCTCCTTGGCTGAATGGTCAACTTACTGGTTCAAAGGGCCCTGGGTTTAGTTTCTGACGGGGCCAGGTTTTTTATCCGCGTATGATTAATAATTTTTGTTCGTCTTAATACACATGTCTTCACCTGCATACAATACACCCCAATTCCAACCACCACAGAGATACGCGATAGTGAATTATTCCCCCCCCCCCAGGGTTGGTATGAGGAAAGCCATCCGTCCGTAAAACTGGGTCAACCTCATGAAATTCTGACCCAAAGAAATTGGGAGTATTGCCAGTAAGATGATGACGATACTTAACCAGTTTTATTACAGAAGTATGGAAGAGTAATGGAGAAAATCTCGTAGACATTTCGAAGATCCAGATTTTCAAATGGTGCATGTAGGCTATAGCGTAATAAATAAAGGAGAAATACACGATATTTAATGAATAAATGTTTACAAAGCAAATCTAAATCTCTGAACAAGTCATGAAGGCCCTTAAATCGCCACTTGGTGGGGCACAGTAGTTAGTTCTATGTCCGACCGTCTTTGCTGCTGGTAATCTGTGAGTAAATCTGAGGACCATGTGATTCTGCGGAAGTGGAAGTCTTCTTTCTAAATATTTTGTCTTCCGGACAGAACTGAACCGACGTTCTTCCGGGTGAACAGTATCCGCCTTTATCACCTCGGCCTGTACAGAGGTAGGTTTGCTTGATATACACTTATTAAGATTCATAATCGTTCGTTTCTCCTTTATGTAGCACATGTAGAGCGCATAAAGTAAACGACAGCCATGAGACCTGTCTTCGATGTTTTCTGCAGGACTAAAGATTCTACCTCTCTCACTGAATGCTTGAAGAAGAAGCTTAATCTTAAGGGGAGTTATGACTGAATTTCAAAACTTCTACAATTTACATGATATTGGAACCAAATTTTATGTACACATGTATTGTAATACAGTTAGACCCTGTACTAAATTTTAGCTGTGTATGTACCTTGGTTCTGAAGTTATTATTTTTTTTTGTCATTTAAAATGCACTCATGCGGAGAAGTCTCTTGCGATGAAGTTTTTGTCTGATAAAGCTAAAAATTTGCTGAAATGTAGCTCTTGCATACAGAAACAAAAGTTATAAACGGTTTTGTTATCAGAGTTATAGTTTTCCTTCCAGAAATTCTGAAATATTCATTAATTAAAAAAAATTTCACAGCATGACCCAAATTCTACATCAGGAAATCAATAGAAAAAACCAGTCCATGTAAAAACCTATGATAACTTCCCATCCTAGCACATATAAGAGTAGACTCACCAAGTTTCATTCATTTCAGGTCACACTTGTGTCGCAAGGAGCATTTTTAAGACACAAATACATGAGAAAAAACAAATGTGAGAAAAATGCATAAGAAAATCAACTCACTTTAGAACTGTCCTGCAGCATACGTTGCACCTTCAGACCTCCTAAATCTTTCTTCTGTTGATATTTTTACCAGTTTGTGATGTTTTCTCTCCTTTTTGTGCTGTTCACTGGTCCTCTTCCTGCTCCGAGCTACACGACGGTTGTCTTGTGATTTACACAATGACTGGGTGGTTGAAGAAAGAAGTGAATTCCTGATGGCATGAAGTGTCTCAGCTGTCTTGTAGTGTCCCATGTTGAACTCTGAGACTGCCCTGAGTATACCTAGTTCAAGTTTTGACTTGGAAATAAATACTTCCTTCGGACACTTAGACCAAACCATACTGTGAAGTGACTCGTTGGCATTCTGGGTCTTACCAGCACAACAACGTTGCACCATTTCATCTGAAGCCAGTCGCTGATATACTGGTGCAATCTTGGTTACAACAGATGGCCTAAGCTTGCAAGTCATTCGACTATGACTGTCAACTGGTTTCCCCTCTGCCTGCTGTCTATTAAAGAAGCACCAAGAATCGACACCTTTGGGGCAAGTTATATGCTGAGGGTTGAGATATGTTGACATGCAATGTCTAAGGGTAGAATGAATTGCCCTCTTCATTTTAGCCACATCTGGGATGTTGTTGACAATGGCATGTCTGAAATAATGCCCAAGCTTGGTCATGGTGGTTTCCGTCAAGCTGCCCTCTTTCCGCCCACCTAGTGTTTCACCCTTTGCCTTCCAATCTCTAACAGTATTGCGAAGAGCAGTGCCAAGGCGTTTTGATACATGATTAATGCACTCTTCCTTTACTATGGTGATACCTGGTCCATATACTTGAATCTGATTTAAATGAACATGAGTCTTAGCATCCCCATCTGACAACATGGTAGTGTAGCGGAACCCCTTGCCAAGTGACCTCCTCCACAGAATCTCTCCAATATCTTTTTCCATAGCATTGGAGGACCCACAATAATTCTTCTCACACTCACTAGAATTGTTATGACCTTCATACCATATATCAAATTCTGAACTATGATTCCCCAAGTCCCTTTCAGCTACCACACACTTCTGACAGTACTTTGACAGCACGTGGTAATCTAGCACAATACCAGTCTGAATGTCAATAGCAAACCCTACCCCATAGTTGGATGTGTGACCACGTTTATGCCAGCTCGCATCATATGATACACAAATATCTAATATTTCATTCTCATTAGCTCCATGAGAACTGCGTACAACTTGTGCAGCCATATCTAGTACTTCTTTCCTCATTAATTTTCCCTCATCAATTAAAAGTTTCAGATGGGCTGAAAAAGGCCTAGGTCCTAAAGTGGTCATGCCCATACCAACTGAGAATTTTTCCAACCCTCGTTGACCCTTACCTAGAGTGCTAAATGTCTCAACCATAGCATTGTTGACATGGAAAGCAGCCCTCTGTGAATTATTAGTTTTCACTCTTGGAGAACTATATACATTTGCAGAAACATAATCACAATTTCTGCATTTAACAATAATTTTAGAGGAAAAACCATGGCTTTCTCTAAATTGAATGAAAATTGACTTGGTTGGACACTCACCACATAGTAGTTCTTTCACAAGTTCACTCCACACATCACTATGTACTAAGGTGTAATTTACAGGCGCAACATTAGAACATTTAGAGGTAGGGTAAGAACAGAAAATGAGTCGATTTTTTTTTCTGAAACAGTAATAACTGGAGGTGGTAAGGTACTAGAAACAGGAACATCCTCACTAGGCCGAAATAGAGCTGTACCTGGCTTTACCTCCTGACATTTCCTTGCTGAATATCTCAATTTTGCAGCCAGACTTCTCCTAGAAGGGCGTTTCTTTCCTGACCTATAAGAAGTTCTGGGCCCTTTATCCATCATAACACAGGATGTTTGCCTAACCTAACAAAGTATATAACTACCAATACCCTCGAAACAAAGCACTACCTCGTTATATACACTGAATTTAAAATATTCACACTATATATACACAGTAAAATGAACTTAGGTACTGCTTTTCACTGGATAAATAATTTTATCACTCAGGAATAAGAGTTCTCGAGCAAAATGTATACAAATTAAAACAGGAACATGCTTCCACAACGCGACGTAAATAAATACTAAATAAAAATGTAAACAAAGATAGAAGAGAAAATATGCAACCTTGAAAATACACTTGTGTGGCTCAAATAAATCTACTCTTGTTTTGCAACACATTTTTAGTTCCCTTTGTTGGACTAGTAAATTATTTCTCTTATTTTAGTATTTATTTTGACTTCGTAGTAAACAAATGAAAGGAAACTGCGTAGCTGAGTGTCTGTCGTCCTCAGAGGGAAATGTTTCGCGCAATATTCAAAATTCCGAACAAACAACTCAACAACAACGAAGACTGTGGCGTCTCAGTAGAAAGAGGGCGTGGACCGGACATTAAATCCCACGCGCTCTCCCTTTAAATAGCCGCTGGGAGGTTTAAAAATGGCGCTGGAAGGAAATTTATAACATTTTCTGATAGAGAAAAGACGGAGCTAATTTTTAAACATAAAACTCAAAAAGTGATTTTTCGACACAAATTCCACAAATTTCAGTCATAACCCCCCGGAAGTAATACCCTCAGTATAGTATGTGACTTTGAAATAGCATTGCATTAGGCGCGTCATAAGGGTAGCATCAGTGATCGCATCGTACCTGAGAGATACATAAATTCAGTCCGTCTACACAACCCCTATACTTTGTATGATTTGTGAAAGATAGAAACCAACACAAAATTCACTTCAAGGTTTATTTTCGACATAACCGTTGAAATATCGAGAAAGGACACTGACATATTTGAAACAATTGAACTATCTGATTGTTCTCTTCACAGTCTTCAGGATCCTGAGATCCTAATGTTACTAATTATTCAAATAACTCAATGAACAAAATAGAGTTTTAAAAAGCATCTTCATCTTCATTTTCAATTTCAAAATATCTCAAGCTGCAAGCACTAGCACAAACAGTAATGAGCTAATTGGCAACAAATCAAATTAATGTAAGAGATAAACACCAATACTTACAAATTTACTAGCCAAGTATCTGTCAGATAAAGCTGGCAGCATCTGCTGACATTTGTATTGCGTGAATGTCACAACACTGTCACCACGTCTGTGATAGGAAGATTGGAGGGGAGATGGGCTCCTAGCCTCAAGCAAGCTGAAATGACAGCAAGTAATCACCACCGTGTATCTCTCAGATAACACGCGACGAATGCAGTGTTAAGAGTATTGCCACACATCAGGAAGGCTTTCGTTCAAATTTATGTTAATAAAGATGAACGTTAGCACTTAGGGTTGATGTGATGGAAGGATTTTGTTGTGAACAACGTTCGTTGTCCGCGAGTAGTTTTCGGACCCAACTGCAGTCTCTTTCCATTAGGAGCGATACTGGATTTTCAACTGAAGACTTCCCGCGACGTCAGATAAATTGCAAAAAAGCTAAGAAAGTCTTCCTATGCTGACAACGTTCTGTACTCTGTTAACCTAGAGACTGAATGACGTATACTTTTCGACGAGTCCAGACATTTGTAAGCTAGGGAACAGCTCGAGATAAAGAGTTACATGAATTTATTTCCATTAGTTTCGTCTTTGCATTAATCTTCCAGACTCCGAATTTACTTCAAAATAACACCTCGAATCATCATGAATTTAATGACTGGATAGTTAAGTACATTACCGAAGAATATGAGTTGAAAAAGGAAGGCTAAACAGGAATGATGGAAGAGGGAAGTGTGGCACTAGTTAATGAAGCTCCGTGATCATTAGATATTAAAAGTTATGGTTCCCTTGAATCATAATTACTAGATCTGCTTTCCGTTGATTATCCCCGTCGAAAAAACAGTAGGCGCGCTTGTTAGAGGTATCCTACGAAAGTATATAAAAAATCTAGCAGATAAATCCAATGAACCCCTTCACATATAGGTACACATTACCTGGGCGTTGTTAGACAGATTCATTGCAAATGCTGTATCACTAAAGAACTTTCAAATGCAACTGAAAGAATGTTTACTTTCAGTTCCTTCGCACATACAAATGTTACAAATAGGAGCTATGTCGCAAATTACTAGCCCTCTTACGTACTATCTTTGAGCGAAACCTCTCTTCGATATCTTAAACCGTTAAGGAAGCATTGGGTGTGTCCACGTCTGCTGGACCATCCGATATGCGAGTAACTGAAACACACTTGTGTGCTGCAATTTCAAATCAATTATTGTTGATTTTACGTCCCAAGATTGCGTTCAGGGTTAATATGGACGACGAGATACCGAATCATTTGTGCCAGAGAAGTTCATTTACGAGGCGATAAATCGAAGGATACGAGGTGGGTACATTAAAATATACCTTTAAATATTAATGGACAGAACCGGAATTAAACTCTACATTTGCATCTCCAAAAGCCAGTGCTGTACTATTCGAGCTGAAATACAAATGTTCTTACAAACTGTATGTGGGTAACTTTATTATCATTGTTATGATTTAAGTCTCATTTGAAACGGAAGTAAACGGACTAATGAACAGATCAATTAGTAACAGTACTCATTAAACTGGGAATAACGTGGTAGGCAAGAATTTCCTTTCTACTTAATGATACAGAAAGGCGTATAGTCGCATATTATAAATTTTAACATATAATGGGCTACTTTATCTTTGAATGCTTGTTATTCAATATCATTTCATTTTCGAATATACAAATATATGCTTTTTTTAATGAAAATAAATGTTAATGAGAGTAACTTATTTTTAATAACAGTTGATACTTACCTCATTTACGGTTGTTAATCAATCAATCAATCAATCAATCAATCAATCAATCAATCAATCAATCAATCAATCAATCAATCAATCAATCAATCCCTCAATCAATCAATCAATCAATCAATCAATCAATCAATCAATCAATCATTACTGATCTGCATTTAGGGCAGTCGCCTGGGTGGCAGATTCCTTATCTGTTTTTCCCCTAGCATTTTCTAAAATGATTTCAAAGAAATTGGAAATTTATTCAACATCTCCCTTGGTAAGTTATTCCAATCCCTAACTCCCCTTCCAATAAATGAATATTTGCCCCAATTTGTCCTCTTGAATTCCAACTTTATCTTCATATTGTGATGCTTCCTGCTTTTAAAGACGCCACTTAAACTTATTCGTCTACTAATGTCATTCCACGCCACCTTTCCGCTGACAGCTCGGAATATACGACTTAGTCGAGCAGCTCGTCTTCTCTCTCTCTCTCTCTCAGTTCTTCCCAGCCCAAATTTTGTAACATTTTTGTAACGCTACTCTTTTGTCGGAAATCACCCAGAACAAATCGAGCTTTTTTTTTTTTTTGGACTTTATCCAGTTCTTGAATCATGTAATCCTGTTGAGGGTCCCCTACACTGGAACCATACTCTAGTTGGGGTCTTACCAGAGACTTATATGCACTCTCCTTTACATCCTTACTACAACCCCTAAACACCCTCATAACCATGTGCAGAGATCTGTACCCTGTATTTACAATCCCATTTATGTGATTACTCTAATGAAGATCTTCCTTTATATAACACCTAAGCACTTACAATGATCCCCAAAAGGAACTTTCACCCCATCAACGCAGTAATTAAAACTGATAGGACTTTTCTTATTTGTGAAACTCACAACCTGACTTTTAACCCCATTTATCAACATACCATTGCCTGCTGTCCATCTCACAACATTATCGAGGTCACGTTGCAGCTGCTCACAATTTTGTAACTTATTTATTACTCTATACAGAATAGCATCATCTGCAAAAAGCCTTACCTCTGATTCCACTTGTTTAAGCATATCATTTATATATATAATAAAACATAAAGGTCCGATAATACTGCCTTGAGGAATTCCCTTCTTAATTATTACAGTGTCAGATAAAGCTTCGCCCACTCTAATTCTCTAAGATCTATTTTCTAGAAATATAGCAACCCATTCAGTCACTCTTTTGTCTAGTCCAATAGCACTCATTTTTGGCAGTAGTCTCCCATGATCCACCCTATCAAATGCTTTAGACAGGTCAATCGCGATACAGTCCAACTAACCTCCTGAATCCAGGATATCTGCTAGGCCTATATCTTACTGGAATCCTACAAGTTGGGCTTAAGTGGAATAACCTTTCCTAAACCCAAACTGCGTTCTATCACACCAGTTATTAGTTTCACAAAAATGTCTTATATAATCAGAAAGAATACCTTCCCAAAGCTTACATACAACGCATGTCAAACTTACTGGCCTGTCATTTTCGGATTTATGTCTATCCCACTTTCTTTTATACACAGGGGCTACTATAGCTACTCTCCATTCATTTGGTATAGATCCTTCAACCAAACAATAATCAAATAAGTACTTCAGATATGGTACTATATCCCAACCCATCGTCTTCAGTATATCCCCAGAAATCTTATCAATTCCAGCCGCTTTTCTAGTTTTCAAGTTTTGTATCTCTTTGTAAATGTCATTCTTACCATATGTAAAGTTTAATACTTCTTTAGCATTAGTCTCCTCCTTTATCTGGACATTATCCTTGTAACCAACAATATTTACATACTGCTGACTGAATATTTCTGCCTTTTGAAGATCCTCACATAGACACTCCCCTTCTTCATTAGTTATTCCTGGAATGTCCTTCCTTGAACCTGTTTCTGCCTTAAAATACCAATACATACCTTTCCATCTTTTCACTAATATTTATATGACTGCCAATTATAATACTAGCCTGCAAAATAAAAATTTTTTGTGCGGTAAAAACGAAACTAGGTGGGTTTTATGAATTTCTTAACGCAGAATTCGAGAAAAAAATTAGTTTTGGCGAATCACGTCTGGTTTGGTGGCTATTTTACAAAATATTATTTTGTTCTTACGTAAAATTGTTGATACTTAGTATTGATTAAATTTGATGTATTAATTTAAATTTTAGCTTGCAAAACGCATTCATATTTTTCATGCCTTGAATATACATAAATGCAGCTTTGTATGCAAGTAGATAGTATGTATTATATTTTAATGTATATTGAAATTCGTAAAACTGAAGCATAAAGCGCCTATTTAGTTTCGACTGTACAGTTACTTTTAAATTAATATAACCGTACCTTGAATAAAAATTACATGGTTAAACATACATAATTTTGTTACTTACATTATGTGCAGGTTAGATTCACACCTCCGTCTTTTCCCGTTTTCCGTGGAATTTCCGGGTTTTTGAAGTTCTTGAATGATCTCTAGAAGGGTCGTCTCGTGCAATCGACCAACAGTAATCGGCCATCATATTCACATCCCAACGTCCCTGATAGCGTCGTTCTGCATCTTTGAGATCCTGGTGAAACCTTTCACCTTGTTCTTCACTGACAGCTCCTAAATTTAGAGGGAAAGAATCCAGATGCGAAGCTAAGAAATGAAGCTTAAGGCTCATAATAAAACCGAGTTCCTTAAACTTTACCAACATTTTCCTTACAATTTCTTTGTATTGAGGGTCCTTAATGTTGCCAAGGAATTTAGTCACTACATCTTTGAATGCGTTACATGCCTCTTTCTCAATTTTGGTCATCGTGTCTGTGAAAATGTTATCCTTCATATGTTTAAGAATCTGTGGTCCATCAAATACGCCTTCTTTGATTTTTGCATCTAATAATGAGGGAAATTTAGTGGATAAATATTGGAAGCATAGGCTACTTTTATCTAATGCCTCAACATACAGTTTCATCAATCCAAATTTGATGTGCAAGGGTGGAAGTAGAATTTTTTCACGGTCAATAAGACTTACTTTCAAGACATTTTTGGATTCTGGTTGTAGTTCTTTCCTTTCTGTCTAATTCACTGTATTCCAATGTTTATCTCGTGCCCTGCTATCCCATTCACATAGGAAACAGGGAAATTTTGTATAGCCTTTTTGTTGTTCCCGGAACAATCCAATGATCTTCAAATCACCGCAAATTTGCCACCCATGCTCATGATATTTAGTTTTTTCAAGCACCAACTTTAATATCTCGTATGTTTCAGACATTTTTGTGGAGTGTGTAAGTGGACGGATGCCAGAACATTTGTATTATGAAGCAAAACAGCCTTTAAACATATTTTGGAAGAGTCAATAAAAACACGCCAGTTACTAGGATCATACTCTTTCTCTCCCAATCGACGTAGAAGATTTGAAACATCCGTACAAAATACTAGTTCATCTTCTTGAGTATAATACTTTCGGACTGTTATCCTTGAAAGAAAACTGCTTTATCAGTCCATCATAAACATTGCATAAGGGCTGGGACTTTTAACACGTCTGATTATTCAAGTGGTCTAAGATGAAAGACAAAATCTCAACTGTCTTATCTTCCTTCCTACATACCTCGCGGTCTATTGCGTATCTGGGGGAGTTTGTTATGAATTTGCCAGGAAATCCCCAACTACAAAATGAAAATTTAGACAGCAATAAACCTATAATAAAATGCAAACAATAATAAATCAAATCACATAATTGTATTCTAAAAAATGTTGCGCGAGAATATCTCTCAACATTACATCTTACGAATTCATGCAGATACTAAAACACCGAATTGCGTCAAAACTAGACGTGATAGGACAAAATAGCATCATTTTCGGAATCAGGGCAGCGATTTCCATAAGAACCACATATTTTCTATTTTACCGCAAAATCATGTTGGCTAGTGATGTTTGCCATCATGTTATCCTTAGCTGCCTTGTTTGCTAGATTCAGTTTCCTAGTAAGTTCCTTCTCTTTCTCCTTACTTCCACAGTCATTTCTAAATCTATTTCTTTCCAATCTGCACCTCCTACTTAGTCTCTTATTTTCTCTATTATAATAAGGTGGCTCTTTATAATTCCTTACCACCTTTAAAGGTACAAACCTGTTTTCACATTACTCAAAAATTGCTTTAAACCCATCCCTGAGTCTGTTTACATTTTTATTTACCTTTTTCCACCGATCATAGTTACTTTTTAGAAACTGCCTCATGGCTGCTTTATCAGCCATATGGCACTGCCTAATAGTCCTACTTTTAAGACCTTCCTTTCTATCACACTTATTTTTATCTACCTCAGAAACAACTTCATGATCACTAATGCCATCTATTACTTCGGTTTCTCTCTAGAGCTCAGCTGGTTTTACCAGCACCACATCAAGGATATTTTCCCCTCTAGTTGGTTCCATCACTTTCTGAATCAGCTGTCTTTCCCATATTAGCTTATTTGCCATTTGTTAGTCATGCTTCCTGTCGTTCGCATTTCCTTCCCAATTGACATTTGGTAAATTCACATTTCTTTCCAAGTCAAATAATTCTGAATCCGTGCCAGCGCTAACCTTTCCCGGTCTGTACAATCCAAAGATATCAAGTTGCCTATTATCTTTAGAAATGAGCCTTACACCTAGAATTTCATGTTTCTCATCTTTAACTTTTTCGTAGCTTACAAATTCTTCTTTCACCAGAATGAATACTCCCCCTACCACCACTCCTATCCTATCTCTGCGATACACTCTCCCGTTGCGTGAGAATTCAGCCAATGAGTCGGACAATAATTAAATTGATAACAGTAATGTTATTATTGTTACCGCCTACTAACTAAATTCACTGGCTTTGCAGACGACAAAGGGTTACATTCTAGCCAAGAGGAGTTCTTTTACGTGGCGGTAAATCTACGGACGCGAAGCTAGCGTGTTTGAGCACTGTCAAATACCATCGGTCTGAGCCGGGATAGGAACCCGCCAACATCGGCTCTACCATCTAAGCCACTCAGTCTGGTAATTAAAATGGCATAAAACACAAAGACTTATTGATATTCAAAATGATGTAGCAATCTTTCTCTTTCCTCCACCGCTTTTCCCACTCCCTGTTTGTATCACGGGTGCGAAATTCGTCACATTTATATGAATTTGGCCCTGTTTCACAGCTGGATGGCGCTGTGTGTATGGACATATTCACTATTTCGCTTTGGATAAAGACAAACACCAAGGTCTTAAGATGGGAATTAACCAGAGTAGAAATCTCCGACTCAGACGGGAATCGAACCCTAGGCCCCAGAACCTAAGTTTTCAACGCTGATCATTCAATTCAGTCTAGAAGCCAGATTAACATAGCTGGAAGCAATGTTGCGTTATCTCTTCCGTATATTGTTGTTATAAGTTCATGATGATGCTTAAAACATCGTAGTAGTCAGGAGTACTTACTAGGAATGTGAGGTATCTCGTGTAACATGTAATACTATGAAGAGTTTGCTAGTAGATGTAGGCAGTGATCTAGAGTCGTCTTAGAACGCCATCTCTCCACGAAGGTCGGCATCCAATTCATTATGATGACTCGTGAAACAGTGGCTCGAAATATATTAATAGAAGTTCGTCCATTCCAACGGCGCAAGTCCTTAAGCCAGGAAGTTCTTCTTCTCCCCTCAGATCGTTTTTGTTCAATTTTTCCCCTGGTTGGAGAGTTCGAGAAGTTCATATCGTTCGTCTCTCACGATTTGCACGATGTACCTGAAGTTTCGCTCCTTGATAGTTCGTAGAAGCAGCGATTTAGCTAGAAGAATATAATCTTGAGCATTCGCCAAGTGTTGAAAAGGTCAAGCACAGTAAGCTATTTAATGTATGACCGAATACGGAATTTAAAACCTCTTTTCACCAGAATCCATGAATACTACTGCTATGTTTCTTGTCGGATTTAAGGATACTCGGGAATTTCCAATTTAAAAGAAGTTGTTTCCCGTGGTTTCCCATTTTCACCCCGGGAAAATGCTGGGGCTGTACCTTAATTAAGGCCACGGCAATCGACGCCGTAAGATCTATCTGTGTCGTTGTGACGTAAAGCAAATTGAAAAAAAAAACGTATATAAAAGAAATTCCTTAGCATTGTACTAAATTTACTGACACAAAACCCTCAAGTTTAAGGACTCATAAATGCTATGAGAGTAGAAGTGAATTCGATCCAGCAAACTTGAACGTAAAAGATAAGGAACTTAACAACTACGCTATGCCACTGGTATTTTGACCCATTCGCTTAATATTTTTCGAGCTTGAAAATAGCATTGTTAGCTTCTACGACTGTGCGGTTTTACTGGACACTTAATATATCTACGTGATTTGTTATAGCAGTTCATTGATACGATACCGGAAAAGTTACTGTAGTTCAGTGCGTCGTGTCAAGGCTTGTTGTGGTTGGTGGCTCTGTATTCGGTAGACAGGTGGGTTCGGACACCCCGTCGGAATCCTCGAAATGGTTTTCAGTGATTTCCCATTTCAAGAGAGGGGAAATGCCGGGATTACACTTTTCTCAAGGGCATGGCCGCTTCCTTCCAGTACCTACTCCGACAGACAACGATCTCACTTGTAGCTCAGTCCCATGGGGTGTACGGGAAAAGCAGGTACAGGACACTTGAGCCGATCATGCCGTCGGACACACCCGGCAGTAAAAACTAACCCTAAAGATAAAAATAAAAGCAATAAAGAAGCAAAATCACCCGGCTTCATTGGTGAGTGGTCCGTGTCGTGGACTTCGGGCTTCAGGCTTCGAGGCCCTGGTCTCCCAGCTTGGCCGTACGATGTTAATTCCCTTGGCTAGAGTTATGAGCTTTTGTGCTTTCCAGAAAATTCTTTAAACTCGCAAACCATAAACAATAGTTCCACCTACTCACATCAAAAAACAGTTTTCTTCATCGGAGGGCCTACCGCCTACGCTGTACTCTTACACCTTCATGCCCTTTTTCAATTTATTCGGCGTCGGGACCAATAAGCAATAAGCCCAATCTTGTGTGGAGGGGTGTGTTCCGTATTACATGTTTCTGTAGTGGTTGCTAATGTGATGTGCTGTATTTATATGCAGATGTGTGTATAATGATGACAACAAACACAAAGTTCCCTAATCGGCCTGGAATCGGATATAAGACCTGTGAACCGAACCAATTGCCCAAACCATTCAGCCAACGAGTCTGCGGCATCCATATTTAATAGCGAATGTACAATAATAATAATAATAATAATAATAATAATAATAATAATAATAATAATAATAATAATAATAATAATAATAATAATAAATTACCGAGCGAGTTGGCCGTACGGTTAGGATCGCGCAGCCGTGAGCTTGCATTCGGGTGATAGTGGGTTCGAACCGCAGTGCTGCAGGGCTGAGGATGGTTTTCCATCGCTTCACATTTTCACGTGAGGGACTATAATTTAATTAAGGCCACGGCCGTTTTCTTTCCATTCCTAGCCTTTTCCTACCCCATTGTCGCCATAAAACCTATTTGTGTCGGTGTGACGTAAAGCAAATTTTAAAATAATAATAATAATAATAATAATAATAATAATAATAATAATAATAAAGTATTATTTATTACGTGAATAATATCCGCGGGAAAACGAATATCTACGTTAGATTATGTGAAGTGAATAAATTGATGAAACTGATAGCGTCACGCAACGGCTGTGTAAGTCCCAGAATGTCTGTACCTCAATGACTGATCCTCCTTCGACTAAAGAGAGGAGTCACCAGTCATCTCCCATATCTCTCTCTCGCACACACACACTCATCGATAACAGTATAATTACAACCTGGCTTCCGGGCTCATGTTTTTCTGCAGCTCTGCAGTTAGTAATACGCTAAGTATCGCAAAAAGGTCTTCCTGGCCGCAAGGATGTTGAGAATGATGGACGACTCCAGTGCGGTTGTGGAGATGGGCTCAAGCTTGTTCTTGTAACAAGGCTACTGCGGTCTGACTGACAGCAACTGACGGGACCGATCGTCTACAGCTCCAGCACAAAAATTAAGGTCGACTACTCAAACAGGGCATTGATTTTTCAGGCATGATAAATCGTTATTCTGAATAACTAGGAAGTTAATTGCAAAATGAATAGTCTGAGAATACCTACTGATAATGGGAAACAGTCTTTGTAAAAGAAAAAAGAAAAATCTACCTCACACATACAGAATTTCTTTTCGCACCCCCACTGTATTAGTATTGCGAAGCGTAAGGTTTCTTTCAGTTTTGCGCCCTTCGAGACCCTTCTCTTTCTTTTACCGAAATCTTCAATCTTTGAATGACCCTACCCCTTCTGATTATTGTTAAGAGAGAAAGGTTGCCCAGTTGTACATTGTCTTAAAACAGCAATCCCGACCACCACCAATATCCACCACATCCAATATAACCTGAAATCTAACCTCACAGTACTTCAGTAGTCACATTATAGTCAACGAACATTAATCTTTACAATCGACAAAATCCGATTATATCATGCACGTGACGCTGTAGGCACGACGTACCTAATCAGTTATAATTAAAAGTGTTTATTAATGAAGGGATAGGTCAATGAATTTGTGTGTACTTCTTCACACAAAAACTGAATAGACTCTAATATGGATTAATCGGTCTTTAAACGTCCTCATACCGAGCTCGATAGCTGCAGTCGCTTAAGTGCGGCCAGTATCCAGTATTCTGGAGATAGTAGGTTCGAACCCCACTGTCGGCAACCCTGAAAATGGTTTTCCGTGGTTTCCCATTTTCACACCAGGCAAATGCTGGGGCTGTACCTTAATTAAGGCAACGGCCGCTTCCTTTCCACTGTCCCATCGTCGCTATAAGACCTATCTGTGTCGGTGCGACTAGAAAAAAAAAAAAAAAAAAAAGAAAAGTCCTCATAATCATACCGTCCTCGGAATATTTACAGTTACGTAATTTTGTTTAATCCACTATCCACACTTAGTCAATATGCGTGCGTAGTTCTTTATTTTCGAAAAGTGACCATCAGCGGTTAGGATAATATTTTACCAACTGTTATCTTTAAAATTATTCTAAGATTATGGAAGTGAATGCTTTTGTTGGCAAAATATAGATAACTTTCCAAGGAAATTCTGTATGATATGTGCTGCTTCCTTGTAGTTACATTTGCACTCTGGTAGTTGAACATTAAAATAAGCGCTAATGGTGCATATTCTAGTGCCCCTCTCTTCATCCTATCCAGGTAACTGTTAAAATAGTACCGTACCTCAAATACTAGCCACTTTAAATATAAACACGTTTAATGACAGGCCTTTTATGTGACTGAGGATTAATTATTTATGAAACAAAGGAAAAGCTGCATGCAGTCACTTGGAAGATTTTTAGTAATTCATAAAGAGTTTCGGAGACTGTGGTGAAATAAGTTATGAGTTCGCTCTTATCAGTCCATGTCCCATGACTATTTATTTCTAAAAGGAAAGGAAGATGGAGGAAGATGGAGGAAAACCAGAATAGTTTTCCTATAAACCCCCCTTTTATTCAAAGATTTTAAAATGATATGCATATCGAAACCTTCCCCGAGATGAGTATACTCTAAATATGAAGTTTGGTTGAGATCTATCCAGCCGTTTCAACGTGATGGTGGAACAGACAAACAGACAGACAGACAGACAGACAGACAGACAGACAGACAGACAGACAGACAGACAAACAAACAAACAAACAAACAAACAAACAAACAAACAAACAAACAAACAGACAGACATGCACGAAAAGTAAAAACCACCGATTCGGTCTTGAGTTGACCTAAAACGGATAAATATCTGAAACATTCACAAAACAAAAGAAATTACAGACAGCGGACCCCCAACAACTTTATTGATATAGATTTTATAGTCAATGATTCAGAAACAGTACATTTTCTAGTCTCGTAACCTATATTTTTATCATACTTCATAAACGTAAGTTTATAAAAGACTGAGTTATGTTCAAAGAAAATGTTTCCTTCATACCAGTATAATTTCTAGTCGTGTAACTTACGTCTTTGTCTTTTATACATATAAATTACTGAGGTGTGCCGAAAGCTAATATGGATTTTACTAGCTAATCACTACCCTCCAATGAAAATATTTAAGGATCGCAACTTTTTAAATGCACTTACCTCCCTAACAATTTCTACGAAGAATTTGCACAACTTTTGATGAACAAATCAGTATTCATTTATTTCATGTCCTACTGCGGTGTTGTGTGTTTAAAAATTCAATGCTGAGCCAAATGGAGAAAAAATTATCTTAGCTTACGTTACGAAAACTAAAATGTTTTACTGAATACACTTTTGACCTCAACATTGCCCGGCTCATTGCCTGAATGATCAGCGTACTGTCTTTCGGTTCAGAGGGTCCAGGGTTCGATTCCCGGCCGGATCGGGGATTTTAACCTTCACTCTTTAATTCCAATGGCTCGGGGGCTGGGTGATTGTGCTGTCTCCAACATCCCTGCTCCTCACACATCACATAAAACACTATCCTACATCACAATAACGCGCAGTTACCTACAAATGCAGATGACGCCCACCGTCATCGGAGGGTCTGCTTTACAAGAGCTGCACTCGGCTAGAAATAGCCAAATGAAATTATTATTATTACCTCAACTTTAACTTTTGAATTGTGGAATGTTTATCATTGGAGCAGTTAACTTGATCATTGTCCGGCTCCATGGCTAAATGGTTAGCGTGCTGGCCTTTAGGCCACAGGGGTCCCGGGTTCGATTCCCGACGGGGTCGGGAATTTTAACCATAATTGGTTAATTCCTCTGGCACGGGGACTGGGTGTATGTGTCGTCTTCATCATCATTTCATCCTCATCACGACGCGCAGGTCGCCTACGGGAGTCATATCAAAAGACCTGCATCTGGCGAGCCGAACTTGTCCTCGGACACTCTCGGCACTAAAAGCCATACGACCGGGCGAGTTGGCCGTGCGCGTAGAGGCGCACGGCTGTGAGCTTGCATCCGGGAGATAGTAGGTTCGAATCCGACCATCGGCAGCCCTGAAGATGGTTTTCCGTGGTTTCCCATTTTCACACCAGGCTGTACCTTAATTGAGGCCACGGCCGCTTCCTTCCAACTCCTAGGCCTTTCCTATCCTATCGTCGCCATAAGACCTATCTGTGTCGGTGCGACGTAAAGACCCTAGCAAAAAAAAAAGCCATACGCCATTTCATTTTACTTGCTCATTGGCGGATTCCGTCATTGTAGCGAATGTTTAAAGAAT
This sequence comes from Anabrus simplex, assembly GCF_040414725.1. Lineage (NCBI taxonomy): Eukaryota > Metazoa > Arthropoda > Insecta > Orthoptera > Tettigoniidae > Anabrus > Anabrus simplex. Next base: position 307,354,879 of record NC_090265.1, on the reverse strand, counting down.
TCGAGGCACCAAAACACCCGGCCGTCCACTGGCGGGAGAAAGGGAGGAATCGATAAGATTGTCTTTAAAATTTAAGAAGAGATTGAATTTTGATCCGAATATCGAATTCGAGATTCATGCATAACAACCTCATGAAATGGATGAAGAGCAGAGAGTGTAATATGAGCCTACCATCCATTATTACGTAGCCAAGTTACAAGACAGTGAAAGGTTTGTCGGTTAATGCTGGGAGCGTTGGAAACTAATCCTAAACAGCTGGTCACAGCGATGAGATGCTTCGCTGTACAGAATTGAACAGTCATTAACTGGGACATTCGCGCACTGAAAGCTTTAATATCCATTTCACGATATCAACTCTATTCTATCGTTTAGAAACTAACTTGTTACCGGACTCATTTTGTGTATTCGTTTTATCTTTTTTCTTAAATCATCAGCTGTATGATCTTGTAACATGATCAATTATTATGGATTTTTCTCTTCGCTTGGGGGTGCTGTCGCACATAGGTTAACTGCATTGGTATTCTCTATTATTTTCGGCAACCTCATGTGTTTAATGAAGAATAAGTAAATGAAAATATAAATTCTTTTTCTACCGCATTTTCCCGCACCTGTGGGGTCGCGAGTGCGAACTGTGCCGCACATGTGGATTTGGCCCTGTTTTTTAATGCTATTTATTCGGAGCGTCGACCTAAGAAGATCATTTGCCCCTACTTTGCACCATATGTTGTGAACCTGCACGTGTATGGAAATGGTGGAAATGTAGAGTGTTGAATTTGAGGAAAGGAACATTAAGGACGACACAAACACCCAGTCCCCAGGACAGGGATATTAAACATGTACAGTTAAAAAATCCTGACCCTGCCGGGAATCGAATCCGGGGCCGTCGGGTGACAGGAGAACGCGTTTCCCCTACACTGTGGGGCCGTACTGGCGCTGTTTTACGACCGTATGCCCTTCCTGACGCCAACCCTACATGGAGCGATGTAATCACTATTACGTGTTTCTGTGGTGGTTGGTAGTGCAGTGTGTTGTATGAATATGAAGAGGAATGTGTTGGAACAAACACAAACACCCAACTCCGGGCCAGAAGAATTAATTAGACTCGATTAAAATCCCCGACTCAGCCGGGAATCGAACCCGGGACCCTCTGAACCGAAGGCCTCAACGCTGACCATTCAGCCAATGAGTCGGACTAAATGAAAATATAGATATCACAATAAATTCAGAAACAGAAATAATGGCGTACGATCAGGTGGTAACAGTGGCAAGACCACGAATCTACCACGCTGGCGTAGCAGAGGGAGAGGTGATACTCCCACGTGGCGCGTCCCAGGTGGCGGTTAGTGGGCTCCTAACCGGCTTGCCGGCGGACTTGAGGGAAATAAAATACCTCTCGCGGACCAAACTCACAAACCCCTGTGGGCGGTGGACGCAGACGAAGAATACGCCCGCGGTATCCACTGCCTGTCCTAAGAGGCGACTAAAAGGGGCGACCAAGGGATGATCAAACTAGAACCATAAGACTACTTGCAATTAATACCATGGGTCGCTTTTACTTGCCCGTAATACCACTATGTTAGGTACAAAATAGGTTTGTGATTAGTAGCGACAGTGTGTGGCTCAGGAAGCATTTTACAGTATCTGTAATTCGTACCACTATATGAGCGACACCGTGGGATGAGCGACACCATGGTTCTGCCTTGAATATGCTTAGTACCCACTATGTGAGGAACACTACGGGATAGTGCGAGTCCCTGTGGTTAGTCCACTTACGTGAGGAACGCCATAGGTTTGCGTTGCCTGTAAATTGCGCCGCAGTGTGTGAAACACCATAAGTCTGTGTTACATGTGCGAATTACATTACCTGTGAATAGTACCGTAATGTGTGGAATACCGCGAGTGTACACTACTTTTGATTAGTACCGCAACATGACAAATAGCATGGCTCTACTTTCATAGCGATAAGTACCACTATAAGGGGCCGATGACCTGGATTTTGGACCCGTTTCGACTACAAGCAACATCGATTCACTATTGTGCTTTAGAAGCAGTAACTTGGTCAGTAATGCTATTATTTAACGCTAGTTTCTGGGAATGTGGGCACTGCGGGTCGGATCCACTGATTGTTTTAACTTAATATCCATCCATTCATTCTTCGTCCTCACGTTTTCGAATTCTGATCAGTGGAGGATTATGGATTTTTAAATTGTCATAACATTCCTTCTCATTTAGTACCCTTAGGGGCCGATGACTTAGATGGCAACAAACAGCATCATCATCATCACAGTGGCAGGAGAGTGCTGGAATTGAGGATATAAAATCCACGTTGGGTATGAAATTGATGGGTGACCTGTAAGTATGAACCAGCTTCGGTGGTTGGGTCTTGTGTGACAAATGAAGGCTACCTTGCAGGATAGTGGACTCGGCTCTAGATGTTAAGAGAAACAGAGCGGGCGAAGACAACAATAATCTAATCGATGTATGAAACTATGCGGGGCCATTGAGTCAGTTGCAAATAACTGTGGATGAACACAGTTAATTCACAAAAGCCTGCAGAGTGAACACTTAAATGCAGTACAGTCTATAATAACAGTGTGCATATGTAGGGTCTATGTATAGTATACGTATGCGTGTATGTTTAAGAAACATCGACGGAATGTTGAAATTAAATATTAGTTACGACACAAATACATGCACTGATTATTATTAGATTAATTTTCGAAGAAACCTTTTTCTTATTTAGGGTGATGAAATCATCATAAATGCAGGATTGATTTAATGATACTAAGTTAAATGCATGCCCAACTGCCTAGATACACATCCCAAGAGAACTTCGCATTTACTTGTCAGTTCCTTTTCATAATTTACAACCAGAGAATATTTCAATGTGTAGCTCTTCCAGATATTCCTCATGTTGAGGGGAGATGAAAACTTTCAGAACAGAAAGAGAACTTTAGGCTCGGTACACCTTGCTGCGCTTTACGTACAATTCTCGGTGCAGCCTATCGATCGGCGTGTTAATGTACTCACAGAGCGATAACACAGCGGATCTCAAATGCATACAACATGCTAAAGCTAGCCACATAAATTATGTTGGAGCTCTCTCTATTGTCAGGAGTTCGCCCTCAATAGTGTATTAATACCTGACACCCCCATTTTATTCCACCTTTTCAACGAACAAAGCCAATGGTTAAGCTGCTCTGGGTGCACTTACAGAATAAACTATCAGGTCGGTTGGAGTACAACATGGTGTTGGATATATTAAGAACGCTTCGGGTATTTTGAATGGTTCTGTATTTAATTTGGTCTCTCTGAACAGCTTTTATATATTGAACTACTATATTTCCTGGAAACACTACAGCCAATTCACTTTATTTAGACCGTCTCAATTCATTCGTCAACGTGTGTGAGGGGAATGACTCTCTATGGATAAGTGGCAGTGTATCGGCCCCCGGATTCCAGCATCACGGGTTAAAACCCAGCTGAGGTAGCCAGATCGTCGCCATAAGATCTGTGTTGGTGCGACGTAAACAAATTGTAAGACAAAAAAAGGAAAAAGAAAAAAGAGAAATTAGGATGACAAAATGTGTGTTTTGAAACATGTAACAGTTGCTATCAATTATTCATTTCTTGATGAATAAATTATTTAATATAAGAATATGTTTATCTTAAAATTACGTTTCCTATTATTCATTGTACATGACCTAGAAGTCCAAAGGCCAATGTCGAATAATTTAAGAGAATTCCTGATAATGAAAAGGGCCAATCTTCTCGTAAGTATCCTTGGGAATACGAACCGGGGGGGGGGGCGTTCTCTGTACCCACCACCTACTATTTCTTCCTCTATTTCTTCTAACATCTGAAATAAAACGTTGTAACATATATTTATTATTACTAACAATAACGCCGAATAGTGTGGTTCGTTTGCTAATTTTTGCCGTCTGAAGGCAATACAGAGGCATTCAAGCACGAGTGGGCATAAAATAACCCTCTGACGGTATTTGACGTAATAAATCTCTTATTTTGTACTGGCAGTCCTTTTCTACTTACAGCATTGTTAGCCACATAGAATAAAATGTAAATACTGTCTTCGTTGTGGAACTCATTGTTGACAGCTACCAGGCGTTATTAGCTGGATATAAAGTGTATATTCTTCATGTTATGGAATGAAAAGAAAAATAATAACTAAAGAATGTACTTGAACAAACTAGGAGTTCAGCTTGTGAAATCTCAAATGCAAGAGCGCGCTGGAAAAAACAAATAGTACGGCTGCAAAAGTCAGTAATTTCTGCTCAGGAGGAATTTTGGGCACGACAACAAAACAAAATAGAAGTGCAAAGCGGACAACTTGTGGAGGATGTCTATGCCATATGTGCACAGCTCTCTCCCGTTCGAAAAAGTATAAAAATAAATTGAGCAAGTCTATCATAATAATGTTCATCATGCAAGAGATACACCTGCGGAAGACACAATTTCAAAACTGTTATCTGCCATACGTATGGAAATCACAGTGAAGTTTGTGATTCATCAGACTGAAAGTAGACCATTGAAAATATTGGCACTTCAGCAATAACTGTTTATTTGCAGGCAAGTCGTTGAAAGGTTGAAAGTGCTGATAACGTGATCAAGTTGAAATAAGTTCTGTCATTGTTGAAATATCTCTTTAGTTGACTGAAGTAACATGTTTTTGTATAAATAACTGCAATAACAAACATCATAGATTCCCAGTAACTTGACTTATGTGGTGGTAACAAAGTACACCTCCGCCCACCCTCCCCCCCCCCCACCCACCGGTTGGTACACAACGGAAAAACTAGGTTGGTATTCCTAGGGATAATTCTGAAGTTCAAAATTCTAGAAATTTAGTATTTAAGATAAGCTTTAGTTTAGTTAATTTACAATAATGATTACAACGTCCGAATATATTGTTAACTAGCAAATGTACCCGTGCTTCGCTACGGTGTTCAACATTGTATTCGAATATCGAAGTAAATAGTGTACATGCAGTAAATAAGATTGTTTTAAAATTGCATGTCTCTTAGCGTTATCCGAGAAAGAGCATGGGGATGTCCCCATACGTTGTTTCCAATGTAAAGTGTTTGTTACGGATTTGTGATATAACGGCAGGCTCACTTGCCTACTGCGATTCACAATCGATTTGGGAAGTTTACATTATAATTAGAGGCCCCATTGCCTACTGCGCGGTCACAATCAATTTGGGAATGTTCGTTACAATGGCAGGCCCCATTTCCTACTTCCAAACAGATTACAGTCGAGGAGATTTTATCATAATGGCAGGCAACTTCCCTACCACCATTCAAAATTGAGTTGTGCCGTTAATATTATAATGTCAGGCCGATTTTCCTACTGCCAGCCAGCTTACTGCCAGTCACACCAAGTTGGTGAGTTTCCATCAAAATAGCAGGCCACTATGCCTAATGCCAGTCACATTTTAGATGAGGACATTTGTTTATAATGGCGGGCACCCTTGCCTTCTGCCAAATACAATCGGGTAGGGGAGTTTTAAACAAAACTGCATGCTCCCTTGCCTTCTGCAAGTCAATTCGAGAAGTTAACTATTCATTACAATGGTAGGCCTCCCTTACTAATGACAGTTACACAGGAGTTGGAGAAGGACCCATTTCCTACTGCCAGTCAAAGTCGGTGTGGGGAGTACTGATTACAATAGCAGACACACCCTTTCTCGATCGCTACAAATCGACATCAGTAAATATATCGACATACGAAAGTATATGCGTGTTTACAATATTGAAGACCTTCATTTACAGATTAACTGCTACTAAACGTACGTCATATCGACAAAGGATTATACCGTAAGACACGCCGGATTTAGTGGCCTAAATGGCTCGTCCTATGATATGTAATCTATTCTTGGGTCAGATTGAGTTAGAAACGTGGAACAGGGTAAAGGTTTTGTAAGATTATCTCACATTACATTACTTTTCGGATAATTATGTGACAACTACATACACAGCATTTGGCTCACATATGGCTACTGGGTGGGCCAATTTTCGTGAAGAGATTGATGATTATGTATTTCATATAAGTAATTGATAGTATGCATTATGCATCTGAAAATTCCAAATTGACTTAACATCGATTAATAGAGAAAAATCAAACGTAAAAGGGATACAGATACGGCAAAAAGTCATAAGACCAAGGTTGTAGATCATTCCAAATTGAACGGAGATTGTGCAATCCGTTATGTGATAGGAATATCCGAAGGTCTGCACCATCATTAAAATTGCCTGCATATTTCGATATTCTTCGGGGATAAAAAGTGAAAAATTTAATGATCTAGGATGTTTTCCGTTCGTTACAGGCTAAAACGTATAATTTTGTCAAATTTCAATTATCTTCTTTTTCTTCTGGCAGATTATGCCGCAATCTGGATTTTGGGCGAGGCGGGTAAAAATTAGGACTTTCAGGAAACTAAACCAAAAATTATGGAGATGGTCATTATTACCCCTTAAACGGAAAGCTGTACGAAAATTTCGCCAAAATAGTCAGTGTAGGGGCACACAGTCGTTACGATTTGATTTATATAGATAACACCTTTTTGGGCTATGTCCGCTGGACTTAACCTGCAAAAGTGACCATTCATGATATCTCCCTTATTCATCCTCCTGACGAAAAAATGCACATGAAAAAAAAGGTTTAGAGGTGGAATTCCATCACGTTTGCTCGATTTCCAGTCAGGTTGGTCTTGTTCTGTATATATTCTGGAAGAGTAAAATCACCATTTTGGTTCCCTATAAACCGCCAGTCCATTCCGGAACATGAAATGTTATTTACGTTTAAAACCTACCTTTGGACAGGTGGATACTAAATATAAATTTTGGTTCGAATGTCTTCAGTAGTTTTCAAGTTGTAAGGAATACGCTTTACACGCACCCGCTCGAGAGTTAAGTCTCCCTTATTAATCCTCGTATCGAAATGATGCACATGAGAAAAAAGGTTTAGAAATTAATTTCTACCGAGGTAGGTAGATTTCCATTAAGTTTGGTTGTGTATATTTTGTGGAAGTGCAAAATCACTGTTTCGGTTTCGTATAAACCCCCAGTCAGTTCAGGGATTTAGAAACAATATTTGCCCTAAAACCTATCAAGGACAGGTGTATTCTAAATATGAGTCTTGGTGGAAATACATCCAGTAGTGTGTAGCACTCGCGTACATACGGCGTAATTAAGGAAGAAAATAATACAGTTAAGAAAGTTGAAAGTAATAGAAAATAGATTATAAATGAGGACAGCCGGATAACGACAAATATGTAAATGCCAAGTGAATGTATTGGAAAATCAAATGCCCCTCAATAAATTATGCTAGTGTGAGTCATGGATATAATAAAGCGGTAAGAGAGGAGAAATTTAGGTCCAGTGATTCTTAGGTAAACAAATAATCAGAAGATGACTAATGGTGTTATTACTTAATCTATTCGACGGCGGTTTTAACATCCAACGATATTCCGCCAATATCCCGCAGATAGGCCGATTGACGCCTCTCTTGCCTTCTAGCCAAGGAACAACCACGAATTCAAAAGCATGATGAGGAAAATGGCAATACGTTACTTCCCTGCTGGCATGCAGTCAGAGACGTTGCCATGGTAACCTGTAGGATCGTTGTCGGTCTGTCGGTCACTCAATGCAGAGCATGATACCAGCGGGAAATTGTAAATTTCTCCGTCATGTGAAGAGTAAGGTAAATTATGAACATAACGAAAGTTGTTATAATGAAGAGACGTTTCACGTACGGTAAACGAAGTTTACAGAAAATCAATAATATAAGAGAAAATGGAGGAAAACCCCCGTCTATTCAAAGATGTTAAAATGATATGCATATTGAAACCTTCCCCGGTATGAGTATACTCTAAATATGAAGATTGTTTGAGATCTATCTAGCCGTTTCGACGTGATAGTGGAAAAACCATTCTGGTTTTCCTATAAACCCCCGTCTATTCAAAGATTTTAAAATGATATACATATCGAAATCTTCCCCGGGATGAGTATACTCTAAATATGAAGTTTGGTTGAAATCTATCCAGCCGTTTCGACGTGATGGTGGAAAAACCATTCTGGTTTTCCTATAAACCCTCGTGTATTCAAAGATTTTAAAATGATATGCATATCGAAACCTTCCCCGGGATGAGTATACTCTAAATATGAAGTTTGGTTGAGATCTATCCAGCCGTTTCGACGTGATGGTGGAACAGACAGACAGACAGACAAACAGACAAACAAACAGACACGAAACGTAAAAACCACCGATTCGGTCTTGAGTTGACTTAAAACGGATAAATATCTGAAAAATTGGCAAAACAAAAGAAATTACAGACAGCGGACCCCCTACAATTTTATTTATATAGATATTTCTCATAAAATGACAGAAAGATTCAAATGCTTATTTACTTTAAACTAAGGTTCTTGACATTGGCCCTTTTAGAACCAAGTCACCGAAATTACTGAGATATTTTACTGTCATTTGCGATGTTAAACAAACAAACAAACAAACAAACAAACAAACAAACAAACAAACAAACAAACAAACAAACAAACAACAAAGGTATTGTTCCTGCGTCCGCAGAACAGCCCGCCCCTACCCATCTCTGTTTATGTAGTCTCATTCGCCAGCACTCAAACGTTCTTATCAATTGTGCGACTTCAGTAAAGTACCAGCTTACTTGACTCGTAACATATCACAATGGTTAAAACAATGATGGTGGTGCTTTTATGGGAATTACAACAAGGCAATCATCCCCTTTTAAAAGTAATCAGAAAAAAAATATGTACCGACACTTCGAAGAATGTAGCAGGTCGTCAGCTTAAGAAGAAGAGTCATAAAAGACTTTGTACGCTTCGCAGACCTAATACCATTGCAGTCGAAAGAGAACTAGAGTTGACCACTGAATGTCGGATGTGAAAGCTAGGAGGCTGGCGCAAGTAATTGGAAGCAATGCTAGACTCATACAAAGGACTCGGGATCGTAAACGCCTGTGAACTATTTCCATTTTGTCACATCTTATGACAGGTAGAGAATACCGTGAATGTAATATTTTGTTCCGGGGTGAATTAAATTAACTGCTAAACTACAATTATTCAAGTTATATTTGGGTGTGTTTCACAGATGTATGTGCAGTGTAACATCATAACATCAAATGTTGGACAAGTGTCATTCTAAGTTCACGAGGAAAGTGCCTTTTACTGTCTTAATAACTTTAATCATATTTATAGTCGAATAATTAGCTTTTAAATTTTTTTAGATTTTCTGAAAGTACTCATAGGAGAATTTATTTGTAATAATTTAACAAATTTTAAGCGGATGGTTTAAATTTGATCAAGGAATATGGTCCTTGAGTGATTCTCTGCTTGTGTAAAGCAATTAATGTTCGTTTGTTTCCGAAACATGTAATCTAAATTCTTAGGATTAGTCTCTTGTTTCATGGCTAATAAAATAAAGGCGATTGTCGTTCAGTTCTGCCTCGACATAGGATTCAATTACTTTTATGGGCATTTTGATTACATCGCATCTTCAAGGTGTCAGTCTTGTCTCCCTCTCTAAGGAAACTTAGCTGAATTTACTTTCTATGGGTACTCTCAAATAGTCTTACATGCTGCGAAATATGCAGCACCACAATAACATAAAAATCAGGGAAACTGCACATATTACATTTGCGAAGAATTTCATAATGTATCATTGTTAATCGGCATTAATTAAGATAACATTTAGAAATAAATTTCTGGTGTTTGAAAAAATTTTTCCCGATGGTGCGTAGCCTGTCTGAGCTGGACCCGCTGTCTACGGGTACTATGCCTGACTGCCTGCCTCTCACCCGGTAGACAAAATGTTCGATTCCCGACTAGGTCAAGAATTCTTGCCTGGATCTGAGGACTTGTTAGTGGCAACTAAGTCTACGTTATTACAATAATGAACAACAACCTGACGTTGAGATGAAGATACTTCTGCCGTGAACAAGAACAGTATTTCTGTTGATAGGAGCTAACCCATCAAATTTAAATATTAGAACACTTATAATATAAGGAAATACACTCAAAAGTGTCTAGTTCAGGAGGCCATGACGTGTGATGGTGCGGTACGATGTGGGGATATCTTCACGATTGGCTCTCAAATAGCGTGTTCATTGCTTTCCTGCACAGTAGAAGGTAGCATTTCGTGGTTCTGGGTATGCAGGGTGACCTTTTAGACTGCTACTACGAACAAATACTAGAGAGCTGGAGGTGTGGTTCTAGTATTTTGGAAACAACTAGACTTGTTGCCTGTTGCCATAACACGACATGAAATGTATACCAGGATTGGAGGTTGGACGGGTGATTGACCGCGAGGAGAGCGTCAAATATCCCTACAGGTTTCTCACCATTGATATGTCGCAACGAGCGAGTACAAGATTGTCTACAACGGTTATTCGATTTACCTTGTGCTGAATGGGTTTAGTAGCCGTTGATTTCCACGACAATGAATTCATCACCGGACAAAATTCTTATTGAATTTGTTTCGGATATATTTGAACTTGCTGTATTATGTGTAAAATATGCACCAAATGATGGAGGTGCTGCAGCGAACATGGGTAGAGGTGGCCGTCGGGGGATGTCCATTAATTTGTGGAATATGTTCCCCGATGTCTTCAAGCCCTGATCGTCCAAACATTGGATCAACTCGTAATTAATTTTATGTACCAAATCCAGTGAACGTATTGTGTGTGTATGTGTAAAATACAAAAACTATTCGATTGGATTATCATTACTCGTTTGAAAAATGGAAAGCTCCGCTCCTAATTCGAATTTCAAAACTGCAGTCGCTTATGTTCGGCCATTATCCAGTATTAGGGCGATAGTGGGTTCGAATCCCACTGTCGGCAGCCCTTGAGATGGTTTTCCGTGGTTTCCCATTTTCACACCATTCCTTACTTAAGGCCACGGTCGCTTCCTTCCCACTCCTAGCCCTTTCCTGCCCCATCGTCGCCGTAAGACCTATCTGTGTCGGTGCGACGTAAAGCAAATTGTAAAAAAAAAAAAAAAAAAAAAATTAATATCACCATGCAACTTACAAAGTTTCAAGGTAATAAAATATTAGATATGAACTGTTGCGGTAGTAGAATGCTATATCATATCACGTAAAGGAATAGAAAACTATGGTAGGCGTACATACAACTGAAGCAAGAACAGTATTCCAGTCTGTCGCTAACACTAAGTCGGTATAGTTTGGAATAAACAGTTATAAAAATACGTCTGAAAGCAATTACTCAATACACACTTTATACAATGAATCACAGGGAAAAGCTTGCCACCTATAAGTAATCATTTGATTCTCATTTATGGAACTGAGGTTATTATTTCAGAGAATAAATCGCTAGATTTATTCTATCGCTATATTCCTTTCTGTAGTAAGTTCCATGTTGTGTCATAGAGCAAAATCCGCCACCTATAAGCAATAATTTGATACTCATTATAGAATTGAGGTTAATTTCCCAGAGAAAAAATCGCTAGATTGTATCATAAGTTCCTTGCTGTTTTAAGTTCCATGTTATTCATTTGTCCAGTCTAACATTTAAGAGTTCTGGAATTTAAAACGGCGTCACTACATTAAACCTTCTATCCCTATATCACATTTTATGACCAGATTTATGAAATATTTGATTACATAAATACCTCTACGACCCTTACGACTCATTTTCAGTATGGGATTATGTTAATTTTCCATAGAATAAAATGCAGGGGAATACCAACGAAGAAGTTTATTTCTGTACTTCTGTACGAGTTTTTTGACCACATCCCTTGCTATTCTAAGTTATATGCTGTTCGTGTGCTAATTCTATTCCTTAAGTGCTAGCTGCCTCTGTGGATCAGTGGTAGAGTGTCGGGCTCCGGATCCCAAGATAGCGGGTTCAAACTCGGGAGAGGTAGTCGGATTTTTGAAGGGCGTATAAAAGTCCATTCGGCACTCCATGTCGTACGATGTCGGCATGTAAAAGATCTCTGGTGACACATTTGGTGTTTACCCGACAAAATTCATTAAATCTCATCCATAGACGCCCAAGAAAGTTTCGGTTTACTCGGCCTGCTATCTAGTGGGCCTAGAGTAAAACGGAACGTCGAAATTGACGAGTAGACAGCCAGATGGCGTCAAATTGAAATGTCTGCACACGGTAGCTGAGGCCATATGATTATTATTATTTTTCCTTAAGTGCTTTAGTATAATAAATGGCGTCAAATAAAACCCTCTATCCGTATATTAGACTACATATTATATTGACCAATTTTATTTTATATAACCTTTTACGATATAACTACCTCTATGACCTGTCTGTGTGCTTCATGAGCCTTGATCAAATGTTGGTACTGATCAGTGGAGGCGTCTAGATTTGTATAACGAACAAACAAGCTTATGTTTTTGATTTTATGGAGATAGATTTACTAGCCCAAACACACTTTCTGTTTAATACAATACACCTGCATACCAAGCATATCTGTATATACCCTATTTCACTGCTATACCATGAACATCAAACGTACCATACAGCAGCTCGGTGGTCACTATCTCAATACTAGGTATATTCTTCGCATGTAAGTTACTTAATCTTCGTTTCCACCTGTCGAGTGGGAAAGCACAAGGATGAGTGAAATTAGCATTCCCACCATTCATTGTTAAAATACTGAATGTTTCAATGAAATCCCTTAACCAACTTATAATTTGAGTAATGTACACCTCCGTAGCGCAAGGGTTAGCACTATTAGCTACCCTCCTCCGAGGTCCGGGTTCGAATCCCCGCAATGCCAGAGATTGAAGATTGGGGGTGCGACTAAAAAGAACTGCACCACCTCGAGAGACGACACGAGATTCCTTTACTTATGTAAATTTCTTTTGTGATTTTGGTTGACATACTTTATACTGCAGTGCCGGGCCCGTGGAGTACGGTTAAGTTTCTGTTAGCTGGAAGTCCGAGGTTTTATGCCATGAGAGACTATAGATTTTAATTGGAGACTGAGGGATGGAACATTGCTCATCAGTCCCATGAATTGAACTTATGACCTGTCCCTTGTGAGATACAGTTGATCCAATAAAGAAAGCTAAGGCTGAGGAAGTGATTACTCTGACAACGTGACAGCCCAAAATCAGTGGGCAGCAACCGTATTGGCAGACCAAGACCCTTAGTAGGCATAAGCAACAGGATTTAGGTTTATTTTCCTTGTGGCATATATGGGATGGCGATGTGGTATATTTATTGTATTCTGTGTTTGTAGGAGAGGAAGAAGAAAGGTAGGGAAAATAAATTCCTCTGTATAATCCTACTTATAGTGCTGTACTAAGTTGATTTTATATAATACTAGCTGTAGTACCCGGCGTTTGCCCGGATAGTTTTTTGGAAGTTTACCTTTAAGATTTGTATTATCTATTAGGTGTGAAGTGAATTTTAAATAAATCTTTATTAAGATGTTGATTGATAATTTACGACCTATTATACAGTTTTAGAGTTTTTTAGATATGTTTTATTTCAATTTTCTGTTTATTTAATTTTCGAGTAAAACTTTGTCCTTGTTCAAGCTCGAATTGCCTGAGAAGTATTTGATCCTATTAAAAGAATAGTATTTATAACTATGTGTACTTACCCGTTGCGCTTTAAATATGATGTACACGAATCCAGCTGTCATTGAGACTGTTACCAATCAGTCTAGCGACGCGATTCTCAGTAGATTCAACACTAATTTCGGTCATTGTGTACTTAAACGGTATCCAGAGCGTCACAATACATAACAATGGCACACAAACAATGGATTTGACATTAATATCGGTTATTTTCCATTATTTTTACATGTCATGCCCTTCTATTCTCCACCTTTAACGGGGGTTGCGGTTGTTTCATTTTCATAGTTATTTTTTTTCTTCTCAGATGCTAAGTCATATGTGCACCAAATTTCGTTGAGAGCTATTCTGGAACATACCCACATGCATCCATAATCTCGGTTAATTTTACATTCTTATTCACCCCTTCTCAACTTTCATTCTGACTGCGGCTGAAATATGACTTAGTCGGCATCCAGAGTGTCACAGTTCAACTCAGCGACCTCGCAAACAATGGACCCGACATTAATATCAGTCGTTTTCATTTATTTTGACATTTCACCCACTTCCCCTAAGAGTGCTAGGTGTGTTTTATCCGCACAGTATATTTTTTCATGCAGAAAGTCATATGTGTAACAAGTTTAGTTGAGAACTCTTCTGGAACATACACACATACATCCTGAATCACGGTAATGTTGGACATATTCACTTTCACCATTCTCAACCCCCATGCCGATGGGGACTGAACATGGACTTATACGACAACCGAATTCCCATTATTCACCTCAGTGACCCCGAAAACTATACATTATATATTAATATTGGTCGTTGTGTATTATTTGTATATTTCACCTCTTTTTCTGTAATTTTTATGATTCAGTTCCGCGCATAGGGGTGCTAGGGTATCTTACACCAATAGTTCTTTTTCGGATAGTAAGTCATATGTGTACCAAGTTTGGTTGAGAGGTATGCTAAATCAAACACACATACGTCAATAAATTCGGTCACTTTGAACATTATTTTTCACCCCTACCAACCCCCATTCCGATTCGACTTCGACTTTAAAGGCATCCAGATTCCGAAAACTATGGATTCGATACTAATATCGGTCGTTTTTAGTTATATTTCACCCCCTCCCCTAGTATTATTTTCCAGAAATCAAGTTTACTTGACGGCTATGCTGGAACATACACACATACGTCCATAATCTCGGTCCCTTTGAGCATTTTCTTTTCTTCATCCCTTCTCACTCCCCTGCCGATCGCTGCTCAACTTGGTCTCAAACGATATCCGGAGTGTCACTATCCATCTCAGCAAAGCCGAAAACTATGGATTCGACACTATTTTCAATTATTTTTGTATCTCACCCCCTCCCATCGACCCACCCCAACGGGCGCTAGGGTTGTCATACTCCCTTGCGGTTTATCTCCTGATAGTACGATCTAAATGTACCATGTTTGATTGAAATCGCCCAGTAGTCCCGAAAACTATGGTTCGACACTATTTCCGATTATTATTTTATATCTCACCCCGTCACCTCCTCCCCTAAGGGTGCTAGTGGTGTCTTACTGCCTCGCGGTTATTCTCCTGGTAGTAAGATATAAGTATACCAAAATCGGTTGAAATCGCTCCAGTAGTCCCGAAAACTATGGATTTGACACTAATATCGGTCGTTTTGAGTTATATTTCATACCCTCCATTACGGGTTATAGGGGTGCCTTTCCCCCACAGTATTTTTTACAGATAGTAAGTAATATTTGTATCAAATGTAGCTGACAGCTATGTTGGAACACACTCACATACATCCCTAATCTCGGTCATTTGGTCATTCATTTTCACACTTTCTTCTTCCCCCATGCCAAAAGGAGCTGAACTTAGACTAAAAAATTTCACCATTCACTTCAGCGAAAATTCAAGAATATTACCATTCACCTCAGCTACCCCCAAAACTATGGATTTGACATTATTTTCGATTATATTTACACATTACCCCCTCACTTCCCCATCCCTGAAAGTTCTAGGGGTGCCTTATCCCCATGGTGCTTGTCTCCAGATAGTAAGTCATAAGTGTATCAGGTTAGGTTGAAACTGCTCCACTGGTTTAGCGGAAGATATCGTTTACGTGCACACACACACACACACACACACACACACACACACACACACACACACACACACATCCATTTTTATTCAGCGTGATTCAGCCGCCCCTTCCAATGTAGTTTTTTTTGCAACCCACAATATTCATTCCGGCTGAAAACATATGCCCTGCCGGTATGCTCAGACAACACAACCGGATATCTTCGTATTTACTGCCTCACCTTTATAGGACACCGTAATATTATACTCATAATCCAGAAGACATGCGTATGCCTTCTAGAACATACGAACCTGGCACGCCGACGAAACTCTAAATTGATATTGTGACAGCAGTAAAACTAATACTTGCTATAAGCATCCCAGTGTGCCGTACGGAACCGTAGTGTACACTGACTGAGCAAATGTCACGGGATAGCGGAGCACTGATGCGCAGGTGTCTTGTCTGCGCAAAACACGCCCCCTGTGCCAGCGGCAGTTGTATAGGAGACCTTGTGAGCAGTGGCTGTGCGTGTGACAGGTGTAACATGGAACGTCGTCGTGAGCTGACACCGTTCGAACGAGGTATGGTAGTCGGTGCCCGACGGATGGGAAGTGCGATTTCGGAAGTAGTGCGAGAATTTGGCTTCACACAATTAACCGTGTCCAGAGTGTATCGTGAATGGTTGAATGTGGGTGTCACCGTCCACAACAGACGAACGACTGGCCGTCCAGCCACCCTCGATGACCGTGACCAGCGACATCTGAGACGGATTGTCAATAGTGACAGACGGGCAACCGTGTAACAAATCACGGCTCAATTCAACACAGGCCGTGCTAGACACGTCTCCCAGTGGACAATCCATAGGAACATGGATTCTATGGGGTATGGGAGCCGGCACCGCACACGGGTGCCACTGTTAACCCAACGTCATTGGGCACAACGACGCGCATTTGTCGCCAGTCACCAGGGATGGACACTGGAACAATGGAGTAAATGATATCTTCGGACGAATCTCGATTTCAACTGCACCATGCCGATGGGAGGCACCATGTATGGCGCAGACCACATTAAACGATGGATCCCGCCTGCCTCGAAGGTGTGGTCCAGGGCGCTGGTGTCTCTGTTATGGTCTGGGGTGCATTTTTCTGGTATGAATGGGCCCCCTGGTTGTTCTGGAAGAGACTTTGAATGGTGCGCGATATGTTGAGCTGCTCGAAAACCATCTCCAACCATTTTTGGTTTTCCAGCGCCCAGACAGTTCTGCGGCCTTTCAAGATGATAACGCGCCGCCACATCGCTCCCACGTCGCCCGGGAATGGTTCCAGGAACATGCAGCGGAGGTCCAACGACAGCCAGGGACTTGTCGACTCAGTTCCACGGCGTCTCACTGCAGTTCACATGGTCAGAGGAGGCCCCACACGCTATTAGGTGACTATCCCATGACATTTGCTAAGTCAGCGTAGTTGGTAAAGGCGTGGTGGAGCGGGCTAGCATTTCAGGTGGGAGGTTCGAGTCCGGGCCTAAGATTGCAAATGTTTGAAATATTTGTTTAATTCGTACCACACGCAATGTTCTACAAGTTCAGTACCCGCTTTCATACAAATTGTGTGTGAATGAATGTGTTTGTGGCCCTAAGAAGGGCCGTTTAGTTAGTACGCCGGACACATACAGAACGGAAATAATAGGAACATAATTGCCCTGACAATGTTTTATCGCAGCAAATGCTCACTGTGATGACCGTTTTGGTTTATGCACATTCGGGTATCCAATAGATCGTCTTGTGCGTTGAAGCACTCCAGGTGTAATTACTCGGCAGGCGTCCGTGATAAGATGCCGGAGCTAGTCGGGATTTTCCGGCGCTTGGGTGTAAACGACGTCGTTCTTCAAATGTCCTCACAAGAATAAGTCTAACGGCGTTAAATCCGATGATCTGGCTGGCCAAGGAACAGGGCCTCCTCGTCCTTTCACTGGCAGTCCCTCCTTCAGTTTCTGACATACGTGCAAAGTCGTTTGTGCTGGAGCTCCATCCTGTTGCAACCACATCGTCAAACGATCGTGCAAGGGCACATCCTCCAGCGACAGTGGGAGTTCCTGACGCAGAAATTGCTGGTAGCGTGGGACCGTCCAATGGATCTCAAAGAAATAAAGTCCTATCATGTGATCCCCAAGATTCCACTCCAAACTTGCACTCCCCATCGTACTTGATGGGCCGCCTCTCGCACCCAGTGAGGATTGTCCGGACTCCAATAGTACATGTTCTGGATAATGAAGTTCCCATTATTGCGGAAGCGCTATTCGTCCGTGAACAAGATATGCGATACGAATGCTGCATCATTGTCCAGACGGCTGTCTGGTGTTCACCTGTCGTGCAATCGCCCTTGTACTGATGTGTGGTTAAGTACAAGCTGCCTCCAGAACTGTTTCTTCTATTTCACCCGATTTAACGGGCCTAATGCCGACTGGTGGCTGGTTGGAAATCACACCTGTTTTCCTTAGGCGTCTTTCAACACGGCGGATTGACGTAGCAACCGTGTGCCACCTATCAGGAAACCGTTCCAGGTACAGACGTAGTGCCTCGCACGCGTTTTGTCTTGCTTACCCGTAAATGAGGAGCGTGTCAACGTATTCCTCTGTGGAAACCATGCCGAATGGCAGCAGAGATCACGGTGCATTCAAGCCCTAACCAGCGCCAGGCAACAAGATGAATAACAGAATCATTCTACTGTTTGAATGTTGCGAACGTGGGCCTGTATTTACGTATTCAAACATCATACCGATGCAAACATATATGAACGATGCTGGATTCGAACCGCCGCTGGCATATTCCGTCGATTGCTAGGCGAACGCCTAACCACATCCGCTACGCTACACTGCTGGAAACATGCTGGTAGTACGACGGGAGCAGAGTACATACGCCATCCGGTTCGATGTTTAAGTCATTAATTACTGCACTGTTACCTAGTTTTATGCATTGATTCCCCTCTTCGTTACACCCAGTTCATAAGGCACGGCACATTAACATAATTACATGGTAATATGATGTTGCTACATGATTTCAGGTCGTCATGTTTTGCGAACGGATGAGATAACATTTCGCTAGGGTTCAGAATCGTGTGTAAAATGTGCTCACTGGACATCTGTGCCATACAGTACGCCTGCAGGGGAATAACACCCCTATCACCATGCGCACGTTAGTTGGGCTGCAGCAAACACTATTGGAAGGGGCTGCTGAATCACACTGTATAGAGATAGATTATATAGACTCGCCAATGTTCGTTGTTGGCTACGGCTTCAGATCCCTAGTTGTTCTTCGTCAGGATTGGGTGATTACTCGAGTCATTCCACTATTGATATTCTACATTTTCAGAGTTCCTTAAATATTTTTTCACATCTAATTCTTCAAACTTGACAGACTTATCAAAGTTGGTCCTATGACTTCAAAGTACATTTCAGACACAACATGTTGGAATGCTATTTCCAAATAACAGGCACGGTCATGGACCTTCCAGCAAGAAGGGTACTATATAAACCATGGCGGAGTGTTCCCATCCTCCTATATGCAGCATTCCTTACCGGACTATCGCAATATAACGTAAGCTGCTGTCGCCTTGCTACAATATATCCATCAAATCTGTCCATTCTTGGTGCGGCTTGGCAATTAAATTAATTCATAAAATTACTCATAAAATACCCACCGGTCCGCCTCTGTGGTGTAGTGGTTAGTGTGATTAGCTGCACCCCGACCCGGAGGCCCGGGATTGATTCCAGGCCCTGCCACGAAATTTTGAAAAGTGGTATGAGGGCTGGAACGGGATCCACTCAGCCTCGGGAGGTCAACTGAGTAGAGGTGGGTTCGATTCCCCTTTCAGCCATCCTGAAAGTGGTTTTCCGAGGTTTCCCACTTCTCCTCCAAGCAAATGCCGGGATGGTACTGAACTTAAGGCCACGGCCGCTTCCTTCCCTCTTCCTTGTCTATCCCTTCCAATCATACCATCCCCCACCAAAGCCCCTGTTCAGCATAGCAGGTGAGGCCGCCTGAGTGAGGTATTTGTCATCCTCCACAATTGTATCTCCCGACCCAAAAATCTAACGCTCCAGGATACTGCACTTGAGGCGGTAGAGGTGCGATCCCACTCTGAGTCCGAGGGAGAAACCAACCCTGGAGGAGAAGCAGATTAATAAAGAAAGAAATATCCACCGTCTCAGGAGTTATAAGAACAAATTTGGAAATTTTCAGCGAAATCGGTCTAGTAGTTTCGGAGTCCATACGACACACACACATACAAACATTTTCCCTATTATATAAATAGATTTACTTTACAGTGAGAGTTGTTGCAGACAGATTAATGACGGTGCATGAGAAGTTTGCAGTATATGGCTCTTCTCAGTTGAAATGGGGTCATAGAGGACACTCTGGCCCCTTTGAATTTTAGAAGATATCTCAGCCGTCATCACGTCATTGTTTAGGTAAAAATTGCTATCCAAAATAGACTGGTATTTGAACCTATGTCGTCTCTACGTAAAGCCAGCAAGTAGGCTGCGGCAGTAATGGGAAATACGAATTCATCTAAATAGCATTCGGATTTATTCAGAGTTTGACGCAATCAGACCTGAACGCTATTCCATGTAGATCAGTACCCTTATATTTACTAGAATTTTGTCAAGCCTGTAACTTGTGTTGATTTATCCATGAGTTTGGCTTGACTTTGAATGTATTCATTCCTTCGTCATTTGCATGTCTTGTTTTCATATACCTTTTGAACGTAAATATTACTCACTGCACGTAGAAGAGGATGATCTGCCTGAGCTTTCTGTAAATAGAAAGTAAACTAGGAAGTTAGACTTGAAAGTTATGAGAGCAACTTCAGACTGTTGAGCTCAAGTTCCTGATAAAATCGTATGCTAAGCAAGAATAAACAAACTCTGAGACACTAATGCAAGATAGCAGCTATGAGTGCAAAGTTTGTGGAACAAAATTGAAAACAGTGTCTGTCTGGATATGCCTATGAGGAAAAATAGATTGGAGGAGATTAGAATGAAAATTTCTAAAAGACAAACAAGAAGCTGTAATGTATGTATATATGATGGAGACGAGGAGGAACAACTTAAGTTGAAGATTACGTATGAAACTAAAGGATACATATTTATGATTACAATGTGAATCTTTATAGCAAATCCGTAAAATAGAATGTAAATCAAATTTCATCTTATTCATGTTGACTGTATAATTCCTTTTTTGTCAAAAAAAGAAAAATTATTTATTAGGAACTGTCCCATCCGCATCTTGACAAGACTGTATGACACTCAAGTCTGTCTTGCCAAGGCTATGCCAAGCCAAGTTTAGGATGAAGTTCAGGAAAACAGGCCTGGAAGTTATTGCCTGGAAATCAAACTCCTAAAACCATATACGTGTTAATAAAACTGAATGTGCTGTTTTTCTTCTCTGATACTAACGGCATAGTCATATTGAAACATCGGATCTCATGAGATCTCCAATGTGAAGCAACATCCGGCGTGGTTGCTACTCAGATGGGTAATCCACGTGCTGTCGACTAGACGAAGAACGGAAGGGTGGCTCAGGTAGCCTTGTCAGTGACCCCTGGCTTATACAAGAGCTATGAAATTCAACAATATCTAGGTTTGAGTAAGTCAACAAGTCACCTTAATAAAATAATAATAATTATATATATCTAGGAAGAAATAATGTTGAAAACGGAACACACACCCATACCACGAACCGGAGGAATTAACCAATGAAGTTTAATATCCTCGACCCGACGAGGAATGGGACCCGTGACCCCTTAGACCAAAGACCAGCATGCTAAACAGTTAGACACGGAGCTGCATATTTCATTCATTTTTGAAAGAAAAATGTTATATGTATATACAGTTTAGTGAAAAATACTATTATTAAGCGAAGTGAAGGAATCGGATTTTTGAAGGGCGGTAAGAAGTTCATTTAACACTCCATGCATACCATGTCGGCATGTAAAAGGTCTCCGGTGACATATTTGATGCTCACTCAACAATATTTATTAAAACTCATCCATAAACGCCCGAGAGAGATTCGGTTACTCTCTCATTTAGTAGGTCTAAGGTAAAACGAAACGTCAAAATTGACGAGCAAGCAGCCAGATGGCGTCAAATTAAAACGCTTTCACACAGTACCTGAGGCCATTAGATTATTATGTTTATTATTATTATTATTATTATTATTATTATTATTATTATTATTATTATTATTATTATTATTATTATTATTAATAGTGACAAGTATGCTACATTTATGACCTTGCCGATGACCTTAGATGTTAGGCCGCTTTAAACAATAAGCATCATAATCATTATCATCATTATCATCATCATCACATTTATGACCGATAATCATTTATCCAAATATATATCTCATTTTAGAGTCCTTGGAGATAGGAACTTCTCTATTTGAAAGAGGTGTTTAATTTTTTGTTATTTTCCATATCATAACGTTCACCTACACATCTCAGTCTGGCAGCAACTTATGTTCCTAGTACGAAAATAAATATTTGTAACGGATATATATATATATATATTTGCTAGTTGCTTTACACGCACCGACACAGATATGTCTTATGGCGACGGTGGGACAGGAAGGGGTTAGGAGTGGGAAGGAAGCGGCCGTTGCCTTAATTAAGGTACAGCCCCAGCATTTGCCTGGTGTGAAAATGGGAAACCACGGAAAACCATTTTCAGGGCTGCCGACAGTGGGATTCGAACCTACTATCTCCCGAATACTGGATACTGGCCACACTTAAGCGACTGCAGCTATCGAGCTCGGTGTAACGGATATCTCTCGTGAAGGAGAATGTGTTAAACTGCATAATAAACCTTACTGTTATTTCACTGGAAGCTGCTCTCCGAGGCGACAAATGCGTGATGAATTCATCCACAAGGACGAAAAGAAAAATAGAATTTATACTTCAACTTCTGGCAAGGTAGATGCAGCCATGGTTTCTCATCATACATGTGGGTTGTCCACGTTGGATTCATTACCTTGAACCTACGACGTGAAGAGATCACCATATAGAGTAGGCTACGTATCTCATAGTGTTTTCTAATGTCAATCACACACTCTGCCTCAGCAAGGGAAGTTATTAGTCCACGTACATCATGCCATAGTCAAACTATGATACTCTCGTTTCATAGTAAAACGTGGGAAGGATCCGGGCGAAATTTAACGAAGTGTTATTGACATTGACACATTTGGTGTTTACCCGAAAAAAATAATGGAAACTCTGCCATAGGTCTCTCCACAAGGATTCAGTTTACTCTAACGAAAGTTTAAATTGTCACACCATCTAAAGTCGTAAATTGTTAGTATAATTTTGAATTCCCATTAACTCCTTTTTAAAAGGATTTTTCAGACACAGAAGAACCGAAATTTTGTTCCGCGGAAATCGTTTTACGTGCTGGTAACTCGACAGACAATATATTGCGTTGAACTGAGCCGCGATCGGACCCGCTAACTTTGGCTCAGACAGCCAGCGCTCTACCGTCTGAGTCACGCCGCCAGACATTCATATTTCTACACGTATTCTTCTCCCTCTCTTCTTCTTATTATTATGTCGTTGGTTAAGCGTACCACTGACAGTTTTTTACGATTTTGGGAATTGCCTGAGTATCTGCCCCGCAAGAGTTTTTTGCCGGTAATCTACCGGTACGAAAAGTGTGTGTTTCAGCACCTGCAAATATACTAACCCTGGTTCGAACCCGCCAACTTGGGATCAGACGGTCAGTGCTTTACGGTTTTGGCTACTCAACCCAGCTATAATTATTCTAATTATTGCTATTATTGGACTCGTACTCGCACTTCATCGTCATCTTCATCATCTGTTTACTCTCTAGGGTAGGTTTTTCTCTCGGACTCAGCGAGGGATCTCACCTCTACCGCCTCACGGACAGTGTCCTAGAGCTTAAGACTCTGGATCGGGGGATACTACTGGGGTGGAGGAGGATCAGTACCTCTCCCAGGCGGCCTCACCTGCTATGCTGAACAGGGGCCATGTGGGGTAGATGGGAAGATTGGAAGGAATAGACAAGGAAGAAGAAAGGAAGCGGCCGTGGCCTTAAGTTAGGTACCATCCCAGCATTTGCCTGGAGGAAAAGTGGGGAAACCACGAAAAACCACTTCCAGGATGGTTGAGGATGGAATCGAACCCTCCTCTACTCAGCTGACCTCCCGAGGCTGAGTGGACCCTGTTCCAGCCCTCGCACCATTTTTCAAATTTCGTGGCAGAGCCGGGAATCGAACCCGGGCTTCCGGGGGTAGCAGCTAATTACACTAACCGCTATGCCACAGAGGCGGACGGACTGATACTTATATTTTCAATTCTTTCCACTTTTTAAACTGTAGAAGTTAGGGACGTTCAAATTAAGAACAAACTTACATTAGCCATGTTTTAATGATACTGAAACTAATTACACTGTTTTTACTTGAATATTGTAGTCTTATTCATGTGTGGAAGTAGATATGTGTATGTCTGTCTGCGTTTTATTTTGTTGTGTTCTGTATCCTAGCAGAATTGCACGACAACATAGCCTTCCTTAATCCGCTTTCCTCATACATTTGAAGTTATAAATCCTTAATTGTATCCTCCATCTACTCCATTCTCCTTTATTCGCTTACTACCTCTTGTCTGCCCGTATCTCCTTACCTCAATTTCTCTTGCGCTATACACAAAATTTAACTGCTCCTGCAGGAAATTTCTCTCCTGCTTTTAAAGACGTGTACTCAGTACATGTAGTATTTATTTAACTAATTGCGATTTATTAAGTAAACATTAACAGCATGAACGTTTATTTATAGAATATAGTAGTCCTTGAAAGGTAGACTAATAGCGCAGGTCCACAACCGGAGTGTCTTGAGAGCCCTGCTTCTCAAACAGGGGTAAAATGTTCCATGTACTTCAAAGACTAGAATGTATGTTATTTATTTGATCTTTACCCTTGCTTCATTGACCAGACCCTAGTTCCACCCACATTGTGGCGATGAAATAACCCCACCACCTTGCACTAACGTATACGAAGCTCCTCTTTTTATATGTTCTGTCCAGCTCCCCTTGATCGATTCTCATTCATTTACGTTCTTAACGGTATAATTTGTGAGAAGTGAATATTTCATTTTCACGTCCTATATTACGTTTCCGTTCCCCGAGACATTTATTTGTTTTAGGGAAGGTGCTCATCTTGTTTCTTTCCAGAGAGTGACTCATAATTGCATTGTCAAGACTCGGGCACCGATCTCATTACAAACTAAACAAACAACCAGCCAACCAACTAACCAACCTAGCAATAAACCATCCAAGCAAGAAACCAGTCATACAAAAAAATTAATTAATCACTCGATCAAATAAACAAGAAATAGGTGCTGCTCTTTTTCATTTTCCAGGCTGGTTGGCCGTGCGGTTAGGGTCGCGCTGCTGTAAGCTTGCATCCGTGAGATAGTGTGATAGATCGTAGTCATGGTCAACAGCAAGGATAGGGCAGTGCTGATGGGCGATTTCAGTGCGAGGTATGGAAGTAGAACTGAAGGATACTAAAGGGTGATTGGTAAATGTGTGAAAGATATGGAAGCTAATAGGAATGGAAAGCTTTTGCTGGACTTCTCTGCTAGTATGGGTTTAACAGTTAGGAATATATTCTTCAAGCATAAGGCTATTCACTGCTACACATGGGAGGACAGGAGTAACAGATCCATAATAGACTATACCGCCGTATTCCAATTCAGGAAATCTGTTAGGAATGTATGGGTTTTCCGGGGATATTCGATGATAGAGACCACTACCTGATCTGTAGTGAACTACGTATCTCTAGGTCTAGGATAGAGAAAGTGAAATCTGTCTGCAAACGGAAGGTGTATCAGAAATGGCTCCAAACAAGAACTGATGCAGACAGGGAATTGTACGTAGATGAAAGAAACACAGAGGAAAAAATAGTAGTTGAATCCAAAAATAATTATTTGGAAGATTTTGGTAATAACCTGGAAAGGCTAGGTCATGCAGCATGGAAACCTTCCTGGACAGTAATAATGAATCTTACGAAGGGAGGGAAAAAGGAAATGAGCAGTGTTTGGATAATTCAGGTGAACTCATAATAAATCCCAGGGAATCAATGGACAGGTGGAAGCTATATTTTGAGAACCTTCTCAACATAAGGAAATCTCCTTTGTGAAGTCGCGATCAATCGAGCTTATGGAGAGGAGGAAAATTATGTTGGTGAAATTACACTTGAGGAAGTGGAAACGTTGGTAGATAAAATCCATTTTCATAAAACAGCAGGAATAGACGAAATTAGACCTGAAATGGTGAAGTATAGTGGGCAGACAGGAATGAAGTG
This sequence comes from Anabrus simplex, assembly GCF_040414725.1. Lineage (NCBI taxonomy): Eukaryota > Metazoa > Arthropoda > Insecta > Orthoptera > Tettigoniidae > Anabrus > Anabrus simplex. Next base: position 307,328,835 of record NC_090265.1, on the reverse strand, counting down.
GCTTCATAGGGTGATAAGATTAGCATGGAGTGTTGCTAAGGTACCTTCAGGTTGGACAAAGGCAGGAATTGCACCTATCTATAAGCAAGGGAACAGGAAGGATTGCATCAACTATCGAGGTATCTTATTGATTAGTATAGCAGGCAAAGTATTCACGGGCATCTTAGAAGAGAGGGTGCGATCAGTGGTTGAGAGGAAGTTGGATGAAAACCAGTGAGGATTCAGAGCACAAAGAGGGTGTCAGGATCAGATTTTCAGTATGCGCCAGGTAATTGAAAAATTCTATGAGAGGGATAGACAGTTATGTTTATGTTTTGTAGATCTAGAGAACGCATGTGACAAGGTACTGAGTGAAAAGGTGTTCGCCATACTGGGGAACTGTGGGATTAAGGGTCGATTATTATAATCAATGAAAGGCATTTATGTTGGCCATTGGGCTGCAGGTTGGTAGAATGAGTTCTTGGTTCAGGGTAATTGCAGGCGTTGGACAAGGCTTCACCTTTGTTCACCTTTGTTTGTAGTTTACATGAATCATCTGCGGAAAGGTGGGAACAATGGCAGAATGGTACTCGGAATTAGAAGATAAAGGCTAAGCTAGGAATGAACTCGATGGATGGAGCTGTACGCATAAACCGGCTTCGGTGGTGAGGTCATGTGAGGCGAATGGAGGAGGATCGGTTACCTAGGAGAATAATGGGCTCTGTTATGGCTGGTAAGAGAAGTAGAGGCAGGCCAAGACTGCTATCATTAGACTCAGTTCCTACCGATTTAAATGTAAGAGGTATTGAAGTAAACGAGGCTCCTATTCTAGTTACAAATAGAGGATTGTGGTGGCAGTTAGCAAATTCACAGAGGCTTACAGACTGAACGCTTGGAACTTCTCGCTAATCATACCCTTACAATTCTAATTTCCTCGTCCTGGAGAGTTTCCATTTTTATTCGTCTGCAAGCAAACTTCACATTCTATGTCCTAGGCTTAGAGGTACACTACAGATCATGTAGTGGTCCGTATCGTCCAAACATCTCCGAAAAACACAAAAATTCCTAACAGTCTTCATAGAACTTTTCAACTTCATCCTCATCCGCACCCCAACATGCTGAATACACTGATACAATTCCGGTCTTAATTTCTCCAATTGTTAAACCTATCCACATCATTCGCTGATAAACAGGTACGTACCTAGTAGAAACTATGTTGCGTGCAATAGTATTCCTGATGAGCAGTCCTAACGCATACTTTGCCCTTCCCTTTTAAACATCCGTCAAGTACTCATTATAATCTACTATCTCTTCCTCGTTATCTCCCATTTACCCAAATATATTTAACTCCTAACACATCCAGATGCCCCAGTAATATAGATATCACCCCACCAAATTCTATTTCATTCAGAAAGTTCTTTCCAAGGAGTCCCTCGCCCTTAGGTCTAAACGTTCTAAATCGAAAGTTCTGCTGTATGATTTTGTCCTGTTACCGCAAGATGCTTTAACATTAGAAGAAGGAATGAAATAATAAGATGGTAAGTGCATGTGTGTTGCGTACTCTTTCGTAAAATATTATAAATAAAATCTTTAGTTTTGAGCAATTTTTTTGTTATAAAAAATATTTTGCGTATGATATCTTCATGAAAATTGTTTAATTTTCCATGTTTGTCGATTATTAAATGATCTGCTTTGACTTCTTACCAACCGATATACGTAGATGCTGAAGTAACGTCTTACTCAACTGAAATATTCTTATTAATTGAACCTTCAACAAATACTAGCCTGCAAAATTAGCAACATTAACCCTCAACTACTCATGATCAGAACTCTTAAATCCCATTACCCACCAGGAAGTCGAAATATCTAGAAATATGGTTAGCATTTCTAGAGGAGCACATAGTTTTAAAAATGAGATTTCCACTGCTACGGAGGCAAACAATCCTGATGTAGTTCCCTCCTTAGATCAGTGGTAGAGTGTACGCCTCTGGATCGAAGATCGCAAGTTTAAACCCAGTGGAGGTAGTCGGATTTTTGAAAAGCGATAAAACATTCATTCGATTCCTACGATGTCGTCATACGAACGACATATTTTGTGTGTAGTCGATAAAATTAATCCTCAGCCATTGGTCACCCAGGAGAGATTCGTTTTACTCTGCCGTCTGGTAGAGTAAAACGGAACTTTGAGTGTGTCCAACAGGCAGACTATAATGCGTCTGTACACGGTAGCTGAGGCCATACTTCTTCTCTTCTTCTTTTTCCTTCTGGCCTTTCCCCATTTTTTGGAGTCAGAAATTAATTTTATTAGGCACAGTTTTACGGACAGATGTCACTTCTTATGCCAACCCTAAGTGGAGGGATATATTCAGTAGTACGTGTTGTTAGTAGTGTGGCGTATGACTAAAGAGAACACAGATGTCGAGTCCCTGAGACAGAGAAATTAATCATACGCAGTTCAAACCCCGACTACTGCAGGAACAGAACCCGGGGCCGTCTTAACTGGAGATCAGTACGCTGACTATTTAGTCAAGCGGTTATTGAGACCATACGATTATTATTATGATTATTATTATTATTATTATTATTATTATTATTATTATTATTATTATTATTTCTCTTATTCTTATTCTCATTCTTATTATTCCTGGTGTTCTCTCAGTCTACACCAAGAATAAATAACGGGTAAATTCCTGGGAAAAGGCTAAGACTAGGAAGTTACCAACCGTGACCTTAAATAATGTTCATTCCCAGGACATTACGGAAATAGAAATGCGAAACTATGGAAACGCATATTTTGTTTTGTCAATGGTGGGGGTCGAATTCGCCGTCTCTTGAATGGATGCTTGCAGTTACACCATCCATACAACATAATCATGTCATTCGGTGCCTATTGTTTCTCTTTTCTAATTAAGCAGCTCGTCACGTGTTCGTGGACTTACCCTCCTCTACATTTGGGAACATAGCGACATCTATGGGAATTTGGTGGAAGTATAAGAATAAATGGATGATTGAGATGAAATGGCGTATGGCTTTTAGTGCCGGGAGTGTCGGAGGTCGCCAGGTGCAGGTCTTTCGATTTGACACCCGTAGATGACCTGCGCGTCGTAATGAGGATGGGATGATAATGAATACGACACATACACCCAACCCCGTGCCAGTGAAATTAACCAATGGTGATTAAAATGCCTGACCCTGCAGGGAATCGTACCCGAGACCCCTGTGACCGAAGGCCAGCACGCTAACCATTTAGCCATGGAGCCGGACGACGATTGAGATTGCAAGCATGTACTAGATAGGTCAAAATCATCTCAAGCTTTCCAATTTAAGGATTAAATATATTTAATGCTCTAGCACACACCAGTTATTTTGATAACAAACTTGTAGTTATTCGTGGTTACAGGCAGACCATGTCTCCCTTCAGCGTAATTTGTACATTATGTAAATGTGTATAGAAATAAACATATTTCCTATTTATTGATGGGGTTAATTTTATGGTCTTCCGGGTTGCCAAATTTCGTTTAAAATACAATTTCCACCCATGGATTACCAGATTTTGTCTTAAGTGGTTAATTACAAATACAACACATGACTAGGCTCAGGTTACGCGGTGAGTACACAGGGCTGTTTTTCACGATTTCCAAGACTTCTTACTTGGAACGACAGCAACAAGGTTAAGCACTAAGACAAATCCCAGCTGTGGGATACAAATAGATGTGGCATATAAAGCGTTAGATATGAGGAATCGAGATTTATGAACCCTATACGTGATAAAGCAGAGAAATGGTCGATTAGACTAACGAACTGTGACACCGATTTACGTACATGTGGGTGGTCAGTCACACTCCTTTCCTCCTTGTTATTCGAGTACAACGAATGTACGTGATTTCTCTGTTCGATAACCTCGTTAGCTCTTCGGGTTTGATACTACTGTGTGTTACATTTTATTGCTGACATGTTCAATGGTTTGTCCCTGCATTTAATTGGTATGTTTGGGGTGAGTTAGTTCAATTGAAAGATATTTCAGGAAGTTCAGCAGCCAGCCGTTATACTGCTAGTTCTATATCTAACCATTAATAAGCGTAGTTTTGACCACGATTACGTTCAATAAGTTTATTTACATGCTACAGACTTTAATTATTGGAAAAAGTAGTAAAGAAATTTGCCGCGTATGAATCATATTGAAATATGCTTCGGTTATTACGTGTATTCGGCACCCTGTAACACTGTAGACAACAGTTCAGTGTATTTATCCGTTTGCATAATCTCTTCTTCCAAAATTACAATCATTTATAATACTGTATAAGTACACAATATAAAGGAACTGCTGTACGGATAGTTCCATGTGCGAGTGTATGAAGGAATTAGTGAATGACAGACTAGTAATGTGTAAGGAAGTATACGAATATCTGAATGATAGAATGAATTGACGCTTGGAATTTGTTAGTTAACTGTCTGATTGAGAATGTGAGTGAATGGACAGAAATGCATATTATATTGTATACGTCTTATTTCATAATACGTCGAACTTCATACGTCTACGTTCTTAAAAATAATGTGGTAAGTGGAACTTTACGGTAGTTAATTTTTCATTCACATGATGATCTAGGTACACAGCTATGTCTATCGGCATGGGGTTGAACTACGTACATCGTGACTTCTGCTACCTTCCACAAATACTGCATATGGAAGAAACGGGAACATTCTTAAGACTAGGACTGGTACCAGATATGGGTTACAAGAACAATGCACCAAGCTCGATAGCTGCAGTCGCTTACGTGCGGCCAGTATCCAGTAATCGGGAGATAGTGGGAAAAGAAAATGAAATAAGTTTGAGACTTATACAACAAGGAAAGGAGTTATAATAGAAGCAAGAAAAAAAGAGGCCACAACAGGTGAGTTGAATAAGAGTCTATAATAAATAGTTTTGCTGAGCTAAGGAAGATCCTTAGAATAAATTTGGTCATTGTTTAATACATAATACATAAGTAACATTTCCATGTACTAAAGCTGTTCCAGAGTTCTGACTTCAAAGACCTAAGGCAACGACAGAGAATGTTGGTCGAAGACCTTAAATCCAAGATTACTAAAGCAATGTGGGTGGGGGGGGACCTTCAAATGTTGATCTTGGAAGCTTCGTTGTAGGTATTCCTATGGTAGGGACCAGTTTCGGATGAGATGGAATTTCGTATGCTTGGTTCTTCCTCCATAAAATGCTTCTCATTCAACGAGATGAGGTTATGATTTTGTTTCACATACAGAGAATTAGGCCAAATGGCACTATCGAGATTCACCAAAACAGGATTTCAAATAAGAGTGAGAATAAAATGTTTTCCAAGGTAGCAATTGTTTGCCCAAGAAACAATAAAGTCAACATCATCAACCAATAGGTTCTGAATAGCTTGAAAGATAACAAAATAACGTGCATTGCCATTGACTCCATAGAGAGTGATGATACGATTTAAGTTCATAAAGCTGGTTTGTGAAAAGGAACGAGATTGAATCAACGGAAAGTAGACAAAATATATCGTTCATACAGAAGTTCAAAGAATAGATTGAGCACCTGTGAATGCGAGAACACGACTTATTCATAAGTGGAGGCAATTTCACCTAAATTTAGCCTCTTCTTGCACAATTAATAAGCTGCCAGGACAAACTTTAAAGTTGGAATGAAACTCTCTAGTGCTTTGGACAGTCGTACATAGCTTTTTCAAGAGTAGTCAGATTCATAGTCTTCAAAATAGAACTCCAAGCTACATCTGCACTCATATGGTTTGTAAGGAAATACCACAATACCTGTTTTGATTTCATTCAAATGCCGCATAAAACATGGAAAGTGTATCTTTTGTACATAAGATATATTAATAGTCCATTTATATAGTTACTCTTTAGATAGTAATTTCGACAGTCTAAGACAGTTTTGCGTAGTAGTTTATGTATACATAGCTCTAGTATGCTACAGTATGTGATGGTGCCGGTGGTGACTATTAATGTTTTAGAAATAGTACAACTGGACTAATTAATCAGAGGTAAAATGAAAAATCTATCCTTCGTTACATGTCTGTATCGTTAAAGGACATGAAAATTTTAAACTCCCTAGGCCTCGAAATCTAATACCGTCGGGGTCGGATGAGAACAGGAGTCGAGTAAGGGAACTCGGGTAAGGAAATCGAAAAGTGAAGTGCTTTCAGCAGTTATCTGGGGATTGAAGTATTATCACTAGATAGGATAGGGTGGAGAACAGAAGCTGGCCTAATGTAATCTTGAAATGGATATTGAAATGAGACCTATATTTCTTATATTTTTCTCCTTCGTTCCGGCAAGTGTTTAAAGTGTATTTTATTTGTATATTAATGAGCCCGTAACACAAAAGTCCTTAACGTTCCTTTCCTCACATTCAACACTTTACACTTCCGAACTATCCAAATACACGCAGGTTCATAACATATGGTGCAAGTAGGGGCAAAAGATCTTTATAGGTCGACGCCCCGAAAAATAGGATATTTTTCTACAACTTGATATTCTTAAATTATTCAGTACACGTCCATTATTTGGCACTTTGAACTCTGCTGAAATTATCGTTTCCCATAGTTTTATTTAGTTCTGTATGAAATTATAGGAGTTAGCTAATGTGACTAATAATAAGAAACCGAAAAAATTGCTGAAATAGAGGAAATATTTCTGAAGTTATGGTATTTCAAAAACTGCGATGAGTATAAATCCTTTTCCATATGCTGGAAAAGTGTACTTTGAATGAACTAATGAGAATTAAATGACATAACACCATTCATGAAGTGATTGCCAACGCTCTCCGAACAAAGAAACTAGGGTTCCACGAATGTTACACAATGTCTTGCTGAAAACTATTTAGAATGGAAATGATCTCGATTAACCGGAAGAAATCTAGAACAGAAATTATTGACCCCACTGTTTGGTTTGAAATTTCATGTAAGAGTGAAATTTTCACAAAAACACAGAGTACCCCACGTTTTGGAGTATTTACTAGCACCTAAATCCAATGTTCATTCTCTTTTATATTGCTCGACAATTACCATAGACTTCAGCCCATCTCCGTCCGATTTATTTCGAATGATGGGTAAAGTACTCGTTCGTGAAAATCTTCAACATCGAACTATAAATATTTTCAGACTCCGTTACGTTTAGATAGCAGTGCCATAATGCGCCATCATAAGGCAGATTTAATTTAAATCCTTGTGAAATGTTTACAATTAGGTCAAATAGGAATACAGTTTAAACGCTTTAAATATGGTAAATTCGATCACTTGACTAGAAATAGTCCAGAGGCGCCGGGGTGTTGAACTTTTGTCCCACAGGGTTTCTTTCACATGTCTGAATCCAACAACACGAAGGTGTCGCATTTAAAAATCTTCAAATGCCACTGATCTCACCCGTGTTCCAATCTTCTATCTGGAGAACGTAAAGGCAATGGCGTGTCAACATAAATTTTTCTCCTTTCGTACAACATAACTCTTTCTTAGTAGGCACCTCATGTTGTCATCTGAAAGGAGAGAAAGGGTGAGGGTTTGTGATTATTGAAAATGCCCGTGTAGAGAGGTCCAGTCCCTCTCTTGCTGCCAGTATTGGAATGCCGCCAATGTGCCCGCCTCCATCCATCTCACCCCCGAACTCCTCTCGCAAACCCCTGCCACCGCCTTTCTACCCACCCTCCGCTTGGCAACGTCGAATATTGGAAATCCAGTTATGGGATGTTTTTTCCCTAAAAAGTGGATAAACTGGGAAATCGAGGGAGTAAAGAAGCCTTCGTCTACAACAGTGCATTTAATTCACCAGTAACGTAGAGTTGCGATACTTTTATTATGAAAACTGTTTTCCGCCTTTTTTCTATGTGAATTATGTTCTAAAAGGACTTCGAATTTTATCGTTGTTCCTATGTTGTTAACGTTTAAAACTTACCAAAGAGTGGGAAGGAAGTGGCCGTGGTCTTAATTAAGGTACAGCCTCAGCATTTGCCTGGTGTGAAAATGGGAAACCACGGAAAACCATTATCAGGGCTGCCGACAGTGGGGTTCGAACCTACTATCTCCCGAATACTGGATACTGGCCGCACTTAAGTGACTGCAGCTATCGAGCTCGGTATATACTTTTCTCTTAGTTTTCTGAAAATAAGCTTAGTACAGATTACAGTCAGGGATCACTGTACAATACAAATTGAAACATAGGCCTACATACAAAAATACCTAGTTAAAACCCAACGGATCAAAATCAGTGTTTTAACCCCAAGTAGGGGATCGTTAAAGTTACGAAAATATATATGAGCCGATGAACTGCTGTTGCATGCAGGGCACTCTGCGACCTGAGGTTTATTTTGCCTATCTTTCATCAAGGAGTCCCTGATATAATTCTAGCATATTCCCTTACATTTCCATCTGTGCGAGTTTCCTTGCAAGGATTGTATCTCGGCTCTGTATCTTTTTTTGATATTTTAATACAATTTCCAAGATTTTCATTTAATTTCCTTAATCATCCTCTGATTTGTCTTATCCTGATTGAACAGAGAGCTTTTCTTCCTAAGTACACTGGAAGTTGCGAAATCGGTAAGACCTTGTCGTTCTGGGGTTGGATTTCAGCTAAGCCCGGTGTTAAAATGTGACAACTCCGATTTACTTTCCGCAAATTAATTTACTCGTGCATGTATGGGATGGGATATCTTGAAAACTATTTCAATGGAATGATCATTATTATTAATTGTATTATTATTTAATTGTTACCAAATGATATTTTAAGGCACCCATAAATACTACAAATATACATAGTAAAAGGAACAATCTTTGTTTCCGACCTTTCTTGTCCTTTCTTGTCCAGAAGATAGTTACGGTAAAATTCAATAAGAATAGATATTTCATTACAAATTCCAAAAGTGAAGTTAGATACCTTCTAATGAGTGTTACCACCAGGTGGAAAAAGAGGGGGGAATAAGCGGCAGAGCCAGGCACTGGACAAAAGAACTTTAAAACAAGTTACATTTGGAATATGGTTGCAACGTAATCTTTCCTTGGTGTGCTGTTGTCCAGTGTCTGGCCCTTCCGCTTCATCACTCTCTTCTGCCATGCAAGTAACCTATCCTGCTCCATTTATCTCACATGATCCACCAAGTGTAACTTTGAGTTAGCATTCGGGAGATGGTGAGTATGAATCCCATCGTCGACGGCCCTAAAGATGCTTTTCTATAATTTGCCATGTTCACACTAGGCAAATGTTGGGGATGTAACATAATTAAGGCCACGGTTGCTACCTTCCCTGCTATGACCTTTCAATGACCTGTAGCAATATGTCGGCCGGTCATTGAAAGTCATAAGTGAAATGAAATGTGTATCAATGACTTGGAAAAAGGTGTAACGTGTCAATATGCGGCTTACGCGCATATTGATAAAAAGAACCGATACAACTCGTAAGTGTAGAATAGACATAATGGATGAGAGCCGGTGGATCGAACTCAAGACCCCGTGGTACATGTCGAATTACGTCAAGATCAGCTTTATTTACAAGCAAGAGCTCAGTACAATGTCAGCATCAGCTGAGAAGAATGTGGCTAGACATGATATCTAGTTTGAAGTTGTATAAGGGGGCCATGGATTAGCATGAAACTTCATATGGCAAATCATCTAATGGGCCCGTGCTGACGTGTTTCATAGTAAGAAGAAGAACAATAGTGTGTGTTTTCCTTTAGCAACTTCTATGATGAAGGTTAGAGTTGTTATTCAGTTCCTCAAATGTCAAAAACACATGTATAGCTAGCATAGGATTTCTCTGCTTATGGAAAGCAACTTATTATTATTGTAAATAATAATGGAAGGAGTTCGTGTTTTTACTTACTGATTACTGTATGAAGGAAGATAATAGAAGCAAGCTTAAGGATCTGGTTCTGTAATTGACAAACATAAAGAATAAGCCCAGATATAAGTTATATAATAGCCAAAATCATTTGCAAACCTCGAATTATATGTTTCCTCAGGCCAGTATCAAACTGGAATAGTGAAAATACAATTAGTGTGAAATTGTATTCCTAATGATATTGTACAAGTTTCAGGTGGCGGCCGGAGATGTTAAATCACTATCTGACCAGGGAATGTAAATGAACAACATGAAGTGCTAAACCAATATAGTGCCCTGGCGGACTCAGGCCTCTGCCGGAATGGACGGAATTACAAAAATGATGATTAAACCGCTGCGGAATTACCATGAAGAAGCCAGATAAGTTATTGTACTTGTCTATCTTTTGCTTTCCTAGAATGCTTTAGTAGCGTTAGTCCTTTTGTCAATGTCACGTAGGTGACAAGGGTGTGTTAACTTGAACGATCTAACAGATTTTCGGTTGTATTTGTCGGGTTGCGATTGATCATACGTGGGTAAATAGTGTATGCCGTCAATTACCGTGGATGAGACGTTTTACTGCGTTGTGTCCGTATTATTTATTGCTGTGAAACAAAAATAATATCATTTACTACAGGTAAGTTGCAGTGTGACAGTGTGTGTGAAATATTGGTGCGTGATCTTGGTATAATTCCCATGATGTGATATGGATGTTCATTAAGGTGTATTAGGTAATGTTCATGTATAATGTTTGATAAGGCTCTTCCTTAATATTGCTTGTGCAGTTAGGATGTGATGATTTGTGCGGTATACAATGTGATGACGAACGTAGGGTCGTCATAAAGCGTGGCGGACACGAGATAATTTAGGTTGATTTTTATGGTTTGCGTGTTGAATTATATTGAGTTTCGAGACGTGTTAAGTTGTTAATGGTGTTGTTAATAGAATTTCCGCCGCATATTTTGTGAGATGATTGAACAAGCTAGTCCAGCGTTAGGCATTGGTATTGAAGAGAGTCATCAAGTACATGAATTAATAAATTAAGATTCATAGTTGCAAGTAACGAAATGTTGGAATGTGCGCACGGTTAGGGTCTTAAAATGCAATTCAATGATAGTTATGTTTAAGATCAGAATCACCTATTGCGATCGATGTACATGTAGTAGATGCTTGTAGTAGATTCATGCTGTAGTAGCATTTCAGCTGATGGTGAAGGCAGACCTCGACGCAGTCCAGACTGTACCAACTTATATTTTCATGCCAGTAGATAAAGATTCATTTCAGGTGCAGCCAACAGCTCGATGGGTGGAAACGACGTGCATTTTACTCATTTATGTGTATTGTGTTGCTATGTGTGATCATTTATAAATGCTGAAATCTGTTGGGGGGTTCAAGTTAACTGATATTTAGTTAGTCAGATAGGAACAATGATAACTATGAAAGGCAAGGCGGAGTGGACAGGTACAATTAACATTTGCGACGACGAGTGAATGACATAATATGACCCGATAGACTTTGATATATCCATAAGATTCTACGTTTCTGTGAATTTGTGTTAAATAATTGTTTCCGGTTTATGATGGACAATGCAAGATGGACTCGGTCCTTAGTTAATGTTAATGAATGCATATGATTTATTTTACGTTGTTCATTTCAGTTGTTCATATTCAATCAATTGATTTTTTTTAAATTAAAATGTGATCCTTCCAATTTCTGTTGCGATTTATTTGAAAACTTTGCCTTAGTGTATAATTTACATTTTATGATTGGCAGTATCTATAGCTCAGTCGTCGTTATCTGAATGTGACCGAATACTCTTCGAAGGGCCATGCCCTGAGTGGAGTATCATGCGAACCTTCTGAATACTAGTCGGCAAATAATTTGATAGTTCATGGTTATCTACAAACCACGGCGTCCACGAACGGTCACATAGTGTATTAGTGTTTTTGGTCGCCCACCGTTGGGCTGAGTATTGACGAGTGAGCAGGTTAATATATTATATTTTGATTGTCAATCGCGAGGCATTGAACGAAAATAATGATGTATTTTGTCCGCTCGATGATGATGCGTATAGTAGGCAACGGAGCGATGATAGTAAAGACTTAGTTTGGCAATGGGAAGTTGGAAGGATAAATTAATCAGGGTCAGATTATTCGTTCATTCATGTGAGTATGGTAATTATTCGGTCATTTCGGTATGAGCTTGGGTTCGTCAGGGCTTAATCAGTGAATTTTGTGGCTACTAAAGCAATAGTGATAGGTTAGGTGATATTTGAGGAACGTAGGATAAAGACATTTACTGCTTGAATATCAGTGTTATTAGTAATGGCGTCATTAGCGCAAGTAAAGTTACTGCTAGAAGAGTTAGCGGGTAGATTGACGAAAGTGCAGGAATCCCAGGAAACGACCGTTAATGAAATGCGGAAAGAAATTAGAGAGTCGCAGGGAGTCGCATTAAAAGAAATTAGAGAGTCGCAGGGAGTCGCATTAAAAGAAATTAGAGAGTCGCAGGGAGTCGCATTAAAAGAAATTAGAGAATCGCAGGAAATGTCGGCGAGCGAAATGCGAAAAGAAATTAGAGAATCACAGGAGATGACCGCTAATGAGGTGCGAAAAGAAATTAGAGAGTCACAGGAAATGGCAGCTATTGAAATGCGAAAGGAGGTTAGAGAGTCACAGGAAGCAGTGGCAAATGAGATGCGAAGAGAAATACGAGAAAGGCAGGAGGAGACCAATAGAGAGATTAAAGAGAATCAGCGTGTTGTTTCAGAATTAGTCATGCAGAACTCAAGGGTGATGCAGGAAGAAATATCAGCACTAGGGTCGCGAATAGCCGAAATACAGGCGGACATACAGGAGGACATGAAAAGCTTGAGAAGTGAGGTGACAGTAGCAATAAATGAGAATAGAAAAGAGATTAACGAGAGGTTCACCGAACTTCAAGCTGAATTGAAGGTCAACGTGAACGATATTCAAACACAAGTTGACCGTGATATTAATGAATTAAAAGAAGAAGTAATTATTATGCAAGGGAAAATTATCGAATCGGATACTAGTTGGGACGATAAGTTTAGGAAAGTGACTGAAAATATTGAAGAAATCAATAGAGGAGTTCATGAGGAGATGGATACGGCGAAAGAACACATTAATAGTAAATTTCAGTCCATTATTGATGAGACAGATAGAAACAGGACCCAAACGGATCAGCAGATAAAGAAATTAAGTGACGAGTTGGAAAATGTACAGAAGAACATCCAGAATATGAGGATTGATTCTGAAACAACCAAGAAACTTGTGTTGACGACTTTGGAGAAACAGTCATCGGTCGATAATGAAAGGAAAACTGAGCTAGACTATCAGTTTGAAATACCGGTATATAACACCGACAGTAGTGAGAATAGTGTTGCGCATACAGCGAACGGAACCCAAATAATAAATGTAATACGCACAAACGAAGATAGACCAAAAAAGTTCACCGGAAATATAAAGTCGGGAATGACTCCTCGAGGGTTCATTCGAGAAATCGAAGAGTATTTCCGCGAGGCAAAAATAATGCCGGAGAGGCAATTAAAGGCAGTGGAACGACATTTGGACGGAGCACCACTGATATGGTACAAAGCGTTCAGGTACATTTTTGAAGACTACGCCGGATTTAAGAGCGCGTTCTTAGAACGTTTTTGGGGAATTGACGTTCAACAAAATGTCAGATTGGAGCTGTATTCAAAAAAATATTCTCTCAGCGGACCGAGTTGTTTCTCGGACTATTTTACCATGCAGTTCCACCGTTTGAAAGAGCTTGACTCACCCCCAACAGAACTCGAAATGGTGCGAGCCATAATTAAACAATTTCCACCTGATGTTCAACGGTTGATGACAACAGCGAACGTACAGTCCGCGGTGCAAGCAGAGGCAATTTTGAGGCAGCTTGACAGCACAAACACGCAAGTCGGAAATAGAATAATAAGGCATGTAGATCCAGTGGTAAACGTCGCAACGACAGTGGAACAGGAAAATGAATGTCGGGGGAATAATCAATGCTACTGCATGAGGAGAGAGAAGCAGGAGAGACATGATAATTCAGAAGACAACCAACGCGACCGGAGATGGACATCATGTCAGAATGGTAATGGAAGATATCCACGGTTTAGAAGAGGAACACGTTGGGGTTACCAACGAGATAGATGGCCGTACCGGAGGAATAGAAGTCAAGGAAGGATAGGATATAGAAGTGAAAATCAAGAAGGAGACGTTGACCAAGAAAAGAGGAAATACGTAGAAGAATTAAAACGCCAACAAGAGACTAAACGTTGGGAAGAAGCGATAAGGAGTCAAGAGATGAACGCAGATTGCATTGGTGCGTCGAGTCTCGAGTATCAGCGGCAACAAAGAAAAGATGCTGCAGACCGGATGCTTAATCCTAATGCAACCTCATTTGATGATAACTCCCACGAGAGGAATGGGGTGAAAAAAAAACCGCCAAATTAGAATTTAAGGAGAATAAGATAGATTTCAAGCAGCAACTGAATGAGCAACGTGAAGGGGTGATTGGAAACATAGAATCTTGGGAATTTGAACCCGAAGAGTTGTTGGAAGACCGCCAATTGGGCGAATCTGAAATTAAAAGAGGACTTCCGGTCATATGGGTCACAATATTAGGTATTAAAATTTACTCGTTGTTGGATACAGGCGCCAGTATTAGTATTATTTCAAAGGTATTATTAACAGAACTCCAACGCAGAGCACGAGTCCCCATAATGCCAGTAGCCAACATAAAGATAAGAGGGATTATTCCAGATAAGGTTGCCAATTGTAAGATGCAGACGTTCATTCCAGTTGAGATTGGCAAAGTTACATTCGAACATCCATTTTTGGTAATGGATAGGATTCAACATAATGTAATAATTGGATCAGATTTCATTAGGGAAAATAATATTATTATTGATTTAAATAGAGAAGAAATCCGTATCAGATCTAACGATGGAGAACAAGTACATGTTTCTGCTAGAATCGAGAATAAGAGTGTAGGTGAACTGCACAAGACTATGAACGTCTCGGTAGAGGAAGCCATGCGGATAGTAGATGAAATTATGGAGAAGTACGACCCGGAGGATCTGCAAGAATCGACCTTAGATGATGGAATTGGAGGCACAGCCGAACAGAAGAAAATGATTGTTGATCTGTTGAGGAAGTACGATAGGGCTTTCAAGAAGCAACCTGGAGTAATTAAGAATTTCGAATACAAGATTCTGGTGAACAATTGGGAACCTTTTAAGATGAAACCATATCCAGTACCTGATAAATACATGCCGGAAGCAAGGAAGGTCATCCAGGAAATGGTTGAAAACGGAATCATCTCTAAGACACACTCTCCTTATTGTAGCCCATTAGTGGTGGTAAGAAAAAGCAACGGATCGATACGTTTGTGCTTGGACGCGCGACAATTGAACCTGAGGGTGGTCCCTGAATATGATAAGGCTCCGTTGATTAAGGAAATTATCAAGAAATTTAAAGGAATGAGGTATTTTACAATATTAGACCTGACATCTTCGTATTACCACATTGTTCTGGAGGCGAAATCAAAATTGTTTACCGGTTTCTTATTCGACAATCAGGCTTATGTGTTCGAAAGGCTTCCATTCGGTGTCCGGAATTCAGGGGCCGCTTTGATCAGAGCTCTAGACAGGAATTTGGACCCTGCAATTAAAGAATTTATTACTATGTATGTAGATGACATCGTTCTTGCAACCGCAACCTTCAAGGAGCATGTCTGGAAGTTAGAACGGTTATTGGTTAACCTGAACAAGGCAGGCTTCAAAATCAACAGGAATAAATCAAAATTTTGTCAGCCGGAGATCCTATTCGTAGGACACGTGATCGATGGGACTGGTGTAAAACCGAATCCAGTGAAAATTCAAACCATCCGTGACTTTCCTATGCCAAGAAGGATCAAACATGTCAGGCAGTTCCTAGGAATGACAAATTTCTTCGCCAATCATTGCCCAGGGTATACAGATATCGTAGCACCGCTTCAGGACTTGTTAAAGATCAATAATCGGTGGCACTGGGGCGAACGACACAATGACGCGTTTATTAAAACGAAAGAATTGATGATTAACAGCATCAAACTTGGGTATCCTAATTTCAATTTAAAGTTTATCATCCAGTCGGATGCATCGCTTGTTGGTGTAGGAGCAGCTTTATTCCAGGAGGATGAAGGCGAGAATGGTGCAAAAACATACTTGGCATTTGTGAGTCGGAAGCTGCGCTCCCACGAAACGAAGTACACAACGACAGAGTTGGAGATGTTGGCAATCATTTATGCTTTACAGACCTGGAAAAAGATCATTTATGGGTACCCTATAGTTGTTAGAACTGACCATAAGGCTTTAACATTTGTGTTGAAATCGTCGTTATCCAGCGAAAGGGTCTCTAGATGGGCATTATACGCTCAACAGTTTGATATGCAAATGGAGTATTGTCCGGGGAAATCAAACATTTTAGCTGACAGTTTGAGTAGAAATCCTCCGGAAGACGCACGAGAAGTGAACGCGATAGAGATGACAACTGAGGACGAAGAGTGCCTGCAAGAATTGAAACACCTATCTGAACTACAGATGGATGACAGATGTTTAAGATTATTGATCGAACAGTGTCAAAGGGTCGACAACACGCCAGACAATCAGGGAGCAAATACACCAATGGATGAGTATGTTTATGCTGATAACTTGCTGTATAAATTTATAGATAAAGAAAAGAAGAAGTTAAGAGTGGTTGTTCCACGGAAATTAAGATGCAAGTTAATATGGTATATCCACCGCATGATTGCCCATGGAGGAGTCGATAAATTAACAGCAACAATTAGTGAGACGTTCACGTGGGCTGGTTTGAGAAGATCGGTTAGAAAGATCATTAAAACATGCGACATTTGTCAACGCGTGAAACATAGTTCGACCTTGCTCTACCAACAGCCAATTCCCATAATACCTGAAAGTCCCCGGGAAATCTTCGCAATGGATTTGTATGGAATGTTACCTGTTAGTATGCGAGGAAATCGGTTCATTTTGGTAACTTTAGATCTGATGTCAAAGTTCGTATCGTTGCAACCAATTAGGAAGGCTAATTCGAAGACTATCATCAGGGCTTTAGAAAGGCAGATTATACCCGAAATGGGAAAACCAAGGTGCATAATTACTGATCACGGAACCCAATTTACTTCAAAGGAGTTTTCCGAAGCCATTGAAAGATTGAGTATACAGCACAGATTTAGCTCAATCAGGCATCCGGAATCGAATGCCGCCGAGAGGATTATGCGCGAGATTGCAAAGTACTGCCGAATTTTCTGTCCGGAACGTCATTGGGCATGGGCGACGTTTCTGCCAACAATTGCGGAATGTATTAATGACACTTGGCATGAATCGATTGATAATATCCCCAGCGTTTTGCATCTGAACCGTTATCCTCAACGTCCTTGGAATGAGATTATTAAGAGACCCATGGATGAATTACCCCAGGCTGGAGAAAATGTTCGACGAGCGCGGCTACGCATGGTGAAACAGGCGGAGAAGAGAACGAAGAAAATGAGATACAGAAACTTCCGGAAACCGCTAGAAGTTGGGACTTATGTGTTGATTAAGAAACCTGTTTCTTCTGACCCTAAAGCAAGGTTCTTTTCAAAGTTTGCTCCATTGTATATTGGTCCGTTTAAGGTTATAGAGGATCTGGGCAATAATGCTTATAAGATTCAGAGCTTGAATTCTAAAAATATGTCAATATTCAATTCAGCAAATTTAAGACAATATTATTTCCCTGTTACTAATGATGATGAAGAAGCCAATCTCGTTTTTGAGGACGATATAACAGACGATACCTTGAGTGGAAACGATCTCACGAGCGAGGAAGTAGATGTTCATAAAGCTGATACCAATGCATACTTCTGAAGATGAATGATGAGACGTAGCAAATAAATACACGGGTTTTGATCTGAGTGATAAGCACGAGTTGTTCGGAAATGAGGCTTGGAAGTATTGATATTTTAAGAAAGGAAGGATTTAGCCAGTCAAAGACTGATATAATAAGAAATTTCTCCCCATGTTCGAAATTTCTTCTCCAAGTAGAGGGGGAATATGACCTTTCAATGACCTGTAGCAATATGTCGGCCGGTCATTGAAAGTCATAAGTGAAATGAAATGTGTATCAATGACTTGGAAAAAGGTGTAACGTGTCAATATGCGGCTTACGCGCATATTGATAAAAAGAACCGATACAACTCGTAAGTGTAGAATAGACATAATGGATGAGAGCCGGTGGATCGAACTCAAGACCCCGTGGTACATGTCGAATTACGTCAAGATCAGCTTTATTTACAAGCAAGAGCTCAGTACAATGTCAGCATCAGCTGAGAAGAATGTGGCTAGACATGATATCTAGTTTGAAGTTGTATAAGGGGGCCATGGATTAGCATGAAACTTCATATGGCAAATCATCTAATGGGCCCGTGCTGACGTGTTTCATAGTAAGAAGAAGAACAATAGTGTGTGTTTTCCTTTAGCAACTTCTATGATGAAGGTTAGAGTTGTTATTCAGTTCCTCAAATGTCAAAAACACATGTATAGCTAGCATAGGATTTCTCTGCTTATGGAAAGCAACTTATTATTATTGTAAATAATAATGGAAGGAGTTCGTGTTTTTACTTACTGATTACTGTATGAAGGAAGATAATAGAAGCAAGCTTAAGGATCTGGTTCTGTAATTGACAAACATAAAGAATAAGCCCAGATATAAGTTATATAATAGCCAAAATCATTTGCAAACCTCGAATTATATGTTTCCTCAGGCCAGTATCAAACTGGAATAGTGAAAATACAATTAGTGTGAAATTGTATTCCTAATGATATTGTACAAGTTTCAGGTGGCGGCCGGAGATGTTAAATCACTATCTGACCAGGGAATGTAAATGAACAACATGAAGTGCTAAACCAATATAGTGCCCTGGCGGACTCAGGCCTCTGCCGGAATGGACGGAATTACAAAAATGATGATTAAACCGCTGCGGAATTACCATGAAGAAGCCAGATAAGTTATTGTACTTGTCTATCTTTTGCTTTCCTAGAATGCTTTAGTAGCGTTAGTCCTTTTGTCAATGTCACGTAGGTGACAAGGGTGTGTTAACTTGAACGATCTAACAGATTTTCGGTTGTATTTGTCGGGTTGCGATTGATCATACGTGGGTAAATAGTGTATGCCGTCAATTACCGTGGATGAGACGTTTTACTGCGTTGTGTCCGTATTATTTATTGCTGTGAAACAAAAATAATATCATTTACTACAGGTAAGTTGCAGTGTGACAGTGTGTGTGAAATATTGGTGCGTGATCTTGGTATAATTCCCATGATGTGATATGGATGTTCATTAAGGTGTATTAGGTAATGTTCATGTATAATGTTTGATAAGGCTCTTCCTTAATATTGCTTGTGCAGTTAGGATGTGATGATTTGTGCGGTATACAATGTGATGACGAACGTAGGGTCGTCATAAAGCGTGGCGGACACGAGATAATTTAGGTTGATTTTTATGGTTTGCGTGTTGAATTATATTGAGTTTCGAGACGTGTTAAGTTGTTAATGGTGTTGTTAATAGAATTTCCGCCGCATATTTTGTGAGATGATTGAACAAGCTAGTCCAGCGTTAGGCATTGGTATTGAAGAGAGTCATCAAGTACATGAATTAATAAATTAAGATTCATAGTTGCAAGTAACGAAATGTTGGAATGTGCGCACGGTTAGGGTCTTAAAATGCAATTCAATGATAGTTATGTTTAAGATCAGAATCACCTATTGCGATCGATGTACATGTAGTAGATGCTTGTAGTAGATTCATGCTGTAGTAGCATTTCAGCTGATGGTGAAGGCAGACCTCGACGCAGTCCAGACTGTACCAACTTATATTTTCATGCCAGTAGATAAAGATTCATTTCAGGTGCAGCCAACAGCTCGATGGGTGGAAACGACGTGCATTTTACTCATTTATGTGTATTGTGTTGCTATGTGTGATCATTTATAAATGCTGAAATCTGTTGGGGGGTTCAAGTTAACTGATATTTAGTTAGTCAGATAGGAACAATGATAACTATGAAAGGCAAGGCGGAGTGGACAGGTACAATTAACATTTGCGACGACGAGTGAATGACATAATATGACCCGATAGACTTTGATATATCCATAAGATTCTACGTTTCTGTGAATTTGTGTTAAATAATTGTTTCCGGTTTATGATGGACAATGCAAGATGGACTCGGTCCTTAGTTAATGTTAATGAATGCATATGATTTATTTTACGTTGTTCATTTCAGTTGTTCATATTCAATCAATTGATTTTTTTTAAATTAAAATGTGATCCTTCCAATTTCTGTTGCGATTTATTTGAAAACTTTGCCTTAGTGTATAATTTACATTTTATGATTGGCAGTATCTATAGCTCAGTCGTCGTTATCTGAATGTGACCGAATACTCTTCGAAGGGCCATGCCCTGAGTGGAGTATCATGCGAACCTTCTGAATACTAGTCGGCAAATAATTTGATAGTTCATGGTTATCTACAAACCACGGCGTCCACGAACGGTCACACTGCTTTAGCCCTTTCCCATCAGTAAGTCACCGAAAAGCTTCGATATGTTACTGCGACGTTAAACTACAAGCAAAAGAATAAAAGTCTTGGACGAGAATAATGAAATGGCACTCTTAAAACGATTGTTTTTAAATCAACTGGACTCCATCGATAAAAGAAACTTTTAAGTAGTATAAATGGACAGTTCGGCGGCCACCACCACCACAGCCAGAGGCCTCCCAGATGCCTCCTCCACCACCACCACAGCCAGAGGCCTCCCAGAGGTCTCCTCCACCACCCGCGGGAAATTTGAATTTGTAAACAAAGCCACGTGCTTTTTGACAGCTGTCATCGACAACAACGCATCGCTAACCTCAGTACTGCCATCTTGACGGGCCTAAACCTCAGTAGTACCAACTTAACCTAACTAGCGCGAGGTAAACAAAGCCACGTGTTTTTTGACAGCCACGTGCTTTTTGACAGACAACAACGCATCGCTAACCGCAGTACTGCCATCTTGACGGGCATAAACCTCAGTAGTACCAACTTAACCTAACTAGCGCGTGGTAAACAAAGCCACGTGCTTTTTTGACAGCTGTCATCCGCCATCTTTAAACCACAGAGCACTGTGCTGCCCTCTTTATCGCAGTAGATGTAAATTCGTCACCTGTCATCCGCAGTGCTGCCATCTTGGCGGGCCTAAACCTTAGTGCTACCAACTTAACCTCACTAGCGCGAGATAAACAAATCCACGTGCAGCTGACATCCACCATCTTTAATCTATAGAGCACAGTGCTACCCTGTTTAGCTACTTACCTTTGAAATGTGGTGGCGGATAATTTGAAAAATGCTTTTTGACAGCAGCCATCTTTGAGCACCGTGCTGCCCTCTTTAGCTAGATACCTTTGAAATGTGGTGGCAGGCAATTCCACATGACAGCAGCCATCTATAATCAAGAGAGCACCGGGCTGCCCTCTATGTGGTGGCGGCAAATTCTACATGCTCTTGTTTGGAAACAAACTCACGCGCTTTTTTGACAGCCGTCATCCGCCATCTTTAATCAACAGAGCACAGTGCTGCGCTCTTTAGTTTGAAGTGTGGTGGCAGCAAATTCCACGTGCTCTTGTTTGGAAACAAAGCCATGTGCTTTTTTGACAGCTGTCGTCCGCCATCTTTAATCAACAGAGCACCGTACTGCTATCATGCGGGCAATTTCGTCAGCTGTCATCCGCCATCTTTAAACCACAGAACACCATGCTGCCCTCTTTATGGCTTCTACCTTAAGCACGTAGTAGCGGGCAATTTGAAAAGTTCTGTTAGCTATCATCCGTCATCTTTAATCAAGAGAGCACCGTGCTGCCATCTTTAGCTAGATACCTTTGAAATGTGGTGGCGGCAAATTGTAAAATTCTGCGTGCTCTTGTTTGGAAACAAACTCACGTGCTTTTTTGACAGCTACCATCCGCCATCCTTAATCAACAGAGCATAGTGCTGCCCTCTTTAGTTTGAAATGTGGTGGCGGCAAATTCCACGTGCTCTTGTTTGGAAACAAAGCCATGTGCTTTTTTTGATAGGTGTCATCTGCCATCTTTAATCAACAGAGCACCGTGCTGCTATCATGCGGGTAATTTCGTCAGCTGTCATACGCCATCTTTAATCTACAGAGCACCGTGCTGAACTCTATGTGGTGGCGGCAAATTCCACGTACTCTTGTTTGGAAACAAATTCTATGTGCTCTTCAGCTGTCATCCACCATCTTTAATCAAGAGAGCACCGTGCTGCCCTCTTTGTGGTGGCGGATAATTTGAAAAATTCTTTTTTGACAAGCAGCCGTCTTTAATCCAGAGAGAACAGTGCTGCTCTCTTTAGCTACTTACCTTTGAGGCGGTTAATTTGAAAAATTCTTTTCGACAAGCAGCCATCTTTAATCCAGAGAGAACAGTGCTGCCCTCTTTAGCTACTTACCTTTGAGGCGGTTAATTTGAAAAAATTCTATTTAACAAGCTGCCATCTTTAATGAAAAGAGCATCGTGGTGCTATCTTGCGGGTAAATTTTACGTCACAGCTGTCATCCACCATCTTGCATTGCTAACCTTAGTGCTGCACTCTTTAGCTACATACCTTTGAAAAAAAAAACTATTTGACAAGCTGTCACCCGCCATATTGCATCGCAAACCTCAGTGCTGCACTCTATGTAGTGGCGGATAATTTGAAAGAATCTTTATGACAAGCAGCCATCTTTAATCAACAGAACACCGTGCTGCCATCTTTAGCTGCCGCCATCTTACATCGCTTACCTCGCTGCTGCACTCTTTAGTTGAAATGTGGTGGCGGTAAATTCGAACAAGTTTAATCACGCATCGGGAAAGCTAGAGTAAGGACGTGCTGCAGTGATGACGTCATCATGCATGTTTAGACTTGTCCGTTTTCTTAAGAGTAAGTCGGTGTAAAGGAATGTGGTAGCGGTAAATTCGAACAAGTTTAAGCATGCATCGGGAAAGCTAGAGTAAGCACGTGCTGTTGTGATGACGTCATTGTGCATGTTTAGACCTGATCGTTTTTCTTAAGAGTAAGTCGGTGTAAAGCAATGCAATAAGTACAACATTTTTTGAATGCGATCAAATATTTATTTACAAATGTACTACAACAGTTTTCGTTTTTGCTGCTGACAAGGTTGGTGTGCTTCTTAACAACGTATGCTTCTGAAATGCCTCCTGCAACATTCAAATTAAACAAAAACATTTAGAAATATATTATACTAAGTATGTTATGCTTTACAGAGAAGATCATATACTTCTTACTTGCTGTTATTCCTTTTCGGAATCATCACCATCATCATGAGGTACTAGAGAAAGTTCATTCATACACTGTGTACAGTGTTCAATCCTCGGATTTGGTCCATCCCAATCATCATCACCATTTTCTTCTCGATGCTTGTAATGTCGTTCACAAGTTCTGCATAATGCTACTTCGATCGACATCTTACTGTGTAGAGGAAGGATGTCCCAAAAATTATGTACGTATGAGGCAGCGTACGTATATAAAAATCCTGGTGGTAAGTATTGAATAAGATGTTTCGGCATCGACGATCTATGTTTATAGAACATCTTAATAGCCTCACTCACTCGTGAAAGATAAATAAGATGTTGCGTATGAGCATGCAAACAGCATGCACATTTACAGTTTTATTCCATAGCGTACGATGTCGAAGCACACACTAATGAAAATGATAAAGATCTATTCTTATTTATAGTCTCGTAACAATATTCGTTAGCGGATGGTAAGTAACATCACTCATATGAATAATAAGACAATAGGCTGCTGTGTTAGCAGGAATGTTTTCAGATGTTTCAAATTCTAAACGAATATCAACTGGAGATTCTTTTATAGATTCTTCATGATAAGAGCAGTCTATAACTACAATCGGTGCTTTATTTTTAAATTCTTGAGGTGTAAATAGCGGACGATCTTCTTTCTGATAATACGATGATTGAAATTTTCAAAACATGTCATAGAGCATCCCAAACTTTTTTTCTCAAAGTTAATGTCTATGTTTTCGTAGGGATACGTAATTCCGTTGAGATATACTCTAACGTGTCTTAATTTACAGTGATCAAACAGTGAGCTATCTTTTTCGTGATTGAATTTACGATTAGTTTGAAATCCAAAAATAATGTACAAGGGCTTCTCAGTAAAACGTGATGTTTTAATAGCCCAGCTGTGCTGGTTTGTAGGTGGTAACACAGGATATTCATGCAGCTCCCAACTTCTAAAACGTATAGGTAATGGTGTATCATTTTCTACAATATTGAGCAATCGAAGTTTTTCACGATCAGATAAGGTTACATGTGGAATCCGCCACAGTATACGATGCAGTGTTATTTTCGATTCTACTGGTGTTTCTACTGCTTTAAGAGAATTGTAATCACTTCGATCACGGATTAGAATAAGTTCTTGTTTTGCGTTGGTTATAATACGTGTAAAGTCTTCTGCGAATCCAAAAATATGTTTCAGTGATAACATACCCGTAAAAGTTCCATCCTCATTAATCATCCAGTTGTTAGTAGCTTTTGGACACCATCCAGCCATCCGCAAAAGATTACTTTCTTCATCACAGAAAGAAGGGTAGAGTTTCATTGCTCTTGTAATACCAACATTCTTCGTTCGATCTATTTCAACATTATTTACTTCATATCGCGCTTCAGAAAAGAGAAAAGCTAGAGCATGGTTGTTTAGTTGTGAAGTGCTTGGTCCACTTCCATCAGACTTTTCTAGTCGTCCTTCAATATAGAGGTAGCTTTCGTGTGGTAAGGTGTAAACATCTTGTTGATTAATAATAAAATGAATTTCATCATTGTTATTTAATCCAAACGTGAAAGGTTGATAGGAATGAAGCTCACTTCGTAGTACACCTTCACGACTTTCTACTGTATTCGTAATGTCTAGCATTTCTTCCATTCTGTTGTAGTAGTGTATATCCTAAATCTTGGAGTATCTGCTTATGGGTATCTGTTAACTCGATGAGTCTCTGCACACATGTAGTATGTCTTCGGAATGTACACCGTGTTTTATAGATGGTTTTCATACTGGTTTAAGATGTAGTTTGTAAGCTACGTACGCGTGCTGATCTAAATGAATAAGCTGATTATGTTTATTTACAAGTCTAAGAGTAATGTTGCTAATGTGTTTTACAGACACAGGATGATAAAGAACTACTGCTGGTTTCTCACAAATAGTATATCCACGTTCCCCTGTAACAATAAGGTCGTGCAGGACGTGCGAAGTTTGTAGATTACTATTCAAGTCTGTAATAATATTACAAGTAATGTTCACATTATAATCATCGAAGAGTTTTATAGGTTGATCAGACTCGTAACGTACGTTCGGTAGGAGCTCCCTCGATGAAAATCCAACCAGTGGTCCAATCGAATCAGGTTGTGATTTGGGAAGTCAATCTTAAATGATGATTCAATAACACATTTATGTGTAATGTTGCTTATAGTGGTTGAGAACTTGTAATTATGATTACTAAAACTATCTTCCCCAAACTGATCAATTAACGTACTTTCAATATAGTCGTGAATATCGTCTACTGTATAGCTACCTGAGGGTAGTGTTAGCACATACTCATCGTAATAGAACTTGTATACACCATCACGCACATTATAGATTTTATTGTAGCTTTCAAACGATACTAGTACAAGACTATGCGCCTGATAGCTAAGTTCGATTGGTGGATTAAAATAGACGGTTGTTTCAGGTCCTTCTCCACGTACAGCAAACGTTCTTTCACTGTTCGTCATCATGTAGACACTAATGCACTTTCTCTACTGTCTGGGTTTGATATAAGAACATAAGACATAATCGTCCACACATGCGTGTATTAAAGTTTTGCACACGGTTTTTATTGTAAACAATATCCGCACTGCTTCCGAAATAACGTATTAGCTCAAAAGGAGGAGGTAAGTCTCCATAGCTATCAAAATACCATACTTTAGATTTACGTTTTACATAAGCAACGTAATGAGTTCCAGGTCCACGACTGTCGTCCAAGTTAATTACGGCACTTTCACGTTCACGTGGGCGTGCTGGTAGTTGATCGCGCATATACACTCCTCGAAAATAATGAATTCCTAGTTGTTTAGCAAACGTAAAAACTTCATCATGCGTTAGAGCTCGATATGGCAGTGCATTTAGTAGACGTTTTTTGGAGAAATGTAGATACCAAGCCCTTTATTGTATGGCGCTAGCTTCATGTTCATACCTTTGCCTCGTAACGCAATTGCCTCCATCGTCTTGTTATGACGTTCACTCTCTTTCAACTGTTGTTTCGCTTCTTCTGCAGCTTTGACAGTTCTCGCTACAGCACTAGCACCACCTAGCAATGACCCTAAAGCTGCTAAGCCAGCAAACAGCGCAGGAAGAAATCCTCCTCGTTTTGGTACAGGAATAATTCGTGCACGTTTACTAAATATTGCTCTGCACTTTGGAGAAATTCTCGCTCTTGCTGCGCGTAACGCTTTAGTAATAGCTACACGAGGATTGTATTCCCCTCGAATAGCTTTTTGCGCAGCCTTTATAACATCTTTCCATCCAACAGTTTTTACTTTCTTCTTCATGTCGTTTGGATATCGTTGTTTTACCATGCTGGACACAACTTTACTAGTCAAGAGCAAATCATAAACTAACCGTTACCTCTTGTTTCGTTTAATATATATATATTACTATTACATACTTTATGATTCAGTTATCATGAGGATTATAAAGCAGCAAGACACGCTACCTGTTACCGACATTGTACCAGATCTCTTACCTAGTTCTAGTACAACTACAGGAAAACGTCATGGAACGTTGTTTCCTTTTACTGTTCGATGTATTATATCAGGCCCGTCGGGATGCGGGAAAACAAATCTTTTACTCACACTTATTACTTCTGTAAATGGTGTACGCTTCGAGAATATTTACGTTTTCGCAAAGTCACTCTATCAGCCGCTATATACTATTCTACAAACTGTAATGCACGATCTAGTTAAAGATGGAATAAGATATTTTAAATTTAATTCGCATGAGCAAGTACCATCACCAGACGATGTGCTTCCTAATTCTCTTATGATCTTCGATGATGTCGCAACAGAACAGCAAAACGTTATTCGTGCATTCTTTAGTATGGGTCGGCATAAATATGTTGATTGCATCTATTTGTGCCAAACCTATTCTCGTGTGCCTAAGCAGTTGATACGCGACAACGCAAATGTTATTGTGCTTTTTCGGCAAGATGAGCGCAACATGCGACATATGTATAACGATCATGTTAACACTGATATGACATTCGATGACTTTAAACGTATGTGTGCTAAATGTTGGTCATTACATCGTTACAGCTTTTTAGTTATTGATAAAGAAAGTGATGTACAGCATGGACGATATCGCATGGGTTTCGATCATTTTATATGCATTAACACAGAATTACAGTAACTACTTTATTAAAAACCATCATCATGTTAACATCTAGCAAGGAGATCACAAAACATATCATCCAAGCTCGAAACAATATTCGACGGAAATTTAAGGAGCTTAAACGTATTCAAGCAGACACGGATTTATTTTTAAAAACACAACTAAGTACACCACTCAAAGAAATTTTTAATTCTACTTCATTACCGCAGTCTACTTCAAGTTTTGCTTCTATGCAAACATCGTATCATAAAGAGAAGCATGAAGAAGAAAAGCATGAACAAGATAAGGAAGAGAAGGAGCCGGATGTAGATCAAGAAGAGGAAGATAAGGAAGAAGAAGAAGAAGAACTTAATGATACATCACAATCTAAGCGTGTTGAGTTTTTAACTACAGATGTTATTGCTGAAACACCTACTACATCGACGCAAAATCTACCATCTTTGTCTGAGGTTATGATTACACCAGAGTATCGCAATCAGTTTAGAACTTTTATTCAAGATACCTATGGATCTCTCTTTACACCTTATATAGAAAAACGTTTTACAGGACAAACTGACACTACCTACAGTATTCGCTACGAAGATGACTGTTTCCGGATAGGAAATTCAAATGTTAAGATTAATAACAACAAACTCATTGTAAAAGGTGTTACCTATAAACCTACGAAAGGACTCTTAGAACTTCTTTTCTCACGAATACCTGACAAGGATATAATTTTACAAGATGATCTTAAAAAATATAAAGCAATACTTTTTGCTACTGATGCAACACGACGTAATTACAAGAGAACAGAAGCTGTAAATGCGACTAAGAGTTACAAGTATCGTGAGTTTATTTCTAAGCTGTTTCCGACTGCACGTAGTCTTGATGTTATCTACAAGCCTTTGTTGCCGTATGTGGATGTAAGATACTGGAATGACCCAAACTTACTCGTTGAACGATTACAACTTTTAAGAGCATCGCAAGAGGCTGGTCACACTGGTCACGGATCAGAAATTCTAGAAATAGAAAGAGAACTACGTTATGCCGGTATTATTTTGTAATGGCTCGTCAAGAGAAGATCTCACCTGTAAAGGTAAACATCGCACATGAGTTACATAAACCAGCACGTCGCACCTACTGTCGCAGACGCGTTATTACACGAGGAAAAGATGATCTCTGGCAAGCAGACTTAGTAGAAATGATTCCATATGCCTCTAGTAATAAGGGGTATAAGTATCTACTTACTGTTATCGATGTGTACTCGAAGTTTGCTTTTGCACAACCCGTGCGTTCTAAAACAGCAGCTCAAGTTAAAGAAGCATTTAAACATGTTGTTGAAGAATCGAAACGCTGCCCAAGGCTTCTTCAAACTGATCAAGGTAAAGAGTTTTACAACAAGGATTTTTCTTCTTACCTCAAGTTACTTGGCATTCAACACTACTCTACGTTCAACAATCTCAAGGCAAGTGTTGTAGAACGCTTTAATCGAACACTCAAAACAATGATGTGGCGAGAATTTACAGCGCAAGGTTCATATCGTTGGATTGATCTGCTACCTAGACTTTTATTTACCTACAACGATACACCTCATCGCACTATCGGAACGAAGCCACGTCTTGTTACAAAGAATACACCTCGTATAAATGCTATTCATCATGTAATTAAAACAGCTGATCCACGTCGCCATCGCTTTAAAGAAGGTGATTTTGTTCGCATCAGCAAACACAAGTCTATCTTTGCAAAAGGATACACACCTAACTGGAGCACTGAAATTTTTCAAATCAGAAGTGTTAAGCTTACTAATCCAGTTACGTATTTACTTCGCGATCTCAGAGGACAGCCTATTGAAGGAGGATTCTACATCGAAGAACTGCAGAAAACAAAATATCCTGATCACTATTTAGTTGAACGTATTATTCGACGTCGTGGCAATAAACTGTATGTTAAATGGCTTGGTTTTAATAACAGCTTTAATTCATGGATTAATAAAGAGGATGTACTTTAAATCTTATGTGTGTTTTCTTTTAATCCTCTACGTTTCCTTTCTTCTAAGTCACTAGGACATGCTGTAGGATTAAACAACACCAGTAATATGTTTTGACAATTCATATTTATTTTAGAATATATATATATATATATATACATATATACATTTTTATCCTTTGTTTATTTTACGGTCTTTGTCACTCAGTTTTCGTTTTATTGCACCAACAACGACAAGTGCTGCTATATTCTTCTGAGCAGCTAAAGCACTAGGTAATAACACACACACACACAGCATAACTTTACGAAGCAGATTTTAACAGCTACACGACATACTCTATGCAGGCAGCATGTAACTACATGTCAGCCGAACGTGTTACAGGGCCGCAGGGGAGATAAAGCACGAAGAAAAGAAGATCAATCACTCTATTGATGAGTCCACGCCCAACATGCTTCCTCATCTTTCTCCCAGCACGTTTCTTCACCTTTTCCTTGTTTACTCTCACCACAGCCATGATAAGTGTTTATAAGCGAAGACAACTCGTTAGTTTTAGGTCCGTGATACAGTTTAATTAGTTGACATGTACGGCACTGTCTCACAGAAGGTCTTCTACCTAAACTCACGTGTTCATGATGTAAACTACACGTTTGAAGCTCTGACAAAACAGGATCTTGAGTCCACTCACGAGGCACCTTATCCCAAATCTTCTTTACAGCATTCGCAGCTACATTAACCAAAAATGCCTTTGGTAATGCATTTAACTCTTCTTCAGTAAAAGTGTTTAGTTTCTTTTTGCATGCATAAAACTTTACGATCGCCTTTTCAACTGCGTTACACTTAGTATCTGTTGGAAATGACATGATGTCTTTACTCTACAAATGTTTCTTTTACACTTAGGTTATTTCGACATTGCAGTTTACATATGTTGTTCACTTCCCGGCATGCACTGCAACACAACCAATCAAAGAGCATGCATACATGTTGTAAAGACTGTTTACTTGTTTCTCTACTATGCTCTTTCGGAAGAGTTTTAAATGATGGGCACCCCAATTCATGCATGTCGATAACTTCACACGATGATGGTAGAAAATCACGCAACCATTCTTTCTTTTCACAACCCTTTAAAAGAACAAGATCTGCTCTTGACAAATGTGCATTCATCATTAAAGGTAGAAAACGATAAGGTATTCCTTTTTCTTCCCACTTCAAACCTAAATTGTTTTCAATCCACTGAGTCTGCTTTTTATCTTCATCTGTTTGCAAACAGTAAGGGAACGGTGGACTAAATACTAAACTAACAAGTTTTGGTGCCCACAACACACTGCAATCTAACACAGCCACCTCTTTAAACACAAATTTGTTTCCGTTTACTTTAAAGCCTTGCACATCAACTATTAATGTTTTCGTCATGTTTGCACTCCACTCTCTATCACTGTTTCTCGAAGACTAAAGATTTTAGTCAACGAACGGGTTTAAACATGCACAATAACGTCATCACTGCAGCACATGCAAACCCTTGTTTTTATGATGCATACTTATTGCATTCCTTCACACCGACTTACTCTTAAGAAAACGGACAAGTCTAAACATGCATGATGACGTCATCACTGCAGCACGTCCTTACTCTAGCTTTTCCGATGCGTGATTAAACTTGTTCGAATTTACCGCCACCACATTACAACTAAAGAGTGCAGCAGCGAGGTAAGCGATCTAAGATGGCGGCAGCTAAAGATGGCAGCACGGTGCTCTGTTGATTAAAGATGGCTGCTTGTCATAAAGATTTTTTCAAATTATCCGCCACTACATAGAGTGCAGCACTGAGGTTTGCGATGCAAGATGGCGGGTGACAACTTGTCAAATAGATTTTTTTCAAAGGTAAGTAGCTAAAGAGTGCAGCACTAAGGTTAGCAATGCAAGATGGTGGATGACAGCTGTGACGTAAAATTTACCCGCAAGATAGCACCACGATGCTCTTTTCATTAAAGATGGCAGCTTGTTAAATAGAATTTTTTCAAATTAACCGCCTCAAAGGTAAGTAGCTAAAGAGGGCAGCACTGTTCTCTCTGGATTAAAGATGGCTGCTTGTCGAAAAGAATTTTTCAAATTAACCGCCTCAAAGGTAAGTAGCTAAAGAGGGCAGCACTGTTCTCTCTGGATTAAAGATGGCTGCTTGTCAGAAAAGATTTTTACAAATTATCCGCCACCACAAAGAGGGCAGCACGGTGCTCTCTTGATTAAAGATGGTGGATGACAGCTGAAGAGCACATAGAATTTGTTTCCAAACAAGAGTACGTGGAATTTGCCGCCACCACATAGAGTGCAGCACGGTGCTCTGTAGATTAAAGATGGCGTATGACAGCTGACGAAATTACCCGCATGATAGCAGCACGGTGCTCTGTTGATTAAAGATGGCAGATGACACCTATCAAAAAAAAGCACATGGCTTTGTTTCCAAACAAGAGCACGTGGAATTTGCCGCCACCACATTTCAAACTAAAGAGGGCAGCACTATGCTCTGTTGATTAAAGATGGCGGATGGTAGCTGTCAAAAAAGCACGTGAGTTTGTTTCCAAACAAGAGCACGCGGAATTTTTCAATTTGCCGCCACCACATTTCAAAGGTATCTAGCTAAAGATGGCAGCACGGTGCTCTCTTGATTAAAGATGACGGATGATAGCTAACAGAACTTTTCAAATTGCCCGCTACTACGTGCTTAAGGTAGAAGCCATAAAGAGGGCAGCACGGTGTTCTGTGGTTTAAAGATGGCGGATGACAGCTGACGAAATTGCCCGCATAATAGCAGCACGGTGCTTTGTTGATTAAAGATGGCGGACGACAGCTGTCAAAAGAGCACATGGCTTTGTTTCCAAACAAGAGCACGTGGAATTTGCTGCCACCACACTTCAAACTAAAGAGCGCAGCACTGTGCTCTGTTGATTAAAGATGGCGGATGATGGCTGTCAAAAAAGCGCGTGAGTTTGTTTCCAAACAAGAGCATGTAGAATTTGCCGCCACCACATAGAGGGCAGCACGGTGCTCTCTTGATTAAAGATGGCTGCTGTCATGAGGAATTGCCTGCCACCACATTTCAAAGGTATCTAGCTAAAGAGGGCAGCACGGTGCTCAAAGATGGCTGCTGTCAAAAAGCATTTTTCAAATTATTCGCCACCACATTTCAAAGGTAAGTAGCTAAACAGGGTAGCACTGTGCTCTATAGATTAAAGATGGTGGATGTCAGCTGCACGTGGATTTGTTTATCTCGCGCTAGTGAGGTTAAGTTGGTAGCACTAAGGTTTAGACCCGCCAATATGGCTGCACTGCCGATGACAGGTGACGAATTTGCAGCTACTGCGATAAAGAGGGCAGCACAGTGCTCTGTAGTTTAAAGATGGCGGATGACAGCTGTCAAAAAAGCACGTGGCTGTCAAAAAACACGTGGATTTGTTTATCTCGCGCTAGTTAGGTTAAGTTGGTACTACTGAGGTTTATGCCCGTCAAGATGGCAGTACTGAGGTTAGCGATGCGTTGTTGTCTGTCAAAAAGCACGTGGCTGTCAGAAAACACGTGGCTTTGTTTACCTCGCGCTAGTTAGGTTAAGTTGGCACTACTGAGGTTTAGGCCCGTCAAGATGGCAGTACTGAGGTTAGTGATGCGTTGTCGATGACAGCTGTCAAAAAGCACGTGGCTTTGTTTACAAATTCAAATATCCCGCGGGTGGTGGAGGAGACCTCTGGGAGGCCTCTGGCTGTGGTGGTGGTGGAGGAGGCACCTGGGAGGCCTCTGGCTGTTGTAGGCGGTGGGAGCCCGCGGTGGCGGTGGCTCCAGAACCATCCAATTATACTACTCTTTTAAATTCTAAATTATATCATTTCCTAATAGTTCATTTCAGAATAATCGTTTTAGTATAAAATGATTTTCGGTTTGTCATTGAAATCCTTTTAAATTTAAAACATAATTTATCCCACACTTAAAAATTTATTTTTATGTTTAACTTCAATGTAGAAATACTCTCATATAATCATTTCAGTTAAGCCGGATATATGGATTAAAGGGTTCCGGATAAACGGGGATCTGCTATACAGGGTGTATGAAACATGTCATCCAATAATCACTGACGGCGAGAAAGGGTATCAGGACAACTGAAATGGGGATATGAATCAACACACTCTCGCAATTTTCATCGACAGTCAACTCAGAAAAGTAAATTCCGGCACCTTGGCGTCTCCGAAGACCGAGAAAGTAGTTAGTGGGACGTAAAGCAAATAGCAGTATTAACTACAGGCATTACTGTACTGTTTGATACACTAGCTGCAAACTAACTAGGGGAGAAATAGTTTCGACTGCCATTAATGTTAGCTTTGATCACAAGCATGACTTTATTTTTATGTACTCAACAGAGACATATTAAGGTCAGCAAATAGCTTTACAACCACTATCTTCAGTCGTTGTGTACATTATTACAGTTTACAGTCTCCCCTAAGTCGAGGTCTAGTTAATTTCTTTCCTTCATAGTTACAGATGTAGTGGAGGAAATTAGCCTTAACTTTTCTCGATCAAACAGACCAAGTGTATGGATTGAGTCTGACAAGGAAACATCGGCAATGGGTAAGTCGCCGATCGCGATGAAACTTGGAAAACACATTGAGGTAGACGTAAAAATGATGTCGGCGTCAATTTTGGGTGCCAACATTCATTAGGGCGTTAACTACGGGGCCTAAAATTTGCGACATTTCAAATTCCGCGCGATCAGCGATGAATACCTGCTGACCAATGCTAAGCTGGCACACTGCGTAGCTGGAGACACGCCTCTGCACCTCCTCCCCCCCCCCCCCGCTCCAATTGGTTCGCCACCGCCCGCCTGGTGGCAATGATCGTTAAGGCGTTGAAGTCTGACACCGTGGTGAGCCAGTTCGAGTCCTGTTGTTCGAAAATACTTTCACCATCAGAATGTTAGCCGGCAGGGAAGATGGATGTATACAATGTATATTCACTAGATGGCATGCTAAAAGCCTAGGTTAAATTCCAAACTTCTCCGCAGTGCTCATATGGAGTGAGGGCAAATGACGCTGTTGGTGGTGATTCGTCCGTCGGACGGGGACGTTAAACCTCGAGCAGAACTCTTGATGCTATTCGACAGGAGTAGGCTATGTTCCGACACCAGCTTCACCCTCTCCTTTCCTACTATCATATATCACGTCATTCACTTTACCTCATAAACTCCTCTGATGAGATTGACGTCGGGAAAGGCATCCAGTCATAAAAACCCGCCACGACAGATTCTTCTCACCTCATTCCCGATCCCATTGAGAAACGGGACAAGAGTTGGACAAACAAACAAACAAACAAACAAACAAACAAACAAGTGTTTTGTAGATTTGTTTATTGTGACGGTGGTTGATATTTTAGAAACTATTTATTAGTATGAGTATTTTTTTTTAGTTTTGGATTATTTTCTATCACTAGAAAATATATCCTTGTATGTATGTATGTATGTATGTATGTACATACACGTCGCGCTATAGGTATGATGAGCACAATTCCAACCGTCATTGGGACTGTCACTAATGAGTATAGCGACCCCGAAAAGTATGGATACAACTTTAATCTCTATCATTTAGGACATTGCCTTTTTCACCCCTTCTCACCGCAATGCCGGTGGCGGCTGAACTTCTACGTAGCGGAATTCGGAGTGTCGCCGTTCGTCTTACCTCCAAAGAACTGTGGATTTGGCACGCATAACGCTCATTTTCGGTTCATTGTGAAAGATGCTATGTAGGCCTACTTTTCAATTTCGAAAGAAATGGGAAAAACACATTTTGTTATAACATAAGAGATTATGAAGGAAGTGCAGGTTTAAAATAAATACTCTTAGGAATGGTTGCAGAAGTAAGGAGGAAGTGAAGGAATTTACCAAGAAATTTAATTCAGCATAAAGGTCAGCCAAGGATAACATATTTGCAAACATATTTGCAAACATATATTAGGGACAAATGGAAGTGTATATTATAGATGCCTTAGGGAGAAACATGCTCCAGGAAGGAGATTCCAGGGATCATTAAAGAACTAAGGGAATGCACGTGTGTGGACTCACATACAGTGGAAGTATTCATCCAGCAGTATGTAAAGATAACTTCATATGAAGGTAATATCCAGGTAGGAGACCTTCTAATTACTGGCGAAGTACTTAAATTTATCGATGACAATGAAGTCAGTTACATAAAGATACAAACTTTGAAAGATAGAAATGCAAGTGTGCTTGATAAGATTTCCGGGGATTTACTAAAGGCAGCGAGTTGGGATGTAGTGCATTATCTGAAATATTTCTTTGTTTATGTTTGCATAAAGGAGCTATAACAGGTGAAAGGAGAGTTTCAATAGCAGCGTCCAGTATACAAGGAAAATGGTGATAAGTATAAATCGGACAATTATAGGCCAGTTAGCTTGCTTTGTGATGCATGAAAACTCTGGGAAAGAATTCTTTGGAATATACTGAACATGTTTGCGATATTACTAATTGCTTTGACAGACTGTACAATAGTCCGGGTTTCGGAAAGGTTGTTCCAGTGAGGCTCAAATTGTAGGATTCCTGAAAGGTATAGTAGATATTTTAGATTCAGGAGGTCAAATGGGCTGTGTCGCTATTGACCTGTCGAATATTACGACTGATTTTACTCTTTTGTATTTAAACACCGTTAAATATTAACCGACTGTGTCAGACTTCGATCTCAAGTCTTTCAGTATTGAATGTTAATGCCCCGAACAAACACTCTACGTATATTATTATTTTATTACTATTATTATTATTATTATTAT
This sequence comes from Anabrus simplex, assembly GCF_040414725.1. NCBI lineage: Eukaryota > Metazoa > Arthropoda > Insecta > Orthoptera > Tettigoniidae > Anabrus > Anabrus simplex. Next base: position 307,292,671 of record NC_090265.1, on the reverse strand, counting down.
TATTATTATTATTATTATTATTATTATTATTATTATTATTATTATTATTATTATTATTATTAATGGGGGCTGACCACGTTGAGCTCTGGCGCAGGAACTGCGTGTTTGTGAGCCTTTATATACATACAAATTTGCTGCGCGTAGCTACTTGTAGCTGCAAGTATGCACTTTATAAATGGTGGGTCTGAGCATCTAAAGTGGCAGCAGCGTGGTTTCCCACTTCCACACTACACACACACACACACACACACACACACACACACACAGCGAACGAGCCATATGAATTTACTAATTAAGGTTAAAATTCCCGGTCAAACAGGGAGTCGAACCCAGGTCTGCTTGGATCAATGGACAGCACGCTAACCATTAATTCATCTTCTACTTATTATTGTTATTATTTTTAGTAGTAGGCTATGTATTGGATGTTCGATATGAACATTATTCACTGCAGTGAAAACTACAATGAAAGTAAAAACCTACAACCTGATTTCCAGGCATTGACCGGGTCAGGGAAGGAATGAATGAACCAGATGTAGGCTATTATTACAATGGGGTCGCCACTCCCAAAGTGATATTAATGACTGATAAATGCTATGAAATGATAATGGAGAGTGTTGCTGGAATGAATGATGATAGGGAAAAGCGGAGTACTCGGAGAAAAACCTGTCCCGCCTCCGCTTTGTCCAGCACAAATCTCACATGGAGGGACCGGGATTTGAACCACGGTATCCAGCGGTGAGAGGCCGACGCGCTGCCGTCTGAGCCACGGTGGCTCCCAGTGAAGACTACAACTTCTTTGAAATTAGTATAAGTTCCTGATATTTTAAACTTGTTAAATTTTTGATACACTAGTAATTAACTGATACGGTTTAATACTCAATATCCTGCAATTGTAACATATTGGTTGTTACACTGGGAAATGACTAATTAGAGAAATAATTGTTTGTCTCCGGTATAAATTCCATTACTGTATGATAACAGCGTATCTATCGTTAATGTTCCATATAGCTGTTACATTTTGTCACCTAATGACAACAGACTGAGGAATATGAAATTATAAAGTATGCACTTTATAAATGGTAGGTTTGACCATCTAAAGTGGCAGTTGACGTCTCCGAAAACCGTAAAAGAGTAGTTAGTGGGATGTAAAACAAATAACATTATTAAAGTGTCAGCAGTGTGGTTTCCCACCTCCACACTAGACGAACGCTCGGGCTGCCGGTACCGTAATTAAGACCGTGGCAACACTTCGCAGTCTTAGCCCTGTCATATTGAAGAGTAAAGAGAACCCATGTGTGTTAGTACTACGTTGAAGAGCTAGAATATCTGAGAAATAGGAATGTTAAACAATTTTTTGAAAACATTGTTCGTAGAGTAAGTTTCTGTCAATAATAATAATAATAATAATAATAATAATAATAATAATAATAATGCTATTTGCTTTACGTCTCACTAACTACTTTTGCGGTTTTTGGAGACGCCGAGGTGCCGGAATTTAGTCCCGCAGGAGTTCTTTTACGTGCCAGTAAATCTACCGACACGAGGCTGGCGTATTTGAGCACCTTCAAATACCACCGGACTGTGCCAGGATCGAACCTGCCAAGTTGGGGTCAGAAGGCCAGCGCCTCAACCGTCTGAGCCACTCAGCCCGGCAGTTTCTGTCAATGAAACACACAACTACACAACTATGTAAATAAATAAAAAACATTTTTAATATTTTACTGTCCGAATTTATGAGCTTCCGTGGCTAAGGCGGCAGTGCGCCGGCCTCTCACCGGTGGGTTCCATGGTTCAAATCTCGGTCACTCCATGTGAGATTTGTGCTCGACAAGGTATAGGCCGGGCAGGTTATTCTCCGGGTACTCCGGTTTCCCCGGTCATCATTCATTCTAGCATCACTCTCCAATATAATTTCACTCCGTTTGTCAGTCATTAATCATTACTCCAGAGGAGTGCGACAGGCTTCAGCAAACGGTACAAATCCTATCCTCGGTGCTAGATATTTTCCGTTCCATTATCCCATTTTATTATCTTCTTTTTACAGGAAATTTCGCTTTCATTCATCCTAAATATCAAATATAAAGACAGCAAACCTGGCTGTTACTGTATTTTTAATATTACATGACCATGCGGTCAGAAGTATTACTGACTTTCATATTGCCGGGCTGAATTGTTCAGACGGTTGAGGCGATGGCCTTCTGACCCCTACTTGGCAGGTTCGATCGTGGCTCAGGCCAGTGTTATTTGAAGGTGCTCAAGTACCTCAGCCTCTTGACGGTAGATTTACTGGCACGTAAAAGAACTGCGAGACTAAATTCTGACACCTCAGCGTCTCAGAAAAACCGTAATAGCTATTTAGTTGGACATAAAGCAAATAACATTATTATTATTATTATTATTAGCATTAATACTTGATGCGATAAGTTATTATTTACTCTAACAATATTTAAAATTAACATGTGGATGAGCAAAACAAACATCTGTTTAACCCAGTGAATTTACGCTTAAGAACGGTATGGTACCCATGACCACGACAGAGCACACGAATGTGCTGCACGGCTGTTGACATTGCTGTCCATGTGTAACTTCTGATCAAGTTGGCCGTCGAGGAAAGAACTTGTTAAAAGTAATATCATCAATACTACAATCTTTTCTCATGGTAGAGCCATTGTAATTTCAATATATATTTCCTCGTCCACAAATTTATTTTCAATTTCTTTCAATTTTAAATGCAAAGAATACAGGTTGCAGATAAATTTATGTTATTGCTATTGTTATTATTATTAACTGACCGACAGATTGAATTATCAGTGCAGTAGCCTTCACTTTATGTGATTCCCTGTTCAATTTTCGGCCACGTCGGGGATTTTATATCTCTAGGTGTTTGTGTTCCTCTTAACACACGCATTTTCATTCACACACCATTGACCACAGAAACACGCAATAATGAATACATTTCTCCACACGGGGATAACATCTGGTTTGAGGAACTGCATCCGGGAGCAAGACTGGGCCATCACTATATGTTGCGGAGACCCCAAGAAAATGGGAAAATACAAGAAGTATTTATTTATTTATTTATTTATTTATTTATTTATTTATTTATTTATTTATTTATTTATTTATTTATTTATTTATTTATTTATTTATTTAGCGGCGTAATGTCACACTAACACATACATATTTCCACCACGGGGATGGCCAGAAGGGCTAGGACTAGGAAGATAATGCCCTGACTTTTATTACAGCCCATTATTTGCCTTGTGGCGGCCAATGTAAAAGTGGAAGGAAGATACGTACTGATAAAGGGATCAGCTGAAAACATAGATATGTAGAGAGTTAGTACTTCTGCAAACTTGAACTGTTGAAATGTTCAGCTGCGTAACGTAGCATAACATCGTCCAATTTATGATGTAGTTGGATGAGATCGCTGGAACTATTTGTGATCTGTTACTTTCGAAGACATTTTTATTCTATTGATTTATTCTAAAATATTTATTTATTTATTTATTTATTTATTTATTTATTTATTTATTTATTTATTTATTTATTTATTTATTTATTTATTTATTTATTTATTTATTTATTTATTTTACCAATCATATCTGAAGGATTTTAATTTTAGTGTCCTTAGTTTTCTTACAATTCCTACAACAGCTCATCGAAAGCTCTTCGAGAGGTCGGATGGCTATTTCAGCTGTTTAGACACTCATCTAAGTGTTGTGGCACCTAATACTGGCGTGGTAATTCGGTGTGTATTCTGCTTGTTTGTGTGTTTGTTTGTTTGTTTGTCTTCCTTTTTTATAGTGAGGGAGTACCTGTTTAGCAATTTTACGTTAATGCCCTTACTTAAAACAAATTTCTGACAGTCCGGCATCGTACAAAATCACTAATGGCAGCGAATGATACACAACACATATCACTTTTCGCTATACAGTGGTCTGTATTTTAGTATTAGTATTGCTCTGTGAATTAATTCTATCCCTTTCCCCGATGTACTGAGTGTATCTACTCATTTGTAAGTAGGGTGAAAATATCTTACTCTACGTGAAATCCTCTCCGCGGTTCTGAAGGTACATATTTTCTGGTTATTGAGAGCATACTTAAAAGGGAAGTATTTGTCACCAGTATTTGCGACAAGATTAGGAACGGTTGATAACCCTGCAGTTAGGACCATACCGTAACAATGATTCTTATTATTATTATTATTATTATTATTATTATTATTATTATTATTATTATTATTATTATTATTATTATTATTATTATTATTATTATTATTATTATTATTATTCAGAAGGTACTGCTTATTGAGAGCATACTTAAAAGGGAAGTATTTGTCACCAGTATTTGCGACAAGTTACGTGACAAGATAAGGATAGGTTGATAACCCTGAAGGTAGGGCCATACCGTAACAATGATTCTTATTGTTATTATTATTATTATCATTATTATTAGAGGACGTGACGATATTCAAGTGTTATTAAAAACACGCGTATTTTGTAGCTCACCATGACTGTTGACAACATCGTCATAGCCATAGATCTCGAATTTTTCTTGGAATCTGAGTCACAGGGATCTCATTATTCAAATCAAACTTTTCACATAAATTGTCCGCAATACGAAGTGAGAATATATAACTACTATGTATGTGTTATCGGTCTCTTTCAGTGGTTTAATGTGTCCTTTACCTGAAGTTTCCTTTAGCTTGTTAAAATATTACATTTGTTCTTAGTTTCCAATAAGAAGTAACTTACATTCCTCAACATATATGGGGTGATCCGGAATACAAAATTTTATATTTTCTGTATTTTTATTTAATTTTCAATTTTGAATCTGGAATAATTCATCGTTAATATGTTGTATATCAATATCTCAACTGGCGGTGTTTTTTAATTTTTGTATTTGCTTTTGTAAAACAATACGTGTGTTCCATTCACTCAAACTCTAAATATGACTGTTATGTACGGTACGTTAATTACTTTTATTAGTTAATAATAATGCTATTTGTTTTACGTCCCACTAACTACTTTTACGCTCTTCGGAGACGCCGAGGTGCCGGAATTTAGTCCCGCAGGAGTTCTTTTACGTGCCAGTAAATCTACCGACACGGAGCTGTTGTATTTGAGCACCTTCAAATACCACCGGACTGAGCCAGGATCGAACCTGCCAAGTTGGGGTTAGAAGGCCAGCGCCTTAACCGTCTGAGCCACTCAGCCCGACCTTTTATTAGTTAAGGACCTTTTCCCAACCTGTTGCCTTGTAAATGCTGTAATGATAATTTAATTTAATATGAGATATTAGATATTTTATGATACACAGGAGGAAATGCAATGAAAATCAGAATTAAAATATAATTCCCTTCTTTCGATTAATCATTTCGTTGTTAAGACAATACACGGTGTGTTTCAATAAAAAAAATAAGGGATTTTTTTTTACTTAGACTATGCGTTCTCTGTCTCAAAATAATCAATAAGCCAACCCTTATTTTTTGCTTAATTTTTCCTGATTTTTATGGAAACACTCTTGCACATGTATAATATGGAAATTTCTCACTTCGGTAGGTTCTGAGAATATATTTTTGTGTTGCATGGTTTAATATAGCTGGCACGTGGTATTGCGTGTCCCCAAATATACCGTACATGAAAAGCAGGTTATTATTCATGTTTTTCACTCACTGTAGTTAGTTGACGTAAATGAATGTATTAATCCTGTTATCTCAGTCGCAACTATTATTCTTAACAGTTGATTGCATAATAAACAGAATAAGAAGTTTCGTAACCATAGCTGAACTAGTAATGCATCCCCACTCACAAAAAAGTCACATGAAGTTTCTGCTTAGGATTTTGATAAAACATTCGCATATGAGAGAAATAGTCAAGATATATTTGAGAAATGATAGATTTTATGACCTCTTCAAACGTAAAGCGGGTTGTACGAAAATAATTACCCTCAGGACTTGGATCGGAATATTAACAATATATAAGTATTTCTCAAATAGAGATGGCCAGCCACATTTGCGGATCATCACGTAGATCCGGAAGATGAAACAAACACTTATTTCCATCGGAAAAAATATGTACCTGAATAATGATAATGTAATAAACCTGAATTGCTAACACATTAACAGGAACATTACGAATTATAAAAAAGAAACCTTAAAACTGAAAGTCATCTAACAAAATCCATAGTATTTCAGGCAAGCAATTCAATGTTGAAAATATCCTAGGAATATGAGGTACGAATTTTAGGTAAATAAAATATAATAAAATAAAACATGAGAGTATATTATTTTTTTGTTCCTAAAATTTACGATCATTTCTTAATCATCGTTATCCGATCGATTAGATTAGCAGTTAACCTTTTTCTACCACTACGAGCGCTGATGTAAGAAACTGCAGTTTCTTTTAACTATATTCGGTGTGGACATTTTTCAAAACATCAAAAGAACACCTGAGGGGTTTGAACCAAGGAATACATTACGGAAAGAATTATGTAATTTGGCTAGGATTTGAATAAAAAAGAAAACGAGTAAAGAAACAAGCGATTTTAGGCTGTTTTTCAGAACTGCATTTAGGCAGGAAGTGATTTTCGAATTTTTTCTAGTTTGATAGAGCTGTCCTAGACTCACAATTTGAAACCTTTCCTGGTCCTTAATCCCTTCAAATTTCGGCACAATTGACAAAATAGCTTGCTTTGTTAAGAAATACCTTCAACATTAAAAACGCCAATATGTGGATAAAGTGATGGAAAAAGAATCTTTCAGAACCGTAAGTGGTATGATAAGGGGCTATCATAGTGCAGTGCTTTAAACACAGCAGTTTCTCGCACCACGAATGCGCAATAAATACTCTGGAAATAAGCAATTTTTAATTTTCACTTACCGGTACCCTTAAAAACGATTGCAAAAACCAGATTTTCACTTTAGATATGAATACATCTTAGTCAAGTGTGAGAGTTTCATCGAAACCTAAGTGACAATTTCATGGACTATCCTTGTTAATGTAAAACATTATCAGCAAAATCGTATGTAGCAGCTAGATGTATTTTTTCTTTTTTTTGCAATTTGCTTTACGTCGCACCGATACAGATAGGTCTTGTGGCGACGATGGGATATGAAAGGGCTAGGAGTGGGAAGGAAGCAACGTTGGCCTTAATTAATGTACAGCCCCAGCATTTTCCTGATGTGAAAACGGGAAACCATGGAAAACCATACTCAGGGCTGCCGTCAATGGAGTTCGAACCCACTATCTCCTGAATGCAAGCTCATAGCTACATGACCCAAACCGCACAGCCACTTGCTCCGTGTAACAGCTAGTCTATGGATTTTTACTCTCATGAATGAACTGTGAAATCCCATTTCGTGGTTCCCTGGAGAAGGTATTGGGTGGTCGTTAGGATCTCATCACCTCCAAATTTAGGTCAGGTAAGGGAGAGACATATCCACCAATGCAATCGGCTAATGGCTCATTGTATACAGACCTCATGAATTATTCCCAAATCATCCGTTTATAGCTGTGCACTCCAAACATTGATGTGATAGACAACAGATAACGCAATAGACGGTAATGAAACATACTACGGTAATATTTCATTTCCTACGAGTGATGTGTACGTTTAAGTTATAAACCAAGCCTGCAAGGTAATTGAAGAGTTTGTGACGTGATAAAACATGAAGAAAATCTTTTGAAATTTCGTATGTGGCTGTAATGAGAATGGTCATTAAAGGAGATCGATGTGTGAAAGCTTCTGAGAAACTTCCTAAGCAATTACGTCTTCGCTTGGTGACACTCTGATATACTAACGTCAATTTAGTTAATTATATTCCACCAATGGTGTGGGTTCCGTGAGTGAAAGGTCTGTAGACCTAATTATAACAGAAATATTAGTGTAATTTAACGTAAGAGTGAAGGTGTGAATGTACGAGTCTACCTTACTGTGTTAATAATGGTCTCTTCCTTCAAATGCTCGTGATTTATAAAAACATTGACGGGCTGAGTGGCTCAGACGGTTGAGGCGCTGGCTTTCTGACCCCAACTTGGCAGGTTCGATCCTAGATCAGTCCGATAGTATTTGACAGTGATCAAATATGTCAGCCTCGTGTCGGTAGATGTACTTGCACGTAAAAGTATTCCTGCGGGACTAAATTCCCCATCTCGGCGTCTCCGAAATCCATAAAAGTAGCTAGTGGGACGTAAAGCAAATAACATTATTATTGTAAACGTGTTATGGTGATCATGGAGTCCAAAGTCTGTCCTGGTATTCCTTATAGCTTACTTATATACTCCATGCTTCTTTTTTACTTTCCATATCTGATTCATCCACAAGAAACGGATACATAAGGTAAAACTATTATTATTATTATTATTATTATTATTATTATTATTATTATTATTATTATTATTAATTGACAGGTATTCGAACTGCAGTCGGTGAGATGGCAGTAATAATCTCACAAGGTTATCACATTCGGCTCCTTACACCAGGAAAGCAGAAAGAAAGAAAGAAAGAAAGAAAGAAAGAAGTCCAGCTCCACGGAGTGGGGGGCAACGCGTCCACTTGTCACCCGGCGGCCCGGGTTCGATTCCCGGTCGGGTCAGGGGTTTTTAATTGTAAATTATTAATATCCCTGGCCTGGAGATTGGGTGCTTGTGTCGTCCTTAACGTTTCTTTCCACACATTCAACACTTACTATACACTTCCGCAATATCCAACTACACGCAGTTTCATAACATATGGTACAAGTAGAGGCAAAAGATCTTTCTGCGTCGTATTTCATGGTCTTCATTCTTTCTCCTCCGGTACAAATCCTCTTGAATTTTCAAACGCATCCTCGGTAATTTTTTTATATAGTCTATGTATTGAAAAGAGTACGTGACATGCATTCTTGTCTTACACCTTTTTGTAGACTAGTTTCTTCCGTTTCGGTTTTCAGCTCGAAATAACTTACCAATTTCTGTTGCATATACGGCGCCATCATTAGTTCTTCTGTCCTGCCAGTCTACACCAGAATCTTTCAAATTTTTTTCCGCAACGTGCAGCAATAAACTCTGTCGAATTCGTTTATCCAATCAATGAAACAGTTTTATATTTCCTTGTTAACTTTGAAAACTCTTTCTGTCTTCATCTCCAGACAACTCCAGCAATTGCATCTCTGGTCCCTCATCCTTTCCTTAAACTAAATTGTTCTTCTTCCATATTTCTCCTAACTTCTCCTCGATAGTATCTTCGTCCCAGGATTGGTAATATTACATAGAAAACTTATCATCCTACAATCTCTGTCTTCTTTGGCGTTACATTTCTTCCATAAGTGAACCAGAATTTTTTTAATGTGATATCCTGGCCAAACCCTGTATCATATATTCTGTTGATTAGACTGGTCTTCTAACTATTGCACCTTTGCTTAAGGCCTTCAGTGCCTCACAGCACATCGCTTTCCATCCTCTGAAGACTTAGATCACTTACTCTACTTCTCATTTTTCTATCACTGGACCTCTGTCTGTCATCTTCGTCACATGCATGTTCAACCTGCAATCTTCCCTGTAACTCTTATGTCTTCGACACCTTGGTAGGTTCGATCCTGGCTTCCTCCAGTTGAATTTGACGTTGCTCAAGCACGTCAACCTCATGCCGGTAGATCTACTAGCATGTAAAAATCTCCTGCGGGGCAAACTTCCGGCACCTCGTCGTTTCCGGAAGCCTTCAGAAGTAGTTAGTGGGACATAAAAATAATATCATTCTTTATTATCTTCCATACCTCTTTGTCTTCTTAAATCCATGATGTCACCTTACTTTGTTTATTGACCATTCATTGCTTGCTAATTTTCCTTGGTTCTCTCCTTGATATACTCTTTGCTGCTCTCTACATTTCTTCATGTTTCCTAGCATCTTTTAGTTTTCTACCTCATAACATTACCTGTCCATCTAATCCTCTAATAGTCTTATCGGTAGTCTTTATTAACTCGTTGGTCAGATTGCTGCATTGTCGTTCGCATTCTTCCGACGAATCATTTTTAATTTCATCCTTTCATCCATTTTGTCGAGTTTATCATGCGTGATCCATTCCGTTTTATTTCTTCTTGTTCCCACTTCTTCGACTTTTTTATCTAGGGTTTCTTTCATTGCATCGATGGTGGTAATCCATTCTTCTGATACATCCGTGCAGTCTCAGACTTTCCAATTGTTGCTCCATTCTGCTTGTAAAGGGTTCAACATCTTTCTTTAGATATTCCACTCCTTACATTTTGTTTCCTTTTAATACGTATCAGCTGCGTTCTTGTATATTCCACAAGCAGGTTGAGGTCAGTGTTGCCGTGTTATCAAGGGATGATTTTAGCCATCTCGATGTTCTGTTTGAACCACTATACAGTTGTCCTGGCCTAGTGCACACCCGAAGATCCCAATGTGAGCATACTACTCCGGATTATTTCTTCTCAGGGATGGCCATTTTATGCAGAATTCATCCAGTAGAACTAGGGATGCCATAAGGATCTTTGATGGGGTGGTTTCCCACTGCCTTTTCCATCTTACGCCGCTTACTAAATCATGATTGTCCTTCCGCCTTTAATAGTGATTTCTCACTCCAGGAACAAAGGAGTTCCCTGTTCCTCTTTTCGCCCGTCCATCCTCGGAAGAGGCTGGTGGCGACATAGAGGGGAGCCAGTTAAAACTGTGTATTTAAGTCTTTGAAGATTCTCTTAAGAGTAGGATACGCTTCTGATCTGAAAACCATTCAAGCAGTTAATTTAAATGTTTCTATTTTTGGTGCTCAGTATAATCAATTGGTTTTGTCTTTTCGAAAATAAATAAATAAATAAATAAATAAATAAATAAATAAATAAATAAATAAATAAATAAATAAATAAATAAATAAATGTTTGTTGTGAAATTCTTTACCTTTCGCAGAGAGCTTTGTTCGGCGTCTTCAGAAGGAAATTTCGTCTGTTTACGAGCAAGACTTCTCAAATAATGAAGGTTTGATTTTAATGTTGCTTTACCGTTAGTCTATATTAAGTGGTAGTAAGTGGTACACTCCTTTGTCACTAGATGGCTCACTGTGGTCTACCCTTCCAAGTGGAAGTTAACGATACCATTTTAGCTCCAATTAAGATGTTTCTTGTTCAAACGTATGTGCGTGCGAAGTAAACAACAAGATCATCAGGTCTGATGAAGAAGACTATATGCTTGATATTCTGAAGAGTAATAGTAATACTACTCAAAATATCCTCACAGAAGGAAAACAAAAAGAAAACATAAAAAGAGCCTAGTATTATGTTTGAGACAATAAATGAGGTTTGAAATGGGCAGATGCATTTCCACATACAGAAATAAAAAGAAATTGTCCCTCTTCTGAATAAATCAATATTTGTGCAACTTTAAATGATGAGACCGAATAACACCTCGTCTTTGAATGAACCAACACACATGAGACTCCAAATCTGTTTCTTGTGATTTTTTTAATTTGAGCGGGAAATAGAAGTCATGCAGCATGCATGTCAAATGTGATGCCTTGATTTGGAATGCCGTAGTGAATGGACATTCAGATGATAGGGCCGGTTGAACGCCTTTAGACACAACGTACAGGAAAATCTCTTCTCTCCCTTCCTCTCTTTTATATAACTTGCACATTAGAAGCCTCCATTCCAGGCCAAAATTATGGCACTCGGAACTCTAAAATAACAATGGCGAAGGAAATGACGTTTAACATATCGTCCCTGGAAAGACAAAGTATCTTAAGCGACAAAGTATGAATTTTACAGGAGATGAAATAAAAGGTAGAGACGCGAATAATTACAGTTTAGGCAGTTTCGGTTTTTTCTATTCATTCATTCATTCATTCATTCATTCATGCATTCATTCATTCATTCATTCATTCATTCATTCATATTTATTTATTTATTTATTTATTTATTTATTTATTTATTTATTTGGACACCTCTAACTTAAAATCTATCATAAAAATCAGACAGATAAGCTTGTGATTTGTTCACATCTGAAATATGCTTAATTCTAGTTCATCACTCATGGAAACACACTGACACACACGTGTGCCGATCTTACCGTTTTCCGCACTATGATATTCTTCTCTGTTCCTTTAGAAACAGACTGGGTTCTTAACTTGCACCCAGGTTGAATATTTCAACTTTTACCAGGACTCGATGTTGGATTTCTCACTCACGCACATTATTAGTAGGTTAGAGGCGAGCACAGACCGAAACTGATGGATGGTGGACTGCAGAATGAGTAGATTTGTCTGAGTATATCTCATGATTTTTGGCACGAGAAATGACGAAATTATTGCAAACCTCGTGACAAATTTGCTATCCTAAGGGTCTCATATCTGCAATATGCATCCATGATGATCAGAAAATCTCAGGCATCACGAATTTCCCAATCCCCTAATTTTAATTACCCTCTATCATATCTAAAATTATAAGTGTGGGTTGAGAAAATAATTTTCCCCCAACATGATGACATATTCTTGTGGCGTACTGTTGGTCAAAACTTTCCCACGGTTAAATAAAATCTTTATACCTTTGACCTGAAGAGAATTGTTAATTAGATAATTCCTTATAATGTACTGGGCGTTTCACTGCGCCAATCAAAATTTTAATTCATGTCCAAATAGTTATCGTATTTTGACAAATATTCTCGAATACGACTGAAATTCTCCCCCAGGATCTCGCAAATATGGATTCATTTCTTGCCCAAAAAGATTGTAATCGGATCTCAAAACTCTCGCTTAGAGGACACGAAATGTGAATAACACACAGGGTGTTTGTTAAATGACGATGAAGAAATATATGGTCTGTTTCCAACGACATAACTGCCGGCTACGGTGGCTAGTAAGTTTAGCTGTTCCTTTTGATAATTGGGAATGATGGGTTCAATACATACTTACATGCATACGTACATACCTATACTTGGTCATCTTGTAGATTCTGTTTCACATCTTTCCAACCTTCATTCCAACTGGGGTTGAACTATGACTTTATCGGAATCCAGAGTGACACAGTTCATCTCGGTGACACAGAAAACTATATATTCGGCACTAAATTCGGTCGTTTTTATTGTATTTTACAATCTTCGCCCACTCCCCTAGGGGTGCTAGGGATGTTTTGCCTTCACAATCGTTTCTCCAGATTGTAAGTCATATGTGTACGAAGTTTGGTTGAGAGCTATGCTGGAACATACACACATTCATCCGCAATCTCGGTCATTTAGGACACTTTCTCTTTACCCATTCTCACCCCATCGGCACGGTATGGATTTTTATAAGGAACGGACAGAGACATGGACGGACATTCTGCTTTATACAGGGTGTTAGGTTTATACCTGCAGATATTTCTTCTAGCAGTAGAGAACGATGTGACGAACCACTATATATCAAACTTTTAGTAATCCTCGGAAGTTATTTTCGAGAGCAAAGAGATACGATGTTTTTAGAATAGGTAGTATGCCTTGTTCTTGTGAATGAATAGCTTCCCTTTGAGAAAAGACGAGTCACGCGCCATCCGTGCCAAACTGGTTCCTGTTTATGTTTACGTGCAAATGTGATACTGTAGCAGCTGAACGCTACCTATGCAATGCACGAGATGTTACGTAACATACTTGTCAAACTGATTTTATGTTTAAGAGCAACTGAGCTACGATAATAGCTGAAGCTGGCTACTACAGTAGTGTGTGCCATGTTACGTTACATTCTCGCCAGACTGGTTTCGTTGTTGTCAGTATTTAGTTTCCGTCTTAGGGGCTTCAGACAACCCTGGTCATCGGTTTCGGACCCTGGAGATGTACCGAATTCTCAGCGTTAATAGTGGTTCATTTGCTGTTAAGTCCTTTAGGGGATTGGGATATCTGTGGTCATCAGCCCCGTGGTCTAGTGAGTATGGAAATGACCTGTAAACCTGTATCGGTGCGGGACCTGTACGAGCGTGTGATATAATTATTGGTTGGGATAGGCGCGCCGGGACGTGAAATACGGTAGATCCCCGTCGTCCATTGCGTAAAGGTAGAAGAAAGATGGCAGCTCCTTACGCCAACGAAAGCAGTCATCGGATGCCCACATGAGTAGCATCGGAATTGAATTATCGAAACACATCGAACATTTAGTTTCAAAGGAATATTGGACCTGTTATACAACTAAGTTAAACGTACCTATATTTCGTGCCTCCTTCCGGGCTGAGTGGCTCAGACGGTTGAGGTGCAGGCCTTTTGACTCCAACTTCACAGGTTCGAACATGGCCCAGTCCGGTGGTATTTGAAGGTGCTCAAATACTGTACGTCAGCCTCGTGTCGGCAGATTTGCTGGTACATAAAAAGAACTCGTGCGGGACTAAATTCGGGCACCTCAGCGTCTCGGAAAACCGTAGAAGTAGTCAGTGGGGCGTAAAGCACTGAACGTTATTATTATTATTATTATTGTTATTATTATTATTATTATTATTATTATTATTATTATTATTATTATTATTATTATTATTATTACCAAGTCATTAAAAGCTGAAATACGTGGAAGAAAATAGTAAAATATGCGTGGTTTAAGAGGAAACAAGATGAAATGTATGTCACGTGAGTTAGCATCGGTCGCAGTAGTTACCTACAGATTACTATGCGTAAGACAAAAACCAGGTCAAGCTCGTGGGGATGAGTCAGCTGTAATCTCGTATTGTGTATAAACATCAAACACATCAACAAATCTATGAAACATAAACAAGGTTACACGTTAGGTACATGTAGCTATTAACCTGAACGCTTAGCCGACGGTCGCTTTCAAGAGTACAGATGAGTTATAAAAATTATACACAATCCACAGATGTCGAACGTATCTAAGAAGATTCCCCCAAAACTATATTACATTTTACTATGATGGTGCTAATAACAAATCGCAGCAGCTATTGGCTTTACGTCGCACCTACACAGATAGGCCTTATGGCGACGATGGGGCTGGAAAGGGCTAGGACAGGGAAGGAAGCGGCCGTGGCCTTAATTAAGGTACAGCCCCAGCATTTGCAGGGTGTGAAAATGGGATACCACGGAAAATCATCTTCTGGGCTGCCGAGAGTGGGGTTCGAACCCACTATCTCCCGAATAATGGATACTGGCCACACTAAAATGAAATGTATGGCTTTTAGTGCCGGGAGTGTCCGAGGACAAGTTCGACTCGCCAGATGCAGGTCTTTTGATTTGACTCACGTAGACGACCTGCGCGTCGTGATGAGGATGAAATGATGATGAAGATGGCACATACACCCAGTTCCCGTGCCAGCAAATATAATCAATTAAGGTTAAATTCCAAACCCTTCCGGGAACCGAACACGGGACCCCTGTGACCAAAGGCCAGCACGCTAACCATTTAGCCATGGAGCCGGACTTAAGGGACTGCAGCTATCGAGCTCGGTAAATCGCAGCAGATTACGCTACTGCGTGTTAAGATGATATCGGTAGAATACAGTATACCTGTTAAGACATAAGGCTGCAGTAGAAGAAGAAGGTAACAAGAGCCACATAGTCAAGCAGAACAGAGCCGAACGAAGGGCACATTAGTGACACAGACATAAGAGTGGCGTGGTCGTAGGAACTACAGTCGCATTAGTAATACTGTTGTAGAAAAATAATGAACTAACATACAGTACGGGCTCCGTAATTCCAGGTGGACGGTAACAAGACTATCTCGAATAGAAAAGTACGGATTTACGAACGTACACGAAAACGCCCGTGAACAAAATAATGTACCTATGTTAAACATTACAGTACAACAGTTTAGAAAACAAAAACATACAGATTGCCTTACACTAAAAGAAATGTTGAACTTTCTTTTGTAAATTAACAAAACACTCTAGGCAACCTTCTTAAGTTAAATGTTAACTTATAGTTCCTATTTCAGTAATGATGAATATAAAACAATTATTTTATTGAAAATGTATACATGATGATGATGATGATGATGATGATGATGATGATGATGATGATGATGATGATGATGATTGCTGTCTTAATGTCATCGGCCCTTAAAAACGCAAAGTTTCATCTGTTTTAACTCGTAGTGAATAAGAAACAAAATATAAATTGCTCGAAGCCTTTCCCGATAGATTCATGAAGGGCAGCACATTATGGTATTCGTGGTATTCATACACTGGCATTATTCAAATAATACTACTGATACTACTACTACGAAGTAACTCACGTACTAGTACGGACGATAATTCGCATCTCTGACAGCTGTTATTCAGGTCAAGGTCAGACAGACCGGTTTCATGTAAGGGCGGAGAACCCGTCCAGCCACATCCCCGTCACGAGGAACAGCAGACAACTGAATCGGCAAGTGACAGGTCTAGTGCTTTTGTCGAACTGCTTACGTGGAATATTCTCCCACAGTGCGATTTTAATATCATGGTATTTTGGGAGTCCAACTCGCCGTATGCAGAAACATCCCGTATTGACGTGTACGTAAATAAAGTTTATAACGTCAACGAAAGAATGCATGCGATAGGATTTCCAAGTAAGTAGTACCGGAATTGAAATGTCAAAACACATCGAACGTTTTACTTCACAACAGTAAGGGACATGTTATAAACATAAATTAATTAAACGTACCTTCCTTTCTTGCTTCCAACCGAAGAGAACATGTTTAAATGTAAATGAAAGCCTTCTAGCTTACTGCTGATTTTGCAGTGCCTATTAATCGTATCAAAATAAACGTTGCCAGGCTGAGTGGCTCAGACGGTTCAAGCACTGGTTTCATGAATTTAGCAGGCTCGATCCTGGCTCAGTCCGCTGGTATTTGAAGGTGCTCAAATACGACCGCTTCTGATCGATAGATTTACAGGCACGTTAAAGAATATCTGTGGGCAAAATTCCTACACCGAGCGTCTCCATTGGCACGTAAAGATTTATCATTATTATTATTATTATTATTATTATTATTATTATTATTACTGGGCGAGTTGGCGGTGCGATTAGGAGCGCGCAGCTGTCAGCTTGCATCCGTCGAAAACCTACTAACAATATTATTATAAAAACTGTGTTAGTCTATTATTACTAACTCTTATGAAAATAAAAGTTAATCGCCCCACTCAAACTTCGTAGCTCGTAATCTGTCAGAAAACACTAAAGAAAATAGTGAACTTTTAACAGGTCCGAATTATTATTAATATTATTGTACCGGGCGGCACACCTCCACTCCGCTAATTTAAAATGTGCGCCAGTTGAAACTCCTCTGCTGGAGGAAGTCTGAACTTTATCTACGCTATTAATTCTCTACTTTCTCAGAAGATGTCACCACGTGGAAAATTTTGAGTTTTTGAACTGTGTCATTTGTGATGTGTTTTTGTTTCGCTTGAAGTAAGAAGTGTGAACTTTCTCTTCTAGAGGACACTACTGAAGATCAACAATAGTGCAACCTAGTGCGAAGTCAAAGAACTATTTTGTTGGAGAAATTTTTATTTCATATGTTTGTCTTTGCTAAATTTTCTTTCTGTTATTGTTTAAGTTGGCTGTATACCCCTCTCTTTCCCCTTGTTTTGCATTTAACCAATCCCGAATTTCTGTTATTAATCTCTGACCAATCATAGGTATCGTCCCCCAACTTGAATATGTTTCTGTACCCTAGCCAATAAAAAGTTTGTGGGAGGGTGTTTTCATTCCCCTGACACCTAGAACCTTCCGCGAGAGGATATAAACTGCTGATTTTTGGGTCTCCGGGCCACTTCTGTTCCATCTTTCAGTGCATAAAGTACATAGCAGGAGGCGGGAAGCGCCTCTTTCCTCGGCAGCAATAAGGTAATGGCCGATTAATAAATTCTTTCTTTGCTAGCTCAGCGGTTTAACTCTCGGGGCGGGTGCGAAGCGTTCCTCCATGTAACCTTTTCCTAAAATGTAACGATCTTTTCTTCTATTCTCTTTTAAGCTGCATATTGGGATAGAGAGTGCTAACCCTCTCGAGCTCCCACTCACATTGTCTTGAGGTGAACTTATTTTCTCAACCTATTCTTCGTTAATGTAAAACAAATTGCTCTTTTCTAAAGTCACCTCGGTAGTATGGGATTAGCCCTTGCATTAGTGGCCTAGAGCCAGATTAGGTTTTTAAAAACAAGTGTATTAGGAGTGCAAGATCGCCTCCTCTCAAATTGTTATTTTAGAGGTCATGTAATTGCCCATTTTTGATTTAATAGACCTCAGTAGGTTGGGTATTTTACCCCTATGTCTATGTCCAGTGAGGACAACTTGAAGGTAGAGTTTGGTGTGGCCTGGGAGAGGCTTAAATTTTGAGAGCGAGTGGCTCTTTTGAAAATTGAGTGTTGTATGCCTCGTGGAGGCTTTTCTGTGTAATTTGGAGCAAGGGCTCCTAGGTATGAATGGGGTTTTCTGCCCCTCTGTTAAAACTCGTGTTTGGGGTAAAACTGAGCTGATTGCCCAAGCAGTGTAAAATCAGGGCGCGAAGCCCAATTCCTGTAAATATTGTAACTACCCTTTTTGATTTGCTACTTTGTACCTGCCATGCTTGTTATTTCTTTGTTTTTGAAAAGAAAATATAACCTTGTTAAATTTTAAATTAATTTTGCTTTCGTAGCTGGAGACCTATTCACACCCGCACCTTCTTTCACCTCTACCTACCACGGAAAACTCCGTAACAAGTGGTAGCAGAGCGTGGTTGAATGGGTCTCAATTTAGCCCCTTTTGACGGCTAAACATTGTTTGTTCCGAACTCTAACTATTTTCCCAGTTGCTGGAATTTTTTGACTTTTTCAAAATTGTTCTGTCACCATGCCCGGCCCTCGCGATGTTCTCCATCTTAACTATTTGCGCAAGGAGGAGTTGATCTATGAATTGACTATTAGAAATGTACAATCTGGAGGCACGGTTGCAGTAGACACAAACAAGCTTAGAGAGTCCCTAGATTTGCCCATTTCCATCCCCAATTTGGGAGAGAAAGGAATTGACGACTCTCTTTCCACGATCACGGAGAATTTTACTGGGCTAGCTTCTGTAGTTAGTTTTTTTTTGATGAAAATGATCCTTCTCCTAATCAAATTAAGCGTGTGCAAGCTAGGCTATATCATTTTTCGAATAGGGTTAACGATATGTTGTCTCTAAAGTTGAATGACGTTCAGAAGAAGGAAGCTAGTACGCTGCTTGAAAATATGTCTGAATTATCTAGCAAGGTCACTCAATTGTTAACAGGGGAGGTTCCTCCCAAAAGCGATCTACCCACCACAGTGAATGCAGGTAGTGAGGAAGCGCCTCCCAAGGGAGAAGTTAATAGGATAACCGTTGCTGCTCAAACTATCCCTGCCCCATTGGACAACGAATCTGAACGTCGTGCATCATTGAGTAACATCCGTTCTGAATTAACTTCCTTGCCATTGAAACCTCTACCTACTATGTCACCCGGGTTTAGCAGCTTGCCTCATCCATTGGCAATGTTGCTCAGAGGTATCTCTAAGTTTTCCGTTAATACCACCAGTGATGTAATTTCTTTTTTAAGATTTCTAGTTGAATTTCAGGATCATGCCCTTGTGTTTTCTCTTTCTCCATGTCAAATTTTGCAAATTATCTATCCGTATGCTATTGGTATTCTCTCAGATAAAATCGTAAGAGCCATTGCCGAGCAATCATCTATTGAGGATTTCCATGCCCATTTGCTAGCTAACTTCATCCCGGCTAGGGCCAGGTCCTCCCTTATTCAGAAGTACTATTACCGTGTACAACGCTTGGATGAAAACTTGCCTGATTTCATACAGGACATTAAGTTTTATACTAGGGTGTTTGCTCTTCATTTCCCTGAGGATCAGATTGTACAAGCTATTGTGGAAGGGATTTCACCACCCTACAGGTCATATTTGTGTTTCGCGGCGTGCCCGCAAACTTTCTCTGAACTTGAAGCATTGGCCGTCTCAGCGGAAGGAGTTAGATACGCCGATTCTTTGCGTGTCGCGAAAGAACCCCCGCCTTCCTTTAGTAATACTCGGCCTCCACCTCGCCGACCAGTCAATCCCCGTAAATGTTATGCTTGCGGGTCGCCTGACCTTCTGCGCAACAAGTGTCCACTGATCAAGTCAAGTGGGACAAGGAATGGAGCCGGGTCATCACAAGGCTGTTTTAAATGTGGGGCTTTCTCACATATCGCCAAGAATTGTCCCAATTCGAATAGCACCCCCTCCTGCTCAACTTCTGGTGCAAATTCCACCTATGCCAATAATAAAAAGTGACTAGTGGCTTCGGCTGAGTCGACTAATCCATCTTCCCGAGACTCAGCCCCGGGTAAACAGGTTGTAAATTCAGGGAACGAGCAATTTTCAAATTCATCTTTTGAAGGTCCCAAAGAATGTCTTAGGATTGCGGCGGATACCCCCGCACTGGTCCCCTTTCTCAAAATTGAGTTAAATAACGAGCCTATAACAGCTCTCTTAGATTCAGGTAGTGTTTGTTCTATTATTTCGGCTGATTGGTATTCAAAATTGAAATCTGTTTGTAAGCTTCCTAACTATTGTTTGTCGGCGATCCAATACGTTTCGGCTAATTCCTCTCCATTAGAAATTCTCGGTTCCTTATATGTCAAAATTCGTATTTTTCAATTCACATGGAAAGTTATATTGTTTGTGGCCAAGCATTTGTCTTGCCCCATTATATTGGGAGCGGACTTTATTTCTCACACTGGTCTTGTGCTCGATCTTCAGAGTAGGTCTTGCACTTTCAAATTTGCCTCTAATTGTAATATCCCTCTATTAAAGTGTAATTCTGCATCATGTTCTTCTATTTCGCCTACCCAGGATGAGATGTTGTTAGACCTTAGACATCTACCTGAGGAGCAGGCTGATAGTATTCGTAAATTGTGTCAGTCGTTTCCCGAGGTGTTCTCTGATACTCTTGGTGTTACTGACCTGATCGAATACAAAATTGAGGTCACGGATTCGATTCCTGTCCGTTTTCCACCTTATAGGCTATCTCCACCTAAAATGAAGGCTCTAAAAGAAATCATCGATCAGATGTTGAAGGACGGTATTATTAGGCCCTCTAAGTCAGCGTATTCTTCGCCTATTTTTTTAGTCCCGAAACCCCAAGGAGGCTTCAGGCCTGTCATTGATTACAGGGCTCTCAATCGGAAGGTGGTGTTACAATCTGTGCCCCTTCCCGACCTTCATTCTTGTTTTTCATGGTTTCGTAAGGCCAAGTTCTTTACTATCTTGGACTTGAATCAGGCCTATAATCAAATTCCCCTTGCCGAAGAGTCTAAACATCTTACAGCGTTTGCCACGGACTGGAATTTATACGAATACAACCGCGTGCCTTTCGGGCTCCCCACGGGAGCAGCTGTACTCACTAGGCTACTAGATAGGGTCTTCTCCGACATCAAATTTGAGTACTTATATCACTACTTGGATGATGTCGTCGTATTTTCAGAGACTTTTGAAAAACATCTAGATCATCTGCGAGAAGTACTCGATCGCCTTCGTAAGGCTGGGTTAACTGTTAAGTTGTCCAAGGTTGCCTTTGCTAAGCCCTCTATGTCTTTCCTAGGGCATATTGTGTCACCTGATGGTGTAGCGGTCGATCATTCTAGAACACAGGCCATCCGTGATTTTAAACCTCCCAAGGACATTAAAGGTATCGCCAGGTTCATTGGTATGGTGAATTTCTTCAGGAAGTTTATTCCTAACTTCGCTAATAGAGCGGCGCCCTTAAACCTTCTTCGTAGGAAAGGCATCAAATTCGAGTGGGGACCTTCTCAACAAGCCGCTTTTGAAGACCTTAAATTAGCTCTTTGTAATGCCCCTGTACTTGCTATGCCTGATTTCTCGAAGAAATTCATTGTCCAAACCGACGCATCGTCGTCAGCGGTAGCTGCAGTCCTTCTTCAAGAGACTGAACTAGGGAGGCGCCCCATCGCCTATGCGTCTAGGACATTGTCGGCTCAAGAAGCCAAGTATTCCATCTATGAGCTCGAAGGATTGGCAGTCTTATTCGCCTTAGAGAAGTTCCGTCTCTATCTGGAACATGTCAAATTCGACCTGGAGACAGATAATCAAGCCTTAAGCTGGGTCTTAGGTAGGCCGCGTCGTACTGGTCGTATAGCCCGCTGGGCCATCCGTATTTCTGCCTTCCAGTTTGATGTTAGACATATCAGAGGTACCGAAAATGTTGTTGCTGATGGACTCAGCCGTATGTTTTCTAACGACCTCGAGACCCACGAACCGGTCGACAGTTCATCACCTTCCGAGTCCATACTATCTAAGGTTAATGCCATCCTAACAGATGCTCCCATGCTCTTTAGGGATATCGAGAAATACCAACGTGAAGATCCGACGCTGGCTCCGATAATGGAAACCCTTTCTTCTGGGGAACATGTTGTCCCTTATGTTCTGAGGAATGGTGTTCTATGTTGCCGTTCGAGGCATGATAAGATGATGAAAGTTGTTGTTCCAGCGGTTCTTGTACCTATGATCTTCAAGTATTATCATGAGACCCCATTAGGAGGGCATCTTGGTATCTTTAAAACTCGTGAAAAGATTCGTGAAATGTTCATCTGGAAAGGTATGGACGGTGAAATCCGTGAACTAGTAAAGGCTTGTAAATCCTGTTTGCTTAGTAAACCGACCATGTCCACCAAGGTAGGCCTCTTGTCTTCTCAGCAAGCGTCGCGCCCCATGGAACGCCTGTATATTGATTATGTAGGACCATTCCCCCAGTCAAAGGGTAATGCCAACAAGTTCATCCTTGTGTGTGTAGATGGTTTTACCAGATTTTCTTGGTTATTTCCGACTAAGCTGGCTACCGCTCAGTCTACCATTACTTGCTTAAATTCTATTTTTGCTTCTTTTGGTCCGTGCCAATATATTGTATCTGATAATGCTAAGGCTTTTACATCTAACTTATTTCGTAAATTCTGTTTTGACTTATCCATCTCTCATGTAACTACTTCTGCTTATTACCCTCAACCATCTCTGGCTGAACGGGTTAATCGTAATCTCAGGTCCGCACTTATTGCCTATCATCATGAAGATCATGCCAGGTGGGACACGTCCCTGCATTGGTTAGCTTTTGCCTTGAATTCGGCGGTTCATGAATCTCATAAGTTCACTCCAGCTTCCTTGATGTTCAAGTTTGTTCCCAACACGCCGCTCTCTAACCTTTGGTCTCTGAGTGACATTCTACCCGAGACAATAGATCCGGATAATATTAAAGATCTTTGGAAGAAGGCGAAAGCCAATCGTAAGGTATCTCATGAAAAGGTTAGGGAAAAGTATGATCGTGGACGGAGACCCACCACTTTGAAGGTAGGTGACCAGGTGATGGTCAAGAATTTTGTCCCCGCGGGCAAGCTTGCCCCCAGATTTCATGGGCCATGCATCATTCTCGATTTCCTTACGCCGGTTACGTTGTTAGTAAGTAATCCAGCCACCGAGAGGATATTTAGGGTTCACCTGTCCCAGGTGAAACCGGTGTAACTTCTGTGTTAACTTGCTTCATATTATTTTGAAAGGATATGAAGGTTATATTTTTTTTTGAGTTCTACTCTTAAGGCATTCTGCTCCTTTTATTTTATTTTATATGTAAGCATTTCTGTGAAACCTCCCCCGATTTGTTAAACTGCCATCCTGTCCTTGCCACGGCCATTACCACGCTCCCGTCTCCTGCTCCACTACACACAGTGGCTGGCTTAGATGAAATGCCATGGATATCTGCACGCCGCTGGCCCCTCAATCTCTCTACATGCCTGTGCCCTCAAAAGAAACATGATGGTCCAACACAATTCTGCCGCCTAGCTTTAATGTTTCAGTGCCCCCGCCGCCGCGCGGCGCTGTGCCGCGGCTGGGTTCGAGGACGGGCCCCCTCGGCCCCAGCGAGGACGACATGTGCACGGCGAGCCGGAGCTCTCCTCCCGGCCAAGGCTGATGTGCGGCGCACGACCTGCTACTTGCCCGCAGCCTGTATATGTTCACCGCGGGCGCGGTGTGTTTCAACACCTCTGCTCCCCTCATAGTGCGGGCGAGCGGTATCTCAGGGTACTTGAGGGGTCCGAGCGGCCTCCTTTGGACGCAAGCTGCAACGGCCGGTCTGGCCATCCAACTTCATTAACCTCAACTACATGGACAGTTACGATAAGCAATGACTACACTCGGGAATTCAACAGCAATATTTGGTGGACATTGCAAAATTTTTCATCACTTTTAAGTATTAAAAGTTTATCCTCAGAATTCTACTTCTACAAACTTAAAAACTATTCTTCATCTGCAACAACAAAATTTTGAAACTAAATCAAACCAAATTAAGAAAATCTTATAAATTTTTTTGGCAATTAATCTCCATACCTACATCAAAACTTGGACCTTGTTTTCAGACAATGTCATGTGTCACCCCGGGAGGAACTTTTGGGAGGGGAGGTCTGTACCGGGCGGTACACCTCCACTCCGCTAATTTAAAATGTGCGCCAGTTGAAACTCCTCTGCTGGAGGAAGTCTGAACTTTATCTACGCTATTAATTCTCTACTTTCTCAGAAGATGTCACCACGTGGAAAATTTTGAGTTTTTGAACTGTGTCATTTGTGATGTGTTTTTGTTTCGCTTGAAGTAAGAAGTGTGAACTTTCTCTTCTAGAGGACACTACTGAAGATCAACAATAGTGCAACCTAGTGCGAAGTCAAAGAACTATTTTGTTGGAGAAATTTTTATTTCATATGTTTGTCTTTGCTAAATTTTCTTTCTGTTATTGTTTAAGTTGGCTGTATACCCCTCTCTTTCCCCTTGTTTTGCATTTAACCAATCCCGAATTTCTGTTATTAATCTCTGACCAATCATAGGTATCGTCCCCCAACTTGAATATGTTTCTGTACCCTAGCCAATAAAAAGTTTGTGGGAGGGTGTTTTCATTCCCCTGACACCTAGAACCTTCCGCGAGAGGATATAAACTGCTGATTTTTGGGTCTCCGGGCCACTTCTGTTCCATCTTTCAGTGCATAAAGTACATAGCAGGAGGCGGGAAGCGCCTCTTTCCTCGGCAGCAATAAGGTAATGGCCGATTAATAAATTCTTTCTTTGCTAGCTCAGCGGTTTAACTCTCGGGGCGGGTGCGAAGCGTTCCTCCATGTAACCTTTTCCTAAAATGTAACGATCTTTTCTTCTATTCTCTTTTAAGCTGCATATTGGGATAGAGAGTGCTAACCCTCTCGAGCTCCCACTCACATTGTCTTGAGGTGAACTTATTTTCTCAACCTATTCTTCGTTAATGTAAAACAAATTGCTCTTTTCTAAAGTCACCTCGGTAGTATGGGATTAGCCCTTGCATTAGTGGCCTAGAGCCAGATTAGGTTTTTAAAAACAAGTGTATTAGGAGTGCAAGATCGCCTCCTCTCAAATTGTTATTTTAGAGGTCATGTAATTGCCCATTTTTGATTTAATAGACCTCAGTAGGTTGGGTATTTTACCCCTATGTCTATGTCCAGTGAGGACAACTTGAAGGTAGAGTTTGGTGTGGCCTGGGAGAGGCTTAAATTTTGAGAGCGAGTGGCTCTTTTGAAAATTGAGTGTTGTATGCCTCGTGGAGGCTTTTCTGTGTAATTTGGAGCAAGGGCTCCTAGGTATGAATGGGGTTTTCTGCCCCTCTGTTAAAACTCGTGTTTGGGGTAAAACTGAGCTGATTGCCCAAGCAGTGTAAAATCAGGGCGCGAAGCCCAATTCCTGTAAATATTGTAACTACCCTTTTTGATTTGCTACTTTGTACCTGCCATGCTTGTTATTTCTTTGTTTTTGAAAAGAAAATATAACCTTGTTAAATTTTAAATTAATTTTGCTTTCGTAGCTGGAGACCTATTCACACCCGCACCTTCTTTCACCTCTACCTACCACGGAAAACTCCGTAACAATTATAATTGCAGACATCTCCGAAATTACCGAAACATGCACTTAAAAATTGTTTTACGTCGCACCGACACAAATAGGTCTTACGCCGACAGTGGAGTTCGAACCCATTATCACCAGAATACAAGCTCAGAGCTGCGCGCCCCTAACCGCATGATCAACTTACTCTAAGCTCCAATGCCGGTCTGCGTAGCTCGGACGATAAAGCGCTGGTCTTCTGATCCCACCTTGGCAGGTTCGATGGCGGCTCAGTTCGGTGGTATTTGAAGGTGCTGAAATACGCCAGTCTCGTGTCTGTGGATTTAATTGCATTTAAAAAAGTACTGCGGTACAAAATTCTGGCACTTCAGCGTCTCCGAAAACCGTGAAAATTAGTTAGTGGAACGTAAAGATATTAGTAGTAGTTGTAGTAGTAACTTTATTATTACGGAAGTTTTAATTAAACGGGTCCGTTACATTACCTATCGGCACTTACTGTCCAGTAATTAGCCTTCTCTCCACCTCTGTGGTATAGTGGTTAGTGTGATTGGCTGCCATCCCCCGGAGGTCCGTGTTCCATTCCCAGCTCCGCCACGAAATTTGAAAAGTAGTACGAGGGCTGGAACGGGGTCCATTAAGCCTCGGGATGTCAAATGAGTAGAGGTGGTTCGATTCCCACCTCAGCCATCCTGAAAGTGGTTTCCCGTAGTTTCCCTCTTCTCCAGACAAATACCGGGATGGGAGCTAACTTAAGGCCACGGCCGCTTCCTTCCCTCTTCCATGTCTATCCCTTTCAATCTCCCCATTCCCTGAAGATGGTTTTCCGTGGTTTCCCATTTTTACACCAGGCAACTGCTGGGGCTGTACCTTAATTAAGGCCACGGCCGCTTCCTTCCCACTCCTAGCCCTTTCCTGTCCCATCGTCGCCATAAAACATATCTGTGTCGGTGCGACGTAAAGCAACTAGCAAAAAAGTCCACAGTAGCTATTTTTCCTTCGAGCAATGTTCACGCATGGTTGCAACTACGGTTTTTAAAATCTGTCTCATTAATAACAGTATGACTGAATACTTACAGCCTTTTCTTTCAGTGTCCACCGTCCTTTCATTGACCTGAAAAGTTTATGAATAAGCATAGACAACTCGCATTGTCTATTGTCAGAAATTCATCGTAGACTGTCGCAATAACAGCACAGAAATGTTGCGCTCATTTTTCATTTACTTATTAACTATTTCCTTTCATTTTGTCAGCTTGGATCACTGAGTAATGCCATTGACGTCTTATACTTGATTTGCATGCATGTGCTGGTACGTACCTTCGAGTTCACTGTAAAGATTCTGTGTACATTTCACACAGAGTACCCTAGACCGGTTTTCGAGTACAGGAAGTGGCCTGGCACGTGAGTCATCCTCTCCTACTTGCCACGCCTTTAGGGGAAGTGCACAACAACATGTGTTGGCCTGCGATAAGAAACAGGTTCATCAAGCCCTATGCTCTGCTACTGTACTTCCACTACGCGTGGACAGAATAACGTAACCGGCATATCCTGCTACGGCCGTTCAAAACTCATTAGGTCCTGAAATATTCGGCTCAGTTATGGGCAAAGTAATAGTACAAGGTAAAAAATATATAGCATATATTGTGAGATGTATTTTTCTTTGCCGACTAGCTTAATATCTGCACGTATGCCCCTAACACTCTGTATAGATTGTCATAAGTATAGCTGATAACCTGCTTTAAAGTTGGAACCTTTTAGTGTATTCACTTACATTAATTGATACCATCACATAACATTAATGAAAACAAAATCTGAATAACTTTCTGCATAATTTGTTGGTGAATTTCCAGGTATATCATTCAATGTACATGATAAAACTAAACGTATGTTCCATTATACCAGTTTTATCCAGGTACACGTTTATCAAAAGAGGATACGGTTCATGGATTGTACAATTTATCAAGGGGTAAAGCACTCCTTACCACTAAATAATTTGTAGGTATGAAACTGCCATGTTTTATTGCAGATATCCACTGGTTCATTAGAGGTACCTTCCGGGAACTTGACAATATATACTCTATCTTTTGTATCGTAGTTTCTCCTACAATTGTACACACAGCTCTTGTAAACCATGTCTTAAATATGTTATAAATAGCATAAAAACCACTAAACGTTACACGAACAGTGATTCACAACCATGAGTAGTTGACGGATACTTCTGAAGGCTATTGTGGGCTATTGCCTACATGGTCCCGCCGTCTTGTTCATTCTCAGATCCGTGCAAAGGCCTTCTGTATAGGACGTGCTTGTCCAGTCTAGAATTCCTTGATATTCTAAGTGACCGGGCGAGTTGGCCGTGCGCGTGGAGGCGCGCGGCTGTGAGCTTGCATCCGGGAGATAGTAGGTTCGAATCCCACTATCGGCAGCCCTGAAGATGGTTTTCCGTGGTTTCCCATTTTCACACCAGGCAAATGCTGGGGCTGTACCTTAATTAAGGCCACGGCCGCTTCCTTCCAACTCCTAGGCCTTTCCCATTCCATCGTCGCCACAAGACGTAAAGCCCCTAGCAAAAAAAAAAAGATATTCTAAGTTTCATGCTTTTCGTGTGTCAACACATGCAATTCGACCAGTATATTTCATATTATGACCAGTTTTGTTTTATTAAATACTGTATTTGACGATATGACTACTACGACCCCTCCGAGTGCCTTATGAGCGTTGGTGGAAATTTTGGTACTGATCAGTTGAGGCGTGTAGATTTGTACAACGAACGGCCAACTTACTTTTTATTTTATGTTTATTGAAAAATAGAAGCATATAATAATAATATTAATAATAATAATAATATTTTTTGCGAGGGAGTGTGGAAAATCTTTCATAAGACGCTTGTGAGGGTCCGCACTCAACAAGTGTGTGGAGATTCTTACCCAGTAAAACCACACTCCCTTTTCCCACGACGATAATAATAATAATAACAATAATAATAATAATAATAATAATAATAATAATAATAATGATAATAATCATAATGGTTGTTTACCAGACTGCGAAGTCTCGCTATGTAAAGGGGAAATCTTTAGTACTCCGCCTTTGATACACTTCCTTTCTTTAACTGATACCGTTACTCTCCAAACTGACGGATGTCTTCTTTTTTGCTATGGCTAGCATTAATGAGGCTTATGATCTCGTTACTTTGCCTCAAAAAACAGGAGTGACCTCCACCATCACACTTTCGTTACTCGTTAACGAATAATTATTTAGACTCTCCTGATTAACGTACCTAGTGTAAAATATAAATGAGATGTTTTAATTAATACATTTATTTTGCCGTTATTTTATTTTCTCATAATGCTTTGTGTGTGAATTCTTTAACACTTACCTCTGGAATCTTCACTAAACCACATCCCCACTTGTGCATTGTACTCCACTTCAAACAAACCAATACTTTTGTTGTAATTACATTCTATATCTCATTCGGACGCTCACTTTGAAGTATTACAAAGTTTTACTTTCTAATTTGTTTCCAATTTATCTCAAGACTTTCGTTAATGACCATCGGTTCACTCATTAGTGTGACTGTGTTATTGTTTTGTGGGGATCATTTGTCTTCTGCCTAATGACACAGCCACAAGAAGTCCATCCAAATTACGATTAGCAGGAAAACAAGAATAGTTCCCTTTATTCTAGCAATAGATACCCATTTTTATTTTCCGATGACTTACTTAACAATGAAATAATTCTAGAAGTCCTTCATTGTTTCTGTTCCACTTCGAGTTTTCTTTCATGTTGTTGTCAGCCCTTCGGTTATTTGTAACATAGCATTTTTATAACGTATAATAATAAAAGGAACGATTTTTTTATACAGCTAGATGAAGTCCATTACCTTCACACAGCTATTCATGGTTCAGAATGATGTAGCTACAGTAAATACACAGAAAAATTCGACCGAAACTCCCGGAACGTTGAATGAAATCATAACAACACATATTTACGTATACTAGCCTAGTCAATCTTGAAATCTTATACTATTAAACGTGCAATTCTTGTATGCCTAGCTTTCTCGGAAACGGTTGTACAGATTTCAATGAAAATCACAGACTAGAGGTTTCTTGGGACTGGAAATCGACCGGTAAAGGTCTTATCGTCCACCTTTGTGGTGTAGTGGTTAGTGCGACTAGCTGCCACCACCGGAGGCCGAGGTTCGATTCTCGGCTCTGCAAACAAATTTGAAATATATTACGAGGGCTGGAACGGCGTCAACTCAGCCTCGGGAGATGAACTGAATAGAGGTGCCATCGATTCCCACCTCAGCCGTCCTCGGAAGTAGTTCATAATGGTTTCCCACTTCACTTCCAGGCAAATGCCGGGCTAGAACCTAATTTAGGCCATGGCCGCTTCCTTCCCTCTTTGTCCCTTCCGAACTTCCCATACCCCCACAAGGCCCCTGTTCAGTGTAGCAGGTGATGGCCCATGGGAGAGATATTGTTAACAGACTTAACCTTTGTCTCTACAACTGTCAATAAGTGTGGGTTTGGAATGGCCTTGACCATCGTTTGTCTATGGGCATTTGCACTTGGCCACCAGAAATCTTCCCCTACCCAAGTCGTCAACCTTGAAATGTGAACAAACAATTGAAAACTGTTTCCACGAAGCAAGTTTCTAAATTAAAGAAGCCAATGCAGACATTTTTCGAGAAGAACTGCAAATACATGTGGAACCTGATCGATGGTAAAAAAAATAGTGACCTATGTTAGTTATTACGTGTATTTAGATGTTGATACTGAAGTTGCAGTATGTGGAGTTCTGACAGGAGATGAGAAAGTCCTAGAAAAGGCTGAACCGACCAAGCCTGAAGCTTTCAAAATGGTACGAAATTTAATGTGATTTTCCGAAACTCAGTCAAATGTTTATAACGATGTGTTTCAAGCTTCAAATGAAACAGGAAGTTTTTGTCTATCTAAACAAATGCAAATAAACAAAAAAATCACTAACATTTTAAAAGTGAGTACATGTGCTAAATTGTGAGTAAATACCAGTGGCGAAGCTATTAGTTAATGAATTGTTAGGCAGGAAATCTTAGCTTAAAATGTCTTTGTCTCCGGTGAATGCGAATATCAGTAGGGGTGTCATCCACTAAACAAAATTATTGTACTGGACGCATTAACGACCAGAGCCATCAGTCGCTCTTCTGGACCTCTTAAATTGTTTTAGATACCAGCTCGGCATACACCTGGAGAAGCGAGAAACCACGAAAAACCACTTGCTGAGGAGCAATCGATGGCCCCTCTACTCAGTTAACCTCTCGAAGCTGAGTGCACGCTATTCCATCGTTTGTACCATTTTTCAACTTTCTTTGTAGAGCCGGGAATGGAACCCGGACCTCTGGAGGTGGCAGCTATACTCGAAGTCAACTGAAGTCCTAAGCTGTGTCTTTGATATTATATATGGTATATAAAAGGCGCTTGCATTATCTGCTAAATTCAGGATGGGAACCATGGTAGAGAAGGGGTGAAAAGCGGAATTGCTCACCCGCGGAAGGATATTTTCCTCACTTCTTCAGATGACTATCGGTATAACGTCAAAGCGACCGCTTAGTTCTTGAGTCGACGCCGACTATAGTCATACTAACCACTACAACACTGAGACGGACGGTAAGTCGTACGAGGGCTGGAAGGTGGTCCACATAGTCTCCAGAAAACCCTAAGCATCTCTGGGAAACATTTAAGGATAATCTAGCAAAAGATTTTATACATGCAGGTCGGCAAAACGGACAATCTGCAGAAGACGTAATTGAGCGCGCTTACCAGATTCTTCTTCTTCCTGTTCTATGTGCCCTGCCCAGTCTCCCGAACGTTGGCGATCAATGTGGAGAGTGCTTTTCTGTCTTAGCAACACGGTAGAGTTCTTCAGTGCATTTTATGCCTGTCCAGTCTTTAACATTCTTAAGGCATATTGTTCTTCAAGGCGCCCTTCAATAATGCCTTTCAAAATTATATGTAAAACTGCGTATTTTTTACCACGCAAAACATGCCCTAGGTATGCAATTTTTCTGCATTTGATGGTGGTTACCAGTTTTTTTTGTAGTTTGCTCTCGGTAATACCTGTTCATTAGTGGCATGGTCAATCCACAAAACTTTGGGCATTCTTCTATGAAGCCGAAGTTCTAAGTGTTCCAGTCTTTTGATGGTGGCCTATTTTAACGTCCAAGCTTCAACCCTATAAAGGGGAGTAGACCAAATATAACATTTCAACATACGCTGCCGAAGTTTTAAATTTAATGCACCATCACACAATAATATCTTCATCTTCCTGAATGTTCTTCTTCTTCTTCTTTCGGTGCCTATCCGTTTCGGATGTTGGCGATCATGATGGCTATTTTCGTCTTGTTTGTGGCAGAGCGGAACAGTTCAACTGATGACATATTGCACCAGCCTCTAAGATTGTCAAGCCAAGATATTCTTCTTCTTCCAGGACCTCTTTTGCTGTTGATTTTCCCCTGGAGTATTTTTTGGAGTAGGTTGTATCTATCTGTGTTGCGCATTATACAGTTTGTTGATCTTGCACTTTCTGTACGGCTCTTAATTTCTAGGTCTGGGTTCAAATCATCCGTTATCCAACACACAAGATATTAAAGTTTATTTACTTGTTGAATTTGTTGGTCAGTACATTTCAGAGTAGCATTATTCCTTCCTCTGCTGTAAACCGTTAGTTTTGTTTTTCGATGCTGATGTTTAGACCCATCTCTTCCCCAACTAAATTTTGTACAGGAATAGTTTTAAGCTTTCAACACTATTAGCAAGAATTACTGTGTCATCTGTATATCGCAAATGACTTATTAGTTCTCCATTTACTTTAATTTCCACTTCAAAAAACGACTGATGCTGCCTTAAATATGGCATCTGAATAGATGTTAAACTACAATGGATACAAATCACAGCCTTGAAGAACTCCTCGTCGGATTACTATGTATCCGCTGTATCATCATCAACCTTCAACATAGCCTTTTGATGACAATACAGGTTTTCAATAGTTCTTATATCTTTATCATCAATTCCAGTGTGCTGCAGTAGTCTGATGAGTTCAGTATGTTTTACTCTGTCAAACGCCTTTTAATAATTTATGAAACAGGCGAGGACATCCTTTTATTGATCCCAACATTCCTGAAGAAGAGTCGTTAAACTGAAAATAGCCTCACGAGTTCCATATCCATTCCGAAATTCAAACTGGGTATCTCCCAGGTTTTCTTCACATTTCTTTCT
Organism: Anabrus simplex; assembly: GCF_040414725.1. Taxonomy (NCBI): domain Eukaryota; kingdom Metazoa; phylum Arthropoda; class Insecta; order Orthoptera; family Tettigoniidae; genus Anabrus; species Anabrus simplex. The sequence continues at coordinate 307,259,579 of NC_090265.1, read as the reverse complement.
TATTCGAGCATGGATTACTTTCAAGAAAGATTTTAACAATTGGCTCATTAGACGGTATTCACCACATTCTTTGAGGTTCTTTTTTTTTTTTTTTTTTGGAAGGGGAATGAAAATAGTGGTTAGTCAATCTTGAGGTAATTTTCCGAAGTTATAAATGTTATTAAAAAGGTCCTCTACCTTATTAATTTGCTCTTCATTGATAAGTTTAATAATTTCACCTGGAATTTCATCTGGGCCTAAACCTTTCCTATCTTTTAATTGGCTTATCGCAAGAATTATTTCCGATTTCAAAATGATTGATCCATTTAAACTTTCACGATTTTCATTTAATGTTGGTCGAATGTCATGGAAGAGTTCTTCTATATATTCCTCATTGGATTCTGTCAAGATGATTTATAATAGGTTTTACTGAGTAATGTTCTAGAACAAGAGACATCTTTCTTTGGGAAGTTCCAGTTACTTCTTTTATAATTTTGTGCATATTGAAGGTATCGCGTTTTACTTCAAAATTCTCAATGTTTCTGCACTTTTCAATTTTCCAATTTTATCATGCTTTTCTAATTTCTCTTCTAGTTTGACCATGTATCTGACGGTGTTGAGTCTTATTGTTCTTAGCTTTTCTACGTTCTTCCATTAAGTCCAGTATATCACCCGTCATCCACTCCTTCTCTTTTTTTTTTCAGTCTGTAGGTATACCTATTTGTTGTTTAAATTATGCATAGGTTCTTTTACTTCCTCCCTGTGGTTTTCCACCTGTTTACTATTCAATGATATTTGTCTTAGCTCTTCTTTTGCAACTTCTTGGTTTATTTCACTGTTAACCATTTTCTTTGGTCAATATGGTTGGAATGTTTTAATTCCTGTAAAACCTTCAATTTCTGTTGTACATCAGCAACTAGTGGATTATGATAAATATGATCAGAACCTATATCTGCTTCTGGGTATGTATTAACTCCTTTAAAAAGCATGAGTCTGTCTGCTATTGGGACAAAATTGATGACATTTTTCACGAATTCTGATTTTACAAATATTGCTACACTGTTTATGCGACTTTTATCAATTTCTGGACTGCCAGAATAGTATAGATTTCCATCTTCTCTTTGGCAGGTACCGTTACCTGGCCACCTTAAGTTCGCTTAGCCCAAGGATAGAAATTTTAAACCTCGTTATTTCTTTAACCATGTTATCAAGTTTGCCAGCCATGAACAAACCTCTCACATTCCTTGTTGCTTTGAACCAGGAGATCCTACCCCCACCTTTCCCACTAAGGGACTGTCTGAGACTAGGTGCCATTATTCCATTAACTCTCTCCATAATGATATCCGGGGGGAAAATATACCATAGTGGTTTCCCGGTGCCTTCTCTTATCAGATTATTGCCTATAAATCAAACACCGAAAGAAAAGAAGGCAGAATTTCTAATACCGTGTACAAACTTGTGGCTCTGAGGGCATTGACGATTACGAGAATGAAATAAGTAGGGATATTCTGGATGCCAGCCAATCAGCGCCACTGGAATGGCAGATGTATCGGCTTCTCAAAGGGAACCAAATAGAAATCGTCAGTACCATAATTCGTGCAGTAAATGATGCTAATGTTGAAACAAAATTATTTTTTGTTGATGGTCTAGGTGATACTGGGAAGACGTTTATCTGCAAAGCTCTCTACTACAGGCTTACTGGAAGACGTCTTAACGCGAACTCTATGTCTTTCAGCGGTATTGCATCCATACTACTCCCTAATGGTCGTATCATAAAACCTTTAAACTCACAGCACCACTAACACCAGAGTCAGTTCCGAGTATCAAACCAGGATCTTCCTAAGTCAGGAAGTTAATAGAAACAGATATTTTTCTTATGGTTGAAGCTCCGTTGCTTCCAAAACACAGATTGAATACCATGTATAAACTCTTACGAAGAGTCGCCAGTCTCCCTTTTGGTGGCAAAGTGATGGCATTTTGAGAAGACGTTCGTCAATATCTTCCTATACGTGCAAACAGAAATTAATTATTAGATATTTTCATTAAAATATGTTCTCTATAACCACTATTCAAGATGTTTATACTCGAAGAACACATGCGTGTAGATTCAGAGCAACGCCAGTTTGTTTTCTATATTCTAAATTGAGTCAACGGGGAATTACCGCTGAATACCATGGACGAAATTGAAATGCCAGCAGATATAATTTCAGGTGACAGTCTTATTGATGAAGTTTTCAGAAACTGCTTTGCCACTAGAAATTACGAAGGAATGAAAGATAGAGCAATACTCTTGCCTCTCAACAAAGACGTCGATAGAATTAACAATGATATCACTGCCATCTTCCCGGAGAGCACAAAATCTACCATAGATACGACTCAGTAAAGTATCAACCCGAAGGAGCATTTGAATTTACAACTGAATTCCTTCATTCAGTGAACGTTTCAGACTCACAACCAAATACATTGAAATTGAAAGAAAAATGCAATAATAATGCTATTACGTAATTTGGATTATCAGAAGGTTTATGAAACGAAACTAGACTAATTGAAACAAGGCTGTGTAATAACTTAATTTAAGCAGATACGATCTGGTGAACAATCAGGCAAAGAAATGCATATTCCTAGAATCACCCTTGATTCCACGGAAGGTCACCTGGGATGTACCAAGCAGTAAAACCTGCATTTGCTATTAAGATGCACAAAGCGTCGGGCCAAACTTTCGAGTTTGTTGTTGTGGACCTAGAAAAATCAGTTTTTATGCACGGTATTCCGGGATCCACCTGAATTTGAACATTGGTCACCCAAGTGGAAGGCAGCACGTAAAATATCTCCTATTGATAACATTCCGGCACTTATCTCCCACCGAAATGTAGCTAATTGGACGTAAATCCAGTCCGGGTGATCCAGTGATCAAGGAATGTCGGGGGAAAGCCATTGCGTTAACCACATCCCTTTCTTGAAATTGCAATAAGTACAAAAATATAGTTCATTTGTTTTCCAAGTATTTATAAGCGTGTCCTTCTGTTAAAAGAAATCAGTATTTCTCCAATACTTGCGGAAGTTATTGTTAAATGTGCTCCACGAAAACGGTTATGTTCATCATGTTGAAGAAAAATTACATCATGACGACCACTGACCATACAGTATGATAACCGAGTGAGTTTGCTGTGCGGTTCGGACCGTTTAGCTGTTAACTTGCATTCACGAGATGGTGGGTTCGAACTGCATTGTTTGCATCACTGCAGTTGTTTTCCGCGATTTCCCACTTGCACGCTAGGTAAATGTTGGAACAGTACGTTAATTGAGGCCAATTTTGCTTCCTTCTAAGTCCTAGAACTTTCCTATCCAAATCTATATCGCCCCCAATGGAATTTCTTAGTCGGTGCGACGTAAAATTAATAACAAAGAAAAGGAGTGCGTATGAATTTGAAAAAAGAGAAACGTCTTCAGTTTCTTTGCTGACTTCTTCGTCGCGCTAACACAAAGGGTTTCTAGTACGCTGGAGTGGGAAATGGCTTAGACGGCCTTAGTTAAGGCGTAAATTTATCTTCGAAGCTGCCAATGGTTGGGTTGAAACGCATCAGCTCCCGACTGCCACAATTCAGCTATAGTACAAAGGACAAAGGACAAAGCAAGACGGCCTTATATCACACCACGTACTGAAGACAGCTTGTTATCTCGATATGATTCTTTTGAGGCTCAAGAATGCGAAGTTGGCAAATCCTCTACCTCATTACATTACCGCTCATTTACAAACAATAGGGAGAAATAAATACTTGCTGCAGAAGGTCCAGGATGATAAGTAGGTTCAGCTTCATTAGAATGAGATAATTCCTGTCAGAAAATGTGACATATTCCATATTAAATAACAACTGGCGTACACGCCATATGAAACACTGAATGATTCTGCTGAAAAGTGAAAACATGGCACTTACCAATGTCACTTCTCATCAGCTAATGAGAGTAGTTATTTGCAGGTTTACGGAGAGGTTTCAGTGTTAGGCACCTTGACTAAATGGTCAGTGTACTGGCCTTCTGTTCAGAGACATCCGGGTTTGATTCGCGACATGGCGGGAGAGTTAACTCCTTGTTAACTCCTTGTACTTTGTAAGGTAAGGGTTATTCTGCCCCAAGGCAGGTCCGAACCTCCGCAGAGGTGTTCCTGAGCCGGAGTTTACGTGCGGTAGGGTGGCCAGTTCCTTTCCGCTCCTCCATTCCCTTACCCCCCACCAACAGCGCGTGGCAACCCATCCAACTCCTGACCACGCCCAATGTTGCTTAACTTCGGAGATCTCACGGGATCCGGTGTTTCAACACGGCTACGGCCGTTGGCGTCCACTTTGTAATTCACGTATTTTCATGTACACACCATACTACCAATCAGCAAAGAAACGCGCAATAATTAATACATCCCTACAAACAGGTTTCGATGTAAAATAGGCCAAAACCTACAGCAGGTACCAAACTCAACAAATTTCGTGAAAGGACAGGAAGAAGGAAGATAGGGTTTGACTGACTGCAGTATTTCTTATGAGAGCAGTAGAAGAGTCCATTGTGAGTTTTCATCGGGCATTTACGGCCGCATGCTGTTTCTCAAGTGATGTGATGTTTTAGGTGAAAAATCGAACCCGAAGTCCACGAGGAGTTTGAATTATGGGCGTTCTAGAGAAGCTGAATACTGAATAGAGGCAGATAAATCCTCCCTGACAACACTACATGAAAGAAAATCGTGAGAAGCTAGTGCGCAGGTGTTCATAATTTTGCATGTGAACAGATTATACACGCTGCAGTCTTATTTCCTACCCATTCGCTTCACTAGTGTTTGTAGAGTAGGCTAATGAATGTTAGTCCATCACTATTAGTTTATCGAGAAGAAAACAACAAGCTGATGTTTTATGCTCTAATAAATATTGTATCAATAATATAGGCTACTTTATGTTGAATAGAAATTAGTGTAACGAAAGACAAGCGGATGAATAATTGATTAATATTTTAAATTGAAATCATCATTGAGCAATTTGTCTATTTGTGAAAATAGCATTAGAAGGTGACGATGACAAAGGATCAAGGTAACGATGCCACTAAAGGTATCTTAGCCATCTCTTTCAATTCCCTAAGCTGTAATGTATGCAGCAAAGTTGAAAATCACATGAAAACAGAGTCTTCTAGTGAACCTCAACATCCATCAACGTCAAGATATGAACCACGTCTGCTGAGCAAGAATATATTACGTAAGTTGTGGAAACAAAGGATAAGCGAAGGAAAATTCTAAGAAGAAATTACTACTGCCTGATTTCCGAGCGCACTTTGGTTATTTTAGAAATGAACCTAATTAATTACAAAACTAAGTAGGAAAGAAAGGAGGAACAGAGAGGAATGCTCTATTTGTTGACACAAGAAATGAAATGGTGGCTGCACAGTATAGTTTGTTAGACGAGTGTCTCTTACGCTGGAGGTCATGCGTTCGAGTCTGGATATTTTCATGTATGTTGAAATAAAGACATCATTGACACGACACCAGACTGACTGGAACGTCAAAGATCCATTTTTGTGGCAAAATACCGGGCCTACACCATTTAAAAAATCAGGTAGTTGCTCAAACTGCACTACACGTTAATATTATTATTGTACCGGAGGTACATCTACCCCACGCATTAAAAATTTAGCGTTATCTGCAACATAAACTTTGAAACTACTAGTACAAGAAGTTTAGACGTTCTTCGACAGATGTCTATACTATCAACTTATGTTATGTTGTTTGTTGTTCAAAAGTTATCAACACTTCTATCTCTTCTCACCAACTTAAGGCGTTGGCCAATCAAAAATTTTGTATAATGATAAAATTTTGAAATTTATTTGATTATACAATGAGAATTGGGCGTGTATCAGGGCCTTGGCCCATAGTTTTCAGGAACCTTACCCTCTGTTATAAAAGTTGACACATATTCGCACCAGGTTGTCTTAGTGATCACTCCAGTCTAGAGTTTGTACGTAATGGGAGTAGGAGGATAGGCTCCCTCGTCCATCTTGGGGATGTTCACCAGCTCAAGGTAATGGCAGTTGTGGCTTAACTATATGATAGTCTTCGAAAGCTAGCTCGAGGAGAAGTCAGTGGACTTCCGAAATATTATGAATATAAAAGATTCATTAATGGCTTAGCCTCTGTAACGTCGGGCCATAAGACCAAATAGGGTTTTAATCATTTCTGGTAAATTTCAAGGAGTGCAAGTGTTCGTCTCTTTACCATTTTGATTTGCGGCTACTAACTTCAACTTTTCTGTTTTTACCAAAGGCCACATTACCCCTGTTAAAATCTATCATTCATTTCATGTTAAAGATATCCGACTGTTGAGCAGTTAAGACAGTGAGTGCTGTTTAATTTTGTTACATGTAGATTGTGCCTTCGACAGGCCTGGGAAGTGTAAATTTGTACAGCAAAGATGCTCTTTCTAATGATGTAAAAGCAATTGGGAAATCCGTTTCCGTGACTATTGAGTGAAAGGAGCAGTAGTGTTCAGGTGAAATTTATAATTAGGGAACTTCAAACTCATATTGTTAATTTATTGTTATCTGATTACTACTGACCTCTCTAAATTGTTCATCTAGCTAATGAGACAGTTCTGTACCTGAATTGTTATTTGTTTAGCAAAGTGTGAAATTTAAAATTAAAAAAGAGAGAAAGAAATATAACTCAAATTTAAAAGTTTTAAATTAACCTTCTCACTGTTTTATATCCACCAATTCATGCCAGCACCTTACTGACCTCTGTGATCCACAATATTTCCGTTATTATTATTATTATTATTATTATTATTATTATTATTATTATTATTATTATTATTATTATTATTATTATTGTTATTAATAATAAGAAGAAATAATCATTATTAAGAAATAATAATAATGATAAATCTTAAGGAGATTTAGTGAAGCAGAGAGAGATAGAAGCATGAGGGGTAAATGGCTGGACAAAGCATGAACCAAAGATTAAATTTAGACGGCAAAAATTACTGAAATGTATTTTCAATCATTCCTTAGGAAACTAATCAAAAGTGAACGACAACAATAGACAATAAATGAGAGGAAATTAACAAAGAGGTTTTACAACTGGGGAGAAAGAACTCTCACTTTTACAGAACTCCAAGAGTCGAAACTAGATCCATAGGTCTTATAAGTTTACAAGTCGTTGGTATTAGATAGGAGGTGCACTAGCCTTTACATACGAAGTTCCTCAACAGAGGGAATACAGAACTATACTTTGTTCAAAAGAAGAAGCTGTAGCTTATAGAACTAAATTTCCAAGAGAAAAATAGAACCCTCAACTTCAGAGTTAGGCTGCATTTAGAAGGGCATCGAAACCTGAACAACAGCTTATATTTTACACATTTCAATGCCGTGCACTTTGTAAGGTAAGGGTTATTCTGCCCCAAGGCAGGTCCGAACCTCCGCAGAGGTGTTCCTGAGCCGGAGTTTACGTGCGGTAGGGTGGCCAGTTCCTTTCCTTTTGGGGCTGTACCTCAATTAAGACCACGGCCGCTTCCTTCCAACTCCTAGACCTTTCCTATCCCATCGTCGCCAAGGGACCTATCTGTGTCAGTGCGACGTAAAGCCACTAGCAAAAAAGAATATCCAGACTGAGTGACTAAGGTGGTAGAGCGTTTTCTTTTTGAGCGTAAGTTAGCAGACTCAATACGATGCTAATGAGGGTGCCCAATTACGTCAGCCTTGTACTGATAGATTTACTGATAAGTAAAGAAACTCCTGCAATACAACATTCCAGCACCACGGTGACTGGAAGAACTGTAATAATAGTTGCGAGACGTAAGACTAATACCTGTTTTTGCTAGTAGTTTAATTTCGCAGTAACACTTTCAAGGATTTTAGCGACGCAAGGATGGAAAAGGTTAGGATTGGAAAGGTAGAGTCCGTTGCCTTAATTAGGGTGCATCCCCTGTATTTGCCTGGTGTGGGAATGGGAACACATGGAAAACCATTTTCAGGGCTGCCGACGGTGGGATACTAGTAACATTTCTTCTTCTTCTTCTTCTTCTTCTTCTTCTTATTATTATTATTATTATTATTATTATTATTATTATTATTATTGTTACCGAGTTTTTGTGGTAGTTAAGCATGAAAGAAGGTGCTGGGTGGTGAATAGGTCTCAAGCTACTAAAGAGAAATTAAATTTTAAAATTTAACAAGGTTATATTTTCTTTTCAAAATTAGGTAACAACAAATAGAACAGGTACTTAGTAGCCGAAATACAACTTGAAATGTACAATTACAGGGATTAAAGAATTTGGGCTTCGAGCCCTGAAAACACAATTCTTGAGCAACTAGCTCAACTTTACGATATACCAATTTCAACAAAAGGGGCAGAAGACCCCACTCAAACCCTGGAGCCCTTGCTCCAAATTACACAGCAAAGCCTCCTCGAGGCATACAACTCTCAGTTTTAGAAAAGAGCCACTCGCTCTTAAAGTTAAGCCTCTCCCAGGCCACACCAAACTCAACTTTCAAGTTGTCCTCAAAGGACATATACACAGGGGTAAAATACCCAACCTACTGAGGTCTATTAGGTGAGAAAAGATTAATACATGACCTCTAAAATACAACTTGAGAGGAGGCGAACTTGCACTCCTAATACACTTTGCTTTTAAAGCCTAATCTGGCTCTGGGCCACTAACGCAAGGGCTAATCCCATACTACAGAGGTAACTTAGAGAAGAACACTTTACATTACATAAACGAAGAAAAGTTTGAGAAAATAAGTTCACCTCAAAACAAATGTGAGTGGGAGCTCGAGAGGGTTAGCACTCTCTATCCCAATATGTAACTTTACAAGAAAAAGAAGAAAAGAGTAGTTACATTTTAGGAAAAGGTTACATGATGGAAAACGCTTCGAACCCGCCGCGAGAGTTAAACTGCCGACCTAGCAAGAAAAGAAGATATTAATAGGCCATTACCTGGTAGTAGATCGCTGCCGAGGAAAGAGGCGCTTCCCGCCTCCTGCTATGTACTTAATACACTGAAAGATGGAACAGAAGTGGCCCGGAGACCCCAAAATCAGCAGTTTATATCCTCTCGCGGAAGATTCTAGGCGTTAGGGGAAAGAAAACACCCTCCCACAAAATCTTTATTGGTTCGGGAAAAGAAACCCCTACATAGAGGAAGAAGAAACACATTATTGGTGGAAAATTAATTAAAGAAATTCGGGATTGGCTAGATCCAAAATAAGGGGAAAAAGAGGGGTATACAGCCAACTTAAACCATGACAGAAAGAAATTTAACAAAGAACAAACTCTTGAAATAAAAATTTCTCCAACAAAATAGTTCTTTGATTTCGCACTAGGTTGCACTATTGTAATTCTTCAGTAGTGTCCTCTAGAAGAGAAAGTTCCCACTTCTTACTTCAAGCGAAACAAAAACACATCAAAAGTGACACAGTTCAAAAACTCAAAATTTTCCACGTGGTGACATCTTCTGAGAAAGTAGAGAATTAATAGAATAGATAAAGTTCAACCTTCCTCCAGAAGAGGAGATTCAACTGGCGCAACTTTTAAATAAACAGAGTAGAGGTGTACCGCCCGGTACAGACCTCCCCCCCCAAAAGTTCCTCCAAGGGGTAACACAGAAGAACATAAGTTTTGTTTCCAAAATAAGGTCCAAGTTTTGATGTTGATGTTAAGATTAATTGCGGAAGCATTTATAAGATTTTAGTAATTTGGTTGGTTGCAATTTCAAAATTTTGTTGTTGCAGGTGCAGTAAAGTTTTTCTGTTGTAGTAGTTGAATTTCTGAAGATAAACCTTTAATGCTTAAAAGTGAAGAAAAGTTTTGCAATGTCCACCAAATATTGTTGTTAAATTCCCAAATGTAATTATTGCTTATGGTGACTGTCCATGTAGTTGATGTAGATTGAGTCGGATGGCCAGACCGGCCGTTGCAGCTTGCGTCCAACGGAGGCCGCTCGGACCCCTCAAGTACCCTGAGATACCGCTCGCCCGCACTATGAGGGGAGCAGAGGTGTTGAAGTACGCCGCGCCCGCGGTGAACAGATACAGGCTGCGGGCATGTAGCAGGTCGTGCGCCGCACATCAGCCTTGGCCGGGAGGTGAGCTCCGGCTCGCCGTGCACATGTCGTCCTCGCTGGAGAGGAGGGGGCCCATCCCCCTCCCCAGTCGCTGCACGGCGCTGCGCGGCTGCGGGGGCGCTGAAACATTAAAGCTAGGCGGCAGAATTGTGTTGGACAATTATTTTCTTTGAGGGTACAGGCTTGTAGAGAGAGTGAGGGGCCAGCGGCGTGCAGATATTCATGGTATTCATTAAGCCACTGTGTAGAGTGGAGCAGGAGACGGGAGCGTGGTAATGGCCGTGGCAAGAACAGGATGGCAGTTTAACGGGTCGGGGCAGGTTTTACATAAGGCTTACATCTAAAACCAAAATATTACAGAAGGGGCAGAATGCCTTAAAAGTGAAACTCAAAAAAAATATAACCTTCATATCCTTTCAAAATAATATGGAGCAAGTTAACACAGAAATTACACCGGTTTCACCTGGGACAGGTGAACTCTAAATATCCTCTCGGTGGCTGGATTACTTAGCAATAAGGTAACCGGCGTAAGAAAATCGAGAATGATACAAGGCCCATGAAATCTGGGGGCAAGCTTGCCCGCGGGAATAAAATTTTTGACCATAACCTGGTCACCTACCTTCAAAGTGGTGGGTCTCCGTCCACGATCATACCTTTCCCTAACCTTTTCATGAGACACTTTAAGATTAGCTTTAGCCTTCTTCCAAAGATCTTTAATGTTGTCCGGATCTATTGTCTCGGGCAGAATGTCATTCAGAGACCAGAGGTTAGAGAGCGGCGTGTTGGGAACGAACTTAAACATCAAAGAAGCTGGAGTAAATTTGTGAGATTCATGAACCGCCGAATTCAAAGCAAAAGCTAACCAATGCAGGGACGTGTCCCACCTAGAATGATCTTCATGATGATAGGCAATAAGTGCGGACCTGAGATTGCGGTTAACCCGTTCAGCCAGAGATGGTTGAGGGTAATAAGCAGATGTAGTTACATGAGAGATGGACAAGTCAAAACAGAATTTACGAAACAGATTTGATGTAAAAGCTTTAGCATTATCAGATACAATATATTGACACGGACCAAAAGAAGCAAAAATAGAATTTAAGCAAGTAATTGTAGACTGAGCGGTAGCCAGCTTAGTCGGGAATAACCACGAAAATCTTGTAAAACCATCTACACATACAAAGATGAATTTGTTGGCATTCCCCTTTGACTGGGGGAAGGGTCCTACATAATCAATATACAGGCGTTCCATGGGGCGCGATGCTTGATGCGAAGACAAGAGGCCTACCTTGGTGGACATGGTTGGTTTACTGAGCAGACAAGATTTACAAGCTTTTACAAGTTCACGGATTTCACCGTCCATACCTTTCCATATGAACATTTCACGAATCTTTTCACGAGTTTTAAAGATTCCAAGATGCCCCCCCAATGGGGTCTCATGATAGTATTTGAAGATCATAGGTACAAGAACCGCTGGAACAACAACTTTCATCAACTTATCATGCCTCGAAGGGCAACATAGAACACCATTCCTCAGAACATAAGGGACAACATGTTCCCCAGAAGAAAGGGTTTCCATTATAGGAGCCAGCGTCGGATCTTCACGTTGGTATTTCTCAATATCCCTAAAAAGCATGGGAGCACCTGTTAAGATGGCATTAACACCAGATAGTATGGACTCGGAAGGTGATGAACTATCGACCGGATCGTGGGTCTCGACGTCGTTATGAAACATACGGCTGAGTCCATCAGCAACAACATTTTCGGTACCTCTGATATGTCGTACATCAAATTGGAAGGCAGAAATACGGATGGCCCAACGGGCTATACGACCAGTACGACGCGGCCTACCTAAGACCCAGCTTAAGGCTTGATTATCTGTCTCCAGGTCGAATTTGACATGTTCCAGATAGAGACGGAACTTTTCTAAGGCGAATATGACTGCCAACCCTTCGAGCTCATAGATGGAATACTTGGCTTCTTGAACCGATAGAGTCCTAGATGCATAGGCGATGGGACGCCTCCCTAGTTCAGTCTCTTGAAGAAGGACTGCAGCTACAGCTGACGACGACGCGTCCGTTTGGACGATGAATTTCTTCGAGAAATCAGGCATAGCAAGTACAGGGGCATTACAGAGAGCTAATTTAAGATCTTCGAAAGCGGCTTGTTGAGAAGGTCCCCACTCGAATTTGATGCCCTTCCTACGAAGAAGGTTTAAGGGCGCCGCTCTATTAGCGAAGTTAGGAATAAACTTCCTGAAGAAATTCACCATACCAATGAATCTAGCGATACCTTTGATGTCCTTAGGAGGTTTAAAATCACGGATGGCCTGTGTTCTAGAATGATCGACTGCTACACCATCAGGTGACACAATATGCCCTAGGAATGACATAGAGGGCTTAGCAAAGGCAACCTTGGACAACTTAACAGTTAACCCAGCCTTACGAAGGCGATTGAGAACTTCTCGCAAATGATCTAGATGTTCTTCAAAGGTTTCGGAAAATACGACGACATCATCCAAGTAGTGATATAAGTACTCAAATTTGATGTCGGAAAAGACCCTATCTAGTAGCCTAGTGAGCACAGCTGCCCCCGTGGGGAGCCCGAAAGGCACGCGGTTGTATTCATATAAATTCCAGTCCGTGGCAAACGCTGTAAGATGTTTAGACTCTTCGGCAAGGGGAATTTGATTATAGGCCTGATTCAAGTCCAAGATGGTGAAGAACTTGGCCTTACGAAACCATGAAAAGCAAGAATGAAGGTCGGGAAGGGGCACAGATTGCAACACCACCTTCCGATTGAGAGCCCTGTAATCAATGACAGGCCTGAAGCCTCCTTGGGGTTTCGGGACTAGAAAAATAGGCGAAGAATACGCTGACTTAGAGGGCCTAATAATACCATCCTTCAACATCTGATCGATGATTTCTTTCAGAGCCTTCATTTTAGGTGGAGATAGCCTATACGGTGGAAAACGGACAGGAATTGAATCCGTGACCTCAATTTTGTATTCAATAAGGTCAGTAACACCAAGAGTATCAGAGAACACCTCGGGAAACGACTGACACAGTTTCCGAATACTATCAGCCTGCTCCTCAGGTAGATGTCTAAGGTCTAACAACATCTCATCCTGGGTAGGCGAAATAGATGAACATGATACAGAATTACACTTTAACAAGGGAATTCTACAATTGGACGCAAATTTGAATATGCACGACCTACTCTGGAGATCGAGCACAAGACCAGTGTGAGAAATGAAGTCCGCTCCCAATATGATGGGGCAAGACAAACGCTTGGCCACAAACAATTTGATCTTCCATGTAAACTTAAAAACCCGAATTTTGACATGTATGGAACCTAGAATTTCTAATGGAGATGAATTAGCCGAAACATATTGAACAGGAGAAGAGACTTAGTCAGGGAGTTTACAAACAGATTTCAATTTAGAATACCAATCAGCCGAAATAATGGAACAAACACTGCCTGAATCTAAGAGAGCTGTTATAGGCTCGTTATTTAACTCAATCTTAAGAAAAGGAACAGGTGCGGGGGTATCCGCCGCAATCCTAAGACACTCTTTAGGGCATTCAAAAGATGAATTTGAAGGCTGGTCGTTCTCTGCATTTACAACCTGTTTACTAGGGGCTAAGTCTCGGGAAGATGGATTAGTCGGCTCAGCCGACGCCACTAGTCACTTTTTATTATTGGAATAGCTGGAATTTGCACCAGAAGTTGAGCAGGAGGGGGTGCTATTTGAGTTTGGGCAATTCTTGGCGATATGTGAGAAGGCCCCACACTTAAAACAGCCTTGTGATGACCCTACTCCATTCCTTGTCCCACTTGACTTGATCAGAGGACACTTATTCCGCAGCTGGTCAGGCGACCCACAAGCATAACATTTACGGGGATTGACTGGTCGGCGAGGTGGAGGCCGAGTGTTACTAAAGGAAGGCGGGGGTTCTTTCGCCACACGCAAGGAATCGGCATACCTAACTCCTTCCGCAGAGACGGCTAATGCTTCCAGTTCAGAGAAGGTTTGCGGGCACGCCGCGAAACACAAATATGACCTGTAGGATGGTGAAATACCTTCCACAATAGCTTGTACAATTTGATCCTCAGGGAAGTGAAGAGCAAACACCCTAGTATAAAACTTAATATCTTGGATGAAGTCTGCCAGATTTTCATCCAAGCGCTGTACCCGATAATAGTATTTCTGAATAAGGGAGGACCTGGCCCTAGCCGGGATGAAGTTAGCTAGCAAATGGGCATGGAAATCCTCAATAGAAGATTGCTCGGCAATGGCTCTAACTATTTTGTCAGATAGAACACCAATAGCATAAGGATAGATAATTTGCAAAATTTGACATGGGGAAAGAGAAAACACAAGGGCATGATCCTGAAATTCCACTAGAAATCTTAAAAATGAAATTACGTCACTGGTGGTGTTGACGGAAAACTTAGAGATACCTCTAAGCAACATTGCCAATGGATGAGGCAAGCTGCTGAACCCAGGTGTCATAGTCGTTAAAGGTTTCAAGGGCAAGGAAGTTAATTCAGAGCGGATGTTACTCAATGACGCACGGCGTTCAGATTCGTTGTTCGATGGGGCAGAGATAGTTTGAGCAGCAACGGTTATCCTATTGACTTCTCCCTGAGGAGGCTCTTCCTCGTTACCTACATTCACCGTGGCGGGTTGATCAGTTTTGGGAGGAGCTTCGCCGGTTAGCAATTGAGTGACCTTATTAGACAATTCAGAAATAGTTTCAAGGAGCGTATTAGCTTGCTTCCTCTGAACGTCATTCACCTTTAGAGACAATAGATCATTAACTCTATTTGCAAAGTGATACAGCCTGCCTTGCACACGCTTAATTTGATTAGGAGATGGATCGTTTTCATCAAAAAAGCTGACTACCGATGCTAGCCCAGTAATATTCTCGACAATCGTGGAAAGAGAGTCGTCAATTTCTTTCTCTCCCAAATTGGGGATGGAAATGGGCAAATCAAGGGACTCTCTAAGCTTGTTAGTGTCTATTGCAACCGTGCCTCCAGATTGAACGTTTCTGATAGTTAACTCATATATCAACTCCTCTTTGCGCAAGTAGTTAAGGAGGAGAACATCGCGAGGGCCGGGCATGATGACAGAACAATTTTGAAAAACTCAAAAAATTCCAGCAACTGAGAAAATTGTTAGAGTTCGAATCAAAGCAATGTTTAGCCGTCAAAAGGGGCTAAATTGAGACCCATTCAACCACGCTCTGCTACCACTTGTTACGGAGATATCCGTGGTAGGTAGAGGTGAAAGAAGGTGCGGGTGTGAATGGGTCTCAAGCTACTATTATTATTATTATTATTATTATTGTACCGGGCGGTACACCTCCACGCCGCTAATTTAAAATGTGCGCCAGTTGAAACTCCTCTGCTGGAGGAAGTCTGAACTTTATTGACGGTATTAATTTTCAAGTTTCTCAGAAGATGTCACTACCTGGAAATTTTAGAGTTTTTGAACTGTGTCATTTTCGACATATTTTTGTTTTGCTTGTTGAAAGAAGTGTGAACTTTCTCTTCTAGAGGACACTACTGAAGATCAACAATAGTGCACCCTAGTGCGGAGTGAAAGAACTATGTTTTTTGGGGAAATTTTTATTTCAAAAGTTTGTTTCTTGTTAAATTTCTTTCTGTTATTGTTTAAGTTGGCTGTATACCCCTCTCTTTCCCCTTGTTTTGTATTTAGCCAATCCCGAATTTCTTTTATTAATTTCTGACCAATCAGAGGTATCTTCCCCCAACTTGAATATGTTGCTGTATCCTACCCAATAAAGAGTTTGTGGGAGGGTGTTTTCATTCCCCTAACGCCTCGAACCTTCCGCGAGAGGATATAAACTGCTGATTTTAGGGTCTCCTGGCCACTTCTCTTCCATCTTTCAGTGTGTAAAGTACATAGCAGGGGGCGGGAAGCGCCTCTTTCTTCGGCAGCGGTCAACAACAAGGTAATGGCCAATTAATAACTTCTTTCTTTGCTAGCTCAGCAGTTTAACTCTCGGGGCGGGTCCGAAGTTTTTCCATTATGTAACCTTCCTTAAAAATGTAAAGAAACTTGTATCTATTCTATCTTTTAAACTGCATATCGGGATAGAGAGTGCTTAACCCTCTCGAGTTCCCAATCATATTGTTTTGAGGTGAACTTATTTTTCTCAACCTATTCTTAGTTAACGTAAAACAAATTGTTCTTTTCTAAAGTCACCTCTGTAGTATGGGATTAGCCCTTGCATTAGTGGCCTAGAGCCAGATTAGGTTTTAAAAACAAAGTGTATTAGGAGTGCAGATCGCCTCCTCTCAAATTGTTATTTTGGAGGTCATGTAATTACCCCTTTTCATTTAATAGACCTCAGTAGGTTGGGTATTTTACCCCTGTGTCTATGTCCAGTGAGGACAACTTGAAGGTGGAGTTTGGTGTGGCCTTTGAGAGGCTTAAAGTTGAGAGCGAGTGGCTCTTTTTCGAAAATTGAGTGTTGTATGCCTCGTGGAGGCTTTTCGGTGTAATTTGGAGCAAGTGCTCCTGAGCATGAATGGGGTTTTCTGCCCCTCTGTTAATACTTATTTTGAAGTAAGGTTGGGCTGATTGCCCAAGCATTGTGAAGTCAGGGCTCGAAGCCCAAATTCTGTAAATATTGTAACTACCCTTTTGAATTGCTACTCTGTACCTGCCATGTTTGTTATTTCTTCATTTTAAAAAGAAAATATAACCTTGTTAAATTTTACATTAACTTTGATTCCGTAGTTTGAGACCCGTTCACGCCCGCACCTTCTTTCACCTCTACCTACCACTAAAACACGGTAACAAGTGGTAGCAGAGCGTGGTTGAATGGGTCTCAATTTAGCCCCTTTCGACGGCTAAACATGGTTTTGTTCCGAACTCTAACAATTTTCTCAGTTGCTGGAATTTTTTGATTTTTTTTCAAAATTGTTCTGTCATCATGCCCGGCCCTCGCGATGTTCTCCATCTTAACTATTTGCGCAAGGAGGAGTTAATCTACGAATTAACTATTAGAAATGTGCAATCTGGAGGCACGGTTGCAGTAGACACAAATAAGCTTAGAGAGTCCCTTGATTTGCCCATTTCCATCCCCACCTTGGGAGAGAAAGAAGTTGACGACTCTCTTTCCACGATCGTCGAGAATATTACTGGGCTAGCTTCTGTAGTTAGTTTTTTTGATGAAAATGATCCTTCTCCTAATCAAATTAAGCGTGTGCAAGCCAGGCTACATCACTTTTCAAATAGAGTTAACGATCTGTTGTCTCTGAAGTTGAATGACGTTCAGAGGAAGGAAGCTAGTACGCTGCTTGAAAATATTTCTGAATTGTCTAGCAAGGTCACTCAATTGTTAACGGGGGAGGTTCCTCCCAAAAGCGATCTACCCACCACAGTGAATGTAGGTAGTGAGGAAGAGCCCCCTAAGGGAGAAGCAAATAGGAAAACCATTGCTGCTCAAACAACCTCTGCCCCATTGGACGAGTCTGAACGCCGTAACTCATTAAATAATGTACGTTCTGAATTAACTTCCTTGCCATTGAAACCTTTACCTACTATGTCACCCGGGTTTAGTAGCTTGCCTCATCCATTGGCAATGTTGCTCAGAGGTATCTCTAAGTTTTCCGTTAATACCACCAGTGACGTAATTTCATTTTTAAGATTTCTAGTTGAATTTCAGGATCATGCCCTTGTGTTTTCTCTTTCTCCATGTGAAATTTTGCAAATTATCTATCCTTATGCAATTGGTATTCTCTCTGACAAAATAGTAAGAGCCATAGCTGAACAGTCATCTATTGAAGATTTTCATGCACACTTGCTTGCAAATTTTATTCCCGCCCGCGCGAGGTCATCTCTGATTCAGAAGTACTATTACCGTGTACAACGCTTGGATGAAAACTTGGCTGATTTCATACAAGACATTAAGTTTTATACTAGGGTGTTTGCCCTTCATTTTCCTGAAGATCAGATTGTACAGGCTATTGTAGAGGGAATTTCACCTCCCTATAGGTCATATTTGTGTTTCGCGGCGTGCCCGCAAACTTTTTCTGAACTTGAAGCATTGGCCGTCTCAGTGGAAGGAGTTAGATACGCCGATTCTTTGCGTGTCGCGAAAGAACCCCCTCCTTCTTTTAGTAATCCTCGGCCTCCACCTCGCCGACCAGTCAATTCCCGTAAATGTTATGCTTGCGGGTCGCCTGACCATCTTCGCAGTAAGTGTCCACTGATCAAGTCGAGTGGGACAAGGAATGGGGCTGGTTCATCACAAGGCTGTTTTAAATGTGGGGCTTTCTCACATATCGCCAAGAATTGCCCAAACTCAAATAGCACCACCTCCTGCTCAACTTCTGGTGCAAATTCCACCAATGCCAATAATAAAATGTGACTAGCGGCTTCGGTTGAGTCGACTAATTCTGCTTCCCAAGGCTCAGCCCCTGACAAAAAGGTCGTGAATTCAGGGAACGATCAGTCTTCAAATTCATCTTTTGAATGCCCTAAAGAATGTCTTAGGATTGCGGCGGATACCCCCGCAAATGTTCCTTTTCTTAAGATTGAGTTAAATAACGAGCCTATAACCGCTCTATTAGATTCAGGCAGTGTTTGTTCAATTATTTCGGACCAATGGTATTCTAAATTGAAATCTGTTTGTAAACTACCTGACTATGTCTCATCTCCTGTTCAATATGTTTCGGCTAATTCATCCCCATTAGAAATTCTAGGTTCTGTAAATGCCAAAATTCGTATTTTTAAATTTACATGGAAAATCAAACTGTTTGTGGCTAAACACTTGTCTTGCCCCATCATTCTGGGAGCGGACTTCATTTCTCACACTGGTCTTGTGCTCGATCTCCAGAGTAAGTCGTGCACATTCAAGTTTGCGTCCAATTGTAAAATTCCCTTGTTAAAGTGTAATTCTGTATCATGTTCATCTATTTCGCCTACCCAGGATGAGATGTTGTTAGACCTTAGACATCTACCTGAGGAGCAGGCTGATAGTATTCGTAAATTATGTCAGTCATTTCCAGAGGTGTTCTCTGATACTCTTGGTGTTACTGACCTTATGGAATACAAAATTGAGGTCACGGATTCGATTCCTGTCCGTTTTCCACCATATAGGCTATCTCCACCTAAAATGAAGGCATTGAAAGAAATCATCGATCAAATGTTGAAGGATGGTATTATTAGGCCCTCTAAGTCGGCGTATTCTTCGCCTATTTTTCTAGTCCCGAAACCCCAAGGAGGCTTCAGGCCTGTCATTGATTATAGGGCTCTCAATCGGAAGGTGGTGTTGCAATCTGTGCCTCTTCCCGACCTTCATTCTTGTTTTTCATGGTTCCGTAAGGCCAAGTTCTTTACTATCTTGGACTTGAATCAGGCCTATAATCAAATTCCCCTAGCCGAAGAGTCTAAACATCTTACAGCGTTTGCCACGGACTGGAATTTATACGAATACAACCGCGTGCCTTTCGGGCTCCCCACGGGAGCAGCTGTACTCACTAGGCTACTAGATAGGGTCTTCTCCGACATCAAATTTGAGTACTTATATCACTACTTGGATGATGTCGTCGTATTTTCAGAGACTTTTGAAGAACATCTAGATCATCTGCGAGAAGTTCTCGATCGCCTTCGTAAGGCTGGGTTAACTGTCAAGTTGTCCAAGGTCGCCTTTGCTAAGCCCTCTATGTCGTTCCTAGGGCATATTGTGTCACCTGATGGTGTAGCAGTCGATCATTCTAGAACACAGGCCATCCGTGATTTTAAACCTCCCAAGGACATTAAAGGTATCGCCAGGTTCATTGGTATGGTGAATTTCTTCAGGAAGTTTATTCCTAACTTCGCTAATAGAGCGGCGCCCTTAAACATTCTTCGTAGGAAAGGCATCAAATTCGAGTGGGGACCTTCTCAACAAGCCGCTTTTGAAGATCTTAAATTAGCTCTCTGTAATGCCCCTGTACTTGCTATGCCTGATTTCTCGAAGAAATTCATCGTCCAAACCGACGCGTCGTCGTCAGCAGTAGCTGTAGTCCTTCTTCAAGAGACTGAACTAGGGAGGCGACCCATCGCCTATGCATCTAGGACTCTATCGGCTCAAGAAGCCAAGTATTCTATCTATGAACTCGAAGGGTTGGCAGTCTTATTTGCCTTAGAGAAATTCCGTCTCTATCTGGAACACGTCAAATTCGACCTGGAGACAGATAATCAAGCCTTAAGCTGGGTCTTAGGTAGGCCGCGTCGTACTGGTCGTATAGCCCGTTGGGCCATCCGTATTTCTGCCTTCCAATTCGATGTCAGGCATATCAGAGGTACCGAAAATGTTGTTGCTGATGGACTCAGCCGTATGTTTTTTAACGACGTCGAGACCCATGAACCGGTCGGCAGTTCATCACCTTCCGAGTCCATACTATCTGATGTTAATGCCATCTTAACAGATGCTCCCATGCTCTTTAGGGATATCGAGAAATACCAACGTGAAGATCCGACGCTGGCACCGATAATGGAAACCCTTTCTTCTGGGGAACATGTCGTCCCTTATGTTCTGAGGAATGGTGTTCTATGTTGCCCTTCGAGGCATGATAAGATGATGAAAGTTGTCGTTCCAGCTGTTCTTGTACCTATGATATTCAAGTATTATCATGAGACCCCATTAGGAGGGCATCTTGGTATCTTTAAAACACGTGAGAAGATTCGTGAAATGTTCATCTGGAAAGGTATGGACGGTGAAATCCGTGAACTAGTGAAGGCTTGCAAACCCTGTTTGCTTAGTAAACCAACCATGTCCACCAAGGTAGGCCTTTTGTCTTCTCATCAAGCGTCGCGCCCCATGGAACGCCTGTATATTGATTATGTAGGACCCTTCCCCCAGTCTAAGGGAAATGCTAACAAGTTTATCCTTGTATGCGTAGATGGATTTACTAGATTTTCCTGGTTATTTCCGACTAAGCTGGCTACCGCTCAGTCTACCATTACTTGCTTAAATTCTATTTTTGCCTCTTTTGGTCCGTGCCAATATATTGTGTCTGATAATGCTAAGGCGTTCACATCTAATCTTTTTCGTAAATTCTGTTTCGACTTGTCCATCTCTCATGTAACTACTTCTGCTTATTACCCTCAACCATCTCTGGCTAAACGGGTTAACCGTAATCTCAGGTCCGCGCTTATTGCCTATCATCATGAAGATCAGTCCAGGTGGGATACGTCCCTGCATTGGTTAGCTTTTGCTTTGAATTCGGCGGTTCATGAATCACATAAATTTACTCCAGCCTCTTTGATGTTCAAGTTTGTTCCCAACACGCCGCTCTCTAACCTCTGGTCTCTGAGTGACATTCTACCCGAGACAATAGATCCGGACAACATTAAAGATCTTTGGAAGAAGGCTAAAGCCAATCTTAAAGTGTCTCATGAAAAGGTTAGGGAAAGGTATGATCGTGGACGGAGACCCACCCCTTTGAAGGTAGGTGACCAAGTTATGGTCAAGAACTTTGTTCCCGCGGGCAAGCTTGCCCCCAGATTTCATGGGCCTTGTATCATTCTCGATTTTCTTACGCCGGTTACGTTGTTATTAAGTAATCCAGCCACCGAGAGGATATTTATGGTTCACCTGTCACAGGTGAAACCAGTGTAAATTTTGTGTCAACTTGCTTCATATAATTTGAAAGGAATATGAAGGTTATATTTTTTTGAGTTTCACTTTTAAGGCTTTCTGCCCCTTCTATAATATTTTGTTTCATATGTAAGTATTTTTGTAAACCCTCCCCGCACCGTTAAACTGCCATTCTGTCCTTACCACGGCCATTACCACGCTCCCGTCTCCTGCTATACACACTGTGGCTAGCTTATATTAAATGCCATGGATATCTGCACGCCGCTGACCCCTCAACCTCTCCACCAAGCCTGTGCCCTAAAAAAAATGATGATGGTCCAACAATTCTGCCGCCTAATTTTAATGTTTCAGTGCCCCCGCAGCCGCGTGGCGCCGTGCCGCGACTGGGCTTGAGGAAGGGCCCCCTCGACCCCAGCGAGGACGACATGTGCACGGCGAGCCGGAGCTCTCCTCCCGGCCAAGGCTGATGTGCGGCGCACGACCTGCTACTTGCCCGCAGCCTGAATATGTTCACCGCGGGCGCGGCGTGCTTCAACACCACTGCTCCCCTCATAGTGCGGGCGAGCGGTATCTCAGGGTACTTGAGGGGTCCAAGCGGCCTCCTTTGGACGCAAGCTGCAACGGCCGGTCTGGCCATCCAACTTAATCAACATCAACTACATGGACAGTTACTATAAGCGATGACTACACTTGGGAATTCAACAACAAAATCTGGTGGACTTAGAAAATTTTTCCTCGACTTTAAAACTAAAGTTTTCCTTCTCAATTCAACCTTCTACAAACATTAAAACAGTACTTCCGCTGTTACTACAAAAATTTTTTGAAACTGAATCAAACCAAATTAAGAATATCTTATAAATGCTTCTGCAATCAATCTTCATATCCACTTCATAACTTGGACCTTGTCTCAAACAGATTTCATGTGTCACCCCTGGAGGAACTTTTGGGGGGGAGGTCTGTACCGGGCGGTACACCTCCACGCCGCTAATTTAAAATGTGCGCCAGTTGAAACTCCTCTGCTGGAGGAAGTCTGAACTTTATTGACGGTATTAATTTTCAAGTTTCTCAGAAGATGTCACTACCTGGAAATTTTAGAGTTTTTGAATTGTGTCATTTTCGACATAGTTTTGTTTTGCTTGTTGAAAGAAGTGTGAACTTTCTCTTCTAGAGGGCACTACTGAAGATCAACAATAGTGCACCCTAGTGCGGAGTGAAAGAACTATGTTTTTTGGAGAAATTTTTATTTCAAAAGTTTGTTTCTTGTTAAATTTCTTTCTGTTATTGTTTAAGTTGGCTGTATACCCCTCTCTTTCCCCTTGTTTTGTATTTAGCCAATCCCGAATTTCTTTTATTAATTTCTGACCAATCAGAGGTATCTTCCCCCAACTTGAATATGTTGCTGTATCCTACCCAATAAAGAGTTTGTGGGAGGGTGTTTTCATTCCCCTAACGCCTCGAACCTTCCGCGAGAGGATATAAACTGCTGATTTTAGGGTCTCCTGGCCACTTCTCTTCCATCTTTCAGTGTGTAAAGTACATAGCAGGGGGCGGGAAGCGCCTCTTTCTTCGGCAGCGGTCAACAACAAGGTAATGGCCAATTAATAACTTCTTTCTTTGCTAGCTCAGCAGTTTAACTCTCGGGGCGGGTCCGAAGTTTTTCCATTATGTAACCTTCCTTAAAAATGTAAAGAAACTTGTATCTATTCTATCTTTTAAACTGTATATCGGGATAGAGAGTGCTTAACCCTCTCGAGTTCCCAATCATATTGTTTTGAGGTGAACTTATTTTTCTCAACCTATTCTTAGTTAACGTAAAACAAATTGTTCTTTTCTAAAGTCACCTCTGTAGTATGGGATTAGCCCTTGCATTAGTGGCCTAGAGCCAGATTAGGTTTTAAAAACAAAGTGTATTAGGAGTGCAGATCGCCTCCTCTCAAATTGTTATTTTGGAGGTCATGTAATTACCCCTTTTCATTTAATAGACCTCAGTAGGTTGGGTATTTTACCCCTGTGTCTATGTCCAGTGAGGACAACTTGAAGGTGGAGTTTGGTGTGGCCTTTGAGAGGCTTAAAGTTGAGAGCGAGTGGCTCTTTTTCGAAAATTGAGTGTTGTATGCCTCGTGGAGGCTTTTCGGTGTAATTTGGAGCAAGTGCTCCTGAGCATGAATGGGGTTTTCTGCCCCTCTGTTAATACTTATTTTGAAGTAAGGTTGGGCTGATTGCCCAAGCATTGTGAAGTCAGGGCTCGAAGCCCAAATTCTGTAAATATTGTAACTACCCTTTTGAATTGCTACTCTGTACCTGCCATGTTGTTATTTCTTTATTTTGAAAAGAAAATATATCCTTGTTAAATTTTAAATTAATTTTACTTTCATAGCTTGAGACCTGTTCACCACCCCGCACTTTCTTTCACGCATAACTACCACAAAAACACGGTAACAATTATTATTATTATTATTATTATTATTCGTCTTCGTCTTCTTCTTCTTCTTCTTATTATTATTATTATTAGACTATTATTATTATTATCATCGTCATCGTCATCATCATCATCATCATCATCATTACCGGGCGAGTTGGCCATGCGGTTAGAGGCGCGCAGCTGTGAGCTTGCATCCGAGAGATAGTGGGTTCGAATCCCACTGTCGGCAGCCCTGAAGATGGTTTTCCGTGGTTTCCCATTTTCACACCAGGCAAATGCTGGGGCTGTACCTTAATTAAGGCCACGGCCTCTTCCTGCCAACTCCCAACTTTTCCTATCCCATCGTCGCCATAAGACCTATCTGCGTCGATGCGACGTAAACCCACTAGCAAAAAAAAAAAAAAGGCAATTTTCTTATACAAAGAAGAAACTCTACATCTGCATCGATGAAATGCAGAGCGCAATATCGCCAAATATTATGATATCGTTTTTGTTGTTTGTAAACTCTTCTTATTCTAATAACGAAGATGTTTATATTATGGTCTGTGCTATTCTTGTATCACACTCGAAGCTTCAAGGGAATTAATATTTATTGTTTTGATTTATTACCCATGATTGATGACAATTCATTCGTTGAATTAAAATGGTTTGGAACAAAAAATAATCTAGTTAATAATTAGCAGTCGCCAACCGTAAATACTGAATGAGAGTGTGATCATAAGTTAATTATCGACATTTAATATGATTTGTAATTCATTACTATAATAAGATTTCGTGTGGCTATTATAGCCTGGTTCAGCCCTAAAGGACCCTCCGATGAGGTGGGTAGCATTAGTTGTGTATAGGAAATTGCATGTTGATGTGGTGGTGGATAGTGTTGTGTGTGATGTCTGAGTTACAGGAAATTTAGGGACAACACAAACACCCAAACTTCAAGCGAAAAGGATGATTATTATTATTATTATTATTATTATTATTATTATTATATTATTTCGTGTGAGAGCGTTGATAATATAGAATAGGGAATAATAGGGAATAGACCGTTTATGATTAAAGTTCATTACCTGATCCATATTCGAAATCGGGACCCCGAGGCTCGAAGCCAAGACGCTAACCAGTCAGCCACGGAGCAGTGCAATTTATTGCCAATACAACATTTCTAATGTAACTTAGTTTTGGGGATCCTTTATATTAAATTTCTCGTTGTAGTAGCTGTTGCCCCCTTATATTTTATACTGATCGGTTTTCGATCATCTTTACTGAATGTTACATAGCAATTGAAAATAAATATATCAGATTTCATTTATGAATAAATATTTAAGGTCTGATTCATGTCTGGTGAGACATAGCCTTAGTAGTGCAATGCATATTCTGCTATAGGTCAGATAAAGTTTAGCTCTTTCGTTGATCTGTCTAACTTTCATTTTGACTTTAACAGCGACTGTGACTGATGTATGAGCGTTACTAGCGGTACCAAAACTTTTACAGGTAGCACCCATAATGAACGACTGAAAATGTTGCTCATCTGGTCGATTGATACATTTCGGTGGGTTTGGCCGACTTGTGAGAATTAGCGCCTTCTACCTCGAAAAGAAAAATAATGACAAACTACTTTTGTTCACGTTTACCTGGTACGCCTCCAGGGTAACACCTGGACTACATAATGCTGTTGAAGGTGAGTTTTGCGGATCGAAACAGCACTTAGACTGACGCCTCAACATACATGGGCAACTCTTATTTCTTTTCACATTCATCCATTTTTTTACCCGTGGAGCCATACACTGACCACTAGCCGCACTGCACATTTTCGCTTACATGCTATTAAATTGAATATATGTATATAACTTTTATGAAGGTATTTTGACAGCTTTTTTTACAAGTTTATAGGATAACAGTTCATAAATCGAAATTTATTTTGCCTGAATCGTTATTCCATGATTTGTACATTCTTCGAGCCGCAGTGGAGCAGTTCATCTGTACAGGTAATCTGTTGGCTGATGCGGCTGACACGAGCCGGGTGGCTCTAGAATTATTGCCTTGTTTTGTGGTTACAGAACGAGTTGCAGTTGATTTGCGTCCACCCACTGGGCAGCGCTCAATACATCAGGTGAGAAAGTGAGGGGACGCAGGCTGCGTCGTGCGTGCGTTAAGAGCGCTTGGCCGCCAACTTCGCGCGTCACTGGCTGTGTAATGAGCGAGCAGCACGTGATTGACAGCTGTTGGCTTCAAATTAACGGTTTGCCCTTTAACTGCGCTGCCGTGCCATGGGGAGGCGCAATTTTTGCTCCCGAGAATGTGTTCACTAATGGTTTTGCTCTAATCACACGCCCCCATCCCTCCGTTCCTCCGTCACAATTTTCCTCCATTTACACAACTCCCGCTGGGAAATGACCTATAATTTGCGGTGAAATGTAGATCTGTTTTCTATACAACTCACTTTCACTGCAAACCCAAACAAAATTGTGCCTGGTATTATGTATTGTTCTTAAAACATGATTTGTGCAAACTTATGTGATCAACAAGTAATTATAATGTTAAAAGTGATCTACTTAATAAACTAAGGGCCGATTACAGAAACGGTGTTTAGACGATGTCTACGGTTAAACAATGCCGCATTGCAGAGACGTCATTTATCACTTAGACACTGTCTAAAACCGATGTTCAACCGGCAATGTTTAAACACTACTGAGAACACTGTTTAACCTCAAATGAAAGGAGTGAATCACAAGCAGAGGTTATGTACCATGAAACCTGTAATTTGTATTATCATGTTCAGACGATTCCGGGAAGAAAGGTTAGTCTGACGGCCTCTCTGTGGGTTTCCTGCTGCGAAACCGCAGAAATTCATTTGAACTGTACGGAGAGGTAGAGCTTAAAATGAGATTTCGCTTTTCAAGAGACTTGTTTCTTGAGACTGACAAAGGGACAGTCCGGTAACTGTCAACTGGAATACAACTCGTGGCAACCGATATATTTTATCATACAGGGGGTAATTTCCATGGAAGTATAGGACACTTCAAGTTCATACATGTCAGAATTACTTGTCCCAATCGTCACATACGTCGACCGGAGTGATTCACTTATATTTACTGCCAAGTAAGCACACATAATAGTGAAAATTAAAAAGTAGGTTGTATGTGGTTTATATACGTATATATAATAGTCGTGCTAATTCAGATAAGTTTTCGGCAACTATGAGACAGGAAAAGGCAAGTGGTCGTTATGGTCGTAATGGTGGTGATTATTGTTTAAAGAGGAGGACTGGGGAAGAAGAGCCGTGACCATAATAACAGCCCTAGTATTTGCCTGGTGTAAAAATAAGGAAACTATGGAAAACACTCTTCAGGGCTGGCGATGATGTGTTTCGAACCTACGATCCCCATCTATATGGCCTGTACAACACATTCGGTTACACATTACTATTGTTTCATCTTCCCTTCGTACAGGTCGTCTACGGGCGTCAAATCAAAATACCTGCACCTGGCGAGCCGAACTTGTCCTCGGACACTCCCGGCAATAAAAGCCATACGCCATTTCATTTCATCAAGGATAGATATGCGCTGAACTTGAAAATAATAATAATAATAATAATAATAATAATAATAATAATAATAATAATAATAATAATAATAATAATAATAATAATAATTTCGAGCAGTGAGGTTGGATTTGACGAATGTTATATCGTGGACAGAAATCAATTTAGACAACTAGTCAAAATGTTTTGCGGTTTCCAGGTGACTTGT
This sequence comes from Anabrus simplex, assembly GCF_040414725.1. NCBI lineage: Eukaryota > Metazoa > Arthropoda > Insecta > Orthoptera > Tettigoniidae > Anabrus > Anabrus simplex. The sequence goes on along the minus strand of NC_090265.1, from coordinate 307,231,717 downwards.
GTAACGGTAGTGAGGAAGGAGAAGACCTATACGGAAGAGCAGAAGAAGGAAGTTGGAGAAAGGATGAAAAGGTACTGGCAGTGAAGGCAGAGAAGGCTAAAAATACTGCAAAGAGTGTGAAACGTGGTCCACAGACGGCCGAAACGAAAATTAAAAATTAGAAGAGGAAGAAAGACGATAAGGAGAAGAAGAAGAACGATAAGAATACGAAGGAAAATAACATGGCGTTGGTTACCGTGTGCAGGCATTTAACACCATTTGGGGTTACTGCGTGTCAGTTTTGACGTTCCGTTTTACTGTACTAGAAAACAGATATTCGTTGGCTGACTTTTATTTTTTTTCTTTGGGTGAGCACGAGAGATAGTCTATTGAATTCACCGACGTCATACAACATGGTGTACACCGTTCAAAAATTCAACTACATCTGCCGGGTCTGAACATCTGAACATCTTGGGATGCAGGGGCTGACACTCCAACACCGACTCACAGAAGAGAACCCAAGGGAGGTTAGAACACACACATGCTGTGTAGTTCATATGCAAACTTTCAATGAGATCAAAGCTCCGGGAATACATATCGTAATGCTAGAAAGGGAGCCAGCAATTACATTTACTGCTACTAGAATAACAATTCACTGTACAGTATTCTGTGGGTTTTGAATCAGCACGCCATCATGCAGTTAAAAATACAGGTTTAAAGCCTTCCAATGTAATAAACATGGAAACTTCGTTCTAAAGAGCATTGTTCGCAAGCGGAGCACGTCAGTTTTAAAAAGAATTACAGTACATGTCAGTTAAACTAAATTTCCACATTGCTATAGACATATTGTAAATTTGTAATGAACAATTGCGTTGAAATGACGTGCAAGGAAGAATCAATTCCGGCATATAAAATGCTACGAACAAAACTATGAAGTCTGCGAAACACATGGGACGTAATTAACATCCTTGCATTAGGGTGGGAAATGTTATTTTCTGTGTGTCATTCGTAGTAGATAAGCAGATATTTGTTGGGCGATTTTATTCAGAACTCAATACTGGGTCTCCCATTCCTTCAGTATCAATAGACTCTTGTTCTTTCAGAATCTTACCACCTGCTTCTAGATATAATTGTTGAATAAGTTCCTTCCAAATTTCTATCTCCTCTTCCTTCCGTAGAAGTTGTTTTCTATCTGATCCCATAATATTCATACACCTGCTTTTCCTTCCTTTAAGTATTGCTTGATTGTCTCTTCCGTAGCATCTACCTTCCTTACAACCATGCAACCTCCAACATCCTTGCACTTCTCTATCAGCCACTCTTCCTTAGCTGACCTGTACTTTCTACTTGCTTTCTTGGGAACAGGTATAAGAACATTCTGTGTAAAATCGAATGGCTCTTGTATCATACATCTCACGCACTAAATGGAATAACCTGATCAAGCTCGGTTTTCCTGTGGCAGCCAGTAATTCTGAGTGTATGTTATAAGTCCAAGAAGCACGTGCTGAGGTTCTGAAAGAACAAGAGTCTATTGATGCTGACGAAATGGGAACCCCAGCATTGAGTTCCGAATTCGACAGAGCTTTGAGAGACCTACATACAGACAAGGCACCTGGACTTATGACATACACTCAGAATTCTACCTACTGTGACATCGTTCTGTAATCATCTGTATTCTATTCTGCCCTCTTCATATTTTGTTTCCTTATTTTCGCGTTCTGTCAATCAGGTCTGGTATCTCTTGAGTTTTTCATTGATCTTTGCTTGATCTTTCTTTTTCATCTAAATCTTTCTTCAGCAGACATACTGATCTCATTTATCAGGACTTTCCACATTTCATATATTTTCTTTCACCCTTTTCATTTAGTCCTTGTGCAACATGTTTTTCCCTCACTCTTTTCCTTCTCCCATCTCCTTGCATTCCTTCCGATCTTCAATTTTAGGCGGTATTTCTTGAACAACAAGTTGTAGTCAGAGTCCACGGCGGGTCCTTGTTAGTTATCCAATACCTACCCTAGCCATTAACATAATTATTCCTCTTCCCCAAAGCTTACATTAGTCCTGTTGGTATAATAATGTTATCATTTTTAACCTGGGGCTACCCTTGTTGGGCGAGGCTGAGTGGCGTCTGCCGTGTACGGAAAACTGCTTATTATTGTGGCCATCTTTTTGAAAAATGTTAGTGATTATTTTTCTATGATGAACTTGGAAACCATCCTTAACACTAATCAGAGGAGGAATGGATTCGACCTTTTGAAGCAGAAGGGTATCGCTGAAACAAAGGGAAGACTATCAGGGCCCCACAAACTTAATACCATTTGCTCGCTGTTGGCTGAGTCCATATTGTCACTGCAGTGCTGGTCGTTGTCGCTCTCGCCGGCATTATTTCCATCCGCCCTACAACTTTCATTGCCACAATATCTTTATTTCATGTAGCTATTGAACAACTTTATATATTTTTATGACAATTATTTTGTATTTCTACTGTTCTCAAAATTTCAGTGTTTCATATTTTAATTATTGTTTCTTTGTTACGTTTCAGGTAAGAAGACAACACATCTTGGTCACCTTAGTAGGAACAGTCAACGTATGGAAAAGAATTACTTTCATCAGCTGACCCTGATGTTGAAACATATAAAAGGATTATCATCAATTGCGGTAGGTTTACGTTAATATATTTTAATATATTTCGCAATTTCGTTAATTTTTCTAATTTCATACATTGTCATGAACATTGAATGGTAATATAAACGTGCGGTAAAAACCTTGAGGCACAAAAATATTTATTCACAAGTTCCAAAGAACCCATTTGTTACCTCTCCGCTAAAACTTGCGAGAGATCAAGCTGGCAATGTGCTTAATATAATTTCGTGTGCCTATTTCAAGCCGGGTGTACACACTCCGATGAGGGTGGGAGGCATCTGCTATGTGTAGGTAACTGCGTGTTATTGTAATGGAGGATAGTGTTATGTGTGCTGTGTGAGTTGCTGGGATGTTAGGGACAGCACAAACACCCAGTCCTCGAGCCAAGGGAATTAACCATTTAAGGTTAAAATCATCGACCCGACCGGGAATTGAACCCGGGAATCTCTGTACCAAAGGCCATCACGCTAACCATTTAGCCATTGAGCCGGACGGCAACGTGCTGCGATATTGGTGATACTATAAAAGAATGGACGTATTAATGCCTACTACAGAACACCAGATCATGTATTTTTTTGCTGTGGTTTATTTTCTTCTGCCTTTATTTGATGGAAATGTATACCAATAATTATACGTGAAATCCTGTAGACTGATAATTTCGCAGAAAGTTAAGAATAAATAATTATTCTCAGTACTTCGTATGTCTACTAGTGTGGGCCATATCAAATGTGTGTTACCTGTCTCAGTCTCATCCTTGACTTTAACAAAATGAATGTCACCAAAATACGCTATGTGGCCAACCCTGTGCTGTACATAAAAAAAGACGCTAGCCATGACACTGATAGCGTGCTGGGCGGTCTTTTGCTACTTTCACAGTGTTTAATCTTCGCAGAAGTCCATCTCGTTGGCTGAATGGTCAGCGTCCTGGCCTTCGATTTCGAGGGACCCGGGTTCGATTCCCGGCCGGGTCGGGGATTTGAACCTTCATTGGTTAATTCCAATGACTCGGGAGCTGGGTATTTGTGCTGTTCCCAACATCCCTGCAACTCACACCCCACTCATAACACTATCCTCCACCACACTAATACGCAGTCACCTACACATGGCAGATGCCGCCCACCCTCATCGGAGGGTCTGCCTTACAATGGCTGCACCCGGCTAGAAATAGCTACACGAAATTATTATTATCTTCGCAAAAGGCTTCCCACAAAATTCTGGTACATCGAAGGTGGAATATATTTCTATTCTCCCTAAAGCATGGCGAATAGTAAGTTGTCGCCAGAAACCTGAATTATGAATGATGTCGATTCTTTCATTGATTGCGTCAAATATTTAAGTGGTGAGCCCTGAAGTTGTTCACCGTTAATAGTTTGCAAGAGGGTCACAATTTTTCCACTTAAACAATAAAATGTTCTTCAATTTATTTACATTGAATAGTACATGATTCGTCGTATGGAATATTGGACATCATCGGTTAAAACTTGAAAAACATTTAAAACTAAAATCAAATGTTGTCTTAGAGCAAAACATTATTATTATTATTATTATTATTATTATTATTATTATTATTATTATTATTATTATTATTATTATTATTATTATTATTATTATTATTACCACAATGTCTATAGATTCGATGTGAAACAGTGAGAATAGGGTGTTAAAATGTTTAAGACTAGTGCTGCTATTTTAGGCGTTGTAGCAGTTTCAGGGAAAAGCGGCAGAGGTTACTGGCGTACTAAATATTTCCTGAGGGTAGACACGACTACACCCAAGCTGCTCGCTCCACGAGTGGATAACCGATCAAATCCCCGGGAGATATCACCTGTTCAAATTATTCATGAGTGGGCTTTTGTGAGTGTGGTTGTCGCTGAAAGGCGGAGGAAGAAAGTGTTTACGGGGAAAGGCACCGGCTGGGGCTGCGGCCCGATATTTCGATCACAACACTCCTGTTCTAAGAGGATAAAAGCTCAATATTCCCTTATCGATAACGGGCCTGAACTGCTGCATCTGGCTGTCTCCACCACTCTCGCTCTTCCTCATTGCATCAGTGCCATGCTTTAGAATCAGAGCAAATAACCAGATATTTCCAAACTATACATTTTGAATACACACGGTGGAGGAATAGTTTTTTGCGTTACGAGGGCTGAAAATGAAGTTTTACGTATGGGTTTAGATTTGTATTCAAACAAGTTTAAGGAGTTACATAATATAAACTTCATGTTATTATTATTATTATTATTATTATTATTATTATTATTATTATTATTATTATTATTATTATTATTATTATTATTATTATTATTATTATTATACTGAATTGCACAGTGGGTTGAGGCGCTGGCCTTCTGACCCCAATTTGACATGTTCGAAAGTGCTCAAATACGTCAGCCACGTGTCTGTAGATTTACTGGCACCTCAGCGTCTCTGAAAACCGTAAAATTATTTATCGAGACGTAAATCATTAATTAATAAATAATAATAGTAGTGATAATAATAATATTTACGAGATCGAGAGGATTGGTCGCGCGTTTTAACGCTCTTCGACTATGGAGCCAAGCTCTTCATTAAAAGCCGAGCACGTTACTGCGCAGTTTCGAAGGATATTGGGTTCGAACCGCAATGTCGGCAGCCCTGATGATGCGTTTCAGTTGTTTCTCATTTTCACATCAGGCAAATGCAGAGGCTGTACCTTAAGTAAGGCCACGGCATTTTACATCCTACTTTCAACCCTTTCCTATACCATCATCGCTATAAGACCTATCTGTGTCGGTACAACGTATAGAAAATTACCTTTTAATTTCCTCATTCGGGAGATGAATGGATTCGCACACCACCGTCGGCTATCCTGAGGATGATTATTCTGTAGTTTCCGATTTTTACTAACTGGCAAATACCGGGAGAGTTCCTGTGCATAGATCACAGCAGATTCCTTCCTCGTCTTCACCCAGTTTCATTCACCATAATTCATTTCATCTTGAGTAGCTCCTTAAGTGAGTATTGAGGCAGGAAGAGCACCCGCCCGTGAAACATATCATATACATACATTTCACGTCATTTTCTTATCAATAAAGCATGGAGAGATATCCGTGAAAGGCTTCAGTTGGAAAATAATTATATTGGTAGAACTGACCACAAGTACAAAATTAGAAGGAATTTTAGCAGAAGCGATTGGGGTAAATTTTCATTCACTGGGAAGGGCGTGAAGGAGTGGAACAGTTTACCAGGGGTAGTGTTTGATCCTTTTCCAAAATCTGTACAGATATTTAAGAAGAGAATAAACAACAACAGAGAAAATAAATGAAATGTTAGAGGGCATTCGACCAGTGCAGGATATTGTAAATAAAAAATGTGTGTGATTAAATTAATTTCATCCCCCGGTCTATGGAGTTTGGACAGCCCAAGTAGGAGGCTGCCTGTAGGGGTGAAGTACAGTGGGGACTTCGAGGGCCCTGGAACCGCTGCGGTAGCTGTGAAGGCCCTTCAGGAACTCTGAAAAATGGTGGCAAAAGGGGCTCTGGTTAAGACGCAGCAGGTTGTTATGCTACTTAGGTTCCAAAATGGGTAAAATATAAATATGTAAATAAATTCAATGTTAATTTTAATCTTATACCAGTTGTATATTATTATAAGTAATTTCACATACTGTATATGAGTTGACTATGTTTGTAAGATATTATAAGTAGAATTTTGTAAACAATATAAATTTATTAAGGATGATGTGTGTGTTTAATAGAAAAAATTATTAGCGTAAATTGTATAATATTATATTCTAGGAAAATTTTCTTCGTCTCTTGTTAATTTAAAATTTAGTGCTTGACAATAATGTATTTTAGTGCACCATTTGCCACCGAGGTAGACACCTCATTTGCAAATAAAGAGATTTTGATTTGATTTAAAGAGGACTAAGTGGTATACTACTACTACTACTACTACTACTACTACTACTACTACTACTACTACTACTACTACTACTACTACTAAAAGAGGTTCTTTAGCATGATAAAAGTTTTGCTGGCCCTGAATTCTCACACTTCAGCACGATTCGCCTATAGGCTTTCGAGAGGATGTGTGTAATAGTGAGCACAAACCTCCTAGCTGAGTGTTACACTGCTTCCACGTAATTGTGCCAACCTAGCCACGTCCATTCTTCCTGTCGACATCGCAAAACAATGATACTATCGGGATAGAAGAGGATAATATGTAACCAAGCGAGGTCAGGCAGTAAAACGGATAGGAGGAGAAATGTCAGACTGAGCTGGGGACCCTATCACCTAGAACCCACGCTCCCAAGGCGAGAGCCCTTCACGTAATTCCTTTTAGTCACTGTTCATCTCAGCAATACTAGCAACTGTGTATTCGACAATCGATTTTAATATTTTTACATTTCATTCCTTACCCTGGCGGTGCTAGGGGTATCCTACTCGAACAGTATTTTTTCAAGATAGTCATATTTGTACCAACGTTTGTTGAGTGCTATGCCGGAACATACACGCATACATCCATAATCTCGTTCATTTTGGACATTCCTTTCACCTCTTCTCATACTCCCATGCCGATGGGGACGGAAAATGTACTAAAATGGCATCCACAATTCACCCCAGCGTCCCCGAGAACTATGCATTCGACACTAACATCGGTCGCTTTTTAGTTGTTCTTCTATACCACCCTCTTCCGTAAGGGTTCTAGTGGTGTCTTGCGCCCACAATACTTCTTTCCAGTTTCGTTGGGAGCTATGCTAGAACATAACACAAAATGCATCCATCATATCCTTTTTTCCGAATGTTTCTCACCCCTTCTTACCCCCATGCCGTTCGGGACTGAACTTGGACTTAAACTACTTCTGGACTGTCAATGTTTATCTTAGTGACACCGTAATATACGGATTCAAAAACCCGTCTCACCCTATCCCTAGGAATTCTAGGAGTACCTTACCCCGATAGGCATAGTCGGTTGAAATTCCTCCAGTTGTTTGTTAGGAGATGTGAAACATACTTTATGAACCCTTTGGTCCATATTGAGGGATACCTACCTTTCTTACCTATCAGCAAAGTTCATGAGATCTGTCTCTTGGGTCGTGTCGGGTTCTTCGTCACTTGCTGAGGTAAAGGTAGGGTTCAGTAATTCTAATCTATCTACTGGAATGAAAGGTCTGTTTAAAAGATTCCTATTTATTCAGGAAATTTTGAAGCATTCTGTCAACGGTATAATAGAAGTCAACTGTGTCCCCTGGACACCACAATCATTTTAACATAATGGTCAGAACACTGGTGTGAGACTTTAACGTAACTGCCTGACGGGCATTCATACTAGAAACCATTGTCTCAATTATTAATCATTTAAGAAAGGAAAGTCTGGAAATCCTTAAATTCGGCTTCCATGTGAGACCACATGTACCATCATAGTGATTCGTTATGATCCAGCCCTCGTAACACGAACTCCGGACTCTGGATATAATTAAGGCCGTCCAATCGGTGTGTGCCACACAGTGGTTCTACGGCATGGACCCTTAATTGAATCGATGTGACCTGCGTCTATGTCATGGACCGACATCTAATCTTCTAAGTTACTTTAAAGTCATTGTGGATGATGACCGCAAGGAAATGATGCTACAATGGCATATGGCCCTAATCTAAGTCACTGAGGTTGATGACCCCCTGACCATCCAAGTTTCTAGGCTGAAGGCTAAACACAATTAAGTTACATCGGTTGATGACCAAAGTTCCACTTTACTATCCCCAGCACATTCACTGCTCAATCAATCAAGTTCAATAATTACAACACTAGCAATGCTCACAAACTTTGTGGCAGTAAAATCCATTTCATTCGGATATGTCCCTTTAATCGTTACTTTATATTTTAATATTCCCCAGAAAAACAAACTAAAATTTCCAGAATGCATCTCCAAGTTATTCGCTTGATTAAAGTTATTTCAAAATGCGGTTTCACTGAATTTAATAATTAAATAAATTTAAATGATTTAACGAAATGTTAACGAACAACAAATTTTATCTCCGCGGACTCTGGTTTCTTCACAAATTTCTACGCAGCTGTGATGTGAATTCAATATTGCGATGTTTATCTGGCTGGAAAAGAATTTGTTACATAATTCATGTCCAGCTATATATCCTGTCTCGTGATTTCACACTTGAAAGTCTAATCTAGTCCTAACCATTATCAAAACTTGGATATCCTATGAATCTACGTACAAACCAAACAACTCGCCATATAATTACGATGTCATATCTCGTCATTACCATTTATGAATTTTGCACACCCCTCACAGACAAACCGATCATCACAGCCATCGCTCTATATTTTGGACAACCCTGAATTTGGTTACTCTGTTCCTTATACTCAAAGTTCGTGATTTCAAATGTTCATTACGTCCCCAATTACAGTATTTCACAATACTCAGAACATTACCGGCTATGAATTTCAACTAAATCCAGCATTTTTAACGTTTTTCCTGGCCGAGAATTACAATCTCAATTCCACGCCTGTCCCGTTATCATAGCTGAGGTCTCGCATCCCCCGAGTTCGCTTGGCAGTTACACGAAACACCTGGTTTATTCACAGTTGACTGGCTTCTCAAAATGCTCCCTTTAAACTCTGTCGACATAATTAAACAAATACGATATTCTAACCAACAAAATGCACAGATTATGCTTCAAGATGCCCACACTAATTATACGCGTCGCCAATTGATACCGCTATGGATTTCTATGAATTTCTTTCCATTCTCAACATTATAAAATATTCCTCGGGCTATCATGTCCCGGCTTCAAATGACAGGACCCTAACCTGATTCGCACATCTCATCTCAACTCATATAAAACATTCCTCGGGCTTCCGTGTCCCGGCTTCAATGACAGGTCCAACCTGATTCACAAATCTCATATCAACAAACTAACCTCTGTTTCCCAGCTCCACAGTTATCATCGACAAAGAACTGGAATAAAATCCTCACTAGAAATCCCGACGTCTAATATCGCACAATGCGTTAATCATGAATAACTTCGCATGAATGATATCGTATTTAATAACTTGATTTTTTATGAACAAAGTGACTGAAACATTCTACTAGATCTTTTTATTGTCAGTCAGACACAGTTTAAAAATGGGCATAAAAGAAACGTTTCTCTCCGTGACCAAACTCATCACCCTAGGTTCTCACCCGACAGCGCGCTTCCACTCGATTGAAAATGAGTGACCATGGATTATTATTAACGTCAAATTGCAGACAGAAAAAAATTACGTCGACTGAACATCTTAATTTGGCATCACAAAATATAGGCAGTACACTTCACACGGATGACGATCTACATTGGACGTGATATCACTTCGGAACCCTATTCAATAACTTTTTACAACATTATATGGCACTCGCAAGACTTCAAAATTTATCCAAGTGGAAAATAAAACAAATGGCTCTTTTAGTCGTATTCTCACATTTACAAACCTTAGTAGGGATGACCACTGCGTCGTATATCCCCATTCAAATACACTTTTAGAAATCACGAGACAAGATATAAGATGTAGTAAGATGGAAAGTCACCTACCTCATGTCGTCACGCCAGTGTTCGTCATAGGGCTCACCTACGACCCTGGCACTTTATTTAGCCATTTTTACATTCATGGCTTCACAGTTTATTATTATTTCTTCAGGTTTCCTGGAATAAAGCATAAAAAAAGAAAATACCCTTCACTTGTTTGTTGAGCGCACACGATGGACTATAATTGTTTCCGTACACGAATTAATTAATCACATTAGAATTTATTCAGTACTTTGACCGTCCTATCTGGTACAATTATTTCACTCAAGAAAACTATCCCCTCATGGACTCAAGACCTAGCCACACTGGCTGAAATCTGCAGTTGAACTCAGTCTACTTTCGTTGTTTGATTTCGCAGAGCAGCTCAACAATTTTTCGTCCGCTTTGTATCACAAATGCCGGAGAAGGAGAGTTCGTCATGGAGTCCCTTCATATTTATAGCAGTTACCCCCTCTCTTCGGATATCTCCTTTTGCCGCCAAGAAAATTTCTATAAATTTTCTTACTTACCTAAACTGTAATTTCAAGAGTTTTCAAAGTGACTACATGCTTGCTACATTTCTGGCGGTAGTGTTCATGGACATTTAAAAATTTTACGGGTTCGATTTGTGAGATGATTGACCCCCTTTTATAGGCACTACATTTTTTTTTACTTGGCTTGGGTCGCCATGTACACGCGCTTTGAAATAGTTCACAAAAATGACTTGAGATTCTTCCGCCGTTGACACGTGTGGCTGACGTCACGTACCACAGAGCGTGGGACCGAAGGTAATCAACCCCTCGTCACGTGTCAAATCCATGCTATCAAGAATCCAACTTTTATTTTAATTGTTACATTATGCATAATGTTCTTAGGGCACAAAGGTCGTGGGTTCAATACATACATACATACATACATACATACATACATACATACATACATACATACATATATACATACATACATACTGTACTATGAACCAATAGGGTTCAATACATACTTGTGTATCAGGTGACGACAGTCAGTATGCTTCTCCCCTAACCAGACCACACGCCTGAAAGAGACCGTGCACAATGGCGGGCCACAAGTAAGCTTACTCATTGTCAATAAGGGCATGATAAAACAAAGGAAGTTGCGTGACTTGCCGTATAAGCCAGGGTAGGAATTATATTTCACCTAGAACTCTTGACAAAAGAGGCGAGCGACAGAACTCACGATTTAGCACAAATAGGTGCTGCCTTGGCTGACAGATACTGCACGTTCGGGGGCGCTATGAATACCATTGTTGGAAGAAATATAGTGCACAAATTATGACATTACGACTAATGTGGCCATTGCATGGGTATATTACGTCCCAGACCGAAAGACGTAACAAGGTATGTCTTGTGGCCGTGTAAGAACAACGAAATTAAAAGTAACTCGGGAAGACCATGTTACTCGTATTGCGGGCAACCATACCTTCCAGTGGATGTCGGCATGTGTTCTTTTAGAGCAATACCCTGGCATACTTATGGTATGCACATTGTGTTATTTTGATCACTTCTGTTATGTATTTCGGACTGGTTAGCAGAGGTAATAAGGGTTAACATAGTTAAATTGAAAATAAGGGAACTCGTTTCCTTGTCTACAGTTAGGCAATAGGCCTACATGAAGTTAGGTTACTTCTACACTCGGAGAGTACATGTTTGAAATTCATGCATCTTATTACGCAAACGAGTACCACGTTAATTTGTGAATGCAAAGGCTGTATGGGTTATAGCCATCCATTCATCTACTCATTACCAGGTAATTATGGAAAGGAACTAGAAACTTGGATCTGGCCATTTCCTTTGTCACTTCAACCCTGATTAAATCTACATTTCTATGGTACCGTCTCTCTCTCTGTGGTTAATAAATTAAATCTATGTTACTATGGTACCATATCTCTCTGTTGTTAATGTGACTATTGTGCCAGTACATAAAATATGAGAATATTATCCAGCATTGAGTAAAAGATCGTAGAATATTGGATCGAAAAGTGTTAAGGAAATGAAAAGTTGGGAAATGGTTTGAGAAAGGAAGTGTTCTAAAAATGGTCATTGGAAATATTATATTGGGACACGTGTACGTGACATGTTCAACTTAGTTCCAGAATAAGTGTAATGGAAATTATTAAATGCTGCTCATCTAGGTGTCTCAGTGATCATTAAGGAAAATAATTTTCTGATGTTTATTTATTTATATTTATTTATTTATTTATTTATTTATTTATTTATTTATTTACTAAGAGAATGATGCAAGCATTGCGTCCATGTACGCTGATAAGTAGTTGGGCTGAGAGGCTCGGACTGCGGAGCACTGGCCTTTTGGGACAAGCTGACAGGTTCAATTCCGGATCAGTATTTGACCGTGTTCAAAATATACCAACGTCATGTCGATAGATAGATTTACTGGCGCCTGAAGGTAAACCCTCCGGGAAGAAACGCAAGCACCCTGCCGCCTCCACAATCCGTACGAATAGTTAACAGTACGTAAAAATAGTAACATGATAACGGAAAGTGCTAAGCATAAAATCTATGTGACTTGAGACATGTTTTTTGCATTATAGGAGTGGGCCATGCACTTTTATTAAATAATTTTCGAGACAACGAAATGCTTTCTCATGTAGGCTACCTGGAATGGAAATTCCATTTGAAAACATTTACAGCAATTTGAAATGATAGCAGTAGCCACATAAAACTTGCTAGTCATATGTCAAACATTTGAATTGGATTCAGCCGCGGAGTGTTTCCTAGCGGCGAATGCTAAAGTCGTACAATACGATAATAATAAAATAATTGCGTTTGTCTTCCGAAGAGGCCTGGTGCAGGTCTTTCGAGGTGTTGCCGTATAGGCGACCTGCGCGTCTATGAGGATGGGGTTGAAATTCCCGACCGGACCGGGAATCGAACCCGGGACCCCCAGGACCAAAGGCCAGCACACTAATCATCTGATGACGATGATGCTTGTTGTTTAAAGGGGCCTAACATCTAGGTCATCGGCCCCTACGCTAACTATCTAGCCATGGAGACGGACATATAATAGGACCATGAACTATTTTAAGTAGTTTTTTACTTACCAACGTTATGAAAGTACTATAAATCCTAAAGGTGCCCACCTTCATTGCACACAGAGTTTTGGTACCTCATTACGAAACTATACATGTCATTATTATTTTATACCGTTTTAACATAAAAAATTAACACCTTTTCTCACGTATCTGTAAGATAAAGTTGCCGAAGGTATTTCGTTTTAGGTAATCTTCCAAATGATGTCCAGTGTCGCTTGTGTTTTCTTCGGTGAGAAGTCTGCGTTGTCTGCCTAGTTTCTTAGGCCGACCACATTCCATAGCCTGAAACTTACTATGAAGAAAATGGGAGTTTTTACATACGACCTAGAAATGTTACGCTCAGAAATCATTATTGAAATCGTGTTAAACACACGTTGTGCAACAGTGGACACATATTGAGCCATAACACGTTTCGTGTTTTAATATTTTAAAAAATACATTACATAAACACAGACACGCGTTTTCGATAGAGCTCACTTGCATGATTGACTTACATCCACGGCCAGGACAGTGTGACCGCACTTCCCGTGTACTGAAATCTGCAGACGTCTGTCACTTCACTGATAGCAAACACACAACACTGTTGATTCTTGTTTGAAATGCTCTCACTGTATCATAAGTCTATTAAGTATTTGTGACATGATGAGTGTATTTTGGAAGTATAATTCCCTATTCAGTAAAAAGCCTCCGTTGCTCAGGTGGCAGCGCGCCGGCCTCTCTCTGCTGGGTTCCGTGGTTCAAATCCCGGTCACTCCATGTCAGATTTGTTCTGTACAAAGTGGAGGAGGGACGGGTTTTCCTGCAGGTAAACCGGTTTTCCCCGTCATATTTTATTTCAGCAACACTCTCCAATATTATTTCATTTCATCTATCATTCATTAATCATTGCCCTAGAGGAGTGCGGCTGGTTTTGGCAGCCTGCACAATTCGTAGCCTCGCCGGTAGATTGGGGCTTCATTCATTCCATTCCAGACCCGGTAGAAAGACTGGAAGCAGGCTGTGGATTTTCATTTTCAATTCTGTATTCAGTCTGAACATACATTCAAGATATGAATCCTATGAAGTCAGGTGTTTGCGTCCGGCTCCTTGACTGAATGGCCAGAGGGGCCTGTATTCAATTCCCAGCCGGGGCGAAGAATTTTAACTGCGTACGCGTATTTTTCTGTCTCGGTGACTGGGTTTTTTGTTCGTAATAGTACACCTCCATGCCTCTACATATAGCACAATACAGCACGTACCATTACGAAAACACGCAATATTGAATACATCCCTCCACATAGATTTGGCATTAGTTAAGTCATCCGGCCGTAAAACTGGGCCATAGGCACGACAGAACCTACGTCTATAATTTGGCAAAAAAATTCACGAAGGAGAAGATTCGTGTTCGCGTGTTATTTGTTCTATCGATCAAACTATTCTGTAGCTGTGACATTTCTGGTCTGGATGAACATCCCTGCTCACACTCTAGTTCTAGGACCGCAATCGTGGTAGTGTTATTTATGGTAACACACCCGCGATGACAGCCCTGATTTAAATACACAACAGGATTTAACTATTCGAAAAATCAATAACATTCCTGGCCACATACACATGCATTACACATGAACAGTTCAAAACATTTATAAATAACTTTCAAAAACACTGCCAGCAGGTTTGATTTATTTTACGAGGCGATTCAGATGTGACTAACTTTTGGGACCGTTAATATTAAATGAAACTCTAGCAATGAAATTTTCTTGTTTTACCCAGTTTATTACTCTCTATATTGCTTTCTCACACTTTGTAACTCTCTTTACATGTCTGTTTTAGCATCCGCTTTGTACGTGACAACATAAACCTGAAGGTTTTTGTTTTTATAATTCTAGTATATTACCTGTATAGCTCTGAACTGTAGGTGGTATCAAATTGACTTTGTAAATTGAATTTCATTTCATCAACGAAAGTACAAATTACCTTCTCTTATTTTGCTGTAATTCTCCGTCACACATTAATTAATAATGTTAAGGATTGAGCGGACAGTGGAAAACGCTGTTAGAGCCAAATGAGTATATTTCACATGAAACTGAGACCACATTGTCGTAGAAAATCAGTTTCCCATTGCACTGTAGAGCTAAGAGATGTACTGTTCGAGGATCCAGTGTTCGAGCCCAGATCTGAGAACAAGTATATATAATTCCCAAGATAGCTAATGATATTTGGGGGTTTTGTTGGTTTCCGGTGTTGAAAGGTAAGCAAAGAAAGTGTGTCCAGAGACACGAATCACTAAGTAATTCCAGACTAATCTTACGGAGTAGGGCTACTTTGTATCCATTTTAACGATACACACTTCCGTAGTGTAAATGTTAGTACTATTAGCTGCCGTCCTTGGAGGCCGGGTTCGATTCTTGGCACTGCCAGAAATTTAATTTTTGGCAGGAGGGCTAGTATGCGGTTAAGAAGATACATGCGGCTCACCTCTGTTGGATGTGGTTGTGGTGCTGATCATTGTTTCAAGAGGAGGTATAACTGGACAACCATCCTCCACCTCTTTTGAAACTGTGCCTGAAGATAGTTGCACCACCTCGAAACGAGGACATGTGTGTATACTTTTACAAGTCTATAATGAAGGAACTATCTCTGTCTGTCTGTCTGTCTGTCTGTCTGTCTGTCTGTCTGTCTGTCTGTCTGTCTGTCTGTCTGTCTGTCTGTCTGTCTGTCTGTCTGTCTGTCTGTCTGTCTGTCTGTCTGTCTGTCTGTCTGTCTGTCTGTCTGTCTGTCTGTCTGTCTGTCTGTGCGGGATGCCCAGCCAAATCTACGGCAAGCAGAGATCTAAAAATTTTAACATAAGTCGTTGGAAAGCGATCCAAATGCACGTCGAAGTTGGATTTTTAATTTTCGCTTTCGTTGGTGAGTTATGACTGAAAAACCGGCGGAGTACGTGTGTTGGAATATGGTAATCAAACGTGCTGTCACCTGGAATAAATGCATAGATTCAATATCGCCAGGAAACGTTCTTGAGATAGGTAATAAAAGTCAAGGAATTATTTTAATACCATGTTGTAGGAAGCCATTTTCGGTCCCGAGTGCGTGATACCCGGAAGAATTATTGTCTCTGTGTATGTGTGGGACCCTAGCCAAATCTACGGCACGCCAAGGTCTCAAACTTTAACGTAAGCGTGCAGGTAACGAGCTGCTTTCATTAATTATATTAATTTTAATCGTGTAATTTATTTAGCCTATATTCACTGGATATTAATTTCATTTACTTAAAATTTAAAGTCACAAACATGACTGGACGTGACATGGACGAATTAGTAATCATTCCTCGGATTCAAATCATCCCTTCGGATACAACGTTTCAGTTTAGAAGTCTGCAGTTCCCCGCCCATTTGAGTTTCGCTATGTGCATCATCAAGGCACTAGGACAATCTCTTAAAGTTGTAGGACTCGATCTTCGGAAACGGTGCTTCTTCCATGTACGTGGGTTCTTCAAATGGAAGGATACTTAATATACTGTAGTTTATCCGGAAGCTATATAAGGAAACATTACTTAGTTTTATATAATATGGTATTTTATATTGTTTTAATATTTTTGTCCCTTCTACCAACCTGGTATCTTACGCACTGGAAGTAACTATATTATGAAAAATAAAATAATGTATTTCATGCAGTGTATGTGTATTAACAAATATCTGTTATTTCGCTTTTACACAAATGGTTTTAAAACACCTAACGGTTGAATTAATAAACGCAGGCAAAGCTGCGGTTACATGCTAGTTGGAAATAAAGTAAACATTACGTTCCTACTAGCAGTGGTGGGATGTACAAAGGCAGCATATTCGCACCGTTGGGGTACAGAGAAGATGCAATCAGAACAAGACTTCAACAGTTTTCATTCCCATAATCTCACGTAGTCGCTTGATTTGATGGTTAATAGGGTTTAATACGTCCCCCATAGGGTACCGAACACAGTAGTTTACAATGAAGTCTTGGCCGTCGAACTACCGAAAATAATTGAAAACAGTGCTAAAAATGCAAAGCTATTGGAGTAGAATGTGAAAATTACTCCTATCCGTAACCTCCTAAGTGGGCTAGAGTGGTAAGCTCCAATCTCAGTCCCGTTGGTTTCCAGGAATGGATCCGGAACGCATTTCTGATGTACGCTTGCACGCTGAGTGAACCTCAGGGGCACATACCTCTCTACAAGTGGAAAAATAAGTCCTAAATATTTCGATTTACTGATAGTTCTTTTTTACAAGCTGCTTTACATTGTATCGACACAGATAGGTCTTATGGCGACGATGGGATAGGAAAAGGCTAGGTGTGGGAATGAAGGGGCCGTGGCCTTAATTAAGGTACAGCCCCAGCATTTACCTGGGTGAAAATAGGAAACCATGGAAAACCATCTTCAGGGCTGCCGACAGTGTGGCTCGAACCCACACGGCCAACTCTCCCGGTTCTTCCTGATAGAGAACTGAACCTACAGTACGTTCTTTGGGGTGAACTGGGCAAATCTCTCGCGCCTAGGCTAGACTACCACCAAAATTATGCTGAGGTTATTTATTTGTAGTTTCATTCGAACGGTATTAAAAACAAATAAACCCATTGACATTACAGTCTAGAGGGACCGTGGCCTACCAAGTGACCCGAAGACTTGCAGAATACGAGGTGATAACATGGTCCACGCGACGAATAATTTCGGCCGTTATCTTTGCTTTCTAGACCGAGACCACTATTTCAATGTCATATAGCACCTTAATTGTTCTCACATAGGCTGAATTGACATCGAAACAGCCCTCAGATCCTGGTAAAAGTTCTGGATCTGGCCGGGAATTGAACCTGGGGATTTCAGCTAAGAGAAAATATTGCTACACCTAGACAGTGAGGCCGATATTAACAATACGATGCGAAGTTATCGTGCACAATTTTTCGCAAACTGACATAACTCGCAGTTTATTACCAAAATTCGATAAAGATCTTCGCTGTTTTTAAAGTCATCATTCTTTCTTAATCCGTTTACCCTTCAGGATTGATATTCCCTCGGAGTCAGCGAGGGATCCCACGTCTACCGCCTCAAGGGCAGTGTGCTGGAGTGTGAGACTTCGGGTCGGGCGATACATCTAGGAAGGAGGACCAGTACCTCACCCAGGTAGCCTCACCTGCTACGCTGAACAGGGGCTTTGGGGAAAGGATGGTAAGATTAGAAAGAACACACAAGGAAGAGGAAAAGAAATGGCCGTGGCTTTTATCCCGGCATTTGCCTGAAGGAGAAGTGGAAACCACGGAAAACCACCTTGACGATGGCTGAGGCGGTAGTCAAAACCCTGTACTCAGTTAACCTCCCGCGGCTGAGTGGACCCCGTTCCAGCCTTCATACCACTTATAAAATTTCGTGGCAGAGCCGGGAATAGAACCCGGGCATCCAGGGGCGGCAGCTTATCACACTAACCACTACACCACAGAGGCGGACTTAAACAGTCATACAACACTAAAATTGTATCCGCGGTTTTTTAATTTGTTTATGGGTGGACAGCTGGCCCCGCGAAAGCGTGGCTGCTTCTCACCCGGAGACCCCGGATTCGATGAGCGGTCAGGTCAGGAATTTTTACCTGAACCTGAATGTTGGTTCGAGGTCCACTCAGCCTACGGAGGAGCTATCCGACGGTGAGATGCCGACCCCGGTCTAGAAAACCAAGAATAGCGGCCGAGAGGATTCGTCGCACTGACCATTCGTCTCCTCATAATCTGCAGGTCTTCGGGATGAGCAGTGGTCGCTTGATAGACCAACAAAGCCCATCAAGGCTGTAGCACAAAGTGGGAAGTTATCAGTGAGAAGGGCAGAGGTTGATTATTACAGACAATCGAAGAAATTTATATAGACAATGGGGTTGTAGTGATAATTGTTGGCAGAATGAGTTCCTGTTTCAATGTACAGTAGTTACAGGTGTTATAAAAGATTGTAATATTTCATTTTTGTTGTTCGCAGTATACATGGATTGTTTAGGAAAGGTATTAAATGACAGGGAGTGAGTCAGCTGGGTGATAACGTAGTAGGCTTAAGCAGTTTGGCCTATGCTGATAACATTGTTTTGACGACGTACAGTGCTGAAAGTCTGTAATCTAATCCATTGGAACTTGAAAAGGGGTGAAGCGTGTACGACCTGAAAACTAGCATTTCCAGTACTAAAGTGAAGTCAGTAGGAAAGACACCTAAGAGGATGGAATATCAGGTCAGGAAAACTCGAAAAGATGGATCGTTTCAGGTATTCAACATGTATATTCTCCCAGGATGGTATCAACGGTATTTTGTAATAAAGAAGTCAGCACTCGGCCGAAACTATCTCTACATTGGCCCGTTTTCAGACCGACTTTGCTTTACGGCAGAGAAAGGAGGGGAGGTGCATGATATATTGCCCATAAATTGGAAGTAACAAGCATTAAGGTAGTGAGAATGATTGCTGGTACAAACAGGTGGGAACAATGGAAGTAGGGTACACCGATTGAGGGGAAAAAAGCTGTCAGGAATAAATTCGATATATAGAGCTGTACCTACGCATTAACCGACTTTGGTGGTGGGAAAATGAGACACGAAAGGGGGGGATAGGTTACATAAGAGAATAACAGACGTGGCCATGGAGCGAGAGGAAATTAGTGGAAGACCAAGGCAGCGATGGTTAGACTCAATTTTTAATGACTTGTTGGTAAGTGGTGTGGAACTAAAGGATAAACTTGCACAATTATAATATATCTACATATAATTGTTATGGGATATCGCTGTAAATGGAGAATGGTTGAGGCGCATACTTAATAATTCACAGAGTGTTATAGATTGAACGCCGAAAGGTATAACAGATAAATGTGTATGTATGTATGTATGTAATGTGTGTAGGTAGGTTGGTAGGTCGGCATTCTTTTATTTTTGAAGCAGAGGATACTCATGGTTCATTGCTTCACCTTTAATAATGCTCTGCTAGTCCGAATCCTTGGATGAATGGTCTGCGTTGAGGCCTTCGGTTCAGAAGGTCCCGGGGTCGAGTCCCGGTCGGTTAGGGGATTTTAATCGCGTCATTAATTCTTCTGGCTCGCGGACTGGGTATTTGTGCTTGTCCCGAAACTATGCTCTTCATATTCAAACACAACGGGCGAGTTGGCCGGTGCGGTTAGGAGCGCACAGCTGTGAGCTCGCATCCGGGAGATAGTGGGTTCAAACCCCACTGTCGGCAGCCCTGAAGATGGTTTTCCGTGCTTTCCCATTTTCACACCAGGAAAATCCTGGGGCTGTACCTTAATTAAGGCCACGGCCGCTTCCTTCCCATTCCTAGGCTTTTTCTGTCCCATCGTCGCCATAAGACCTATCTGCGTCGGTGCGACGTAGAGCGACTAGCATATCCAAACAAAACCAACCACCACAGGCAGACGCAATAGTAATTACACCCCTCCACTTAGCGCTGGCGTCAGGAAGGGCATCCGTCCGTAAAACATAATGAAATTCACATGTATGGTGGAGTCCGCACCTGCGAACCCCAGGTGTGGTAAAAGAGGTAGAAGAAGAAAAAGCCTAGGTAATGCTCTGCTATGACAAGCGTTATAACTCTAATTGGCTATCCCAAGATACAGTAAAGTTTATTACTATAAAGGAGATTTTTACACACTTTGTAATGAGTGCAGTGGTGAAGATAAGAGGGTAGATCAATAACTTCCAAATTCTTCACAATTGGCCTTTCCGTTACACAGTAGAATCTCGTAAGGTCATGAACACTAAGCCGGAGTGCTTGAATAACGTGAAGTGACGCGTTAAATGCTTTAGCAACTCGTCAACGTGCAGAGAAATTGTTGTGTTAAAGCGTGGCCAGTTCTAGGTGTCATACGTAGTTTATTTATAGTTTTAATCCGCACCTCGTGATATGCCCGCCTCATGCATCATGGTAGAGGGCGATTCAATCCGTCCGTCAACAGTCTCTCTCGTTGAACCTTTCACAACAGAACATAAAACGAGAGATGGTGATTTATATGGGAACCTAACCCTGGAACACCGGGGGGCAACATTTTTATCAGCACACTATAAAGCGTTGTTCGAGCTTTGTTGCGGAGGGAAGAAAATGTCACAATATCTCTAAAAGAGAAAGCAGGTCATAGGTTGGAGAATATTTCACGCTTGGGTACAGACATTGCCTGTTACGAGACGACGAAAAGACGGCTGGCATATATCGGGAAATATCCGACTCATAATTCTTACCGTAGTTTTCACTTTCATATGTCAAATTTGAAGTAAATAAATAAGCCAATAATATAAGGCAAATTTAATTTAGCCAGCTTTTGTTCTTTCATTAAGCAGCTGGGGGCATGTGTCAGCTGCTTGGTGCTTAAAGGTGGATAGGGTATAAATACACGATGAGGTGTGTATTAATTTTTTATTTACTTATATTTTTAAATGTCTTTGAATGATGGATAAGTGTTCATGTATTTAATTAATTAATTTTAGTTATTTATTTATTCTTGTTTATTTCTTTGTTTTTACTTATTTCTTCGCTCACTTGCTAGTTTGATTAATTGTTCATTTATAACTACATATACTTCATTATTCCTTTCTTTCTTCTTTATTTTCTTCTTTCACCTTTTCCGTGGCTGTGATGGACACTAGTCGACCAACCATCACCGCACACTGGCGAAAATCTCGGTGACTCTTAAAATGGTGCAGACAGAACGGAGGCGGCCTTGTTCTCGTCTAGATATCTGTTTTCCCCTGTCCGTTTCATTCTACTAAAATTCCATGTTCATACATTTGTTATGACGAACAGTTTTATAGAAAACCTCTTAGGACAGGATTATCTCATAAATCGACGCTGTTACACGTGTAATCATAAGAATCACTAATGTTTGATAGATTAGCTCGGTATTATATTTTGCTACTCAACCCATAATTCTACCTCGCTAAAAAATTTGCAACTACAAGATATTTTATTGCAAGCTCATCTCGCGTTCTGTGGCATGACAACTCGCCAATTCGAACGAGGTCGGAATATTTCCCCACACCTCGGGTAATTAATAATGAAATTCTGGATATTAACCCTCATTGCGAGAGATTTCGGCACTGTCGTTAACAACGAAATAGTAGGCCTAATCAAGAATTTTGGGAAATATCTGATGAAGCTGCCTGCTGTCATTTCTTGATGGATACAGTACTTTTGCATCCATCTCTTGGCACAGGCCAGAGTAAAGTGTGGCTTCCACCGAAGTCCCAGTCAACATCCATGGCTGTGACAATATGGAAGCTGCTGGGGTATGGGTAGTGCTGAGTAATGACATTCAGAGCACAACTAGTGCATCTGAGTGTTATGAAAGGTGTTGCTCATAGGGTCGGTCGTGCTGCAATAGCACTTTCTGACCCAGTGAGGAAAGCAATGGCAAACTACCTCACTCCTCATCTTGCCTAGTACGCCTCATTTTGGTGCTGCCATTGGTTTTTTGGGGTTTCCTTATAACCGCATAACCTTTGGTGGTCCTATTTGAGGATCCAACCAACCTTTGAGCTGTTGACCTGACATACATCTGATGAAGCTGAAGTCCGCAGGGTGGAAATATATTTAATTAGGTCTGGAGAGAAGGTGTCATCCATATTGAAAAAATAATGCACACGTGTCAAGGACATACAGTCAAGATGCGCGGCAACACAAATGCACGAAATTAATTAATTAAGCCCGTTAAAATAACAGGGAAAATCCGCAAACAACGCTATCTTGACTGGAAAAATAGGTGGAATCTCTGGAGTCAGGCTCGAAGAAATCGGTCCAGTGGTCTTCAGTCACAATGATTGCACCACAGTACATAACGCCAAGCAAAGCGTCCCTAGAAAATGCATAAATACTCCCTACTCAACTAGAAGCGTCAATCGTCATTATATGTTCCGAGAGTGTGAACCTACGTCAGGCAACATAAGAAGAAGACATAAAGTGGGCGAAATAGACTTGTAGAATCTCTAAAGTCAGCTGGCTTGAGATATGAATATTTTACTAAGTGTTAAATGGTGAACGAAGACTAAATTAGCTATTTGAAACATCATAGTTACGACATCTATCACGGTAGGGGAAGAAAATTATAAGTTTAATAACTATAGGATTCCTGAACTTCTCATAGGGAGACAGCAGATTCATAGATAGTTTTTGTGAATTACTGCGGATAATGTTATTTTTTGTAATCGGTAAGAGAGGACGATAACCTGGAGGAGATAAGCTTTGTGTCGCACGGTCAGTCATATCTGTAAAAGACCTGGATAGAAAGGAGTTGGAAAGATTCCACAAACTGCATTAGTTGAGTTCTCGAGAAGAAACGGGACGTTTAAGAGTTCTCGAGATGAAACAGGACGTTTAAACTGTTATATGCGTATAGAATAATTTATGGTAACGTGTGTTGCTTCAAGCCAAGTGTAAAATCTGTGTATCTATAAGATAATATTTAAGTGAAGAATGTATCCTACAATTATGAAGGGCTAAATTGGAGATAGCTGGCAGAAGATGAAGCCAAGATAATGCCATGCCAAACGACTACAATTACAGGTGTGTCTAATTTAAATATTATGTTTTGTAGTTAGAGATGTAAATGCCTGTACCTTTAAATTAATTAATTAATTAATGAGAACATCGCGGTGTATTTGTGGCGTGTGTAATCAAGTATATTGCGATGGTGAGGAATTGTCTTGTCGTCACTCTAGTGTGGAGGCGAATTGTGTATTATTTATGTCAGCGCGTGAGACTTTAAAATGTGTTTAAATTTTTTAAAATGTAAAAGTGAAGTTAAATATTGTAATTAAAATCAATGAAAACGCTCGGAAGGTAAAACTTACTAATTATAACGATAAAATAACCGTTATGAGTGTGATAAATTCAAATATCAAATTATCCAAAAATAATAATAGTAATAATAGTAATCACGTCAGGATAAAATTGAAATGATAAAGTATGTGCTCAGCAGTAATATCAAGCGTGATTTGCGGTTTATATCGAAATCCAGTGAAGGAAATCATAAGTCAGCATTTTTGGGAATCTTAAATTTTGTTTCACCATGTATTTGTGATACAGAAAATCACGGTGTACTATTTTGCTCCTGTTGTCAGGAAATATTTTGAGAAGATAATTATGAGATCATTATAAAGTTGTTTTATCATGGGATCGCTTGTACTTAAACAAGTTTCAAGTATAAAGAAATGGATTGTAATGGAAATGAAGTGTAATGAGAATAGTTAGGAACATGTTAAAGGCAGTGTAAGCCTGTATTTTATGAGTGATGTAGAATAAGCATGATGCTGAGGATAAGAGGCCTTGTATTTCGACGGAGAGTAATGTTTGTGACATGGTGTATAAAATGAGGTGTAATATTTTTGGGACAGGCTGTATAAGAGGAACGATGTCCTGTAGCAATCCAGAAAGATTGATGAATGTAAAGGTTGTCAAATCCAAGTGAGCACGTTGTAATGCCTATTTTAAGTACGAGTTGATGTTATCCCATGATTACTATTTTATGTAAGACCGTACGTAACGGCAATTAAGTCTAAGTGACGGTTCTGTTTGATATCTGCGAAGTGCCTTTTGTGATAGCCGACCTCACGATCAAGATACATTCTGACATACGGTCAAAATGAATAGTTGATTATTGTAAACTGAATTCTATTATCTTTACGAGACGAAAATATCGCTGACTAGAAACATTGCGGGTGTGAAAAATGAATTTTATTAGAATGATAGTTTAGCTTGAGTAGACTGATGAAAAGTTATTTCACTGGACAGTCACGGTGATACCTGTTTGGGGTGTTAACATGGACAGTCAGCTGGAGCATCACACTTGAGTTATGCAGTGAATATCGTGATGGTAGTGATTACTGTGTTCAGTGGTATTACGTAATATAAAGGAGAGTTGAATTTACTTTCATTTAGCGAACTTCTCTGCATGTGTTGAGATTGTATTGAGGAATAGATTAAACTATTTGGACATGTTGTTTAAGTTCAATGTCACGCTTTATTGTAGGAAATGGACACCGTAATATTTCAGGTTCGAGTTAAATTTTTGTAGCAAATTTTACTTCATGTGTTAGAGCTTCAACGAGGATCATATTTAAACATCCGGACATTGCGTTAAAGTTTCGATTTCGCCTGGCAGTATGAGTGAAGTGCTTTGTATGGAGCGTTGCTCTTTATGGGTCTGAGATTTGGACTTTGAGAAGGGAGGAGGAAAGAATAATGAAATATTTTGAAATGTGGGTATGGAGAAAATGGAAACGATCAAGTAGTATTGGAAAGAGTAGGCGAAGAAAGTACGAAAATACTGGAAACCATTCAAAAGAGGGAGAAGAATTGCTTAAGCCAGTATATAAAAAATAAATGTTTTATTAACACAGGCACTGGAAGGAAACGTTGCAGGGAGAAAATTGAAGGAAGAAAGAGGTATCAGATGATGGACAGTGTGAAAATTAATGAAAAATGCATAGGAAAACCTGCTGATAGTCAGAGAACCTATTATTATTATTATTATTATTATTATTATTATTATTATTATTATTATTATTATTATTATTATTATTATTATTTCTGGCCTCTTGACGCAGAAAACCTACCTTTTCTCTCGAGTAGACTATTGGCTACATCGGTAAAATACCATGTGTCCTGAAAGGCGTACATCAGACTTCCTTCGATAATTTCATAACAATATAAGATACTGTAAACTACTGTAGCTGTTACCACGGCTTCACTCGCGAGGATTAGGTCGCGGTTTTTAATCGCGTGTGATTAATTCTTCTGGCTCGGGGACAGGTTGCTTGTGTTTGTCCCAACATTCTCCTCTTCACACTCACTCAAAACACCATATCACCAACCACAACAAGAACACGCAATGGTAATTACATCCCTACACTCACGGTTGCCGTCAGGAAGGGCATCCAGACGTAAAACAGGGTGAAATCCACAGTTCACACCCGCAACCCAACAGGTGTGGATAGAGCGGTAGAAGATAAAGATCCTCATCTTAAACATTCACCCGCTTGTTTATTTTTTTCACCCCCTTAAGTGAATTTTCAAAAAAAAGGTATTTTAAAGGAAGATCCAAGTACTAATTTTAACGTCTGTAACATCTTTATTTTCTGAGATAATTTTATCCTCCCCGGGCTGAGTGGCTCAGACGGTTAAGGCGCTGGCCTTCTGACCCCAACTTGGTAGGTTCGATCCTGGCTCAGTCCGGTGGTATTTAAAGGTGCTCAAATACGTCAGACTCGTGTCGGTAGATTTACTCTGGCACGTAAAAGAACTCATGCGGGACTAAATTCTGGCACCTCGGCGTCTCCGAAAACCGTAAAAGAGTAGTTAGTGGGCCGTAAAACAAATAACATTATTTTATTTTATCCTCATATAAATAATTCAACTCCTTCCTCACTTCTTTTCACCCCCCGCCCTCCTGAAGTGGATTTTCTGAAAACGACCATTTATGTGCTTTTATTTATAAAGGGTGTTCCAAACAGAAATTTTCATGTCTGTAACATGTTAGGTTTTTGTGATATATTCTATAGTACGCGAACCTTTTCTTGATCCCAAGTTCCCATTCAGCACTATGGAGCTCAGGGTTCAAGGAAAGCATCGCATACTACAGATAATTTCGCTGCTGTAGAATGATGGAGCTGACGTTGTCATGGTTACGGCAGTTCATTACTTTATCCGATTCCTAGAGCAGGGGTAGTGTGGTTCCAATATCTCCGCAACGGCTAATTTTAGGGCCTTAAAAGATGGTTTTCGGGCCCGTAGTGCTTACCGAGTTTTGTTCTTTGCGTCAGCGGGATTAAATGGAGCTTCGTCTCGTCCTTGTACGACAAATTTCATATTTTGCCTATGGTAGCCTATTATTTTTATACCTTCCCTCCCCCCGAGCCCCCACCTCGAATTGTTACTTTCTGGCAATGTAGCTTTCTATAGGTGAAGTCTTTTTAAAAATCGGTTGAGAAGTTTTTGAGTCTATCCGTGACAAACAAATATACAAGTTTTTCCTCTTTATACTATTAGTATAGATATGTAATGGCTGAGTGGAAGAGAGGGATGTCTAAAGAGTCCACCGAAATAGCGTTTAAGGTGAAATGACGGCTCCCGTATCCGTCATTTTGTAGTGAAACCAGACCTCGGCTCACGCGATAAAGCTAATGAAATGGAATGGCGTATGGCGTTTAGTGCCGGGAGTGTCCGAAGACAAGTTCAACTCGTCAGATTCAGGTCTTTTGGTTTGATTCCAGTAGACGACCTGCGCGTCGTGATAAGAATGGAATGATGATGAAGACGACACATACACTCAGCCCCCGCGCCAGAGGAATTAACACTATGGTTAAAATTCCCAACCCTGCCGGAAATCGAACCCGGGACCCCTGTGACCAAAGGCCAGCACGCTAACCATTTAGCCATGGATCCGGACAATAAAGCTAATGTACCTCCAGATCAGAAAGTGATAGCTCGTTATTCATGGTGAAATTCGTTTTATCTACCGTTATTCTCCAATAATATTATGAGAAAACGTGATGACATGTGTGAAATGTGAAATTTAAAAATATATGCAATACCTTCAGATCTGGTTCAACATTTTCGTACTTCACACGTTTCTGCATGAAAATATCAGTTGAAAACGCCATTAAACATGTGAATGGAGCCGAATAAGCAAGCAATGCTTGTAGGTGCCGCGTATCTGTACATTTATTATTCCAGGCAACTTTCCTGTTACCGGGCGACTTGGCCGTGCTCCTTCGTAGGTTCCTCCTAACACAAATTATCGCTCCTCACTTCCAGCAAATACAGTAGAGACAATACGCGACACTCAGCGACATATCGAGGGACAGCTATTAGAGCCCTCTCTAGCGGGTAGACCTGAGAACTACTGATTCTGTCATGAGAGCACGTGTATTTGTGTGTGAAGTTTTTTTGTGTCATTTATGCGTTTTCAGTGATTTGACATAATTAAATAGCGTGTATCATTCCTCGATATCTCCTCTCAACATGAGGGGAAAGGTATGTGCTGTATTTGGCTGCAGTAACTATGAAGTAGAGAAGAATGCGCGGTCTTTCTTTCGCTTCTCTCGTGACAAGAAAATGTAAGTAATATTGTGTTTGCATATATATTCTTCCAGTGACAAAGAGTTTTTTTTAGTACTTCATAATCTTCTGACCTGCTCGACCCATATTTAAACTGGCTTAAAATATAATACACATATTTTATTGTATAGTGCAGCAGTTAACCTTCAATGCCAATGTGTTGTTGTAGGTGTGATCTGTGGGTTTTGACATGTCACAGAAGTGATTTGGATAAGGTGTACAAGAAAGAAGGGACGTTACGCTTATATAATAATTATAAGATCTGTTCAGATCATTTCCAGGCCAGCGACTTTAGAAATCCTCGACTATACAGCCAAGGGTATGTTACATTTTTACTCTAATTGTACGTAAATATTCCTCAAAGCATCACTATCGACAACATTTTCATACTTTTCTTTCTTTTATCCCGCTTCTCAGATTAAGGCCGAGATTTCTGTTGGTAGGCTTCATGTTAAGAGGAAAATTGTCCAGCTTTTAAATGTTAATTCACTACATCATGTGTGTAAGGGATGTGCCGATATTTTTATTGACAAGTGTCTTAATGTGATGACACAATGTTTTTAAATGAGAAAAGGGACATATCCAACCGTAAAAGTTGAGGCAGGAATGCTAAAGCAAAAAAGTAATGCATAAATGAACGATCGAGCCATTTCACAGCAGTCCATTTCACATCTTTTTCATATGTCTAATTTCAGTCTTTAAATAATAATATTTTAAATAATTCTTCATTCATTTATCCAGAATTGCTTTAGCAACTTCGAAGTTAATATCTCAATAATACTTTCTTTCTAGACGTAATTTATCCATTTTCGTATATGCATTTCTATTGGTATTTGAATTTAGCGCGACTTTTCAGGTCAAGACACTA
The DNA here is from genome assembly GCF_040414725.1 of Anabrus simplex. Taxonomy (NCBI): domain Eukaryota; kingdom Metazoa; phylum Arthropoda; class Insecta; order Orthoptera; family Tettigoniidae; genus Anabrus; species Anabrus simplex. Next base: position 307,202,518 of record NC_090265.1, on the reverse strand, counting down.
GGAGCGCCACCGTCGAATTGTCTCCCATTTTAACAAGGCTAAATCCGTAAGTGTTGCGTATTGTCTCTACTGTATTTGCTTCCAGGGAGCTTTGCGCGTGTCGGGCTGAGTAGCTCTGACGGTAGAGCGCTTGCCTTCTGTGTTCAACCCTGCAGGTTCTCTCGTGGCTCAATCTGGTGGTATTTGAAGTTGCTCAGATACGTCAGCCTCGTGCGGTAGATTTACATGCGCGTAAAACAACTCGTGTGGGACAAAATTCCGCCAGCTCGCCGTCTCTGGAACCCATAGAAGTAGTTAGTGGGGCGTAAAAACGAATATCACGCTTATTATTAGCGTCACACGTGTGTTTTAAAACTCTTAGATTGTAGAATAATACATATCTGCACGTAATTCTCTTGTTAAAGTAGTGCAATGTCACCATTGTTGCGTGTTCGAGATTTAATAACCATGATACTGTATTAATACACATCACACCTGCACAAGTATGCTATTTATAGATTTAATACAGAACAGGACTAATATCATTGTTGATGATCTCACGAAATAACCAGCAGCACGTGGACCGATCCATAATTTGAGATTATCACTGGAAATGAGCCAATCTACAGGCGCGTCGCATGCGCCATGGAGGTATTGCATTAGAGAGACGTTCTCCCGTCTCCCTGGCCAGTGGACAACTCAAATAACTCATCATTAGACCTGGGTGTCCATGATTTGTAGAGCGAACACCGCTGAAAGTAAACAATGTTAATCTGTTACTTGTGCCCCGGCCGGAGATCTAAATATACGGTAAATGAATTTGGAGGACACATTCTCTAACTACTGAAGCTTTAGTATCAATCAGCAGAAAAATACATTTAACCATGCATTATATAATAATAATAATAATAATAATAATTGTTCCGAGGTATCTGTGGAACAGCAGAGGTGAAAGAAGGTGCGGGGGTGAACAGGTCTCAGGCTACGAAATTAAAGTTAATTTAAAATTTAACAAGGTTATATTTTCTTTGCAAAATCAAGAAATAACAAGAATGGCAGGTACAGAGTAGCAAAGCCACTATTCGAGAATGTACAATTACAGAGTTACAGGATTTGGGCTCCGAGAGCCAGACACACAATTCTTGAGCAATTAGCCCAACTTTACGATATACAGAATTCAACAAAGGGGCAGAAGACCCCAATCATGCCCAGGAGCACTTGCTCCCAATTACACAGTAAAGCCTCCTCGAGGCGCGCAGAAAACACAAATTTATTTTGGAAAGAGCAACCAGCTCTCAAAGTTCTAGCCTATCAAAGGCCACACCAAATTCCACCTTCAAGCTGTCCTCCAAGGACATAGACACAAGGGTACAAATACCCAACCTACTGAGGCCTATTAAGTAAGGAAAGGTTAATTACGTGGCCTCTAAAATACCAACTTGAAAGGAGGCGTTCTTGCACTCCTAACACATTTTGAGTAAAACCTATTTGGCACTAGGCCGTTAATGCAAGGGCTAATCCCATACTAAAGAGGTGACTTTAGAAAGAAACAATTTACATTACGTTAAGGAAGAAACGGTTGTGAAAAATAAGTTCACCTCAATGCAATATGAGTGGGAGCTCGAGAGGGTTAAGCACTCTCTGTCCCAATATGTTGCTTAAAAGAGAATAGATACTAAGTGTCTTTACATTTTAGGGAAAAGTTACATGGTGGAAAAGCTTCGGACCTGCCCCGAGAGTTAAACTGCTGAGCTAACAAGAAAAGAAGTTATTAAACGGCCATTACCTTGTTGTTGAACTGCTGCCCGAAGAAAGAGGCGCTTCCCGTCCCCTGCTACGTACTTTACACACTGAAAGATGTTACTGAAGTGGCGCGGAGACCCGAAAATCAGCAGTTTATATACTCTCGCGGAAAGTTCGAGGCGTTTCAGGAATGAGAACACCCTCCCACAAAAACTTTATTGGCTAGGGTTAAGCAACATATCCCCTTTGGAGAAGATACACCTGATTGGTCATAAATTAATTAAAGAAATACGGGATTGGCAAGATTCAAAACAAGGGGAAAGAAAGTGTTATACAGCCAACTTAAACAATAACAGAAAGAAATTTAACACGGAACAAACTTTTGAAATAAAAATTTCTCCAAAAAACAGTTCTTTCACTTCGCACTAGGGTGCACCATTGTAGTTCTTCAGTAGTGTCCTCTAGAAGAGAATGTTCACACTTCTTACTACAGGCAAAACAAAAATACATCGAAAACGACCCAGTTCAGAAACTTCAAAATTTCCAAGTAGTGACATCTTCTGAGAAACTTGAAAATTAACACCTTAGATAAAGTTCAGACTTCCTCCAGTAGGGGAGTTTCAACTGGCGCAAAGTTTGAATTAGCGACGTGGAGGTGTACCGCCCGGTACAATAATAATAATAATAATAATAATAATAATAATAATAATAATAATAATAATAATAATAATAATAATAATAATTGTACCGGGAGGTACACTTCAACTTCGTTATTTCAATATAAGCGCCTTAATGAACTCCTCTACCGACCAAAATGTGAAATTCCTACTACATAAACTTGAGACTTTAATCGGAAGATGTCACTACTGAAATGTTGTGTTATTATGAAGTTTCCTGAACTGATTGAATTTCTCCTTGTTTTATTTTGCTACACATCAAGAAGTTTGGACATTTTTCCACGGATGACACTACCAAAAACTCTGATCATGCACTCTGGTGCAAGGTGAAAGAACTTATAACTTTAAAAAGTTTAGTATTTCTCGGTTTTTATAACTGAATCTATGTTAATTTATTTTTGGGTTGACAACACTTCCTTTTCTTTCCGCCAGTTCTGAATCTGGCCAATCATAAATTTTGGTAATTGATTTTCAACCAGTCCCGCACTTCTTGTTCACTTTGAATCTGCCAATAAAAATTAAGAGGGTGTGTCCTGATTAGGCCTGAATTCTCTCGAACGTTCCCTGAGGGTATATAAACTGCGGCTTCTCGGGTTACCGTGCCTATTGATCGTCGTCTTCCGAGTGCGTGTGTTAAGGCACGAGACGGGGCGTCTCTTTCTTCGGCGAAGGTAATGGCTACATAAATTTCTCTTTCTCGTAGCTACCTCCGCAGCTTTATCTGAGGGGAAGGTTCTAGTCTTCAACCATGTAACAAACCTTTCTAAAATGTAAATCTTCTTTCGGCTAATGTAAAATTTCATAAAGTCTTTAACTATAAATCGGGGATAGAGAGTGTGTCACCCTCTCGAGCTCCCCTTCATCTTGGATTGAGGTGACTACGATTTAGTAACTGCTTTTTATCTGTAATGCATTAAAGTTATTTCCATTCGAGCCACCTCAGTAGTTTGGGAATAGCCCCTGTTTCATCGGCCGAGAGCCCTGTAGGTTTTAAGTTTTCATTATCTGGGAGCGCAGTGTACGCCTCCATTCAGTTTTGCTCGGGCCGTTTATTTAAACTGTTCTTTTTTGCAAAGGCCCTGTAGGTTGGGTACTAGATACCCCTGTTTCAATTTGTAAGTTGGGCCTTGAGGGATCAGAGATTGTAAGATTCTGATGTCGCCTTGAGTAGGCTGGAAGAAACTGAGAGCTTGTTAGCTCTTTTCGAAGTTTTGCAATAGTGAAGGGTGTTTCTGGAAGGCTAGGCATTGTAATTTAGGGAGCAAGCGCTCTTGAATTGGGGGATTTCTGCTCTTGCCTAAATAATTCCTCTTTGGTATTGTAAAGTTTGTAAATTTGAGCTTGTAGCTCAGAACTAGTAAATCTGGAGCTTGAAGCCAAATATATAAATTCCTTAATCTTGGGTTTCCTAAATCTTGTTCCAAGACCGCTTTTGGTACCTGATATGTTATGTTCAGTAAGTGAAAATTTGTTAAGTTTGTTGTTTTGAAGAAATATAACCTTTGTTAAAATTTTAATTCAATTCTTGATATTGTAGTTAGACCCATTTACCCCCAGCACCTCCTTTAACCTCTTTCTGCTCCACGGGTAACCCCAGAATAATAATAATAATAATAATAATAATAATAATAATAATAATAATAATAATAATAATAATAATAATGTTGAAAGGTTGGAGTCTAATATCTAGGAACTTGAAAAAAATGCTATGATTATGAAAATTAACCTTTCTAAGACTGAAGTGATATCAATTTTCAATGTGAATAATATCGCTTGTGTACTGCTAGCAAACGAGCTGAACGAGTATTGTACGTTCAAAATACTTTTTCCTGCACCTTTTTTTACACGGAATGTAGCTTTTGTTATACGGAATGCTCTTCCTTTCAATAAATTATCCGTTGTAGAATTATGTGCAAAATGCCAATCATTCCATCAGATCTTGGGTGATACTTCCACATAGAGTCAGACATATGAAATCGAAGGTGGAATTGATCACATCCGAAACTAAAACCCTATAGTTAGGGTTGAATTTGAAGTCAACAGAAGGACATTTAACTGAAGATCTTCTGCGTAATTAAATCTAGTCCCATATAAAATATCATATGTGTCACGTACTTTGTAGATACATTTCGTTATCTATCATCTGAGGTTTTTATGTGTATGTGTGTTCCTAAAACTGGTTAATGACTGAACATACGTCAACCAAACTCCGTATTGGAATCCACCCATTCTGAGTTGTGTCATCAGTTGCATGTGATTTCAAAGTTAACTCATGAAGTAGGGAAAACAAAGTGGTCCTTTAATGTTAGATCATATGTAACAAATGTTGCAGATATTGCGATTTCCGATCTTTATGCTGTACGTATACGTCCATCATAACGGACAATAATGGGGATATTTACAATATTTTCTATAATTTGTAACCGAGAAGCAGAGGGAATTTCGCACAATTTTGGACAAGAAACTGTTCCGTACTATAGTCTACAGTCGGAAATCGTCCCCATTCTATCTCGATCAGGTTCAACATTTTCGTACTTCACATGCTACTGCATGAAAATATAAATTGAAAACGCCATTAAACATGTGAATGGAGCCGAATAAGCAAGAAATACTTGTAAGTGCCACGTATCTGTACATTTATATTCCAGGCATCTTTCCTGTTACCGGGCGAGTTGGCCGTGCCGTTAGGGGCACGATGCTCTGTGCTTGCATCCAGGAGATAGTGGGTTCGAACGCCACTGTCGGCATTCCTGATGATGGCATTCCGTATTTTCCCATTTTCATACCAGGAAAATGTACCTTAATTAAGGCCACGGCCGCTTTTTTAGCACTCCTATTCCTTTACTATACCATCGTCGCCATGAGTCGTTGCGACGTTAAGCAAATTGTCAAAAAAGAAAACACTTCCCGTTAATCATTCATTTCAACTGATCAACTGAATCTTAAACTTTTGTGTCCATTTGATGGTCTGTGTTGATAAACAGTATACTGTATAAACTAAATTCTATGTGTTATCATGTGTATATGATTTCAACGTCATCACTTGTTGTAAGGGTTTATGGGAAGATTGTTCGGCTCCATGGCTAAATGGTTAATGTGCTGGCCTTTAGTCACAGGGGTCCCGGGTTTGACTCCCGGCAGAGTCGGAAATTATAACCATAATTGGTTAATTCCCCTGGCACAGGAACTGGGTGTATGTGTCGTCTTCATCAACATTTCATCCTCATCACGACGCGCAGGTCGCCTACGGATGTCAACTCAAAAGACCTGTACCTGGCGAGCCGAAGTCCCCGGACACATCCCGGCACTAAAAGCCATACGCCATTTCATGGGAAGATCAAAAATGTTATTCTCAATATATGCGTTGATATCAGATCTATCGAAACATTTTATAGGTCTATATAAAAGATAGTTTACTCATTATGAATATTGATCGTACGATTATATCGGATATATTTACGAAATTTTTGTATTTTGAGTCGAAGTCCCGGAAGACGATCGGTGCATGTCATTTCAGGATCATGTCAAGGTGGGTTTAGAGGAAGAACATAACAGCAATTTTTTTTTCCATGGAGCAGATAATAAGGGAGATATCACCGACAACAGATTTCGTGTTTCTTCAGCCGCAGAACCATGCCGGTATTCATAGAAAATACGGTACGTAAGTTGGAAGCAGGTTCAAAATCACACAACTTTAAAATACTATAGCCGGGCTGAGTGGCTCAGACGGTTAAGGCGCTGGCCTTCTAACCCCAACTTGGCAGGTTCGATCCTGGCTCAGTCTGGTGGTATTTGAAGGTGCTCAAATACGACAGCCCCGTGTCGGTAGATTTACTGGCACGTAAAAGAACTCCTGCGGGACTAAATTCCGGCACCTAGGCGTCTCAGAAGACCTTAAAAGTAGTTAGTGGGACGTAAAGCAAATAACATTATTATTATTAAAATACTATACATTCGGAACTGTCCTTATTATGTCTTCGTTCTGTTCAGCTTTTTCGTACTTTATATTACTGCCACATGATTATTGAGAAAAATAATAGTATATCGTGCTGTAAATAATGTTTGAATTGAGCCACGGAACTTCGCATGAATTCGTGGAGAATACTGCAAATTGCCGATCTAAGAACGGCTACAAATGCTAATTTTGTAATGAAGGTAATATTTACGGTAATTATGCAAGGTGTAACAAAATTGGAAAACAGTAACATCTTCAGTGAAGGCGATCTTAGAATAGACTTTAGAAATCAAAAAGCCATATTTCTATTTTTCCCCCTTCAGTGGAAGAAGAGGAAATGTAGAGCTAATCCAATCTCTCCCATCATGAAAGGAAATGAGGGGATGAAAGAAGAGGTAAGATGGCAAGAAAGGGGGAGAGAAGGAAATAACTTTATGATGAAAGCAGAGGAATGCATGAGAAAAATAATGGACATCAAGGAGACATTTTAAGCACAGAAGGCACTGTTGTTCCATGAGGACACAGTGGAATTTTCCATTTTTCTCTTCGTGTTGCTGCCACTAATTGTTAAAAGGCTTGTATCATCTTAATATGTGCGAAAGTTCGATTGAAAACCGTTTAGGGACTGCTTATTTGTAAATAATTAGAGGTAAGAATGGAAAGGGAGCGGTCGTGGCCTGTGTGGTAGATACTGTCCCAGCACTCGTCTAGGGTGACTCCTGAGATAGTGTAAAGTGAAATTTACGGCATTTATCATCTTTTGTTACGATTTATGGGAAAAATGTACTCACTGACCTACTATTTTGTTACCGGTATCTATTCCTATATTTTCTTCATTTTCTCCCAAGCATATCTTAGCAACTAATCATTTCATAACAGTGTTTATGACAAAGGTAGAATGTTTTCCTTTATTATAGAAACAGTAAGTTACGTGTCACTGCGCCAGTTGTTGGAGATGCCTGCTGCCTCTTCTTACCTGAAGAGAGGGGCGTGACGAACAAAGCTATTAACCCGCCTAGCCCATTGTCTGTCGTGGAGCTACAAGCTGTTGTACAGCTTTATGGCTTTTTGTGAGTACTCTATCTAAGTAATGTTCTTCTCACTGCTTTAGATGAGCTTCAAAGTACGCTTGAATCCCCGCACTTGACAGCCAGGTCCTCACATTGATTGCTGTGCAAGCTAAGATAGGTAATATTAGAAGATTACTATGCCTGGTGGTTTGATTCCAGTCTTCAAATTCTAGTTAAGATTATTATTATTATTATTATTCGAGTAACCCTTTTGAGGGTACGTTAAATCAACTTCGGTTACTTTTCTTTGCATTTAACTTTCTTCGTTTCCAAACTTCTTTTCTGAGAATGTTGTTTCTTTTCCTCTTGAGTCCATTTTCGTCCAATTGTTAATTTCTTTCCCTCCTGAAATTCTGCCTTTCGTGTTACTTCTCTGAAACGTGTTCTCGTTTCTATCGTATCTATTTTAATTCCAGCGTTTTCTATATCGTTTTCAGTTTAAGTGAACCACGTTGGCTTGGGTTTGTAACTGTTCGATAAGTTGAAGATTTGTATAGTTAGTCTATTGTTATTCATTCTATAAATGTGTCCCAAAAACTGGAGTCTTATTTTCTTGATTACAGTTGTCAATTTTTCAACTTTTAAATGTAGCTCCCTCTTTGATAGTCTAAATTCGGCATTGCTGTTTCTTATAGGTCCTAGTATTTTTCTCAAAATTCTTCTGTGAACTTTTTTTTTTTCAAGATCCACAATTCTTCTTCTTCTCCTTCTTACTATTAGGGAGCTGCCTAGACGAGGTGTCCAAGGCGTGCTAGTTCACACGGAAGGATGTGAGTTCGATTCTCTGTCAGGAAGTCCAAAAGTTTAGAAACGACATTTCCCTTTATGGAGAGAATCACTTACCCAACAACAAAAATGAGGACCGCTTATTTCTTGGAGGCACAGGCAAATGGGCACAGATCTCTATCTCACTAACGCAAGTGCAAGGGTTACGCTATAGAAAGTGGAAGCCTTTACCTTCCGCTCCTCCAACGGCCTGTATGACTTGTACGGTCATGAAATTAATATTATTATTATTATTATTATTATTATTATTATTACAAGGATTTATCATGGACCGCAGTGGTAAGGAAGCGCGTGAGGTGAATGGTTGGACAGGAAACCATTTAGAGTAAAACTCTAATAAAAATTGAAAAAAATCCTCTCTTAAAAAAATCCAAATAGGGCATGGTAGTTTAATGATTTCAGAAGAATCACGAAAACCAAGGAGTTGGAAAATTAATTGAGAACAATAACATATAACCAAGAGCTTGTCAGCTCCAACAATACAGCCGACTTAGAAGTCCTTAACCAGATATAAGTTTAATAGGAAGAAATTCCCTGTTATTAACCTGCATAATTATCGAAGAGCAATATTGCTCCTAACGAGTACAGCATTATAGTGTCCCATGCAAAGAGACTAACCTAAATAAAGCAATATGTCGCTTGTTACTTTTTTCACTTCTACTGGTAACCTATCTAGTGACACCATTTCGTATTGTTCATAAACAGTTTGCCCATGGTGGGCTTATCATTTACAAAATTTCACAAACATTTGGAGTACTGTTCCAGAAAGGAATGTAAATGTAGACATGGTTACTCGCAAAAAATAATGCATTTACATGGGCATATTACCCATCCTACTAGGCTTTACGAAGGGAAAGAGAACGATTAGAAGAAATACAGACTATTAACAAACGGCAAGTAGGCGAAACACCGGCACTTCTTAAAAGGATATTCTAGAAACGAAATTGGGGTTAAGGCCCAATGTCAAAAGGGCTAATCCTATACTGAAAGGGTGACTAAAAAGGGGAGCATTAAAGGCCAATAGTAATTTCCAAATGTAGAGATTGATAAACTTCAGTCACCCAGCTTAAATGTAGAAGGGGAGAGTTTCGAGGATAACCACTCGTGCTCCCTTACATTAAGTTATTTTCCCAGTAGAGAATATAAATTGAGACCAAGGACTGTGCAGAAGGTCCTACATTACAGCGAAAAATAAAAAGCCTACATATTAGTTTTCAAAGAAAATCGCTTAAATCTGTCCTTCAGAACATACGCCGGCACAACCACATGTTTAGGTTTATTCTGCCATTACCTGTTAGCTCTGAATCTTCTTTAAGTCCGCCGCCCCATGCCTCCTGCCCACTCTAACCTCCCTCAAGTCGCACACACAATCACCTGAGCAGATCAAACACGACGGCCTTTCTGCGCTCGGTGGAAATAGATCCCCAGAGGAAAGTTCTAGAATGCCTATTAGAATCTAGACCGCGGACAGACTAAATTTCCATTCACTAACCTGAGTTCTGATTGGTTAGAGAACTCCATTGCCGGAATGTAATAGGCAGGTTACATTAGAGGAGGAATCAGGTGTAGAGTTGACAACTTCAGCACTTAAAAATAATAACAAGAAAATGGTTTACTAATTATAACAAATTAAACTTCTCAGTAGATTCCCTGGGGTTTGGTCCAGCAGAGATCGCTAGAAAAGAAATGCCAGTGCCATCTAACCATCGAAGAAACACGTTTTACAAAGTCTTAAGAGTTCTTAATCACTGTCGAGATGACCATAGTGGAGCAGGCGCAGTTTACATATCCGTGAAAGGTGTATCTATGGTTCAAGTCGTCATCATCATCATCATCATTATTATTATTATTATTATTATTATTATTATTATTATTATTTTGACAACTCCTCTGGCCTATATGTTAGTCGCGCAAATTTTTGTCTTGGGAGCTCCAGTAATGATCTCAGTCAAGGTCAATTCTAGTCTCGAATGTCAGACTAATTTTGATATCTTTATCAGGTTTACCCAGTCTATTGAGAATTACTGAGAAGTTATAGGATTAAAAAGATGGAGTACATTAATATTAACGTTGGATGGTACATCATAATTACATCATACCACTCAGTCATTTCGAGGAACACGCTGTCGGGTATTGGGTAAGAGTCTACGGGGTCTAAACACCTAGGGACATCGGGCTCAGTAGCACGGCCTTCTGAGCCCAACTTCTTAGGATCCTGGTTCATTCCGGTTGTATTTGAAGGTGGTCAAATAAGTCAGCCTCGTGTCGGTGGATTAACTGGCACGTTAAAGAACCCCTGCGGGACAGAATTTCGACACACCTGGCGTCTCCAAAACCCGTAAAAGTAGTTAGTAGAATGTAAAAGCAACAACATTTTTTACACTTATGGACGTTATTATTATTATTATTATTATTATTATTATTATTATTATTATTATTATTATTATTGTGTAAACATTTCTGTTGGTTAGTGATAGAGATTTGGTCTCAGGATCATACAATCTTGGGTTCAAGCACGGCAGATATCGTTTTGTATTTTTGAACAGCTTAAGAAACTCCATTCGACACTCCCTCACCTACAAAGTCGAGAGTAGGAAGATTTCTGGTTACATAACCAGTGATTTAGCTTTATATGACTCTTGATATCGTGATCATAGCCACAAACTGAGTTTTACGTGGAAACCGAACCGAAGGTGCGTAACATTTCCTTTCAAATATCGCACATACTTAAGCCGGGATTTGTACCACTATCGTCTTGGTGAGGAGCCAGTGAATTTTGCCACTCTACTATCACGCCCCTCACCCAATAATGTTCTGAATTATCTGACATCTGATAGATTAAATCAGGACGTCTAAACTGATGCACTTGCTGCCCAAAATATAATGAAATCAAAATGCAGTTCAGTATCCCAGAATATATGAGAAAAAGTAACAAAGTTTTCTTCTGTGTCGATATACTACGAGTACTATTACTAATACTATTAAGTAAATTCGTGCCCTCATCCCAAGATGATGCAGTTCTTTCCAAGCATGTACCGGGAATTGAACGCAGGCCCCCGAGGACGGCAGTTAAAACTGCTAACCATTACCCTTCGGAGGCTGACAACAACAACAACAACAACAACAACAACAATCATCATAATTATTAGTATTATTATCGCCTTTGAATATGATGTTCCAGAAAAATGTTGGGGGCGAGGTAGGTAGGACAGATCAAAAATTAATCACTGGGTGCTAAAAACTAGAAAAATCACAATAATTAAGTATACTTTCTCTTTCTTGATATATAGGTCACATCCTGGTGTTATAGAAGAATGCTGAAGGTGAGATGGATAGATCGAATCACGAATGAAGAGATACTGAATCGAATTGGTGAGAGGAGAGCGATTTGGCTAAATTTGACGAGAAGAAATAGAATTATAGGACACATCTTAAGACACCCAGGACTTGTTCGGTTGGTTTTTGAAGGAAGTGTAGGTGGCAAGAACGGTAGGGGTAGACCAAGGTATGAATATGACAAACAGATTAGAGCAGATGTAGGATGCAATAGTTACGTAGAAATGAAAAGGTTAGCACAGGATAGGGTGGCATGGAGGGCTGCATCAAACCAGTCTATGGACTGATGACTCAAACAACAACAGGTCACATCCTTTTTCATGTACAATTTTTACTGTGCTGTTATTGTGGGACGTAGATATCCTATGTGAATTTACTTCGCTAATAATTCTTAATTCATCTCGATTTCCTGCTAAAGGCGATCCTTACGATCTAATCCATCAGAGAACTAGAAATGAAACGACTCTGGAAAGAATAAATAAAACGTCGGTTTGCATATTGGATTGCTCATGACAGTCCTTCTACAATTCAAGATGACAAGTCATGTATTGTAGTTTGTGCCCTTCCTATTGTATTTCCTGCACTGGATTTGTTTTTGTAGTTCTATCTCGCTCCGTTTCTTTCTAGTTCATCTTACTTCCTTTGTTTTGTGCGATACGAATTGAATATCACTGAGATCGAAAATGTTAAGAAAACAATCCGTAGCATATTTAGAAATTCCTTACTTTTTCACAGATTCACTTTGCCACAATGTTAGATTATTTTAAAAATCCCCGTGGTATGCTAAATCATATTTTCAAATGTAATTGTCTCATTTCTAAAACCCATTTATTAATAATAATAAGGACTGTCATGTTAGTCCGGCTCCTTGGCTGAATGGTCATCGTGGGTTCGGTTCCTAGAACCCCGGGGTCGATTCCCAGATGGGCTGGGAATTGTTTTGGTAGTGGCTTCATGTCGCACCGACACAGATAGGTCTTATGGCGAGTTTGAAGGAATTGTTCGTGGCCTTAATTAAGATACAGCCCCAGCTTTTGCCTGGTGTGAAAATGGAAAACCACGGAAAACCATATTCAGGGCTGCCGGCAGTGGGATTCGAACCCACTATCTTCCAGATGCAAGTTCACAGCCGCACGCCTTTAACCGCACGGCCAACTCGCACGGTACTGGAAATTTTAACAGCGTCTGGTTAATTCCTCTACATCGGGGGCTGCATGTCGGTGTTTGTATCAATACACATCTTCAGGTATATGCAACACATCACACTACAAACCTCCATAGAGACCGGGCGAGTTGGCCGTGCTCGTAGAGGCGCGCGGCTGTGAGCTTGCATCCGGAAGATAGTAGGTTCGAATCCCACTATCGGCAGCCCTGAAGATGGCTTTCCGTGGTTTCCCATTTTCACACCAGGCAAATGCTGGGGCTGTACCTTAATTAAGGCCACGGCCGCTTCCTTCCAACTCCTAGGCCTTTCCTATCCCATCGTCGCCATAAGACCTATCTGTGTCGATGCGACGTAAAGCCCCTAGCAAAAAAAAAAAAAAAAAAACCTCCATAGAAACACGCAACATTGAATACTTCCCTCCTCGTATCTTTTGCGTCAGGAAAGGCACCCTATAGTATAATAATAATCATAATAATAATAATAATAATAATAATAATAATAATAATAATAATAATAATAATAATATCACTGGTTTTACGTAACACTTTTTTACGGCTTTCGGAGACTTCTAGGTACCGGAATTTGTTCCGTATGTGTTCTTTACTTGCCAAAATTATACCGACATGAGCCTGGCATATTTGAGCACCTGCAGTACCATCGGACTGAGGAGGGATGAACCCGCCAACTTGAGCTCAGAAGGCCAGGGCTATACCGTCCGTGCTACTGAGCCCGCCCGGTACTAAAATTCGGCTTACTACACATAGCACACAGAGTTGATGGTCGTGTCTCGGAAGAAGTCTCAGTTATGAAAGAATTTCGCCAAGGCTGTATTCACCCATGCTTTTCAACATCTATTCAGAAAATATTTTTCGGAAAGACTCAAGGAGATTTGGTTATTGGCTTCATAATAAATAACATCAGGTATGCCGATGACACTGTGTACTTGCAACTAATCTCCAGGATCTACAGGAACTATTTAATGCTGTCACTGAAGCCAGCAGCGCCATGGGCTTGAGGCTTAATGTTAAGAAGACCAAGTGGATGGTTATAAGCAGGAAGGAAGATGGCATTCGAGGTAATTTCACAGCAGCAAAGGACCAGATCGCAACAGTGGCAACATTTAAATACCAAAGATGTCACATCAATGATAATTGCGACCTTGCTCATGAGATCCGATGCAAAAATGAGCAGGCAGAATTTCTTTCAGAGACTTATAAAACTTTTGACAAGCTGTGACCTATCCATTACACAACGGACACGAATACTCCGGTGCTACGTTTCCAGTATTCTTTTATACGACGTTGAGGCATGGACACTAACTGATACCATGTACAAGCATTTGAAATGTGGATGCTGAAGATACCTTGGACAGCTAAAATTTCGAATATATAATTTTTGCACCGTATGAATACAGAACCAGAAATTCCCACTACCAACAAGAGAAGAAACCTAGAATATTTTGGTCATATGATGCGGAACAGTAAATACCACCTCCTGCAAGTAATACTCCAAGGGAAAATTAATGAAAAACGTGGTCCGGGGAGAAGTAGGAAATCGTGACTCGGCAACTTGAGCGAGTGGTTTGGGGTGACAAAGCTTACTCTGTTCAGAACAGCTATGAACACACAACAGATTGATAGCCAACGTTCTGCGAGGACATGGCGCATGAAGAAGACATAGAGCGACGAACGCAAATACCTGGGAAAAGGCCAGGAGGAAGAGGAGGGTAAGGAGGAGGAAAAAGAAGAGGAAGTGAGTCGTTTTCATTGAAATTGCGAAGATTATTGAGAGTTCCCAAATGCATATTGTCATGCAGTCACCAGACGCATCATGGAGACATTTCTGTATCTTCTGACTGATAGGCCACAATGATTTCGCTTAATACAAAATTAGTCATTATTTCAACACCTTAACATTCAATAACGATAAGTCTACAGACAACATTTAAAGATTAATATTATTCTTGGAAGTAAATTTTGAATGCCTGGTCTCATTTGGTCTGATATTTTGTTCTATAAAGTAATTACAGTTATATGTCTACTCCCGGCAGTAAATTGTTAAGTACTAAAATAATATTTATCCAATAAAAATATTTACACGAATTTTTCACTTAGCCCCTGACTTCAAACAACAGAATAACTGATAATGGACATTTGAGGAGTGGAGATGCTAAAGGATCTAAGTGCCACTCTTTAAATTTAGTTTTTTTTTTCACTGCTAACGAATATATGCCTTTGCGCCACTGCTGTGCTAAAGGATGTATATGCCTCATTTGTTCTTTGGAGTTGCTACAGTCCCTAACAGAATGCGCTAGTTCTATGTTCAGACAGGCCTGCTGTGCTAGTGGATCTACTGTATATGCCACAGCCGCCTGCCGCTATCCGAGCAGTAGTCAGTAGTCAAGGTATGCTATAACCATCATCTCGTGCTATTGTTTTGCTTATTGAAGCTTTGGCATTTTATTGAAAATGATAGACGAGAATGATAATACTAGTATGAACGCCAGTGCTTTTAGTAGTGATGGAAGTGTTGAGAAATGTACATTCAGAACAAGCCTACATTCCTTGCCTATATCTTGCTTACAGTACTCGTGTATTAATTCCAGCAGATTTATGTATATATTTTATTTTTGTTTTGTTTCTAGTTATTCTGCAAGTGTAAGTACAGTTGCAGAGAGATTGTCAATTTGAAAACGCAGCTCTTTGAAGAATACCACCAACTTGCCCTGAGCCAACAAGGCAGTTACGTGATGGGGCTTTGTGAAAAAGGCTTCTGAGTGCATTGATACAAAAACTTGGTATCACTCAGATTTCTCTGCTCAAAATAAGCCAACAACAGCCTGGTATTGTGTCCTGCAAAACACCCTTTTCCGATCTTTGTGACTGAGAGAATGTTCAAGTACTGAAGAAAGGCAAGACAATGATAAACATTGCAGCTGTGGAATTGGAAAACCTTCCAGCTGCAGTTCCGTTGTCACCAAACAAGCAAAAAGATCTTTCCACCATTATTGATTACGTGGATGAAAATTACAAGGACTTTTTCCAACAGCTGTTAGCTCAATAATGTCAATGCTGTCTCGAGGCACTTAGATCTATTAGCTGTGTCAAAACTGGTGTACTTACTGTAGATCTTTCTGCTCAAAAACAACATAACTATTTTTGAAGATAATTAAAGAAACCTTTGTCCACATGTTTATAATCACGTAAAGAGTTAATTTGTGTTTAATTACAAATAAATATTCATTTCTCATGCTTTCTTTGCTTTCTGATAAATTTCACTTTTCACACTTAGATCTTTCAGCATTTCCACACTTCATTTCATTTTTGGGCAGATTTATTTATGCTAGGGCTGCTGAATGTAGATAATATTTAATATATATATATATATATATATACATTTGTCCAGCCTTTGAACATTGTAGTGATTTTGACGAAACATCTGATCAGGATTGACTTGTTCATACACAGGGAGTTCTATTTATCTTTCGTCCGCAGTTGAAGATGTCTGGGAAAGTTCAAGTAAACTTTCTCTAACTGCTGGTATTGTTAATTTTTAATATTATAACAATATTAAAATTCTAGTTATGTTCATACTCGTACTAAAATATTACTTGCGTCCTATATTGAGTTGCCGGAATTTCGAAAAAGTTTGTTTCAATATACAGTAACTTAGATACTTCCTAAATGGTATTTTTCAACACCTAATCCATATTTAAGCACATATAGATGCCAAGTTTATGTTCGGTCATTGAGGTAATCGAGCTGGATCGGGCCTATCACTGGGTACTGGCCCTAGGTGGAGTCGCTGGTATTCTCTTTCGGATTGTAAATCAATTGAATATGCTAATGTGTCAATACCATCCCACGAAAAGGTTTCTATGAATTACCTATTTATATAGGCCTATACTTTTCAATTTTTTTTTTTTTTTTTTTTTTGCTATTTGCTTTACGTCGCACCGACAAAGATATGTTTTATGGCGACGATGGGATAGGAAAGGCCTTGGAAGGAAGGAAGGAAGGAAGGAAGCCGTGGTACAGCCCCGGCATTTGCCTGGTGTGAAAATGGGAAACCACGGAAAACCATATTCAGGGCTGCCGATAGTGGGGCTCGAACCCACTATCTCCCGGTTACTGTATACTGGCCGCACTTAAGCCACTGCAGCTATCGAGCTCGGTTTTCATAAAATTATTATTATTATTATTATTATTATTATTATTATTATTATTATTATTATTATTATTATTATTATTATTATTATGTAACGCTTCTATTTGATTTTCCTTTATTTGAAAGCAATATTTAAGTAGTGTGTAACTGAAAGTGAAAGTATTGTAATTCGTAGCGAGATAAGGATTAAGAATGAATGGAGGAATCGCAGCTGTGTGCTACTACTTATACTACTACTATTATTACTACCACTAAAAAATAAACCCCAGACACAACGGTTCACTAAGGGTCTTGGTCTGCGAGGAAGACTGATGCCCAGCCAGATGGCCTGCCGATTCTGTAGGTGCGAGTGGTCAGCGTTACAATACCCTTCACCATCCTTAGCCGTACTGCTTGGTTGTAACGATGGTATCCTTTGTCTCTAATGTCAGTCAAATCCTCAGTTGATCTCCCAAGTGTGAGTAAACCCCGTTCCAACCCTCCGTCCAGAATTCAAATCGTTGGACTGACCAGGAAACGAACCCAGGGCGTCAGGGTATGAGGTAGGTACCCCTACATACCCACAACACGAGGCTGCTAATGATGACGATGATAGTAATAATAATTGTATTAATACCTGGCTCGATTACTGCAGTCGCTGAAGTGCGGCCAGCATACAGTACTCTGGAGCCCTAAAGATTGTTTCCGTGGTTTCACATTTTCGCACCAGGCAAATGCTGGGTTTTACCTTAAATTAAGGCCACGGCTGCTGTCTTCCCACTTCTAGCCATTTCCTGTGCCATCGTCGCTATAAGACCTATCTGTGTTGGTGCGACGTAAATCAACTTGTATTCAATATTAATAATAATAATTGAAAGAAAAAGAACACCTGCTATCAATCTGAGAGTTCATTCCATTGAGGTAGGCCTACTTACAGCGTGTTCGGTTAAAGCTTCTGGGTATGATATCCTTCTGACCTCTTGGGAAGAAGCTGTCCATTCGCGGCTTGTGCCAGCAGTGAAGGATTTGTTATAGGTGGTCCTACTTATTAGAATACACGGATTCAAGTACAAATTCAAAACATTTTGAAAAACATTGGAACTCTTTCTACCCTCAAATTACTGTACTGGAACTACAGTAGGAATCTCACTGCAGTTCAATAAATTGATATTCCGCCAGGCATTTACGTATTCAGTTATTTTTATCCCAGTCTCGTGCACAGTTCTAATGGCATATCGTGTGTGACATTGGCTCTACTAGGGACAGCGTATTTTACTTTATCGCCCAACATTCTGCGTGCGTGCTCTCGGGTGGTTTACTAACACTAACTGCATTTTATGTGAGTCATGTGTATAAATAGACTGGTGATTAAGTGACTTGATTAGAACGAAATTGTTATTAATAATAGTAACTAATGCTAGTCCAAGTATTTGTTTTATTTGATACTAAACGGTAGACTTTAATTTGCTAACCGGAATGATAGTCTGATACTGAAATATATCCCCATTTAATGATACCCCTACTGTTGGTAAAATGAAATTTTAAATATTAAACTTCTCCAAGAGGAACTAGTTTGAAAAGGAGCAAGCATTAAAAAATCAGATATCTTTCAAACACAACGTGCAGAAAATAACGAACAGGATATCAGATTGCCTTGTTAAACATTCACTTTATACGAGAGGAAATTGTGCTTTGTTTGAACAGTACGCAAAATAATGTTAAAGTAAATTTATATAAGCACTTAAGCAACTGAATTACCACCATCATATTATCTGTTAAGAAAAAATTTATTTTTGTAGTACAGTCCATAAAGATGTTAACGACACTGAAATCTCTATAACTAACGATCAAGGCGTTTGTCCGTTAGGTTATCAGCACAGATGCAGGTTGGTTCCACAAATAACACCACCAATGTCTGTGCGGTTATAAAAAATATCGCATATATCAATGGCAGCACCAGAATGAGGCGTTAAACACGCATTGATCGAAAGACGGCTGGAATGGGCCAGAAGACATGTCAAAGTGATTTTGTTACACGAAAATGCGTCGTCTCACACAGCAAAGCCAGTGAAAGACACCTTGAAATCACTTGGATGGAAATCCTTCCACACTCGCCGTTCTGCCCCTACCTGGCGCCATCGGGCTATCAACTTTTCGCATTAAATGGGGCACGCGCTCGCAGAGCAGCACTTCAACAATTTCGACTATGGGTCGACGAATGGTTCGCCGCAAAAGACAAGACATTCTTCTGGCATGGTATTCATAACTTACCTGAAAGATGGGCGAAGTGTGCAGTTGGCCAGTATTTTTTATAAACAGAAAATGAATTTCCCTTGAAAATTACGTGGTTTCTTTACCAAGAAAACCGAAAAAAGTTATGCGTACACCTGTATTATCTCTGCGTTTGTCGAAATCACTCATAACAAATTGACTGAAGACATTTTCATTCAGTCCACAGTAGTGTCTTATTTTGTATCTTCTGCTGCATACTTGATGATATGGGATCAGGCTCGTCTAAATCAGTAAATAACTTGCAATGTCGTATGATAATTAAAACAAACTTGTAAATTTACGTGACTGTTGATATCGTGATCATAGCCCTGAAATCTCCAGTTTCATGTAGCACATGGGCGTGAGATTTGATTTCAAACATCCCACATGCATTGATATTGGAAATGCAGCCATTTTCGTTAGAAGCCGGTGATTATACCATATACCACGTATTGTATTCTGGATTTATTTGTCTGATTCCCTCTGTGGTGAAACGGTGAGTTTGTTGATCAAATCTACGCAAACGTAGGGGGGAATTATTGATGTTTGGGCAATGCGGATAGAGTATTATTGTTAACAAGAAAATAAGTCCACTGCTTTAACATCCCAACTGAAGAAACAACTTCTAGTATAGCATAGAAATGTCTTCACTGTATATCGAGAGTTCTTCTTACCGGTGGATATAAGAGCTTTGGACGCGATCTGAATGGAAGGAAATATTGGTAGATAATGGACTATCATTTGGTTATACAGGTAACCATGTCTCTATTTGTATTCTTTACATATATTGCGTTTCCTTATAGGTATAATTTATTAGTTATATCATCAACTAAAATTGTATCCTAAAGTCACAGACAATAAATGATCTCTTCACCATGAAATTTCCTCAAGAAAAAATTACCTTTACTTGTCGAAAACAAACTCGCCGTGGCGATATCTATTGGCGTCAATGCATTTTCACGGTCCTTTGTTTGCGTGAGAATAAAATGATGCTGAAAAAGTGTTCACGGAAAGTTCTACAAGTTACAAACTTTAACGGTAAACAAAGTTCAAACTACGAGCAATTTTGTTATTTTCCATTCTCATTATTCTTCGTTTCCGTCCTAGGCGTGCTTTTTATTATTTTTCCTCTAATCTCTATATTTTGTCACTGTCGTATGTTTCAATACATATGTTTCAAATGCCAGGGAATGGAAAAAAGTGAAGGCATATAGAAAGTTCCCTCAAACTGTCGTGGTGCTCCATATACCATTAAGGTGGAAAAGAAAGCGTTCAGCTGCCAACTTGTCCGTTTGTAATTTGTTTTTGTTCTAAGTGCAAGTGGTAGGAGAGAACGACTGTAGAAAAAAGTTTAATTACTTTTTCCAGCTTGGAGATATGAATTAGCTAACGCTTCACTTAAAAATGTTATTTCTAGAAATTCTACATATGTGCCATCTGCATTGAAGTACGAAGAAAAATTAAACGATGCTGAGACAATTATATTAAGTACAATTATAAGTATTCTCAGATGTTCGTTCATGCCACAAACACAGGCTGGTTACTGAGTTTCGGCCTTATCACATAAGTAGATTAGTATTTATGTACTCAAAAAAAGCATGTGCTATTATGTTATCAAGGCTAAAGTGATTCCAGTTGGACAGACACCGAAGAGGATTGAATGTGAAGTGGATAATACATAAGTGGAGCTGGTGGATCACTTCAAATGCTTGGGATATCTATTCCCCCTGGATGTTAGTGTAGTAGGTGAAAATGGATGGAGTGAACTCGTAGCAGAAATCAAAGGTGTTCTGACATAAATAAATAAATAAATAAATAAATAAATAAATAAATAAATAAATAAATAAATAAATAAATAAATAAATAAATAAATAAATAAATAAATCCTTACTACATAGTGAAATACGAGCTAGAGGAAATCGACATAATCGGTCTGATGATTGGAGCTAGGGGAACAATTCCCATTCTTGCCGCCAATTTTCGGAAACAGATGTCTCTGCAATCTACATTGTTAGGAGAGATTGCCATTGTGGCCTTAAGGGGTTCATTAATAATTCTAAGAAATCATTGTTACAATTAGGTTGTTATCTAAATTTCACAAGCATATCTATTTCTTCTAAAAATGAATGTGAAAGTATACTTTGTCGCAAGGCAGCCTCTGCATGAGAGGATGTATTTCATAAAATAATAAATAAATAAATAATCTCGTAGACGAAATTATCCTTACACTGTTTGTTAACACCGATTTTACTGTACGGGGATATAGAGTAAACTTTGGATATCCTAATCGTATGTTGCAACGGACGTGAAGGTATCGAGAATTAATACTAGTAAGAACTTGTACGGAAACTGGCAGTTGGTCACTCGTATTGAGGAGATAGAGGTTAAGATGGAAATGAACACCATGGCTGTAACTGTGTTTATGAACCGTGCTTGAATGTGCGGCCATGTGAGTCGAGTGGAGGAGGATACGTTACCTAGGAGAGTAATGGACTAGGCGATGGAGGGTATAATAAATAGAGGGAGATGACGAAAGTGATGGTAATATTCATTTTTTAATCATTGAAAAACAAGAGATGTTGAAATAAATAATGCCACATAGCCAGTGACAATTTGAGGATTATACAGGTGTTTAGTACATTAACAGATAATTGCAAACTGAATGCTGAAATACTATACATAAGAGTCTATAGTGAAGATATATTGTATATCTTATTTAATAATCAGATTACTAAATAACGCCTCAGTAAAAACATACCACATAAATTCATCTCGCCTCTCCCCCGACCCCGTATGAAGGTATGGGGCTAACGGGTTGACAAACAAGTACAAAAACAACAAAAAACGGCAACAGCACGAGACTCTGTAAAACAATAAACTAACATTTAGGATAATGGTGATAGAAACTGTGATTTCTAAACTGTCCACTATATCATTTCCAGAGGATCAATAGCACATCTATGAGATAATTTCTATATTTTTTATCAAATATTAATAATATAAATGCATGCTATTTCTTAACCCATATATGCCCGCAACTTTTGTTTTTGAATGAAAGTGCTCATTTTCACATTTGTTGCTTCTTTTAGTGATATTAGCTTAATGGCAACACTGATTTTTAGTTTCTATTAGCGTTACTGTCTGATTGGCCATGGGTCGAAAACGACCCTGTGGGCATATAAACTACCTTTTCCTAAATTGTTGTCATAACATATCTTACAGTTATTTACTAATACAGACAACCATTATTGTGTGAAATGTTATTGTTTTGTTTATTACAATTATACACAAATATTATTACACAGATAATTATGAGTTCAAGTACAATGGTGAATTACAACACATTCACAAAAATATTGCAGAACTAGAAAGTAACAAGCACTGTGCATCTTACACTGAAGTCTCAGTCTTCATGAAAAGCTATGCATGAAACTTTAAGAAACATTTATCATGCAACGCGACATTGCATCTCTTGCATGCTTTCATGGTTTTACTTTTGCACGAAACACAACTTTTACGTTTCTGACCCACAGTAATCATATAACCATCACTTTTGCATGCGATTTCTGGGACATTCTTTATGACATTCCTTGATCGGGTAGATGGGCCGGGTTGTGTTCGCGTAACTCCATATTTCAGAAGAAGCGTTTTAGCTAGTTCCCTACGAAATGATAGAAGATCATTGGTTCTTCCAAGGGAACGAGCTAGAAGGTAGGCATTGTTCACATCATCTAGCAGCCAAAATACAATCGATGTGTACCATTTCTTTCCCCTAATTCCAACCCGGTACACAACAACATTGCTATCCATTTGATCCACTCCACGCATATAACCATTGTACTGATGAAAACCGAATGTCTGAGGAATGGCAATTCCTTTCTTCTGTGCTGAAGAGTACCTTTGCGTGGGTCAAATAGGATGAACTCCGTACTCACTTGACAGGAGCGTAACAACGTTGTTATCATGCCAGCTAATTGCATTGATACCGTGTTTCTTGTTTATCATGGTGTCAAATGCTCCTCTAGGCTCCTTGCCCATAACGTCATTTCCCTTTAGTGGACAGTGTCCTGTACGGTCCTTTCTAACAGTTCCTGTTGCCTTTACACCTTTTGTCTGAAGCAATGACCTTCATCAGCGGGAGGTTGTATAGCCACATCAATAGTTGAAACCTCTTGTTTGGAAGACAACCTTTCAAGCTCTTCTAAAATCTCAAAAGTTATAAGACTGTTTGGAAAACTAGGAAACATGAGAAGAAGAACTCTTAAGTTTTAGTACCGAGTCGGTAATAGATTCCCGTGATAATTCCCTCTCCCCAAATATAAAAAACGTTGCAATAATAACCGAAAGAAACTAAGCTATATCTTATCATTGAGCAATAATGCAATTATGATCATATTTGATGAAATGCATGAAAGGTTCCTTATATGCCCACAGGGTCGAAAACGACCCATATCAAATATCTCGTTTTATTACATGACCATATAGAAAAATTTAAAAATTTGTGACATGTAGTCGTAAACTATATTCTTTACTCTAAGTAACAGCACAAGAATCAAGCTAAAATAATAAACAGCAAAATTGTCAACTTACATTTTCTGCCGCACTGCATCAATACTATGCTGAAGGATGTAACACAGCGATCTGTTTGCAGTTACAAAGCAAACAATACAGCTTCAAATCAACAATCACACATTCACAATAATAGCCAACATGCTGACAAATACATAATGATGATTTTAAGTCGATAATGAATGCATGGGGATAAATGATGGCAAATGACTATTGTGGGTCGTTTTCGACCCTGTGGGCATATATGGGTTAATGACTGCGTATAGGTATTTCCCCGATAATAAAAGCAATATCTACCGACCAGTTGCGTGGGTAACAGTCGTCTTGGCAGGCCAGTATTCTCAATAGTTTGCATGTAACAGAGGATTGTTTTTCTTGTTTGTAATTAATTAGCTGCATAGCCACAACGACCCTTTTTCATCTCGTTATAATACTCATTCCTTTTTCGACCAGTTTCGTATGCATTAAATTGAACTGAAGGTATCAATGACGCAGGAAACTAGCATTTATTTTAGTTTTATAATCAAAGTTAAAAGTAAATATATCACTCACTTTTCACGTTCTCAATAGTCGCTGCAAATGTAATGAAGTTATTACACAGTAAATATTCAATTATTGCATAATTAAGTTTTAATCATCTATTAATGAGGCTTTTGTAGATATAACGAATTATTATGCTCCCGCGGAAGGTTTTATGCGTAATTGCTAACTATAATCGGAGTCAACTGATTTAGAATATAAGTTCAAATTGTACTGTATTATTAACACAGGTCCATCTTTTAAAAATTTTGACGTGAAGGTACATTTAGATTGCCGATGGTTAATTCTGGTGAAGAATCGATGTGACACTTTTCATGCGACTCAGATAATGATTATAGAGATTATACGAAAATGGTTTCTAGGAGGATCAATGCAAACGACGTGACCGCGGTAATTGATGTAATGCGCATGACGTCACCACAAATTGGCCACCCTCTTAAGATATGTTTTCGACGGTTGAAAATCAGCTGTCTTGTTGTGGAGCGTGGCGTGTATATGTTGTACAGAGACAAGTGAGGTGTACTTTGATTTGCCTTCACAGACTATCAGGAAGCCGCGGAAAAGTTAAAGAATTAATTTAAATCTTAAAAATACTGGAAGTTCAGGCATGCTTCACAAAAATATCCAAACATATAACTAATAATCGAGTAAAAATCTATGGAAAATGTATGTGTGAGAAAGCTATACTCAGTAGGTAATAGAATAAGACCAAAAGTTTACCTGCATGTCCAGCTCCATGGCTAAGTGGTTAGTGTGCTGGCCTTTGGTTACAGGGATCCCGGGTTCGATTCCCGGCAGGGTCGGGAATTTTAACCATCATTGGTTCATTTCGCTGGCACGGGGGCTGAGTGCATGTGTCGTCTTCATCATCATTTCATCCTCATCACGACGCGAAGGTCGCCTACGGGAGTCAAATCAAAAGACCTGCACCTGGCGAGCCGAACATGTCCTCGAACACTCCAGGCACTAAAAGCCATACGCCATTTCATTTTATTTACATGCATGAAGAATGATACGGACTGTGTGAGCATCGCAATCTTGAGCCTGCTATGCTGACCTCTTGTAAACCGTCTCATATATGTTCTATCTATTTTTCGTATTCGGGTTTTGTCATTTGCCTAAAAGTTTTACCTCCCTACACTTGAATACATTTTGGGAGTCTCAAGATACTTCGCATCATTGTAGGAGTGTCTCTTCTTCTGGTCAAATTTCTCAAAATCGTTCTCCACTCATCGGCTTGATTCAGTAGCGTAGCCAGGATCGGCCGATTGGGGGGGGGGGGGGTAGTAGTTACAAAATGTTGATAGAGCACGATGAAGGTGATTGTGTGGTGCGCGCATGCATGACTTGTCATTATAAGGACACTGATGCAAGTGTTGATATTCAGACAACAGTACACTGCAAAATCTTACATTAAAATACAGAAAAGAGACAATACGATGAAAGATAACCGTTTTACAGCGAATCGCATGTATAGTTTACAATATAACATACAATATTCACGGCTTCTTAGAAAATAGATTCAACAGATCCTTTATTCTATAATTATGTCCCTGAATGTTTGTTTAGTTTATTGTTAGTTTTTTTTTTTCATTTTTAAACATTCCATAGGGGAGGTCTAACCCCCAATAACATCTCCACCTTTCCCCCCAGTGGCTACGCCCTAGGCTTGATTCAGTAACTCTTCCTTTGTGGTCTGATCTATCTATCCTCCATCAACCTTCTATAACACATTTCAAAAATCTTCCTTTCCTTTCTTTCTGCTCCGGTTATTGACCACAGTATGCATCGCTCCACACGGACTTCTTCAGGGTGATCTTTCTATAGTTAAGAAGAATATTCTTCTTACTTGGACTTGATTAAACATTTGCCTGATGTGAAAATGGGAAACCACGGAAAACTATATTCAGGACTGCCGACAGTGGGGTTCGAACCCACTGTTTCCTGAATGCAAGTTGATAGCTATGTGACACAACCCGCGCAGCCACTCTCCCGGTAATTTTAGTTTAATATTAATAGTATTCGAATAGGCGCATCACAATCAGTAGATACTCAATTACACCAGCGCCGTTCCAGTTCATTTTTCAAGTCTCTGTTCACTAACACTGTTCCCTCATTATGAGAGAAAATGAACACAATTCGCCTGTACCTTGACAGATTCAGTATTTTCGCAACTGTCTCTTGGCACAGGAAAAAGCAAAATATAGGCCTATCTTTCATTGAAGTCAAAATCTCATTTATTGCTGTGACGGTATGGAAGATGCTGGAATATGGGTGGCGCTGAAAATTGAAATTTAGAGCACGGATGGTGCGTCTGGATGATGTGGAAGGTGCCGACCGCACTGCAATAGCACTTTTAGTCTTGGTGAGGGAAGCAATCCCAAACTATGTCACTCCTCATCTTGACTAATACAGCTCGTTATTGCAACGCCATTGTTTAGTATACTTGATGTTTCCTCACAACTGCGTAACCTTCGGCGATTTTATTTGAGGATCTTATAAGTCTCTAGGATGTTAACTTTTCACACATGCTCAAAATATACTGTACAAACTCACATAAGTAATTGGATCTGAAAACAAATACACTGACTGACAGAGCAAATGCAACACCAAGGAGGAGTGGTCAGAACTTTATGCCAATTGCAGGGTAGACTGACGTCACTGAGGTATGCTCATGATGTGAAATGCGCCGCTGTGCTGCGCACGTAGCGAACGATAAATGGGACACGGCGTTGGCGAATGGCCCACTTCGTACCGTGATTTCTCAGCCGACAGTCATTGTAGAACGTGTTGTCGTGTGCCAGAGGACACGTGTATAGCTAAGAATGCCAGGCCGCCGTCAACGGAGGCATTTCCAGCAGACAGAAGACTTTACGAGGGGTATGGTGATCGGGCTGAGAAGGGCAGGTTGGTCGCTTCGTCAAATCGCAGCCGATACCCATAGGGATGTGTCCACGGTGCAGCGCCTGTGGCGAAGATGGTTGGCGCAGGGACATGTGGCAAGTGCGAGGGGTCCAGGCGCAGCCCGAGTGACGTCAGCACGCGAGGATCGGCGCATCCGCCGCCAAGCGGTGGCAGCCCCGCACGCCACGTCAACCGCCATTCTTCAGCATGTGCAAGACACCCTGGCTGTTCCAATATCGACCAGAACAATTTCCCGTCGATTGGTTGAAGGAGGCCTGCACTCCCGGCGTCCGCTCAGAAGACTACCATTGACTCCACAGCATAGACGTGCACGCCTGGCATGGTGCCGGGCTAGAGCGACTTGGATGAGGGAATGGCGGAACGTCGTGTTCTCCGATGAGTCACGCTACTGTTCTGTCAGTGATAGTCACCGCAGACGAGTGTGGCATCGGCGTGGAGAAAGGTCAAATCCGGCAGTAACTGTGGAGCGCCCTACCGCTAGACAACGCGGCATCATGGTTTGGGGCGCTATTGCGTATGATTCCACGTTACCTCTAGTGCGTATTCAAGGCACGTTAAATGCCCACCGCTACGTGCAGCATGTGCTGCGGCCGGTGGCACTCCCGTACCTTCAGGGGCTGCCCAATGCTCTGTTTCAGCAGGATAATGCCCGCCCACACACTGCTCGCATCTCCCAACAGGCTCTACGAGGTGTACAGATGCTTCCGTGGCCAGCGTACTCTCCGATCTCTCACCAATCGAACACGTGTGGGATCTCATTGGACGCCGTTTGCAAACTCTGCCCCAGCCTCGTACGGACGACCAACTGTGGCAAATGGTTGACAGAGAATGGAGAACCATCCCTCAGGACACCATCCGCACTCTAATTGACTCTGTACTTCGACGTGTTTCTGCGTGCATCGCCGCTCGCGGTGGTCCTACATCCTACTGAGTCGATGCCGTGCGCATTGTGTAACCTGCATATCGGTTTGAAATAAACATCAATTATTCGTCCGTGCCGTCTCTGTTTTTTCCCCAACTTTCATCCCTTTCGAACCACTCCTTCTTGGTGTTGCATTTGCTCTGTCAGTCAGTTTATATTCCTAGCCTTAATTTAATCAAGTGACGATGAAAATGGTTTATAAAATGGAGCTGGTAACATTTCTGTAGAAAAGATTTACGTTGCATATTTGGACCAGCTATAGACAGAATGCGTTAATATTCCCACTTTGCAAGCACCCACCACGAATGTCCCGAACTTCTTGCCACCGAGCAAGTTGACCGTGTAGTTAGGGGCGCGCAGTTATGAGCTTGCATTCGGGAGCTCTGAAGATGACGCAAAGACAGGAAAGGACTGGGATTGGGAAGGAAATAGCCGTGGCCCTAATTGAAGTACAGCCCTAACATCCGCCTGGTGTGAAAATGGGAAACCACGGAAACTCATCTTCAGAACTGCCAACGTTGGGATTCGAACCCGCTATCTCCAGAATGCAAGCTCAAAGCTACGCGACCCTACCCGAACGGTTAACTAACAGATAGGTTTTATGGTGACGATTGGATAGGAAAGGGGTAAGAGTGGTGAGGAAGCGACCTTGGCCTAGATTAAACATTTACCTGGTGTGAAAATGGGAAATCACGGAAAATCATATTCAGGGCTGCCGACAGTGGACTTCGAACCTACTATTTTCCAAATGCAAGTTGATACCTATGTGACCTAACCTGCGCAGCTAATTTCCCAGTTATTTCATTTTCATTTTCATTAGTTTCTTTCCCAAGAATTGCCTAATATATTTCCATATATAGCATCCGAAGAATCGTTGTCCTTAAAAGTAAAATAAACCACATTAACAAATAATAATATTTTATAACGAAATGTCACACGAACATAGTTGACAGAGGCCATTATTCATTGTGATAATTAAAGGGCTTACAATGACGCCCCAACACATTTGTTATTATAATTCTGTGTTTAATGGCACTTGAAATTAAATAAAAGTCGGGTCTCTTTTGTTCGCCACGAGTGTGTGGTTATGGCGACCCAGATTTAATGATACATAGCAGATTTAATTTTATGCTGGAGTGCTGTCTTTTATGTCGTTGTACATATTATATTTAATATTGACGGAATTTAAAAAGTGCAATCTATAAACGATATAGTTTTAAATCACACGTTCAGTTCGCTATTTAGCTAAATAGTCCAAATTAAAGAACTTTAAACGAAAATTGATTGTTTTTATTATGATGATTTGTGGCGTATCGGTAGTTGATCAGTTAGTTCCTCTTACGAGCAAGATTAAAATTATTATTATTATTATTATTATTATTATTATTATTATTATTATTATTAAGGAGAAGTAGAATAACATCAGTTCTGTTTCCTATGGCATATCTTTAGGGAGCCCTATGTCTTTTAGTAAGTTTTTTGTTACTTTCGCCTACCTCTCTTAGTACGATCCTTGCCTGAGATGTGTCTAATGCTGGTAATACTAATAAATACATATATAGGCCAATCTCTGTGATTAATGGTGTGATAGTGTTACTTGTTGAGTCGGTTCGTAGATATGATTCAGTAATCTTGGCCTTCGATATCTGGATTCCTCTCCGAAATTCGCTTTCTTTCTTTCTTTCTTTCTTTCTATCTTTCTTTCTTTCAAGCTCTTTGACAGATAATTTTGTGCCTACACATCCGTCTTCATTTGAATAAATATCTGTGTTTAATGAAATGCTCATAAATGTGAAGTATTTCTTGGTAAAATCGCAGAGTATTAGAATTTATAGCAACTGAAGTGTGATGCGTTGAGCTCTCAGCTGGTACTTAGTGTATTAACTGCAGTGGAGAACGGCAAACATTCTAAAATGTTTGTTAGCACAGTTATTTGTAGAATGGGCTAATATTAACAGAGAGAGAATTCAAATATCCAGGTCATGGTTTTAATTTTACAAATTTGTCTAAAAAAACGACTCAATATATCTACTACAGGATGATTAGAAATGTTACAGTGTTCACCTGGATATTAATATCATGTGAATTTAATCTTTAATAACGACTAATAGGAATGTTGACGGGTACTAAGGCACGCATAACCTGGAAGCGAACGCTGAGAGATTCGACCTAGACATTTGCCGAGTTTAATGCTTATACAGAATGAAGTTTATTTTTGCTCATTTTCAGATTATCTCCAGGAAAAATTTCCAGTGCATCTTCTCTCAAATTCGCGTTCATTTACTCTGATCATAGTCCTGCGTAAAGTAAATTAACAGAATACCTTCCATACTCAATTCTGTAGTGAAACAACATCGAACATTCAATGATTACGGAGCAAATTGGATAAGCGGATCAACTGCGTTACTGTGAGCCTCCATTCAGGGGATGAGCCGTATGAACCTCTTCGTCGGCAGCTCTGAAGAATGTTTTCCACGGTTTATCATTTTCACACCAGGCGAATGCTGGGGCTGTATCTCAATAGTCATTGAAATGTTGATTTCTTTTCCTGGTGGTCGTTTAAGGTCGGCCTTACACATCGAAAAGGTTTTCAGTGACGCAACTTTGAGGAAGGGCTGGAACTGGGAAGGTAGTGGCGGTGTCCTGAATTAAGGTACAATCGATGAGAAAGTGGAAAGCCGCGCAAAACCATCCTCAACTCTGCCGACAGAGCGATTCGTAAACACCATCTCCTGAATGCGACCTCACAGCAATGCAACCCGAAACACGTGTCCAACTCGCTGAGTTATTATTATTATTATTATTATTGTTATTATTATTATTATTATTATTATTATTATTATTATTACTATTATTATTATGCATTACTACTGTATTTATATGTAATGTGTTAGCCATGTACTAAATAATAATAATAATAATAATAATAATAATAATAATAATAATAATAATTAT
This sequence comes from Anabrus simplex, assembly GCF_040414725.1. Classification (NCBI taxonomy): domain Eukaryota; kingdom Metazoa; phylum Arthropoda; class Insecta; order Orthoptera; family Tettigoniidae; genus Anabrus; species Anabrus simplex. Next base: position 307,171,479 of record NC_090265.1, on the reverse strand, counting down.
TATTATTATTATTATTATTATTATTATTATTATTATTATTATTAAACTCATACTCGTCTGAATTCACAGTTTAAAAAGAAGATAAAATGGGAATTATTTTTGACCTCAACCTTCAGATATATGGGGAGATATTCAATAAAGAGAAATTTGTCTTCGCAGACCCAACAAAGTATTAAGAAGACGTTTGTACGTAAGTATTGTTGAGCTGTATTTTATATATCCGGTTTATTTTTACTGGCTGGAATACACTGTTAGAAACAGACGCACTTCAAAAGATATGAGACTCCGTCAAATGAGTAACTGATATGACGGTCTTAGATTCATTCTCAAGTCAAGATTCTGGAAAATAGAGTGACATCTTAATATCGTTAAAAAAATAAAAAGTCGCATTCAGCCGCGCTAATTCACCTTAAAAAGCTATAATATTTAATCAGCCAATCGGTACTGCTGTATTTAGTGCATATTACTTATGCATACATACAGTATTTCATCTTTTTACAATTTGTTTTATGTCGCACCCACACAGATTTGGTCTTACGGCTCAATGGGTTAGGAAAGGGCTAAGTGTGGAGAGGAGGTGGCCGTGCTTTAGTTAAGATACAGCCCCAGTATTTGCTTGGTGTAAAATGGGAATCCACGGAACACTATCATCGGGGGTGCCAATATTGGGGTTTGAACCCACTATGTCTCGAATGCAAGCTCACAGCTGGGCGACCCTAACCGCACGGCCAACTCACTCGGTTCATCTTGATTTACGGGCTGCTTCAGTGCTTTAGGTCCTTTAGATCAGCGATATAATTTATTAATTCATTCATCATTTATAAAACTCTGCATAATTAAAAGTTATCAAAATTTAATAAAAAAATTAGAAATTGAAAGGTTTCATGTCGATGAGACGTTAAGACTGGACAGAAAATCAGGGAAACAATTTTTACTACATCGATGGGTAGTAAAACTTTGAAACAAGTATTTATTTATTTATTTATTTATTTATTTATTTATTTATTTATTTATTTATTTATTTACTAGCAAATGTGCCCCTGCTTTGCTACGGTATTCTACATTGTATACGAATTTCTGCGTAAATTACTGTACACGCAGTGAATGAGATTTTTATTAAAATGCATGTCTCTTAGTGTTATCGAAGGAACGCCATGGGGAGGTCCCCATTCCTTCTTACGCGTGTATGGTGCGAGTTGTGGAGTTGTGATGATAACGGCAACCTCGATTGTCTACTGCCATTCATTATTGAGTTCGGAAGTTTCATTATACTGTAATGGCAAGCCCCCTTGCTTACCGCCTGTCACAATCGATTTGGGAAGTATTCGTTACAATGGAAGGCCCCTTTTCCTACTTCCAGACATATTCCAGTTGAGGAGTTTTCATTATAATGGCAGGCACTTTCCCTACTGCCAGTCAAAATTGAGTTTTGCTGTTATCAATATAATGAAAGGCCCATTTTCCTAATGCCAGTCAGCTTACTGCCAGTCACGCTCCAGTTGGTGAGTTTCGATTATAACAACAGGTCACTTTGCCTAATGCCAATCTCATTTTAAATTGATAAATTTGTTTATAATTGGGAGCAATCTTGTCTACTGAGAAACACAATTGGGTAGGGGAGTTTTGAACAAAATTGCATGCTCCTTTGCCTTCTGTTAATCAAATCGAGAAGGGAATTATTCATTTCAATGGTAGTCCCTCTTCACTAATGCCAGTTAATATTTTCTTCTATCTCCCCTATTTATGGATTAGATTGAATTAGAAACGTTGAAATGTAGAAAATTTGGGTACAGTTTTCAGACACTGCATTACATTCCGTACACATGCGTGACAGCCAGAAACATACAATTCGGTTCACATATGGCCACTGTCTGAACCAATGTTCGTGCCGAATTTGATGATTCTCTCTTTACTATAAGTGTGTCAAACTACGAAATATGCGTGAAAAATACACAAAATGTAGGTACAATCGAGAAATTTAGCCAAATCTAACGTATATGGAAGAGAGATACGACAAAAAGTCATACGACGTAACCTGTAAATCACTCAAAACTGAACCAAGATCGTGCCATCGGTTTTGTGAAACGACTTACTGTTTATCCACCAAATACCTCAAAAGGAAGGTCTGCACAGTTATTAAAACTTCCACCGTATTTAGATTTTTCAGGGGTAAAAAGTGAAAATTTGAATATTTTGGAATTGTTCCGTCGGTTACAGGCTAAAAACTATAATTTCCCCAAATTTCAATTGTCTAGCTCTTCTATCATATTGTGCTACCATCTTCACTTGGGGGAAAGGGGGTGGGTAAAAATTAAAAATTCCGTTAAAGTTTTCAAGTCCACGAAACCTATAGGTTATCGCTGTGGGTAAATATATACTATTGCGTTCTTAATGTTGAGCCCAAAATGTGAGGCCACCCAGCGTGCCCCCATCAGGGAATTTTCAGAATTTTCAATTTTTCTAGGGATCCAGAGGTTATCATCAGCTTCACTCGTGCCAAGTTGCAAGTTTCTGAGATGCCCGGAAGTGCCTCATTAATTCATGTCTGTTTTCATTTTATACCTTTATATATAGATCGCCCCAAACCGACATATATATATCACGGATAAGCATGAGCTCTTCCATAAGGCAGACCTTCATTTCGAGATTTACTGCTCCTAACCGGTACATCATATGGACAAACGGTTTCGCCATCAGACGCTCCTTGTATCGTTCTACATGTTTGGTCGTAAAATGTTCTCGTATCTCCGATATGTATGGGCTAGATTGAATTAGAAAATTTGAGTAGGGTGATATTTGGGTACATTTTGAACACTTAACATTATTTTTTGCATACTTGTGTGGAAGATAGAATCATGAAATTCGGTTCACATATTGCCATCAGTCGTGTCAATTTGCATATAAAATTTCATGACTATCTTTCCTATAAGTGTGTCACACTACGGCATATGTAAAAAAAATATATTACGTACAATCGACAAATACTGCCAAATCTAACGTATAAGGGAGAGAGATACGACAAAATGTCATAGGACCCAAGTTGTACATCACACCAAATTGAACTGAGATAGTGCCATCTTTTTTGTGGCACGACTTATCGTTTATTTACCAAATACCTCGAAGCGAAAGTCTAGGGCTCCTGAGTTCATCAGCTTCTCTGGTACCAAATTATAAGTTTCTGAAATGCCTGGAAGTGTCTCATTAATTCACGTCTATTTTAATTTTTATACCTTTATATAGATCATGCCAACGGCCGTAGCCGTGTTGAAACGCCGAATCCCGTGAGATCTCCGAAGTTAAGCAACATTGGGCGTGGTCAGGAGTTGGATGGGTTGCCACGCGCTGTTGGTGGGGGATAAGGGAATGGAGGAGCGGAAAGGAACTGGCCATCCTACCGCACGTAAACTCCGGCTCAGGAACACCTCTGCGGAGGTTCGGACCTGCCTTCGGGCAGAATAACCCTTACCTTTACCACATAGATCATTGCAAACCAACTTGCTTTGATATACATATAGATTTATTTACGCATATACAGGGTTATTCACCTAACATGTTGCACTGAAATAACTTCTAAACCATTGAAGATATCGGCATGGTTCAGAAGTTATTTCCGTGTAACATGTTAGGTGAATAACCCTGTATATTTTCCGTTCGGATTTCACACAGTTTAGTACAGACATGTAAATCTTAAATACAGTACACAATGGAAGTTGGGGAACGTAAGATGAAAAAATATAAAATTATGTCCAACCTTGTCTGTCACTTTTAAACCTAGTCAGAAAAACTGTTAAAATTCTGTATACATCAATTGAATGGTCTCTTGTTCTACACTAAGGTAATGAGGTGAACAGTCTGATTGAACACTCCGCACTCATAACGCGAGGTTGTTCGCTCAACCTTATTTACGGAGTAGCGATCAATTATTATTGTTGATATTTGTATTTAGTTATTAAACGGTTACCACTGTTAAATCCAACCTACGTTTATGGATCATACGAATCTCTTTCTAATATTCATATCACAGTCAAAAAAGCACACTACTGTAACACGGGTTATTGGACAGATGTAACAAATTCCGTGCTAACTCTGATATCCCAAACATTTTAGATCAATAAACAAGACAATAAATGTGATTTATTGTTATGATGGATTAACATCTCGTTTAAGATCTAAGGTTTTACACTTACACTTAGCTAGCTGTAAATTTCACTGTATTTCCGACACCACAATCACCTTGGTGATTACCATGAAATGAAGTTGACCCTGTTTTGCAATAACAGGTGCGGAATAAAAAGCGACTGTATGCACCATAATTGACTTCAGTGGAGAGAAGGATGGAGAGACCGTGACTCTCACTCATTTTTCATACCACACTGATAATCAGCTCTGGGACGGGTTAGTTTCCTGTGCTAAAAATATCGATCATTTTATATCTGCACCATCAATCCATCAGCTAGCCGGTTTGTTTCAAGGTATATATATTTTTCATTCTTTCAGAATATTTACTGAGCAGTACACATCTGGAAGGCAATTAAGGATCATTATTCATTTGCAATTAATTATATCCGAATACGAGACGGACACATAACGGGGCTATATTTGGACGTACAGTAACGGGAACCAGTTCCTCGTGCAGCATATTAAGAGACTGTTCGAATACACTATAAATACTTGCAGTGTTTTGAAATAATAATTACATCTGTGTTGAAATATCCTTACCCATATTATTATTATTATTATTATTATTATTATTATTATTATTATTATTATTATTAAAGCCTCCGTGGCTCAGGCATCAGCGCGCCAGCCTCTCACCGCTGGATACCGCGGTTCAAATCCCAGTCACTCCATGTGACATTTGTGCTGGACAAAGCGGAGGCAGGACATATTTTTATCCGGGCACTCCGGTTTTCCCTGTCATCTTTCATTCCAGCAACACTTTCCAATATCATTTCATTTCATCTGTTTTTCATTAATCATTGCCCCTGAGAAGTGCGACAGGCTTCGGTAGCCTGCACATTTCCTATCCTCGCCAGTAGATGGGGGCTTCATTCATTCCATTCCTGACCCCGTCTTATGACTGGAAACAGGTTGTGTATTTTCATTATTATTATTATTATTATTATTATTATTATTATTACCGTATTATTATTATTATTATTATTTCGTGTGGAATTATTTTCCTAAAAGACTTTGCCATATTGACTATCGAAGGTAATGAACCTGATGTGTAGCAAACTCCGATTTACAACTACGGTTGTTAACCACAGAGGCTGCTGTGTGTTTGGTCCGCGAGAGCTATTTTATTTCGCTCTAGTCCGGGGGCAAGCCGCTGAGGACCCCCTATCCACCACCTGGGACACGCCACGTCGAAATATCACCTCCCCGCCTGCTACGACACCGTATAATGGGATACCTGACCGAGGAGTTAAGAATCATTGTCCCCAATTTGGAACAGGATGTATAGTGAACTTAAAAATAATAGAATCTATAATTGATTTTCAAGCAACATCACCAAGAATTGCAACTCTCGCGTTTAAAACAAGTAACAAAATATATGCAATAATAAATGCCCATGCCCGTACTAATGGGAAATTTTTTTCTAACTCGAACAAAGAAAGAAATGGAAAAAATTTGGGATCTCAATGAACACAAAATAAAAAAAGTAAATAAAAGTAATGTTAAAGTTTCATTAGGGGACTTTAATGCCCAGTTGAGGACCGTTTTTTCAAAATTCGCTCATTGCAATAATGGGGTGAATTGAGTTATATATGGGACGTAAATGTTAGGTCTCTTGGCTTTCATGTCCTTAAACTGGTTTTAGCAAAAGTTGTTTATTGTCATTACAACAAGCTGCTAAATATGGGTCGTTTTCCCATAACTTACTCATTACTACAATATGTGGTATACCAAAACTCGCTCATTACAGCAAATGTCACTAGACTGCTGGATATTTTGCTGACATGTAAGGAAACTACGGACGCAGTTATTCATCACATATTGAAATATAAGTGTAGGCAAAGCCACTATAGTCGCAATAAGTATACACGAGCGTATTTGCCTCCGGACCTTAATATCAATAAAATGTTCATTCAGTTCTGCAAAGAAAGAGATTTAAAAGGGAAATCAAAATGTTCAGTCTCAAAGTACAAGCAAATTTTCTATACGAAATTCAATTTAGGTTTTGGGAATCCACACTCGGATACATGTTCGACGTGTCAAGAACTTTTATTGATAATTAAAGATACGAAAAATGACGTTGTAAGGAACAAGGCTCGAATTGATTATAAATTACACAAAGCACGAGCTAATACATTTTTTGGCCATACTTAAAGAAACGGATGATAGTCATGTTGATGTTATATTTGACATGCAACAAAATCAACCCATTCCTAAAGTATCTATAGGGGAAGCATTTTACTGAGGCAAGCATGGTTATATGATCTTTGCGTCATGACAAATGAAAAACGACTGGACAAAAGTAAAGGTTTCTTTTATTAGCATCTGTGGCATGTTTCCTCGAAAAGTCTAAAGTTTTCACATCAGTTGAACATTATTTTCCCATTCGAGGTCATAGCTTTTTGCCGCCACATCGAGTGTTCCGGAACGTAGAGAAAAAATACAGAAAGAAGAGATTGTATCGCCTATGAAGTATCATAGCCTACTCAGTTGTCACGGACAAGTGAGAATACCGCAAAAAGATTGGAACATCTATGATCTGAAGGCAAAATTAAGAAAGATTTTGAAAGGGAAACTACCTTTCAACATCACGAAAACCCGCATCATTCAATACAGGAAACATGAAAACATCAAGGTACAAGTCGCTGTTCGATACACATACAGTGGTGAATCAACCATTGTAGAAATACCCAATAAAGGAAACATTTCCTTCAAAGAAATGTACTTGGCTTCAAAAATGGAAATATTAAACACTTTAGTAAGGAAAAGAGCCAAGATATCGCAAAATTAATGAAATTCATACAAATACCTGGGGAAGCTTAGGAGTTCTATGAAGCTGTTCTTAAGGGAAAACATACCAAGAGCAAGCTGAATGTAAGTGATATGATGGAGGATACGGAAGTTGGGGAAAGTGATTGAGAAATAAGGAGGTCTAGTCAATAAAGACAGAGATTCATTAATTTTATGTCTGTTAAATTTTGAAACACTTGTATCGTATATATTATTACCACTACCATTCTTCATTTATAGTATTGTGATAATGTCTGTGTGTAAATTCTGACATTTCATGTTTTTAAATTTGTTTTATATATGCTGTGGAGGAAATTTTTACTCAATAGGATTATGCAATGAGCGAGTTTTTAAAAGAAACGAACATTTTCTCTTACCTTTTTTGTAAAAACTATTCAAATTTCTGCTTTTGGCTATACTTATATCAGATTATAACTAACAAAAAAATGTTTAAGATGTACTTTGTCAAATTATCCTTTTTACTCTATTGTGTAACCAGTTTTATGTCTCTCCTGAAATATTATGATTTTGCAAGGAGCGAGTTTTGAAAAAAACGGTCCTCAATTGGGAAGGGAAAAATTGTATAGAGATATAATTGAAAAATTGGCTCCACATAAATTTACAAACAGAAACGGCGAACAACTTGTTGAACTTTGAACCTTATACCTAAATCAACATTTTTCAAAAGGAAACCAAACAAACTTAAAACTTTGAAGCATCGTGATCGGAAGAAATGGGAATGGCAGCTAGAACTTGTTTGTATTAATAAATTTTTCCATAAGGAAATGTATAATGTAAAGGTATTAAGTGGAATAGATACTGGTTCTGATCACTACATTGTCAAAATTGAACTTAAATTCACACCACTGAAGAAGAAGAATATCAAAACTAATAAAGTAAAGAGGAATTATGACCCACACTAGTTAATAAAAAATGACAAATATAAGGCAGTCACGCAAATAATGAAATTGACAGATGACCTTGAAGAATTGATCCCAGTTCTAAAAAAAACAAGCTACAAATTTAGCTATTGAACCCTCGTAAAAGACATGCCTGGTGGACGATAGAATATGGTGAAATTCATAAAGAGAGACATCAGGCATGGTTAAATTTCCAAACCCATAAATGCTATCAACCTAAAACATACCAGGAAGAAATTCTCGCAAAATATTAGAAAAATTTAGAGATAATTTCATTAGGATATAATGCACTCCATGCAAGTTAATTATCACGTCACCAATTCTACAGACTATTATAAAATATTTGGAAGACAACTACAGAAATATGCTCCTCCCACGTTAATGTTGAAAGATGAAAATGGGAAAATGGCACATAGCAGTAGTGAAAATGCTGAGATTATGGCAAAAGCGCTAAGTAAACTTTTGAACTGTGAAGGACCTAAGGAACTATTACAAGTTAATATAAATACTCCAATAAACATCAAATTGAATAACACAGACCCTCCAACATTTCGAGAATTAGTAAAAGCACTAATTGATCTTAAAACTTATGAGGCATGCTAGAGATGTGGAAATATCCCAGGAATACGGTTCGTATTTTCTTTCTCATGTCTTTAACAAAAATTTGGATCGCTTAACAGTTTCTAGAACATTGGATAACAGCCTTAATACACCATCTTCATAAAAAAGGGGATAAGAGTAATCCGGACAATTATAGAGGACTGTCTATCTTGGACTGCACATACAAGATTTTATATGGAAGGATTAAAAATCAACCAGAAAAAGAGTTTGGTGAATACCAAGGAGACTTTAGACCCTGTAGAAGTTGTGCTGAACAGATCATCACCCTAAAATTAATAATGGCATACTACAGAAAACAAAACTAGCCTATAGTAGGCCTAATAACATCTGTTGATTTTATGAAGGCATATGACTGTATACATGAACTTTCAATGTTAACAATTTTGTGGAATTTTGGACTTCATCCTAAATAAATTAAACTGATAGAACTTACTTTAACTAATACCATATCAAAATTAAGTTGGAAATTATTGATATCATGTTAAATTAAACAAAGCAAATAATATTACAAAGACTACATGCAGTAAAAATACTTACTGATAGCAGCAAAATCAAGACATTATAAAAGAGTCACAGAGCCTGAAATAACTTATGCTAGTGAAACCATTTTTAAAACTATTGATACAGATGGAACAGACAAAATATTTAAGACAGAAAGAAGAATAATTAGAAAATGCGTAAATAAACAGTATCAACATAATGGACAATGGGTAGCAGGATCAAATAGAACGGTTTATAAGAAAATTGAACCAGTATTGAGGACGATTGGGAAAAAAATTATATCATTGGACATCACCTGACACCAGAATTAGCAGAAGAATAATTGAAAAATTATGAAATAGCAAAACCATGATTAAATGGATCACGGAAATTAAGGAGTTATTAAAGAACTACAAATATCAATAGACGATCTCAAAAACAAAACAGAAAAAGAATTTACTTCAAGACACACACACCAGGCTATAGACCAAGATAAATAAAAGGTCTAATGGGAGGGTATTTTCAACAGAACAAAGGAAGGCAGCATCTCCCAGAAAGAAAAAAAATATTGGGGTGATATGAAATCAAGAAATCCTCTGTATAACTTACTAGAGTGGTCCAATGTAGGCCATAAAATGTAAAATAAATAAATAATTTCTTGTGACCTGGTGAAGCCCTGGTAGGTAGATCATCAGACGAGTGGCTGGAGGAATATTTTTATGGGACACTGCGTGTGTAGGAGGGTAGTGCTGTATGTGTATTGTGTGAATTGCAGGAATGTTGGTGATTGCACAGTTAACCAGTTATCCAGCCAATGATTAAAACCCTACGTCGTGGCCGGTAATCGAACGGAGGAACCACGAAGGCCAAGTCATTGATCAATAATCGAGGGACCTGAACTCGTATTAGAATTATCTTTTGAGTGTGATTTCGTGCTGTAGAGACCAACTGGCGTACATGTGAAATTTTAAGTCCGAATGTTGAACCGAACAACGTAATATATGTACATGGCTTCTTTCCGTTCCCTCACTCAATCCGCTAAGGGAATTTCTGAAATGATCTTTCCATTCTTTTATTCCTGACATTATATCCCTATACCACCTAATAGAGTATTATGCAAGTTATGTGGCATTCCTATGAGTTTTTTTTTCAAATACAGAAATAATTACAAAACACATGCGTATTTATTCAACACATTACCTCGGAATATTAGGCGATATTCACACACAGATTAAATGAAGCCCCTAAATAAGATACAATACAAGGAGATATATGCTACGAAGGTCCCTACTGAATATTTTACAAAGTTACGTACTGTACCAGGAAGGCCTAGGTCCTGGTCCATATTAATTGAAAGAAATGTTATTTCCAGCATTAAAGATCCGACCGACGTACGAACATCCATGTAAAGAATGTTCCAGTATGTGCCAGACCCTACGAGTACGCTAGGCGGAGTCAAGTGACGTCACCTGTCGCTCGAAGCTCACCTCCCCTAGAGATATTTCTCGAAAGAATTTTTCTTTTAACAGCTTTTTAACACCTTAACCAATTTCAACGGGACAAACGCTGAATTATAGCAAACATCATAAAAGTTAATCCCTGTAAATTTCAAATTAATTCATCAAACGGTTGTTGAGTTATAACAATTTAAAGTCTCAACGAAATTACGTAATTACGGTCACATGGCCGAGAGAGAGCTGCCACCCCTCCCTGCGCTGGTATCTATATATGTCAAGGCCAGATAGCCCGCAAACCAGTGCAGTGCAGTGCAGTACAGTACAGTACCGTACAAGGACAAGCAGACAACTGTGTGAGTGAGATAGTGAAGAGACCGGCCCGCGTACAGTATGTTCGCGCAGTCACGGTAGAAGTACTTTCGTCGTATCTCCAGAACGCGAAATTCTATCGCCGATAAAGGACGTCGCACTGCAGTTAGTATGTCGCGTCGCGATTACAATATAATCCTAAAAAGACATTTAAGACTGTAACACGAGTGAACTTATTGGAGTACAAATATTAACTATTTCATTACGTGTGGACTTAGGCAACGTCAAGTAACATTAAACTTCTACAGAGCCTAATACTTAAGAATCACCAGAACTTATTTTTTTTTTCGAGTATTGCATTATATTTCTTTATTCACGTCACATCAATATTTTGAATGAAAAAGTAAGAACTTTTCTGAGTTAATATAACAGGATTAGCAGAAAATCTAACTTAATGACTGTGTTCACAGACTGTGCTTATCGACTTGCTTTCTTTTTTTTTTCTTCTTCAAGTGTGAACTGTGTGATTAAGAACGTTTCAATAACGACTGTAAATAGTATTCAGTACAGAAAGGACTGTGATTCTTCATACGCCATAAATAGTGTTCAACAGTGTAAGTGATAACCAGTCGCACTATATGAATTTTCGTGTGCGAAACTCAACAGTTCCAGCTGTCATCACCTCATCGGGAACGTCAACATCGCCGATCCTGATTCTACATGGAACATTCCAGATGTCCATCTTTCGACATTTGGTAACAACAGTTCTTGTCATAAGTGAGTAACAAACTGACTAAACTTTTTCATTTATTTTGAACAGTGAAACTTCAGTGTCGCGTGTGAACAATTTCCATAATTTCTCAAAAGTGATAAATTTAATTTCAATTTCATTTCTCGTAGAAAGACTGTAGGATTTCAAGTGTGCTGTATAACGAGATTGACGAACTGAGAACTGAAAACTTTTAATAATTTCTCATATCCATTTACCATTATAAAAGTGTGCTTAGGTTTAAAAAGACTTTAGGTGGAAATTCACACACATGAAAGACTTTGAAACCAATGATATTTATGCCATTTTTTTTCAAGAAGATTATTTTCAACATTTAATTTCAATATAAATTTTGAGTCAACAATCATACCGCAGGGTGAGAAATTAATAAATTGTTTTGAAAAAAAATTCTTTACCATCTATTATTCGCTCTGCGAGACTATCCTTCTCTGTATCGGCTCCAAAACCCAGTTCCACTCCCTGAGGTCCTACTCATGCCCTTTGCCCACAACTTTTCCTGGTACAGTACGTCAGAGTGCACATCGATTTGCGCCTGATGTTTCGATGTCGCTAGGACATAGATGAAGTGAAGCTTAGATTTTTGCTTATTGATGACAATGTTGCCATTGATCAGCATCAAATTTACTCAAACAAGTAACACGCACATTTTGTCATTATCACTTTATTATATAGTTTTGTACAATAATGTCTTTCATCATGTTTACATTAATATGATGTGCTTTGGGCAACTTGTGTAGAAGCAAGCAGCTACATTTTGCAAAAAATAAAAACATAAAATAATAATAATAATAATAATAATAATAATAATAATAATAATAATAATAAAAATAATGCTTACTCTCTTCTTACAATAAACCTCCGTCGCTCAGACGGCAGCGCGCCGGCCTCTCACCGGTTGGTTCCGTGGTTACAATCCCAGTCACTCAATGTGAGATTTGTGTTGGACAAAGCGGAGGCTGCACAGGATTTTCTCCGGGTACTTCGGTTTTCCCTGTCACCTTTGATTCCAACGAAACTCTCCTTTACCATTTAATTTCATCATTCAGTCATTAATCATCACCCCAGGGGAGTACGACATGCTTCGACAGCCGGTACAATTACTATTCTCAACGCTAGATAGAGCTTCATTCATTCCATTCCTGACTCGGTCGAGTGAGTGGAAACAGGCTAAGGATTTTCATTTTTTCTCTTCCTGCAATATTTATTGCAAAAGTTAAAACTACTATGAAGTGTTTGCATTCTGGAAGAGGTAGGTTCGAAACTCACCATCACCAGCAATGAGGATTGTTGTAACAAGTGAATTGGCCATGTGGTGAGGATCGCAGAGCTGTGCGATTGCATTCGGGAGATTATGGGTTCAAATCCTATTGTCCACAGCCCTGAATATGGTTTTCTGTGGTTTACGATTTTCACAACAGCCAACTGCTGATGATGTATCATAACAAAGACCTCGGACGCTACCTTCCCTATCCTGGCCTTTACCATGTTTGCGTCCCCGAAACCTTTTGATAAGTTAGTGCGACAATTAAGGCACTAGCAATAAATAAATAAATAAATAAATAAATAAATAAATAAATAAATAAATAAATAAATAAATAAATAAATAAATAAATAAATAAATAAATAAATAAATAAATAAATAAATAAATATTATAAATAAATAAATAAATAAATGAATAAATAAATAAATAAATAAATAAATAAATAAATAAATATTGCCATTGATACTTTCACAGCCCGTAGTTATAGACATGATATAGGCTTTTGGGCTTATGTCGTGTCAAGAAATAAGGTGAAATTCTTTACGTTTCGCAGAGAACTGTGCTCGTCTTTTAGAAAACTTTTTCGAGGATAGTCGTGATTTTCTTCTGATGACGCAGAGCAGAGAGATGCTGGAGCTAGACCTTATAATCGTATGTGAGTTAATACGATGTTAACAGCAAGCAAATAGGGAGGGGCTATATCGGAGGCATTACTGCAAGGTGAATGGCGTGTAATGCGTCTTTTCAAGCAGAAATGAAGTAGATCGAATTAGATGTAACAAATATTTAATGAATATGATTTTAGTGGCATCTTGCCAAACCCTGTCTCACTCAGCCGCCGGAAGTGGCTCCTCTACTCTGGTCTGGTCCTCCTGCATGAGCTCAGAGTGGTCTGTGGTAGTAAGAGGGAGGTCCCCAGCGACTGCTTCGTCATCTACAGCCGACTCCCAGACTCCACAGGCGCGGTAGAAGTTCTGAGCTGTAGTTTCCGGTGCGGGTATGCCACCACTTTTTCAATCAATCAATCAATCAATCAATCAATCAATCAATCAATCAATCAATCAATCAATCAATCAATCAATCAATCAATCAATCAATCAATCAATCAATCAATCAATCAATCAGTCAGTCAGTCAGTCAGTCAGTCAGTCAGTCAGTCACGGTCTGCTGTCGCCCAGGGAGGGCAGATTCTCTAGTAATTGTTTACCTAGGTTATTCTTAAACATTTTCAAAAAACTTGTAAATATGTCGAACATTTCCCTTGATAATTTATTCCAATCCCTTACTCTTTGTACTATAAATGAATATTTGGCCCAATTTGTCCTCTTGAATTCTAACTTTACCTTCATACTATGATCTTTTCTACCTTTAAAAGCTCCAATCAAGTTTATTCGTCTACTTCTGTCATTCCACGCCAACTCTCCAATGACAGTTCGAAACATACCACATAGGTGAGCATCTCTTCTCCTTATTCCCAAGTCTTCTCAGCCCAAAGTTTGCAACATTCTCGTAAAACTACTCTTTTGTCGGAAATCATCCAGAACAAACCGTGCTACTTTCCTTTGAATTTTTCCAGTTCTCGTATCACATAGTCCTGGTGAAGGTCCCATACACTGGAGCCATACTCTAACTAGGGTCCTACCAGGGACTTATACGCCCCTTCCTTTACGTCCTTTCTACAACCACTAAATACTCTCATAACGTAATGAAGGGATCTTAAAAGTTGCTTAACAGCCTCGTTAATATGATTGCCCCAATGAAGATCGTTCCTTATATTAACACCTATACTCCTTACAGAGTTTCCTATGAAGTACTATCACCACCATCTCCACTAATTAAAACTGATAAAACGTTTCCTCGTGGTGAAACTTAAAACTTGCCTTTTCATCCCATTTACAACCATACCATTGTCTGATGTCCATCTCACAACATTGTTTAAGTCACCCTGCAGTCGCTTACATTCCTGCAACTCATTTACTACTCTATACAGTATAAAATCACCAGCAAATAGCCATTTCGGTGATTCAAGTTCTTTACTCATGCCATTTATATATAAGAAAACGTAAAGGTCCAATAATACTGGCCTGCGTGACCCCGTCTAAATCACTATGGGATCGGTTAACGCTCCACTTACTCTAATTTCCTGAGTTCTATTTTCTACCTTTCCAATCATTCTTCTGTCTATCCAAATAGCCCTCATTTCCGTCAATAATCTCCCATGATCTACGCGTTGGCCTCTCACCGCTGGGTTCCGTCGTTCAAATCCCGGTCACTGCATGTGAGATTTGTGCTGGACAAAGCGGAGGCAGGACAGGTTTTCCTCTGGGTACTCCAGTTTTCCCTGTCATCTTTCATTCCAGCAACACTCTCCACTATCTTTTCATTTCATCTGTCAGTCATTAATCATTGCCCCAGAGGAGTACGACAGGCTTCGGTAGCCGGCACAATTCCTATCCTCGCCGCAAGATGGGGCCTTCATTCATTCCATCCCTGACCAGTTACTGACTGGAAAACAGGTTGTAGGTTTTCATTTTCAATCTCCCATGATCTAACCCAGGGCCTCTCAGGGTGCATGCGCCTGGTGCATGCACTGTGCACGGTGCAAAAGACGACTTCACTTGGTTGACCAGAGTGCAGACCCCCACTCCTCTCTCTTTCCCCACGCCTGTCTCGCTCGCTCCCCCTATCCCCCTCTTATTCACTTGCTCTGTAGCGGTCCAAATCCGAGCTGAGTTGAGCCGAGTTGAGCCGAGTTTAGCCGAGTAGCCCAGAGACGAAGAGTTGGTCAGAGCCGAGACGAGCGGGACCGATGCACTGTGCACAGGAACTCTGCGCTGCTGTTTGCACGCGTGAAATTTTGGGCGTTTGAGAGGCCCTGATCTAACCTATCAAAAGTCTTGAATAGGCCAGTAGTGATACAGTCCATATGACCTCCTGAATCTAAAATATCTGCTATAACTTGTTGGAATCCTACAAGCTGACCTTCACTGGAACAACCTTTCCTAAACCCGAGCTGCCTTCGATCAAACCTAGGATTGCCAGATTTCTGGATGGCAAATACGGAACACTCGCTAGATTCCAGATAGGAAATAAGAAACATTTAAATTTCCTTGCCATGTAGCGCTAAATTAAGGCACCATAGCCATGATTAAGAGAAGAGACCAGGGTTATATCAACAAATAATCACCGGTAATATAACAGCGTCAATGTGAAATTTGTTGATACTTAATTGATTACAAACTAATAATGCGTTAGTCTTTACATTGAAGTGAATATTTCACAAGTACTTGTCGTATGAAGAAATTTGTAACAGTTTCTTATTCAACAAAACTTTCTTGAGAAATTCCTTACAATTCAATCAATCAATCAATCAATCAATCAATCAATCAATCAATCAATCAATCAATCAATCAATCAATCAATCAATCAATCAATCAATCAATCCTGATCTGCATTTAGGGCAGTCGCCCAGGTGGCAGATTCCCTATCTGTTGTTTTGCTAGCCTTTTCCTAAATGATTTCAAAGAAATTGGAAATTTATTGAACGTCTCCCTTAGAAAGTTATTCCAATCCCTAACTCAGTCAACTATAAAGCCTCCTGCAACGGGATGATTTATAAATGCCAGTAATATACACTATGTCAGCCTAACCTTAATCTGGAT
The DNA here is from genome assembly GCF_040414725.1 of Anabrus simplex. Taxonomy (NCBI): domain Eukaryota; kingdom Metazoa; phylum Arthropoda; class Insecta; order Orthoptera; family Tettigoniidae; genus Anabrus; species Anabrus simplex. The sequence goes on along the minus strand of NC_090265.1, from coordinate 307,155,009 downwards.
TTGTTTTGGTTCTCTATCTCTCTAGCAAAAAGGGGTTTACATAGTTATTGATCGAATTTCCTGCCGAGTGTCTATTTTTGGGGCACGATTGATTTCCGGTAGAACACAACGAGTATCGCGGTGTGCTATTACATTATACATAGTGTGACTGACAGCAGGAGGACAAGACACGGGAAATGCGTCTCCTAATCCTGCGGGAGGCATGCCTCCCTCTATTTGGATAGACAGCAGCATGAAGCAGTCTTATCCATCAAATACGACACACAGCCGATGAATTACAAGCTGATGCACACAAAGGGGAAGGTATTTTTCATAAAGGTAATGGTTCTCAGCTTAGCTTCCCGTATTACATACTCGTTACAAAGGAGATCTAACGCTACAAAATTGTATGCCTTAAACTCTCAGAGGATTTATCGAAACGATTCTGTGCTGGTAAAAGTAGAGATTATACAGATATTTTATAATTCCTGAAATGGAGATACCTTGGATGAAAAGGGTAAAATGTACAAACTTCACAAAGATAAAGCAGTGGAATTTATTTCAATCACATATTGTACTGCATGATATTAACATATAATCCTAAGATACGTGGCTTCATAAAGATAATATGGGTGATCGCGTTAAAGCATGAAAATAATGTCTCTCGCTATATAAATGTTATCAATGAAAAAATGAATAAACGGTTAAATTAGATTGAAATGGCATCATGTGACGACCACTGAATTATGATAGATGGAATGGGATACTTGATGATATCAATACAAATAACCACAAATCGAATTATGTGAAAAAGTGATTAATTATCGTCAGTTAGTCTAATTATGAATTGAATATTAAACATTTCATGAAATCGACATTAGTATATCTTAATAGAAATATAATATTCTTCTTTTTATTTTTTCTTCTTTCTAGGTCTTCCGTCAATTATATGTGACCGGAAGTAATATAAAGACCAGTTTAATAATAATAATAATAATAATAATAATAATAATAATAATAATAATAATAATAATAATAATGCGAATGTAAGCTCGTTAGGCCTCTTCAGTCGTTTCAGAATATCACTCCTATGTTGCAGGCTGCAATTTTTAAAATAAATTAATGTTTCTTCTGAAAACTATTTTTTGAAATACTGAAATTTGCTGTAATTAATATTATTGCTTTAATATTCCATTAGATACTTTACAGGTTTTCAGAGACGCCAAGGTACTGGAATTTTGTCGCATAGGAGATGTTTTAGATGACAGTAAATATATCGATACGAGGTTTCTGTATATGAGCATCTTCAAATACCAGCGGACTGAGCCGGGGTTCACCTGCCATCTTGGGGGTCAGAAAGCCAGCGTTCTACCGTCAGAATTACTCAGCGATGTTATTATTATTATTATTATTATTATTATTATTATTATTATTATTATAACATAAATAAATAATTAAATAAAACGAAATTAAATAAAAGCTGGGATATTTGCGCAATTAATTGGTAACCATGCCGGATAGAGTTAGGGATTCATGGTCCACAACACACACTCTCTTTCCTCCTTTAATCGTCTCTTACGACACACACACACACACACGCACGCGTACACACACACAGAGATAGAGAGAGAGAGAGAGAGAGATTTTTTTTTTTTTTGCTAGGGGCTTTACGTCGCTCCGACACAGATAGGTCTCATGGCGACGATGGGATAAGAAAGGGCTAGGAGTTGGAAGGAAGCGGCCGTGGCCTTAATTAAGGTACAGCCCCAGCATTTGCCTGGTGTGAAAATGAGAAACCACGGAAAACCATCTTCAGGGCTGCCGATAGTGGGATTCGAACCTACTATCTCCCAGATGCAAGCTCACAGCCGCGCGCCTCTACGCCAACTCGCCCGGTCACAAAGACATGAAGTAGTGAATACTGCCGTCACTCCACAAAGTGCTGACGTCAGGAGGGGCATAAGGTCCTAAATCACGGCCAACTCCACATTTGTGACATAGTTCTCCCCCGCGATCCAACCAGGGTGTGGGAAAAGTGGCAGCAGCACCATCAGCAGAAGAAGAAGAAGAAGAGTATTAGTAAATAATTTCAGCAGCAATATTAAAAATGACCGTACCATAAATATCACACATGCACGAACGATACGAACAAAACAGCAGCAAGAATCACGTCATCTCCTGTGTTCTGCAAAGCAGACAGTTCGCTCGTCTGTTCTATCAGCCAGCTTCGTTCCTCAACATGCTTCCATATGGCGCGCTGCTAACACCCCGGACTGCTTTCCTCGCCCTCTTTATCATAACCTGGTGCATAATTCATGTCTTCTTGTGCAAGACGAGTCCAATGTCTTAATATATGTAGAATGGTAAAACAGCACGGGTAAGATTATTGCTAGCACAGACAACCTCTACATATAACCTGGTGTACTATCGTGGCAAGCGTCTTTCTAGAGCAAGATGTTTCATAAGCTTGAAAAAGAACTAGTACGTGCAGTTCGCAGCGTGTTCTGTCTGACAACTCAGAAAACAAGTTCACTTTTTTTTTTCTAGTTGTTTTACGTCGCACCGACACAGATAGGTCTTACGGCGACGATGGGACAGAAAAGGGCTAGGAGTGGGAAGGAAGCGGCCGTGGCCTTAATTAAGGTACAGCCCCAGCATTTGCCTGGTGTGAAAATGGGAAACCACGGAAAAAAATTGTTAGGGCTGCCGACAGTGGGGTTCGAACCTACTATCTCCCGAATACTGGATACTGGCCGCACTTAAGCGACTGCAGCTATCGAGCTCGGTAAGTTCATTTATAAGAGAAAGGATCATTTCGTTTGCCAGTGTTATATGAGGGCTGTTTTTTTCCAACCTCCGATGGGCTGTAAAAAATACACATTGACATAACAAAATTATTTTGTCACTCAAAGTTTAGTAGTTTCACACTAATTTTTCCACATAATCGCGAAAACGATTTAGGCGTTTGTTGTATCGTGACACCACCTTGCCGATGCGCTCTGCAATGAAGTCTGCCGCCAGTGAGGTAATGTGCATCTGGACAGCCTCCTGCTCAATAGTGTCCACCAACAAGAAATCTTTATGGTCCCAGAAAACAGCAGCCATTGTTTTTCCAATGCTCAGTGACAGTTTAAACTCTTTTGGCTTGTGCGAATAAGGACATATCCACTGCTTAGACTGTTCTTTGGTTTCTGGAGTGTCATACTGGAGTAAAGTTTCATCCGCAGTAACGAGAGACTTTAAAAAATCTTCCCATCGCTATGGTATCGTGTGACAAACATTACGGTTGACGTCATTCGCTGAGTTTTGTGATCGTCAGTCAACATTGTTTGTACTCAACGTTAACAAAGTTATCGGTATCCTAAGTGTTGAGTCAGAATTGTGTGCAGATAAGATATTGAAATGTCCGGGATTGCTGTAGAATGTTCACTGATCATTTGTGGCGTACAAACGAAGAACTTCAAGAGGCTGTCTAGACGCACATCACCTCACTGGCGGCAGACTTAATTGCAGAGGGCATCGGCAAGTTGGTGTCATGATACGACAAATGCCTAAATTGTTTTGGCGATTGTGTGGAAAAATAAGTATGAACTACTAAACGTTTAGTGATAAAATCATTTTGTTATGTCAATGTGTCTTTCTTTTATAGCCCATCGGAAGTTAAAGAAACAACTTTGGTATCTACGCTCTTTAATGTTGAGAAGGATTTTTATTACTTTACTACCTCCTCAAAAGCTCACATTTTTTCAAAATATTTGATGGCGTTGAAAAATGTCTTAATCTGAGCCCATTTCAATTATCATTTATGTGTGACCTCCCATGATAAATACGTGCTCCTTTCTGCCTCCGAGTATTGTAAGCTTTTCGCGCTCTAAAGAATTCCTTCACTTCTTCTTTCTTGACCGAACACTTTCCTTACATTACTAGGAGGTGAAAGGCATGCGCGCTGGCCACACACCACGCTACTGGCGTAATGATAATGTAAACTACGTGGTATAAAAACGAATGAGTTGGCTATGTAAAACGAGTTATTTATTTGTAAGTTTGCATTCTTGAGGTAGTTGGTTCCTCAGCTCTGAGGATGATTTTCCGGGATTTTTCATGCTTATAGCTACCAAATAAAGTCTTCGTCTTAATTATGGTCAGTTAGAGATACGATGCCTCAGTTAATACAAAGTTCAGGGAATCCGAAAAATAATGCGTACTCAAGGACCACGAGGTGGAACTTATCGTCTGTGCTTTGGGCACTTCCTTTCCGATCTCAGACTCACTATTAATTCTCGGTCTGAATGGCAAAGTACCAATATAAAACCTCTAATATGGCTGATAATAGGAGAAATGTGCTAGATTTTCATTCATTTGACGCACGAGAGTGAATATGCTGAGTTTGATGCCATAACGCGATGTAGACGATAGTTTAAGGAACTCAGTTTAGATTCCATTTCCTAAATTAACGGCCACTGTTTCTCACTTCAACACATTTGGAATATAGGGATGGCAAAACATAAACCACAATGTCATCTTTCGCGCAAATTAGAAACGCTCTCACCAGTCCATCATACTCACACAGGTCATCACGGAAAGTTTCACAAACACCAAATACACATTGTAATGATGCAACACATATCTTCCCTAGCTAGACAGTATTTTATTCTATTACGGGGATGGAATTTCATATGCATCACTTACATGACACGGATGTCAGAGCATTGACTTTCTAACACTAAGATTGTGTGTTTCATTATAGCTCGTTCCGGTTGTATTTGAAGGTGCTCAAATACTCCAGCCTCGTGTTCGTAGATATACCAGTACTTGACAAAAGAATCCTATGGGAAAACATTTATGGCCCTCTCGGTGTACCTGGAAACCATGTAACTAATGTATGTGAGACGTATCATTATTATTATTATTATTATTATTATTATTATTATTATTATTATTATTATTATTATTATCACCGAGCTCGATAGCTGCAATCGCTTAGGTGCGGCCAGTATCCAGTAATCGGGAGATAGTGGCCCCACTGTCGGCAGCCCTGAAGATGGTTTTCCGTGGTTTCCCATTTTCACACCATTCAAACACCGGGGCTGTACCTTAATTAAGGCCACGGCCACTTACTTCCAATTCCCAGGCCTTTCCTATCCCATAGTTGCCACAAGACCTATCTGTGTCGGTGCGACGTAAAGCAAATAGCAAAAGAAAAAAAATATTATCTGGCACGAATCAGAAGCAGCAACTCAATACCTACGGACATTCCCTGGACATACAAATAGCATACAGTTTCTCAAATACATTATGTATAATAAATAAAATAAACCGTGGTTTTCTTCTTAGCTTTCCATGTTAGTCACTCTGTGCATTCTGATTCTAGGGCCCCAAAATTCGCACATATGGGCGTCAGCTTTTGAAATCTGTTTAAATATTGAGATAACAATTTTGGAGATGACATTCTGGATAACAAAATTTTCCAGGACCATGACACAACATTTCATTGTGTGAAAGTTTTGATTACTTCATATATTGAGTTCAGAATCCATCATGTGACTAAAATTCAGGTCGTAGATGGAGCCAAGTAACATAATAAATAATGAGGTACAAAGATGAAGGTTATAAACGAAATATTTATCATGAACAGAATTAATTAACCAGCAATCTCCATGGCGTAGATTTACCTTGTTTGCGTCTTATTCGAAAGCTATGAGTTCAAATCCCAAATCGTTCAGGGAATTCATTCTGGGTGGAGGGCTGGGGCTTACGTAGCCTCCTCAGACCAGCTGGAAAGCTGTACAATGTGAAAAGGCAGCGAACCCAGCCTTGAATGCCCAGCGATACGGGTGAGATGCTGACCAAGTAATCTACAATATCTGTAGAACAGAATCCTACCCTCCCCCAGCTCCGGATTACCAGAAACTGAGGAAAGAGTATTCACTTTATTGGCAATTAGACATATACTTATTACAGCCAAAAAATGTCCGGTGCCTTGGGGTCTGCCTGAGACTTGTTCTCACATAAAATAGTCACTTCGTTAACATCAACATTAGCGATGAAATGCGAAAGCAAATTCAGATTCAGAATTTACGAAAGTTTACAGCATCTGTCCGAATGACATTCATTTAGGTAGGTAAAATAACTGAATGTGCCACTGGTTCATTTTTATTTTCTGATGAAAATGATGTACCCTATTAAATTGAACGTAGGTTGAACAGAAACTATTTAGGTGGCTTAATCCGTCGTTAGATATAAAATAATCCCGAATCTGTGGTATTATATTGTCATTTGATTTTTTTAAGTAGCTGCATTTTTGTCTTCCATGTCGTTCATAATTGATGTCACGTATTATGAAAAAGATGTCAGAAGTACTATGTCGTAGTTCTTGTAGCTTTCGATAAATTGTTCTAGAGAAACCCGTCGATCGATAAAATGTATATAACTTGCGAATCATTAATTTCTCATCTTCCGTCTCGTATCCTTGGATGTCGTCAATGTTCCGCTTCATATTTTTCTACAAGCAGCACTTGCCGCTTAACGAGCAAGTCATGTGACGAACTCAAAATTATTATAAGGTTTGCAGGAATAATGGTCCATAAGTATCCCTCAGCTTTAATAAGGTACAGTTCACTGGTTCCTGATAAGTTAATTATGTAAATCTCTTTGTTCACACCGCGCTATAGAAAAGTGAGCTACTTGTCACCGAGCCGGATTAAAGTTATCGAACCGTGTACGTTCGCAGGGCTTTAAGTAAACAAGACTCCGGCAAACTCTCACTGCCTGATAAGCACAGGCCTTAATACCATTTTCAGCGTTATTCACAACTCCTTTGGGGATTAGTGGTAGAGTGTCAGCCTACGGATCCCATAATTGCGTGTTCAAACCCAGGTAGTAACAGTTTTGAAGGGTAGAAGGAGGTCCATACGGCACTCCATATTGTACGATGTCGGTATGTTGGTGAAAACTTTGATGTCTATCTGACTCAATCTACCATTTTTCGTATATCCTGGTGGGATCGTGGGTTCACACTGTGTTCCGCCGTAATCAAGGGCGCCTACACGTAACTCCAACATCCCACACAGATACACTAATATGATTCTCGATTTCAACTTCGGAACCTTCCAGTTAAAGTTCCAACAATTTCTTGGTAAGTGAGCTTCGAATAGAATATAGGTGATTTTAACAAACCTTCAAGCTAGGCTTCGATATGAGGTCCCTTGTGAACCCAAGTTAGCAGGTTCGATTCTGGCTCAGTTCGGAAGAATATGAAGGAACTCGCAAAGGCCAGCCTCATGTAGGTAGATTTGCTGACACGTAAAATCACTCCTGCGGGACAAACTTCCTACACCTCAAAGTCTCGAAAAGTCGCAAAAATTATGGAACATAAAACAAATAACATTACTTCCTTGCTATCAATTCGCGTTGTTCTAGCCTATCTCAAGAAAACTTTGCCATATTTATTAACTACTCTACATATATATTACGTTGGTTAAATATAGTTTACCTGCTCTATACATCTGCTACTACGTGAAAGGGTTAACGTTATTCGTGGCTTATTTCTGTGGATTGCTCTAGCAACTTCTTGTTACATGGATATCGTGACTTACATCTGAACGGAGGAAAGCCTGAAAGAAACTGGCAGTACATGAGCACATGAGCTTATCCGCTAATTCTTGGACGTCGCTCAGAGGAGATCTCCAGACGACGGGAACCAAATTGGAAGCATTATCCGACGCGTCTCTAGCCTGCGCTAATGTGCCAATTAAAAGTAGCCGACAGTTTCAAATTGAAGCCAATTCTGTACGATAAAACCGGAGATGGAATCAAGTTTACGTGGCTTCAATTAGTAAGACTTAATGCCCTTTTGTGGGTCCATTGAGCATTGGCCGGAATTCACGACCGTGAAGATGTGATTGTGATAGGTAGACAGCCAACGTATGCGAGTTGAGCTCGATTAGACCTAATGAGTCACTAAAAAGATTGGAGGAGTTTTACGAGGTAGTGCTGCCCAAATCTATTTTAATCAACCAGTCGAACTAATGAACGGTCGAAATGAACAGCAACTGAATTTACGAGACATTGCAAGAAAGGGCCAGTGATTATTTGACTAGCTAAATGACTGATGAGCGAGTAGAAGGATGGTTCACCCTAACGAATGTCCAACTGATAAACTGATTCTATCGCAAATAACGAATTAATGTATATTTTACAGCTCAAGCGGCTGTTATTGTGAGGGAGCGAATTGGTTCGTGAACAAATGAATGTCCTACTACTGACTTCGTGGCTGAATGTGAAAATCATTCATGAGGAAATTAATATATACAGTGACTCGCATAATTATTCGGTCAGACATGACTTATTACATTTTCCTTTGTATTAGTGATTTCTGTAATAACAAATCACTGATATAAATTGAATACAAGTTTCTGTAAGGAATATACAAATTAAAAGTCCACCATTCTTCTAATGAACACTGTCAATGAAAATATAATCATTAAAAAATAAAATAAAACTCAAACCAATATTGCACAAAATTATTCGGACACTTTCCTTTTTACTTATGATCCTAAAGGTTCAGTGCCTGGTTGTCTGTCCTTTCATTTTAATTACTTCCCTGGGTCGACTTGGGATGCTTTCCACTAATTTCCGGGTGAAATCGGGAGATATATTCTGCCACTCTTCTTGAAGTCGGTTTTTCGGCTGATCTCTAGATGTGATAGTTGTTTTTCTTATTTCTTGATCAAGTTTGTCCCAAAGATTCTCAATCACATTCAAGTCTGGTGATTAAGGTGGAGGATGAAGTACCTTTGGGCAATTAAACAATAACCACATCCTTACATTCCAGACCATATGCTTTGGGTCGTTATCTTGATAAAACTTAAAATGTTCGCCAATCCCCATATTTTCGGCACTCTTTTTCATATTGTCCCTGAGTATTCTAAGGTATTGAAAGTGGTCAATTTTACCTTCAATAAAAACCAATTCACCAACTAGATTCGTCGACATGCACCGCCACACTATTATATGTCCACCGCCATCCTTCACAGTTGCTTTGAGATTTTAATCTTGAATCTCTGTGTTAGGACGCCGCCAAACTGTTATCCTCTCATCAGACTGAAATATGTTAAACTTACTCTCATCAGCAAATATAACGTCATTCCACGACTCATTGTCCTCCCTAACATGCTCTTTGGCAAACAGCATTCTCTTTCTTCGATTTACTTGATTTATGAAGGGTTTCCTTCTTGCAATACGGCCGTGGAAGTTACCTCTTCTGAGCACTCTCCGTTCTGTTTCGGGATGCACTTTCTTTCCGGTGTCTGCGGCAATCTCCGTAACGAGTTTTGGAGCACTAAACTTGGGTTGCTTTTTTTTTTCTTTCTGGTGATATAACACTCTTCTCTCACATCAAAATGTTCTTGGACGTCCCGTATGCGGTTGATGTTCAATTCTGTCTTCCTCCCGGAATCTTGTGATAATATCAGAGACTGTACTTTTCTTCATTTGTAATATTTCAGCGATTTGACGACAAATTTTACCTTTCGCATGGTGGAAAAATGACTAGCTGCCGCTGTTCGATTGTACTCTCTCTTCCTCTGTGGGCCATTTTCTCTCAAATTGTGCACAGTACTCTAACTCATTGAATGTTTACGTTCATGCTGTCCATGGCTCTTCTGTACACAACCTCTGCATGGCAACTGACTTGTGTCCGAATAATTTTGTTGAAGCACGTTAACTGAGTTCTGAGGTTCCAGGGTCACTGGTTCTCTCCTGTTAACTAAAAGTACACATTTCAACGCCGTGTTGAACCTGTCAAATAGGGTTCTATCAGAAACTAGTTAGCGTGTACAATATTTTCTCTGAACCATAGGGCCAGAGTGTGTAGAAAAGACTACAATTCACGTGTCCGAATAATTATGTGAGTCACTGTACATACTTACTAAAATGACTAAGGGAATGGATCAAGGAATGGTTTCTGGATTAGTAACAATGTAAATCATTATTTAAGAAATATTTAACGAATGGGCCAGTCAAACAATATTCATTTAGCTGAACTGAGTGAAATCAACGAATAAACATCTGAATCTGAACTGAACTATACAGTTGGCTTTTCGTTGCACTGACACAGATAGGTCTCATGGCAAAGATGGGATAGGAAATTGTTAGGAGTAGGACGGAAGCGGACGTGGCCTTAATTAAAGTACAGTCCCAGCATTTTCCTGGTGTGAAAATGTGACCCATGGGACACCATCTCCAAGGTTGACGACAGTGGGGTTCGAATCCACTATCTCCTTAATTCAAGCTCGCAGTTGCGCACCCCTAACCGTATGGATGTAATAATCAAAATTAGGGTAACCTTGAGAATTACACAACTCAAGTATGCAGTGTTAAATTACAGTAGTTCTCCTTCTTAATATGTTACCCTCCACGGTTGGGTTTTCCGTCGGACTCAGCGAGAGATCCCACCTCTACCGCCCCAAGGGCAGTGTCCTGGATCGTGAGACATTGGGTCGGTTTATACAAGTGGGGAGGATGACCAATACCTCGCCCAGGCGGTCTCACCTGCTGTGCTGAACAGAGGCCTTGGTGGGGGTTGAGAAGATTGGAAGGGATAGACAAGGAAGATTGAAGGAAGCGGCCATGGCCTTATGTTAGGTACCATTCCGGCATTTGCCTGGAGGAGAAGTGGGAAACCACGGAAAACCACTTCCAGGATGACTGAGGTGGGAATCGAACCCACCTCTACTCACTTGACCTCCCGAAGATGAGTGGGCCCCGTTCCAGCCCTCGTACCACGTTTCAATAATTTCGTGGAAGAGCCGGGAACCGAACCCGGGTCTCCGAGGGTGGCAGCTGATCACACTAACCACTACACCAAAATTGCTGAATACAGTAGTTTTCAAACTATGTTAGGGTCAAAATAAACAGACTACTTGTGTTTCACGCATGGTCAATATTAACAATTTCCCCCCCTATATTCGTTGCGTGTGAACATATCCAAAGTGTTAGCACAGTCTGCGAGTACACAATGGCATTACATCGCTTTTAATTTTATTTTGTTTTCCACGAAATTTGTACTAAGTACCGCTGGGTTCAATAAAACAACACTTCACTTACTTTTGTGACGTACTATTCGCACGATTCATTAGTTTCTTGGTGCCATCACATCCAGTTTGGTCAGTGAGAATATATTATTCTGATATCCGAAGTGCAAATGTAGGTGGGCTACTGTCATAGAAGGGAATTCGCGAGAAATCACTAAACTTTAATGATAGAAATGCATATCCCAGCAAAAGAGAAAAAGAGAAATCCGCGATCGTGTAAATTATACAAAACATCTCTTGTATTGTTGGTTGCCGAGCTGAGCGACTGAGACGGTTGAGGCGCTGGCCTTCTGACCCCAACTTGGCAAGTTCGAACCTGGCCGACAAAAGTCGGCGTCTCCGTAAACCTTAGAAAGTAGTTAGTGGGTCGTAAAAACAACATTATTATTATTATTATTATTATTATTATTATTATTATTATTATTATTATTATTATTATTAACGCCTAGATAGAACTGGGCCATGGTAACTGTGCAATCGTGTGACATTAGAGACCATCGCTATGACTGATCGCAGAAACATCGGTTTAGATTTCAGCGATCCGGTACCCTTCAGCGCTCATAGTCGACTACTGCCTTGCCTCACAATAGCATCTCCGTACGTTCCGTTTCCACTGTCCTCCACCACATACGGCTGACTATAGATGTGTTGTACCGAAAGAAAAGTTAATTATCAGACGTAATTTGGAATATTTTAATAACAAAAACGTCTTCATCAACGAATGATTAAACATTAATTAATGGTTGTAACAAAACAGTACTTAATACACACGAATTAATACTTAAACAAATGCCATCGACATCACCATTACATTCAAACTGACCGAGCTCGATAGCTGCAGTCACTTAAGTGCGGCAAGTATCAAGTATTCGGCAGATAGTGGGTTCGAACCCCACTGTCGGCAGCCCTGAATATGGTTTTCCGTGGTTTCACATTTCACACCAGGCAAAAGCTGGGGCTGTACCTTAATTAAGGCCATTCCCGCTTCCTTCCCACTCCTAGCCCTTTCCTGTGTCGGTGTGACCTAACGAAATTTGTAAAAAAAGTTCAAATTGTTCAAGAGCTGACTTTATTCAAACAGTCTGTCATTAATATATTATGTGATGCAGAAAATTCAGTACAACATGTCAATAACAACACACAAGAGAAAGAATGTGCGAAACTTATTCGAAACGCCGAACGTAACGATTATTTTGAAGTTTATGGATAAACTGAGAAACAATAAGTCGGCCAGTTTTAATGTTATACAGTCTTCCCCTTACTGTCAACTTTAATGCCGTCACACTTTTTTTACTGACGAAGTGCTTAGACATTCCCGTTGCTTCTGAAATTCTCGCTAGAGCTCACTTCAGTAGCTTCTTTTCCTATGAACTTCGTCACATTATAAATTATCTCCCTCACTTGTGCATGCAGCTTCTTGTGTTTTACTTTTTAATTCACAGGTGGCACTGTCTTAAATATGCAGTAACTAATAACGCTATCACTAAATCTATTTACCCAACATACACTAAATGACCTACTTCTCACTCTGTCGCTTATCGTAACATGATAGGGAAAGAACTTAATAGTTTGTCATGGTTACATACATAGGTGTATTTATAACATTGTTATGTAAATACTAAATATTCGCGGGGTGTGATTAGCTCAGTGGCTTTACTGCTGACTTCCCACCCGGAAGGCTGAGGTTCGAAACCCGGTCGATTCTGGGTTGATACTTTTACCTCAAGAATCACGAGACGTCAGGAAGGGCATCTGGTCTTAAAGCACCGGCCGAAACTTAAATTAGCCTAGGTGCCTCCAGCGACCCCAGAAATAACTGGGACAAGCTGAAGACAGTTTTTATGTAAATTCTAAATACGACCTACGTAATTTTCTTTCGGCGAAAAATTAACCATGTAATAATATCATCGGTAAAGCAGGATGTACAAATTTCACTTTCTCATCTCCTCGGGAAACAAATCGCTTCAGCAAAGCTACAATTACCAGGCACGGTGAAGTCATTTGCTTATCAAAAAAACGCTGGCTCATTCTGAGATAAGAGTTCTACTGTATGATGAGAAAGATGACAGAGGTCAGTAGAGTGATCACTCGGAGACGCGCCGAATTAAAAAATCTAGTAGCGGAGGTGCTTACCAGATCCACCCATGCGCAGAATCACTCTGTCTCTTTCTTCCCTCAGTTGGCACCCTCGCAAAATAACCGTCACGAGTTGCACAGTTTCCTTGGCTCATCTCTACTTACAATCATCCCCATCAGAAACTTTTGCCCCAGCAACGCAGTAATTAAAACAGACAGGACTTTTCCTATTAGTGAAACTCACAACCTGACTTTTAACACCGTTTGTCATTATACCATTGCCTGCTGTCCATCTCACAACATTGTCGAGATCTTTCTGCAGTTGCTTACACTTTTGTAACTTATTTATTACTCTATACACTATAACTTGGTCCGCAAAAAGCCTTATCTTATATATAAGAAACCAGAATGGACCATTAATATTTAATGATTACCGGATCAGATGATGCTTCACCTACTTTATTTCCCTGAATTCTGTTTTCTAAAAATATATCCACCCATTCAGTCACTTTTTGTCCAGACCAATTGCACTCATTTTTGCCAGTAGTCTCCTATGATCTGCCCTAACAAATGCTTTAAGGAGATCAGTCGCGATACAGTCCATTTGACCTGAATGTATGACATCTTCTATACCTTGCTGGAAACCTACAACTTACATACGGTACTATACAGTATACAATCCATTGTCTTTAGTAAATCCCAAGAAATCTTATCAGTTCCAGTTACTTTTCTAGTTTTCAATTGTAGTATCTTATTGTAAATGTCTTTGTTATCGTTACCTCTCCGTCTTACAAGTTGTCTCTTTCCAATATTATGTTTATCAACCACTTTCAATCGATAGCAATTATAATCACAGCATGTTTGCTAGAACCAGCAGATGATGAACGGGGTACTTTTTCATACATTTCAAATATACTAAAATATCTTCAGATACTCCGCAATAGTACTCCGTGCTCTAATCATCGAGGAATGTTGGTGGTTTTAATGTTGCCGAGTGTCATACATCGCTGGACTACAGAGCTATGCGAGTTCAGCTTCCATCAGAAATATTATATTGCTTTTGGTATATTCTCATTTTAAGTCCGGAGAAGTTCTGTGGTCTAATTATTATTTGTAACAAAATTAATATAAATTACGCCTCTAGTTGAGTCTGACTTTTTTCCTACGTATTTGTTTCAGGCCTGTCACTTTCACCTTTTCCATTCATTCTCCCTTGGTGAACATTTAATCTCTTCCGACCTAAAGGTATTAGCTTAGCAAGGGCTAGGAATCCTTCATTTTGACGCCTTTCTCCTATGCTTTCACCGTTGTATTTCCAAGAACACGGAACTTACTAGTGCAGTGTGTCAAATGGCGGATGCAAATGTGATGGTAAGTAATAATCGTATGGCCTTAGCTACCGTGTGCAATTTGACGCCATATGGCTGTCTGCAATTTGACGCCATATGGCTGTCTGCTCGTCAATTTCGACGTTCCGTTTTACTATAGACCTACTATCAATCAATCAATCAATCAATCAATCAATCAATCAATCAATCAATCAATCAATCAATCAATCAATCAATCAATCAATCAATCAATCAATCAATCAATCAATCAATCAATCAATCAATCAATCAATCAATCAATCAATCAATCAATACTGATCTGCATTTAGGGCAGTCGCCCAGGTGGCAGATTCCCTATCTGTTGCTTTCCAAGCCTTTTCGTAAATGATTTCAAAGAAATTGGAAATTTATTGAACATCTCCCTTGGTAAGTTATTCCAATCCCTAACTCCCCTTCCTATAAATGAATATTTGCCCCAGTTTGTCCTCTTGAATTCCAACTTTATCTTCATATTGTGATCTTTCCTACTTTTATAAACGCCACTCGAACTTATTCGTCTACTAATGTCATTCCACGCCATCTCTCCACTGACAGCTCGGAACATACCACTTAGTCGAGCAGCTCTTCTTCTTTCTCTCAGTTCTTCCCAACCCAAACGTTGCAACATTTTTGTAACGTTACTCTTTTGTCGGAAATCACCCAGAACAAATCGAGCTGCTTTTCTTTGGATTTTTTCCAGTTCTGGAATCAGGTAATCCCATACACTGGAACCATACTCTAGTTGGGGTCTTACCAGAGACTTATATGCACTCTCCTTTACATCCTTACTACAACCCCTAAACACCCTCATAACCATGTGCAGAGATCTGTACCCTTTATTTACAATCGCATTTATGTGATTACCCCAATGAAGATCTTTCCTTATATTAACACCTAGATACTTACAATGATCCCCAAAAGGAACTAGATGGCAGACCGAGTAAACCGAAACTCTCTTGGGCGTCTATGGCTGAAATTTAATGAATTTTGTCGGGTAAATGCCAAACGTGTCACCAGAGATCTTTTACATGGCGACATCATACGACATGTAGTATCGAATTGACTTTTTCCGCCTTTGAAAAATCCGACTACCTCTGCCGGGTTTGAACCCGCTATCTTGAGATCCGGAGGCCGACACTCTACCACTGATCCACAGAGCCAGCTTAATGCGATGGTACTGATGTATAACTCTTCAAACCTTAAGTTAATAAACGTTTTCTCCATCATGATGATTATCGCAGGATGACTCAGTCTATATTATTATTTCTTTCCTTGTCTATATCCTCCGCTTTTATTAATACCACCTCTGTGTCGATGTAAAGAAGTGTGTTTTCATTACAGCTAAACCAATCTTCCTTCCCGTTAAAGGGAGATTCCATCAAAAACTACAGAGGGTCATACAGATGCCAATTCTACCATTACATCTGTTCGCACTCAGAGAGTTACCTTAACGCAATTCGGTAATCTCTTTCCGCATCCTACATAACGAAAAATAAAACAAGCACCAGGAATAATTACCCCCAGGTCTTTTTGCCGCGTGTTAATGGCAGGGCCTGGGACACGGTACGAGGATTACAGTTTCATGTATGCTTAATGGTGTCTGCTGATCTCAACTAATCTAGGCCAGTCTAATAGAATACACATTAGATGAAGCTTTTGATTCGACCCTTTGTGGGAGCCTTGCGCAATGCTATAGGCTAATTATTTTCCCGCTACATCGGGGGCCATAAAACAGGCCAAGTAAGTTTTAACGTAGTTACATGTACTTATTATACTATGTTGGAAGTTTTAACATCAGATATTGCTTCCTTTTCGTTGTTTGTATACCATGTGATAAAGGAGCGGTAATATGATATCCGTCACAGGTAGCAGCCCTGGAAATTGAAATACATTACATTCTCTCCCCACCATCTCAATTAAGACCCAAAAACAACCTGTTAGTTCACGTTTCTTAGCCTTTATGCCTTTCCTTAATAATAATAATAATAATAATAATAATAATAATAATAATAATAATAATAATAATAATAATAATAATAATAATAATAATAATAATAATATACATTTTATGTAACACTGAGTGCTTTACAGTTTTCAGAGGCGCCGAAGTGCTGCAATTTTGTCCATCGTGAATTATTTTTACGTGCCAGTAAATCAACCTATATGGGGCCTGGCGAATTTGAGCACCTACAAATACCAGTGGACTGACCTGGAATCGAATACACCAACTTGGGCACAGAAGACCAGCGCTTCTATCGTCTGAGCCACCCACACCGACTATTTATTTCTGTAATCCGGTGCTGATTTTAAATAAAGTTATTATTAACTAAACATTGACTTATTTTGAGGGTTACAAGCTATTAAATTATCCGAATGGAGTATTAGACGCTCGTGAAAAGATGAAGGAAGTGCAAGAGCTCCATGTCACGAAGAGAAATATCAGAAGTCCCGGGCTAGATACACTATCTATGGATGGAGACAGCTTTTCGTGACATCCTAGCCCGGTGCAAGTCTGACTTGAGTATATACCCCGAGCACCTTCTTCATATCCTTCTATCGCTTTTTCCCCCATCTGGGGGTCGCGGGTACGAATTGTGTGGCACATGAGAATTTGGCCCTGTTTTAAGGCTGGTTGCCCTTCCTGACGACAACCCTACAACCATGTGAGGATGGATGTAATCACTACTGAATATGAAGAGAAGAGTGATGGGACAAATATAAACTCCCAGTCCCCAAGCTTGAAGAATTAATCATGCTTGATTAAAATCCTCGACCAGGCCGGGAATCGAACCGGGGACCCTCTGAATGGAAGGCCTCAACGCTGACCATTCAGCCAAGAATTCGATATAGCCAGAGCATGTCTGTTGCAATATATTTGGTAATTTTAAAAATTTCGTGCACCTAATTGTCATACCACAGGGTTACTGTTATATTGGGCGTAAGATTTTGTGTTCAATTATATACACATATAATGAGTCGGAAATTAGATTTAGAAATTAATATATTTAAAATTTTCACATTTTCGAACTTACATAACTTCGGACCTGAGAGTCTCAGACAGAGCTGTCTAATGGTAAAGCACATGAGGAGTCGTAATTCACATTTAGACGGTCAAATCACAGATTATTTTAGAATTCTGTAGAAAATCGTAAATGTCACAGTCACTTATTCACAAAGTCTAATTTTATTCGCTTAATAATTACTTATATTCATTATCCTGTCTGTTTGTGAACAAAACAAGACAAAGACCATAATCTTTTAAATCGTTCGACGTGTTCACTTGTTAACTGTGGTCCGAAGTGTACGGAATTTGAGCGCTCAAAGCATGGCATTCCCACTGGGAAAGTTTGTTTAATTGCGCTGAATTTATTGTTGTTCCATTTAGCTGAGTACTTAAATTGCCTAGTGATATCGTATTATTGGATACACTTATTGTATATCCCTTATTGTTTGCCAGAAACAGCCTGTGATAAGGAACTTGAACGTGACGCAAACATTTCGTGAACGCAGGCCTGTGGAGTGAGACGTTGTCACATTAAGAAATTTTAATCTGACAATATTTTCAGCAAATCTATTGTAGAGAAATGAAAACTAACAAATAGGACTGGAAATTGTTACAACTAAGATACACAAGGTAACAAAAGAAGGCTCGTGTGATGAATCTCGATCCAGTTTCAGTAACAATAGTAACTGGGAATTCTTTCTTGTAAACCAGTTTTAAAACATTCAGAGCAAGAGTTAACATTTCTGATATGGGTGTTATAATAATTCAGACTACAAAATGATTCTTCTTAATCTGTACATGGCAACTGCGAAGCATTGGTTTTCCAAACACCTATTATCCCTCGAAGTTATGGGGACCATGGCTGATTTGCAGGACTAAATTTGAAACCATGAAATATGGATCGTATTTAAAAATAAAATGTTAAAGTTTGTAAATACACATCAGTTTGCTTCAAGTACAGGGTTATTCAAAATAATTGTCAGAGTTTCAAGAAATTATAATACACAGTGCAACTGACATGGGAATACGAATCTTGTTTTATTGTGTTCTGTAAGTCATAAAGTTCGTTTTACACACATTACAAATGCTCATTGTGCGCGCGTTTTGTCACGCTATACATATGTACTCGATAGTTCATCTCTTCCATCACACGCCCCAACATGTCAGCGGTTATGTTTAGGAAGGCGGCTCGGATGCGGCGCTTCATTTCCAGAATATTCACCGCTAGAGGAGAAACAGTACACGGGAATATGCACAAGTGTGGAAAATAACATGTGTTTTAATCGTTCAAAATATCCTTAAACCTATGTAGCCGGGATTCGTCGTGCTGACCACCCGACACCTCGTAATCTGCAGGCCTTAAGGCTGAGCAGCGGTCGCCTGGTAGGCAAAGGCCCTTGAAGGGCTGTAGTGCCATGGGGTTTGTTTATTTCTGGCCGGGTGCTGCCCTTGTAAGGCAGACCCTACGATGAGCGTGGGCGGCATCTGCCATGTGTAGGTAACTGCGTGTTGTTGTGGAGGAGGATGGTGTTATCTGTAGCTAATGAAAATAAGTGTATTTTCATTAAAATCTCAGCCCTTCTTATTAACATCCACAGCTCTCCTGGAGTGATCGGCTTTCCAGGAAGATGTTTTACTGGACGCGCACTTCTAGTTGATCGAACATTAGAACACAATTTTCTTTAATGATATGAGAGCTAAAATAAAATACGTTATTAAACACACAATGCCATGTTTCGTCTATTCCATTGTATATCCTTAAATTAATCAAATCGAAATCACTATCAATAAAACACATTGGAAAATATATACATTCCACATACGGATGCGTTCAAGAATATTCACATTTTTAATAGCTCGCACAGTGGATGAGGGATAGCGGGCCGACCTCTGGGTATCTACAATGTGGATTTACTGGAAAAGATAGTAAGGTTTATGAAGGACCGCAAAGGCTTCTGATCGGCACTCCAAGTGGTACAACGTCGTCATGTAAAAATCTCTGGTGACATATTAGGCGTTACACGACAACATTGATTAAAACTTTTAAAGTCCCTTAGCGGAGTTCCACTTTCTCAGCTGTCAGGAAGAGTAAACAGGAATATGGATTTTGTCCAAGAGTATCTTAAAGGGTATCAAATCACGGTGACTGCACACTTTAATTGAGATCATATGATTATTATTATTATTATTATGATGATGATTATTATTATTATTACTATAAAATGATCAAGGAGTTGAAAAATAAAATTGAGTTAAATGGTTTCTGGTTATTAATGTGCTAAGGTGTGTCGTAGTTTCTTTGATGTCTTCTTGTCGTTCTCTAACTAACAGATCCCCTTCCCGCATTTTGTTACCCGGCACACTAACTAGTTAACATTATTCGTAAACGCATAGGTGTAATATGTGTGAATATTTTCAGTTGCAGTTGTTCACATACGCATCTTCTCGTTTAGAAGTTTCATAATGTGATCTTTAATATAAATATAGCTATGCATGTACTTATATATTTGGAATTTACATATTCATTTATAAATAAGTCATTTGATTCCTCAAATAAAACTTACTGATATCAATAATTGATATTAGACAATTATATAAATGAAGAATAACAAGTTCAACGATGGTTTGTTATATTGAAATCAATAGTAACTCTACCTAGGTTTTGTAAGTTATTAATATGAACTCATAAGCATTATTAAAACATGATCATTGAAATAAGTTGAATAATTTTTTCAAGTCGCCTCTACGGCACAAAAAAAAACACTATACGAGTCATACTTCAGACACACCACGAAATACCTAAGGTGACTTGAAAGCCGCTGCAGATTGAAAGGAAATCCACATTTTTAATAAATAGAATCCATTGCTTTCCATCTAGAATGATTTAAAATTGTCGCTTAAATATATTTCTCTTGTATATGTTTGGTTTGTATTGTTTGGTTTATATTGTTTATATTCAGCCATGCAGCGCACGAATTTAGAGAATATATTTGGTTTTGTATCCATTACTAGACGTCAATCATTGATGTTCAGAGTGTATATCCAGCGGCTTTCTAACCCGTCCCACAAACAGACATGTGGGTAGTGGAGTTTCCGATTCTTGTTACATCCTGGATACAGTATTTCCCAAACAGGAAATAGGGTAAAATGATCTGTAAACATCACTGTGCATTATGGTTGTTACTCATGGGTAAGGCTATACCGTTCTCCTCTCTAGGGAATTGTGTCCATTGCTTGATACGATTATATATTAAGTGGTTTATATTTAGAAAAAATGCGTACTGGAAACTTTCTACTCTGAATGACATACTTACTGATAACCTTCATTATAGACTGTTATGTCTTTCAGCGTTCAGTCTTCAAGCCTCTGTGAATTTACTAACTGCCGCCACAATGTTCTAATTGGAACTGGTTCTTTGGCATCATTTAATTCTATAACTCTTGCATCTAAATCATTAGAAACTAGCTAACAATTGTCTTCTTGGTCTACCTGTACTTCTCTTACACTCCAAAACAGAGTCCACTATTCTCATAGATAACTTATCCTCCTCCATTTGCCTCATACGACCCCACGAATGAAGCCGTTTTTTTACAGCTTCATACTGTGACCTTATCGGTCATGTACATATTTATTTATTAATTATTTGGCAGTGAAAAACCTTTGTAAAGCTCCCTCGTACTTGTTACAAAAAGTTGCATTAGGTTGCACATGCTTACACAACCTTTGTAACTTGCTAAACACCACTCCGTCTTAACTAAAAGGATACACAGATAGAGAGAGAGGGAAGAAAATCTCAAGCCAGAAAAATCGATAATGATACCGTCACCCGTTGAAAAAATGGCCGAACACGATGTTGCCAGCTCGCGAATCGCATTATTTTGATGAGATTTCGAGACATGCATAATATTTAATATGAGAAACCTCGGGATGTTATATGATTTAATTATAGACATCTGTCAAAATTCTAATTCTTTATAATATATTAACGTATGGAAGAATACGCAATCGTTGCATTATATAACGCGCTAAGCGTCCCTTGTACGCAGCACCCTCATGGAAGACATTGTTGGGGCATTATTTTGATAATTAATTTTGAATAAATGGCCGAACATTTCAGGTTCCGCACATAACCAGACTACTTAAGAATCTGAGTCACACGTTTGAGAGTATTACCGATGTCATACGACACGTGGAACTATTAATTAAAAGAAAGTAGTGGGGACTATCCATTGTCTCTTGCATGGAAGGGGGAAAGTTTATAAAAGGAACCGCGATGATGACAACCCATCCACTTCACGCGAAGGATCCAAAGCAGAACCACGGTTTGATGGTGTTCTGATCTATTTAGTGTTTCAGACTGTAAATGTACAGTTTATATCTTCGAGACTATTGTAATTGTCTACAAACAATAGTATTTTAAAAAAAAGTTGAAGTTATGTGATCGCCAGAACGGTATAATTGTAACTTTTTAAGTGATGCAACGAGTATTTTCATTATATTGTAATAATTGTCTGTTTTGTGTTAAAGTGACGCAACAAGTCTTAATCTCATAAAAAGTGTTATAAGTGTAGAAGATAACCATTGGAATATGAACGTGCTCAGCGGGAATAGCAACGGACATGAACCCGTGACCAACGTCAACACCATGGAAGCTTAAAAGGAAAGAATCAGGGTCTTACCCGGGACCCGAACCTTGGATTGGTACGACATGATGATAAGTACTAAAATGAAATAATTTTTTAATAAATGCGCGGTTATTCATTATGCAGATCACGTAAATTAGGTTAGACAGGTAAATTGCATGTATTTCTTTTTAATTAGAAAGAGAACTTGTGAGTGGTCTTCATATTCATTTATGTTCATTTCATGGAATTTATAGTCTACTCCATGGGCTTAAATATATATATAATTAACGTAATGCATGTATTTGACGTGATGATAAAATATTAGTTAGTCAGAGTGCTTAGATTAGGTAAATGTAATAGATAGTGGATTTGTTTTTGGCACTGAGCCGAGCCGTAATTTTGTATAATTTATTTACGTGATATCCAAGCTTATTATCATAATGCATGGTGATTATGCTTGTAAAAATGGATTATCGACTGTTAACATTAGGATAGCAAGGCACTCTTATTTTCATGTAATTCGCATGATGATATATTTGTAGACGGCTGTATTAATTATATGCGTAACTTGTGACATGCCTAGACATCGAACAAACGCCTCCCTATTGAGATTAGCGTTTTCTTTTAATGTCGAATAATTTCCCTTTCTGAATATGAGAATATCCTTATGGATATGTTTAAAATCCATATTTGATTTTATTGATTTGATTTTAAAATGTAGGAAAAACCTAGGCTGTATTCTGTAATCGGATGGAATCGAAGCTGGTCATTCTGAGTTAAGGGATGTGAATATGAGACAATGAACAGTGGATTGATATTGTATTATATAATTGTGGCAGGACAGTGAATTTATAAGCCAGTGGAGCTTTGGAAATATGATATGAGAATATATAATGAAATAAGATTATTTAACAAATATGTGTTCCAAGGGAAACGATTTGCTTTCACCTTGAGATGTTGAAAGGATATTCCTGCCACACCGAGCCATTATTAGCCGCGCTTTGACGTCCAGAAATTTACGATGAGGGGAGAGTGAAAAGGGTTTGGCTCTTGAAGAGGGTTACCGTATGTTGTATTGTTCGAGCTATTCCGCTTAGAATGAAAGCTGTATGACACCGATTATTGTTTAAAGGGTTCTTTGACTTTTTCATGTATGATCTTATAATAATATTTAACTAACTGGAACGCCAGTATTTTCATTTATTTGTTGACCATATGATTAATTAAGAAAGGCAGTTTTATTAGTCCCGTTTGTCGACGCCATCTTCGATATCATTGGTTCGAGTTCAGGGGCAACCATGGATTTTTGTTGTCACATTTTTTTATATATACAGCCAATTGCATGTATATATTGTTATTGTTTATTTTCATATTGTGTACATATTTTCCTTTTTATACATTCTTTTAGTCGTGTTTCACTCTTTATGTGGATGACAAATCGAGTTTATTTTTCGTAATTTTTGTCATTGGATCCATTGGGATGTGGGTTCGATTTCTGGACCCAACATCAGTCATTTTATTTTGATTAGGATTATAACGACTAGCATTCATTTATTCTTTGTTTATTTTTGTAATATAATTAATTTAGCTAGGTGACCACTTCAAGTTATCTTCAATTTAATTTGTTGTATATATAATTGCTTCTTCTGATAGTGAAGAAAGTTACTAATGATAACCGTCGCATTTATAAGGATATTTCTGATTTTTTTTTATTTGAAAAGTATGTTATACAAATTATGATGTAATATTTATCATCATGTCGGGAAGAAGAAAGAAGTAAAGGAGAAATAAAATTTTTGACACTTTACAATTTGTATTTAGTCCATTGGACATTGCATATTCAATATTAATATACTATAAATATTCAGGATCAACCTTTAATTAATTTGATTTATCAAGGCTCAATAAATAGGTATTTAAATTTTTGCCTGCCTGTCATTTTGCCGAATAACATTGTATCCCAGGTTTCCTTCCGTTCATTTATGCCTTTAAGCTAGTTATGTGTTATTTTCTTTGATCTTCTGCCGCGAACGTACCATGGCTTTGGGAGGTCGGTGGTTTGATTCTTTGGAACGGAAGGGTGCAGTAGACCCTTGCACGGTCGGAAGAGCATTTGCTCACCCATCATTCTGAATTTTTTTGTTCCTTCCTGATGAGGTGGCATTTGACTCTAGACTAAAAAGGTCCCTTTCCATCAGGCGCTTTGGCGTATGGTGCTATATGGCGCTATCCCGACTTTTTTAGGGATTATCATGCAGTCATTTGGTTCTATGCGGCAAATGGTGTGGGGTGGAAAGGTAGCAATACATTGAGTTCATTCCTAACGTAGCCTTTACCTCCTCATTCCAAATACCCTCCTGCCATTGTTCCCACTTGATTATCCCAGCAATCATTCTCACTTAATTTCAAGCCTGTTAATTTTGAGTCCACCCAGATTTCAGTCCCTTAAAGCAAAGTTGGTCTGAAAACAGCCCGATGTAAACATAGTTTCGTCCGGGAGCTGATTTCTTTCTAACAAAATATTGTTGATCTCAACTGCGAGCTCGCTGTATTAGCTTTGCTGAACTTCCATTCAATCGCACTTACTATACTACCGTCCTGGGAGAACACACATCCTAAATACTTGTTCAAGCTTCGTATCCCAGATCTGGCATTCGTTTCTCTTGGATTTCTAACCTATTGACTTCAATTTAGTCTTGGAAAGGCTAACTTTCATTCTATACTCACCGAACTTATTTTCAAGTTCCAAGATATTAGACTGCAGGGTTTCGGCACAATATGAAATTAAGACCAAGTCATCAGCATAGGCTGAGTGGACCTGGAATCAGCTCTTAGATCCAGGTAGAAATCCCTGACCTGGCCGAGATTCGAATTCGGGACCTCCGGGTAAGAGGGTCCACAGGGTCGGCCAAGTGACTTAAAACAAATATTAAACTCTAGAACATTCTGAAAACTGAAAATCGCTAGAAACTAAGGAATCACAAATAGACTGAGCGTAAGCTGCGTCAATTCACTGTGCATATAGCCTAAATAGGAAGTGTCTTTTTCCTATTATAATATAACTCACTTCCCTTCAGTTTACCAAAAAACTCACGAAACTTAGCTTTCTTCAGAGCCGATTTATGCCGAACACATTCGTCTTCATGGATTTGCTTAATGTCGCAACCTAATTGGAAACGTTTAAAAATTGTGTGGAGTCTACCAATTTTTATGGAGGTCAAAGCCATAAAAATCATTCGGAGGACAATTAAAATTTTTAATCCTCTCTTAGGAACACTATACTTGACACTGAATTAGCAAGGGTTAGATTTCCTACTTTGCGTATATAACTCTGAGCTAGTGCTCTTTGAAATTTCACATTTGATATCCATCCGGCAATCTTACCGTCCTGCGTCACTTTACTACCACTACAAGCAAGAAAACAGCATGAAATGGGCGAATTTTGTGGCTGAAGAACATTTGTTGGTATGTTTATAACATACCAATACTTTCAATCCTGGTGGATTGTGATATATTTCCTTTTTCGCACTCTCAACAGTTTTTTTCCCTTTCTTCAACCCTAAAAACATTGGAAAATTTTCTAGCAACAACATTCTGCACCCGTCAAAACAACACTAACAAACAAAATAAACAGAGAAATAAAAGTGAAGGGAGTTCACGTGTCAATAATACTCGACTTGTGATTAGTTATACTGACGTGTTCTCATTTGTTCAGGATCACCAATAAGACTTGGGACCTAGACTTTTTTCCTGTAGTTAGCAGACTCCGTTTTGTTTTAATCTGATTTCAGTTGAGGAAGGTTAAAACTGTACCACTGTATCAAAACCAATGCTTACTTAAGAGTATGATTTTCTTGTATATATTCGGTTTTGCCTGGACAATTTTAAATTGTATCAAAATGACGAAGGCCGGCTGTAAACAATCATATATATTATAATCTGTGACTTCAATAGAATATTTCTGGCACTCTCAACTAAAGAACATGGAGTTTGACCACACGGCTTCTAGATGAGTTATTTTCTTCATCCGCTGCTATTTTCAACACCCTTGTAAGGTAGCCTGTGTGGACTTGGCTCTGTTTTACGACCGGATATCCCTCCCGACGCCAATTCTGTGGCATGTTTCTTTGATGTTTGGCAGTGTGGTGATTAGTGCGTATGTAAAGAGGTCGTACAGATTCAATCTCCCAGCTCTGGGAATTAACTAGACGCGGCCAAACGCTTAGACCCGGCCGGGAACAGACTCTAGAACCCTCATAATTGAAAACGACGTCGACAGTTTAGCGAAAGAGACAGCCTTAGGCGAGTCTGACGTTGCTTCCTTCGATTTTGACCTTCCCGATCTGACCTCCCCATGTCAGTTCTTATTATGTTCTGACCTGCATGGTGTAGGACACTGAACACTAGGGAGGTATCATTTTCTCTCCTTCAATGCCCCTTCCATTTCTTCCATTGGTACCTTCAATCTTCGAAGGTAGAGCCTCCTACCCTTGTCCAGATTATTTTCAAAAGGGCAGGTAATCCCCTTCATTTTTCACCTTGAAATAACCATCACCTCCACCGCCTCCACTTTGGGGGATATTCATTTGTTTTGTAGAAATAGTCAGAGATACGAGTTTATACTAGTGTGCAGAGAATTGTTTCAGAATGTTTTAGATGAGTACAATGGTTCCTGTTTAGTGAGAGGTGATTTTAACGCTGTGGGTCGCAGAAAGTTTACTCACACGTATCGGCTCTAGGATTAAACTGCTTTCACGACTAATGCAGTGGGGAAACGAGAGCTGGTCTAATTACAAACAAACATTACCTCCGAGTAAGGAAGGCATTAAATATTACATCCTACAACATGGCGGGCGCAAACTATGTCAACATTGTTAGCAGTACTGAAAGGAATGGGGTCCCTTTCTTCTTTTTGATTACATACCATTAAGGAATCGATGAGTGGATATGTTTTGGAAAGTACTATTTTTGTGCGTGTGTGTAAATTGTAGTGTCTTTTTACTACTTTTATATTGCAATGTTTGTTTTGAAGTGACAATGTCTATAAAGTCAGGCTACGTACATCTGATTCTTAGTTTAACGAAATCATCTTCTCACGTTCGATGTAATAGCTCTCGAGCTAAACATCCGAACCGAATGTTTGAGGTAATGTTTGATTAGAAATGTGGAACATGAGAGAAAATGTGACACTCTGGTGCATAATATTTGATTTGCGATCATTACCTTTAAAATCAAACTACACATAAGGATAGTTAGGAGTCCTAAAAAGCTGTATCGTACATGAATTCACTCCTAATTATCACATACATTCGCTCTCAAGTATTCCGTCCCATTCACATTTTAATTCTTGAATTCGCCCACAGCTGTTCAGGTGGACATACCGAGTGCTGTGATAATTGGCAAGAGGAATAGTGAGTATTTGGAACGGTACCTCGTCCAGTGGGATAATTCGAAACGTATACCTAAAGTAATTGATGTGTGAACGCGTGAAATATGACATTAATATGAGTATCTAAAGTAGGAATGCTTTAAGGAATGTGTAACAAATATATATCTGAAATAATTGCAGCAGTTTATTTTAATTTCGAGAAAACTTTGAAATGTACGCTTCCATAGAAATCATATCTTCTTATCGTACGTCCTTTGTATTCCCTTTTTATTTTATATCAATCTCTCCTTTCCACGCTATTTTCCCTTGCTTTTACTTTGGGACCTGAATAAGAATATATGGGTGGGAGGAAACCAAATGCAGCTCTTCAGACAAATGCTAATTTCAGAGCTTTTAAATTCAATTCTTTTACTTTCCTCCACCAGCTTTTAGCTTTGTAGACGGAAATTCAGTTTCTTAATAATGGCCTGGGGTGAAACACCGAGTACATCAACAGGAATTGATTGCTGAAAATCGTAAAATAGGAATGCTAAAAGTGTTTATAGCCCTCATCCATTATGTTTGAATGACTTTCCATACTTTTGAGAACATTATACTTTCAATCACAACAAGGTTCTTTTTCTGTTGATACCACACGCCCACTCTTTCGGGGGAAACTATTATATACTTCCAGGAGGGAGCGAATTAATATATCCTCAAATAGATAAACGAGCTCCTCACGGGGGCGAATTCATAAAACTTCACTCCGTTACTACTCCGAACAGGACCGAATGCGTTAGAAGCCAGTTAGAACGTATAAATACTGTATATAGCATTTAACGCCTTATATTTATAGGTCTGTACAAATATATCCGGAACCCGAAATTAAAACATGAGCGGGAGAGGGTGAGGGGAAAATTTGAAGTTGGAATATTTTATTCCTTAGGGGCAACGATATATGGAAATAAAAAAGGTGAGATTTTCATAATTTGTTTCATATCGATTTCTGAATGTAAACAATGAATGCGTCGTTGAGTAGATAATATTTTGTCCGACATAATGGTACCATTGCGGTAGATTGATAACGACATAGACAGAAGTTACATTCTATACGAAATGTTGGGAACTACCCTGTGTTTTGAAACATGTGCTCAGGCTATATAATTAGCAATCCATGTCGCTGGGTGACCATCTAGAAGAACTAGTTCCCAATAAATGGTATCAATAACATAACAAGTTCCCTGTATGGATCAGTGGAAGTGTGTCGGCCACCGGATCCCATGGTAGCGGATTCGAACCCGGCAGAAGTAGTCGGACTTTTGAAAGGTGGAAAAAAGTAAATCCATTCGTCACTCCATGTCGTGCGATGTTGGCATGTAAAAAATCTCTGATGACACATTTGGTGTTTATTGGACAAAAATTAATAAAAAAACTGAGCATTCAACGCCAAAGAAAGATTTGGTTTACGCTGCCATCTAGTAAGCCTAGAATAAAACAGGCCGTCAAAATTGACGAACAAGCAGCCAGATGGCGTGAAATTAAAATGCTTGCACATGGTAGCTGAAGTCATGCGATTATTATTATTATTATTATTATTATTATTATTATTATTATTATTATTATTATTATTATTATTAATAATACCGTAACAGTTCGTAAAGATAAAATCAGTTAGTCGGTCGTTATTTAATTCATTTTTCATTTATTTATTGACGTGAAAATTGCCCACTGAAATTACACTCCTCTCTTACTGCATTTATCCATGGCCACTTGTGAATACAATTTATAAAGTATAGTGTCTCTCATATCTTTCGTTTTACATTAGTCTGGCTTGCGGAGGGTGACGTTGTCACAAAAAGTAGAAAAGGGACTATACCTCATTTGTCGCAATCTGTCATTCTTTTTTTGGGGAAAGTAACTCAGCAATATGTTCCGACTTCCTCGGTAAATAGGGAGAAATTGTGCATAGTTTGATTTCTTCTTGTGCATCTCCCTCAGTAAAATTCACGTTTAACGGGCGAGTTGGCCATGCGGTTAGGAGCGCGCAGCTGTGAGCTTGCATCCGGCAGATAGTGGGTTCGAATCCCACTGTCGGGAGCCATGAAGACGGTTTTCCGTGGTTTCTTATTTTAACACCACGCAAATGCTGGGGCTATACCTTAATTAAAGCCACGGCCGCTTCCTTCCCACTTCTAGGCCTTTCCTATCCCATCGTTGCCATAAGACCTACCTGTGTCGGTGCGGCGTAAAGCAAATTGCAAAAGAAAAAATTCACGTTGAACTGTCCAGAATAGGGCTATTTAAATATTTCAATATGCTACTGGCTTTGAGGGTTTCGTTTACGGAGTGATGGTGACATTGCGGACGAAAGTGAATGCATGCAGCATGGGTATGCTGAAAGGAAGTCGGAAGAGTACCATTTGTAGGTGTATCGTGTTCCACACAGTTCTAAGGCATGCTGAACAAAGATCCGCTTATTAGCAATCTAGGAAAGAGAATACTGTCTGTCTGAAGTCCTGAGCGGTCTGCCGTTCACATCACGGAGTATACTTCTTCTGTTAGATTTTATTATTTATACTTTACAGTGTCTACAACAAGTAGATTTGGCAGCAGATGGGAGTTTCGCCTATGGACGACAAACTATGAGAAACGTGCCTAATACTGACCCGCTTTCGTCGACGGTCGGTTGGGAAAATACTTAGACTGCGAAGAAAGTGAGTATGACCTCGATTAACGTTCATTTCCAGCATTTGTCTGGTGTTAAAACAAAAAGCGACCGTGAATCATGTTATGAATGAAACTAAGCACTTCCCAAATACAAACTTACACCTACACGACCTGTTTACGACGTAGTCATTTCGCTCGGGTCCACATGGCAAAACTACACTACTGCGACTGGTATTGCTCACTTTATCTCTCATGATTGACTTCTCTTTCAACATCTTATTTATCACATTTGTAATAATAATAAAATAATAATAACAACAACAACAACGGTACTTATCGATGATTTCTTTTACGGCTTTCAGAGACGCTTAGATTCCCAAATTTTTTCCCAACCCTGTTGTTTAGCGTACTGGTAAACCTACCAACATATCTGGCGAATTTGAACTTAATAAAATATCACCGGACTAAGGCACGATTGTCTCATTTCCCTAGTTTATTGCTTCTACGATACGTTTTTCAAATACGTCAGTCTTGTGATGGTAGACCTAACTTATAGACATGTTAAAAAACTACTCCGAGACGAAATTCCAGCACGTCAGTGCCCCCGAAAACCCAGTATTATTATTATTATTGTTATTGTTATGATATTTTCCTGTCAATCATTCACATTAATATCGTCTTATATTTGATTGACTTAGCCTAATAACCTGCATTCCCTACGAACATTTCCTTTGCTATCCATTCTAACATTCCTCTTGTAGCGTACTCTAGTGTGATCCCCGCAGACCACATTCCTCATTAGGTAAATGTTAAAGATTATGTTCAGCCTTGGACAGAATATTTACAAGAGTTTTTATAACGGCCATACAACATGCTATAACATACTCAGTGCATGAAAGCCATACAGGATATTGCTATTACGATAGAGTTCCTTAATATAGGACCAATCGAAGTATGCACACTTTCGTTATTTTTGTAGGTATAATGGAGATACTGTAGGTCGTTAAGCAGCACGTATCTTCCCACGCTACGTTCATTGTTCTTTAACACCTGTTTCTCCTCCCACTGCCTCACCGCCATATGGGCAAACCAGTGTCGTTTCCTTGTGAGTAGAAACTTTCTCTTGACTTTTCTGAGTGAAATGGAAAACATTCACACCTAACTTCAGAATTACAAGTTATCACATCCAACAGTTAAGGCAATGACGAGATTCACGACTTACATAGCTACTGAAAACAGTATTAGGCCTAAATGTAAATATTTTTAACTATTTATTTTTACGCGCAATAAATATTTATTTAACATTACTTCATTTGTTCTGAACACTCACTTGAAGAATCAATTTTATTAAAATGACATATTCTTATTACCAGCCGTCCGGAATCCTGACTGAGTGTGATTCCTTATTATTCTAGGGATTTTAGTCACATCCGGTTAATTCTTCTGACTCTGGGACTGGGTATTTACGTTTATCGTACTGTATAGTCGCTCAAAACGTGCACAATATTGTGTGTTCCTCGCATTTAATATTTTATCCGACTTAATTTTAACTGTCAAAGTATATTTCAGCTTTCATGTAGACACATACTTTGGGGATGATGTAATGCTACTTGCTTTACGTCGCACCGACACAGATAGGTCTTATGGCGACGATGGGACAAGGAAGGGCTGGGAGTGGGAAGGAAGCAACCGTGGCCTTAATTAAGGTACAGCCCCAGCATTTGCCTGGTGTGAAAATGGGAAACCACGGAAAACCATCTTCAGGGCTGCCGACAGTGGGGTTCGAACCTACTATCTCCCGAATACTGGATACTGGCCGCACTTAAGCGACTGCAGCTATCGAGCTCGGTGATGATGTAATGATTATCCTACCTGCATTCAGGAACGCCTTGCCATCAGCACAGCAAACCTGCATCGACAAGACCGTTCGACTGCTCCGTCAAATCATCTCCTCTCGGTTGTGGATTTGCTTCACATCGAACTGGCAATATTGCGGCTAAACATGAACTGGTCCATCTATTCCCATACTGATGGTCTGCCGTGTTCTAGAACTATTGCCTGATTACCTCCGACATCACCTTGTAGGGTCTACCTCATGCTTGATGATCCGAAAATTTGTGTTGACGTCGGGTGTGGTGATTGGTAAAGATATATCAGACTCTTCCCCCACCCGACCGCATATAACCTCTGGCCCGGTGATTCAAACTCGCTAACTTGCCTACGGCTGTTCCACTGAGTAGTGAAGACTTCATAACTCCCATCGCCAAGGTAGACTTCCGTTACGAGAGTCAAAACTTTTTGTTTTCTTACTTTACGGTCAACATGGACTTAAGCAGTACCCATCATGGTGGTCCAGACCAGTTAAATGGTGCCTTCACCACGTGGCTGTTTTCTTTGACCAATATACTTGGTATTTCGGCCAACTATATATATATATACTCGGCACAAAAATTAGGGGGGAAATGTTTGACATGCTGTAAAAGTTTATGTCGTGGAGCATGAAATATGTATAGGTTTATACGAATTGCTACACACCACAGTAACGCAGTAAAGGTTACCCTATTTAACATAAACATGCTTCCAGTCCCGTCGGGTCTCAATACAAAGTAGTCCGCAGTACACGAACCACTCTCGCCACACTATTGGTGACGTTAATACGCATTAGTCGACTATGAGACAGTCAGTATGAGGCATCTAAGCGAAGTGGAAGTGTCCCGAGCTGTTGCCCTACGTTAAGAAGGGAGAACAATGCGGTATGTGGCTAACCACCTCAGTTTCGAACAGGCTCTGGCATCGTTATGCGGAGACAGGAGGGTATGTTAGACGCCGTGGACAAGGTCGCAAACGGAAAAGTGCTGCTCAACAAGACAGATTCCTACGGTTATCAGCACCACGCCCGCCCTCTAGCAGTGCCAGGGAACTGCGAAGTGGCCTTACAAGAACCTCTGGCGTTTATCTGTGAGTTCAGACCGTACGGAATCTATTAAGAGATGATAGCATACGTTGTAGAAAACCTGATTTATAACGGCCCCCACTAAGGAACACCGCAGAGTTCGTCTTGCATTTGCCAGAGAACATCGGCACTGGCAAATGAGACATTGTTGTCAGGTAATGTTTACAGATGAGTCCAGGTTTACCTTAAATGGACCGGATGGCCGTCAACGCGTTTGAGCCGATGAGGACAGCGAATCGTTGAAGGTCTTATAAAGGAAGTGGACAGACATGATGCTGTATCGGTCATGGAGTGGGGAGGGATCATTATTGATAATCGTACGGATCTTCTGTTGGTACCTGGCCGTCTGAATGCTGCGGTATAGATCAGGAACAACATGACCGACCACATTACTCCTGCTGCTCTTGGTGTAGGGCCTGATTTATTACTACCGGGCGAGTTGGCCGTGCGCGTAGAGGCGCGCGGCTGTGAGCTTGCATCCGGGAGATCGTGGTTTCGAGCCCCACTGTCGGCAGCTCTGAAGATGGTTTTCCGTGGTTTCCCATTTTCACACCAGGCAAATGCTGGGGCCGTACCTTAATTAAGGCCACGGCCGCTTCCTTCCAACTCCTAGGCCTTTCCCATCCCATCGTCGCCATAAGACCTATCTGTGTCGGTGCGACGTAAAGCAACTGGCGGAAAGAGATTTATTGCTGATGCATGAAATGCGACAGCCCATCCCGAACGAGACACCAGAGATCATCTCCAGCGATTGCACATCTCTGTGATGGAGTGGCCTGCAAGGAGCCCAGACCTCAATCCACTGGAGCACTTATGGGATGTATTAAAGAACGGATTCGGCAGCGCGAAAATGCTCCACAAACATTACATAACCTCAGTGAAGCACTTGTTGAGGAGTAGGACGCCATTCCACAGGCAGTCATCCGACGTTACATACGCAGCATGTCACGCAGGTGTACAGCTGTAATTTATTGAAGCTTGGGGAGGTACAACACGGTTTACGACAACTATAGCTTGGGTATGCAGACTGTTCAGCAAGATATTTACGTTGTGATTGTGGTAGTTCATTTGTTGTGTTGCGAATTGTGGTGAAAGGTCAAATGCAATGGCGATGGTTTTGTTGTTGGTAATTACATACAGCATATATTGTTGCAACGCCCAGGAGGATGGTCATCCACCGCCAATAGTTCGACATATACACCGATGCGACTCCGCTGTCCATTGCAGCAGTGGCCCCTTCCACACGGCAAGGATGGGCTAAAGCCTACGCCATTCCAGCTACCATCAATGCAGCAGAAACCACATCCGCTGTTATGGGGGCGCTGTGGGCCCTACTTGATGTGCCTCCACAACTCTTTGGACTCTTCATGTACAGAATTACTTGTTATTGATGTTTATTAAGCTAATAAAGGTAGCAATAGAGAGGGGTGTAACCCTCTCGTGACGACCTATCGCCTCAGCAGCCAACCCGGCTGACGTCCCGTCCGGGGAAGTGCTCGACTCACTCACTACACGCGCACCCCGATCTTTTGGCGCCTCCCATGGACGGGACTTCGGTCTGAATCGTGCTGGCCGAAGGGATAGTTCGTCACAACATGTGTTCCTTTTCACACATCCATATTTCGAGATTCTACATAGCATTAAAAACCTGTTACCCTAATTTTTGTGCTGAGTGTATATATATATATATTGTTTGCTAGTAGTTTAATGTCGCATTAACACATCAAAAGTTTTCGGCGACGGAAGATGAAAAAGAGGATTGAGAAGTAGTCGTCCTGACCTTAAATGAGGTACAGACCCAGGATTTACAAGTGTAAAAATGGGAAACCACGGAAAACCCACCTTCAGGGGCTGCCGGCTGTGGGATTTGAATACACAATCTCCCGAATGCAAGCTCGTATCTGCACAATCCTACTAAGTAATGCTATTATGGACAAGTTGTAGGCTACGATCCCAGTCCGTTAAGTTAAACTAAAATTTCGAAATCTCGATGTTGCTTTGGGTCAGTTTACGTGAGCGATGGGTGCTCGTCTTCCCTTAGCAAAGTCTGTGCGATTCACCTTATGGTTGTACTGCTGTCTTTCAGCACTTCAACGTACGTAACTCCAGTGCGATCGTTCCAGAAGCTGGCAGGACCTGCATGGATGGAAATATGAATTTTCTCACTTTCCGCTTCCTATCAGAGGGAACGTTACAAGAATTTTAAAAATTAATGTCTTTTAAATTGTTGTATCTTCCTAACAACCAGGTGAAATTTATCTGTGAAGATGGTTTTGGAACTTCAATTATGTCCCAATCTGAACATTTTTTATGTGAATGTAAAAGTAAATTCGGAAATACCGTAATGGCCTCAACGTTCTCCCTTGGCCAGTTAAATTTTAAATGTTGTTATTAGGCTTTCAGTTACTTCTACTTCGTGTCTTACTTGTTCTGATTCCTCTGAGTCTTATTTCTCTGTACCTTCTATTTTGTCTGTTGGGCATTGTAATACGTAGCTGAGTGTCTGGGGTTCATTTTGTAGCCAATGGCTAGTCTACGCCAATTTTTTGATCTCAGATATTTAATCTAGTAGGTACTGATCATTTAAAGTATCGTCCGGCTCCATGGCTAAGTGGTTAGCGTGCTGGCCTTTGATCACAGGGGTCACGGGTTCGTTTCCCGGCAGGAACGATAATTTTAACCATCATTGGTTAATGATGGCACGGGGGCTGGGTGTATGTATCGTCTTCATCATTTCGTCCTCATCACGACGCGCAGGTCGCCTACGGGAGTCAAATCAAAACACCTGCACCTGGCAAGCCGAACCTGTCCTCGGACGCTCCCGGCACTAAAAGCCATACGTCATTTCCATTTAAAGTATGTATTATCGCGGATCGTCATACTTCGTGGAAATGTGCGTTGAACTTGATTAATTTGGAATATACATTCAAGTTTATGTATCCGATTCGTTAAAGTTTTGAAATCTATACTAGTCATGTTGTGTATCTTATGTTTGATCTACCACTTTGGAGTTTACCTTAATATAAATCACCAAGGTTGATGATTGGCACTTACACTGTCGCGCTTCGATTCGATTCGAATACACTATCTCCCGAATGCAAGCTCGCAGCTGCGCAATCATACTAAGTAATGCTATTATGGACAATGCTGTAGGGTACGATCCCAGTCTGTTAAGTTAAACCAAAATTTCGAAATCTCGATGTTGCTTTGGGTCAATTCACGTGAGCGATGGGTGCTGGACTTCCCTTAGCAAACTCTGTGCGATTCACTTTATGATTGTACTGCTGTCTTGCAGCACTTCAACAATTCACTTGTCCGTAACACTAGTGAAATCGTTCCAGAAACTGGCAGGGCCTGAATGGATGTAAATAAGCCGTTTCCTTGTTGATTTTCTTTCTTACTCTGAAATGATGAATTTTTTCAATTCTTTTATAATTTTCCGATTCCTGTGTCTACTGGGTTCTTGTGAGCCCATCACTCCCGTTTCCCTGCGGAGCTGCATTGTGCTACGATAAACCATTTTCAGTATAACTCTTGTGTAATTTAAACACATGTATTTTTCTGCCCCTGTTCATCTATCTGAACTGGACTGGACTGGATATCCCATGGGTTCGGACTTTGAACCCAGTTTACGAACGTACTTCCTTTCTCGTGTAACGCAAACGACAACTCACATGTATAAAATAAATGTTTAATCTCACCACAATACACACAAATACAGTATATGTATAGGTTCAATTTCTTTTTTAGAAATGTACACCATGCGTTCAACGACACCGACAGGCACACGCAATAGTGAATATATCTCTCCTCATATGTTTGGTGTTACGAAGGGCATTCGGCTGTAACACTAGGTCCATGTATCTTACTCACATTTGCATTGACGAAGGTTTAATTGAAAACGTATTCTTCCTTCTATATTGGCCAGTGCTCTAACCCATGGTAACATTTCCTATTTAGCTAATTCATACCCAGTGTCCACTTGTGTTAATTCCATTTTCCAACTTCTGAAATTGCCTATGCTTGTTCATAACCCCTTCCTGCTTTCTATTTTGGACAGGACATAGTGAATACAAAACAACGTAATTGTAAATAGCATCTTCTAAGCAGGGCTAAACTTACACCAAATACGGAAAATCCGACCATTTATGTTTTATGAGTGAAATATATATCTTGTAATGCAATACAACACAGTGCCTTTGTGCAGCGAAAACCCTAGCATGGGTGGCAGGCCCAGTCCTTGAAACAAAGAGAAAAGATATTCCTCCGAAAATGTTCGGTCCGAAAAGTCACAACGGCTAAACTCATTTTCCGACTGAGATCGATTTATGAAGTTACGCAAAAATTTTGTTGACCATCAAATAGATTAACAAAGAGGGTGGCCAACAGGATACTTCTTGTGCAAGGAAAATGGAAAGCCCAGCCTGGGTGGCTTACACAGGTGGCAAAGACCTCCAACAAATGGGTGTCGAGGAGGACTAACTTTACCTCTGTTTTTTCACTATTGCTGCCGTGGATCTAATTTCTGAAGAGCCGGGCTGAGTGGCTCAGACGGTTGAGGCACTGGCCTTCTGATGCCATCCTGGCAGGTTCGACTCTGGCTCAGTCCGGTGGTATTTGAAGGTGTTCAAATACGTCAGCCTCGTATCGGTAGATTTACATGCACGTAAAAGAACTCGCGCGGGACCAAATTCCGGCACCTCGGCGTCTCCAAAAACCGAAAAAGTGGATAGTGGGACGTATAGCCAATAACATTAATATGGGGCCGATCACCTAGGTGTTAGGCCCCTTTAAACAACAAGCATCATCATCATTATCATCATCATCATCATCATCAATGTCTGAAGAGACAAGTCTCGCCCCAGATGTTCCAATTCCAATCAAAATTTGAAGTAACATGGTTGATCATAATAATAATAAATTTGCAATTTTGCTAGTTCGCTCAAAATCATCCTCATTTTTTGATTGTAGATTCGTCAGGATTGAGATCTAGGAAGGTCACCGAAACATCTCGCACATTATTCCAGCCAAAATGAAAACAGAAATATCATATTCATACCGAGAACTACCTCTACTACTCTTACCTTTATATAAAACCAAACCCCACAGCACCTAACGCCCTTGAAACGGCCGTGGCCTGCCCAGCGACCGCTGCTCAGCCCGAAGACCTGCAAATTACGACTGGTCGTGTGGTCAGCACGACGCATCCTCTCGACCGTTATTCTGGGCTTTAGAGACCGGGACCACCATCTCAATGTCAGATAGCTGACCTGGCCGGCAATTAAACCCGGGGCCTCCGGGCAAGAGGCAGGCACGCTACCCCTACACCACGGTGCCGGCTCTTACCCTCTATACTTCACTTAAATTCTAACTAAACAAGATCTGGGCGTCAGTGTTCTATTAATCTATTTTCTCTTCTGGTCTAATTTCACCATATCGTTCTCACCACAACATCTCGTCGTTTGTGCTCTGATCTACTCACCTCGTCTTCACCATTCTTCTGGATTAACACATTTCAATAGCTTCTATTCTCATTCTTTTTGCTGTAGTTACTGCCTGTCTTTTATATTCACACAATGCTGTGCTCCACACCCAAGTCTTAAAAAAAATTTAAATATGCGTACTGTCATATTTCTGTTTCAAATGTTAAGTCAGCCCATCAGTCTAGGGCTAGTAAACCTGTCGTTTACCGAGAAGTTCTAGATCTATTTTCAGGTGTGTCAAGGATACATACTTGGAACTGAGGGTTGGCTCGATGTCTATTCAGCCTATGTTAGAACAAATGAGGAGCTATCTGACGGGGAGTTAGTAAGCCCGGTTTAGAAAGCCGAGAATAACGGCCTGAAATATCCATCGCGCTGACCACGCATCCTCTCGTTGTCTCCAGACCTTTGGACTGAGCAGAGGTTGCTTTATAAGCCAAAGCTCACCAGGGCTTTTGTACCGTGCGGTTCGTTTCTCTTCCAACCATTATACAACCACAAATACGATTTTATCCTCTTTCATATCCATTCTCTTGTTTCAATAGTGTGACGTAAAGTCTATGAAGTCCCGCCTTTGTTCTATTAACCTTGGTCATGGAATTGCTTGTTATGGTTACAGTTTACAGTAACTGGTCGCCGTATTCATAATAACAACCTTGATTAACTCCACTGGAACTCTTGGCCGCGCGGCATGCCAGCCAGTCCGACGAGTTGGTTACATTACGGTAACTTCACAGTTCATGCGTCTGCCAGATGAGATTCTAACATGGTTAGCAAGTTATTTTAGGATTTACAGCAACAAATTGAAATTGACAGGCGTGAATTGGATCGAGTGAGTGAGTTCGAAGCTTCTCTTTGAGGGTGAACTGGCCTCAATAGCTGACAACTTAATCTACAAGGTTCAGTTTCTGCGATATATGATGGTCCACTGTCGCACCTAGTTTTAATGGGGCTGTCATCGCTTACGACTGACATATCCACTGACAGGATGAATAAATCACGTGAGCCTCTAATTACGGAACAAGTAGAGGAAGTTAGTGAACAATGATATGCCAATAGTTTCAATAGTGCTATTAATATTCACACTGATCAGAACAAAACAAAGGTCCATTGTCCTAAGACTACCGGTATTACTGCATTAGTTAAATCTGTTACACACTATAATATCACGGCTTACTCTACCACAGGTTAGAGCGTGATGCTCAATTTCCATATTTCTTTCATTGAATACTATTTACGATCTATATTCATAGCATTCAGGGATATTGATCGAAAAATATCCGTTCAGTACTCTGCGCTGTATGATGTCAGTATGTAACTGGTATCTAGGGACGCACTCGGTCCTTACACGACAAAATTAATTAAAAACCCGTCACTAGGTCACCCAATCTATAAGAGTAAATTGGAAAATCAAAAATGACAATTAGGCAGACAAATGACAAAAAATGAAACCAAGACCATCGAACCGAGCAAGTGGCCGTGCGGTTAGTATCGCACAGCTGTGAACTTGCATTCGGGAGATAGTGGGTTCCAACTCCATTATCGGCAGCCCAGAAGATGATGTTCCATGTTTTCCTATTGTCATACCAGGCATAGCTACCTTAATTAAGGTCACGGCCCACTCCCATGCCTTTTTTCTCCCATCGGCGCCATAAGACCTATCTGTGACGATGCGACCTGAAGCAAATAAATAATAAATAATACATAATAAATAATAAATAATAATAATAACGACCATCGATTTTATTATTATGAAAATCCTTAAAGGAACCGGGAAGTGTGAAACGATAGCAGAAAGGTTTAGATACATAAATCAGAAACTTATAAGAGATATTTCTTTCAATGTTCTTTTAATACATTCAGAATACCGTATATTCGTCATTATTTGGGTAGAATATGAAGCTTCTGTGTTTGACATTTTGTGTCACAAAGAATATTTTTTAAAATATTCTTAAAACTTGCCTCTACCGGGCGAGTTGGCCGTGCGATTAGGGGCGCGCAGCTGTGAGCTTGCGTACGGGAGATAGTGGGTTCGAATCCCACTGTCGGCAGCCCTGAAGAAGGTTTTCCGTGGTTTCCCATTTTCACACCAGGAAAATGCTGGAGCTGTACCTTAATTAAGGCCACGGCCGCTTCCTTGCCACTCCTAGGCCTTTCCTATCCTATCATCGCCATAAGACCTATCTGTGTCGGTGCGACGTAAAGCCAATTA
Organism: Anabrus simplex; assembly: GCF_040414725.1. Lineage (NCBI taxonomy): Eukaryota > Metazoa > Arthropoda > Insecta > Orthoptera > Tettigoniidae > Anabrus > Anabrus simplex. The sequence goes on along the minus strand of NC_090265.1, from coordinate 307,114,181 downwards.
AAAGAAAACTTGCCTCAACGGATGTACCTTTTTCTAAGAAAATACTCAAACCAGACTTTAGAAATTTTGCATGCATGATATTTAAACACTTTTGATCTCTGATGTAAAATTATTTTCCTATTGTTTACAGGAGTTGATTTTTTATATCGTAGTTGAAAACTGAAATTTTCTGTAAAAGTTTAAGTGCTCTTCAAACTGGCTTCCATGAACTAATCAAGATATCTGATTAAATTTACTTCCACAAGCTGATATATATAGTGTCTAAGACACTACCACGTTTCAAATACATTGATAGGATAGTTTCTGAGAAAAAAGTACATACGTTTTCAAAAACAAAAAAATATGACTTACGGAATATTCAGAAACAATGTTTGGCAGGTAGCTGGCATCTAATGATATTGAGCGTGCAGAGTTATGTTTAAACCTAATTTTATTGCCTCAAGTATAACTTCAGCACAATAATTGATACACCAAACTCAGAAAAGATTGGAGATTTTTTACGCTCAAACAAAAATCCCGGTTCCCTTGAATGAATGGTCAGCGTAGTGGTCTTCATTCTGTTCATAGCTGGGTTCGATTCCTGGGCTTGGTAAATTCCTCTAGCTCGGGTGCTAGGTTTTGTGAACATCTTAATGCACAACTTCATTTACACACAACTCACCACACTACACCACCACAGAAACAATGGTAAATACCTCCCTCCACATGGGGTCGGCATCGTGAAAGCCATTCAGTCGTAAAGTAGGTTTACTTGATATGAGTACCAAAGTCATATAGTTGAGAAAAACGTCAGAAACGAAGGATAAGAATTGTACTTTATTATTATTATTATTATTATTATTATTATTATTATTATTATTATTATTATTATTATTATTATTATTATTATTATTATTATCGTTTCTTTCTTAATCTGCTTACCCTCCAGGGTTGGTTTTTCCCTCGAACTCAGCGAGGGTTCTCACCTCTACTACCTCAAGGGCAGTGTTCTAGAGCGTGAGAAATTGGATCTCGGATACAAATGGGGAGGAGGAACAGTACCTCGCCTAGGCGGTCTCACCTGCTATACTGAACAGGGGCCTTGTGGGGGAATGGGAATATTGGAAGAGATAGACAAGGAAGAGGGAAGGAAGTGGCCGTGGCCTTAAGTTCGGTACCATCCCGGCATTTGCCTGGAGGGGAATTGGGTAACCACGGAAAACCACTTCCAGGATGGCTGAGGTGGGAATCTAACACACCTTCACTCAGTTGACCTCCCGAGGCTGAGTGGACCCCGCTCCAGCCCTCGTACCACTTTTCAAATTTCGTGGCATAGCCGGGAATCGAACTCGGGCCTCCGGGGGTGGCAGCGAATCATACTAACCACGACACCATAGAGGCGGACATTGTTATTTATTATTATTATTATTATTATTATTATTATTATTATTATTACTATTATTATTATCATTTCATTAACTTGTGACTGCCTTATGTCTTACAACAACACAAGTACCGGGCGAGTTTGCTATGTGGTTAGCGTCACGCAGCTTTGGGCTTGCATTCGGGAGATAGTGGGTTCGAACCCCACTGTCGGCAGCCCTGAATTGGTTTGCCGTGGTTTCCCATTTTTAAACCAGGCAAATGGTTGGGTTGTACCTTAATTAAGGCCACGGCGCACTCCTAGGCCTTTCATTTCCCATCGTCGCCATAAGACCTATCTGTGTCGGTGCGACGTAAAGCAAACTGCAAAGAACACAAGGGTCATGATCAAATACTAAAACGAATTAACACCACTCACATTTTTGAAGTAAGGAATGTAGTACTGGGTTAATATATACGAAATTTTATTAGAATGCACTCTGAAATGAAATGGCGTATGGCTTTTAATGTCGGGATTGTCTCGAGGATATGTTCGGTTCTCCGGGTCTTTTGATTTGACGCCCGTAGATGACCTGCGCGTCGTGATGAGGATGAAATGATGATGAAGACGACACATACACCCAGCCCCCGTGCCAGCGGAATTAACCAACGATGGTTAAAATGCCCAACCCGGTCGGAAATCGAACCTGGGACCCCTGTGACCAAAGACCAGTACGCTAACCATTTAGCGAGGGAGCCGGAGAATACACTCTTATCGTCAACATAATTACACACAACAGCTAGGAAATAAATTTGATTTCCTTCTATATGTAGGACATGCAATAAAAGTACTACTGACCTTAAATGGTGAGCTTATCTTATACAGCAGAAATTTATAGTTATGAATGCGAAATGTAAGGTCACAGCATCATATAGTAATCCCTTATAATATGATCAACCTGTCCACCAACAGTTTAAGTCCGAGATCAGTTTCCTCAACACAACAGAAACCTTCAACGAAACACCTCAAGCGTGATGAATTAAGGGTTATAAATTTCATGATGTTGGTCCGTATTGAACAGAGAATTACAAATGAGTAACAACACAGTAAAGGTTTTCACCTATTCAATACAACATATATTCACAATATTTTAAAATTACATGGAACTGGTTTCGACCCATCTGGGGGTCATCATCAGCCACATCAAAGCAAAGATCACTCTTGACGATATCCTAAGAACATGTTAATTTTAACAGTAAGGTTATTATGGAATAACAAGCGTGATGATCAAGTTTGTGGAGGCCTAGGTACACTCACCTCGCACGCTATATACAGTCCAACTTCTCTAACTCGAATTTTCGATATCTCGAAGGAATTTTTACTTTCCGAAGGAATCTTTACATATTTTATGTGTTACACAGGGTGGTCGGAAACAACGTGAACTAGGTATACGAGTGTAAGAGGGTTGGTGCTGCTGATAAATAATTTGAAAGGAATAACTCCATATCTCGTGCATTTGCCTTTCTTATAAGCTGCTCAAGTTAGCCAATCAGATCGCTTCACGGGCGAATTCAAATGGGCTTTGGGAGGCGATGTTGTTAAATCTGGACGTGACTTAAGGTCGGCGTGAGAGCGCTAAACGAAGAAAAATTCACCAGGGATGGCATTTGAACCCGGACCTCCTAGTTACCAGGATCGTACCGTAGCAAGTGTTTATTTATTTATTTATTTATTTATTTATTTATTTATTTATTTATTAATTAATTAATTTATTTATTTATTTATTTATTTATTCAATAAGTCTTTACAGAGTTATCCTCCTTTTTCTTAAACTCAAATCTATAAGGAAAGAAATCAGGATGAGTGTCTAATGAAACAAAATAAACTAAATACTCCAGAATCACGGCAATCGGCACTGTTGACAAATGATAAAATTTGATACGCCACCTGTCAGTTAGGTTACGTAATCAAATAACTTAAAATAAGGCAATCTCGTTATATTTGCAAGCTAATGTCTGGTGTTTACTCACCTTTTCCCTGCAAGAGCCAGCTGGTCTAGTATTACGATATATCACTAGTCGCTGGCTCTGCCGAGTGCGCTAACCTTCTTTCTGCTGACCCTAGACTGTACTCGTTACCATTTAAATTCCTGATTGTTTGATCACTTACATCATCACTACTTCCATCTAAGCAACATTCTGATCTCACTTTCCTTTCACACAGTTTTCTCACGCCACTTAGGACTTTATTCGAATTTGCTTTATTGTTCCACTCTTTAATTATCCATGCAATAACTTTTGGATTATCACTGTGTCTGCACATCACTTGCTGTTTGTCACTTAAGAACTTCTTTCACAACTTCTCAGTTTCCACACACTCACCAACTAAATGTAAATCATCCGTCTTCTTCCCGCATGAAATACATAGTGAGGTATATTTTCTCCTGATCCAACCCTTATTCTTGTTTAACCTCAATAGCCACCAAATAACTCCCCCTTCCCAGCTCCTGTCTCTAAACCTTATATTAATCTTAGAGACTTGGAGTACCTTATAAAATAATCTAAGAGAAGCTCTCTTCCTGCATTGTTCTATCAATCTTACCGTAGCAAGTGACACCGACTAAACTGATTTCTCCGCATCGGTTTCTGCTAGTCGATCGGTCATGTACGTAAATCTGGCGTGGACATTGGACATTGCAACGCAAGCTTAGTTAGTATCGATATGCCATGCAACGATTCTCTTATGCAGAGTTTGTGATACGCATTTAGCTTATGGCGCTGCTCAGCAAATCGGAGCAGAGGCACAGTTGATTTACATTGAAATATTTCCTCACTGTGTCCTTGTGTGCAGCAACACTTTTCGATTCATTGTAGTATGTGATTATTATGTCAATCCATAGAAGATTATCCCGACATAAAACAAATTCCTATAGTAGGAACCCGAACGTATGTCACATCCTTCTACAAGAATAAACATTCGATACATTTTCATCGGAGTTTTAATTACCCCATGCCATAGCATCTTAAGGGCAATAAACTCCGCGACCTTTATTACCGATTAAAACCGTAATTTAGGCTAACTATTTACAGTACGGGTTGGTGTGTAAGTTGAATATCCTTGATCTGCTGGATTACTCAAGCTCTGTTCAAAAGAATAACATCACCGCCATGCGGAGGAACGTGTGGTGAAAAGAACCACCAGTCCAAACATGATGACAACAGAATCATCGGGATATCTTATGTTCAAGAGATATGCTCCCAACAAGATTATCATAGTATGGCCAAAGCTGACTTGAAGTAACCCACACCGGCATCTTGTATTGTACAGTTACGGCTAAGCAGAGCGAACGTCGAGTTTCATTGAGTTTATCCCGTAACTTACGAAAAAATGTTACATTTAGTACATTCATTTCATTTCAATAGACTCGATACGTAGTAGTATTTGTCACACAAGAACATGCAGCCGTGTCATATACACAGCCTACGGTATGTTTTGTCTATTATGTTTATCAATTTATTAAGTACCATTCAAGTGCCGTGTTTCATTTCTTTCTTTGAGCCACGTATGATTATTACGTTATTTGATTAAGAACAGAAATTTAAGGGAACATGGGAGTGAGAAGTCATTTTTTCTTTTGAGTAGCACAAGCTTTCCTGAAGCGAAAAATATAAATAATTTTATGTTACTCCAAGAAAAGATTGCTTTAAATTTTTATTTAAGAAAGATGGCACCACTGCCACTATCTCTCAGCTGCCAACTACCCTTACATTTCGGAAGGTGACATCTTTTAATATTTAGGTACACCTTTCTCTGAACCAATAAAGGCTAGAGCAAACCACTCTTTTAGAGCTTCGAGGAAAACTCGCAAAAATTGTATTTTCTCCTAAAATATTACTGAGAGCCAGTTTTGATAGAGTAAAATAAGTTTGGTTACACTTACAAGTCCTTATTGTAGGTACTAGTGCCATTAACTTGCACGAAAGGAATTATAACTCTTGAAGTAATATCTTACGTGGAAACTGTACCCTACAGTGTGTCGGAAACGTGGATATTTAAATGATTTAAAAGTACATATTTACATCCCTTCTGGTGAACTAAGTGGGGCAGATAGATGATATTAAGCAATTGGTTTTTCCCTAATAATTATTGATGTTCATGAACCTAAAAATTGGGCCTTTAAGAAAAAAATCTTCAATCACCACTGATCTGCGTTTAGATGAAGTCTTCATAACAAGTAAGGCACGGTATATTCTTCATCATCTACCAGGGCAAGAGTAGTCAAAGAATTGAACGAAATGATCATTCGTTGGTATAAAGAAGTAATTCAAGTCGCCATTCTTTAGATATAAACCGGAGAAAATCTTGTAGGTTCCCTTACGATCATTAATTTCAGTGTAACTGAAATGCTTTTCAGTATGTCGAACACACAAGTTAAATATAAATATTACACTATAAGATACCTGTAAAAAAAGCATTTAAACATTAATAAAATTACACACTATTAAACAAAGAATGGCACGTTTTTTTCTTGAAAGAACATCATCAGATTCTATCAAAGGAGGACACCATTAGGATATGTTCCAGATTTCAAGTTTCTAAACATAAATTTTCTAACTATTTGAGTGTGATTTGATAGAATGTGATAAAGTAAACTCGTGTCCTCATCCTGAGGTGGTGCAGCTCTTTACAGGCACCCCCCCCCCAATGGAGGTGAGCTGCATGTACCATTCTAACCACATACCAGCCCTCCTGCCTTTCTTAAATTTCTGACAGTACCGGCAATCGAACCTGGGACTCCAAGGGAGGCAGCGAATAGTACTAACCGTTACGCTTAAGGAGGCGGACGTAGAATGTGATGATATTCCTTCAAGAATGAAACATATCATTCTTTATTTATTAGTGTGTATTCTTATTCCATGTTTAATAATGTGTTTCTTACAGGTATGTGATAGTGTAATATTTACCTTGTGTGTTCGACAGCTTTTATGTTACATTTAACTAAGTCGACATTGGAAAGCATGGCTTCCTTGTTAATAAAGACGTTTCATTGATTAAATGTAAATATTACCGAACGATACATTATGATCTCGTATCTGTGAGCTTCCATTCGGCAGATGGTGGGTTCCAATCATCCCATAGGCAGCCCTGAAGAGAGTCTTCCATGGTTTCCAATTTTTCCATCCCCGCGTCGCCGAAAACATTCGATGTGTTAGTGCGACGTTAAAGAACTAAAAATGCAATGTTATGGTACTTAAATGATCATTATTGGAGCACTTAACCTATGGCGTTGCTACTGCCGAGAATAAGCTAAGGGCAGAAACAACGTAAACGTTGCCATTGAATGTTCAGAGTAGCAGTCCATTCCTTGAACTTTTGTGTAGAATTCTGTTGGTAAAACTATGCAGCGCTGTGATTCTCTCCGGTATTTGGTTAGAATTAGCACAAAGACTCAAAATAAGCAATAACTCAGCATGTGGGGAGTCTTTCTAAGAAGCACGTATAGCACATCTTCTTGGAAAGGTTAGAACACAGGAATAAATAAATACTACGTGTTTTAAGGAATTTTACTGTCCAATTTATCTAACATGCTCAAGTCACATGATTCAAGCATATGTAACAATAAACAAAACCACAGCTGAGAATACGTGACGTTCTTTTCATGTGATTGTAACTACTGTAGGCATACTACACGCAACTGGATGTTTATGCCAGGCAACTTCTTTCCAGGTGTTCTGTGGTGTGATCATTGATATGATCACTTAACTCTAACGTATACAATATTTCATTCCTGTAATTGTTAATGGTATAAAGCGTGATTCAGCCGCCCCTTTCAATGTAGAGTTATGCAACCCACAATATTCATACCGTTCTGAAAACATCTGCCCTGTCGTTATGCTCAGACAACACAACCGGATATCTTGGTATTTACCCCTCACTATTATAGGACGCCGTAATGTTATACTCATATTAAACACTGGAAGACATGCGTGTGCCTTTTAGATCATATGAACCTGAAACGCCGGCGAAACAACAAATTGATATTGTGACCGCAGTAAACCCTATACTTGCTATAAGCTGCCTTGTGTGCCGTATGGAACTGTAATGTACATAGTTGTTAAAGGTGTGGCGGAGCGGGCGTGCATGTTAGGTGGGAGGTTCGATTCCGGGGCGAAGATTGCAAATGTTTGAAATATTTGTTTAATACGTACCACACGCAATGTAAGTTCAGTGCCCGCTTTCATGCAAATTGTGTGTGAATGAATGGGTTTGTGGCGCTAAGAGGGTCGATTAGTTAGCATACCGGACACATAGAGACCGAAAATAATAGGAACACAACTGCCCTGACAATGTTTTATTGCAGCGAATATTCGGTGTGATAAACATTTTGGTTTATGAACATTTGTCCCCGGTGTCCAATAGATCGTCTTGCGCGCTGAAGCATTCCAGGTGTAATTGCTCGCCAGGCGTCCGTGATGAGTTGCCGGAGCTTGTCAGGGTTTTCCGGCGATTGAGTGTAAACGACGTTCTTCTAATTTCCCCACAAGAAGAAGTCTAACGGGGTTAAATCCGGTGATCTGGCGGGCCAAGAGACAGGGCCTCCTCGTCCTATCCACTTCCCTGGAAGTTCCTCGTTCAGATGGTTACGAAATGTGGTGGAGCTCCAACCTGTAGCAACTACATCGTCAAACGATCGTGTAAAGAAACATCCTCCAGCAGCAGTGGGAGTTCCTGACGCAGAAAGTGCAGGTAGCATGGGCCCGTCCAATGGCCCTCAAATAAATAAGGTCCAACCAGGCAATCCCCCAGGATTTCACACCAAACATTCACTCGCTATCTTTCTTGATGGGCCGCCTGTCGCACACAGTGAGGACTCCAGTAGTGGATGTTGTGGCGATTGACGTTCCGAAAATTGTGGAAGCGCGATTCGTCCGAGAACAAGATATGCGATGCGACTGCTGCACCATTGTCTAGCCTGCCTAATAGCCATCGACGGAATTCCATTGGAGCTTCTAACTCCCGCCCATGGAGCTCTTGGTGTAGTTGAAGATTTTATGGGTGAAATTGATGTTCATGTAGTATTCGCCAGACGGACGGCTGGCCGGTGTTCACCTGTCGTGCAATCGCCCTTGTTCTGGTATGTGGATTATTACAAACTGCCTCCAGAACGGCCTTTTCTGTTTCACCCCATGTAACAGGCCTATCGCGGACTGATGACTGGTTGGAAATCACGTCTGTTGTCCTTAGGCGTTTTTCAACACTACAGAATCTCGTAGCAGGCGGGTGTCGCCTGTCGGGATGCCGTTCCTGGTACAGACGTAGTGCCCCACACGCGTTTTGTCTTGTTTCCCCATAAATGAGGAGAATGCAAACGTATTCCTCTGTGGAAAACATCCCGAATGACAGCAGATGTTACAGTACATTGAGGCCCTAACCAGCGGAGTATGCGCTGGGCACATGATGAATAAAAGCGTCATTCCACTGTCTGAATGTGCCAAACGTGGGGCTGTGGTTACGTATTCAAACATCATACCGATGCAAAAATATTTGAACGATGCAGAGTTGGAACCACGGCTGGCACATTTCGTCCATTGCTCGGCCAGCGGCTGACCACATCCGCTACGCTACACTGCTATAAACATGCTGGTAATACGACGAGAGCAGAGTACATACTCCATCCTGTTCGGTGATTAAGACATTAACTGCACTGTTACCTAGTTTTATGCATTGATTCCCATCTTCGCTACATCCGGTCACGAGGCATGACTCATTAACATAATTACATGTTAAAAGGACGTTACTAAATGATTTCAAGGGGTCATGTTTTGCGAACATTTCACTAGGGTTTGAAATCGTGTGCAAAATGTACTCACTGAACATTAGTAGCATACACTACGCCTGCAGAGGAATAGCACACCAATAACCATGTGCACGTTAGTTGGGTTGTAGCAAACGATACTGGAAGGGGCTGCTAAATCACACTGCGTAAGCAACATTTTACCAAAGTGGAAATGGGATTCTTAATCTCCGTACATACCACGAAGGACTAGGGATGAGTGGACGGTGAAAGCTTCCACTACCATAACCACCCAGTCCGCTGGCTTTTGAAGGTGCTCAAATTCGCCCGGCTCCTGTCCGCAAATTTACTGGCATATAAAAGTAAACTAGTGAGAAAAAATCCAGCACTTGCGTCTTCAAGAACTTAAAAGCAATAAGTGGGATGTAAAACCAATATCGTTATAATTATCCTCTCTCCCTCTCTCGCCCTCCCTACGCGCGCGTGTGTGTGTGTTAGATCATTCCGTAAATAAACCAAATCAATCAATACTGATCTGCATTTAGGCAAGTCGCCCAGGTGGCAGATTCCTCATCTGTTGTTTTCCTAGCCTTTTCTTATATGTTTTCAAAGAAATTGGAAATTTATTGAACATCTCCCTTGGTAAGTTATTCCAATCCCTAACTCTCCTTACTATAAACGAATTATTGCCCCAATTTGTCCTCTTGAATTCTAACTTTATCTTCACATTGTGATCTTCCCTACTTTTAAAGACGCCACTCAAAATTATTCGTCTACTAATGTCATTCCACGCCATCTCTCCGCTGACAGCTCGGAACATACCACTTAGTCGAGCAGATCGTTTTCTTTCTCCCAATTCTTCCCAGCCCAAACTTTGCAACATTTCTGTAACGCTACTCTTTTGTCGAAAATCACTCAGAACAAATCGAGCTTCTTTTCTTTGGATTTTTTCCAGTTCTTGAATCAGGTAATCCTGGTGAGGGTCCCATAAACTGGAACCATACTCTAGTTGGGGTCTTACCAGAGATTTATATGCCCTCTCCTTTACATCCTTACTACAACCCCTAAACAACCTCATAACCATGTGCAGAGATCTGCACCTTTTATTTATAGTCCCATTTATGTGAATACCCCAATGAAGATCTTTCCTTATATTAACACCTATATACTTACAATGATCCCCAAAAGGAACTTTCACCCCATCAACGCAGTAATTAAAACTGAGGTGACTTTTCCCATTTGTGAAACTCACAACCAGACTTTTAACCCCGTTTATCAACATACCGTTGCCTGCTGTCCATCTCACAACATTATCGAGGTCACGTTGCAGTTGCTCACAGTCTTGTAACATATTTATTACCCTATACAGAATAACATCATCTGCAAATAGCCTTACCTCTGATTCCACTTCTTTACTCATATCATTTATATATATAAGAAAAAATAAAGGTCCAATAATACTCCCCTGGGGAATTCCCCTCTTAATTATTACAGGGTCAGATAAAGCTTCACCCTTCTCTAATTCTCTGAGATCTATTTTCCAGAAATATAGCAACCCATTCAGTAATTTTTTTGTCTAGTCCAATAGCACTAATTTTTACCAGTAGTTTCCCATGATCTACCCTATCAAATGCTTTAGATAGGTCAATAGCAATACAGTCCATTTCACCTTCTGAATCCAAGAAATCTGCTATATCTTGCTGGAATCCTACAAGTTGAGCTTCAGTGGAATAAACTTTCCTAAAACCGAACTGCCTTCTATCGAAACAGTTATTAATTTCACAAACATGTCTAATATAATCAGAAAGAATGCCTTCCTAAAGCTTACATGCAACGCATGTCAAACTTACTGGCCTGTAATTTTCAGCTTTATGTCTATCGCCCTTTATACACAGGGGCTACTATAGCAACTCGCCATTCATTTGGTATAGCTCCTTCAAGCAAACAATAATCAAATAAGTACTTCAGATATGTACTATATCTCAACCCATTGTCTTTAGTATATCCCCAGAAATCTTATCAATTCCATCCACTTTCCTAGTTTTCAAGTTTTTTATCTTATTGTAAATGTCATTGTTATCATATGTAACTTTTAATACTTCTTTAGCATTATTCACCTCCTCTATCTGGACATTATCCTTGTAACCAACAATCTTTGCATACTGCTGACTGAATACTTCTGCCTTTTGAAGATCCTCACATACACACTCCCCTTGTTCATTAATTATTCCTGGAATGTCCTTCTTGGAACCTGTTTCTGCCTTAAAATACCTATACATACCCCTCCATTTATCACTAAAATTTGTTTTACTGCCAGTTATGCTTGCCAACATGTTATTATTAGCTGCCTTCTTCGCTAGATTCAATTTTCTATTAAGTTCCTTGCATTAGATAATAATAATAATAATAATAATAATAATAATAATAATAATAATATTTGGTCAACCCGTGCTGCTCCGAGGCATTCCGTATACATATATCGGATAACTCGTCTTGATATGCCTGTCGCAATCACATTGCTTTGGCTGCCCGTTTCTATAGTTTTGTGAACATTTAATACCGGTAATATAGTTTGTAACACTTCTCTCTTTCTTTCTTAATCTGTTTACCCTGCTAGTCCAGGTTTTCCCTCGGACTCAGCGAGGGATTCCACCTCTACCGCCTCAAGGGCAGTGTCCCGGAGCTTCAGACTCTGGGTCGGGGGATACAACTGGCGTCCAGGCGTCCAGGCGGCCTCACTTGCTATGATGAACAGGGGCTTTTCGGGGGAAGGAGAGACTGGAAAGAATAGACAATGAAGAGGGAAGGAAGCCGCCGTGGCCTTAAGTTAGGTACATCCCGGCATTTGTCTGGAGGAGAAGTGGGAAACCACGGAAAACCACTTCCAGGATGGCTGATTTGGAGAATCAAACCCACCTCTACTCAGTTGACATCCCGAGGCTGAGTGGACCCCGTTCCAGCCCTCGTATCACTTTTCAAATTTCGTGGCAGGGCCGAGAGTCGAACCCCGTCCTCCGGGGGAGGCAGCTAATTACACTAACCACTACACCACAGAGGCGGGCGCTGTATCACTTCTTTCCATACAATATTGTCTGTGTTTCGACTATTCGGCCATATCTGGATCTTAACATTTTCAAACGATCTTGCCTGAGATAGTGCAATATACAATTGACCGAGACTGAATACGTGTTCGGGTAGGTAGACACCCAATTTTTCAAGAGTTTGCCGCTGCGTTTTATTAATGGTCATACAGTCGACTTGATACCTTCCCGTCTGTACGTACGTAGACTCTTTTCTCTTACCAGCTTATAGGTTACTAGGAACTTTCTGTCATCTATTGAGCATATTCTGAAGCTGGGGAAGGTAGTGAACCTAACAGTATAGAATAGTATTCTTCCATCATCAGGGGAAGTGTATACTCTGGCTTCACAGGTAGTAATCAAACATGGCTGCATTAACTGTCATTACTAAGGATAAAAATAACATAATATATCAGAATATGAATTAAAGTGGTAGTCGCTTAGCAACCTGCTATGTACTGCGGGTAGGGTAAGCTTTAGCCTACAATTATTGGAGTGATCATTTAATGATTTGATTTTATGATCACTCAAAGTTGACTGAACTTAGAGATCTATCAAAGTCTCATGATTCACCGCCAGGTAATTCTGGAGGGAATAAAACAGAAACGAAGCAAATCGGTCCAGTAGAACGGACGGACGGATTTGCCAAAGCTGTTTCTAGTAAACACTTTTAATATACGGTATAGATTATATGAACTCGTGTAAATTTCTGTGAAGTGGGGTGCTACACATTCCCAGTGCGAGTTTCTTCTCTCACGGTTAGGAACTATCAACTTCCGGACGACATTAATTTTTGAATCGGTCTATTTCAGGGTGATCTTACTGTAAGGGAATGAAAGCTAGGTGCACTAAGAATTATATTCAAAGGTTGGATGTAACGGACATGTAAGTAGTGAGAACGAATGCTAGCACAGACAAATGGAAACAATGGTAGGAGGTTACTCAGAATGAGGAGAAAAATGCTAAGTTAGGAATAAACTTAATGGATGAAGTTGTACGCATAAACCGGCTTCGGTAGTGTAGTCATGTCGGACGAATGGATGAGGAAGATTACCTAGGAGAATAATATACTCTCCAATGGAGGGTGAGAGAAGTAGAAGTAGACCAAGGTGACAGTGTGAAGATTTAATTTTTATTTAATGGTAAGAGTTGTGGAATAAAGGAGTCCATAACGCTGATTGGAAATAGAGGATTGTGGAAAAGTGTAGCTATCTCCCAGAGGCTTGCAGACTGAACCCTGAAAGAGTGCCGTCGCCATAATGTGACGTAAAGCAAATCGTAAAAAAATATTAATAATTAAGGAGAGTTATAACTGAAATATTTGATTTTTGTACTGTTGTATTCGTAAAAATATAGTCATTTCCTTCCTCTATCAGATAATGGTATCTGTTCAGTCGCTCCGCCATTTTTAAAACCCTTAGCAACCATTTAAAAGGAGAGTGCTATGTATTTAAAGGCCTACAGCACGCCCTGTAGAAGCACAATATGTTATGACCATGTAGCTCAGGGCATAAAGAGAAGCCGTGATCAAGAGAAAATGATAAGAAGACATCAGTAGTGGCAGAAAATATTTAAGGAAAAAAAAAAAGAATTATGTCTAAAGGGGAGACATGTGGTGCAGTTCAGTTCTGAAGTGAGTAAATTTTCCTTTGCTTTTTTGTCGCTTTGCAATTTCTCAATATTTTTCTGTGTACAAAATGCTCCTTGCGATTGAATTCTTATCAGAATGTGTTTAAACTTGGTGAGATTGTTCTGAAAGGTAGATATTTTTGAATTTGTGAAGGGTCTTACAATGCTTTAAATTTGGATGTTCACTGTTGGATTAGTATTGAATATTTGAAAAATTAGAAAGAAAATTTTAAATATTTCTGGACATGATAGTATCCATCTGATACCAAAACCCATTACTATTTCTATGTACGTTAGGTAACAACCAAACCAAACCACATGGCGCGATAGCCCCGAAGGTCAGTGGCCAACCAAGCGACCGCTACTCAGCCTGGAGGCCTGCAGATTATGAGGTGTCTTGTGGTTAGAACGACGAATCCTCTCGGCGGTTATTCTTGGCTTTCCATACCGGGGCCGCCATTTCACCGTCAGATGGCTCCTCAATTTTAATCACGTAGGCTGAGTGGACCTAAAACCAGCCCTCAGATCCAGGTAAAAATCACTGACCTGGCCGGCAATCGAAACCGGGGCCTCCGGGACGTTAGATAAATGTCAATAAAATTTGAGTTTGATAAAACTAACTCCGTTACGCAAGGGGCGTTACTTTACGGGACTAAATTTTAAGTATATAATAATGAAATAACATTTGAACCAATAGAGCTGCACACTTCAAATTTGGTAAAAATATGTGTTTATTTGTACCCAAATGCAACAATTAAATTTGGTAAACATCGAGTAAAAACTGTAGAAAATTCAGAATTCAGTCCTAACTCCCCTTAGTAGTAGTAGGGTGATTTGTATATTCATCTCCACTATAAATACAGGATCCTATAAGTTTCTTTGGAGGTGGGAAATCGCACCTCGTATTTCCTCAAACAGTTCGATAAGCGAACGTATAATGCTTTGGACACCCACTGTGTGTTACAGCAACTCCATAGTACAAGTGATGTACTGTGCTGCTATTCTGTGAGGCGAACAGTGTAGGGACCAGCACATTGGAATGCATATTACCATCCCCCTCTCCGTCCCCCAGCTAAGAGGCAACAATCATATCTAGGTCAGCATAACAAATATGACATGCCAGCCAAATATTACTGTTCCTATTCAGCATTTGATTTTCATGTTAAAGCACCTCCTTTCATCTCTTATAATTTATGCACATAATTTCAACGAATTTCATGTGAGTTAGATCTTCATTTAAATATACGGAGAAAACTGTGTTAGCTTATCTGTTCAGAAGAGCCTCATCAACACCGCTCCTCACTAAAGAGAATTGTTAATGATGTTATTATTGCTAGTACTCCACTCCCTGTGTCTATTGAGCAGTGGTTATCCCACAGTTAGGGAATTACAAATTTACTCAACGTAGTCGTTATTGTCTACTCTCGTTACGACTGCAGTTGGATTTTCTTACTTTTTCTAGCGAAACACTGAATATCCTTTTTGTAATATCTGAAGCCATCTCTTCTTAGTTTCGACTTAGTTAATTTATAATTGTTAGGTTCTTCAGACTGTTGAAACTAATTTTGATAAATACATTTAATTAAAATTGAATGAGATGTTTCGTTCTTCAAAGAATATCATCAAATTCTATCAAATATCACTCAAAATACTTAGAAATTTGTAAAATTTACACGTTCATTTGTGTTTAAATCCTCATGAAAATCCACAGCCTGTTTCCGGTCATTCGACCGGGTCAGGAATGGAATGAACGAGGCCCCACCTGGCGGCGAGGATACGAATTGTGCCGGCTGCCGAAGCCTGGTGCACTCCTCTGGGGCAATGATTTATGGAAGATGAAATGAAATGATACTGGAGAATCTTACTGAAATAAAATATGACAGGAAAAACCGGTTTACCCGGACGAAAACCCCTCTCGCCTCCGGTTTGTACAGAACAAAGCTCACATGGAGTGACCGGGATTTGAACCACGGAACCCAGCGGTGAGAGGCCGGCGCGCTTCCGCCTGAGCCACGGAGGCTTCTTTTAAGTCCTTAAAGAAATTATATTGGAAACTCATCTTAATAATGTCCTTTCTCTCCACTCTGGTGCCTTTGACCCAGATGTTTGGCCCCTTTAAACATCATCATGATCATGATGATGATCATCATCATCATCATCTCTCCACTCTAGCATAGAATTCGCTATATTTTCCCCCAAAATACGAAATGATAAAATGTACGATTAAACACATTTAATATCGCTGTAGGTAGCGAATAAAGGTGTGGAGAGAAGACTCCCTCAGATCTACCAAGATAATTCTGAGAATTTGGTTCAACGTGGGATACTTTTATGAACTGAATACCTCATAATCAGGCCTTTCGCTTGTTAATTTAATTGCACATACCGTGTACTCTCGGTTATCCGGGATAATGGCCGGAGTGAATGGCGCGGAGAATCGGAAAACGTTAGTCAATGAAAGTTCACGGGCTGTGACGTAACCACGACGTTGCTGTCATTGAAGCGCACACAGTGATCGCTCGCCTACACGCGGGACGAAAAGCCTATCATGAGGACCTTTTCTTTAGCCTCTTACTTTTCTCTCCAGCGTGCGAGTCGGCTGCGAAGTTCGAGGTGTCCGCAGCCCTGAAGATGGTTTTTCAAGTTTTCTCATTTTCACACGACACTAATATCGTGGCTATACCTTAACAAAGTTCCTTCCCTGCCCTAGCTCATTCTCGCCTGAATAACAGACTGGGCCGGTAAAGCAGAAACGTTTCTTTCAATGAAATGTAGGATAAACGGGTGTTTTGAACAAACAGTACCACATTTCATAAGACGTCGCAAATTGACCGTGTGCAGTGATATATTATCATACGTAGGATTTTCGGAAATAAGAAGCAGGTCCGAACCTCCGCAGAGGTATGCCTGAGCCGGAGTTTACGTGCGGTAAGGTGGACAGTTCGTTTCCGCTCCTCTATTCCCTTACCCCCTACCAACAGCGCGTGGCAACCCATCCAAATCTTGACCACGCCCAATGTTGCTCAACTTCGTATATCTCACGGGATCCGGCGTTTCAATTCGGCTACGGCCTTTGGCAATAGAAAGTTATGAAATGGTGATATCTTGTATTATAGACTAGGTAAATGCACCTGTTGATATTTCTTGATACATTCAGTGTATTTGCATCTGTTTCTTTGCACACACCACTATAAATGTAGCTTTCACGAAAGTCTATGGCTGTGGTGCTGAGTAATGACATGTGGAGCACGGTAGTGTGTGTAAAAGCTATGAAGTGTGCTAGTCATAGAGAAAGTCGTACTGCATTAGCACTTTCTGGCACATGGAGGAAAGCAGGGGCAAAATACCTTCCCCATGATTATATTTTTTATACCTCGCTGTTATGGCGCCGTCCATGTTCGAGGTTTCCCTACAACCACTTTAATTTTTGTGGTGCTATTTGAGGATTGATCCAACTTCCGGACTGGAAGACAGACTGGTACGATAGATTATATCTTAACATTTTTAGAAAATGAAATTCTTAGGTTGCTAAGAAATATTAAAAACCTATTCTTGTAGTTGTTCTAGCTTCTTCTTCTGGGCTAGCATGGTACTCTTACTATTCTTCACTTTATTCTTGTGTATTTGCTGTTTAATAATGGCAACCAAACTCACAATGAATCGGGCCTTCTTCGAAATTACTTACTTTAATATATCACACGATTGATGACAAAGCAATTGATATAAACGGTTGTATTTTATTTACAGGTCTTTGTTTCTTCTACGAAGGTTCCTCGGCTATTAACTCACACCTCAACAAATAACTAGGAATTTTCAGGTCAACACTGAACATTCCAACACCTGCCTCCTACAGAACTGAATAATTTGTGTCGAATTTTCGACTCCCCGAAACTCAAATATTTGATCTTTGACGGCTTCGATGCAATCAAATATGTATATATCAAATTGATTGTGTGTTTCCTATCAGCGTAACTCATCAGTCATTATTACAAGTCATCTGGGATATATGATAATGTTATGTTGACACAGCCATGCTTTCTTTGTACAGTCCATGAACGCCCTCGGAGGAGTGGGAGATAGTGGCTTGCATTATCCTTAACCTCAGCACTATCAAGAGCCACCCTTGTCGTCGAACATTCTGAACCTCACGAAAACATTCTTAGAATTATATCGTTCATCACAATACCTGAAGAGATATCTCAATAATCACCTAATCAGGTCCCAAGAGAGAAACATGGATAACCCAAGGGAACGTAATATAAATATATGATGAGGAAAAACACAAACAGTGCAATGCCGTGGTTATATCGTTACATTTTCCATGAACAGTGTCACAAACCCTCCGTTCAAAGTATTTATGGTACGCAAAACACATTTGTTCTACTGACCCAATGAGGCTGCTATTAGTCTTCAAAGTGCAGATGTGGAATTTCAATGAAGTGGCTAAAGCAAAGTGGACGATAACAATATGCACAACTCACTAAACCCACAGTTTTATATTCACCATCAATTCCGCATTCAAGCAGTCCAATATGAAAAGCCGCACTAATTGCATTTTAAAACGATGGTATGGGTATTTCAATGTCATAACCTGACTTTTGCCAAGCATATTGCAACATAGGTTTCTATTTTGATGCAGAAAATTGATGATATACCGCAGAGTGAATTCTAATGTTGAAATGTGTGATGTAACTTTACGTGTGGTTTTTCACACTGCAGTCTTATAAAATCAACTATTCTTCTCGAATAAAACTTACATTGCCGAAATGAAAACACGCCAAGAGGTTGGAAATATTTAGTTATTATCGGTGGCAGTATCTTAAGTGTAACAACTATGTTTGGAAAACTTGCATTTAAATCGGAATAGGCCTAATTTGTATGACCTGACCAGGAAGACTTACTTCACTTCACTTCACTTCACTTCACTTTACTTCACTTCACTTCACCTAGGTGTGAATATAGAAAAAATTTTAGTACTGTATACTCTGTCGTCATATTTTCACTTCTGCTTGCCTTTACATGAATGTTTCGTGAATATGCTGTTTCAAGTTTCTTTAGAACATTTATTCCGAGAGTGTTTTGTGTGTCATGAAAACAGATATACGGCTGGAGAGTTAATCTACCACTGATTGCTAAAGCCACTTCAATTGTATGGCTGTAGGTACAGTTATGTAAAGACTGCAATACAAAAGCTCTTGTTTTCTCTCCTCTGTGAGATCGTGTTGACATTGAAGACATTTCATAATGAAACTGACTTCGGTCTGTGTTCCAAATATATCCTTTATCCACACTCCTCGCTGTTATAAATCTGCTCACTTCCTCCACAGTCTCGTGTGCCTTCTTCTACTATGTCCTCGTTTGTGACAAGGGGAGTAATATCCCTGGATGGAACGCTATATTAAGTCTTTAAGACCATCAATAAAGAAAATCGGAGCGACCGGGCCAACCATTTTACACGCTTCTAGTGACCACATTTGCAGATACCAATAGTTATTTGTCGATCTGTAAAATTTTTAGCCACCAAACTACGACACTACAAGCTCTTTTAAAGCTATGACAGCCTGTTTCGTTTGAAGTGAGCACTTGCTCGTTGTTTGCTCGTCTCGTAATTTAAAATGAACTTGCAATTTGATCTTCTTCTAGTGCACTTATGGCACTCATTAGCTTGCTTGTAGGTGTTGAACCCACCACTGTAATAATCTTCATACATGTTCTCCAGTGTGTTATCATCAGTACCTTCTAATACTCTGGGCCTCGGCTTTCTGAGTGGAGGTAGTTCGTACTGGACGGCTATTGTTTCTCCGGCAATTAAAGTATAGTACTGTTTAAAAAGCATTGTAGACAACTTTGTTACAAGTGCTGCCTCACATATATGCCTGATATAGTTGGTGCATTTCACAACGCTTTGAATCCAAGAATTATTTCTCGGTTGTCGACATTAAACTGTCCTCGAAATGTTTACAATATGGTGAAAGAATTCTTAAGCCACTGACCTACGCACATAATATTAGGCTAATCATTATACTCCAAAATTATCACGAAAGGATGTACTCAGGGTCAGTTTCCAGCCCCATGCTTTGGAACATTTTAATCAGAAATGAAATTAAATGAAATGAAATGGCGTATGGCTTTTAGTGCCGGGAGTGTCCGAAGATATGTTCGGCTCGCCAGGTGGAGGTCTTTTGATTTGTGTCCTGTAGGCGACCTGCGCGCCGTGATAAGTATGAAATGATGATGAAGACGACACACACACCCAGCCCCCCGTGCCAGCAAAATAACCAATGATGGTTAAAATTCCGGACCCTGCCAGGAAGTAAACCCTGGCCCCTGTGACCAAAGGCCAGCACGCTAACCATTTAGCCATGGAGCCGGGCATTATTATCAGAGATCTAATAGAAGAACAATGAAATTCCAAACCAGAAAACAACAATCTTCGCTGATGATATTAGAGTAATAGTAACAGGAACAGAACACTCAAATGGCCTTTCAGCACTACAAATAACATTATAAAGGACAGAGGACTGGTATAACAAGGCAATATCAGGGCCTCTCAGGGTGCATGCTCCTTTTGCATGCACTGTGCACGGTGCAAAAGACGACTTCGCTTTGTTGCCGAGAGTGCAGACCCCCAATCCTCGATTTGGAGCAATAGCGCTGTCTCTCTCTCTTTCCCCACGTCAATCGCGCTCGCTCCCCCTGTCACCCTCCTTCTCACTTGCTCCGTAGCGCTCCAAATCCGAGCTGAGTTGAGCCGAGCTTAGCCAAGTAGCCCAGAGACGAAGCGTTGGTCCGAGCCGAACCGAGTGGAACCGATGCACTGTGCATATGAACTCTGCGCCGCTGTTTGCACACGTGAGATTTGGGTTCTTGAGAGGCCCTGCGCTATATTGTCAATATATATCTGGAATAGGGAAAAATACAAAACCAACTCCACCAATGTTTCATGGAAATTAAATATCTAAGAGTAACCGCGGACTGGAAAACAAGTTATTGCGTATTCGTGACAGTATTATTCGCTGTTCAGAAGCAGCCTGGAGCAATTTACAAATACACCTTCCGTCCAGTCATTACATACGCCGCAGACGCGTGGTGTATCTGAATATAAAACCTATCTCAATAAAAATTGAATAGTATTTAAAGATTTTTCCTTATTGTTGCCACAAAATCTTACAGAACATTCTCCACTCATGCTCTCCACGCTATTGGAAGAACAGTGCCCATTCATAATATTCTGGAAATTCACGAAGATGTACCTAGCTAAACAGTCGCAAGCTATATAAACACTCCAGATTACAACGAAATTCGATTGAGCAGGGTAAAGCAGTGGCTGAAGAATTACTGTACAACAATGGGGAATTCAACATATATGAACTCTAAAGTTGCAGTCCACACCCAACTATTTATATCCACTTTTTTCCACAGACTCTCCCTACAGCTATGGCCATACTATGTCATATCTTTAACGAATCTTGGACATTTCCCATTTTACCTCCACAGAATAAACAAGACTCCAGCTCAACTTCCTGGCTGTCCTGAAAAAGCAGTACAAGCGGTACATCTTCTCATGACGGAATGCGGAAATTTTTCCATGGAAAGACCTGCAGTATTTCGAAATATCTCGGCATATTTGGTGCTGAAATATCATAACATAGTGAACGTTACCAGCTTCTGAAATTCATCTTCAGCACACTTCAAGATGAATATGTTCTAATAAAGTATATACTTTAGATGCCCCCAAGATATACTCTAAGGTAAAACACGGGTTGTAGCGGTTGCTATCTCTTCCTGCCTTTCAAAATCAGTATATCCCAACGTGCCGTGTATTTCTGCATTATTACCGTATGTTATGAATCACGTTCGCGAACTCCATATCCTGAACTCAATGTTCAGCACATCGCAAATTCGTCTCTTAATATTTTGACAACATTCATGGGATTAAATTCCTCTCATGATGATAATGTGCACGGTTTACTTCAGAGCCTGCAACCGAACACCATGAGACGCATTCTTACTGCAGCTATACTTGTTAGTGCAGGCAGAGCATGCCACCGTCTAATGGCGCTAGCTGGCAATCGCTGGAAATATAAGAGACCATTGTTTCTGTGATGAACTACCTATGTTCTAAACAAGTTTCGAGCCGTTCAAAGCGTTCGAGGTCAAGGATATTCATTTTAAGTGGGATAGAGTTGTTAGCTCTATATCCAGCCACTTTTTGCCCCAGGCGTTAAACTGCTACTCTGTTTTGGTGTACGCTAAGTGAACCATCTGTTCCAGTTTTATAATCCTCACCTCAATATTCTTGGGTTTCTTCTCGACTGACGAATGCTAATTTTCGTAGCGTACTCATTGCACTCCTTTTCAGCGTCTACGATATTAGATTAAAAGTTTTCAATGCAGTCAGCCATGAAGATTCAAACACTTTTCGTACCTTTTTAGATAATCGTTACGAACTACCACAAATGATAAATAGGCTTACCCCAGTATAAATGATAAATAATAAGGTAACAAAGTTATCTGATAGACTTTATTAACACATGTACACGAACCTGTTGGACCAAACATCCGTAGATTTCGATCATGATGCATAGCGCTTTCATTAAGATGTTTGTCTTTTCTATTATGGTACTTCAGTGCCATGATGTATAAAGTCATACAATGAATATTACTAAAGCAATTCCAAGACCTTTAGTTGAATTATTAACAAATTATTGGCCAAGTATATTCAAAACTCCATCTTACTGCATTGTCAGTCTTTGACCCGATTGTACAGGCACTCTGCTGAAGCCACTTGAGTTAATTACGCTTTACATTCAAGAGGTTTGTTAAAGAACTTAAAAGTTACTACGTACTTCACTACTTAACCTAGAAGGCCATTGAGTTAGAGGTGCTTTAGCATACCATAGACCTCGCGTACAAATATTCTAAAATACACATTAAAAGCGCTTAAGTAAATCAACATTATTTTGTTAAAATATAAATAGTTGGTTACTGAAAGTACTTTTGCACTGAAATAATTCCTTTAAAAAAGTGAAATGTCACTTAATTTTATCTGCATATACCACCTTTCTCTCGTGTACCAACAGTAGGTAAGTAGTGTTACAGAAGATTTAAGAGCCTCTTACTTGTCATAAGGTGTATTGTAACTATTTTAATAATTCAGATGTTGGAATTTGCTGCTAATACTCAGTGCATTAGAGCCAAGTTGTTATTTATAAAGGCAGTGCAGTGATTAGGCGCCACTCCTGTGGTGTAGTGGTATGGTAGCATACCTGCCTCTTACCCAGATACCCCGGGTTCAATTTCCGATCTGGGCTGAAGGCTAGAACGTAGTTTAGTGATTCCCGTGAGACCAATAGCGGATCCAGTCACAGAAGTCCAACCATACGACTGAGGATGTGTCAAACTAACAATGTGACACTCCAATTGCCATCAGGCTGCGCAACTGTCACTTTGTCAGATAACTCAGTGTCATCGTTTCATTTTCATTGAGTCGGGGAGGGAGCGTGATCAGCGCACTATTTTAACTGCTGGCTTTCCACCCAAACGACTCTGGTTCATATTCCGGTCGATCTTGATTTGAAAATTTCACTTACAATTCACGTTCAGTCAGGAAAGACATTTGGCCTTAAAACCTCGGACAAATTCAAAATGAGCCTGGGTGACCCCAAAAATACCTTCTAAACGCTTAAGAAAGTTACCAGTCTTCTTGGCTGAAAGGTTAACGTTTATACCTTCAGTTCTGTGGATCCCGGGTTCGATACTGGCCGTGTTGGTGATATTAGTCAAAGGTCGCGTCTGGTTAATTATTCTGACTGTGGGATTGATGTTCGTTTTCGTCCCAACTCACTTTTCTGCATATTAACACAATACACCACACTACCAACAACCACCTACGAATGAAATAGTGAATATATCTCTTCATATAGAGTTGCCGTCAGGAAAGGAATCTGACCGTAAAACAGAGCCAAGTCCAACATGCGACACAGTGAAAATCTGTGACACCAGCAGGGCGAGAGAAAACCCGAATAATAATAATAATAATAATAATAATAATAATAATAATAATAATAATAATAATAATAATAATAATAATATGAACCGCGTTGAGGGAATATTTTTCTTGCGCCACGTTGGTCGATCTATTTTTAAATGCACCTAACGCTAAGCCCCGCAGCATTTTTTTTCTCTTTGCCCCAGAGTTGGGAACCAACTTTTAATGAGCCGACGTGTTCTTGATCGGAGTGTCTTTCTCATCAATCTAACCTAATGTGTGAGCGATACTTCTTGCACCGGTCTAGTTATCGGGTGAGCAAAACATTCATTTCTGGCGAATGGGCATCTATTCTTTCCTCAATATTAGCTACACGCCGGCGTTCAAGTAAATCTCCAGCTAGCTGCGCTATACAACTCAGGGATAAAAATTATACCAAATATATATACATTTTACGTGAATTCGACTGAAAACCGCGCCTCTTATTCTTTAGTATGTCTGCATGTCCATCGGATCATTAACTCAAATTATAAAAAACTTTCAAGTTCAATCATTCATAACCCCCTCAATAAATCATCTTAAAATTAATCTTCTATTCTATAAATAACAATAATGATGTTAAATTCTTAACTACTAACTTTATTCATAATCAAGTAATTATTTGGGATAATATAATCCGAATTATTTATTTGTATTCATTGGAATCTTATTCAGAAGGATAAAAAGAAATTATTTTGTTTGTCTTGAAGTTTAATTATTAACAAGTTAAAATGTAAGTATTGAATACGTTAAAAAAATTAAGTCATCATGATAAGTATCAAAGGCAATGAATGTCAAATATGCTCAATGTCAAAAATGCTTAATATCAGAAATGCTTCTTTTCTATTAAACATCAGATCATTTTTCCTTTTTTTTATGCTCTTCACTTCTAACTTCATCAGTAACGTACGCATAATAAGTAATGTTCCATACCCGTAGCTTGCAATGGCTACACATGAAAATATATCAATAAATAAACAAAAATGATATATATTAATCGTAATTGGGTATATTCAAATATTCTCTGAAAAATATGTAAGAAATCTCTAACCTAGCCTCATTACTTTTGTCAATAAGCTAAATATCAAAGTTGAATCATTTCTAAAATTCTATCATATGGTCGCGAAAATTCAAGGAATACCATAGATGACATTTCTTAAACTCGTTAATGGCAGTAATGTAAGGTTATGAAGATATTATCGCCAATATTCTGTTGTTTCGACTCATATCAATTAAAATACTAAGGAACATGAGAAATTTTCCTTGAAAATACCATCATTATACTATAATATAGGTTATTTGGGAATATTCTTTTGATGATCGTACACAGTTATTACCCTGTAAATTTTTCATTAAACATCATCAACATATATATCTATTACGTCAACCCATATAACACTTCACTTTCATGGCAAATATAACCTTGAATTAGAACTGCGTCGCATAAATTAACATCAATTAACCTCAAGTAAAAATATTTCCTCATACCACTTCGTATTTACCATAATTCCACCGCAAATATACTAACAAATGTACATCATTCACAATATTCACATCTCTTACATTATACTTCCGTCGTATTCGATTTCTCCATAAATATCAATTAATCCTTTCTAAGCAACGCACAATTCATAAAACTTCGTATCTTAACAAATATAACGTTTTATGGGTGACTAATTACCATTCACATAAATGACGTACTTCTCTTATCAAAGAATGAACATATCAAGTCTATATTTACTTACATCTGGTAATAGGTTGGTGACGATTACGATCTCTCTGTTTCCATTTCACGTTTCAATTATATCATTTCACTTTATGCATGTATAATTCTTTGGAAATAAGTAGAAAAATTGTTATCAAAGCTCTTAATTGGCGAACACTAACTTCCCTACATATGAGTGTTATTATATATTATGGACGACTACCTAAATCCATCATTAAAAACAACACTATGAGTTCATTCGCGATAAAACTGCATATTGGAATTATCTCTCGATGATATATATCGACCTTCCTTTTATAATAACACAGACATTAACTAACTACAAACTAGAAGAGACATGAATAAATTTATAACAAAGATCATGGAACTTAGCTTATTCTGCCTGCGTTTCTGGACAGGGACGGGTGTTACTTCGTTCTTCTAAATGACATCAATCTCCAGATTATGGCTGTGTCATGTCCGGGTTGTCGCCTCAAATCTCGGGTTCGCAGGAATAGCCGGTTGGTTTCCGTCAGATGCCAATCCAATCCTCAGCTTAGTTGGCCATTATGAGGTTCTCGAATACATGCATCAGAAACATATTAAAAAATATTGTTAATTTCATAATTTCGTTATCCACAGGATTTTCTTGAATTGTATTTATGCTGGACAAGGTAGATTGTGATGCCACAAATGTCAATATTTTCAGATTGAAGTATATAAGGGGTGTTTTAAATGTCTCCTTATTTTATGAGTAAATACTTCAAATAAACGATTTTCAATGTCTGCTCTACTTAATCCTTAATAATATTCAATTCAGTCCTATTCTACAGTCATCTATTCCTTTATTTGTCCTATCGGATACTGCGCTTAGGAATCTTGTTTCGTATACGAAGATAATAGCGAAATGTTTCTATATCTCAACTTGTTTCCTTAATAATTTTAGAAATCTTCCTTCCAAACAAGCTAATTTTCCTTGCGTATATTTCTCTTGTACAACTTCGTCTTGTTACACAATTCAGTGTTCGATTGTTCACCTTGCTGGTTTAACAATTAAAAAGTACTGCATTTATCTCAGTCACGGCCAGTTAGATTCCGGTGGTGTGTACATTTTTACTTCTCGTTCATGGCCTATTTGATTCCATGTCTGTACTTTCTCACAACATATTCACGGCCTATTTAACTCCATACGTCTGTACTTTCTCACAAGATATTCACGGCCAATTTAATTCCATACGTCTGTACTTTGTAATTCGTATTTTTCTACTGCATAATTTCTGACACTATCGCTATTCACGACAAAGATGGCGATTTTAACACCTCATAATCAGGGCAATGAAATGGTACAAATAATAATAATAATAATAATAATAATAATAATAATAATAATAATAATAATAATAATAATAATAATAATAATAATAATAATAATAATAATAATAATAATAGAAAAAGAAGAAGGAGATTGTAATAGTCATTGAGCCAAATGGTATTTATTATTATTATTATTATTATTATTATTATTATTATTATTATTATTATTATTATTATTGAGGTACTTAACAATATACACTCATTCTATAATCATATAATTAAATGTTTCAAACAATTCCTCTCTAATAAGTCTACGAATATGCAGCCTACTACCCAATAAATCGATTCTGGGATACAGTAGGATAACATTGGATGATGTCGTTAATGATGAGTTACCCTCACTAATGTAAAAAAGAGGGGCTAGGAGGTTTCCTAAGTGTGTATTTCAAAGGCTGTCGGTCTGGCCCATTTGTGTTTACATTCGGTAGACTACTGCCAGTTTCTTTGAACAAACAAGTGAGCTCTGCAAACAGCAGCTGGTACGTTCCCAACTTGGCTAAAGTGTTGTGCTACTCCGTCAATAGGTACATTAGCCGCACCTCAGCGTTAGTTCACTGTACCAGCACAATTGTAGAACAGGTCCCATGTCTCTATTAGCGCCAGTATTATTCACAAATTACTGTTGAAATAATAATAATAATAATAATAATAATAATAATAATAATAATAATAATCATAATAATTGCTTCACATCCCACTAACTACTGTTAGATTTTTGGAGACGCCGAGGTGCTGGAATTTAGTCCTGCAACAGTTCTTTTACGTGCCAGTAAATCTACTGACACGAGGCTGATGTATTTGAGCACCTCCAAATACCACCGGACTGAGCCAGGATTAAACCTGCCAAGTTGGGGTCAGGAGGCCAGCGCTTCAACCGCCTGAGTCACTCAGCTTGGCTACTGTTGAACCAAATACAACACGTATGAATTCAAAATCTATTTCAAAGGCAGTTTACCTGTTCCCCTATCGGGCGCGTTCCAGGCAGCGGACAGGGGGAGTCACCGGACTTGTCTGGAGGGTCTGAGAGAAATGAAATACCCCTCACGGACCATTATGATTGTTACTGCCCCAGCCAAGGCTTGGAAGCGGAAGCCTTGTCCACACATGCTAGAAAGGCATCCACGGTTCCTCCAGATGGGTGATACGGTGGTTTTGGTGAAGTGGTGCTTGTGATTGAGGTGAAGGCTCACTGCGGAGTGCTGGAACCAACACATCACCTTGCTCTACGTAGCCTGGTCGAGCCGCGGGTTGGGAAAGGGGTGAACCCAACCTAGAGGGACCCATAGCTGTGAACTCAGTTATGGGAATGCCACGTGGAAACGACGTGAGTAGGTCTCCTGAAAGTGGAACAATCCTGTCTAGGTCTGGGCCAGGGGCGGACTGCTGGATGGACAGCTGAGGGGCGTGGTTTCTGCTACGGAGAGTCTGATTTTCGGGAGGACAATGTCTGTCTGTATGCCTCACCGCGTATGGTGAGAACGTCGCTTAGGATACTAGAAGGGAAAAAGCCCTGTGATGATTGAAACATGGTACCTCAAGAAGAAAACTCCGACATCAAGGGAAGCCATGGAAGCTCCAGCAGAGCAGATCGGGGAACAAGTCCAAGAAGTCTCAGTAGGACAGACTGTCGCCAACACAAAACAAGAAATTGCAACAGAAGCTTCAGTAGAGCAGACTGCTACCACAAGCAAATCAGGAACGTCCGTAGAGAAGAAATGAAGATTTCTGAATCAAAAATCAACAGGTTACGTATTGACAGACCACGTTGCAACGGTGCATACTATAAAGATGAAAGCGAGGAAGGAAGCCAAAATATCGGCTGGAACTTGGATGGCGAAGAAGCCAAGAAACAGGGATCGGCGAGAGGCTACCACTCCGACAACGCCCAAAAACTAAAGTGGGAGGATAATACGCCATCAAGTTCGGCTACAAAACCGCCTGCCAAGAAACAGAAAGAATAAATGGCCTTTTCGGAAGGACTTACTTCAATCAAGGTAGCCAAAATACCTAAAACCTTTCCAGATGGGAAAGTGAAGGAGGAAGACCTGAATGAGCTATCATCCGTTCTGATAGCGCAGATGAAACCGATGTCAGACGGGTGTCTTCCTGGCTTCCGCGAATCTCCAAAGCTGGAAAGTGGAGGAATGGTGCTGATCTGCTCAAATCCGGATGCCAAAACTTGGCTGGAACAGACAGTAGCCAATTGAAACCCTTGCAAAGGGGAGAATTTAGAGGTGACAGAAGCTGAGAAGGTACTGAATGCAACAAAGATCATCACTAACTTTCCAACTCCATTTGATAAGGTGAAGGTAGAAGATGTTCTTGTCAGAATCCATCAGCATGACACCAAAATTCCGACGAAAGACTGGAGAGTGCTGAATCCGACAACTACTGACGACACAGGAAGGACAATTATTTTAGCCCTTAATGAAAGAGATTTTTAAGACCTCAAGAAGAGATGCCTTAAGGCCAAGCTTGGACTTAGGCATGGATAGTGCTGAATATTCTTCAGGGCAACCTTCAACACAAAAAGCAGTCGTTGCCAATTTCGTCAGGAAGTTCAAGTCCAAGGCTATTGACGTGGCTCTTATACATAAGCCATAGGCAGTTAATGGCAGATACACAGGACTGGCGGAATCTGGAGGTACGCTAATGTGCGATATCACATCGGATATACCCAGAACATGTTTACTTGTGAGCAGGAAATTAAAACGCTTTCTGTTACAGGGACAGTGCTCAAGGGATCTAGTGGTGGCCAAAATAACACTTGGAAATTGGGAAGGTCCCAGAGAAATAACAATAGCCTCTGTATACCTTCCATACTAATCAACGGATCCGCCTCTATTTAAAGACTTTGAATAATTAATTTGCAAAGCAAAGAGGAAAGATGAACACCTATTACTCAGAGCAGATGAAAATGCACATCACACTTCATGGGGCAGTACTAACTGCAATGCAAGAGGTGAGTCCTTACTAGAGTTAATTATTAGAACAGAACTGCTAATATTAAACCTAGGAAATAAACCTACATTCATAAGTAAGAATCGTAGAGAGGTAATAGCTATCACACTGAACACCACACATATTGCAAACTTAATTAAGGATTGGAAGTTGCTGGAGGAGCCATCCTTGGCAGACCATCAGCATATCCAATTTGTGATAGTTGCGAGACAGTGTGGTATTGAAATGTACAAAGATCCTAATGGAACGATCTGGGATGGATACAGAGAGTTTCTAGGGCAGACTGTACAAAAGATACAAACGAACGTAAGGGACGGAGGGAATTGGATGAGTCAGTGGGACAATTAGAAGATGCCGTTTAAGCCGCATACCATGACAACTGTCCCCTTAGGGACAAGAAAACCGCCAAAAATGTTAGGTAATGGAATAACAATATAGCCAAAATGAAGAAAGGGGTTGGAGCGCTTTACAAGATATCATCAAGGAATGGTATGTGGGACATATATCATAGGAAACTCACTGAGTATAACCTAGAGATACGGAGAGCAAGAAGATACTCTTGCAAGCTGTTCTGCGAGAAAGTGGAATCAAACACTGACACAACGAGGTTCCAGGAGGTTCTTAAAGCGATACATATAAATCAAGTGGGAACACTGGAAGAACCCGAAGGAACATACACTCAGACGGGAATGGAGACGCTGGAGAAGTTGCTAGCGTGTCATTTTCATCAGGCTGAGGACGTAGAAGGGGAAGAAATGGTAGAAACACAGACCGGATCACGAAGAGCGGATTGGAACTGTGCCAACTGATTAATTAAGCCTAACCACGTGAGGTGGGCAATCAAAAAGTTTCAGCCTATAAATGCCCCGGGTCCAGATGAGATACTCCCGATACTCCTGCAGGAAGGATGGGAGATAATCATCAAGGCCCTAACAGACCTTTTTAGAGCAAGCCTAGCTCTGGGGTACGTGCCTAAATTATGGTATAAAGGTAAAGCGTTAATTATACTGAAGCCTGGAAGGGCGAACTATGACCAAGCCAAAGATTATGCCTAAATTCCTTCACGCTAAAAGCAATGGTGAAAATACTGGATAAATACGTCCGGGAAACGGTGCAACTGAGCTCACCTTTACATGAAAATCAGTTTGCAACAGATCTGGCAGATCCACTGAGACAGCATTCCATCAATTGGCTTGCAGTCTAGAGGAAAGCCAAAGAAATTCCTCTGGCGGCATTTCTAGACATAGAAGGGGCCTTCAGTAATACAACCTACAACTCATTGATTAAAGCTGTTGGAGAGAGTAGGGTGAGCAAGACTGTTGTAAAATGCAATGAAAACTATGCTGACAGAAGCCTTGAACACTCTATTAGATCTCCTTCCAATAAGTAACTTTATAGAGGGACAGCCTTGAATGACCTCATATCAATTGGAGAAAAATTGATTCTGGAAGGCTCAAAGGCCCAATCATGGTCACTGTAAAATTAACAGAGTGATAACAGTGGAAGTCTTACACATGCCAGCTGATTATATATCTTTGAGAAACCATTTGAGACTCTGATGACAAAAAAGGAAGACTGGGACATTAACAGATGACAAACTGACAGGGAAGGTATTGTGTGGTGGACAGATGGTTCAAGAACTGAGAAGGGAACGGAAGGAGAGATCAATCCAAATGAGCCTAACAGCCATACTACAGTTTTCCAAGCTGAAGAGACAGCCATCATTACATGCCTTGACGAAAACCTGAAAACGAACTACAGAGATAAGGACATGTTATACATTTACAGATACCCAAGCAGCCACCAAGGTACTTGAGGCTGTCCGGGTTATATCCAGACTTGTTTGGTATTGTCATACACTTCTGCTGAATATCTCAGAATACAGTGTTGTTAAAATAATATGCGTACCTGAGCATGCGGGCATATAAGGTAATGGAAAAGCATATAAACTGGCAAGAAAAGGGTCAGAAACACCTAAGTTAGCTACCATCAGGCATTCGCCACAAGGAGAAGTGGGAAACCACGGAAAACCACTTCAAGGATGGCTAAGGAGGGAATCGAGGCCCCCCCCCCCACCTCTACTCAGTTGACCTACCGAGGCCGAGTGGACCCCGTTCCAGCTCTCGTCCCACTTCTCAAATTTCGTGGCAGGACCGGGAATCGAACCCCGCTTTCGGGAGGCGGCACATAATCACACTAACCTCCACTAATAATAATAATAATAATAATAATAATAATAATAATAATAATAATAATAATAATTCTTCAGCTACCATGTTCCGGAGACATTGATTTGACGCCGTTCAGGCTGCCTACGAGCCAGTTTCAACGTTGCGCGTTTACTCTACCAGATAGCAGAGAATAGAGTACCTGGTACTCTCCTTTGACAGGTATGGGTGAGATATACAGTAGTTTATTCGGTCAGGTCAACACCAAATGAATCATCGCGTGATCTTCTACATATCGTTATAATGCGATATGGAATTCGCTTGAAAAATCCAACGACTTCTGACATATTTGAGTTCGTAATCATGAAATTTGGAGGCCGATACTCCTACCACTGATCCATTGAGAGACCACGTTTCATTGTATCAGAAATGAAAATCTTTGCTAGAGATATAACGTTCCACAAGCAAGTGGAAGGTTTTCGACGATACAAGGGCTAAGATTGGGAAGGAAGCGGCTGTGGCCTAATTAATTAAAGTACAGCCTTTGCGTGTGCCTGCTATGAAAAATGGAAACCACGGGAAACATCTGTGAAACATTCGTGTTGACAAGTATCCATTTTTCCCTCCTCTCTTAAACGAGGTTTCTTGAAGGCTACTCTCTCCATCGCTGAATCACTTGAGTCGGTTTGACGACCCAAACTTGACATATTCCGTTAGCTCCTGACTTAGCTCTATGTAGGAAAATAAAACATAAAATCATCGTAAGTCCAACTTTGTATGATTAGAAATGTCCATTTAATTAGCATAATTTCACCTCGTCATCCAGGAATGTTTCAAGATGTCTGTCTCTCATGGCAGTGACGTAACTGTGTGTTATTTATGGACCTGAATCGCTTGCACCTGCCAACGGAGACCCAGCCTTCAACATTATGTAAATTACTAGTGGCAAGCAGGGGCATATACCTGTCTCATCAGGGGAATAGCACACATTCAAAGTGAATTAAAGTAATCAAATATGGCAAATGAAACGAAGTTTACAAAGTTTACAGAGATGATCGGTTGGAAATTTATTGAGGTCTTCAGAAAAAGAAGTTCCCTTTCATGAAATTAAACAAATAAATTATCTGCCGTTAACAAAATATACTTGTTCAGAATAACGATGTATTCAGATTTTTCACGAGTTCATTCGACCTCTCTAGATCTCTTAAAATAGTTTCATGTAGACATGTTAGACCTTGTATATTAAGTCATCGAACGTTATTTCCACACAATTTTGTAAGTGGTCAAATGAATTCACGCTCGAAAATTGTACTGAGACTAAAACAAGAAGGTGCAATATTCAAATAATGTGGATAGTGTGGTATTATACAGTAAACAACTTGAGGCTAACCAATGCATGCTGCACCCGCACTGTCATTGTGGAACACAACACTCAATCGATCAACCAGTTGTGGTCCTTGTTTTAAACACCTTGGTGTAACCTCTCCACTAAATTGGTAAGACTAGCTGTGGAAGCTTAGTCCACATTAATGATATCTTTCAAATTTGACCCTCTCGTAATCACAAGTACGATCAGTTTACCTTTTAAGTGTGAGAGACACGTGTTTAATGGGGACTTCTGGCTAAACCTTATGATCAGCAGCAGCTGATCACGGCTTACGTCAGCTGACAAGATTTGCTTTTCTTCCTGTGTACTACGCCATGTTGACGTTGTGTTGACGTTTCAACAACTATTCAGTAGTTCTTGTCAAGACGAAATGACACCGCCTGAGTGACGCATACTCTTCTACAGCAGCAAGAAAGCTAAGTGGTGGTGCCAGGATGAACTTGCCTCCCACTTAGATTGGTGTTTCCAAGACTTGTAATCCAGTGTGCTCCTGCTTCTGTCGTTTAGTGGCGAGTTGCGGTCAGCAAATTCTGCTGATCTATATCCATTCTTCTTCCGTGTTGAAACATCCGTTATGTTTCAGTAGGCCTACATCCACAGCTTCACATGCATGATCCTGGTAGTTGATAGCCAGAACAGTGGATTCCAGAAAGTTCATTTCATGATCGGGGAAAAAGAGGTCGTAATCGCTTTATTCGGAACAGCCGCTTTTTATTTATTTTATGTGTGCGCGCCGCTATTAACTGTCCTTTCCTCATCATAATATACAACATACATTTTATACGAATAACCTAATGCACCACAGTGCCCTTTAACACATGAAAACCGAGCTCGATAGCTGCAGTCGCTTAAGTGCGGCCAGTGTGGCTGGGGCTGTACCTTAATTAAGGCCACGGCCGCTTCCTTTCCACTCCTAGCCCTTCCCTGTCCCATCGTCGTCATAAGACCTATCTGTGTCGGTGCGACGTAAAACAACTAGCAAAAAAAAAAAAAAAAAAAAAAAAAAACATGAAAATCCCTAGCAAGCGCCGTCACGAAGGACGTTTTGGGGTTCTCATCGAAAGTGTTCTTACTCACTGTACGAACGGTGTTGTTCTTATGCTGTTCGAATGTTCTGAATGCTGTTTGAGCCTGCCTACATGCGACATATCCCCACCGAAGGCAACCAACACTTTCTGAACGTTGTACACTAATGACGTGGTGACGATCAAAATTCGTGCAATTTCACCATCACTGTGCGTTACGTGTGTCACCACAATTACGGTATGTCTTTTCATATTTTGCGTATTTTTTGTTCGTATTTTTTTACGTCGCACCAACATAGACAGGTCTTATGGCCACGTGAGATTGGAAAGATTTGGTACATTTATTATTGCCATTTGCTTTACGTCGCACAAACACAGATAGGTCTTATGGCGACAATGGGACAGGATAGGCCTAGGAATGGGAAGGAAGCGGCTGTGGCTTTAATTAAGGTATAGCCCCAGCATTTGCCTGGTGTAAAAATGGGAAACCACGGAAAACTATCTTCAGGGCCACCAACAGTGGGGTTCGAACCAACTATCTCCCGATGCAAGCTCACAGCTGCGCGCTCTTAACCGCACGGCCAACTAGCCCGGTAAGCTTTACCACTGCCAAGCAAGTTACCGTGACTTTAAGGTACAGCCCCCAAATTTCTTGGTGTGGAAATGGGAAAGCACAGAAGACCATCTTCAGGGCTGACGACTGGGGACTTCGAACTTTAGGCTCATGATTATTCATGCAATTTGAAGACTGTCACATGCATTTTCCGGGATTCGAACCGTGACCATCTTGGTCAGATAACTGATTAATGTCGCTAAGTTTTGGCGCCCCGTATATATATATATGTGTGTGTGTGTATACATACACTGCAATTTTCTTTCGAGTGCAAGATTATGTCGTTCACTGGCAGACTGGATATTAAATTACAGGACCATTACAATCAAATACATCTATATCCATGAGAGAGAGATGAAATTCCTTTCAGAAAACGTATCTACTTCATTACAAGTTACTTCGTAGAGCAATCTGATTTACTCTCTACACACTAAATTTGGAAATTTGTCACTAGAGATAAGGTTACAACTTATTAACGAGCGCAGTTTTTAGAATGAAAGTTATTGTTTTACCATTCACAATTGTTTTGCCACATTTACTGTCCCCTCAAACACGAGTTTCTCTCTCAGGTTGTCTTTATAACTTTCACACGACCTATGTGCTGTTAATCTCGCCGGCTCTGCAAAATGAACTAATCCAGTTGCATCGCCCTTGACGTGTTAAGATATGCTTCTCCAAGTTTTGTCTCTTGACCGTACAGCACGACATTGTCTACTCCGAAGAGCCCTTTCGGGATTATTCTAAACAAGGAGACTGTCCGAAGCATTACCATATCAATCACTCCTATTGGAAATATCCTGGTAGATTAGTCAACTGTCCCGTACTAAATCCGGCGTCTCTCATTCTCGCCGCTGGTACTGTTGTGTCGAGGGAAATTGTCCCCGAGGACTCCTCATGTTTTCATGAAGAATAGATCAGTTGATGCGCCATCCTTCCTACTAAACCAGTAGCCCAAAGGAGAATGGAGCTGAAGTAAGAACTCTATGGATTTCCGTGTGGAACTAGAGTAACTGCGTTGCGAGTTGTGTTCGGAAAGCGCCCAATCAGAACGATATATAGCCGTTACATGCGCGCTCTTTCCTATTAGCTATGTGCTTGTGTACAGATTTGTAAACACCAACGCCAGCATATTTGTAATTATCAGCTATTGAATTTAGTACGCTATAAGAATAAATGTTGACTTGTTATTTTCTACGGACACTCCGGTTCCAGCACTTGCACAATATATTTTAGGTTTTTAAATGGAAATTGCCAACGGCCGTAGCCGTGTTGAAACACCGGATCCCGTGAGATCTCCGAAGTTAAGCAACATTGGGCGTGGTCAGGAGTTGGATGGGTTGCCACGCGCTGTTGGTGGGGGGTAAGGGAATGGAGGAGCGGAAAGGAACCGGCCACCCTACCACACGTAAACTTCGGCTCAGGAACACCTCTGCGGAGGTTCGGACTTGCCTTCGGGCAGAATAACCCTTACCTACCTAAATGGAAATTCATGTTCGTATGGCACGAATTCCAGGTAAAACTGTAATCCTTTTTTTCGCTTCTTCCCTTTCCTCCGTGTAGGAACCGACGATGGGTACGTTTTACATATCCTTACGTAAAATTTTGATACACTGGGTACTATTTAAAATATAGTAATGTTCCCTTCAATTGTGAATCCTGTCCCGCGGTCTAGGAGAAGTGGTTCTGAGTCTTACCCTGGGGTTCCTAGTTGATTCCTGGCCACGTCACAAATGTTTACTTGAATCTGGGGAATTATTCGAGATCCACTAAACCTACTTTAGAACAATAGAGGATTTGATATTATATAGGCTTTTGGGCTTGTGCCGTTTCAAGAAAATAAGGTAAAATTCTTAATGTTTCGCAGAGAACTGTGCTCTGCGTTAAGAATTTCGCCTCATTTTCTTAACACGTCACAAGCCCAAAAGCCTATACAATACCATGCCTATAAGAAGTACGGGCCGTGAAAGCATTAATGGCAACAATAGAGGATTTATCCGGCGATGATATTGTAATTGCGATCTCGAAAACTTAGTGGCCAAACGGATTCATCCCTAATTTAAACCGCATAATTATTGATGTAAAATACTAATGTAATTTTCGAGAAACTTAGTTCTCTCTCACAGTAAGAAGATTTATAGGAACATGAGATCAGGCTTCATCAGTGATCCCACAGTTCGATATGAAACTGATCAGCCATCATTAGTGCAACAAAAACAGTTTTATCAGTCCACGGCGAATAAGTTAAAAGACATTTTTAGCCCTAAAATTTTAGTTGTAAGGCTCCTGATGGGCTGCAAAGGAGTAATCCCCAAATCCTTTTGTATTTTTGTTGCTGCTTAAGTGTAAGCAAAGAGATAGTTCACGAAGCAGGCCTAATGGTGACAGAGAGCTTCCTTCCGATGTTAATAAATAATTGGCACACTTCGCATTAATAGAGTGTCTAAAACACACGGTAAATATTTTATCAATAACCATGACCTGTACAACTACTTTAATGAAGACGTTTTGTATAGCATGCTTTGCCATAATGAAAACAGTTAATTGGGAATTTATAAAATTAAATTAAAAGCTATTAAATTAAGTTATTACATTAAATTTGGCTTGAATTATTGATAAGGCTTATTATCTTGATTTTAATGCTGTCTTTGTTGAATATGATGGGGTGTTGGTTGTGAATGGTTCATTATCTCAGGTGTTTTCCTTTCCCTAATTCATTTCAGTTTACCGCTAGACCCGAACAGGTACACCAATACACATGCACATGATTTTTAGACAGCATTTTACACAGGTCGCAATATCAGATTTAAATTAACGAGCCTGTCGAAAGGCACGGTAGAGTGTGTAGTGTGTTCCAGTTTCCATTCGTCCAAAAGCTACATCAGTACTACCACGAAACTTCGTAGGAAAGTAGGTGTTTTGCTGTGAATAGTAATCTTACACTCATCTGCAGCGTTATCATTGGGAGGTGCTGAACCATCCTGTCTTGGCGTTGTATCGATAGATATACACCTACCTGGTCGCTGAATAATTCTTTAGGTCCAGGAGTTTTGTAGTATTGATGTTCTCCGAGTTATAATGTAATGATACAGTATTCACTTAAACCTGATATCTGTCCATCTCCGCAATATAACGATTAGCGCTATTATGTGTCGGTCCTCGAAGAACCAGTTTGGATTACTGGTACAACAAGTGATTTTTTTTTTGCTACTTGCTTTACGTCGCAACAACACAGATAGGTCCTTTGGCGACGATGGGACAGGAAAGGCCTAGGAATGGGAAGGAAGAGATCGTGGACTTAATTAAGGTACAGCCCCAGCATTTACCTGACGTGAAAATGGGAAACCACAGAAAACCATCTTCAGGGCTGCCGACAATGGGGTTCGAACCCACCATCTCCCGGATTCGAGCTCACAGCTGCGCGCCCCTAACCGCACGGCCAACTCGCCCGGTGCTAGATATTTCAGATTGACAGTAGGGCTGGTGAGTGGTTAAAAAGGTACACGCAGCTCACCTCTAATGTAGGCGTGTGTCATAATAGCTTCTCCACCTCGAAAAATACGTGTTTACAGTACATTTACGATTCAGGTATCATCATAGGTTGAAAGTCTCATTTCTGTCATCTGAATTCTGTATCAGAGAGGAATAAATTTATTCGATGACCATAATTGTCTAGCTCCGTAGCTTAGGGGTCATTGCTTTATCCATAGTCCATTGTTAGTGATCCCATTTCTACCCTGGGCCTATCCACAGCCGCCTAGAATACAGAGAGGCGTTATAGAGTCTGTTTCGTACAGTTTGGTTGGACACTTACTTCCAGGTGGTCCCCATAAAGTCATTGTTAATTATTGTGGCTGTGTGGTCGGCGTTCCTGCGGGCTAGAAGTCGCAGGTACCGGTCATCTACCGCAGTTGTTGCCCTAAGGCGACGACCAGTGCCGTGTCTACGTGATTGTGTGGTGGGTTATAGTGTTTTAGTTTGATGTATGAGTTGAGTGAGTGGTGGAAACAGCACAGACACCCAGTCCTCAAGAAAAGGGAATTAACCGTTTAAGATTAAAATTCCCCCGGGCCGACTAGGAATCGAACTCGAAGCCCGGAGGATCGGAGACCAAGACGCTAACAAGTTTGTCACGAGGCGGATGCTTACCCGATTATCAGTCATGATACGAACTCTGGACACTGGCTCGTAGGGACACTTCTTTGATCGTCAGAACTTCTTAATAAAGAGCCTCAGCGGCCATTGAGGGGGCCGTGACGTTATTTCAACAAGTGCAGCGTTGCTTTTATTGTGCTGCGGTTGTTAATCACATCTATCGGTGCTGAACGTTGAGATTGACACCATACGTCACATGATTTATGATGTTTTCTTATACAGTTAAATATATTTAAAGGTATGGCTTGGTTGGCACCTGGCCATGACAGTGAACACAATCTTATAAATAAAACGAAATATGACTCATATGATTTACCTATCGGAATAACGTAATTTGTGCTGGCGTACGTGTAATCAAGTTTTACCTCAGCTTTCTGTCCGTACCTTTAGAGCTGATAGTGGGAAAGATTTTCTTCGCGGACTGCTCGTATTTTCGTGAACCAATCCCAACGAGTGGAATCAGCTGATGCACCATTTACCATCCCCAATTAATTCAGCGACACAAGAGAGAAACTTGCTGTAGTGCAGAGACGAGTTGGGACGGGGATTGTATGTTAAACTCAGTTGTGTTGTATAGTGCTAAGGAAACATCCAATAACAATTCGCACTGAGCGATAAATTTTCGAGGATATAAACTTTCAAAAAACGGTAAACTGAAGTAGTTTTTTTATTTGCTCTTGATTTATATACCTTGCTCTAAAAACAGAATACCAGTGCTGTTGGACAAGTTCAGGCTCATAAAATGAATGGGCGTTCTCAGGAGAGAAAAGGATATTTACAATTCAGCTATCATCATAGGATGATTGACCCATTTCTGTCATCTGAATTCTATATCAGAGATGAATATAATTACTCGATGTCCATAACTGTCCGGCTCCTTGGCTGAGGGGTCATTGTTTTCTCCTTGAACCTCGGAGTCCTGAGTTCAATTCGGGGTTAATTAGAGGGGTTTTAATCGCAAACAGTTGATTCCCATGGCTCGAGGACTGGATGTTTTTGCTGTTTCCAACATTGCAGCTATTTGTATAACTTATAGATAAATATCTCCTTTATTGGTGGCGGACTTAGGGCTCCGGGCCGTTACTTACACTTATTTGTTGTTCTTTTAATGTCGCTTGAACACATCGAAGGTATTAGTGACGCAAGGATGGGAATGACTGGATCGGGAAAGAAGTGGATGTGGACTTAATTAAGGTACAGGCCCAGTATTTTCTTGGTTGAAAATGGCAAGCACTGAAATCTACTATTTATCTTCAGGTCTGCCGACGGTAATAATAATAATAATAATAATAATAATAATAATAATAATAATAATAATAATAATAATAATAATAATAATAATAATAATAATAAATTTAATAATAATAATAATAAAAAATTTAATAATAATAATAATAATAATAATAGTAATAATAATAATAATAATACAGACTGTGTCGAACTAACTGCTTATAGAGTTCAAATCTAAACCGTGTTCGGTCATTTGATTTGGATGGTCGTTCTGTTGTGCCACGATAGCCAATCTATTCATGAAATTGATCGTAAAAGACGTTCCACATCGCTGTACGAAAGTGGGGAGTTGCTCCATCCTGAAACCATAAAAAAATCTGCCCTGTTTTCAAGTTGACGATAAACCACCTCTTATAATATTTCTAGGCAACGGTCACTGATAACAGTTTCTTCAGGCAAGAATTGTCCTATGACACCTCCACTTCCAGTTCCACCTCAAGCAGTCGCACCTGGAGTGTATAAATCTGTTAATAGGTTAATAATCTTTCTTCAAGTTCTCCTTTGCGCCCTATGATAGAGGAAAAGTGAAACCACATTAAAGTAGGGGGACACTAAATATGGAGTAAATGGAGTAAATTTAAAATTTAAAAATCAGATGGAAGAACTTATAAATCTTGCAACATCGTGGAAAATTCTAGACGAGATGAAATGTTACTAGATGGAAAGTTTCATTCACTTACCGCTTTCTTCAGGTTTTTGAAAAAGCTATCACTGTTGACCCGTTAATGTTAAAATAATACATTTTTATTTCACGAGCCACCTCACATTTATATTAGAAGAAATATCTCTGTGTCTGAAGATGATTGCTTGATAATCGAGCTGTGAAGTAGCCTGTTTTTCGCCGCCGTAACATTTCGGTGCATGTCATGTAATATCTTTCTCTTCAAGGCGTTTCCCACTCACGTGTTATGTCTCCCTTTTCAGTAGTCTAAATGTTCTCCACGAGTTTAAACAACACTACTACTACTACTACTACTACTACTACTACTTTCATTGCTTTTCATTTGATGGCTCCACGGGAATGGCTGATATGGTAGCCATCAATCGTCACTCGGGCAGAGCAATAATTAATTGTTTCTACACTCAATTACAAGATTTGAGAGACGTCAAAACAAAGATGGTGAGGTGGACAACGAAAAACTGTAAATTTATGAACCGTGTCGGCCATACCTATCTCATTGTTACAGTATACCACGCGACAAATGGGCAGTACTGGGTTCGCTAGAAGGAGATGAGGTAAATTCAAGTGATATAACGTAAAGGTTATTGTATTTATCCTAAATTCTTTGAATAGTGTACACATAGGAATTACAAAAGATTCATTCAGCATTGTACATTATCATCTCTATTGTAAACACATTAAACTTCCAAACGATGATACATTTCTTAATTTTAATATGATTTTGTTTCTATATTTAGAATATTTTGAATTAATCTTTCATTTTACCCCTATTGCAAATAAACTGATTTGGATATATTTAGCTAGGGTAAATTATGCCTACTGTATGTTTCTTTTTTTGCTAGGGGCTTTACGTCACACCGACACAGATAGGTTTTATGGCGACGATGGGATAGGAAAGGCTTAGGAGTTGGAAGGAAGCGGCCGTGGCCTTAATTAAGGTACAGCCCCAGCATTTGCCTGGTGTGAAAATGGGAAACCACGGAAAACCATTTTCAGGGCTGCCGATAGTGGGATTCGAACGTACTATCTCCCGGACGCAAGCTCACAGCCGCGCGTCTCTACGCGCACGGCCAACTCGCCCGGTATATGCTTCTTTAAAGACCTCTGTGGTTACATATTTTGTGTGAACTGATGTCATTTTCGTGTATACTAATAGATTACCTGCCTAAATAATTTTAATATTTATGAACTATTGACCTGTCCGACTCTATGGATCAACAATCAGCGTAGTAGACTTTAGTTCAGAGGCCTCCGGGTTCAATTGTCATCCGTCTCATTAATTCGTCTAACTCGTAGGCTGGGTGTATATTTGCTGTCTTGATATACGACTTGTTTTATATGCAACAAACCACACTACAGATACATGCAATGTCCATGCAGTAGTAAATACACCCCTCCCTATAGATTGGCGTCAGAAACGGCATTTAACCGTAAAAACAAGGCTTAATCCTCGTACAGTGCTGACTCCAGGTATTTGGTCCGACTCCACGGCTAAATGGTTTGCGTGCTGGCCTTTGGTCACAGCGGTCCCGGCTTCGATTCCAGGCGGAGTTTGGAATTTAAACCATCATTGTTTAATTCCACTGGCACGGGGCTGGAAGTATGTGTCGTCTTCATCATTCCATCCTAATCACGACGCTCAGGTTACCTACGGGCGTCAAATCAAAATACTGCACTTGGCGAGCCGAACATGTCCTTCGATACTCCCGGTACCAAAAGTCATACGCTTTTTTACTTTTTGAAGTTTTTGTGAAAATGGTCACGAAGCAGAAGATCAAGTATTGACCCACTTAAACTTTCAAGTTATAGTTTTCAATGTAACAGAACAGATTAATAACGATTGTTTCTACATGCATTGCAAGAAGAAGTCAAATTAATTCTCAAGAGTGATTTACGGCGATGTGTAGAAAGTTAATTCTAATAACATCAGGAGGTCAGGCTGTTTCTAGGTCTGTTTATAACTTTTATCGCAGATATTTTTGAGTGTTTTCTTCAGTCTGAGCATTCCTCTGATACCCGAAAGAGTCAGAGGTTATCAGGACGCATTGTACTCTTTCTCATCTCGTAAGTAAACAGAGATTTCCATATCTGCAACCGTCAGTTGTAGAAACGAATCCCTAAAGACAATAGCGTGTCCATGTACTCTATATT
Organism: Anabrus simplex; assembly: GCF_040414725.1. NCBI lineage: Eukaryota > Metazoa > Arthropoda > Insecta > Orthoptera > Tettigoniidae > Anabrus > Anabrus simplex. The sequence goes on along the minus strand of NC_090265.1, from coordinate 307,070,797 downwards.
ATATTCACCATCAAAATAAAGGGGGTTACGAATAGCGAGGTAAATCCGAGACTGCCCACGAGCCAGAACAATAGAACTGCATTCACTACCATTAATATTCCCATCTCACTTCGTAAATTCAAATAAAAACCTGACTCGTATCGTGATGATCTCCAGAAATAGAGGAAGCGTAATACTTGCTCATCGTATAGTTAAATTCCGAACTGATATATATTGCGTGCATTATCTCAAAAAAAATACTGCTATGAAGTTCAGCGGGTTATGTCAAAATCCGCTGGAGTTGGCTTACTCATGCAACTGTGGCTCAGAATTTTAAATTCCAAACAGAGACACCAATTCTTTTATACACATTCTACAGTTCCTACAATATTAAAGTCGTTTCTCGAATTCTAGTTTCAAGAGACGTTTATCATGCCGGTCTCTTTCAGACTCTCTTCTATTGTAAGCCTTGTCCCTGCGTTCTCATAGTACCTATCCTTCTTCTTATTATTATTATTATTCTCTTCTTCACATTATTATTACTACCGAACGAGTTGGCTACACGTGTTAGGTTTCATAGCTATTAGTTTGCATTCGGAAAATAGTTGGTCGGGCTCCACCGTCGGCAACTCTTAAGGTACTTTTCCATGGTTTCCCATTTACACGCTAGGCGAATGTACGAACTGTGCCTTAATAATTAAAGCAACGATTGTCTCCTTCCCAGTTCAGACCTTCCCCTATCCTGTTGTCCCCAGAATATCTAGGCGAGTTGGTGCGACGTAAAATATATAGCAAATACATTTCTTATCCTTATTCTTCTCATTATTATAATTACTACCGAACGACTTGGCTACACGGTTTAGGTCTCATAACTATTAGATTGCATTCGAGAGATAGTGGGTCGAGCCCCACCGTCGGCAACTCTTAAGGTAGTTTCCCATAGTTTACCATTTTCAGGCCAGGCGAATATAGGAACTGTACCTTAATAATTAAAGACACGGTCGCCTCATTCTCAGTTTAGACCTTTTCTATCCTATTGTCACCAAAATACCTTGTGAGCTGGTGCAACGTAAAACATGTGGCACATACATTTTTTTGTTATTTGTGATGGTACTCAATTTATCACTCTTTTATGCCCTTCACTCTTGGAACATATAAAGTGAATCACAAAAGTAATCGGGCACTAGTGTTTTGTGCTATGTTTAGACCTTTGTTAACAGAAAAATATAATATAGATACAATCCTGGCATAAATTGAAATGGGACACATGTAATGAGTAACATAAAAGCCTTTTTATAGACTTAACAAAAACAACATAAACAATAATACTTAAAGAAACATGTCCAACATCGCAGCCACAAAAGTTTTCAGGCGAAATGTGAATCAAACCACAGTACTTTGTATGAAGTCCCTTTTGGTTTATTACTTGCTCCAGGCGTTAAGACATACTGTGAGTGCATTTTCTCGTGTAATATGGACGTTTTTGTCTCCATTCTTTCATTATTTATCCTTTAAAGCTTATCTTGATGTCACTGGCGTTTGTATTAACTTTTCTCTTCAGTTCATCCAGTAGATTTTCAATAGAGTTTACGTTCGGACTTTGAGGAAGTGTATCCAAAACATTAGGGCAATTATACAGTGCCCATACCCTCACAATATCCGATTTATATTTCGGGTCATTTTCTTGATATAATGTGAACTTGCCCGAAAGCCTTAAATTCTCAGCACATTTCGGTAAGTTCTCCTTTAGAATATTCAGGAACTTAAGTTCATCCATTTTACATTCAACGAATACTAATTCGCCTACCCCAGATGAAAACAAGGCGCCGCAAGTCATGACAACTCCACCTCTGTGTTTAACTGTGGGTTGCAGATTCTTCTTTTGAAGCTCTTCATTTGGTTTTCTCCAAACCATCGTTCTTCTTTTTGAAGAGAATATCTGCACTTGACTTTAATGTACAAAAATTACTTCGTCCAATTTTAGTTGAGTTTATTTTCCAATGCGAATGTGTAAATAAAATGAACCTTAAATACATCATACTCTAGGAGTGGGTAAATATGTTATGCAAACATACATTCCTACAGTACGGTACATACGGTTCATTTTCCTTTACACCTGCGCACAGGAAAATTAACTCAACGAAATTTGTTCAGATGGATGCGTATTCATATGTAGCTGGGAGGTGTGACCAATCTTAAGGGAAATAATGGATAGGAAGAGTATTGCCACAGCAGTGACGACATATATATTGGGTAAATGCGTAAATCGGTATGTTGCTAAGCTGTAGGAGAATCAAGTTCAACTGAAAGCAGAGTTCGTAAGGTACTGAGTCTAAAGAGAAGCGTAGTTCGGTATATATATACTAGCAGTTACCCGCGGCTTCGCTCGCGTGAATTTCGTAATAAATCGTTGCCCGGTACTGTAGTAAGACATTATCTGAAAAGCCCTAAAGTATAAAAACTCACCGAAAAACTGAGTTTCATTTACCCCAGAAACTCTGTAAACCACGTTTGTGGTACCGGATATTCCCTTTTGGGGCTAAGATGAACATGCGACATAGAACTGTACATGTGAGGAACAGTCTTCTCCCAAGCCGGAAACAGAAAACAAAACAAAAATACATCCGCTGGGCTGGGTGGCTCAAACGGTTGAGGCGCTGGCCTTCTGACCCCAACTTGGCAGGTTCGATCCTGGTTCAGTCCGGTGGTATTATACGGTGTTTAAATACATCAGACTCGTGTCGGTAGATTTACTGGCACATAAAAGAACTCCTGCAGGACTAAATTTCGGTACCTCGGCGTCTCCGAAAAACCTTAAAAGTAGTTAGTTAACGTAAAGCAAATAACAGTATTATTATTATTATTATTATTATTATTATTATTATTAAAATACATGTTTCCTAATTTTTAAAGAAGATTCCAAATATATATTTTCACGTCTGTAACATCTTCAGTTTTTGCGATATAAGTATCCCCATAAAAAGTATTCAACGTCATTATCACTATTTCCCCAGCCCCACCAAAGTGGATTTTTCGAAAACAAGAAATACGTTATCTCTCTTTTTTTAAGGAAGATTCCAAAAACCAATTTTCTGACATCTGTAACATGTGAAGTTTTTGAGATATACTGTAGACATGCTCTATTTAAAAATGCACCCCTTTTCGAGTTCCTCTGAAGTGGATTTTCCGAAAACAAGTTATCTATGTTTCTTTACTTTTATGGGAGATTCCAAATACCAATTTTCACGCCTGTAATAGGTTACGTTTCTGAGATATGCCGTATATGTAATCGTTTTAAGAATTCACCCCCCTTTGTCACTCCTGTTCACCCCCAATAATGGGATTTTCCAAAAACAAAAATCACGTGTTTCCATATATAGTCATTTCGACTGTGAAAAACCCTATGTGATATTTTTTGGGAAGCACATAAGTTTAGAAGAGTGAGAATTACTTGACAATATTCCCACAATATTGAACTTTAAAGATTGCAGAACATAACCGGCCAAAGTTCTAAGATAAAATATTTCACATAGTGGCTTTTGCAGGCGAAACGAAGATATATTTTCGTATGTGCAGTGGAATGTCATCTAGAGTCTCCAACAACACATCGCTGCGGAGCACACTTTTTAACAGTGTTTGTAATATATAACAGATAAATTGACTTGTAATAGATTTATTCTCAGTGACCTCGAAATGAACTATTGATTTCCGGCATGTATTTTTCTAATTCTTATTTTTTTTAAATTCTATCATCCCTAGAAGTTTGAATATTGAATGTTATTACGTTCTGCGTAATTCCGAATGTAGCTCTTCTTGTCTGTTCACCTTCTGTCTTTCATTCAAGTGGGAAGTAATTGAGGGACTGAGTTCAAATTCGACGAACTTTACACATAACTGATACCTTCGAGTAACATAGAGACCTATTTTCATTTCAGTATCGTAGTTCAACTTCAATATGGTGTACGATTATATCTAAGTATATGCAGAATATAAACATGTGTTACGTGGAAAACAAAAAAGGGGGTCAATGGTTAGTCCTATCACAGAATGAAGTTGACAAAATTAAACTTTCTACAGTGACACCGCCAATAATCGGCCCGTCAATGACGATTGGCTTTTCTATCATTATGCTTCATTTTAATATTTTGCTAGTGGTTTAACGTCACACTAATACATTCACGTTTTTCGACGAAGGAGGATAGGAGGGGGTTGGGATTCAAAAGGTAGCGTCCGTGGCCTTAATTAAGATACAACCCCAGCATTTGCTTGGTGTGAAAACTGAAAACTACCGAAAACCATCTTCAGGGCTGCCGTCGGTAAGATTCGAGCGCTCCGTCTCTCGACTGCAAGTTCACATCTACGCGGCCTTAGCTACACGGCCAACTTGCTCGATTTTCCTATATTATTATTATTATTATTATTATTATTATTATTATTATTATTATACAGTAATTGACATCATTTTGTCCGTAAAATTAAAAAACGGTATCGGATTTGGAGTAGAAATATCGGAAGAAGTTTCAGTTTAATTTTAGTCTGTCTGTTTGATTGTATGTTTGTTGACCGCGACCTGACGGGAAAACGGTTCAACATAATTTGTTGAAACTCAGTATTCAGGTTCAAGATTAGTTGGGTCGGTCACTAGGCTATATATAGGTGTTGTATCATTAGTGGCCAAAATACAAAATGTCATATTTATCTGCTCACATTTGCTGTATCGTAAATCCGTACATAATAAAAGTTGCGCAAAATATCACTTCTGTTCTTTTATGTTGCTTGATATTTTATGTACGAGGAATAATAACGGATATAGTTGCAATTATAAAACTTTTCATGCACTTCAAAATATCTTCGAAAATATTTTTAAAAATTCTCATTATAAAACTTATAGAAATACAATTTCTGTATTACATATTGGTTTAAATTTTACCACACGAGACGGAGACAGCCGTGTTTCTATTTTTCTTACTACTCCACTGATCATTACTGATGTAGAAATATTGTACAGACGTCATGGTAACGAAGTAACGAAGTAACTGGTGATGGTGGCGTCATGATTGATTGTTGTCCACAAAATCGCGTTTCTTAAGTCTCTATTGATAGATAATGAAGACTGTCGATATGAGAAAAGAACGCGAAGGAGCGATCACTTGAATAATGAGATGGTGGGAATAATAATCGGTGTGGGTGTGTGAGGGGGGTGTTTAAATACTGAGCCTCCAATGTTGTAATATCACAGAGATGGTAGAAAAAAATGCGATGGCCTACAATATCCTAAGCCCCTGAAACTTAAAAAAATTACATTACCCTGTACTGACAACTGTTGTTAACTGTGGTATGCTCTCTTTCTTCTGATGTCTCTCATCTTTGCTAGATGTGATTATGTCCCAGCTACAAAAGCTAACCCGTCAATGGCGGTACAAAACAGTGAACACGTATTCAATATACAGGGTGCAAAATAACTTTGTTTCGTAAATTGAAAGTGTGTTAGATGGTAAAAATACAAGTGAACATAGGAACCATGGGTCTGCGGTGATTCGTTTCGGCTGCCTACCTTCCAGACGCTAGAGCGTTAACGAACCACACTGCTTTTTCTGAGGGGCTGTCCGCGTGACTTTCCTTCTGTCTTCCTTGTGTCCTTGCGGCTATCCGTCGCCATTTCTGCACAACTTGTCCGAGAAGCTCCGGGAATTTTCCAAAGATTACGAGAATAATTGTTGCGTCGTGAATTGTGCCGCCAAGCTAAAGGGAGACATTTCGAACATCTCTTCTGAGATTCTGTATGTTTGTCCCTTTTCGTTATCTGCTGCTAAAATGTAAACCAAATACAAACAGTGTTTTGCGTTGTGCGCCTGGGAGATTGGCAACCGAACTGAAATTTTTAAGCACTGGTAGCGTCGAATCTAGGCTCCATGGCTAAATGGTTAGCGTGCTGGCCTTTAGTCACAGGGGTCCCGAGTTCGATTCCCGGCAGGGTCGGGCATTTTAACCTTAACTGGTTAATTTCTCTGGCACGGGGACTAGGTGTGTGTATCGTCTTCATCATCATTTCATCCTCATCACGACGCGCAGGTCGCCTACGGGTGTCAATTCAAAAGACCTGCACCTGGCGACCCGAACATGTCCTCGGACACTCCCGACACTAAAATCCATACGCCATTTCATTTCACCGCAGACCTATGGTTTCTATGTTCACAATGCTTGTATATGTACCTTCTAATACTCCTTTAATTTACGAAACAAAGTTTATTGCAACTTGTATAAAAGAAGGGCCATACAGTTATGAAGATGAAAAGCTGTTTACCAGCACTGATTAAACATTCATATCTTGTGCTCAAAGCCTCATAACTGAATACAGACCCAACAGGCTCTAATGTAAAGTACATGAATGTGAAGAACATGTGTTAAAAACTTTATGAACCTCTTAAATAACCCTATATCAGAGAAAAATTGCGGTATTCTAGCCACTATTAAGGCCTATATTCTAGAAATAATAATAATAACCGTAATCATAATAATAATAATAACTGAAACAATAGCATCCAGTTTATCAGTCATAGTAAGCTTATTTATATACACAACAAGCACTTTCGTTCTAACCACTCTTTTTTCTCACCGTGTTCGGCAGGAGGATTCAGGCAGATAAGTTGTTTACGACAGAAAAGCCAATATTCGATTTGTGGAACTCGTAAACCGTCTTAAAGCTCTGGGATGTAAGATGGTACACTCGGAGTATTCTGAAATTGACGCTTCTTCCACAAATTCAATGCGATTTGTAAAAGAAGGCAAGAGAGGAATCAGACGAAAGAACGCACATACATCTCCACAGTTGGAGTGGGATCCATCGGTGAAAACTATGAATCGAACAACTTATATCACACTTCATTTGAAACCATCGTACCGCATGATATTGTAATATGTGGTCATCTAATGAGTTAACCATATAGGTTGAACGAATTTTGAATAAGTTTGTTATTTTATGTAGTTTTTCAACATTGATATGAATGATATAGTGATTATATGATTAAATATGAAGATGACAAACTAGAAACAAGCAAAAAAAAATCTATAAATCTACCTGTGTCAATTTCTGTAACATGCTTACCAATTTTTTTTTTTTTGCTAGTCCCTTTACGTCGTACGGACACAGATAAATCTTATGGCGATGATGGGATAGGAAAAGCCTAGGTGTTGGAAGGAAGTGGCCGTGGGCTTAATTAAGGTACAGCTCCAGCATTTGCCTGGTGTGAAAATAAGAAACCACGGAAAACTATCTTCAGGGCTGCCGACAGTGGGATTCGAACACACTATCTCCCGGATGTAAGTTCACAGCCGCGTGTCCCTAACCGCACGGCCAACTCGCCCTGTAAACATGCTTACGAATGAATTGGGTATATATTCCTACATTGGAATTTTCACACAGTTGGAATTTTAAAAAATGACTTCGCATGACTAGGATTGTGAAAAATTATTCAGGATTCTGTTTGAAGAGTGCTTTTTGCATTGTTGCAGATTGTTTAAATACTAAAAATAAGTATAGAAGTAAATACATTATTCTATATACTTTCGTTGTTGTTCCTGTATTTCATTCAGCACATTACACTACAAACCACCACAGGAATATACAATGGTGAATACATCCCTCCACATAGGGTTGGAGTCCGGAAGGGCATCCTGCCGTAAAATTAGGCTTAATAGACATTAATTTCTGCCCCAGATAATTGGAACAAATGCAGTTAATAAAACAAAAGGAAGATAATATTGCCAATTCATGCTTTCGCGACCGTATATATAATAACAGCAGTAAACTGGTTTATTTTGGCCGCGTGTATTTAACGTTTTACCCCGGTCATGCCATTTGGGCTCGTCAGTTGGACTGTTACGTCTTTCCAGTACACTACATAGCAGTGATAAATTGTGACCGACTCCATTCAGTAAAGGAAAGAAACGAGTGGAGGTGCAGGATTCGTCGACCTGTTCGTTCTTTTAATCGTATTTTAGTATGAGGCTCAGAGCGTGCGACTTCAGTAACATTTCATTGAGAAATTTGTTTTTAAAGTTTTATCAACAGATTTCATGCATTACATTGCATCGTGGCATGCAGTATTTAAATGGCATTTCTTTTTAAAGTAGGTACCTACATATTATAACTGCATTGGCAACGTTTTTCATTTTGGTTGGGTAGGCAATCCGCTTAGCCTGAGATGTTATGCGGCTTGCTTACTTCCCCTGAGATTTTTCACCGATTGCTTTCGTCAGCGTTATGCATTTGACATTAGGAGTGATCCCTAGGCCGAACAGGTAGGAAAAATACTTGGTACAGACTGTACTGCGGACTGGTCGCAGGCGTTCTCCTTTGAGTTTCATTATTTGTTTTAACACATTGTTGAATTCGGAAATTAATAAATGAGGTACTGTACTTTTTGATGTAACTGGGAATGAAACTATTAAATTTCGATTTAATAACGATACTTCACAAAAACTGTCCAGATGTGCGGTTTCCTTCCGCAATTCGAGTTTAGCAACGACATAATTCTGGTTCGATGGTCGGAAGATAAATTTTTCGTTGTTAAATTTTGGAGTGATACGGTTTAATTTTTTTCTTTTTTCTGCTATTTGCTTTACGTCGCACCGACACAGATATGTCTTATGGCGACGATGTGATAGGAAAGGCCTAGGAAGTGGAGGGAAGCGACTGTGGCCTTAATTAAGGTACAACCCCGGCGTTTGCCTGGCATGAAAATGGGAAACCACGGAAAACCATCTTCAGGGCTGCCGACAGTGGGGCTCGAACCCACTATATCCCGATTACTGGATACTGGCCGCACTTAAGCGACTGCAGCTATCGAGCTCGGTCGGTTTTAAAGTTGGCGTCGAAGAGTTTCATTCTCACTCAGGTCAAAATGTACCTCTTCTACCAGTTTATGACCCGTGGTTATTTAATAAAATATATTTGATCTTTTCTATCATCTGTAGAACTTTGAGTATTGATTTATTCATTTACACCTGATATATCAGTTTTAATTCTAGTTGTTTATACTTGTTAGTCGTTCTTATTTTAATCAACAGCTTATATGTTTCATCACATACATATGAGTACCAAAACTTTGTGGTAATTAAAGATAACCCAGTGAAGTACCGTCAACCGGTAATCATACAGAATAATTGAAGAATGTAGTGAAATCAATGTCAAATTATTTAAAGATATTCCAAGCGAACATTAAATATCCATAGTCAAAGAAGAACGAACCAGTACATAATAGCAGCCTTCATAGCCTGAGCCAACGCAGTGTAAAGAAAAGTATGTAGTAACAGTATAATCGAAAATCAAATATGATCCAGAAGTCAAACAGGAACAATATTTAGTAACCAAACAAAATAAATATGGAGCGTAATAGCTGAGTGGTAATGAAATGAGATGCTTAGGTGGAAAGGAGAGTAGGCTACGTGGCTGAAGGCGAAACCACTAGTAAAGATATGAAGAGTCTGTACAATAATAACATAAAGGCAGACAGAACCCCAACGAATGCACGAGTGATTTTAAAAATAAATGTTCACATCGCTGGCCTTTGATTTGAATTTCATATAATATCCGTCAACGATCGTGATATCGAAAATTACATACACATACTGGCTTGTTCACACGTCTTCATCTTGGTCCTGTTCTTCAACGCCCTTAGTACAATTTAGTAGCGGGTTCACTTTGGAGGAAAATTTTATCCCCCATCCACACCGATAACATCCGTCTCCATCTTATTCTTGTACAAACTCTTCTTCTCTTTCCTGGTAGCTTCATCTGTAGTACCGCGCACTGCTTTTCACATAAACAGGCTCTCATTTCACTATGTGACTAATCCGTATGAGAAGTGTTTCATGGACATTGTTGCTGATACCATGTTACTAGGAAGATATCAGTCACGGAATTATTGCTTGCTAGAAACTTTTTAATATCTCCGTTTGCCATCACAACGTCCACATCTCCGTAACTTAGAGATTTCCTCATCATGCTCCGGTCATGAGCGAAGTTACCAAACCATTTATCAATAATGGCTGCACATCAATTTAATTCAGGTTTATGCAGTGTGGTGTATTTCATAGTATGAATCAAAAATTAGTCAAGGAATGTAACAAAAGTTTCAAATCCCTTATCAAGAAGTGGCTTATCTTCCTGAAGCAACAGACCAGAGTTACGCTCTTGTCGTTACTAGCGTCTAATGGTGCTTATGATTTTAATGTGCTGTTCATACTGATTGCTACAACTCATCTATTAAAAATATATTTAATGCCTTACTTTCCACGATGTTCTCCTTATATGTCAGTTGCTTTAACTGGTGTCAGTTTAAGACCAGAGTAATTCCTTTCGTAGATACTAATTCTTAAATTTATTTTATGTTTCTCTATTTCTATCATTATTGTGTTCATTTTTAATATTAAGTATTTTATGTCATAAGTCAACGTCAAACTTGAATGTGCTGTAAATTCCGTTTGCTGCTTTACTTCTTAATAATGTTGTACCGGGCGAGTTGGCCGTGCGCGTAGAGGCGCGCGGCTGTGAGCTTGCATCCGGGAGATAGTAGGTTCGAATCCCACTATCGGCAGCCCTGAAGATGGTTTTACGTGGTTTCCCATTTTCACACCAGGCAAATGCTGGGGCTGTACCTTAATTAAGGCCACGGCCGCTTCCTTCCAACTCCTAGGCCTTTCCTATCCCATCGTCGCCATAAGACCTATCTGTGTCGGTGCGACGTAAAGCCCCTAGCATATAAATAATGTTGTACATTTTTATTCTTAGATATTAAGTTATGTCTGACATTTGTAATTTTTAATAATGTATAGTGACTAAGCCACCTGTAATTAGAGAAACATCTCTGTTGGTGGTATAAAATAAATACTTTTCGTATAAAGTTGATTTACGTCATCGGCTAACTGATCCGTGCCGTCCAGCTATTTTTCGCCAATTAATTATAACACTATCGTCGATTTTAAGAGAAATCATCACACGGAGATGTTACACTCTATTGACGAAGCATTTACTCAACATAAGACAAGAGATTACTATAAAATATTTCGGCAATACCAAACTAATTATACTCCCCCAACACTCCTAATGAGAGATACTAATGGAAAACAGGCACATACTAATCAAGATAATGCGGAAATTTTAGCTGGATACTTTGAGAACTTACTTAACAGTGAGGAACCTTCAGAATATCTGCAATATGACACACATCCAAAAAATAGGATACCTTTAGAAAAGGTTACACCGCCCGTTTATAATGAAGTACGAGCAGAAATTGATTCCCTTAAAAATTATAAAGCACCGGGAGAGAACCAAATCGTCGCAGAGGTATGGAAGAATGCTAATGACCAAACCGTTCAGAATCTACATAAACAAATTATAGATATTTGGAATACTGCTACAATGCCTGAAGAGTGGAATATGGCAATAATTCAACCATTGCATAAAAAGGGCGATAGATCTGATCCAAATAATTATCGGGGAGTATCGTTATTGGATATTACATATAAGATTTTATCTAAGATTATCTATAACAGAATACAGGGACATCTTGACTGTGAACTAGGGGAATATCAAGGTGGATTTCGCCCAGGAAGAAGCTGCCCTGACCAAATCATCAGTTTGAAATGGATTATGAAACATCATAGATCTAGAAACAAAAATTTAGTTATTACGTTTGTTGATTTTCAAAAGGCGTATGATAGTATACATCGTGAATCACTGTTGAATGTCCTTCAGGAATTTGGTCTACATTCCAAACTTGTTAGCCTGATTGGTATGACTCTTAAGAATACTCAATCTAAAGTTAGATTCAGAAATGAGTTATCTAAATCATTTGCAATTACAACAGGCCTCCAACAGGGAGATGGACTTTCGCCATTATTGTTCAATTGTGTATTGGAAAAGGTCATGCGAGAGTGGACTAAGGTATGTCCTCCAAAAGTCAAAATAGGAAAAAATATCAAACTAAATTGCTTGGCATTCGCGGATGATCTTGCGATACTGGCAAATGGTTTCGAAGAGGCTAAAGTTCAATTGGAAGAACTTGCATATGTAGCGAAAAAAGTTGGATTGCAAATTTCGTATGATAAAACAAAAATAATGCCTACTTTCAGAACTTTAAATTCAGAGCTAGTATTAAATAATAATAAACGAATTGAAATTGTAAGTACATTTAAATATTTGGGTGAAAATCTCACTTGGAATTACAATGAAAAACCATCAATAGAGAGCAGAATATGTAAACTGAAGCAGGCACAACGGATAACTTGGCCTACATACAAAAATAAATGTCTTTCCATTAATGCTAAATTTAGGCATTATAACTCTGTTATTAAACCAGAAGCAACTTATGCTTGTGAAACATTATTTAAACTCAATACTAGATCAACAACAGAACGCTTACAACGAGTTGATCGAAGGATACTCAGGACGATCATAAACAAGAAACATCAGGTGGATGGACAGTGGAGATTGTTGCCGAATGAGGTTATCTATCGGAAAAGTGAGTCCATCACAGACACGATGAGAAAAAGAAGAATTGGTTTTTTTGTCATATATTTCGACTAAGTGATAACAGAGTTTTAAAACAATTATTTAATTACTTTTGGAATAGTAAATCAAAAAACAATTGGTTTAAAGAAGTCCAAAGTGATTTGGAGGAGTTGAATATTACCATGCAAACCATAGAAAACAGAGGCGAGAAAAGTATTTTGAAGAATAAATGCACCAGGCTTCCTCTGACTACTGTACAGAGGAAACAATATGTTATAACGGATGCGGAGAGGGTAGCCAGGTCAACCAGACTCAAGACTTTTTGGGAGAAGAAAAGGAAGAAAAATTTGTTGTAGTCTGATTTAAGTGCTCCAATGTGGGCGTAAACTCTGTAAATAAATAAATAAATTAAATTTAGAATCTATCAGTTGACCATTCACCTGGTTTCATTGAAATCTGTCAAGTCCATCCCCTATCAGTGAGATTTTGACTCGTCCCGTTCTATGCGTGCTCTGCATGGGGGTGTTGGGAATCGTGCAAATTATGGGAGCCGACAAACGACTAGAGTATGGTGAAATGCTGCTAAACTGCGTGAATATGGGGAACGTTGTCTTGCTTAACCCCCTTTAAAACAATGATTTGGTACCATCACTGTAGCGGATTGTAGGGATTGCAGCAAAATGGTTAGGAGGGGGTGATTTTTTGCGTCTAGAAATCAGAAAGTTAGCATTTTAATTTCTATGTTTAACATTTTGTTAGATTCATCTATTGGCAATTTATTGCTTTATATACTTTCGAAGGAAAGCATAGAACTGTTTTTCTGATAAATACGTAAAGTATCTTGATAATATTATCATGAAATGCAAATTGCATTTGCATAAAGATTACGTACGTACACACTTATAGCATCATTATGGACTGCTATGTCCTTCAGCTTTCAGTCCGCACTCCTCCGTGAATTTACTAAATGCCTGAACAAGCGGCTATTTATAACTAGCACGTGGTCTCACTTAGTCCTATCAGAATCTACATATGGTATCTTTAAATGATCAGAAACTCGCTCTAAGCATCGTCGTCTTAGTCTACTTCTGATTATCTTAAACTCAATCGTCGAAACAGTCATTTTCCTAAGTACCTCTTCCACTCAATTCACATGGCCCCATCAACAAAATCGTTTAATGCGTAAATCTTCATAAATTGATTTCATTCACAAATTATCCTTTACCTCCTCGCTCCCTGTACCCACCTATCATTGTTTCCAACTGTTTGTACCAGCGGTCATATTTCTTCGAAGAAAACTTCACGGGAAGAGGCAATCTAGCAATGCACCATTTGCCACTGAGTTAGACACCTCATTTGCAAATAATGTGATTTTGATTTGATTTGATCTACAGTTTCTTCGTGAATACCTCCCGCACTTATTGGAGGATGTGCCTCGTATGGTACGGTTAAGGAAACCTACTTCGACTTCTTCTTGTATTCAACAGTATTGTTTGTTTCGCTCTGTTTCATTCACCTACCTACAATTCCGTGTCTGCATAAGACCTTGTTTGGAGCATTTTCTGATCAGCCTTCCTTTTATGTTTATGTTCGCTTTCTCATATTTACACACCTAGGTATTTCCTTGGTGTTTCTACTTCAACACCCCTGCATAAAACCCATTCTCTTTCTACATCCTGAACCTGCTTACTGTCTGTTGTTTGGAACTTTCCATTAATCACTTTCTGTACTTGTGTAATTTCCTTATTATGAAGCTTTTCTACCCTGAAGGTCTAGAGATACTTCTACACATAATTTACCGAGCTCATAACATTTTAAGCGAGCCTCCGACCTGTGGGAGTAACGGATTCCCAATTCGGTTTCAAAAACGAGAGACTCCTTAGAAACGACGTGGCGAACGAAATGGAATTCGACGGGGATCTATCAGTATTAGTGTGGCTTATGGAAGAAAAGGAATGAAAGAAAGAAGAAAGAAGATAGAAAGAAAGAAAGGAAGAAAGAAAGAAAGAAAGAAAGAAAGAAAGAAAAGGAAAGAAAGGACTGGCTGAGTCAGAAAGGAGGATCCGTATGGATGTGTTATAAGGGTAGATAACGAGAAAGAGATAGGTTATTATAAAAATATTCTTAACAGGTGTTAAAATGGCAGTGTATGGGGTATGATTGTTCATCAGGAATAATATTGCACGCAACATAGTTTATGTCAGCATGTGGGTATATTTAGCTGTTGAATTAGGACGATATTTTACTCAGTGTATTCACCATGTGAGGGTGCAGATTAGGATGCTGACAAGTTTAATGAAACACTGAGTGACATCTTAGTCAGGGTCAACAGCAGAGATAGAATAGTCTTAATAGGCGTTTTCAATAAGAGATTATTTTGTAAAAATAACCGAATTATACGAAAAATTGATGGGTAAATATGGTGAAGATATGTAAGTTAATAGGAATGAGAAGCCTTTACTGGAATTATTTGATAGTATAAGATTGTGATAGTATAAGATTAGCTGTTAAAAATACATTTCCCAAGCATAGGGTTAATCACCGCTACACAAGGGAGGGTGTGGTCACCAGATACGTTATAGACTATATCACTATATCATCATAACCAACTTAGAATTCATGAAATCTGTTAGGAATATGTGGATATTGCAGGCGTTTTTTGGTGATACAGACTACTATCTGATCTGTAGTGAACAGGGTGTTGCCCTACATAATCGTAGCCCCGGTGAGGACCTCTCCTCGAACGGGTTAGGTGTCCTCGGTGGATCGTATAGTCCTAGCCGTCTGAGCACAAGGAAGACCTTGTCTAAGAATATATCCGACAGGTCTACCCCTATTCCATATTAGGTATGAGACAAACGGTTACTTTCCAGTATCATGTTCCTGTGTATCCGTTACACACTGGAGTATTAGGATATACTGTAAACGTAAAATCATACAAGTTGCATGTCAGCATTTGGGAGGCACAGTTGCTATTCCTGCTGCCTCTTGCATTCCCTAACTACACCTTACTTAGTACGTAAATATCACACATATATATCTCCATTTCGCTTTCTTCTCTCCCACTGTCCCCTTCGGCGGTTCGTCACTCATTTCCTTTACTACTCTAAGAAATTTTTGTAATGGCTCTTTTACATTCTCCGAACTAATACTTCGAAGAACCTTTCATTTATAATATGTCAGTAACAATTAGGTATTTGTAGATGTCCAAGGATATGTAGTTAAACAAGGAGTAGGATTCGAGAACATAAAATATGTTAACGAAAGAGTGGTAAAAACTCTTCATATGCTGCCAGAATGAGGGATGAGAAAATAGTCGTATCAAGGAAAATGTAAGTACGGTTTAATATAGCACCTTCTTTTGCTTTTTATCTTTTTACGTCACGCTGAAACACACTGGCCTTATGGTGACGATGGAATAGGACAGGACTAGGAAGGAACTGGTGAGAAAATAGAAAACAGCTAAAAATCATCACCTGGGCTGCCGACAGCAGTGGGTTTCGAACTCGCCATTTCTCAAATGCAAGCTAACATCTACGTGACTCAAACTGCGTAGCCACCTCATTCGGTAAATCTAGCACAAACGGCTTCAAAACCTTCTTCCGTCATGTAAAAAGCCTGAAAATCTGCGGTAAAGAACTGTGAAAGTGGCTAATCCAGCTTCGTTTTCTGTACTTCACTAATTTTTCTTTTGTAAGCCCTCCTGGTAAATATGATGATAGCAACTGTTGGTAATTGCCCCACAGGTTATATTCTATGACGAAGTTTGAGAACAGGTACACGAGATGCCACTTGCGATGGCTTTCCAGGATCTGATGTTTGAGTCCATGAATACTATCAGAACTACATGCAGTGTTAGAATTTCAAAATTTTAAAAATTTTCTTCTATTATTATTATTATTATTATTATTATTATTATTATTACTATTACTGGGTGCCGTCTTTCAACGCGTTTATTCAAATTAGTAACCATTTCCCTGTAACTGAGTTTTTTCTAAATGAATCGTATCTTGTCTCTTGGTCATTGTACACAACTCAATTTGAAACACGAAATGTAAAGTTAAAAGACTACGCTGAGACTGTTTCGAGAAGCTACCCACCAGAAAGCCTAATGGAATGCCCTTGAAATAACAAATAAAATGTGTAACTGGCCAACAGATAACAGAGCAGGAATGTCAATATTACCTATAAGCTTTAACGAAATTATCACTCGCGCCTGCACAGGGATGAGCGCTTAAGCTTCTTTGTGGAGAATAATATCTGCTATCCAATTAAACACTGCCTTCTCTCCGTCTTGGTTTTGCTGAGACTGTTACTTTTGTATTAGGGTGTCCGGTGCCAAGTAATATGGAACAGCTTATTGTAATGGAGCAGGATACATTATCATGTAGCGATAGTTAATTCCCACCTTTATTCCATAGTCATTTTTATCCCGACACTCAGGACCACTTACTATGCCACTCAGCCGCTGCCCATCTTTCTCGAACTACGACGTGACACCATGACCATAAGATGCAGTTTCCCCAGTTATGATTTGTACATTGAATTGATATAATATAAAACATAACGCAGAGAAAACATATCTATATCAATGCATAGCAATAATAAAAGAAATACAAATTAAATTGATTCATGTGTATGAATCAGCGACATTGTTGAAGGAAAATATAAAATATTCCTGAGCGTTCTGTTCTGTCATTCCTGTCTTCCTACCACTTAACAATAAAATAGTATTTGCTGATATATCCTTTAATATCCACACAGCTTGTAGGACCCCTAATACATTTCAAAGCTGCGTAGCCAAAGTCACTGCGTCTCAGCTTAACAGATAACAGTATTTTCTGGTAGTAAGAATAATAAAATACATAAGTAAGGTTGTACTTCAATAAAGTCGTCGGTTTCGCATTTATATTGTCATGTAGTTTACATCTCACAGTTTGAGCATTATTTCGTATTTTAACTAGTTTTTAAAATAGTGTACATAGTGCTTGAAACTAGCACTGTAGGGCTTTAAATCTGTACTGTCAGTGTTAAGGCGTTCTGAAAAACAGAAGTGGTTTACTTATTGTAAAAAGAAAGCATTTCGCGCAATAGAGCTATTACTAAAAGTCACCACGCTTAAGGATGGGTTCTACGATGATCTGTTCATGGTAAATGCCGAACTTCAGCTTACTCTCGACCTAATCTACTTGTGCTTATCAGTCAATCAACATTTCGAACAATTCCTAGCGATTTTCTGTATCATTACTCTAAGATAAAAAACAAAATAGCCTAAATACAACATGTATCATCATATAGAGCGTTACTGTATGTCTTTCAGCGTTCAGTCTTGATGAAGCTACTATGAGTGCCAGCACTATCCTCTGTTTGCAACTACCACGGTTGCAATTTATCATCAGCGTCACCCAACTTGAAGGCGTTCTGAAAATATATTACGATTCTGGGAATCAGAGGACTGAACAAGGTGGCTACACGGTTACGGGAGCTGGCGGGTTCTAACCTCACCGTCGGCTGCCCTGTAAAAAGGTCTTCTCTTCACCACACGAAGCAAATACGGGGGTGGTACCTGAATCGAGGCCACGGGCACTACCTTCCCAGATCCAGCCTGGTTGCCATGTTAGCACGAAGTTCTCAATTATTTAGTTTCATTTCAGAGAGCTGCTGAGCCTGCTGAGCTATGCTAAAAGCGAAGCGAATAAGAAACGAAAAATCCATCTATCTTTAACAACGAGTGAAATTTACTACCTAAATTAGCATGTCCTCCTAATGTTCAGTGAGGATCTTGCAAGTTCAGCGTTAGTGAATGAGATTGAATGGGAAGGGAGTGCTTCGCAACGAAGGCTGGCACTTGGCAAGAAGGATTGGCCGCCACTCGCTACTGTGCACCGTTAGCGAACCGCTGATTTGTGCCCGCGTAGAGCCCCGAAGGCCCCAAGCCTGTGGTGGTCACCGGACACATGGCGTCGCTCTGGCAACATTCATTTTATCGAAGGCTGTGGATCGATCACTCTTGGACTGTGCCAACTTTACTGAGGGTCTGGGAACCACCACTGGTTACATTGTGCACTATTCTGATTGGGCCAAACAAACCTGAACTGTGCAACACTCATCCGATTACTATTAGACAATGTCACTTCACTATATCGAATTGAAGATTACTTTTTTATTATTTAACCCTAAAGCGGGCGCGCCTATAAATGTTACATTGCCGGGCGCGTGGTGAATTTCGTTGACCATTCATTTTTCTTCGTCTTAGCAAGTGGTTAAGATGTACTAACTCTTACATGACTGATATTGTTACTCCTTATGTGCTCTATAATCCTTAGATATAATAATTACAACACAAATTACAAGTTACAGTACATACATATAATAAAAAAATGCTAAAAATATTCATGGGTTCAAGACTGAAAATAAAATTCAAACAGATGAATACTTAAATCATGAAAACAAAATGAAACACTTCTAACAATCTTCATTAATCATTATCATCATTCTCACACGAACAGCGTGATACGTACAACTTCCTGAACAGATACCACTACACTGACAGTATCGATAAGACTTCGCCGGAAGGTACTAGCAGCACGATGGCTATAGCACTTAGGAACCATCTTTTAGAGTGTCCTTTACACACAATGTTATGACACCGATTACACTTTATTGTGGGGACTTGATTTTGTTTCCACTCACAGTGAATGCATTGTCCTCTCTTGGGTGGCACTTTTATTTCTTTTGAGGTTTCTTCCTGATGGTATGGGGATAACACTGCTCGTATATCCGGAGGCAGTGTTCCTATCTTAGCTCGTTCAACCAACCACTTATTCATGAGTTGAAACGAAAGATTCTTCAATCCTACAGGTAGCCCTTGTAAAGTTAGTGGTGCACCACATTGTTTCGTACTTCCCAAAGAAAAATCCCTCTCTAGTTCTTGTTTATATCTATCAGCTAGGCCTACATCACCTTCTTGTTCACTCTCACTGTCATGAACAATGTCTGAATAATTACCACTTCATCTACACCATCAGAAAAATCACAAACTTGACCTCCCTCAGATCCTTCCTCCTCATCAGATAATTCCTATAACAGCGTTTGTATGCCTTCACCCTTCACAAAATTCGCCCTCTATAGTCTACATTTTAAAATAATGAAACTCCAAGAGCGTTTAAGGTACAATTTTACTTACATTTCAGGGCGCGTGGTGAAGAAAGTTCACCAAATGACGGCAAGTGCGAGTCAAGGACGAATAGCGTGATACGTACAACTTCCTGAACAGATACCGCTACACTGACAGTATCGATAAGACTTCGCCGGAAGGTACTAGCAGCACGATGGCTATAGCACTTAGGAACCAAAAACTGCAGATGAAATACGCAGGTTGGTGAACGAAATTCACCAGCGCGCCCGGTTTAGGGTTAACAATAATGTGTGTAATTCCTGAACAAGATTTCGGACATGATTCTTAGAAACGAAAAGAATTTCTCGTTTGAGCTGAAGTCTCCGAGGCTATTGTGTTATTTTCCCTTACATCTTTAAGAGGTATATAAAATATATCTCTGGATTCATTGGTGTGATGCCCTTGTGGCACAATCAATGTTTTCTCACCAAGGCGGCTGTGATTTTAGAATTCCTGCCAATGCTTTTGGGACTTTGGAAATAAAAAGGTACGTCCCTGTGATTTGAATTCCATAGAAAAATTGAGGTCCCATGGCTATGATAATAATACGTAATATTAAAAGCTTGCTTGACTTCCGATTAGATTTATAAGTGCAGATTAGATATATATTTAGAAATTAAAATAGCTAATAAATATTTTCTGAACATGAGACAAAATGATAGAAGTAACAATACTGAGCATCAATTATTGTTCTAATAAATCAAAATTAAGTATAAACCATTATTTTTAAGTGTAGATTTCTCATGACGTGTGAAACTAAATTACATTTGCTCCTTCGTTAGTTCGTTGTTTGTCGCACAGACAAGTAACCGTTTCATTGTCCTACGAAAAATATATTCCAAATATTATATTTCCGGTAGTTTCATTCCTGTCTAACAAATGACAGAAAAATGTTCTGACGAAATCCTTTACCAGTATGGTCATATTTATATCTAGTGAGAAATATTATAAATAATTACTGTTTCGGCTCAAGAATAAAATGGAATATGTTTTATCTGGGAATCAAATGTGCACCATAGAAATTATTATGCATCTTGCAGAATTCAAGGGATTTCTAGATCACTTCCGTGATCCATGAATTATCATATGGATGTGGCTTATTTTCCGATTAGCCGGGTTCGATTGCCGTCTCTGTCATGGATGATTTAAATACTACTGTGAGGGTCAAGACTGTGTACATACTTCCTCATAAAACTGGGTGTAACGGAAAATGCTGTTATCCTACTGGATTTCTCTCAAATAATTATATTTCGGCAGCCGAAACAATACAAGATTATTAAGTGAACTTTGCTCTGCTTACCCTAGATATTTCTGAGGTTAATGGAGCTGTGTGGCTCGGTTTGGGATTTTTCCACAGTTTAAAGTCCAGGTGCACTTCATGAAGTCACGTGATTTCTCGAATTCTAATTCCAAATTAAGGTCCACCAGGATTCCAACCAGTCTCGGCCATCCTGATGGAGAGCCAGCAGCTATATTAGAGATACATCATACTAGGACGTCCTAGTCGTGTAGTGATTACAAAATTGTTTGTAATCCTTGCAAGCTCTATGGAATATTTAGTCAATATTGGGATAAATGTAGTACCATGTGATAAATATTATGAAGTTATTTTATATTTACTACCTGCAGTTAAGATTATTAAGTGTATATATACTGTATATGAGTTGACTATGTTTGTAAGTATAGGAGATATTATAAGTAGAATTTTGTAAACAATATAAATTTATTAAGGATGATCTGTTTGTTTAAGAGAAAAAAATGTTAGCATAAATTGTATATTATTGTATTCTAGAAAAAAATGTTTTCTTCTCTTGTTAATTTAAAATTTAGTGCTTGACAATAATGTATTTTAGTGTACCATTTGCCACGGAGGTAGACACCTCATTTGCAAATAAAGAGATTTTGATTTGATTTGAAGTTCCAACGCTGGAGCAGGAAGATTGTATTCTGTCGTTCTAGAACAAGAATGCAGGAATTCCCCTGTAATTACGCATTATTGGAGAATACTACTGAATTGTCACAACATATGTTTCGTGATATGATAACACCCAAGATACAAGGTGAAGACAGCAGCATCTAGGGCATTGTACTTCATTATTCAAATGATCTCTCGCTCCTAAACCTGCGTAACAAAGCTTGACTACCTCGTATTCAAATTCAAATTAGAAATGGAGTTTCCTCTGCACTGTAGCTGTTGCATCTTATTGCTCGCGCTGTTGATTTAATGAAGAAACACAGATAGGCATATTAATGACTTCTTATTACAAATCGAATGCACGTGGATGTATATAGTATATTAGTGAGGAAATAAAGAAAGATATAAGGACTGAATGAGCCAACGGATGTTATATCCTAAAACAGCAGCTGTATTCGGCTGCATTCTGCTAATGCTAGCTTTCGAATAGATACACCATCAGCTTCTGTATTGAATTATAAAAAGTTGTATAAGTGGGTATGGGGGGTATTTTGTTATATTTTAAAATTCTTAGTTTTTATCTATAGCTTATCTTTAACAGTACTCAGAGTTTCTGATAATTTTCCTTATTTATTAAATTTATAATTGTTGTTTACTTTACTATCATCTTCGTCGCTTCATCCACATTTATCACGGCAACACCTCCTCTAGGATTAGCGGAAGATAGTCCATTCTGTTGCCGGTGACTTCTAGTCTACAAATATCAGGAGGACCAAAAGGTTCTTGTTATCACTTCGTTTGTTGGTCCCAGATAACTTTAGGCCTTCTGCGTTTTCGAATGGTCGGTTATCGAAGGCAAAACACACTTTTCGATACATGACTCTCTGCCTTTTCCAACTATTTTAAGTTTATTGTAAACATAGGTGTCTCTTGGCATAGTCAGGAGGAAAATATAGATTCCATGGAAATCTCCGTATCATTCATGGCTTTGTCGGACTATGAGGACTGATAGTGCATGTAGATGCTATGAAATGAGTTAGTCATAGAGCCAGCTGTGCTTCAAGAGCACTTTCTGCCTTACTGCGAAAAGCAATGAAAAATTGCTCCCCACATAATTTTGCCTAGTACGCATCATTAAAGACCCCCACCCCCACCATCGGTTTTTCCTGTTTGACTACACCCGCATAGCGATTGGTGGTGCTATTTTATAATCTAACAAACCTTCTGGCTGACTAATCAACAAACCCACTGATGTAAATGCAGTATAGTTTGGCCGCAAGATTTGGGTACTAAGTCCATCTACTGTACATTATTCATTCAGTTACGTGCATAACAGAAACTATGCTGCGGTTTATGAATTTCCCAGCTCCCCTGTCCCCTCACTTACAACAACTTATAAAATCGTATCACTTGTTCGAACATCATTAACTTCCAACTCATTCAGATGCATTCTGTTTACAGGCTCAGCCATTTGCACTCCATTTTTTATTAGGCTCATTAATATACTGTATATACGTATTATATACTTTCTATTGTGTACTAAAATGGTAGTAACCGTGTCGGTGTGATAGCCGAGTGACACTGTTACTGGCTTCTCAACACGGTGGTTCAAATCCCGTCCAGTTTCTGTTCGTTTTGAAATGAATAGTCACTTTCTCACGGTTCACAGGACTCGTGGCTACAGTCTCGATATAAGCGATAACAACGATGAAAAGGAGAACAGCGTCAGTATTTGGTCACATTATCCGGAATAATGACATCATAAAGAACTTGTTCGAAGGAAAGGTGATGGGAAAGAAAGGCAGAGGGAATCAAACGGAAGAAGATCGTTGAAGAGGTAGTTGAGATGATGGGATGTCAAGGTTATAGAAAGATGAAAAGGAACGCAGAGATAAGAGATAAATGGTTGCAGCGACAAGGTATAGCCTTTAGATAATGATGATGGTGACTAATATCGACAACACGCCATCAAAATTTCATTCCGTTCGCCTAGTTGATCTCAGGGAGTCGCTGGACTGTGAAATGGAAGTGGTACCGGTACTCTATGACTTCCATAGGACCGAGGTTTGCTAAAATATTGTAAGCGTCAATTTCAGTGAGGTGGGGTGCTACACTTACTTATGCATAGCTCATGAGAGGAGATCACGAGTCTATGGGCTGAATCTCGGCAGAGATAGTGGGTTATAAAGAGAGTCCATGTGGCATTCCATGTTATACAAATTGGCATGCAAGAGTTTTCTGGTGACTCATTCGGAGTTTAGTAGAAACAACATCAAAACTCGGCGATAGGTTGCCCAGTAGAGTTCTAAATTTTCTACCGTCATGTAGACTAAACCGAAAGATCGAAATTAACATGCAGTCAGCTTAACATACGTCAATACGTCTGCAAGAACTAGGTCATCCACAGAACATCTATAAAATTATGCAACATTCTGTCGTCTTGCAAAACGAAACCCCGTTCCTCAACACATAAGGGACGACATGTTCCCCAGAAGAAAGGATGTCCATAAGAGTGAAGATCCCGTGATCTACAGTTTTGTATATACCTGTACATCAATGTTTGCATTATAATGTGTAAATACTTTAATTATTTTCAGGCACTTGGTGCACCCCGAGCCCCATTACTGCCCATATTTCCTGTGGAGAAGTGTATGTAATAATAATAATAATAATAATAATAATAATAATAATAATAATAATAATAATAATAATAATAATAATAATAATAAAGAAGAAGAAGAAGAAGAAGACGATGAAGAAGAATATCATCATCGTAATGTTCTAACGACATGTTTTCTTTTTTCTCAGCCACATACTTGGGTCGTGCTGCCTATGAATCACTTTCTGAGGCAAAATATATCCACGACTGTTGCCCCAGTAAGTGATTCGTTTGAGTAATCGCCCCGAAATTTGTCACTGGAGAGCATTCAAGAAAATGAGCCATTGATCGCCCAAGTTCTCACTGGGTGTAAAGCGTAACCTGTGTTGAATCCCAAGTAGTTTTAGACCTATTGTGAATATATCATCAGGTTATTAGACAAATAATTTCCGTTGTTCGTTTTAGAGTGCATACAATTTTATGCATTAGTGCAAATTCCATAAAACTACACATTAGTTTAACTTAATGCGAAACGTCTGACATTAAACATTATTGAACTAATTTTGGAAACTTTATGCTATGTAATTATTTATAAAAAGCAATGGGCTCTAGCTAGAAAGTGGTGATGGATTACGAGAACACCATATTTGATCCTACCCAACAGCATCTGGCTTCGAAGAATTTATTATTATTCATATCTTAATTATGTTTATAAGCTTAAATACTGTAGGTAATTTTCCTGTCTTGACATTCGAAAAATCTTTTCTCATCTGAACAACGTGCTGCATTGATACCCTGCAAACCAGAACGAATTAAGTTTGCAGACCAATAGTTGTGGCCAGGCTGTGTGGCTCAGGCACAACGAGAGACCGAGTTGGCAAATTCTATGCTAGGTCTCGGCTCAGTATGGTGGTATTTGAAGGTGCTCAAATACGCCGACTTCGTGTTGGTAGATTTACTGGTAAGTAAGAGAACTCTTGCGGGTCAAAATTCCATCAGCTTGGTGTCTCCGAATGTTGTATATACGTATTATGCAATTTATATTGTGTATTAAAATGGTAATAACCGTGAAGATGTGATAGCCGAGTGACACTGTTACTGGCTTCTCATCAAGGGGTTCAAATACCGTCCAATTTGTGTTCATTTTAAAATGAATATTCACTTTCACACGGTTCACAGGACTCGTGGCCATAATCTCGATATCAGCAGTCATCGAAAACTACTAGTTAAGTTCCTTTGGTTTTAACGGGGACTGCATACTTGTATAAATATGTTTCGATATCATTTCACGCAGTCATAATAATTACTGACACATTTAAAAAATAAAAAATAGGAAAATATCAGCACCGGCAAATTAAAATTAATCACACTTCTGTTTCTTCTTCTTCTTCTCCGCCTATTTTTCCTAGTTATCTAGGTTTTCCATTAAAGTGGATATCTTAGTTATTCGGCCGGATGCTCTCCCTGGTGCAACCGTATTTGGAGAGATCCATTCATCATCACCTGTTCCTCTAGTGGTTGAGTAGTCTGATGTACTGTGTGCATAAAGATTTGTGATAAGTCGCTGACAAACATCCATCCCCAGAACAAGAGAATTTAATTAAATGCAGTTAAAATCTCGACCAGGCCGGGAATTGAACACGGTCCCTCTGAACCATGTTCAGCCAAGGAGTCGGACCAATTAATCACATCCCCGAATAATATATATTAGCAGCGACTCTAATATGTCTAATTACCTGGTTAATGACGAAATAGTCTGTTAATTCACTAAGTCAACGTTAAGTTGTGACCGAAAACCCTGTGGTTTCTTCATCGTTACCCTGCGTAAGTGAACGCACAGTTTAGATATATTACAATGATATGTCACAGCAGCTTACCGTGCCACAATTCCAATAGAATAATATCCGAGGCCATACAATGTTATTATTATTGTTAGTAGTAGTAGTAGTAGTAGTATGATTATTATTATTATTATTATTATTATTAATTTTACACAATGAATTACATTTTCAACCATGAAATTACCAACGATTCATCCCAGTGTGGCAGTGTTATTTCTCTAGGATAGACCACGCCTTCCCAAGGCTTTAACTATTGTTCCTCTCCATGTTGCCCTTGGTGTCCCTAGATGGAGACCAGTTGAGCAAAAACTGCGATCATCACTGTTCCTCCATCCGTCGGACATGTTCATACACTCTCAGTGCTCGAGCTTTAATCCTGTCCATAATTGGCTCTTTCGCAACCATCTGTATGCTTACCTGTTCATTCCTCAACTGATCCAAGCGAGTAGATTTCATGCTGCATCGTAACATGTCTTTCAACTACAATACAGCAACACTTTCTTTGCTCTTCTGGATACATGCCGACCCCAAAATTCCTGTGGGATAATTCCACACCACATTCACATTCCTCATCCGGCCGAACTCAAAGTTGAAGTCCTCACCTTCCTCACTTCCAACCATACTGGCTGCTAATATCCAGTGACTATATGCATCCACTATCTTTCTAGTTTGATACATGGCATCATCCCTACTCACAAGGGAACATCCACAATGGTGAAGTCGCCGATCGCGATGAAACTTAGCAAACATATTGAGGTACATGTAAAAACAATGCCAGCATCAATTTTAGGCGCCAACATTCATTAGCGCGTTAACTAAGGGGCCTAAAAGTTGCGACATTTCAAGTTCCGCGCGAACAGCCATGAATTCCTCCTGACCAATGCTTAGCCGGAACACTGCTTTGTGCCACACCTCTTCAGCACCACTCGTTTCCCTCTCCCCGCGCTGCCGTGTGCTTAGCTGTCGAACAGAACCTGTGCTACACTGCGTGCGCTATCAGCCTTCCTCATAGCTCTCCCTTGGAATTTCCACATTGTATAGGCAGTTTACATTTTATGAAATATTTATGAAAACGTTTGCGACGAGTCCTTAAGGGCAATGTCACTGAGCGTGTCAAAAATTATTTTTCATCTTCAAGCAAAGCATGGAAGTCACGGTGAAGAAGGTCCGCTGAACTTTCGGGAGCTGCAGCTTTATGTTGCGATTGAGGGTGAGTATTAAGCAGTCAACTATTGTCAGATAGGTTTTGACGCTCACGGGGAGATGTCACACTGCGAACATAGGCCGTAATAACGTAGATTGAAGCGTGGTCTTTTGCGCTGCATGTGAAATTGTAGGTTTATGATATGTTGATACCGATAACTCTGTCCGACTCGCTGGCTGAACGGTCAGCGTACTGGCCTTCGGTTCAGAGCGTCCCGGGTTCGATTCCCGGCCGGGTCGGGGATTGTAACTTTAATTGGTTGATTCCTACGGCACGGGGGCTGGGTGTATATGTTGTCTTCATCATCATTTCATCCTCATCACGACGCGCAGGTCGCCTACGGGTGTCAAATAGAAAGACCTGCACTTGGCGAGCCGAACACGTCCTGGGATATCCCGGCAGTAAAAGCCATACGGCATTTCATTTCATTACCGATAACACTCTCGTTGTTTTTAAACGAACAGTTGTGTTCTCCGTTGTTCCTGTCAATACATATACACATAACAACATGTATTTTAGTTATTTGTTATGACACAACTGATAGCGTACACAAAATAGGGGTAGGGGAGTGGACATGGAAAGAAGGTCTGGACCTGTAACCATATTTTGATATCCCGAGGTACATCTCATTACATTCATTGAGATCGTCTACCCGGGCACGTGATTTCTTTAAATAAAAGGATATTTAACGTTGTTTCAAGGTGGGTGATTTATTTTAATAAATTTCATATGTATGTCCACTCTAAATGACACTATCGACAGCTTCAAGGTGTTTCAGACGTAAATAATAATTTAAGCCTAGGTCGGACGCGGTACCTTATACCACGTGTCACCACGCCCGATGGTGCTTAACTCGGGGTTGTACACATGAACTGACAACCCACCGGAATTAGCAGGAATAAAAATATAACATTTGCATAAAATATGAGTAAATACGTTTAGGTTATTTATTATCATTATGTGTGAAACGGAACGTGATTTAAAGGATTTCAATAATTACAGTACGCAAAGAAGCAAAATATAGCGCCGGTCTCGTTCCACAGCCAAGCAGCCGGCAAGCGCGAGGAGAAGGGAGGGGAACGTGCCGGGGAGAACCACTTGGAGGGTAAAAGGCGGTGCAGAGGGTGTGTCTCCAGACGGGAAGTGTGTGTGCGGGCTTAGCATTGGCCAGCAGGTATTCATCGCTGATCGCGCGGAACTTGAAATGTCGCAACTTTTAGGCCCCTTCGTTAACGCTCTAATGAACGTTGGCACCTAAAATTGATGCTGGCATTGTTTTTACATGTACCTCAATGTGTCTGCTAAGTTTCATCGCGATCGGCGACTTCACCATTGTGGATGTTCCCTTGTCAGAGCCAGAAGTGACCGTCGGCAATGTAAGCGCTGATGCTGTACTGGCAAACCCAAACTTCTCTACTGCCTGTTTTAGTAGCCAAAAACAAATTCTAACAACTTCAAAATACAACTTAAATACAGTTTTTGACATGGAACACACTTATTTTAACCCTTTACTTTTTATAAAATTCTGATATTATATTACCAACCTTCACAACTAGCTCACGTCCGTGGTACATTCTTTTCACCAACTCTGTTGTTGGACCATACACACCAACATCTCCTAACGCCTTCGGTAATAACTTCCTTGGAACAAAATCATATGATGGGCCAGGCTGAGTGGCTCAGACGATTGAGTAGCTGGCCTTCTGACCTCAACTTGACCGGTTTGATCTTGGCTCAGTCCGTGGTATCCGTGGTATTTGAAGGTGCTCAAATACGTCAGCTTCGTGTCGGTAGACTTACTGGCACTGTGGGACTGAATGGCACCTCGGCGTCTCCATGAACCATAAAAGTAGTAGCTATTGGTACGTAGAATCCAATAAAATTAATTAAAATCAATTGAATAATCTGTAGCAATAAACATTAAATCAAGATATTCATGTTTTTGCCATCATTTTTCGACACCAAACAACATAACTCACTGAATCTCTGATTCCTTTATACTTAGTCGTATCTCTCCTATTCCCTTTATTTTATAGGGCGGTAATGTTTTATTACTTCCATTCCTAGGGTATATCATCTCCTGCAACCACTGGATTAAAGATACTTACTAATGCTGCTACCATCTGGGCCCTCCGTATTTCGATCATTCCATTACTGAATCTCCATGACCAGCTGCTTTGCAACACATTTCTCCATTTTTGAAGGCCTGATACACGTAATTCTCTGCCACGTCTTCCATATTATAATTTGCTACTTCATTCTATTCTTCTAGATATTCTTCTCTGTCTTCTGTAAAAAGACCTTAAAATGTATCATCGACTCAGAAATAGTAGCCATTCTAGCTATTCTAATTGTAGTAGAAGCTCTCACTTCACGTATGAATCACTAAGCTTCTGATACCCTGTTATATCCAACTAAATGTTTTACTTCGGCTCATTTCTTCTACCATGACTCCTTTCAAATTCGAATAACCATCCTTTTTACTCCTCTCCTAATTGTGTTTTACTGATCTCTATCTTTCTGTCTTTTAGAGTTTAACTATTCCTTGAAAGCAACCTTCTTTTCCTCAACTCTTTCTCTTAAGACCTGAGTTATCAATTCAACACCCCTCCTTCTTTCTTTATCCATTTCATGAGCCTCCTCAGCAGTTCCTAATAAATACAATTTTAAATCCTCGTACATCAATGTCGCAATTCTTTCGTTATCCCATTTGAATTTCTGCTTAAGTCGTCTGTAGTATGGATCGCGTACACTCCAGTCCTGTAAAGTCCCAACATTTGGACGTGGCAT
This sequence comes from Anabrus simplex, assembly GCF_040414725.1. NCBI lineage: Eukaryota > Metazoa > Arthropoda > Insecta > Orthoptera > Tettigoniidae > Anabrus > Anabrus simplex. Next base: position 307,040,778 of record NC_090265.1, on the reverse strand, counting down.
TTTAGTAACGAGTCCTTCTTCTTGTTCCTTTTCAACATTCTTACATCTCAAAAGAATTATGACTCTTCCTACTACCATATGGTGATTTGTTCCACATTTGGGTCCACGAAGCACTCTCACATCCTGAACGACAGCACATCCATTCTGTGTTGTTGTTATTATTAATGAAAAATTGAGCTTAAATTCCTAGTTGATTGAATCCGTGTATACTTACGGTTATCCGTATTTTGATAAAACACATTCATAATTTGACATTATCTCTGATCACATACTTCAATTCATTTACAGCCGTTGCTGTTCAGTGATTCTTCAGTGATTTACCAAAAACGTAAAACGATCGAGGCCCAAGTCTAGTTTTCAAGAGTACCAGTATAAACAGTTCTTAAAGTAAAGATGCTTCTATAGTATACCTAACAGTGTCAAACTATTCCTCTTTATCAGACATGGCAGCATAATCACAAGAGGCATACATTCGTATTTTAACTACATCACTACCAAACACTTCAGTCACAAACTTCAAGACTCTCTCATTAATCTCTTCCCAATTTCTCAAATTCTTCCCTTCCATCTATTTTTGACCAAACTGGACACCCCACCACTCTTGTCAATACGACTCCATGTATGCTGAATATGCCAATATTTCATTTCTTCTAAATTACATTTTCGTTTCCATCAAACACTAGATTATATTCCTGCTATTTCTCTGAATTGATTTCCCAGGTCCTGTATGTTTCAATTTCTAACTCAAATAGTCATATTTCTAAGCCATTGTTGTTTTTTATGAAATAAATCGGTTTCTTTCTTCCTGAGATACATGGCAGTTCCTTTCTACCCCTACAGGGAACTGCCCTTTAGTAGAATCCCCAATCTGAAGGACGAGAGGCTTTTTTTTCGGTTTACTCTCGCCCTAGAGGGACTGCCTTCACTGCAGCTATGGGATCACCTTTCCCATTTGACTTGCTTCTTTTTCTTTCTTTTTTTTTTTTTTTTTTTTTTGCTAGTTGCTTTACGTCGCACCGTCACAGATAGGTCTTATGGCGACGGACTTGCTTCTTAGTCGGGTTCCACACCACCAAACTCTCTGGCAAAAGAGGCCGTACCAGTAGCTACCCTATCGCCTGCCTAGCTTGGTGGATCTGAAAAGCACCTAAGCCTAATAACCGCGTCAAGGTCGTGCAACTCCCATGACTCCTATTTAGCTCGAATAACCATCCTTCTTACTTATCTTCTAATTGTGTAATACGTGTATTGCCTTTCGGGAAATTTATTCTGTTTCTGGATTAATAATGACAATGCTAATAATAATAATAATAATAATAATAATAATAATAATAATAATAATAATAATAATAAAAACCGAAAATGTATTCTGTTTGCTTCTGTGGTCCCGTCGAAGGCATAAATCTATGCAGTGCCAGTTTAATTACACAACGCGAAATATGTTAACCGGGTCGTGCTACATTTATTCTTTCTGTGTTATACAAGCCTTTCCGTACCAGCAGAGATCAGTTTCTATTTTTAAGATACTTCTGGGATCCCATGAGCTGTTAATATATGCTACTTCATTATGTACATCAGACTGATTATGAAAATGTAATTGAATCAACCAGGAAACAGCTTTGTTAATAACATTTTATCCACATGATTAACTACGTGATGAAGTATTTTGCCCCAACAGATATAACGAATTAATAACTGATTTCTGCATTTAGTTACTCAAATTAATCCTGGAGTAATTTAATCTAAATAAGACGAAATTAAGTGTACAGTCCGTCATAATAACTTACTTCCTAAACTGAAGATATATTTTGAGTGTATTCTGAGGACTGGCGATTTTCAAATGAAGTTAACGAATCTATTTACATCATAATTGCTATGACTTTTTTCCGTAAGAAATGTTCAGTCTGTAAAATATAAACTATTTTCACAAGTTATAAACCTTTCATTGGCTACTGATAGAGTAATCCAACATCCTTGTAACCTATTTGAATTAACACCACATTTATCAAAGCAGTTACCGCTCAAAATAATGTATCCAATGAAACAGGCAAGCATCTAGGCGCCGTAGAATTCTGTAATGTTCATATTGACATCAGTAAGAACATTTCTCCGCTTATACAGTGTGTCCTCTAAAATGGTTCCAATATTTACAGCGGAGGCAGCACTCAATAAAGGAAGGAAAAAAGTCCTAAAAATATCGGTCGCATACACGGTATCTTCGGAGCTATGGTTCGCTACTACTCCCATCAATGATCACCATGCCTTTGATCTACTTTTCACAACATGTGCTCGATGTGATCGCAATCCACTGCAATACAGCCTTCCACCCTACGTCACATGGAATCACGCATTAGTCGGCTGTCACCGGATTGCATAACAGGCATTCAACACGCGTTTTTGTATTGTATCTACATAGTTTATGCGAATCACGTACACTACGGCCTTTATATGTCTCAAAAGCCAAAATTCTACTGGGATAAGGTCAGACAAACTGACAGGCCAAGGTATTGGCTCTCCCCGACCAATCCAACCCTCATGGAAGACCCGTCTTAAGTGTCGCCTAACCCTACGATGAAAATATGCTGGTGCCCCATCATAACACAACACGCTACTAGGTTTACGACAAATGTTTAGGTAAGAACCTTTTTCATCTTTTGTTTCTTACAAGTTTCCTTAAATTCTTGGAACATCGTGATCATTGATAGTAGTGGTAGCAGACCATAACGCCGAAGATATTGGGTTTTCGACCAGTGATTTAGGACCTTTTTTTCCTTCGTTGGTTGCGTGCTGTCTCCTCTGTAAATATTGGAAACTGTCTCATGGACACTCGGCATAATATGACTAGCTGAATTCTCGTTTTTTGCGGGGGATAATGCCTTATATTTAACCTAATAATCACAAAAATTATCAGAATAAAACAACCTTACTTTTCTTAATTTCCTTGTAAGAAACACTGGTGCCAAATTTCAGCCCTTATGGAAAACATATTATGCCAAATTGCAGCTCTCTAGCTTCGTGGGAAGTGTGAGAATTATATATTGTATTTAGGAGTGTTAGCCCCATTTCATCCATTAATCAAATGATAACGGGGAAAACATCCTTACTTTTCTTAAATGGCCAATACGGAACAATTGAACCAGATTTCATCCCTCAAACGTTATGGGAAATAAGTGATTTGTGAAATTATATGTAGAGTAATTACCCCAATTTCATCTTGTTTATCACAAGATATCGTTAATTTTCTTAAGTATCTTATAAAGAGTGCCGGTGCGATATTTCAGCCCTATGGCTTCGTGAGAATTATGAGAATTAATTATATTATTATTAGGGTAATACCCTGATTTCACTCTTTAAATTACAAATTCATGAATTTAAACTTTCGTTGCTCAGTCCAGAGAATTGCTAACACGGAAATTTTGTCAGTCGTGTTAACTGGCGATGGTTATTTTCATGATTCTCTTAAAGTGTAAAACCACGTGGTCATCGGTCCATATCAACAAGAAAAACTGTGAAGATGTGTATTAAAAAGTGAGAAAAATCGTAAAAGAACCGATCGCTTGAAGAATTATACAAGAGGGATTCAGAAAAGTAGGAAGTCAAAAGAAAACAAGATGCTTGGCTTTCTTTTATAGTCGAAGGAAGATATGAAATCAAGGTCAGAGAGGCATGGCCACTTATGCACCTCAGAATCCGGGGAACAACATGAGTGGTGGACAAAAAGTGTAATCATGCATGTGCTAAGCAATTATCCAGTCAACGACGAGTTCTTCAGCTAGAATATATTCTCACCAGATGTTTCAGTTTTACATATTGTAACTGGTTTAAAAAAACATACGAACATTTATTCATTAAGGTCAGTAACAACTTGCTTCCAGATTGAGCTGAGGAACGGTCAAAACGACGAATCCTCTCAGCTTTTCTTAATGACTTTCTAGGCGAAGGTTGCTATCTGACCATTAGACAGCTCCTTAGTAGTTCTCACATAGGGGAGTGGACTCCGAACCAGTCCTTAGATCCAGATTAAAATCCACCACCTGGTTGAAGATCGAACTCAAGGCCTCGGAGTGACGGACGCAGCTCGCTACCCCTAGACCGCGGGACCAGCTGACGGTAACTGAAAGTAGTTTTAGCGCTTTTAATTCAGTTGCTCAATATTTATTTCAACTGTAGTTGTTTACGGAGAAGTGTTATTAAAGAAGGATGTGACAAATCACTTTACAACTCTGTCATGGAACTAAGAAATTATATTTTGTATAGTTGTGCAGACGAAAAATGTGAATTGAAATTCTCCAAATCTACATGTTTATAAAGAATAATAAAAGATGCAGTACCTAGGAATCTCTATGATCTTTTGTAGGTCCGTTACTGCCTTTGTCACATAATATTTCTAAAACGTAACTCTTTTTTACTGATAGTTCGTTGTGTCTTACAAGAGAACGTAAATTTTTGGTCGTAAGTAGGAGTACTATAAGTGTATGAATAAGTTCCTATGATTTTCAATTAGAGCACTGAGCAAATATCACGACCCGAAGCAAATAATTTAATATAATTGATACGAAGTGAAACAAAATCCTCTGATTAGAAAATCAAATTCTTAATTTACCACTAAACCTTGCATTGTGTATTATATTACTCTAGTAAGATTACCCTCATTCTAATAATAATAATAATAATAATAATATAATAATAATAATAATTATTATTATTATTATTATACGTCGTCTCGCCCACTGCTTTTTTTTTTTTTTTTTTTTTTTTGGAGATACTGAAGTCTCGGAAATTTAGTACCCCTGGAGTTCTTCTAAGAGTGGTTGTGTGTATCAACACGAGATAGTCGTATTTGAACATTGTCAAATACCACCAGATTGAGTTGGGATCGAACCTACCAATTTAGGTTCAGTAAACGAGCGCTCTACCTTCTGAGCCCATGGCCCGATTGCTCTCTCTTTCAATTCTTAGGTATGAGTTTATACTGTTCATTTAGGAACATGTTTTTGAAATTTGATTAACGTCGCATCGACTCAGATATTCTAAGTCTAATGGTGACGATGGGATAGGAAAGGCCTAGGAGTGGGAAGGAAGTGGGCTTATTTAAGGAACAGCCCCAGCATTTTTCTGCTGTGAGAATGGTAAACCACGTAAAACCATGTTCAGGGATGCCGACAGTGAGGTTCGAACCCATTATGTCCCGGATGCAAACTCACAGCTTCGCGCCAACTTGCCCGGTTTTAGAAACATTAATATCAATAATTGATAATTATTATTACTTCAGTTGTCACTTAGGTAAGAATTTCAAATAGCTCTAGATAGTGAACTGAGATACATGAATCTGCAGTCGTAGACACCGAAAAGTTCTCTTCTTTTTGTCCAAGAAACAACAACAGCCCGTGCCATATACAGTCCATTCGGTGTGTTGTCGTACCAAGACGCCTTCTGCCGAACCAGATGTCTTGCAGATATTAGAGTTCGACGTTGTTAGTGAAACAGCATCCTTAGCTAAAGTGTTTAGCTTTCGTTACTGGGCTTCATAGTAACCGCATGTGTGATTTAAAAAAAAGTGATAATGAAATTAATATGGGAAAGGAAATATTTATGATGCACTCACACATATACTGCATATGTCAATGTTCTGCGCTAACAAATGTGTATTGCATTTACTTTTATGATGTCCGGCTCCATGGCTAAATGGTCAGCGTGCTGGCCTTTGGTCACAGGAGTCCCGGGTTCGATTCCCGGCAGGGTCGGAAACTTTAACCATAATTGATTAATTCCCTGGCACGGGGAATGGGTGCATGTGTCGTCTTCATCATCATTTCATTCTAATCACAACGCGCAGGACGGCTACGGGCGTCAAATCAAAAGGCGAGCCGAAGTCCTTGGACCCATCCCGGCATTAAAAGCCATTATTATTGTTATTACTTTTATGATAAAGTCATTTGTTAAATTAATTCTTAATTTGATCAGTCTTCAATTTGTTACAGATGTTGTTACTTGCGCTTGCGTTTTTTGACGGGATCAGTAATGAATAAATCACTTGTGATTAAGGTTATTTATCACCTGTCGATGTTGAAATGTGTAAGACGCTAGCACCTTAAAATTTTTATAAGTACTTCCCTTGCTAGCGACATAAAATTAATTCAGATGTATTTATTCAGAAGTTAAAAGTATTTGATGAAGCAAGCATAAACTGCAGACAAGAACATGAATTCCTGTATAAGTTAAATTTATCTCAAACGTATTGATAAAATGCTGTAGAGCTATCGAAGACAACAGTACAGCCCTGTCCCAAGAGTGATGAATGGCCTGCTCTATTAGTATATAATGTAAGATTCGTTAAAACTGCGTTCGATTTTCTCGTAGGCACTCATTAATAGTAGAGTTAAAATTGCCTTTCAACGGCGACAGTACTGGCAAGATGAAGATGTATAGGTTTCGCGTCTACTAGGTTTAATGATCCTCGAAACCTGTCTCTAAGTGTCCGCTTGGCGGACCGTTAATATATCTCGCACAGGAACACTGTATCATTTATAAAGTCACTCACTCTCAGCTGCTTAATGACGTGGATAACATCATAAATACGCAATGAAACGAACAACTCTGGCATCAGCAAGTAGCCTATGTGATAAAAATATTCTGATCAACAGAAGTGGTAGTTTGAGTAGACCTATAACAATTCACAGTTAGTTGAGAACAGTCACGGCTCTCATTGCACACATGATACGTCACATAAACACATCAGAAATCTGTTACTTGATCTAGGTTTTGCACATACTCCATCATCAAATACTACATTCATTTCTGGACCAATACCGCTCCGTCCACCGCCTGCCATAACACTGTAGCTCCTCGCCTAATTGCTCCAAGTTCAGTTTTGACCTACCACGAATTAAAAACTGCAATTAGACACAGAGAATATAATGTAACAATGTTACTAGTTTTAAGTCACAGTAAATACAATTCTGCTATGTATTGTTTGTTTAATTGTAGTTCCCAATTCCATACCTCTATATGATTTTTCTGTAACCCGTAACACAACATTGAAATGTGATCATGAATTTATACCATTGTAATATGATGAAATTATTTTCAGACATTTCTACGCAATTTATACTAAATACAATATTTCTCCTCATATACGTTTGTTAAATATCCCTAAATGGTTTATTTTTAGTGCTTGATAAATGACTTTCTGTCAGTAACTAACATCAAAGAGTTTTTATATCATAACATGAGCAGGATGGAAAGTTTATTATGATCATAAGCACCTTGTTTGTTCTATGTTAATGACCAATCACGCAAATTACGGTGGTTCGCCGTAGGTACTAAATAAGCTGCCGGCAATAAATGGATGACTCTTAATTCCATTATTGTCGAAGGTCAAAATATTTTCATAGCCCACTAGCGACGTGTTCCTGTGAAATTCATTTAACTTCGTTCAAAAAAAAATACTTATATAACTGAAATTTTGTTGAACAAGTTTTATGTTAACACCATTAGTGGACTTGCTTCTGGCAAAGCTCTTGACTAAACACAGTCTCTCAAACGTGAGTGAGGGTATAGTACTCTATGTTCGTCGCATTTAACACTTCATCAGAATGGCAACTATGATCAAAAAGCAATTCACCTCCCATGTAGACACAAACCCTGTGGATATCAACTACTGCAGTGCGTTCGATGATAGCTGCAACTCTCTGGGGAAAACGAAGAGGTACATGGTGTTTCTGATAATTGATCGCTCAGAAGAATCGACATCAAAGCCATACAACCTGGTTCAGCGTCCAGCACTATTATAGATCGGATACGAAAATAGTGAGGAACAGCCGATGGATATCCACCAATTAAAGCACTGCATTTACGAACCAACTTCCTCCTACTACCGAGAGAAATATTTAATAAACAACAAGGTAATTGGATTCATGATCGGAGCCCGAGGACTATTCCTAGTTTGTTTGTAAAATACTCTGCAGAGCAAAAATTAAACAATTCATTTATCAAGAAAAGTAGTCCTGTATGCTCTCAAGGAATCACTTAGAATTCTGAAATAAATTATTTATATGGCTCTCAGTAGGAAATGGATAATTTCAGGTTCAATTATTTTTTAAACTTTAGATGTTAAAAGAGGAATTGTTACAATTTACGATCTGTTTCGTTTCTGGTATACTTCGTACATAGCAGTCTTCGGTTGGAGGAAGCAGAATTTAGAAATAATGTCTTCATTATTGTTCAATTGCTTCTTTTTAAAATGTATCTGCGGGAATTTTATAGAACACCATGCGCTTTGTTTTGAGCGACTGTACATGGATTCTGTTAGTTTGTATGCTGCTTAGACGAAGTGGTTAGGGTCGTGCTGGGTTCACTCAAAAGGATGTGGGTTCGTCTCCCAATCACGAGGACGATGCTTTTATAGAAGATATTACTACCTTTGGAGAGCCACATGGCTGTAAGTTTCACTCAGCCTACACCACAGATGAGTACCACATTAATTAGGGGTGGTAAGGCGGCCGAGCACAGGATAATTGTTTTATCGCACTTAGTGCCGAGGTTATTCAGCACTGTCCTCAAATTACTGCAGATTTGATAAATAACTATCCTCTACTATTCAACGTAGCTACCTGAAGTTTAGATCGTGAAATGCCTAATGCGGTTGGTGTTTTCCCAGTTCCCGCACGACTATTTTAAAAACTACAGGATATTTCTTATTAGCATACACTTTTTCCAATCCACTATTCCAAACAAATTTAGTTCCTAAAACTGTTATCCTCAACAAAGTGGATTTCCGAGTAAAATATTTGCAAATACGCTTGTCCCAGATTCAACAAAATATTATACATTATGTACAATAGCTTTTATGTACACTTTATATTGTGAAAATTTGGGAAAACATGTTTAAAATGTGGGACTTTGTAATTCCTTGACGGTGGCATCGCAGTTTTCTCACTGTTTATCCAAATTATTGTTGATTTAGTATTGTTTCAGTGTCTGAGTACTTCGTTTAAGAACTAATAAGGACATAGATGATGGGGTCCCGCAACAGGTGATTATATGCCTACTACACTTCGAAAGTCGCTGAAGTACTGAATAGTATTGGTTCTATCATCCAATAGAATGTCGAGGAGAAATGGGTTGTTAGAGTCGCCTTGTTCTGCGAATGTGAGTAATTTTGGAATATTCACTAACAAGAAGGAAATCTTGTCACGGAAAGTTTAAAAATGCTTCCTATATTGGCACAAACGCTAAATCAGGCACCTTTTTCCTACCTATTTTATTGATTGTTATCAGCTGAGCTATCCATGGACTGCTAACGCCGGTCAGAACACTATCCATCACCCCCATGTGTGTTCAGTTGATCAAAACACATAAAAACCGTTTCGAACGTCATTCGCTGTTCATATATGTAGAGAGCCATTTCTGAGACACCTGTAGTCCATGTACCACATTTATGAGACCTTTACCAAAGCTCTATGCCAGTACATTTTTCTCACAGTTCATAGCTACTGACCTTGTTAACGTCGGCAGTTAGCATCTTAACCTCGGTCCGTAGCAGTATAGGCGAACATGCATCCGCCACTCTTAAAAGAGGACATAAAACAAATATTTTGTTATGTCCATGACAGTTTTAAATTTCAAGTGAAATACACGTTATATAATGTCGTGATGATCATTGGGTGACTGACAGTTTTAAACGATATTTCTTCCCGCTTCGGATTAATCGTACGCGTAACAGAAATGTCCGATCAGGAGTATTTACACATGTTTACAATACCAGTTTGCGGATAATGTTGTTACTGTAAACATAGTAAGATATAATATTCCTACCTTTTCGAATAATAATAATAATAATGTTATTTGCTTTACGTCCCACTAACTAATTTTGCGGTCTTCGGAGACGCCGAGGTGCCGGAATTTAGTCCCGCAGGAGTTCTTTTACGTGCCAGTAAATCTACCGACACGAGGCTGTCGTATTTGAGCACCTTCAAATACCACCGGACTGAGCCAGGATCGAACCTGCCAAGTTGGGGTTAGAAGGCCAGCGCCTTAACCGTCTGAGCCACTCAGCCCGGCCCTTTTCTAATGAAAGGAGATGTAGATCCATAACAACACTTAAGTAAGATCACATACAAAGTAATATCTTGGACACAAATTAGTTATGTTCTTTTATAGATCGGGTACGAATGTAGGATATGCCTATGTTACCTATAGTTTACAGATACCGGGCGAGTTGGCCGTTCCGTTAAGGGCGCTCAGCTGTGAGCGTTCATTCGGGAAATAGTGGGTTCGAACCCCACTATCAGCAACCCTGAAGATGGTTTGTCGGTGGTTTCCCATTTTTACACCAGTCAAATGCTGGGGCTGTACCTTATTAAGGCCACGGTCCATTCTGTCCCACTCCTATACCTTTCCTTTCCCATCGTCGGCTTAAGACCTGTCAGTGCGAAAAAAACAAATTGTAAAAAAAGTACGGACATAGATTATTATTTATACGCAAAAACGTGCTGTAAGTAGGTGGGGAGGGGGAAGAATTCATAATGTTTAGCTTCTTGTTTATCTCTGCATCATGAAACTAACAAAATATTTCTGTTAGTACATCAGTTGCCGGCATACCACGTACGTGTGCGCAGTGAACTTATTTCTTTAGGGAGATCAGGCCGGTCGTGCAATAAACATCACATCGCGAGGTCCCCCGAGTCCTGAGGTGCTAGAGCTGCGTATCGCCGTCGATCAAGCGTGGGATTGGTCCACCTCAGCGGAAATACAAAATGGGATCTCTGGTCTCCCTACTGATTGAAGCTATCATGTCCGTTGTATGCGTTCATTGAAATGCCAGAGCGCATGCATTTTTCACGACCTTCCCTCTTCGACTTGAAGACGTTCCTTGCTGCTCTGTGCAGGAATAAGCGCATGAAGGGAGAGAAAGTGTGCGAGAGAATGTGAGAAATCCGATTGAATGGATGGTTAGGTGGTGATTGCTTTGAGGAGAAATAAGCAGAGAAAGATAAAACGAAGTGCTGTGATTCACGCGTGTACATACTGGCACACGCCATTTATGTTCCAGCTTGCAAGGTCCATTTTACATTTAAAAAGGTCATTTGTGGGGTAAAATGTTATCAATTAAACTAAATTGTTCATGTTCGATACTTAGCCTACGTGCTTTCTTCTGGCGTGGTTGTGTTGTGGGGATGTGCCAATAAATAAATAAATAAATAAATAAATAAATAAATAAATAAATAAATAAATAAATAAATAAATAAATAAATAAATAAATAAATAATAACGGGACATCCCTCCACACGGATTTTTTACCGGGCGAGTTGGCCAGGCGGTTAGGGACGCGCAGCTGGGAGCTTGCATCCGGAAGATAGTGGATTCGAATCCCACTGTCGGCAGCCCTGAAGATGTATTTCCGTGGTTCCTCATTTCCACACCAGGCACCAGGCTTAATTAAGGCCACGGCCGCCTCCTTCCAACTCCTAGCCTTTTCCTATCCCATCGTCGCTATAAGACCTATCTGTGTCGGTGAGACGTAAAGCCACTAACAAGAAAGCCCATAGAATTTTGCGCTAAGGAGGGCATTCAGCCGTTAAACGTGTCCGTGTCGTCATCTGTGACACAGTTCTTGCCCGCGGACCCACCAATGTGACAAAAGTGGTGTAAGTAGAAGGAGAAAAGAAGAAGAAGAAGAAGAAGCATATTACAGAGCAAGTGGCCGCGTGGCTCGGGTCACGTAGATATTAGCTTGCATTCGAGAGACAGAGGTTCTAAGCCCTCTGTCGATAGCCTTGAAGATATTTTTCCGTTTTTTCCCATTTTTACACCAGGCGATTGCTGGGCCTGTAGCTGAATTAAGGCCACGTTCGGTTCCTACTCTTAGGCCTTCCATTTGCTATCGTCACCATAAAACCTATTTGTCGGTGCAGCGTAAAGTAAATGAATAGTAATAATAATATCATTACTGCGGCTGTCTAGTCGAGTTGATAAAGGCAACCACGTTTCTTCCGGGAAGTCCGTTTATCCACAAGGAAGGCGAGAAATCAGAAACTAAACCTACTTCCGGAAAATCACACATTCGTGGGGTTCCTTCAATATAAAAGAAAAACGATTACCATGTTGATTCATGGGATAAAGGCAGAAGACTAAATACTCTACATCAGGGCCTCTCAAACGCCCAAAATCTCACGCGTGCAAATCGAGGCGCAAGAGCTCCGTTAACTGTTCATCGGTCCGACTCGGCTTGACTCGAATTCTGTAGTGTGCTGAGGGGGACGAAACATTCGGTGATAAACGACTTGTTTATTAGTGAAATAGATAAGCGCAAGACAACAACATAATAATGGAGCAACCTGTTTCGAAGAAAGTCTTCCATTTTGATCGAACTGGGAACTTTCGTATTTTTTTGTCAGTCGTGACGATGAAGCCAAATGCTTAATCTGTAGACAATGATTATGTAATAAGTTAATCTAGAAGATCTATTTTCCAATACAAAGGCTTTGCTCAAATTCTACGAGAATTTGTCGAAGAAAGATTTCCTAAGCTGCATCGAGAAGCAGCTATGTTTGGTTCCACATGCATATGTGCAAGATATTTTTTCCTGTTTTTACTTGTGTGGTGAGAATCAGCGGAGAAGATGGAGAAGGCGAAGACAGGCCGAACGGGTGAGACAGGTGTAGGGGAAGTGGAGTAGGGGTTTGCACTCTGGTCAACCTAGTGAAGTCGTCTCCTGCACCTTGCGCCGTGCAGTGCACGGGCGCATGCACTCTGAGAGGCCCTGCTCTACATCATGCAGTGGTGAGGATTCGAAGAGTGTGTGCATTCTTCTATCACTTCTCCAAGGGCTTATGGTCTGTGCTGAGATGAGTTTGCTTTGTGGTTGTGAATTCTGATATTATTATTATTATTATTATTATTATTATTATTATTATTATTATTATTATTACTAAATTCACGAGAGGGGCTTAACATGTGAAAAGTGTCCAATATTTGTGCAGCAAAAGATAAATTCTAATATGTTATTTGGAGGAAGACAATAAGACCTGTAATTGTCAGTTTTGATTCAGTATTTCATCTAAGTTCCAATAGTTGATGAGCATGATTTTTCAAATTAGATTTCAGTCACTGTTTAACGATTAACATATTTGCCAGAAAGATGATACAAAGGTGCCCTTCTAGAAAATAATGGCTGAAATACTGCGAATGCCATACGTTTATTGGTGCAAAATTTAGCTTTGGTGAAACTTAGTCGTAGGAAGTAATGCATAACCTTTCCCTTTGATGTAACAGAAGGTGTGAAATGTTTTATTTCATTCCAGTTTCGGATCAAAGTCTTTAGAAGTTTACAAACAAACAGGATGAACATATTTATTACCGGTATTTCCTAATTTGTTGAATATTCAGATTCTTTAAATATATATACAGCAGATTTAATTAAATCAATCAATCAATCAATCAATCAATCAATCAATCAATCAATCAATCAATCAATCAATGATGTGGTCTATTGTGTCATTATACACTTTTAACAGTGCACTTGATAGATTTTTATAAATAAATATTTTTTTAACACTAGAACGGCTGAGAATCTCACATTCCTAGAAGAGCGGTAAGGGGTCAATTTGACACTTCATAAGAAATGCTTAGAAATGTTCAAAATAGAACACAATAGGAGATGTATTTTCTCCTACTGTATTTCTACAAATGTATTTTACACACAAAGACCTGACATTAGTGTATGGATCTTCTATATTACTCATGGATACATGAATAATCACAAACAACTGCACCACATTTCTGTTTCTCTAAATAATTTTTCACAAAATTAAACAATTGAACACCTATCGTTAGTCAGTCTTCCACGTTGCAACAATTATACATTTTCAGAAATACTTTAAGAAAATTATAAACACCCTAAACACATTTTGCTTACACAACTACTTTTCACGTACATTTCCTGCACACTGCTTGGAGACACTTGCAGCAGGCATCACTAGATTTTTTGCCTTTACACAGACCAGCTTGACACTTCTTCCGCATTTTAGATGGACACAGTCCTACTGCTTCCTCTTGTTCTTGTTGCTGTTGCCCTTGCTCATCCCGCCCTGTTATTACTCTCCGATTGGTGGATGAACTTCTTCCGTGTTATCTTCCTACCCGTTACTTGCTTGTAAATGACCCAAGCATTGACAGCTGGTAGGACTAGGATATTGTAAAAGACATGCAATGGCCACCTCCTGCATGCAGCCTTGTTGGTATATTTATGAGACATTTGTTCGACCACAGCTCCTCAATCCAGCCTGTGTTCTTGAGTTCTTTCTGAGCGTTTGATTCTGTGTATCATTATATTAGATGAAGCATCGATACATCAAAGAAAAGATGAAAGGCACTGTCAGAATCATCAACTTTGTGGTAAGCATATGTGGTAGGACCTCCCCGCTCTTTCAGAACGTTCACTGCAGCCTGTCTTCCACATGAAGTCAAATCCAAGACCTCCCACTTGGTTCCGTCTCGGGCGACTATTTTTGCCGATGAAACACCAAAACAAGACAGACATTTGGGGCGAGTTTTTAGGCAGATTAGCACTTTCGATTTCTCCTGCGGATAATTCATCTTCTGTCTCATTATGATCTTCGCATGTCTCAAGCAAGAAATCACCATCTGAATCAGATAGTTCACTTTCAGACTCAACATCTGAATTTTCTAGCATACGAGACACCTTGTCAATAGAAAGAAAATCGTAACACGACATGTCTGTAAGAAGAACACTGTCTAAATGATGAGATGAATAGAATAATTCCGCAAGCTGGAACACTCATCTGACAGTACGAGTTCAACAATACTAAATATCTAGGCTGCATACACACTGTTGTCTGACAGTGCGAACTGCTGCGTTATAATAAGGAATTGTACAGGTGTCAAAATGACCCCTACCGCTGTCCAGGGTATGTCATATCAAAATCTATGAAAATGTAAATATTTTGCCGCGTGCAATACATCACCATATATGGGACAAAAACGATGAAAAGTCAAGATATTAAAAGAGAAATGATACAAAAATGCACACATTATTAAAGAAAAATTGAAGGCGAGTGTCATTTTGACCCCTTCCGCTGTTCTAGTGTTAAAACCCATGGTACATATAGCCCTACCTGAACATTGAATTGCCAGCCAGATGACCTGCAGATGTTGCAGGAAGTGCACAATGTAATCATATCATCAGGTGTATAAGCTGTGTATATTTTCCATAGTAACCGGGAAATAAGCCCGTTGTGCTACATTAGTTCGGCAATCGGCGGTCTCTCATAACTGATAACTGTAGAAGGAACAGTAAACGCATTTCATTGCTAATCGTATTTATACTTCTATTATTATTATTATTATTATTATTATTATTATTATTATTATTATTATTATTATTATTATTATTATTATTATTGCTGTTTTTGTAATTACGGGTAACGGCTCTCTTGCTTGGAAAGGCAAACAGGAAAAAATTAGCATTTTTATGTTGTATAATTTACGGGTAATTGAAGTTCCTGAGTTAGAATGTTATTTCGACGGGTGAATGCCTAGCTGTATATTGCCTTAAAAGTTGTCACTATCACCAAAATACCTATCTATCTGTTTACTCGTGCATACGTTAATTAATTAATTAATTAATTAATTAATTAATTTATTTATTTATTTATTTATTTATTTATTTATTTATTTATTTATTTATTTATTTATTTATTTATTTATTTACCATAGCTGAACCGATGTTAGTCAAGATGGCACTTTCCGTTTCACACGAGTTCTGGTAGAGTGTCGGCTATGAATCCTGCGATTCAAACCTGGTAGAGGTGGCCTAGTAGGAGTTTTGAGGAGCGAAAAATAATTCATTTAGCACTTCATGTCGTACAATGTCGGCATTTAAAAGATCTCTGATGATATACTCGGTGACAATCCAACAAATATAGTTTATATTCTGCAATAGGTTAACCAACGGAGTTTTGATTTCTCTCCCACCTAATAGAGTAAAGAGTAACGTCAAAATTGACAGAAGGCAGCTTACGTGGCGTCAAATCAAAATGCCTGTTCGTGGTAGCTGAGGCCATATTATTATTATTATTATTATTATTATTATTATTATTATTATTATTAATCGTATCTCTTATTCATGATCTTGAAGAACACTTCTGTGGTTGATAGTGCCTAATCTATACTGATATATAAAGAGATGCTGTGAGTGTGTGTCTGTTCTTTGGGTGATCAGTCCATAGATTGGATTGATGCAGATGTCCATCCCACCCTATCCTGTGCTAACCTTTCTACGTAACTACTGCATCCTTCATGTACTCAAATCTGTTTGTCATATTCATACCTTGGCCTACCCCTAACCTTTTTACCGCGTACACTTCCCTCAGAAACCAACTGAACAAGTATTGGGTGTCTTAAGATGTGTCTTATCGTTCTAGCTCTTCTTCTGGTAAAATTTCGTCAAATGGTTCTCCTCTCACCAATTCGTTTTAGTTCCTCTTTATTCGTAATTAGCTCTATCTTCTCACTTTCACACTGTTCTGTAACACCACATTTCAAGAGCTCCTATTCTCTTCCTTTCTCGTCCATGTCTCACTTCTATACATTGCCTAGTTCCAGAGGAAAGTCTTTAAAAACAACTTTGTCATTCTTATGTCAGTGTTTGTGTCTATGTAAAGACTAATCTCAGAAATTACTGGACCGATTCTGAAATGTTTCCATATTTTTGAAGATATCATCATTCGAGGTAACATAAGCTATATACTCGTATCATGCAGAAATTTCAAAGTGGTTCCGTGAGAACCATGATTGGGGTCTTATTGCACATTAGCATGAGACAAATCTCATTTCAAGCCTCACGACGTGAAGAACAAAACTCGGAAAGTCCCTGTGGGACACCGAAAGCCACGTTTTAAGGCCTCACCTTTCTCCGTCGTTGTAGGAACCGGATCAAGAAATAGCTTGATAGATTTTTATAAACATTAAATATTTTTTTAAACCCATGGTACATATAGCCCTACCTGGACACTGAATTGCCAGCGAGAAGACCTGCAGATGTTTCAGGATGTGCACAATGTCATCATATCATCAGGTGTATAAGCTGTGTGTATTTTCCATAGTAACCGGGAAAGAAGCCCTTTGTGTTGCATTATCATGGCAAAGTCAGCTGGAGGGTTCTAAAATACAGGCTTGATGTTCGAAGTAAGCACGTGCGTGAGTGTAGGCAATGTCATGAGAGATTCTAATTTTTTTAAAGCTGCTTTACGTCGCACCGACACAGATAGGTCTTATGGCGACGATGGGACAGGGAAGGCCTAGGAATGGGAAGGAAGCTGCCGTGGCCTTAATTAAAGTACAGCCCCAGAATTTGCCTGGTGTGAAAATGGGAAACCACGGAAAACCATCTTCAGGCCTGCCGACAGAGGGGTTCGAACCCACTATCTCCTTGATGCGAGCTCACAGCTGCACGCTCCTAACCGCACGGCCATCTCGCCTGGTGAGATTCTGTTTAAATAGTTGAAACTCACAGGTAGCCTTAATCTGCGAGGTACTTATTGCTTCTGTATCCACATTTCCATACTCATATTAGCATAGTGATTTTGAATAGCACCAAAGTCACTATCAAAGGGTAGAGTAAGGTCCACCTATTCAATACCATTAGCTTAATATAATATCCTGTGTAATTGGTACTAGTTTCGACCGCACATACACTGGGTCATCTTGAGCTACCATCTACTGTAATTGGAAACATATGTTTGCATACAACCGACAATAAAAGATACAATTTGGTATGTCTGTTTGTCTGTAAACATATGATTCTAATTACTGTAGATCATGGCTGAAGATGACCCAATGTATGTAGGTTCGAAACTGGTACCAATTATATAGGACACCATATTAAACCAATTTTATTGAATAGCTGGAACTTTCTCTACCCTTTCATAGTGATCACTTGTCAATACGGACCATAATGATATTCATTCCTTATAAATAGTACCAAATTGTTTCGCTGTTTACAAGATATTCTGTTTAAACTGTTTTTAAATGGAAATAACTAATCTGCCGAGATACTCTTATGGTTACAGGATCCGCATTTCCATACTCTTATTAGATTGCTTGTGAATAGCACCAAGGTGTTGCTTTCGCTGCTTTCAAGGCCAAGAAATGAAAGTAATATCCTTAACAAAACCTGGTCGTTGCCAAGTAAATGACCCTCTTCATGTTATATCAAACATAATCACACACGAAGGAACGTCAGTAAAATTTCTAAATAACTTCTGTAGAAGTAATGTGTATATAGGAACTTTACGTTGTATTGTCGCAGTTCATTGCCTTTAAAAAGGAAGCCAGCAGTTGCCTCATTTACAGCAATATGACCAGAAGTACTTCTGAGTGCAAATATCCCATTTATAGCAATGCGATTAGACGTGTTTCTGTGTTCTGTCACAGCTTCAAACAGCTCATTAAGGTATCTTTTATCCGTCATACACTTTAATGTGTGTTGCGGTTAATTGCCTCAGCCTGTTTTGATCTTCTTCACTCTATTAGATCATTCCTACTTTAATTATTTCCATATGACCCTATGACATATTATTTTGAAGTCTGTAAAATATAATTTGTAAAATACGTGCTATTTTATAAGGCGAAACTCTGGGGCCTTTGAAATCGTTAGACCGAGCAAAGCTGGGTACGGCAGCTATGTATTATATCGTCGTTGCCGGGACAAAACCTCCTATGTGATAATATTTTTGGAGATATACTGACCCGCAGCACATACATTATGAAGAGCGAGAATGCCTTGACGGTATGCACACAATATTGCACCTTAGCTGACAGAACCTTACCGGCCAAAGTTCTAAGCTAAAATAGTTCACATAGGAGGTTTTGTCCCGGCAACGACGATATGTTAATGTATGCAGAGAGAGTAAACTCTCCGAAACTAAAGGACCGATTTTGAAATTTATTTCACCATTTGGAAGATAATATAATTCCTGGTAATTTAGTCCATGTATCAACTCGGAATATCAAAGGGTCCTTGCGAAAACTGTGATTTAAGGAAAAAAATAGTGGCATCAAAAATATCTTTAAAAATGTTGTGCGTTTGTATGTCTGTGTTCTTTCAGGTGAAATATGCTTGACTTAGGGAGCTCATATTTGACAAGCTCATACCTGTTACCTTTGGTTAACGCACAGGATAATTACTATCATACTACCTTCTGAGCTATGTAGTGACAGAAAATGTGATGCAAATCAGAGGCAAACGTACGCTTGGGACCCTTGAAATTGAATAATATGCTCCTTAACGGTTAATCCTGCCATTGTAATTAAAATTCTCCAAACCGGGCTACACATGAGGAACGACTTATGGCGACCTCTCGTGGTATTTCTCGTGTAAGGCAAAGAGCCATGCAATTCGCTTATATCTTACAACATGTAGACTACTCCATATACAATTCTGTATACAATGTAGAATTCCGTAGCGAAGCACGGGTACCTCAGCTAATATTTCATTATATACCGTCTTTGTGGTTCATATTCCACGTACCGAGCTCGATAGCTGCAGTCGCTTAAGTGCGGCCAGTATCCAGTATTCGGGAGATAGTAGGTTCGAACCCCACTGTCGGCAGACCTGAAGATGGTTTTCCGTGGTTTCCCATTTCCACACCAGGCAAATGCTGGGGCTGTACCTTAATTAAGGCCACGGCCGCTTCCTTCCCACTCCCAGCCCTTCCCTGTCCCATCGTCGCCATAAGACCTATCTGTGTCGGTGCGACGTAAAGCAACTAGCATATTCCACGTGTAACTGGAGTCCCGTGGGTGTGATGATGATAACTAGTTAATGCACTTTGGAGGATCGAGGATTTGCGACATTTACTCCAACAGTTTATTAACCGCTCAGTATGCTTTGTAACTGCACGAGGTGTCCTTGGGTAAATGGTCAACGTAATGAACTACGGTTCAGAGGACCTCGGGTTCCCAAGTCTTCGAATTTGATTTTAAATACCGGTAGTTCATTCCCTGGCCTCGGGGAATGGGTGTGGTACTGTCCCTAACATTTCTGCAATACGCACATCACAAACAACACTATCCTCCACCACACTAATACGCAGTTTCCCACCCTCGTCGAAGGGCCTTAAAAGTTCTGCACCAGGCTGCCAATGGCAACACGAGGTTTTATACTGAACGAAAATGTCTATATTATTAGTGTATAATATTAATTAGGGAGTATAGTACTCTCCGCAGTAACGTGTTGTTTTGTATTTATTCGCCGAGTATAATAGCCTCACAACTATACATTCATCTACAGTATATAAGTAAAATCGTAACGGCCGTGTGTCTGTACATTGTCTATATTGGCGAAATTTTCATTCAATTTTTCTTTTCAGGTGTAATAATGACCATCTGCATACTTTTTGGCGTTGGTGTCTGTTTACCTGGTGTTTTGTTTGTTTGTATGAGTTCTTATAGCTTGAAAGCTACTGTATATATTCCTACCAAACTTCATATTTAGAACCCACCAGTCCTTGGGTAGGTTTTAGGGCCAATATTGTTTCTAAATCCCTGAAATGACGGGGATTCATAAGAAACCGAAACTTTGATTTTGCACTCCCACAAATCATACACAACCAAACTTAATAGAAATCTACCAGCCTTAATGGAAATCCATTTCTAAAACATTTTTCTCATGTGCACTTCTTCAATATAATGATTGATAAGGGAGATAACATTAACGGGCCATTTTGCAGTCTAACTTCGAGCAGACTTTTATTTTTCTGTCGATTTGTCTGTTCATCCGTTTGTTGAGTTCTTATAACCGGGAAGCTACTCTATTAATTTCTACCAAACTTTATATCTCTCCTTGAGCAGATAATAGAGTCAATATTATTTCTGAGTCCCGCATCGGTTTGGTGGTTTATAGGAAGTCAAAAAAGTTGTATTACCCTCCCACAAATTATACATGACCAACCTTAATGTAAAACTACCAGCCTTTCTTCTTCGAAAGGAGGATAACAAGGGAGTCATTAATGGACTAATTTACAGGTTTCCATATCATTTCAAGTTAGGTTAAATGGTTTTACTAAAGAGCCATTTCACTTTTTTCGATAGAACAGATAATAAGGGAGGTTATCTTCAACGACTAGTTTTATGAGTCTTCAAACACAGTGCCACTCCCGATTTCAGATGAACAACAATATGTGACCAAGAAATAGAGAGAAATGGGCACAAATTCTGACCAGGAACTGTATCGTTCAATAAACTCTGTGATCTAAGGGAGGAAGCTGGTGTGTACCCATCCCTGAATGAAAAAGTGACAAGGGTCCGTTTGAAATGGTTTGGCCATGTCAAACGATTGGACGATGGAAGGACAGCAAAACAATGGCTACACACAGTCGTGGCCGGAAAACGACCTATAGGAAGACCTAGGAAGAGATGGCTGGACCAAGTGAAAGAGGACATAGGAACAAGAGGAGCCAGCTGGGATGTCGTCTTGAGAGAAGAGTGGTACATGGACAGACAGAAGTGGAGAGTGCTCGTGAACCACACCCGGGCAGCTGGAGTGGAAAACTGATGATGATGATGATCTACCCCATTCTGTCTCCACTTTGTTCAGCTTTATCGTACTCCATGTCACTACCACGTCCTTTCGTAGAAGAATGTCAGTTTAAGATGCCGTACTAAACGTTTGAATACAGGCATGTAACTTCGCATAATTTCATGATGAAATTCTGAACCCGATTAAAAATTCCCGTGCAAAGAACGGTACATAGCTCGTTTTTAATAAAATTATTCTCTAAAAGGCTCCATGGTAGAGAAGGATTTTATCTCCCTGGATGATACACCCGAATGTGCTTTTTCTGAGTTTATCTCCCCCACTTGTATTGGAATGGTACTTAATGTTACAGGCAACTTCTCCCAACTGTAGCTCAATACTGATATTACCTGGAAACTGACTTGTTGGCTTGTCGAATTTTTCAGCTACCTTGACGAATATGTTATATATGGCTCTTACAGCCCTCAAAAGATTTTTGGCTGCTAGAGTGCCTGATATGGAACAAGGTCTATGTAACGACGACTTTCCTTCACACCCACCTACTCAACCTTCGTCGTATTGTTAGAAATTACTTCGTTAATTATTAGTCAGGCTGCGTGAACCCCGTTAATAAGGCAAGCTTAGAGTCGAACACGGTGCTTTCGGCCAAAAGAATATGTTTTCCATACACTAGCGATCGATTTACCTTATTATAAACGAGTTGTAACTCTCCACAAGTGTATCGGACGCTGATGGGTTTATTATTGAATGGGAACATAGCAACAAAACATGCTAATCTTTTATTCTATTGTGCTCTGTACCATTCCACCATCGAACAACCATTATTATTCCTAAGCCATTCATTATTTCTCGGAATATAAGATTTCATTTGATATTATTCTGAACCGATACAAACACAAACGAGAGTGATTATATGCGTATGTAATATATCGACTGGCATTATCGATATCCGTAATCGGCTTATTTCTTGCATATCGACACCGAACCACGCCACCATATATACGATTTAGATTAGTTCTAATTTTCTATGGAGTTGTATCCAACCGCACGGCACACAGACAAACATTTCATTGGAGTATCCAGTTTAAAGGAATATTAGTCACTCATGCAGGGAGACAGA
Source organism: Anabrus simplex (assembly GCF_040414725.1). Taxonomy (NCBI): domain Eukaryota; kingdom Metazoa; phylum Arthropoda; class Insecta; order Orthoptera; family Tettigoniidae; genus Anabrus; species Anabrus simplex. Next base: position 307,018,099 of record NC_090265.1, on the reverse strand, counting down.
CAATGTATATAATACATAAATTATTTTGAACCATTGTATTATTTTATATGTTAATAATATTAAATTCTAAAAGTGTTCTTTGAAGTCCATTACTTTTGATGAATATTAATGATCATATATACGCATCACCCATTGTGGAAATGACATGGTTCCTCAAGATTTGAAATTTATTCTTGGACAATATCTGAAAGAACCTGAATGACTTGAACCTCCTGGGGTAGTCTTTGTAAATTTCTAAAGTAATCTGAAAAATGTACAGAAATTTCCAGAAGTCAATTAGCCAGACTTTATTGTTCTCTTTGTAAAAAAATACCAGGTTCAAAAGAAGGACGTATTACGAATCTGAGGAAGGTAAATATAAAATGTGCTATTGAGACTGAATTTGAAGGATAAATGTAATTAATATACGCACAAAATATAACACTTCATTGCTCGTTAATACAAGTACAGAGCTCCGTTGCTTTGAAAATTTATTAGAGTAGGAACGGGAAATTATTTCTCCGCTACACGCAAGAGCAAATATGAGTGAAAGTAAGAAGGAAAGTTAAAGGCATATAGTTGTTCAGTTTTTGCCTTGGATCTATCATTATTCTCGATTACATCAAGAGTCGATATACCTGTAGTCAAATCCCTTACGAAAATAGTCTTCGTAATAATACTAATAATAATAATCAACAATCTATTCTGACGTTGAACCCTTAATATCTCCGTACGTAGGTATGTTGTTCCATCTCTTATCAATCCTATTAGTTACTGTTTTCCTTTTTGGGGACAAAACCCAAGTATTTAGGGACATTCCACCACTTAACATTTCATAACCTGTGAAATCGCCAACTCAAATATAACTTCGACTTCTCTTATGTGGTCATTTCCAACAACTACAGTCTACAGATCACTAGAGATACAAAGCTAACGATGCCCGGCCTGCATACTGACCAACCTCAGCCTGGGTTCTATTTAGTAGGCAACCTGCAACACAAGCTCAATGTAGCAGCATCACTTCATGGACACTGGTTTACAAGGACTGTGCTGTGCTCGAGATGATTACCATATCAGGGAGTTTATGAATGTGGTATTGATAAAGACGTAGATAGTACTAGATAGATCGTGAGTTCATGGAATTATAGACTGAGCTTCTTGACGACTGCAGTCTTGTCTTCTATATAACAAACAGTAAAATAAGCTTGGTAACACATATGGAAATAGTGAATATTTTCTATTTGCATAAATTTCATCACAGTAGCTCTCTGTCTACAATAATACATAGTATTAAGTTATCAATAGCAAACACTAGTTATCTTGAACGAGTGTCTCCAGGAAGGCAGAATATCTTTTTTTTTTTTGCTAGGGGCTTTACGTCGCTCCGACACAGATAGGTCTTATGGCGACGATGGGATAGGAAAGGCCTAGGAGTTGGAAGGAAGCGGCCGTGGCCTTAATTAAGGTACAGCCCCAGCATTTGCCTGGTGTGAAAATGGGAAACCACGGAAAACCATCTTCAGGGCTGCCGATAGTGGGATTCGAACCTACTATCTCCCGGATGCAAGCTCACAGCCGCGCGCCTCAACGCGCACGGCCAACTCGCCCGGTAGGCAGAATATCAGTAGCTCGGCTGAATGCTGAGGCTGTTCTCCTATTCAAAATAAGTGACAGTGCTAATGTAAGAGAACTAGGTCTGCCGATCCATAAGATTACCTTCCCACATTTACAAACACATGGCCAAACGAATTACTGATCAGATAACTAACACACTGGATTCTCACCAGCCTGTTGAATACGCTGTGTTCCGGAAAGGATTCAAGACATCAAAATGAAGTTGTCTACTCTCTCGTCAGTAGGAATACATCTCGCTGCACTTAACTCTATTATATATTAACAAGACTTTAATTCTATCGAACATTGGACCGTGGTACATGCATTACAAAGCAACAAAATAGACTCCGAATATTTAATTCTCACATGAACCATATATGAGAATGCCAGCCTCCATGTGAAAGTGAAGTTGGGTTGACCGAGACGATACCAATCAACATAGAAGCTCACCTGTGTGATACTCCCTCATCGAAGCCCCTCACTCTCGCGTTGCAAGACGTATTCAAGCAGTTTCCATGGTAAGGACAAAAGGATCACCATCGACGGAAATGTCCTTAATTATATAAGGTTTCTGGACGACATGGTTGCGATCAGAAGTACACGACAACCATTACAAGATATGCTCGATGAACTCCCTAACTCAAATAGCGCCAACTTATCGATTCCCGGCCGGGTCGGGAATTTTAACCTTCATTGGTTAATTCCAATGGCCCGCGGGCTGGGTGTTTGTGCTGCCCCCAACATACCTGCAACTCACATACCACACATAACACTATCCTCCACCAGAGTAACACGCAGTTACCTATACATGGAAGATGCCATCCACCCACATTGGAGGGTCTGCCCTGCAAGGGCTGCACCCGGCTAGAAATAGCCACATGAAATTTTTTTTATCGTGAGTAATGAAACGGGTCAGGGAGGTTTCCGAGACAGAATACCAAACATGCAAATCCGCAGAAGAACCAGTATGACTGACGTGATCCAGCTAATAGCCACACTTAAGTCGAAATGGGCAGGATATGTCGGGAGACAAATTGGAAGCCGATGGACCAAGGGAGTGTTGAGGTGGAAAATCCAGGACATCACGACGTAGTGTCTGATGATTTATGAAAGACTATAAGAAATAACTAGCTCCAGACTAGCTCAAGATGCATGGCAGCAATTGAAGAAGGGACCTTTATTCAGGAGTGGATGGAAACACTGAAGAAGAAGAAGAAGAAGAAGAAGAAGAAGAAGAAGAAGAAGAAGAAGAGATTAATGACAAATTTGGGGGGATGTGATAGCCGAGTGTTATCGTCACTGTATTCTCACCAAGGTGGTCGCGGTTCGTATCCCTGACATATAGAGTAATATTTTTGAAATGAAATATTACGTCCTTGTGCTTTTGGTTCCACGTAAAACTGGAGGTTCCGTGGCTAAGATCACGATATCAACAGTTATGCAAGAACTACATACTTGATTGAGTAACAGCAAGTTTGATATTCTCAAATATCTTTGGCATATAAACATTACAATGTATATCTTACGTGATTCTGATCTTCATAAACAAATTGTTCACGATAGACATATATAAAAAAATTTAAATTAATATCGAGCTTGTAATCTTATCAGTGATCAGCGTTTGTTCTTTGGGCTGAATGGGAAGTTTCAGCCATCACCTAATACAGAAGTGAACTGTAAAAACTGTACAGAGACGCTTTCATTTATTCTTGTATCCTCTGTTTTATTCTCGACTTTGTCCAATTTTCACGTAACTTCAAGTTGCTTCAGCATAGAACTGAAAAATAGACAAGTTATCTGAGTGTTTCATAACAGTGTTAAAATTATCAAATGATCCAGAGATTTAAAAAATTGTTAAGACGAAACTAGTAGACTTCGGGTGACCGATATATTGGAATTAGTAAGAGATGTTATCAAACTTTCCCCGGTGATGTAGCCCACATAGATCTCGGTAAAACACATATTGTTTCTTCTTGTTTAGGCTCTCCCAGTCCCAGCATAGACAATTGGCATTTAAAGATGCTTAAAAAGGCCAGTCTCGTGTTGCATATTTACCGGTTCGTAAAGGAGGACACACGTGGGACGGTATTCCAGCACTTTTCCTTCCACCCTTTTTCTCACACTATCGTAGGATTGTGGGTGCAAACCGTGTTACACAGTTTAATTTAGCCCAGTTTTATGGACAGGTGGAATTCCTGATGTCAGCCCTGTATGGAGGGACGTACTGAACTAATATGTGTGCGGTGGTTGATAGTTTGTTGTGTTTTTGAGACAAACAGAAACGCCCAGTTCTCGAGTCACACGAATGAACTAGTCGTGGCTATAATCCTCGACTCGGCCGAGAACCGGCTCCAGGTCAACTGAACTGAAGGACACGCGCTTTCCATTCAACCAAGGTCCTGAAAATAAGAATAAGAATAAGAATAAGAATAAGAATAAGAATAAGAATAAGAATAAGAATAAGAATAAGAATAAGAATAAGAATAATAATAAGAATAAGAATAAGAATAAGAATAAGAATAAGAATAATGCGGTTAGGGGCGTGCAGCTGTGGGCTTGCATCCGGAAGATAGTGGGTTCGAACCCCATTCTCGGCAGCTTTAAAGAGGACCCCGTGGTTTCCCATTTTCACACCAAGCAAATGCTGGGGCTGCACCTTAATTAAGGCCCCGAACGCTTCCTTCCCACTCTTAGCCCTTTCCGTTCCCCTCGTCGCCATAAGACCTATCTGTGTCGGTGCGACATAAAGCAACTTGCAAACTACTTTTGCATAGTTTATTGACTGGAACTGCTAATCCTTCCCTCAATACAAATTGTTTTAAATTTCTATATGCATTTGGCTTCCATTATCGGTATGTTGGTAGCAATTTTCCGAATCTTTTATTTGAAGCCTTGACAAAGTAATACATCAATAGAAACATATAATGAAGAATACCAATTCATTCTAATTGTTAAGTCAATAGTAACACACATGTTACGCTAAAATCATCAGGACTTTACTGAGATATATACCTAAAGGTCACCTCCCAGATAGCTATACGACTGAATATGAAGTGCTCAAACCATTTTCTATCAAAAACACCGAAAATGTTGTAAATTTTCGCATGATAGTGTAGAATTTTTTAGTAACTTTGAATTGTATTTTACTATTGCCCCCATCATTCCGGGCTCAGCTCGCCGGAGAGCGAGGGTCTCAGAGGTGGACCGTTCGCTATCGGCTGTGCAGAAATTTTAAAGGCAGGAATAGATGAAGGACTAGCGACAAATGAAAGGAAACTAAAATAGGTTCATACATTTATTAAAAACTAACACTCTTCCAATAAAACAATTAAATTTACAAAATCTGGGATTAATTCTTGAAAATTTCTTCTCCTCGTGCTATCGTCTATAAGGGATCTTGATCAAATTAAAGCTCAACGAATGTTCTTGTCTGTAATAATAATAATAATAGGGATCATTTAATTTACTGTAAAATGGATTGAAAATCAAAATAATATCTGGTATCACTCTCTCCTATAATGATAATCAAATTGCTTAAATTAAAATATTCCTTCCGAATCTCATTTAAATTTACAAGAAAATGATCATTTTCTTCCCCTATTTAAAATTATTGAAAAATGTTTAATTCAAGAAATTATGGTTAATAAGTCTTCCTTAGACTTTCCCTTCATCAATTAATTCATTTTTATAATTATTAAATAACTAAAGTTCTCTTAATTAATTCTTATTTGAACTCATATCAACCTAAACTCGTTTTTATGCAATAAGTGACTGTACAATAACTAATAATTCAGTCTCGTGACATCAATCCACGGACGTTGCCTTCTCTTATTCACTTTACTTTAGTGAACTAGACCCTAATCTACCTTAAATTATAATAAAATCTTCTAAAGATTCATAATTCATCAAATCACGGACACGCGAAAATAACGTAAATCGGTCAAAATTTGACGCGCACAGTGGAGAATATCATCACAAAATCATTCAAGAAATATTCACAAAACACAGAATATAATCAAATCACACATCACACATTCACATATAGGTACACGACCATATTATAATATTATTTACACGAACACTAACCCATTATTATTAAATTTTGGATTTATTCCAAATTAGGGAAATCATTCTCTAGATGACAATATCACGTATATTCCAGGTATCGATTTACAATGTGATAGAGTTGAGGTTATCACTTTTTAATGCAGAAATTAATTATACAACGATGTTCAAGGGAATCGTTTACACAGAAATCATCCAAAATAAGCAAGTAAAATACCTACAACACAGGTCAAAATATTAGAATACGCGCTTACGGTACATGAGTTGCGGCATTAATTTTTATTCTGCTATAATATCGTGGCTCTCAATTAATCTGCACTCAAGCTCGAAGAAATCATGTCCAGTGACACATTCCTTCCAAAATGACTCTAATGGATGCATAAATTATCACACAAAATATAATGTCCATCTGCAAGTCATAATCAAATTAATAGCACAGTAAAATATACGTATAATTCATCATTACTCCGTCCGGAGGATTGCCATGTTCCAGGCCTACTTTACATAAAGTGAGCCCACGATAATTCTTTCCAAGAACAAACCAACATTAAACCCATGACCTTATTCAATTTTTAGCCCGTAATTAGGTTTAATTATTTTTACTCATTATTATTATTATATTATTGACCGTGCTTAATCTCACTTGCAAAGCTATCGTACGAAATTATTCAGATGACTCTAAACGAACTAAAGCCCACAGCAATGTCGTATAATCGTAGAATGAAATTTTACACTTAGAAAAACACTAGAACACTGTCCTAATCTGTCTCAATTAATTTTAAAATTATTTCAAAATCATTCAAGGTTAACGCGGGGTTCATTTACTTTTATTTCTCCTGCCTTCTAAATTTTTAGGACAGTTGAGGACTCTCTCGATGACATCCACTCTCATCTATAACTAATAGAACCAAATACACATTCATTCCAGAGCACAAACTACCTCCCACCGAAGAAAGAAGAATGAAAAGTCAAACTACTGCTAAACTAATAGAAATCTAAATGAATAAGGTAAGGCTACGTTTTACAAACATTTTACAGAAAGATAGAAAGATGAATTCTTAAAGAATACTCATGTGGCTGGTGTTAACTGGATTCTGGCTGATGACCTAGTACGTGGTCACATCACCTTCCATCGAACAAAGTCTTGCCCATGTCCGACGCCTTACATAATTAGTGACTCATGGAGGAGCTGAAGGTGCACAGGAAACAGTAGTATTCATCTCGGAAATGGATAGCCATCTTGAAGCGAGCTCGAACCAACGACCTTCCTTCTTCTGAGTTCTAGTAGAAAGCTGAAACTAACAAAAGTCTTAGCAATAGTCCAGGATACACACGCGATGTTTAATAATTTGGAGATGGACAATTATCTTATGGCAGTCATAAATAAATCGTAGATAATTTTTCCAAATGTCTGAATTGCAGTTTATCAGTCCTCAGTGCCTTCTCTAATGCAAAGTCTCCCAGTAAAGCAAACGACGTCCAGTCTCGACCGTAGCTGCATTTAGAGTAACGCTCAAATCAAGTGTTCAGAAGTAAAAACCCTATATAAAATATCCTTTGGAATTACCATTAATTCACTGTCTTAAGACGTAGGTGTGCCTCTTAATTATATCTGATTGGTGGATCTTTTGCATTCCTGTGAAGGTTGTCATTTTTATTGGCTGCTCTAGTTTCACGTCACTCGACCTTGCATTTATTGATCTATCGTAATCACGCTGCTCGCACGATCACGTGGTACACACACATGTGTTTGAAGGACACCTAACAGGAATTTCACCCTGCTTCCTCGTTCTCTTGGTAGATCGGGAAAACCGGTTCGCAAGCGGCTGGTTCATGCTAGCACGGGAATGTAAAATATCACCCTCCTGGCGATTAAATAATGTTACAACTCGCTGATGAAATAAATCATTCTTCTTTAATAAATTATTTCCACTTTTGAAGGGGACACTATGCCATCCCCACTGTCGGCAGCCCTGAAAATGGTTTACCGTGGTTTCCCATTTTCACACCAGGAAAATGCTGGGGCTGTACCTTACTGAAGGCCACGGCCGCTTCCTTACCACTCCTAACCCTTTCCTGTCCCATCGTCGCCATAAGACATATCTGTGTCGGTGCGACGTAAAGCAACTAGCAGAATAATAATAATAATAATAATAATAATAATAATAATAATAATAATAATAATAATAATAATAATAACTATGCCATCTGTTGAGATAATGGTTGTGAAATGTTTCCATTATTTATCACAGTAGATTCTGATTTTTTTTTATATAATTCGGTTTTGTTCCTAACTTATATGAAGTTTGATTGGAACATCTTCGGTAGCGAACGATATCCAAACAATTCTTTCAAGGCCGCAGCCGCTTCCTTCCCAATCCTAGCCCTTTCCTGTCCAATCGTCGCCATAAGATCTAACTGCGTCGGTGCAACGTAAAGCAAGTTGTAAAAAGAAAAGGATCAATAATCTTACATACGTTATCCTGTTATTTATTATTTAGTCTTATTTAACGATGAAACAATATTTTGTGTTATTGCTGAGGGTTTCCTAAATACAGATTTAAATTTTGTAACCAATACCGTCCTCTTTAACACAAGACTATTGTCTACACCGATTAGTGTTCAGGCAAATGCAAGGAAAACAATACGTATTTTAAGGAACATCATCAACACCTAGTTTATCACTATGTTTTTATCTTAACGGATATTGTGCAGTGAAGATGGGGTACTACTTCAGTATAGAAAGAACAGTATATTTGTTTGATTAGTCTAGGTTTTGTAATGAATTAGTAATTTTTTAGATAGCCGTGCCACTAAAATAGTATGAAATTCCATCAAAATATGTTAATACTCCGGAATAGGTAAAGGATGTTCTCTTAAGTTTCAAGTATATTGAAGGTATTCTAAGGAAAAATCAGCTCTCTCATTGTTTTCACGTGAAAAAGCTTTGTATATTTCTTAGTTTATGAAAAGAAAGTTACAGTATCGTTACTTTACACATGGATTTCACGAAGATTCTAGTTGCATATTTTGTGCGAACGTATGAAGGGTGTGGTGGATTGCGAAGGATAACTGCTGTGTCAGTGAAACAACTGTACTTTGCTACAAATTGTGGAAACAATATACTTATATGAGAGATAAAATGGTAACCCTATATATCGGTCAACATTTGATAGCAATAATGGTTTGGTAATGATTTGGTCATCCACCTCCAAGCCCCAACAGTGAATAGAAATAGGGCGAATTTAGATAATATGTACCGGTATTACGGAATATCATATACTTTGTGAATCACTTCCAAGGCGGACACTGAAGGACGAGCCTGCTGATTTCTTTCCTACTTTCGGTTACCTGCTGCATTCTCCATGCTAGCGGCCGGTGCAAACTTCAGAATCTGATCCTCTACCTTCAGCTCTCTAGAAATGCATTGGACGCTTGTAAAAATTTAGAAAATGATAGTGTGTGAACAGTTTCTTTGCAACTAGTTTCCTCGAGCGTTGCAGCGTATGCAAGCTTGAGATACTACCCGTGACAAACTCAAAACAATAGCATCATTATGCTGTATAGGAACGGTAAAATTTTGCAACATTTAGGCTCCTACATTTACTTCCCATTAAATACTTAAGGCTTGTCCAAATTTTAACCTACGCTTGTACAGATTATTTCTCCGCCAGTTTCATATGCTGCAACTATACCATTTAGTTAGGGTAATCACATTAACGAGGTTATAAATAAGCGGTACTTATCTTTTCCTATGTTTGTGAGGGCATTTAGGTGTTGTTTGAAGAACGTAAAGGAGAGAGAGAGCGAATGTCACTTTTATGACCCCAATTAGGGTATTGTTCCAGTGGGATCCACACCAGGACTACTTGATATGAAACCTATAAATGATCCAAAGGAATATAGCACGATACGTTTTGGATGTTTTCCGACAAAACATTAAAGTTACGCAATGTCACAATCTTTGGGCTGGGAAGATCTGACAATGAGGAGGCGAGTTGCTCGACTAAGAGATATGTTCTGAGTTTTTAATGGGGAGAATGCCTGTGATGATATTAGGACACAAATAATTTAGGAAAGATCATAACATGAAGACAAAGTTTGAATTCAAGACGGCAAACTGGGTAAAACATTCGTTTGTAGTAAGAGGAACTAGGGATTGGAATAATTTACCAACGGAGATGTTCAAGAAAAGTCCAAATTCTTTGAAATCAGTTAAGAAAAGGATAAGTAAACAACTGACGGGTAATCTGTCATCTGGGCGAATGCTCTAAATGCAGATCAGTAGTAAATAAAATAAATGACACTGTGGCAAAAAGACATTCTAGCATAATACCAATGGTTATGGAGCGAAATAAATTTTACTAAAGTTGGTGTAGTGCAATCAAGAAGGTTTTGTAATGTAATGTATATAGGAGTTTACATTATTTCGGTGATATATTTTAAACTGTTAACTTGTTATAGTTACTCAAAAGTACATTAGTTGTAACTTTAATACAACTGTTTTCTTTACAGGTAAGGTGAACCCTTTGCTGAGAGTGAGGAAACCTGCAGAGTGGCTGCAATGTAATGGTATTGTAATAGACATAAGAGTTTTCGTATCGCAAAAATGATTTCAAAGTGTAACTCCATAGAAATTTGGACAAGAGTATTTGTTTTATTATGAGTATTCTAATATTGTTTTATTTCCCATCATTCTGTCTGTTAGGTCATCAGCCTAGAGGCTGGTTGGATCCTCAAATAGCACCACCAAAAGTTATGCGGTTATAAGGAAACCGCAAAAACCAATGGCAGCACCAAAATGAGGCGTACTAGGCAAGATGAGGAGTGAGGTAGCTTGCCATTGCTTTCCTCACTGGGTCAGAAAGTGCTATTGCAGCACGACTGACCCTATGAGCAACACCTTTCATAACACTCAGATGCACTAGACGTGCTCTGAATGTCATTACTCAGCACCACCCATACCCCAGCAGCTTCCATATTGTCACAGCCATGGATGAGACTGGGACTTCGGTGGAAGCTACACTTTACTCTGGCCTGTGCTAAGAGATGGATACAAAAGTACTGTATCCATCAAGAAATGGCAGCAGGCAATCCCATCATTCATGTTTTCTTAATGTGTGTTCGTTCATTGATTATTCACTTCGCTCACTATACTATTATATTGTATATATAGTATATTCATTAGACTGAAACTAAGAAGAGGAATGGTGTAAAGAGTGTTTATTCGAATCCAGGAACAACGTTAAAACCCGCTTTCGCTCTGGAAATACATGTCAACCATTACTTATGTGTTACATAATGCCCCTCTATTCTTGCTATAGCCGTGAATGTTCTCTGCCAATGGGGACATTTTGATTTAAGAAATCCTACGTCAGGCCACCTTTAAAGAGACTGAATTTCAGAAATATGTGAAAAAGTCATCTGGTATATTCGGTTAAATGCCATTGATGAAGTTATCTTAAATTTCTGTTATATAGTCTATTTACGCGCTAAAATGCTGAATGGAAGTAGATTTTGGGTATGAGGTCTTATTTAGATGAAGTTATACCTTAATCAATAAGGAGGTAAGTAGGTGTGTACAACAGTATCTACTCAAAATATGATTTCTTCCTCCTAAAATTTGATCAAAAAATGAAGTGTTCAAAGTTCGCGGTGACCAAGGGTTCCGAAGCAACCTACCAAAATAGTACGAAACGATGAACGAAGGTTACATTCATAGTTAACTCAATTTTTATAAATGTGTCTATATTAGTCAAATCAATAATTTCGCAGTTCACTGTCAACTCTGATTTTCTTCTTCTTCTTCTCTTATTCTTCCTCTTATTCTTCTTCTCCAGCATGGTTAAACCCACGTATGTAGGGTCACTAATGCAGATGTGCCTCCTGCACGTTGTTCTGTCCTGAACCAACCCTACCACCAGCTCACAATGTTTCATGCTTTCCACTGCCAACTACGATAAACGTACAATCTTCTTCCTCTTTTTCTACCGCCTTTCCTACATCTGTTGGGTCGCGGGAGCGAACTGTGCCGTACATGTGGATTTGGCCCTGTTTTTATGGCCGTATGGCCTTCCTGACACCAACCCTATGTGGAGGGATTTAATGACTATTGCATGTTTCTCTGATGGTTGGTATTGCAGTGTGTTGTCTGAATATGAAGAGGTAAGTGTGGAACAAACGCAAACACCCAGTACTTGGTCCAGAAGATTTAATCAGAGGTGATTAAAATCCCCGACCCAGCCGGGAATCGAACCCGGGTCCCTCTGAACCGAAGGCCTCAACGCTGACCATTCAGACAATGAGTCGGACTAGTATAAACATACAATATCAAACGATTTTTTTCTCTAAGTTACCTGTTCATGAAATGTGTTATGCAGTAACATATTGTATCCGACCACCTGCCCTAATTTATGCCTGGGTAAGGCCTGTTGCATCAGGGTCGTGGAGCGTCGGAATAGCCCTTTGGACCTAACTAACGAATCTAAATGGACAGCGATCATGGAATACGTGTGTGAATGAGAACTATATCGAGATAAAAACATATTTTTTTACTCTAAAAGAGAGGAGAATTTACCCAATAAACACTGTACATTCATAGTTAAGTCAATTTTTATAAATGTTCCATGCTTTCCACTGCCAACTACGATAAACGTACAATCTTCTTCTTCTTTTCCTACCGATTTTCCCACATCTGTTGGGTCTCGGGTGCGAACTGTGCCGATGCCTCGCAACCCTCTGTAATTAACACATTAATTCTTGGAACTTGAGTATTGCTATGGCACGGACTCGGAAATCTGGTCAGTCTTACTAAAGTTAGGTCTAGAGACCGATAATTTCTGATACATTCTACGTATGCGAATAGCACAAAGGCCCGACATCCATAATATACGGTGGTCCCCCAGGCCCTTGCGATCCAGTTTTACGCGTCCCTTCACATTTACTACAATTCTGAAAGACATCGGTCCCTCTCCTTAAACCGGGGTAATATAACGAGATGTGTGTTTACGGGCTAGAAAACAGCAGGAATCGTGAGAGCCACTATTAATTCATTATGGTTACCTTGAATGAACCCGAAAAACGAGTACAGATGCGCAGAATACGTACTTTAAATCATGAGATGGATGCACAGATCGGGAACACGGTACTCTATAGGCTTGGAAATGGGCGCCGTAGGTCATGTGTCGCAGTAGCTAGCATGACAAGCGGGTGGTGAGATATGTGATAGTGGACAGTGCCCGAGGTAGAAGGTTCGAATCACACATAAGATTTATTTTCAACAACCAGTCGCCTGGTATGTTGTAAGGTTGTATACTTGATAGCTTCCAAGGACTGATTTGTTTATTTGACCTTGTAAAAGCTAGTACGTATCATTGCATTGGGTATCGTGCTGGATTGGACGAAGATGAGGATATGATGGTCTGTGGTCAGTTAGCTACGTCCTACATGTTCCAAGCTTCGTAGACCACAGGTAGCGCAAAGTACGCCGCATTGGAACGATGACAACATGCGATGGCATGTAAGTATGTAGCTGCGCGAACTCCCCTCCTTCGAAGCAATTCACAACACAAAGTTTATTCACTGCCTCTAGATCTATTCCAGTGGCGAGTATGTGGACAGAGCTACACAGAATTCATACTAGGCACAACGCTTCTACCAAGAACGCTATCCGGGTAGACGACAACAGAGGGGCATGGCATTTCCGAGTGTGGAATGACGCCTGCGGGATATTGCATCTCTGGGAAGGACACGGCCTGTTCTAGATCATCCCGTGACTTCTGCTGACAATGAAGAGGTCGTGTTTGACGCTATCCGGCGTAACCCTCATACTAGCACACGGGCCATTGCATAAGAGACGAACATCAGACGAGCGTCTTTCATGCGGATATTGCATACCGAACGGTTTCACCCGTACCGTCTGCACTTATACAAGGAGCTCCATGGTCGTGATTTAGATTCCCGGGTAGCGTTCTGTCAATGGATCCTACAGCATGTGGACCATGATACTGCTTTTCTAGCGACTCCCCTTTTTACTGACGAAGCACAATTCCACAACAATGGAACCATTAATCGTCATCATGTGCATTACTGGAGTGTGGATAATCCCCATTGGGTGCGTCAGACAGCTTTTCAGGTACAGTGGGACGTGAATGTGCGGTGTGGAATCATTGGTCCCTATTTCTTTGAGGGCCATCTGACCAGCCAACGCTACCTGCGGTTTCTCCAAGATGGACTACAACCGTTTTTGGAACATGTGCGACTCCTTGACCACTGCACGATGTGGTTTCAAACTGACGGAGATCCACCGCACGTGGCGTTGGTCGTCCGGAACCATCTCCATGTGACATATTCTGATAAATAGAGAGGAAGGGGAGGACCTATCCCCCGGCCCACCAGATCGCCCGATCTTACGCCAGTGGGTTTTTTTTTCTGTGGGGCCATGTAAAACAACTGGTGTATGCGCAGGAGCCGGCCAGTCCCTGTCACGTTAGACAGCTCATCGCCGAGGCATGACGTTACGTTTCGCCAGAGATGTTGCAACGGGCCAGACGTTCCTTATAACATCGCGCGCAGCTCAGTATTGACCATGGAGGTCGTCAGTTCGAGCAGGTGCTGCGTTAAACGACGTGAATAACCGAAATACTGTCACGTGTTTCCTAGCGTCTATCAACCTGGCTCCATAACAACGGCCCGTTTCAGGGCCAAATAAACAAATCAGTATGTGAAAAATACCGATATTAAGTATACAACCTTGCCACATCCCAGGCAAATAGCTTAAAAAAAATACTTGCATGGGACTTGTACCTCCTAACCCTCGAGCACTGTCAACTATCACACACCCTACCGCGCGCTAGCCATGTGAGCTTCTGCTATCTTTTTCTTTTCTTTGCTATTTGCTTTACGTCGCACCGACTCAGATAGGTCTTATTGTAACGATGGGATAGGAGAGGCCTAGGAATGGGAAGGATGAGGCCGTGGCCTCAATGTACAGCACCAGCATTTTTCTGGTGTGAAAATGGGAAACCACGGAAAACCATATTCAGAGCTGCCAACAATGGGGTTCGAACCCACTATCTCCCGGATGCAAGCTCACAGCCGCGCGCCCCTAACTGCACGGCCAACTCGCCCGGTATGAGATGCTGCGACACTTGTCCTACAGTGTCCACTTCCCAGCCTATACTGGCCACAGACCATCATCTCCACATCCTCGTAACCTAGCACCATTCCCAATGCAACGATACAAACGGTATTTTAACGGGTAAAAAAAAATCGGTCCGTGGAAGCTCTCAAGTGTGCAACCTTACCACATCCCAGACAACGTGGGATTCGAACCTCCTACCTCGAGCACTGTCCACTATCACATATCTCACCGCCCGCTGCCATGTGAGCTAATGCGACAGTTAACGTACGGTGCCCACTTTCCAGCCTATATAGTACAGTGCTCCCGGTCTGTGCGTCCACCTCCAGTTTTTAAGTACGTGTTCTGGGTATCTGTACTCGTTTTACGGGTTTATTCGAGGTAGCCATAATGAGTTAATAGTGGCGCTCACGATTCCTGCTGTCTTCTAGCCCGTAACACACATCTCGTTATATTACCCCGGCTTAGGGAGGGGGACCGACTTCATTTAGAATTGTAGTAAATGTGAAGGGATGCATAAAACTGAATCGCAAAGGGCTGGTGGACCGCCCAATATTATTACGGCTTACGGAGGCTACGCAAGGTAAATATTATGAATACAACAAAGATATGATACCGGTACCTATAACCCTCCCCCTCCCAAAACAATACTGTTTCTACGTTTCTACGTGTTTGATCGCGGCTTGGACTGCACGGATGGGATCTGAACCCACAACCTTCAAAGCGCGCCGCGCTCGCATCTCAAAGAAAGAGAATCGACCACAACAAAACACAAACACACAATTCCAAACAACGCTCCGCATAACATGTAAATCACCATACACAAATATGAAATACATCTACCTCAAATAAAACACACATAGAATAAACTCATCCATGCATTGCGTGCTCGAATGCGAACCCACGTGCATTGTGCTCTGTATTGTGCCCTAGCAAGGCCTGGTCAGGTCACAACATTCCTTCTAACGGGAACGAAACCTTCCATCTGGTACTGTGAATTCCTAACTACGCAAGATTTTGACTTGTTCAAAATCGCATTAAGCTCTATAACTTCCAACTTTATCATTTTATGTTCTGACAATTCATTATGAATTATTTCTTAATTTTACGTCGTTTTATATTTGCAGAAATCATCCAAATAACCGAGATATCACACCTTTTCATTACGCTGTCAGCTCTCTACCTCATCATATTTAGCAGTCGGTTATAGTTTTTCCCCGAGTGCAACTGCAGCGCGTCTTTCTCAGCCACCGGCTTTTCTTACCTAATCGCTTGTTTCATTTGTTCACTCCATGAAGGAAAACGAAACTATCCCCACTGAAGCCTCGCAGTTCACAACCTGGGGAGTCCCTTTTGTTTCCTGAATATGTACAAAACTTGGTCCTGGGATCGCTGCTTGATACGGTTCAATATATTTTGATATTTTCCGTATGTTTTATGTATAGTTGAAATATATAGTGCAGTGCTTACCTTAGTTACATTTTTCTAAATAGGAAGACTGCTTAAATACGAGAGATCCATATTAGTTTGTTCCTTGGCAAGTCAAAGAATTGTCGACACCCTGACGTCATTATTATTATTATTATTATTATTATTATTATTATTATTATTATTATTATTATTAGAAATATATCGAATTTGGAAGTAAGAACGAAAGAAAGAAAGAAAGAAAGAAAGAAAGAAAGAAAGAAAGAAAGAAAGAAAAGATTCCTTCTTTCTTTGCTGGCAATATTTTAGAATGCACATAATGAAACTCTTGTTGGTAAATAAATTGCAGGGAACAGAGAAATTAACAGATTTCTTACACGACACACGACACCAGTGTCACGCAAACTGAGAGCAAATACAGTAAATAAACATATCATGGCATGTACTACTTCATTACGTCAATGATTTCATAAAATAATGACAATGCATAATAAATACGTATAAACATAATTTCATATTATAATAATACGTACTTATGTATTCTCATAAAAATAGCGTCATATGTTGTCCTGACGATTACAGGAGCGTCAAAATTCTAAAGTAAGGTGTAATTATGGACTGTGAAATTGATAATAAATATTCTAAACCCCTCATCATTGCTCTATCCTTACATAATGCATCTGGTGCATTTACAGTAGATATATGAAACAATTGAAATCTAAAATTACGTTATTTTCAATCTTAAATTGTTCACAAAATTAGAGCTTTTTGTTGCAATAAAGTTATAGATTATTTTGTGGGAAACAGTAACGGTATGGTGTAATGTAAACACATGATATCCTGCCTTGTAAAGGAGAGTGCTACCGACTACGATGAGAAAATATATGCTCAAAATTACTGCCTTTGGCATCTCAGGGTATTATGGTATGTATGAGTTCACCATCTGTTCAGGTCTTCTAAAATCAGTTCTACGGCTTTTCAGGTAATATAGTATAAATTTATGACACTGATACTTAGAGCAAAATAATAAGGATTAAAATGTTCTCTTAAATGAAACATAATACTTTGATCATTATTTCCCAATGGAAACTAAGTATGACCATTGGATAGGTGAAGATACTGTATGTAATGAACACAAATAGAAAATAAGTTTTATTTACTTAATTTCATATCCTGCCTGTTGCTATTTTATGGCAGGTACAGTATTTATTTATATGTTTCACAGCACAATCTGTACTGTATGTAGCCTCCACTCAATTCTTAACCCCGCTTATGGTTGTGGTAAAATAGAAGCTGCTGAGGTATTTGTGTAATAATATTTGGAGCACGATTGCTGCATCTGGGTGTTATGAAATATGCTACGCATAGAGCCGACCATGCTGCAATAGCACTTTGTGGCCCAGTGAAGGAAGCAATGGCAAAGCGCCTACTATGCCTCATTATGGCGACGCCATCGGTTTTAGTGGTTTACTTACAATTGTTTTGCCTTTGGTAGTGAAATTTGTAATCCATGTGGCCTTCGGGCTAATGAATTAGCGGACAGAATACCATTTCGTGGTTAGTGTGCGGTTGTTCTGATTATTCTCATGCATACGTTATTTTCTGCTTTTTTTTTGAAGTGTAGACCCTCGTAGTATGATATATCTAAGAATTTATGCGTGTTCATTTACACATCATGACAGACTATTGCGTTGAGAATTCATTCATACTTGCCTTTTGACATTTCTTCAGTGTCTCTGAAATCCTTCATTCTACAATATTGAAATGGTTCATTCTTTGATGCCTATTTGATAATTATGTGATTTTAAATAACCCACTTAAACCTCCAAGTAACATAAGAACTCTCTGCCAGTTGCTTGTTTTCACTTGCGTTTACAACATTTTAAAACCTTCTCCCAACATGGGAAGAGTTAATCAGAATATATCGTGGGTGTTACACTTAACTATCTATACCTTAATTCATTTTTTGGCTTTTCCTTTATTTTTCATTTATGAATATATATAAATAAATGTATGATTTCATAGTAATTTCATAGGAGTTTCATGCCTCATTTTGTAATATATATTCGTATTCTTCCATATTTCTCATTTAAAATTATACCCTATTAGTTCTTGTCCAGATAAAACAAATAGCCATTTCAGACTATATACTTTCTCGCACTAGTTTATGATTGTAGCCTAGTCATGAAATGTGGTTTAATACACGCCGACGTAAGGCTTTTGGAGCTGTTAATACCACTATTTCTCTCCAAGTGTGTTAGCAGCGAGATACGGAACGGAACACACAAATCTTCCACTGCCTACAGGCAATAAATACTCCTATATGTCACACATTAGATAAAGGAATCCTGTTGAACTATAAGAGGTCACTCCGTTATTGCCTTATACTCCTGCTCTCAAGTCAACTCTTGAAGTAACGAAAAATATTAGGAACTTTTCTTCGTTATTATCTAGAGGAGATGGTCGTGAAATCAGTGACCAACAAGTGTAAGGGTGCAAATAATATGTTCATTTATCCCATGAATGGTGTGTGGATTGTGGGCTAGTTTCATCTGTCCTAGCTGACAGGTCTCTGTTTGGCTCGGTGATTTTCATATTAGTACGTTATATGTGATTCTCCTTTTTTACCTTCGTCTTCCATCGCTTTTCGCACAGTCTGTTTCAATCGTGCAAAATGTTTCAACATCTCGGGGTCTCCTGAAATCCTAAGACCCAGACTCAATATCAGAATTTCTTGTCGTTATCAGAGCGGTTAACAGGTACACTTTGCCATGTTGGCTTTCGATTTAACATGACTGTCTAAGAAACCATACTCTTATGTACATTCAATTAAGCCAATACCAAACCAGGGGATTAATAACCTATTTAGAAGTTTTAATCTTCTATTTATGTTGGTTAAGGGACAATGACTGGTTCCCTGGCATAACTACGAGCGTTATGAGCAAGAAATCCCTGTGTGAAAATCGTCTATTATTGGTGTAGGTACTTACTGACTCGAAGCTTACCTCTGTTTAAAAGCTGATATTGTACACATGAATGCTGAGTGTACAAGCGTATGGTGTGTGTCAACGTTCATCTGCATTTTTAAAGGAGAAAGGGACATCTACTGAGATAATTTTTTCTAAAAACAAGTGAGATTATTTGTATTAAAGGCTATATATCACACACTGACCTATCAGCTTGTGCTTCACAGTCATTTATTCCTACTGTATAACTAGGTAATGGTTATTCTGCCCGAAGACAGGTCCGAACCTCCACAGAGGTGTTCCTGAGCCGGAGTTTACGTGCGGTAGGGTGGCCAGTTCCTTTCCGCTCCTCCATTCCCTTACCCCCACCAACAGCGCGTGGCAACCCATCCAACTCCTGACCCGTCTCAATGTTGCTTAACTTCGGAGATCTCACGGGATCCGGTGTTTCAACACGGCTACGGCCGTTGGCTACTGTATAACTGAAGACATTAAAAAGTGAACTGGCCTTCGAATGCTCTGTGTTCCCATATCTTGCCGAATATTTCCTATTCAGATCAAACCAAAACGTCCGATCATTCGAATTTTACAGGGTTGACCTTCCGTCACTGGACAAAATAGCATTTAAGTATCAAATTAAATTACTGCAAAATGATTCTTGTTCATATCATGATAACATGGAGTCAACACACAAAGGTTACGTCCTCAAAGTGGCTTTCATTTACCATGCATAAGTGACATCGCTTCACTACAGAAGCATGTATCGAGTCAGTACTGTCCTGAGATGGTACTTTGGTGAGTTTATTTATGTGTTTTTGACTTACATTTGTGGCGAAGTTTGGGCTCACGGCCCTCTCATACACTTAACCACTTACACTCAATACATTTCTTTTAGTGCTCCATATCCCTGCTTTTTCAGAATAAATTCCATCCTTCATTATTTCTCAGACTGAAAAATCCATATGGTTCAACTTCCACGAATCCTCCCACGAAAATCCCACGTAATGTGTCTGTTGTCAAGGGTTAGAGAAATGTTGCAATTACATTTTTCTGGAATTGGTTCCATATTTCCCAGTACTGAGCTGTTTATCAGGACAATGACCACTTCACACAAAATTTTAAGGGTATTTTCAAAGTGAACAGTCCGTTTAATAAACCCTCCAGAAAAAACATGGATTACATTAAATTTTCTCTAAGTGTCAAGCGACTTATGGTACAGCCTGTACAAACCTGTACTACAAGATTCAATATGGTAGCCGAGTCACATTTTCCCTAGCATAGTTTAAATCCCGGCCAATTCATGTGAGATTCATAAAATAAAAGTAATACTTCCCTGTGGTTCGAATTCCACTAAAAACTGAAAGTCTTCTGACTATGATCAAGTTAACAACAGCCATGTTGCTATGTTTACTAGGTTACATCAAATCAAAAACTTTTATCTGCCGAGACAAGTAAAGTAGTACTAGTAAAGACAGAAAAAAGCAAAAACATCTATTTACAGGCCATGAAGGTCCTTGGAGGGGTGGAAAGTTTATTTTGCTAGTTGCTTTACGTCGCACCGGTACAGATAAGTTTTATGGCGACGATGGGCCAGGAAAGCCTAGGAATGGGAAGGAAGTGGTCGTAGCCTTAATTAAGGTACAGCCCCAGAATTTGAGAGGTGTGAAAATGGGAAACCACGGAAAACCATCTTCAGGGCTGCCGACAGTGGGGTTCGAACCCACTATTCCGGGTTGCGAGCTCACAGCTGCGCGCTCCTAACCGCACGGCCAACTCGCCCAGTGGGGTTGAAAGTAAAGGTTTGCACTATCCGAAACCTCGGCTCTTGGTGGACAAGAGATTTTAGGCCGGCCCCCTTTGCCCCTGGTACTCATTATTGATGTAGGCGGAGCGCACCCCTAGAAGTGGCAATCTCGTTTCTTTAACTGAACTGGGAATTAAACCCGCGTCCTTCCGGGTAAACCAAATACGCCTTTATCGTCTCGGCCAGGTAGCCCCTATTACTAGTGATAATATCGGAAAATACCCTTCATTCCAGTAATAATGTTATTACGAATAACAAAACTTACAGATACATCGTGGAGCTTTCAACAGGACTTCAAGAAAGTTCATAACAGCCGATTTGCGAGGCATTAAACATTTCTTATAATACAGTAACATCATCTCCAGCTATTTTCTTAGTTTCATTGGTACCGAGTGATCTGGCTTTGCAGGTAGAG
This sequence comes from Anabrus simplex, assembly GCF_040414725.1. Classification (NCBI taxonomy): domain Eukaryota; kingdom Metazoa; phylum Arthropoda; class Insecta; order Orthoptera; family Tettigoniidae; genus Anabrus; species Anabrus simplex. Next base: position 306,996,689 of record NC_090265.1, on the reverse strand, counting down.
TCGCGTAGCTGTGAGCTTGCATTCGGGAGATGGTGCGTTCGAATCGCACCGTCGGCAGCCGTGAAGATGTTCTTCCGTCGTTCCCCGATTTTACACCAGGCACAAGCTGGGAGTGTACCTTAATGAAGGCCACGGTCATTACCTTCCCCGTCCTAGCCCTGCCTTATCCTTGCATCTTCAAAAATCCTCGATGAGTTAGTGCGACGCTAAAACATTAGCAAAAGAAGTTTTCATTTGCCTTTAATTATACATCGCTAATCAAAAACAATTTAAGAATATAATCAAATAGTTGGAGACTGTAATGCAAAGATGAACTCTATATACTCGAAAAAATTTGTTCGTGGGTTGTGGCTACTCCGACCACTACTCTTATACCTTCATATCTTCCATATAATATAAATAACATTTGTTTGAGCGCCAGTTGCTTTTTTAAGAAAAACAACAAAATTCGGTAGAGCATACCTCTTATATCAATTATCTCAAGGCGTGAGGTGATAAACTCACATATCTGGCGATATACAGGGATATGGATCAGGACGATATTAAATTACTGTTGCATTTCCACAATTGAGGATTGTACATGGAACTGGAATCACTTATTATAATTAAAAATAAAACTGAGTTTATGACTAAATTTACGTCACAATGAACAATCATTGACGTCTTTTAATTTAACAAAAGAAATATATCGTGAGATTTGCGGTACTAAATAAAAGGAAAAATTTAATCTAAACAAAAAAGGCTATTGGCATGAACTTGAAGTGAGATGTGATATCGCCGCTGATTACACTCTTCTTCATGTTATGAATGCATAACATGTCTGATGCTTTAATTACCTGTTGTCTGCATACACCGCTGTTGAACTTGAAATTCTTGGGAAAACCTGTGAGCTGAAGTCGGGAGCCGTCTGTTGTAATCTTCTTATATAACAAGGAGTTGGCCTACATACCATGTACGCGTGTAGGGATCTCCAATGTAATTACGTCCACTCAATATATTATAAGAGATTTGAAAATATTATAGAGACATCTTGTGAAGTCCATCCTCACAAGAAGATGATGTTTCTTTATCAGCATAGTACCCGTCTCTGCTCGGCTACAACCACCACTTGTAGACCTCCTCGATAATTACCAGACCTCTTGAAAACACAACTCTTAGCTCTGACCATCACACTAAGACCACTTCTTCCATTTGATACATCTGACTGTTACATATGATCTGCACGATATGAACTGCTTATGAACTGAGTACCATCAACTGAATAGATATGATGAACTGAGTACCTCTCCCTACCGTAGCATCACCTTATATCACCTCGCGATGACGACTCATCTCCCCACTCACTGTTCATCCCTTCCACTTCCACATACAGTAGCTGGCGAATACTGACACTTGGTCGCAATCACGTGTCCACGCACTGATGTCATCAGTCATGTGTCGTCTAAGCGTACCCAAGCGGTCCGAGAATGACTATGCCGAATGCGTCACCGGGAAATCTCCTTGCACAGTTAAACATAGCCTCGATTGCAAAATACTATGCCAGCTCATCTAGCCAAAGTTACAAGCCACAGCATGACAATATGAAACCAACAAATCTCACTTACTACAATACAGAATAATTACAAACATATTCACTTAACCTATGATTAAATCCAATAATATACGCGATACCTAATTATTACAGTCTAAATGATGAGAAACAGAATATATAAAATCTAATGAATCGGGTTAATAATAATAATCATAATAATAATAATAAATACAGAATGGAGTGTGTAACCCTGTTGTACGGTTACAGAACGCCTCCCTCATGAAATAATCGATTAAATGAATCGATTGATTCATGAAATATCTACACAATCACCTGAAATCGAGTACACCATAGATACATGTATAAAAATGCCCTTTACAAATTTGGTACATAGTATCATCCATCTGGATGTTCGCTGTTACACATATAAAACATTTATCAATTATCATTTTCACTTTGATTATACAGTATTATTTACATACAGATTACATTTCTTTCTCACTTCTGTCGTTTCAAACGTTCATTGAGTGTTCATAAGTAATTCTCGAAGACATTTCATTATATACACTGTCTCCAAGCACTGGAGTTTATTGCACTGCTGTGCCTCACTTATTATCACAACACACGCTAATTTCACTGAAGTCCTGTTCGCAATGCCAGCTTCATAAAATATGGTGAATTAACATAATAATGAGAATTAATCAACAAACTCACATGATATATTTCTTAAGATTTCTTATATTGTATGTGCCTACGATATTTCCTTCCTTGTCTTCTAATGAATAAGCACATTTCCCAATCCGTTTCACTACGGTGAAGTATCCCTGATATAACAAGAAAAACTTAGAAAATTGACCAGCTTCTGCTGATGACGGGAGTGGCACTCTGAGTAAAACCTTGTCACCAAGCTCAAATTCATCCAATGTAATCTTACAAAAGTTATCATGCACAATCTTACCGTGTTATCCTTCTTAAGTATAATTACAAGTGGATTTAAATTAGGACTACATGATGGTTCAATTATATTATAATCTAGCATAATGTCAATCTGCTCTTCAACAGCGCTAGCGTATTTTAACGGAATGGGATATTTCGGTCCTACAAAAGTTGAGTTATCAATAACATTAAATTTGTGTTCGTAAAGATGTGTTCTACCAGGCCGATCGCTAAAAACATCACTATGTGATATCAATAATTCACACAATTCGCCCTTCTGACTTTCCGCTAAATTACATTTCTCCACTGTCTCATACAATTCATCTCTAGAATCTCTCTGTATGGACACATGGCAGACATCAATATTTTTCCTAATATTAGGAATTTCACAAGATCCTTCCGTACTAGAACACACTTTATTCGCACTAATTTCTGACAAAACATCATATGGTAAACTGACTTCCCTGCTACTCTTTCCCCAAATAAGATTGACATTACACAGATCAAAATTTAATTTAGCCTTGTGACACGTTAACCAGTCGGTACCTAAAATAACGGCATAAACTAAATTAGGCACTACTAAGCATGGTTGGAAAATACATTCTCCACTTATGCTAATGGGGACAGCTATTTGTTTATTCACTCTTTGAGACTTGTTTCCAACAGCTGTTACGATGAACGTATTCCTCACTGGAATTTCCGCTACCTCATACTTCTCTCTTAAAACTTCCTCATACAGCTTGGAATTTACACATGACTTCTCACTACCAGAGTCCAACAAAATCTTAACTTTTCTGCCCCATATCAGCAGTTCAATCGTCGGGGTAACAGTAACACTACTTAAATTATCCTCATTACATAATATAAGATCACTTAACAAATCTTGCCTTATATCTAAATTTAAATTACACTTATAAAATTTATTGTCTACGATTAAGTCGTCACTTAAAACATTTGAATTATTGCTACTTAGGTCACAATCATGTTCACTTACAACTATAGGCTGATCGACATTAACATACTTATCTACCTTATACGTGAACTCACCATTTACGGACTGTCTCAGTGACCTGTTTATACAGTCCGTTGCGCGTTTAAAGTACTTGGTTCGGTTACGACTTGTTGGTTACACACCTCAGTCGGCCTCCCCTGTTGCCTATTTCCTCTAGCGTCATTATTATTATTATTATTATTATGGCCTGTATTCTCTCGCCTCCCAGCTTCTGGTTGATTACCATAATCACGCCTCCCAGTCCTGAAATTTTCCGAACTATTTTGATAATTTCTCTCCCTGTGGAAATTATTATTAGGTCTCTCCTGATATTCTCTTCTGTAGTTACGATTATTCATAGTCCTGTCCTGATTATTAGATTGGTTACCCCTTCCTTCTACATTCCTATTTAGTGTCCTACTATTATTCAAGCTACTACCTAAAGCATCAAAACTTTCCAACAAAATCTCCATTTCCTTAATAGTCTCCACTCTTTGCATACAAACAGCTTCTCTTATTCTATCGGGATAGTGCTTAGCCATAAGTCTAACTATATCAGCCTCAGGTCCAATACATTCTAAATTTCTCCACACCAAAACATGAGCCAAAAAGTATTCAGTCATTCTAACACCCTCGTTAGAATTATACCTGCCAAACATTACTCTCTCTCTCTCTCTACTCTGAACACCTTCACTCCAAAATTTAGCCATGAATTTCTCCTTAAATTCAGTTAGACTAGACATCGAGCTTTTATATACTTGAAACCAAGACTTAGTCTCTCCTACGAAAGCATTAGATAAGATCTCCAATACAGTTTCCCAGCTAATAATATTGTCTCTTAATTGAACAGCAAATTTCTTCTCTACTACTCTCATAAATTCCATCGGGTTAAATTCTTTCCCAGAAAACTTAGGTAAGTCATGATCTCTAGTGATTAAACCATTATTTACAATTATCTCACGTACATTCTTACTATCACGCACTTCTTGCTGGAGTACTCTCTGGCAACTCAGAAATTTTTTTTCCACTGTTTCCTCAGTCTTTTCTTGAATTTTTCTTAATTCCTCCAACTTTTTTTCCGATTCTCTCACCTTCTGTGATAATGATTTCTGCTCACTCCCTAGATCACCTACTTCTCCAAGTTTTCTTTCCACATGTTCTACCCTACTAATACATTTCCTAGTTTCTTGCCCCACTGTATTGGTTATCTTTTCAAACCTTTCTTCTACTAACTCATTAATTTCTCCTTTATTGGACTCGATCTTGGCGCCTAATTCATCAATCTGTTTGATGCATGTCTCACTAATTTGCTCTATTTCCGTATGGAGATTGCTCCGACCCAATTCCATCTCAGCTCTGATATCACTACACTCCTTATTTACTTTACTTTCTAAATTATTAATTTGCTTACTTATTTCTAACACCTTATGATCTATCTTATTACTAACATCATCGATCTTCTTATTAATACTAATACCCTGAGCTTCAATTTTCTCACTAATGATATTATTCTGAGATTCAATTTTCTCACTCATAATATTATTCTGAGATTCAATTTTCTCACTAATGACCGCTTCAATTTTCTCGCTCATAATATTATTCTGAGATTCAATTTTTTCACTAATAACCGTTTCAATTTTCTCACTCATAATAATATTCTGAGATTCAATTTTCTCACTAATGATATTATTCTGCTCAGTCATTTTGGACATCAGCAAATTAAATAAACCCAGGTCAATCACCCCTTTACTTTGATCTTGCGTGACAGCGTTTTCCTCAGTTTCTACTATTTTCTGACTTTCAGCAGGTCCCACCTTACTCACCAACTTCCTATTTATGTTACCACCTTGGATTTCCTTGGACACAATAACCTCAGCCTCATCACCTGACTGCATATTGCTATCCTTGTCCATCTTCGGTTTCCTACTAATTTTTCGCGATCTCAAAGCTATTTCCCCTTGCAATTCCTCTGACATTACCCCTTAAATACAAACTTCAACAAAATAACCTTCCTAACATTACTCGGTGAATTTAACATGTGCGTACTCATTAAAAGAACTGATCCATGTATATTGCCATTCAGAAACACTTTTTCTGAACCTTTCGAGTCCCACGTTGCTGGCGACACGTTGTGGCTACTCCGACCACTACTCTTATACCTTCATATCTTCCATATAATATAAATAACATTTGTTTGAGCGCCAGTTGCTTTTTTAAGAAAAACAACAAAATTCGGTAGAGCATACCTCTTATATCAATTATCTCAAGGCGTGAGGTGATAAACTCACATATCTGGCGATATACAGGGATATGGATCAGGACGATATTAAATTACTGTTGCATTTCCACAATTGAGGATTGTACATGGAACTGGAATCACTTATTATAATTAAAAATAAAACTGAGTTTATGACTAAATTTACGTCACAATGAACAATCATTGACGTCTTTTAATTTAACAAAAGAAATATATCGTGAGATTTGCGGTACTAAATAAAAGGAAAAATTTAATCTAAACAAAAAAGGCTATTGGCATGAACTTGAAGTTAGATGTGATATCGCCGCTGATTACACTCTTCTTCATGTTATGAATGCATAACATGTCTGATGCTTTAATTACCTGTTGTCTGCATACACCGCTGTTGAACTTGAAATTCTTGGGAAAACCTGTGAGCTGAAGTCGGGAGCCGTCTGTTGTAATCTTCTTATATAACAAGGAGTTGGCCTACATACCATGTACGCGTGTAGGGATCTCCAATGTAATTACGTCCACTCAATATATTATAAGAGATTTGAAAATATTATTGAGACATCTTGTGAAGTCCATCCTCACAAGAAGATGATGTTTCTTTATCAGCATAGTACCCGTCTCTGCTCGGCTACAACCACCACTTGTAGACCTCCTCGATAATTACCAGACCTCTTGAAAACACAACTCTTAGCTCTGACCATCACACTAAGACCACTTCTTCCATTTGATACATCTGACTGTTACATATGATCTGCACGATATGAACTGCTTATGAACTGAGTACCATCAACTGAATAGATATGATGAACTGAGTACCTCTCCCTACCGTAGCATCACCTTATATCACCTCGCGATGACGACTCATCTCCCCACTCACTGTTCATCCCTTCCACTTCCACATACAGTAGCTGGCGAATACTGACACTTGGTCGCAATCACGTGTCCACGCACTGATGTCATCAGTCATGTGTCGTCTAAGCGTACCCAAGCGGTCCGAGAATGACTATGCCGAATGCGTCACTGGGAAATCTCCTTGCACAGTTAAACATAGCCTCGATTGCAAAATACTATGCCAGCTCATCTAGCCAAAGTTACAAGCCACAGCATGACAATATGAAACCAACAAATCTCACTTACTACAATACAGAATAATTACAAACATATTCACTTAACCTATGATTAAATCCAATAATATACGCGATACCTAATTATTACAGTCTAAATGATGAGAAACAGAATATATAAAATCTAATGAATCGGGTCAATAATAATAATCATAATAATAATAATAATAAATACAGAATGGAGTCTGTAACCCTGTTGTACGGTTACAGGGTAAGTGGAGTGCTCGAAAGGTAGGCCTACTTGCAATGTTTTCCTCCACTTTCTAGGAGTTTTCCGAACGATAGCATATTTCCGTTGTTTCAATATTCTAATACTCTTTGTGTACACGAAAATACGGATCATTCAGTGCAAGGCAATGGTCGTCACCGCTTTGCACTTTAGTTTTGCTCCACTTCCTCAATTTCTAAAATCCAAACTTTGTCCAGGGAATAAAATCCGATCTGAAATGAAAAACGTTGGTTGAAAGAAGTACGATAAAAATGATATGGGCTTCTGCAGTGAGAATTAAAAAAAGATATGACACAAGTACCTGCTCACCAGTTACTTTACTAAAGGACCTCAAACGTCCGAATTACGTGCTCTCCGTTAATTAACAAATGAACATCCGTGTGTAATGGCAAAGCGATAGAAATGAGACGGAGTCGAATTATCCTGTAATACTTTAACGGTGGGATTACGAAGAGAGGTTCTTTGTTTTTGGTGTAAAAGCTAACTTGACAATTGTTTTCCGACCATCAGTAACATAAATGATGATATTGTCAATGTATATAGAAAGCACTTCTCACTATTCACTGCTACGTATTAAATACTCTATTTTTTCATTTATTTAGTTTTGTCTGCATGTCTTACTGAAGGTAGAACAATTCAGCATAAGCTGAAAGAAATACATAACCTGTATTGTAGGCTGACTAATGTTAAACCATAATTCAGGTTAGAAAATTTTGACGACAAGAAAATATTGAAGTTAATTAAATATTACAAGAAAACGTTAAGTTAAAATAGAGAAAAGAAAATTGATTTACAAACATTCACAAAAAGTATTTGACTAGATTACAAGCTCTTGAAGAGAGAAGATTTGCAGCACTCCTCCAGAGATAATAAGTTCAGCAAAACTTTTAAATTAATTGAAATTAAACACAATGTGAACATATCTGTTAAAGGTTAAAATTTGTCATTTGTTTTCTTTTGGTACATCACTTCTTTTTTTACCAGTCCTTAGCAAGTGTTCTGATGCGTTGTGTTTGTTTAGTACAATACATCAGGTGATACCTACGACAGGTCATGCCACAGAGACGGCAAATCCATTCTTCGTTTGGGGCGTGGGTATTGTTTTTCTTTTCATACATTCGTTGAATAGTAGGGTCAGTGGATCTATGACGTCTATCATTATTATCTTTAGGTGTTCGTTGTAAATTCCATCCGGGCCTGCGGATTTTTTTGGCCTTGGAGTCCATTACACATTTCTTCACTTCTTCTGTTGTGATAGGTTGTAATGTGTGTATTGGTATTTAGTTTATTTCAAATTCATTCGATGGTGTATTTCCGAATAGTTCCTGGAAGTGTTGTTCCGTCCATTGCTGCTGCATGACTCCAGAAATTTTAAGTGCGGTTTTCTTTTATTTCAGTATCTTGTACGGTTTTTCCTCTACCTCTTCGATCAGCTTTCTTTCTTCTTTTGGCTATAGTCGTTTCCCTTGTTGCGTATTAGTTCTTTATATTTCCTTCTTATTTCTGCAAATTTCTGGAGGTAGTGTTGGTTTTCTGGCTTCACGTAGGGATTTCAGTGTCATTTGCCTTGCCTTGTAGCATTCGCTGTCGAACCATCTTTTAACTGTTCTTTGGTTGTCTGGTTTGGTTGTTGATGACAAGAGAATGTTTTGTAGTGTAATCATGGCTTCATCTAGGTTTCTTTGTTCTATTTTTTCCTTTATTTCCGGTATTGCTTCCTTTTTCACCTCCCAGAGATCCCCGTCTATGTTCCTTGAGTGTCTTACTGGTGTTTCTGGGTGTTCTATGTTCTTTCTGTATTCATTTGGAAATGGGTTTGAACTGGCATATGCTTTTTGATTGGGTTGGAGCCAACTCTTTGTTCCACTTCTTCGATACCTTCGTTGCTGACCAATACCAGGTCATTCGTGCTCTTCTCGTTATGCGCAATGTATGTATACTCCGATTCCGAGTTGACTAGTGTCAGGCCGTAATCTGGTAGGAAATCTATTACGCTGTCCGTCTTCATGCATCTTTTGTCGATTCGGCAGTTGAAGTCACTGGTTACCAATGAAGGTTTGTTTTCATTGAATGCTGTCGATTATATTTTTAGCGCATGTGTTTGGGTTGAAGTAGGCTACTATTATAATGATGAGTTGAGTTGATATCGCCATTGTGGCCGTTGTATTTAAGACCATCCCCATTGGTTGTAGGTGCGGCATCATGAAGCTGCTTACCCCTCCCTCGGGTCGCCCTCTCCTTCCCTGCCTTCTAAAATGTGCGCACCATAGAATGTGCCCAGTTCTCTTTCTTCGGTGGTGAAGGTTATTGTGAGCGTTACGATGTCGTACGTATTCCATCTGGTGCTTGTGTCTGCGGATAGTAGTGATTTCAGGCCCTCCGCATTCCATAGCATAAAATTCAGTGTATTATTTGTGTGGGTGTTCTCATTTCCCACCTTGGAGTCTGCATGGTCTGCAGGCGGTGTGCTGGCGTATTTCCTGTTAATGGGGTTGTTTGGTTTCTTAGTGGAACTTGTAGGGGCGAAAAGTCACTTGCTTGGGCCAGAAATTTGAATTGTCTATCGTTTCCTTTTTGATGAATGGGACTGCGATTCTCAAGGCTTTGTTCTGTCCTCTTAAGGGTGTGATCTCTCGTATGTCCTCTATGCCACCTTATATCAGACGATTCCTTATGTCTTGTTCGGTATTATAGTTTTCAAGTCTTCCTATGTAGAACGATGACATTTGTTCTGTGGCTCTCAGGTTACTGCATTCCTTGCCTTTTCCTTTCCATAGTTGTCGGCGTTTGAATCCGGTACGGGTGTCGTGACTATTAGATGCTCCCCTTATCGTTGTAACGCCCTGGTCCGTATCATCATGACAATTGTTGTGTGAGCTGGGTTGTTGGTGTGTCGCGTTGTGTGTTCGAATTTGGGTTACGTCTGAGTACAATGGTTGATGTTCCTCTGTGTTTTGGGTAGTTTTAACTGTTTGGTTGTTCGTACTGAGTTTCATCGGATCTGTCAGAATTTTTAATTGTTTTAATTGTACTTCAAGCATGAGAGCTAGTTTATTTAATAGAGTTTCGCAGACTGAGTCAATAGTCGTCTTTAATTCGGTCACCTCGTTCCTTATTTCTGAGCATGTTTCCATGTTTTCTAAGATAACGAGTCTTGTTTCATCTTCTTCGGATGGTGCTGTTTTTATGCCGTATGTAACGAATTAATGTCTACATTTAGGGCGGAACTAGAAAAAGTTGTTATTCTTGGTTTTCAGCACATTACAAGCTGCATTCCACGTGGTAACGTGACTTGCAAAACTTTTAAAAACCATATAACAACATTTAGAGCCTTCGGCCATAAAATTTCAATGACGAGTAGATAAAAAGCAGGTGAACAGGTCTTCACCGGCGGCTAGACGAAGCAGTCATCAGCAATGTCAAGAATAGCAATGAGTACTTAGTGCTACTGGCGAATGCGAAAGAAGGCAGACGAATAAATCGCCATTAAATGCAGAGTCCAAACTGCCATCTGATATGTTTCTGCGTTGAACGTGAAAAATCTGCCACGCAGGTGGCAACTGTAGTTTATGTTAGCTACTTCATGACATGTTGGCGTGACTCAGAGCTGCAACAAAAGCACGCATAGTATATGCGTTTTCGAGTGGTTGACCTTTTTAATGGCTGAGTGCAAGCTAGCGAGCCTGGTGCTAGCATTATGAGGAGGGATGGAATGTTCTCGAAGCGGAAGACGAAAAATAGCGCTGAAAAACTAACAATTAAGTTGCTACAGAGAATAATGACAAAAAAATCCGAATAAAAAGGTCCTGAAGGAATATTAGTAATAGCATTCAATAAATGTTAGAAAAGATGAAATAATAAATGAAATATAATAACCAAACAAAGGGAAGACAGCGGCGAAAGTTTACATCATCGGTACCAATCAGCGTGAAAGTTGCCGATTACATGGCAACATGTCCAGGTGATAGTAGGCAAGCAGAAAATTAGGAATTAATGACCACAGGGTTAGCATACCTGCCAGCAGAGCACAGGAAATAGTTTTCATTACACCTGCGACATGAACACAAGCCAAGGGTGAACTTATACTCTACCAGTTTGAAGAGCTCCTTGAATTAAGAGAAAGTTCAACGTAAGATTAACATTAATAATTAACGAAGTTGATAAAAAACGAGAGACACTGAAGTTTAAAAAGTGTGAATATAAATTTATCATCATACTGCGAGTACGTTCATGTGAAGCATGAACCAGCGTGGACAGAGGTGAGAAAAGAACACAACCAAACACATATGTGAGAACAATTGGCAAAATTTACGGAAAATTGTGTGTTCGACTGTCAGCAACCCTGAAGGAGGCATCTCGTGATTTTTCATTTCCACACCAGACAAATACTGGGGCTATACTTTAATTTAAGCTACAATTGTTTCCATCCCAGTCCTATCCCAGTCTTCCCTCTCCGTCACCATACGACCTATCTGTGTCGGTGAGATGTAAAACAAATATGAAAAGAAGTGGAAGGACGGGGAGGGAGACGAAAACTGTTAAAATAAAGTAGTCCTTGTTCAAAATGACTTAATAATAATAATAATAATAATAATAATAATAATAATAATAATACTGTAATGATAAACAGACCGTCATTCTTTGAATTCATTACTCCGTTTCCCTTCAGTTGACCCCAATCGCCCCAGGGCAAATGACATGCACGTATATCCATGGTAAGGTTGAAGCGTTTGCTTTCCTTCAAACGAATCTCTCCTCAGTTATCACTGTGGAAAAAATAAATTAAAACTTAGCTTCTGTATTATGAAGTAAGCGAGTAATCACTTTAAAACTTTAAACTCCTTGTTAAATTTTAAATTTAATTAAGGTGGAAACTTGAGGTAGTTTAATGCAACTCAGTATGGGCATAGTTGGTACATAGTTGGTTGCATAATCATGAACTCTTCATTAAAGCTCCGAACCATACAGTTTCATTATTGGCGAGACGCTTAGAGGTTTTGGAGTAATTTAAACAAATGCGAAGGCTTAATTTACTTGCTCTTAGGAATACTCAACAAAGTTTTTTAGCTCAAAAATGGTGTTTTGTTATCTGGAAGAAAATTCTAGCTATATCTGAGAGATGGACAAGGAATAAGTAGAAGGATGTCAATAATTTTTCTCTGCTTGCCCCATCAGGTAGCATATTATTTCTGGAGTGATATAATCGACTTGTCTATATTCTGATGACAATGTTGATACAGAACTACGGAGATAGTGAACACACTAGGATAACATCTTAAATGAACAGATTTGTAGCTTAGCGTTAGACGGGATCTGAAAGCATATTGACAAGATTGTCACTTTAGTTGTCTCACCATTGGTTTTTCATTCATCAAACTATCAGAATAGAAAGAAGGGAGTGCCAGTCAGGCTCTGGAACATGAAGAGCATTTTATCTACGGCCGTGTTGAGTGGACCAGATGATAAAACACTGCCTTTTTGTACCTAAGATGGTGTGACCGATCATGGCTCAGTCCACTGCTGTTTGAATGTGTTGAAATTTGCCCTTGGCTACACTGATAACTAGGGTCCGGATTTTTAGGTTCTTAAAAACCACGTTTAAGCTTTTTAATAGCTCAAAATAGTTTTTTTAGTTTTTTATCCTACTGATGATCATTTCAATCATTACTAAAGTTATACTATTCATTCAAACATTTTTTTGCAGTCGCTCCAGTGCGGCCGGTATCCAGTAATCGGGAGATAGTGGGTTCGAACCCCACTGTCGGCAGCCCTGAAGATTTATCCGTGGTTTCCCATGTTCACACCAGGCAAATGCTGGGGCTGTACCTTAATGAAGGCCACGGCCGCTTCCTTCCCATTCCTAGGCCTTTCCTATCCCATTGTCGCCATGTCGGTGCGACGTAAAGCAAATGATGACTTGCCTTTAGGCATCGCTACTTCTGAGATGCGTAAGCTTCTTAAACTGCCTTCAATAATAACTTGATTTATAGGGAAAATTAATTTTTAGTTTATCGCATTATAGTGTGTATAGAGCTAAACAGCCGTAGCTGGCGGTAGTTGACCGTACACAATGAGAGATGCACTGAAGCTGTCAAGTTAGGCGGGCTTGTATCTGATAGATACAGGTCAGTGAACGCAAGGGGGTTGTCTCTTGTTTTGTGATGTACCCTAGTGGAATAGTATCGTATCACTTGTTTCGCTCTCACTAGTTATACTTACAAACCACTTCCAGTTCCAAACCATGAAGTCATTTCAAAAAGTCGTGCATAATGTTTTTTTTAAATCATTTAATTTCATTAATATTTGGTACTTCTGTTTCAAAATAACGTAATACTGTCTTGAATAGCCCATTTAGTTTTTTTTAGGTTTTAACGTCTTATTTAGTTATTTTTAGGTTTTATAAGATTCGAGTATTTTACTCCAATGGTAATTGTACCCAATGCATTTACTGGACGTATTACAAAATGGCGCCTACGGAAGATAGAGGCCAGCCAAGGCAAAGAAATGTGTAGTAGGATATCGATACTTATATATGTCAGAAGGCCATGACTAACTTAAACCTACCACTATGAAGGCGGTGTACAATGGTGTAGAATCGATAGAATTGTTTTTAAAAAATAAGAAGGGTCAATCGGATTATTATAAAAACTGACTTAGAAAATTGACCTCGTAAGGATAAGACTTCCTGAACATCGCTCTAAAAAAATAAGCAAGATTTGCAGTATCTAACGTGAATTTTAAGCTCAGAGGTCGGTAATATTGAAGAAAAGGAAGAGATAAACGTTGAAATACAGTAAAGAAATAAAATCCAGAAATTTCGAAAAGGTCGTCAAAATACTTAGACGCAAAATCGTTCGGAAACAAGAAGTTGATTGAGTCACGAGAGCTTGAAATTGAGCTATATTAAGTGGAAATAATAGCAACGATAGCCTAAATAAAGAGGCAATCATTATAAAAAAATATATATATATACTTCGCAGAACCATGATGAGTTCACATTTTCCGGTATCGATGGATATTGTCTACTGTATTCCTGAACAGATAATGGCTTGCTAAATCGGCATAGACCAACCTGGAGGGAGATGTCATCCTGGCAGTTAAAACCACCCGACCCGTGTGGAGGAGGTCACTCTACCCGAGATACCAGTGATGGAGAACCTGCCCAGTTCTCAATCCAAGGCCTGTGACCAGACCGAAGAGCAACTAAGGCCCGAGATATTGAATGGCGAGCTAAGTAATAGTATTAAGTAGTATAATTTCTTATGTAGAGTATTACCAGTATATGCAATAGATCTGAATAGCCTAAACGTGAGATAATTAAGTGTGCAGTGAATACAAGAAAGTGCAGTGTGAAATATTTTAGACGATATCTCGTGACAGATTGGTAACGTATTTACTATATTATCTTATCCAAGGAAGTAAGAATACGATTTAAAAGTGCGACGTTGTGTAACATATGTTTCATAGAATCCCTGCTAGTTAGAAAGATCCATGAATGATGTTATACCAGTCAAACCCAGTTTACGTCACAGAGGGACGCATGTTTGAATTGGTTAAGTTAAATTACCATACTCTTTGCTGTGTTATTATATTGAAAAAAATAGATACTGAATTTGGGGTTATATGTTAAATTGTATGACAAAATGCGTTTTGAGGAACGTATTCTGCGCTATTGGAGTGATACATATCGTTGTGTTTAATTAATATTGGAGGTTAAACGCGATAATTATAGATGTTAAATGAATTAAATATGGGTTGAAACGAAGGTTAGTAATGAAATAATGAAGTATATATGATACTTTAAATGTATTATTGCGCAGATTAACAGGAAGTGAAACGTATATATATATAATGTGCGATATAGGAGCACAAGTAAAGCGACCACGGAATATAAGTATGCCCCAGGTAGGAACTATAGTAAGGTATGGACAATAAAATTACGCATATTTTTTTTTTGCTAGGGGCTTTACGTCGCACCGACACAGATAGGTCTTATGGCGACGATTACGCATATTTTAATGAAGTGTGAAAGTGGTTTGACTATTATAACAACCGGTGATGGGTATATGAATGCATGACTGTGTCGTATTCTGAATGAATGTTAATGGCGTGGAAGATCAAACTAGGATGTAACTAGTATGGTAACGTAGTGTTGAAATATCTTAATGTAGGCACTTGCACATCCATATATGAAAAAATGCTTATTGGCTACGTGCATATTGAACTGGAATACGTTACATAAGAAATTATATAGCTAGAGTAGGGAAATTATTTGAGATTTACGTAGGATATCATCGATGCTTTGTTAATCTGATATATTATTAGAGCGAATATTTAGCTAGGAGCCATACTTAAGTGGCAATTGGACCGAGAAGCTTAGTGCGTCATTCAAAATTTCATTTTCTTCACTGTAGTCTGCACCAACGAACTCAGATAATTTTCAATGTAACTTAGGTCACTGATATTAGTATTCAGAACACTTTTATTCATATTCAGTTCATTTCCACGATAATTTGAACAATGTAATGATTGTATTTTTGATGAGGGTGTATAATTATCACCGTGAGTGATGGGATAATTTACTGATATACCGAATTATGACCGTGATCAGAAGACTATGATATACTGTATACTTAAATGACCAGATGTAAATTTTAATAGGAAGATGAAACAAAGCAACAATTCATTTCAGGAATACGCGACCCAGAATGTTAAGATATGAAAACTTAGTTTAGGAGTAAGCCAGCGCTGACTTAGAATATTTGATTTAGGAATTAGAATATTTATTTATTAGGTTGACAATTGGAAGATCATGAGCAATATTTGACATTAACCATTTCTTTCGCAAGTCTTGATAATTTAATAAATGTGTTTCTTGATTGATTTTTTGATAGAATGGAATGAGTTTTCATTTGTAATGGTAGTCTGTAGTTATACTTAGTGAGTAAGGTTCTCGTTAAGCAGATGTGTTTGTCGAAAGGTTGACTGAAGTTTGCGTACGCAAATCCACTACTGAGCGTTGAATTACGTAATTCTGGACCGCATATGGTGTCATTATTTTCTCTTTGAACGCACGTTAAACCAAAACATAGAAAAATTAACCATTTTTCTGGAGGCATGAATACCCTGGGATATGTAACTGACTAGTTGGGAAAAATACTGTGGTCACCCTGACCCGTAGGGTGCAGTAATGAAATTGATAAGTAAGTTAAAATACTGCAGTTAGCTAGCAAGGAATAACATAGTTTAAAACTTTAAAATCCGGGCCCTACTGATAAATATCAGAATAGAAAGAAGGGAGTACCAGTCAGGCTCTGGAACATGAAGAGCATTTTATCTACGGCGGTGTTAAGTGGACCAGATGATAAAACACTGCCGTTTTGTACCTAAGATGGTGTGGCCTATCATGGTTCAGTCCACTGCTGTTTGAATGTGTTGAAATTTGCCCCTTGGCTACATGGATTATGACAACTGATAATAATGTAGTATTTATATACTGAAAGTTTAGCCTAAGGTGGTTTAGAGACCGTAGGCTTAAGTGTGTCCAGTACTCGGGAGATAGTGGGTTCGACCCCCACTGTCGGCAGCCCTGAAGAGGGTTTCCTGTGGTTTCCCATTGTCACACCAAGCAAATACTGGGGATGTACCTTAATTAAGGCCACGGACGCTTCTTTGTCACTCCTAGGCCTTTCCTGTCCCATCGTCTCCATAAGACCTCTCTGTGTCGGTGCGACGTAAAGCAACTTGTAAAAAGAAGACCCTTAGGCAGAATGGTGGTAGTGAATTACTCCATTTTAACAGCTGTTTCGCTTACGTTTTTTTAAATTAATCCTAGGGCTTTACGGCATTGTAGGCTATCGACCCGTGTACAGTACTTGACTGCCTACTGTTATGATTAGAATTTGGGAATTTCCAACGGAACTTGAAATAGGGCATAATATACTATTCAAGCATATCCTTGAGAGTTTGGAATACCTCGATAGAAAGCCTCACTCACTATACAAATGCAACATTATTAAATACATTATTTACATATTTCATTACAAGATAATAATGGGAGCTGATTATACCTTGACACAACACGCCGCAATTTTTACGCGTGACAACGTGCTATTATTATTATTATTATTATTATTATTATTATTATTATTATTATTATTATTATTATTATTATTATTATTATTATTATTATCAACCTGATTATCATACATTCAACCGGCCTTCAAATATTTTAATAGTTAATGGGTGCCAGCTACTTGTAAAAAGTAACGATTTGATAGAGCACCACTCCTTAATGAACTTATATTAATGAACAACATACCGTTGTACAGGTTTTTGAAAGGGCATGTCAGCTTGGTTCCCACATCTCATTAGGGATTACTTGCTTTACTCTGGAATCATTAATTGACTGCATATGATACTAAACAAATATGTATTACGTGAAATTTAAATTAAAGGTAGTAAGATGTGCCGTAGTCGTAATTACATTTATAATGACAATTACATATCTTGAAATAAAAACGAAGCTATTTGCGTTCATTTACGTTACACTTCTTCGGACGTTTTTGATCATCATTTCGTGTGGTAAATCCACACGGATTCATGGATTCATGTTACCTGGAACTGCTAGAGGCTGGGGGACTGCTGTCTGCGATGTTTGCTCTACCTGCTCGGGGTGGGCTGCGCTTATGTAAGCGATACTCGTCCGACCTGTTTTGTTGACAATCAATCAATCAATCAATCAATCAATCAATCAATCAATCAATCAATCAATCAATCAATCAATCAATCAATCAATCAATCAATCAATCAATCAATCAATCAATCAATCAATCAATGTTGATCTGCGTTTAGGGCAGTCGCCCAGTGGTAGATTCCCTATTGTTGTTTTCCTAGCCTTTTCTTAAATGATTGCAAAGAAATTGCAAATGTATTGAACATCTCCCTTGTTAAGTTATTCCAGTCCCTAACTCCCCTTCCTATAAAGGAATATTTGTCCAAATTAGTCTTCTTGAATTCCAAATTTATCATCATATTGTGATCTTTCCTACTTTTAAAGACACCACTCGTCTACTGATGTCATTCCACGCCATCTCTCCACTGACAGCTCGAAACATACCACTTAGTCGAGCACCTCGTCTCCTATCTCCCAAGTCTTCCCAGCCCAAACATTGCAACATTTTTGTAACGCTACTCTTTATCGGAAATCACACAGAACAAATCGAGCTGCTTTTCTTTGGATATTTTCCAGTTTTTTTTATCAAGTAACCCTGGTGAGGGCCCCATACACTTGAAACATGCTCTAGTTGGGGTCTAACCAGAGACTTATATGACCTCTCCTTAACATCCTTACTACAACCCCTAAATATCCTCATAATCATGTGCAGAGATCTGCACCCCTTATTTACAATCATATTTATGTGATTACCCCAATGAAGGTATTTCCTTATGTTAAGACCTAGTTAGTTACAATGATCGCCAAAAGGAACTTTCACCCACATCAACGCAATAATTCAAACTGAGCTCACAACCTGACTTTTAACCACATTTATCATCATACCATTGCCTACTCTCCATCTCATAACATTATCGAGGCCATTTTGCAGTTGCTCACAATCTTGTAACTTATGTGTTACTCTGTACAGAATAGCATCATTTGCAAAAAGCTTATCTCTGATTCCACTTCTTTACACATATCATTGATATATATATATAAAAACATAAAGATCCAATAACACTACCTTGAGGAATTCCCCTCTTTATTATTACAGGGTCAGATAAAGCTTCGCCTACTCTAATTCTCTGAGTTCTATTTTCTAGAAATCTAGCCACCCATTCAGTCACTCTTTTTCCTAGTCCAATTGCACTCATTTTTTGCCAGTAGTCTCCCTTGATGTACCCTATCAAATGACTGAGATCAATCGCGATACAGTCCATTTGACCTCCTGAATCCAGGTTATCGTCTATATCTTTGTGGAATCCTACAGATTGAGCTTCAGTTGAATAACCTTTCCTAAACACAAACTGCCTTCTATCAAACAAGTTATTAATTTCGCAAACATGACTAATATAATTAAAAAGAATATTTTCCAAAAGTTTACATGCAATGAATGTAAAATTGACTGGCTGGATTGTACAGGAACCTAAATTACGACTTTATATGTCTCGCAATCGGTTGTTCACTACGCCTGTTTTCTATGAGCCGATGACACAGAAGAAATTTATCCTCACCGAGCTGAGTGGCTCAGATGGTAGAGGCACTGGCCGGCTTTCTGACTCCACTTGGCAGGTTCGATCCTGGTTCAGTCCGGTGGTATTCGAAGGTGCTCAAATACGTCAGCCTTGTGTCGGTGATTTACTGGCATGTAAAATAACTTCTTTGGGGATAAATTCTGGCACCTCTGCGTCTCGGAAAACCGTAAAAGTAGTTCGTGGAACGTAAATCCACTAACAATATTGTTAGATTTTTCCTCCACAGCTTTTTACATTTCTCTGACAATGAAGCGTGTAATGGTCAAATCACTCCAAAAATGTATAAGAAAAAGCCAGTAGAAATCCTGAGGAACTAAATTTCGGCACCTCGGTGTCTCCTAAAAGTAGTTAGTGGGGCGTGAAGCCAATAACATTATTATATATACGGTATGTTCGTCCTCTAAGAGGTGTTTTTCAGATATGTTCAAGAGGCAGTAATCTATTTTTATTCATGTAGTAACGTGCTTGATTTTTGCATATGCCTAACTTCAAAACACAGAGAACGCGAATAATTATTCCACAGGACCTCGTACCAAATACATTCAATTAACACTTTATTCACCTGAAACTGTCGATGAGAATGTCAAAGGATTGCAATTTACTTGGGAAAAATGTCCGAAATCGAAGAAGGCTATAATGTAGCTGTTGCAAGGGAAACTAGCTTTGTGTGTGATACAGTATGTAAATCGCTTCATCATTTGAGTAGTTAAATGAGCCTATATTTGCAGTTGGTATAACTTCATATTGCCCACTAAGCCTTCATCATAATCCTAGAGTAGCCCTAAACTTGCGGATGGAACAGTTGTATCTGGTTCTCATGCATATGAAACTGATCTACATCCCCTTGCCACCCTCCCTGGAGACCAACGACATTCATCCTTTAGAACGTCCCCGTTTCCCCTCCCTCCGTACCGTAGTGACACATCCACTTCAAGCTTACCACTAAACCTAGTTCAATAAGACCAAACGAACCTTCCTTCCACCAAAACCGGCAAGCAGCAAAGCCAACCTTCCGTAACCCTATAGTGAATTTGCATGTAGATTGAGTCTGCACTCCAATTGATTCGTACATTATGTATGTCACAAGGGTAGAGGCTGCATTACACACTTGTAGACACTGTTAGGTGGGAGAGTTAGTACTTCCATTACATCTATAACGGGAAAATAAGTACCTCAATAGCAAATTGATTTGAAGAGTCCCCTTTAGTCTTGCAGTCACAGGACAAGAGTAATGGCTTTCTGAACAGCGCGTGGGTATCTACCGAGTAAGAGGTGCAGCTGGAGAGAGTAAAGAACGGCATATTTGAATGATTCGCGGTTAATTATTGAAACAGGTTGAATTCTACTTAAGTATGTATTTCATTCGCAGCCAATTAGAAATGAGAGATACAAAACCACAAAGCAACATCAGTAGAAGTTGTATGTTCCACTGTTTTAAACACCATCTCTTTGACTTAGACTTGCGGTCCGTACAGGAAGATGCATGTCACGATTTCATGAAATATTTTAAATGCTAGTTCTTCGTCATTATACATCTCACGTATTCACCGGATACATCGTTTCTCTCGTCCTAACATGCTCTTTCATTTAGACTACTCGACGCAATCTAGACTTGATAGGGCGCGATCGTTGAACATGTCAAAATGGCCGTGCGCCGCGCGTGGTAAATTAGAACAGTTTTTGCTCTCGTTGTGTTGGAACGCTGTTCTTGGGGTCGAACAACTCGACTAGGCCATCTGCGTTGATTAAATCTCAAATCGAAATATTGGAATACCTATTCGTGAAATATTGCAACAACCAGATCAGAGTTTGAGAAAAGGAAATTATCAAAACCTGAAGCTGAGCCACAAAAAGGATAATAAATACCTCCGAAACTTCCAAAAATAACAACGAGAAAATAGAGAAGCTCGTAGCAATTCCATGAAGTTGCCAGTGAGTGGACCGAGCTGAGCAGGGACGAGTCAAATCTCGGCGCGAGGAACCTCCTCCGAATATTCCTTGAGCTCACGAACTGTGTGATACGTAGTAAAGCAAAGGTAACTAACTATATGTATTTATGTATGTATCCATCCCCACCCTAGTACCATTCCTACACACGGTATCGGGGATGAGGTGAGACGAACTTTTATGGCTTGGTTTTTACGGCCGCATGCATTTCCTGACGCCAAACCCAGTTGAGGAGCCAATGAACAGGAAATGGGTTATGGCGAAATGAAACTGGGTGACGAGGAGGAACGAATCGGCTATGGCCTATCAATGGGAACTCCCGGCACTTGCCTGGAAGTGAAAATGGGAAACCACTGGGAAAAGCATTTTCAGTACAACAGAATGTGGGGTTTGAACCCACATTTCTTCCGAATACAGAGTTCTGGTTCCATAACCGTAGCGCATTAACACGCGCGGCCACTTCACTCTGTCGAAGGAAATTATGTGCACTGCTTGGTAAGTATAGAGGGCCGTGAAATGAAAAGTGACGTAATTCCGTAAGACCTGCCAACGGCTGGGAAATGGAGCCGGTGTTTGATTTTGGTTCGTGGAATATGAGCTGATTATGTTGAAACTGCTTCTGCCTATTGTTCGTGGCATCTAAGTTGAAGGACTTGGAACTGCTTCTGCCATTACATTCCTTACATTTAACAATTATCTCCCTGTGTGGATGAGTAGTAGAGTGTCCACCTACGGATGCCAAACTAAAGCAAGAGTATCGAAAATAAGCTGTGGCAATCATACATTCAAACCCGGCTGAGGCAGTTAGATTTTTAAAGGCTGGAAAAATTCATAGGTTCGCCACTGTGGTGTAGTGGTTAGTGTTACTAGCTGCCAACCCAGAGGCCCGGGTTCGATTCTCGGCTCTGCCACGAAATTTGAAAAGTGGTACGAGGGCTGAAACGGGGTCCACTCAGCCTCGGAAGGTCAACTGAGTAGAGGAAGGTTCGATTCTCATCTCATCCATCCTGGAAGTGGTTTTCCGTGGTTTCCCACTTCTCCTCCAGGCAAATGCCGGGATGATACCTAACTTAAGGCCACGGCCGCTCCCTTCCCTCTTCCTTGTCTATCCCATCTAATCTTCCCATCCCCTCGCAAGCCCCCTGTTCAGCATAGCAGGTGAGGCCACCCGGTCGAGGTACTGGTCATTCTCTCCAGTTGTATCCCCCGACCCGGATTCTGAAGCTCCAGGACACTGCCCTTGAGGCCGTAGAGATGGGATCCCTCGCTGAGTACGAGGGAAAAATCGACCGTGGAGGGTAAACAGATGAAGAAGAAGAAGAAGGATAAATCCATTCGACACTCCATGTCGTACAATGTCCACGTGTGAAAGATCTATGGTAACGCTTTTGGTGTTTGCTAAAAAAATCAATAAAAGATCGCCCATAGACGCCCAAGAGGGATTCGCTTTACTCCACAACCTAGTAGGCGTACAGTAGAAGGGAAACGTGAACAGTGACGAGCAAGCAGCCAGATCACGTCAAATTAAAATGCTTGCAGAAAGTAGCAAAGGCCATACGATTGACATCATTATCAAAATAATTGCACTGAAGTAGGAGTATTGGATATAAACTGTAGTAATCATACCTTTAAAATAAGTGACACTAAGAAAATTGTAAATTTCTGGATATGATCACAAGCCAATGGGCGACGATGTTCAGTTTATATGCCTTATTGGCTTGGAAAGTTTGCGGTCTAAAGAGTCCAGAGAGCGATGTCCGCGTTTGAGGAAGGGATCCTCTGCACACCTCGAAAATATTTGATGTAGAATACGTCTTTCGTTTCCTTTGTGTATGGTGCCCTCCCCCGTAGAATTTTGTGCGTCATGGGAATGCTTAATCAGTTGAGCTTCATAACACTGTAACTATAAATGAAATATCTACATACTGTAGTTAATATACGATTATAACAGTGAAGGGTAAAACTATTCTTTGAAATCGGTTTCAGTAATCAGTGACGTCATGGTGCGAGATGAGGCGTCCGAGATTCTGTGTTAAAATCGACATTGTCGCGACTAGTAAAATTAGTACAGCTCATGACTCCGTGGTGCTAGAGTATTGTTAGGTATCATTACATTTTATCTCGTAAAATTCTATCGTACTAAGTAACATTGATCATCATAACTTCTTTATCAGGTCAGTTAAAATGTCTAAAATTGAGCTAAATTTGCCAAATATCTAAAAATATTGCATCTAAATGGATCAAAAACTACAGGAGTATAGAACAAAATCTAAGAAAATGCACCAGAAAATGCCAGGGATACCGGCAGCGCAAGAAATGGGTGGCATTCGCGCAGCAGTACATACAGGCAAGCACTATGGAACCTGTGGACTGAGAGTCGTCTGTAGATGACGAACCAGTCGCTGGGCATCTGCCGTCAGCTAGTGGAGAATGAGCAGGTCCGATTGGAAGAGGCACATAGGGTAGACGACTTGGAAAGGATTTGGCAAGCTGCCCCTAGACAATTTGGTGTTGCGTTGTGAGCAAGAAATGTTGTTACATCTAATTCGGTCTACTTCATCTCTGTCAGAAAGCCTTATTCTACACCATAAACCTTAACATCGTGGTTTTGAGCTATTTATTTGATCAGATACATAGTTATCATTTAGTATTTATGGGTAGTAACACGTTCTTCTTCACCGGGCGAGTTGGCCGTGTGATCAGGGGCGCGGAGCTGTGAGCTTGCATCCGGGGAATAGTGGGTTCGAACCCCTACTGTCGGCAGCCCTAAAGATGGTTTTCCGTGGTTTCCTATTTTTACAGCAAGCAATTGCTGGGGCTGTACACTAATTAAGGCCACGACCGCTTCCTTCCCACTCCTAGTCCTTGCCTATCCTATCGTCGCCATAAGATCTATCTGTGTCGGTGCGACGTAAAACAAGTCGTCAAAAAATAATAAAAAGCGTTCTTCTTCCATTATTTTATATTTCTAAGCTTTTTTGGCTAATTGTTTTACGTCGCACCGACACAGATATGTCTTATGGCGACAATGGGACAGGAAAGGCCTAGGAATGGGAAGGAAGCGTCCGTGGCCTTAGTTAAGCTACAGCCCCAGCATTTGCCTGGTGTGAAAATGGGAAACCACGGAAAACCATCTTCAGGGCTGCCGACAGTGGGGTTCGAACCCACTATCTCCGGAATACTGGATACTGGCCGCACTTAAGCGACTGCAGCTATCGAGATATTTCTAAGCCACATTTTGAGTCGTATTCTTGACGTTGTATGATGAGTCCTCAGTTTGATGACTGGTTTGATCCCCAGCAACCCGCTGTCTACTGCTTTAGTTAGCTTGGGTGTCACTGAAGATGCGTACTGGTAAAATGGGGAGTGAAGTAGTTACCCTTTGCTTTATCACCGAGCCAGAATGTCCTCTTTCATATGTCTACCAAATCTACCATTCGGACTTACAAGCAAGAATTTCACATGTTTCGTACAGGAACTGGCTACATAGAAAATTGCTTTACTAGCATTGCTCAACCTCAGTAACTTCGATATCGTCAAAATGCAGAATAAAAAAATATAGAAACACGAAATATAAATATAGTACGATAACCCAGAATGAAATATGAACCCTAATATTACACAACATTAAAAAGTACACTGGCAGAAAAAGGTATGCATTATCCTCGAGGACTGTGTTCAATGGCACCATGGTATTATATTGGTATACTGGGGTGGTGTTGTGATAGTGATTCATTTGTCACGGACATGGTCGATCAGATGGTGCTTAGGAGACCTGCCATGCGCACTCTGCAGACAGTAACTGTGCTGAGGTTAGAGGTGAACAGTGTTTGTAACATTCATTTGTCAGGGACATCGGTGATCAGATGGTGCTTAGGAGACCTGCCGTGCCCACTCTGCAGACAGTAACTGTGCAGAGGTTAGAGGTGAACAGTGTTTGTAACATTCATTTGTCAGGGACATCGGTGATCAGATGGTGCTTAGGAGACCTGCCGTGCGCACTCTGCAGACAGTAACTGTGCAGAGGTTAGAGGTGAATAGTGTTTGTAACATTCATTTGTCACGGACATCGGAGATCAGATGGTGCTTAGGAGACCTGCCGTGCGCACTCTGCAGACAGTAACTGTGCTGAGGTTAGAGGTGAACAGTGTTTGTAACATTCACTTGTCACGGACATCGGTGATCAGATGGTGCTTAGGAGACCTGCCGTGCGCACTCTGCAGACAGTAACTGTGCTGAGGTTAGAGGTGAACAGTATTTGTAACATTCATTTTAGGGTTCAACCATTCTCCGCCCACGAGTACGTGCTCCTATTGAACAACTGCAACAATTTGAATCAGGTCCCATTTTGGGCCTGTGGGAAGCTGAATGGACGTATCGACGGATTGCTGCACATGTTGGACACAATGTACCGGTAGTGTGTCGCTGCTTTCAGGAGTGGTCCGTGAAACATTCCCACACCCGTAGACCATGCTCCGGATGTTTGCGTAGTACAGACGCACTTCAAGACCGACGCATTGTGCGAACAGCGGTGGCCGACCGAACGTCATCCAAGAACACATCTTGCACCTGCTGTGTCACCAAAGACCACTGGGAACCGTCTGCTTGCCGCAGGATTACGATCACGTTTGTCCGTGGCCAGTACGACACCGCCAAGCACGGCTACTCTGGTATCATGGACTGGACTCTGTTGTCTTCAGGGACGAGAGTAGGTTCTGTCTGCATGTTAAGTGATGGATGTACACGAGTACGGCGTAGCCTTGGTGAGTGGCCTACTTCAGAGTGCATTCGCCCACGACACTGCAATTTCCAAAGCACTCGAGCGTCTGTTTTTTTTTCCTAGGGGCTTTACGTCGCACCGACACAGGTAGGTCTTATGGCGACGATGGGATAGGAAAGGCCTAGGAGTTGGAAGGAAGCGGCCGTGGCCTTAATTAAGGTACAGCCCCAGCATTTGCCTGGTGTGAAAATGGGAATCCACGGAAAACCTTCAGAGCTGCCGATAGTGGGATTCGAACCTAGTATCTCCCGGATGCAAGCTCACAGCCGCGCGCCTCTACGCGCACGGCCAACTCGCCCGGTAGCGTCTGGTTTATGAGCAGGTGTAGGAATACTTACACAACCACTCTCTCCCATACCCATTGCAATCTAGCTTCAAGAAGGGACACAGCACAACAACAGGCATGCTCAAATTGACGGAGGACATACGACACGCAATGGACCAAAGACTGGTGACAATACTTACTCTCCTCGATTTCAGTAGCGCATTTGACACTATGAATATCATCCAGGCTCTATTAAACAAGTTGAAATCTTACTACTTCGATCAACGAACTATTAATTTCTGTTCATCGAACCTAAAACATCGCGCGCAACGGATTATAAAACCTATCTCCGGCTAACCAGGAAGGCTGGAACTCCACAGGGCCCTTTGCTCTTTATTTTGTACATAAACGACATTTTATCTAATATAAGAAATTGTAGCTACCATCTTAATGCCGACGACTTACAAATATCCCGCTATTTTAAGACCTCTAATTTGCCTCAAGCGATAACAGGCATCAATGCTGACCTTCAGCGACTGAATGCTTACTCCCTGAAAAATTCCCTCCTCCTTAACCCCTCCAAGACACAAGCATTCATTATTGGCTCTCAGAAATGTTTGACCTAGTACGATACGAAACTATTCCACAAGTTATACCAAATGGCAGAGTTATTCCATGCAGCCAAACTGTGAGAAATCTTGGAGTAACAATGAACGAAACTTTAAATTGGTCTGAATATATCAAAATTGTTTGTAAAAAATATTTTCGGTACCGTACTTCATTCAGTTAAAAGAAAAACAGCAATATTTTGCCATGTAATATAAGAGTCAAGCTCATACAAACACTAGTGCTTCCCATCCTTGACTACATTCTTGTAGACGCAACAACAGAGCAGACTTCAGCGAACACTTAACTGTTGCCTTACAATTATTTACAGTCTGGGTTATGATACACACGTCACCCACACTGACACACTATTGCATGGCTGAAACCTAATAAACGACGAACTTATCACATACTGATACATATCCGACTGCTCTCTGATGGCAGACCACTATGCATTCCGTTCCAGCTTAAGTATTTGTCCTCATTTCACAGCAGTACTATCCGCTCTGGTTCCTCCTTTTCTATTCCTATTTGCCGATCCTCTATGTATAACAATTCTTTTGTTGTGATGGGTTCTAGACTTTGGAATTTCCTGCCTGTCAGTGTCAGAAATGCCACCTCATTACTTAAATTTAAGACTGCTTGCCGACACTACCTGCTGAATGCAGCTGACTTGTATGACTGGATGATCGAATGAATTTGAGTTAGGAAAGAGAAATGTATTATTGTGCAGGTTGTTATTTACTATGTATTATTATGTGCCCCGTAAGATCTGCTCCTCATGATGTATCACTACAGTGGTTAAGTGTAAGAGAGGGCCAAGAGCCCTAACTTCACCACCTTCAAAGATATAATAAATAAATAAATAAATAAATAAATAAATAAATAAATAAATAAATAAATAAATAAATAAATAAATAAATAAATAAATAAATAAATACAATGGGTCAATAAATAAACCACAGCCCACAGTAGTTATCAGATATGGATCAGCACGCTCACTGTCATTAGTGAATGTGACCACAACCAAAATACACAAGACAGCAGAATTTTCTCAAAAACGGTCAGAGTTACGAAGAAAATGCATATGACGTTTCTTGTAGAAAATTTAATTTCAAGGCCTCACAGTAAACTTCTTTCTTCGTTAGGACCAACCGCTTTCCCCTTATCTTAATTATTTCATCGTGACCCATAACGTCAATCTCGTGTCGCTAGATTTAGTGGCACGTAAAGGAACCCCCGCGCGACTAAATTCCAGCACCTAGGCGTCCCCGAAAACAGCATAAGTAGTTAGTGTGACGTAAAGCCAATAACATTATTATTATTATTATTATTATTATTATTATTATTATTATTATTATTATTATTATTATTATTATTATTATTATTATTACAGATGGGACAAAGACATCAAGAGAATAGCTGGTGCTACCTGGCAGAGAACTGCTCGAGACCGTTCTACCTGGAGAGTTCTGTTAAAGACCTACCTGAGTTCACGACTTAAAGAGGCCACATCATGTAATGATAGAATTGGCTGATGATGATATTATTATTCAAATCCAAAACATTTCGTCACATTTTAATATTGTAGTCAATGTTAACATCATCATGATAATATCCCGAACCAGCCAAAGTATGTCGAATAGCCTTCAAATTCTAAGGAGAGACTGGCGGCAGCTATGCGGAAGAGTGTTGGCATTCTAAGAAATACAGAAACTCTAAAGTGCGCATACCAGTTACTAATTATGTTACCGTAGAATGATGAGAAAATAAAGGATTACATTTCTCGGACAAAGGCGGCCATTATTTTCATTCAGTGGTAGAGACTGATAATGAAATCTAAAATATCCATTTTCAAGGGAATTCTATTCGTAATGAAATCATTAACTAATCCAGGTGACTTTGATACACGAAACACAGGATAAGAAACATATCTCCCTGATTGTCGCCCATCTTCTATGATGTGAAACACCAGGAGGAGGCCCTCAAGTCACTAGAAAACTTTCACAATTACAAACCATTAGAATTGCCTTAAAACCTCTTCAGGGAGATCGGCACATATGTGGCCATTACATTTTAGGGTAATAATTCCTATATGAATTGGTTTACAACCACACAAACTGAATAAGTTGGAAAATCGGGCGTGTAACACTTATATTTAAAAAAATGTATTATGAACTGTTGATTTTTTAAATTCCTACCATTCAAATATACCTCAACAAAATATAGAGAAAAAATAATTTGTCCCTGAAGAAGTTAACACACACAACTATCACAAGTTGCACCATACATGTATACCTAGACTATTACTGCGGAAGGTTTAAATCTCAGCTCAGAAAGGGAATCGGGGGAGGGGGGAACCTACGTGTAACAAACTGTAAGGAATGACCCTTATTTTTACCGCTCTATTTTTACAGGGTGAAAAAGCAAATCAGGCGGATTGACTGATAATTAGGTAAACTAGACAAAAATTGAATGCTGTATAAGTGTTGTGGAAAACAGCTTCTTTACCCCCATCTCTCTCTCTCTCTCTCTCTCTCTGTGTGTGTGTGTGTGTGTGTCTTTCCCTCCCATCCTTCGCCAGTTCCTCCTTCGTTTCACCGAAATTATGATTTGAATTTTACAGTTCTATTCATGAAAGTTAAATTAGGTTAGCCTATATATAGCAAGCAAACGATTTACTGCTGTGCCTTGCGTATTGGATGTTTGAATTCATAAAACACCTTGCATATGCACAGAGAGGTGGAACGGATGGGAGTGGAGTTCGAGGATTACATTGCTCTGAGTGTGACAAGCGCGTCAGATTATAGTGGACTGTTTCTGACAGTTTATACTTTCCTATACTAAAATGCTTTTATAATTAAATGCGGATAGGAGCCGGCAGCTGTGAGCAGTCATTCGGGAGATAGTGGGTTAGAACTCCACTGTCAGTAGCCCTTAATATGGTTTCCCGTGCTTTCCCATTTTCACACCAGGGAAAAGCTGCTTCTTCTTTCCCAATCCTAGCTCTTTTCTATCCCATAGTTGCCATAAGACATGGCTGTGTCGGTGCGGCGTAAAGCAAATTTTATATATACACTCAACTCTCGATTTACCGTAATCGGATCAACCGCGTTGCGGCTTAACTGTGATACCAAAAATTCTAAAAATTTCACGAGTGTCAGGAGTTAAAGTAATACAGAATTACAAAGGGTCGGCGTATTATTGCCAGGATGATGCGTTCATCACCGAAAAATTTTGAGAAACTTGAGAAGCAAAATAAAGAAAACGTGTTTCTCGGTACAAAAGTAGGAAATCATAACTGATTATTTTCAAAAACAGTGTCCGGCTCCATGGCTAAATAGTTAGCGTGCTGGCCTTTGGTCACAGACGTCCAGAGTTCGATTCCCGGCAGGGTCGGGCATTTTAACCATCATTGGTTAATTTCCCTGTCACGGGGGCTGAGTGAATGTGTAGTGAATGTGTTGTGTTCGTCATCATTTCATCCTCATCACGACGCGCAAGTCGCCTACGGGAGTCAAATCAAAAGACCTGCACCTGGCGAGCCGAACCCGTCCTGGGATCTTCCGGCACTAAAAGCCAATCGTCATTTCATTTCAGAAACAGTAAAGTTGGGTAGTCTGAATATTTTATATGCATTATTAGTTGCTTCCATTCATTGTGCTAAGCGCTAATTTTACTGCAACATATTAGGTAAGTTAATCAAAAAACAATACAGTAGTATCATTTATTATCATGTTAACTGTACTTTCAGTGCGCTTGTTCTATTTTTAACTTATTGCGGGTTAACTGCGATTTTATTTATCCCGGAAGCCTTAACCCTACATTATCCCGGTTAAATGAGAGTTGAGTGTATGTGTATGTACTTCACATGATGTTCCTTTTTCCTGAATTGCTAAAACAGGCATCACTTAACACAGGATTTCAAGGAAACGTTGCTCTCTATAGGCTCATAAGATAGATGCAGAACGATATTCTTATGTAAAAAGAAGCATTGTTCATTATATACTAAAATTAACATCTGCTTAATAAAAAATAACATAGGATACATGATTATCTCAATTACATAATCAGAGAGTATTCTGAGTGCTTCCCTGTTTAAAATGTTGAAATATTTATTTGTGTTTTCAACTTATCCACTTATAAGTGAAACACAAGAGGCACAATTTTATGATGCCGTAACTAGGGGTAGGTGACGTACGCTAACTTTGAATTTTTTTCAGGTTATCCATCCTTGTAGCATTGCGGTGCGCACACTCCAGAATGTGAAGGTCTTCTAACGTCGCCAATGGCGTCAGTGCATTGTTAACCACTTAGGGCAGTGCATATAGCGAAATTTTCCTTCATGCTCAGTTGAAGTTAATTCTTGCAAGGACAGTGATGGGTCACGGCCCAAGATAAAATCCATGTACTTATTCCAGGAGGGTTTATTATTCTGGGTCGTAAAATTTAAGAAACGAGATTTCCACTTCCGGAGGTGCACATGCCCATGAGGTTCACTCAGCCTACACCAAAAATTAGTACAAGGTTTATTCCTGGGGGCAAAGGCGGCCGGGCGTAGAGCTAACCACTCTACCCCATCAAGTGCCGAGGTTACGGAAAGTGGATGCTTTTACCTTCCACCTTTGCTCTTTTATTATTATTATTATTATTATTATTATTATTATTATTATTATTATTATTGTTCGAAAACATTATCCTTCTTTCCATCCGGCTAAGGCTAATAATCAAAGATGTCATCTAACTCTGAAGCCAGGTACAGGAACGCGCTATATCTATCACTGCTCAGTGAGTCATTCGGTCAGTCTTTGGTGATAGAGTGGTTTCTTTGGCTCTAACATTCCATTCCGAATTCTCTAAACTATTTTTGCGTTTTATAGAACTATCAAATTCTTTTCTAAAGTTAATATTGTCCAGCTGGGCTCATGTGATCGATGTACTTGGTTTTCTGCAATGCCCACTACTCGCCCCGCTATCTTGTACCCACTGTGTTAAAGCAAACACTAGGCCCTCTAAGTGCGATAGTATTCTGAATAATACCTGATGTAAGTGATGTTAGGAAGTTTGATAGATATTTATTAAAAAACTATCTCCTTGACAGGCGAGGAACACCCTTAACGAAGTTAAAGATTTCCACCTGTTTTAATGTCTGCACGAATTAAGTTAGATTTCTGTTGTCCTTTAGTCTCCTGTGTTAACCTGATACTGTACTAATTTCTGATGTAAGCAACGTTTAACTGAAAAGAGTGTCTTGTTTCCACGTTTCTTTTTTTCCTAACGGGTTATCAAACCCTCGACCTTCCAGGGCAATAAATAATAAAAAATCATGTTCTTTATTGAATGACCTTTCATTATGTTATAAAATTTATAGGATGGGCGTAATTGGTTCTGTAATGCTCTTTAACGTATGAGAAGCCAACGAAATTGAGTAGGCGAAATTATATACCACTGTTTCACCGTCCTAGGCCGGGATTGAACGCGGTATACTAGGAACTGAAAGAAAGCGGCTGACCACGCTAGTGGAGTCGGTTCGAGCGGAACCGAACCTAGTGTGCCTCTACTGCCTCGGCTAAGCAGCTATCTAGACACTTAACTAGCATCCTCTGTATTCATTATTTTTTTTTTCTCTTTAGGTTGTTTCTGTATTATTGACATTATTATCGTGCGAATACAAACTTAATATTTTTGAAAGCAACATAGGAAAATTCACAGCCTGTTTCTAGTCATTCGACTGGGTCAGGAACGGAATGAATGAAGGCCCCACGTAGCGGCGAGGATAGGAATTGTGCCAGCTGCCGAAGCCTGTCGCACTTCTCTGGGGCAATGATTAATGAATGACAGATGAAATTAAATGTAATTGGAGAGTTTTGCAGGAATGAAATATGACAGAGAAAACTGGAGTACCCGGAGAAAAACCTGTCCCACCTCCGCTTGGTCCAGCACAAATCTCACTTGGAGTGACCGGGATTTGAACCACGGAACCCAGCGGTGAGAGGCGGCGCAAAGCAACATACTTTTGGTCAATTAAAAATAATGCGTTATTTACACTAATTTTTGGGGAAAATATTATTTGTGGTTTAAAAACCACCGCAATGACGAATGTTGTTGGATATTTCTGTAAAATATTTTCGACAGTTCATATAATTATTTGACGGGTATATACTGCTATCTTTTATGTTAAAAGGACTGAAAGTTTGTGTTCTATAATATTAAAATATATTTCGAAGAAGCGAGGTTTATTCATTTTATGAATGTTGAAATAAACTCTGCAGGCAGTTTGGAAAACTTTTAACGAACGCAAATAAATATAGCAATACAAAAGGATAAAACCCCAGAGGGAAGCAATATTATAAAGAGAAATACGTAATGGCCAGACGACCAACGTAATTAAATATGAAATGCATGGCTGCATCATGTTCATTTACTCGTAGGTATCCCATAAACTTAATTACCTTGCAAACTTATTCAAACGGTCGGCGCCTCCATTAGCATCAATCGTACATCCATGTAAAATGTAATATAAATCCACCAGCTAATCACGGATACTAATATTTCGTAACAAAATAACTGTCCAGAAATATAAATCGATGGGTCATAGATCATATTCTATAACAGCAGTTTTTTTCTGCCGGTACGTAATGGTACGCAGTATTGGCACCATCTTTTTCCAAGTTTAACTGCGATTTATTGACAGAGCAATTCTTATAAATATTCCACCAGGGGGTACTGTGTCCACGAATTGAATTTTCACTTTAATTCTCACAAGTTAGTAGCATGCTTACATGTTTCATAGGCTTTATAGGTTGGTAACGCACCCGAAGACTGGAAGTTCCGTTCATTTTCCAACTGTTTCCAATGTCAGACTGTAAGTTCTCTATCCTCTTTGCACCATTCAGGTGTTCACGTGAGTTTTGATTAAATCTACTCTTTTAAATCAGTGCAACCATTGTTAAGAATTAGTTAAATAAATACTGTAGTTTCTTTTAGTCAATGAGTTAAATAAGGAAGGATGAAGAAGTAGAAATCAAGTCTACTTGGTGATGCAGCCATTTGACGACGATGGGGGTAGGAAAGGGCTAGGAGTGGAACGAATGCGACCTTGGCCTTAATTAAGGTACAGATCCAGACCATGTCAGCTGCACCTATTTCTTCGGTAATACCAATTTCAGTTCTTTTTGACATTATTATTATTATTATTATTATTATTATTATTATTATTATGATTATTATTATATCCTTTTGATCATCGAAGAACTAGACAATGTCAACTGTCTTTATATTCCGTGTTCTTTCATTTTCGTCCTGTACCTCTGCACAGGGTCAATGATACATCTACGTAAGATGTAAACAAATTGTCCTTCCAAATATCTCTTAATTTGTTCACTTTGCTTCTTTATACATTCTTCCGTCCGTCATAAATACACTGACTTAGCAAATGTCATGGCATAGTTACCTAATAGCGTGTGGGGCCTCCTCTGGCCCTGCGTACTGCAGTGAGACGCCGTGGAAGTGAGTCGACAAGTCCCTAGTAGTCCTCTGGACGCAGCTGACACCAAATCGTTTGCAGAGCGGCCGCCAATGCTGGTCTGTTCGTGGGTGCAGGATCTATGGCACAGAGCCTGCGTTCCAGGACATCCCAGATATGCTCGATAGGGTTCATATCGGAGCTCCTCGGTGGCCATGACAGTCGTTGACCTCCGCTGCATGTTCTTGGAACCATTCCCGGGCGACGTGGGAGCGATGTGGCGGTACGTTATCATCTTGAAACACCACAGAACCGTCTGGGCGCTGGAAGGCCCAAAATGGGTGGAGATGGTCTCCGAGCAGCTCAACATACCGCGTACCATTCAAAGTCTCTTCCAGAACAACTAGGGGGCCCATTCCATACCAGGAAAATGCACCCCAGACCATAACAGAGACACCACCTTCGAGGCAGGCGGGATCCATCGCTTCATGTGGTCTGCGCCATACACGGTGCCTCCCATCGGCATGGTGCAGTTGAAATGGCGATTCGTCCGACCATATCACGTTACGCCATTGTTCCAGTGTCCATCCCTGGTGACTGGCGACAAATGCGCGTCGTTGTGCCCGATGACGTTGGGTTAACAGTGACACCCGTGTGCGGCGCCGGCTCCCGTACTCCTTAGAACCCATGTTCCTACAAATTGTCCACTGGGAGACGTTTCTAGCACGGCCTGCGTTGAATTGAGCCGTGATTTGTTGCACGGTTGCCCGCCTGTCACTATTGACAATCCGTCTCAGATGTCGCCGGTCACGGGTAGCTGGACGGCCGGTCGTTCGTCTGTTGTGGACGGTGACACCCGCATTCAACCATTCACGATACGCCCTGGACACGGCTGATCGTGTGAAGCCGAATTCCCGCACCACTTCCGAAATAGCACTTCCCATCCGTCGGGCACCAACCATCATACCGTTCGAACGGTGTCAGCTCACGACGACGTTCCATGTTACACCTGTCACATGCATAACCACTGCTCACAAGGTCTCCTATACAACTGCCGCTGGCACAGGGGTCATGTGGTGCGCAGACAACACACCTGCGCATCAGTGCTCCGCTATCCCATGACATTTGCTCAGTCAGTGTGTTTTAGTTTAGGTTTTAGTGCGTATATAGGTTAGCTTACTAAAGCTACTAAATTTTTCTCTCGTGAAGGATTTATTCGGTAATACCAATTTCAGCTCTTTTTGTCATTATTATTATTATTATTATTATTATTATTATTATTATTATTATTATTATTATTATTATAACCTTTTGATCGTCAAAGAACCAGACCACGTCAGCCGTCTTTGTATTCTGTGTTCTTTAATTTTTGTCCTGTACCTCTGCACAGTGTTCAGTGTTGTTCATTTATTTCCTCAATTCACGCCATTTCGGGCTTCAGTTTCGATTTTACTGTTTTTTTTTTCTTTTTTCTTAACAATTTGCTTTACGTTGCACCGACACAAATAGGTCGTATGACGACGATGGTGTAGGAAAGGGCTAGGAGTGGTAAAAAAAAAGCGACCTTGGCCTTAATTAAGGTAAATGAAATGGCGTATGGCTTTTAGTGCCGGGGGTGTCCGAAGACATGTTCGGCTGGCCAGGTGCAGGTCTTTCGAGTTGACTCCCGTAGGCGACCTGCGCGTCGTGATGAGGATGAAATGATGATGCAGACAACACATACACCCAGCCCCCGTGCCATTGGAATTAACCAATTAAGGTTAAAATCCCCGACCCGCCCGAGAATCGAACCCGGAACCCTCTGAACCGAAGGCCAGTACGCTGACCGTTCAGCCAACGAGTCGGACCTTAATTAAGGTACAGCCCCAGCATTTGCCTGGGGTGAAAATGGGAAGCCACGGAAATCCATTTTCTTAGCTGCCGAAAGTTGGGATAAAACCCACTATTTCCCGAATACAAGCTGACAACTAGTTGACTCAAACAGCGCAGCCACTTGCTCGGTCGATTGTTCTCGAAAACCCCCATGCAAGTAAAGTTTTTCCTGAAGAGGGCTCCTCTTATGCATCTTCATATTGTTTCCAATTCTTCCAGATTCCTCACTAACGTCAGTGCCTTTGCTGAACCTAGTGTTTGCAGTGTACTCTGTCTTCTGCATGGACCTGTCTCAGTCTCATCTTTGACGATATGCGAATGGCAGAGTTATGAGCGATGCTTGTAATAATAATAATAATAATAGTAATAATAATAATAATAATAATAATAATAATAATAATAATAATAATAATAATAATAATAATAATAATAATAATAATAATAATAATAATAATAATGCATAGATTTATAAAAATATTGCATTTCAGACTGTTATGCATTTCAGCGTTCAGTTAGCTATCCTCTGTGAAAGAAAGGTCCTCTCTAAACTTGTATATATTATCTGTTTAGTGTATTGTGTAGTACATTAGACATTTTCTGTATTGTTAGATATATACTAGGGTAGGAGTTATTTTCAGACTCCATGTTACTCATGTATTCTCTGGTTTAGTATAAGACAGTAACAAGAGTCGCTAAATTTTACCAGGTAAAAGCAATTATCTATCTAACCTGCAGTGATCAACTAGACTGTACTATTTCCCATTCATATCTTTAAAAACGGGATGTAACAATCGCCTCCTAGATCTCCTACTTCAACGTTCTCCTAGATTACCTCTCACCTCTATTCAACCCATCCACGATCGAAGTTCATTCAAACCCACACGTTGATCCATAGGGTTCATTCCTTACTTCTTCTTCATATTTTCATTGCGAGTACCCTCATACCATTGCCCCATCTGTTTGTATCAGACGACTTTGGTATAATATAAATCAATTGTAAATAATTTGGTCAAAATGGAAACATTCATTCAATCATCATAAAAGGATGACGCAGGTGAAAAGTGAGATAGGTGGCAAAGGCATCATATGGACACTTCCATCAAACGACTTTTGACAAAAATTTGTGTTCACAGCTGGCTTTATTACAATGCCATACGACTGGAAAACTGAACGATTCGAATATCCGAGGTATTGACTTCCGGCACTGGCTGCAGTGAACAAGATCATTTTTAACTTCAGGGTAAGTATCCTTAGTTGAATAGCTAGCGCAGTGGCCTTCGTTTCAGAGGGTCTCGAGTTCGTTTCCTAGTCAAGCCGAGGAATTTAGCCGCATCTGGTTAATTTCTTTAGCTTGTAGACAGCGTTTCCCACCTTGTCCCTCTTTCCTAGCGTTTCTCCCATCGAATGGAATCCGCTGTGCTGCTAAAGTTTCGATATTTGGCCATGTGTAGGATGTAGTGTACAGCACGCCTGACTTTCACGATATTGTCCATCCACCATTTCCACGGTCTACCTCGTGGTCAGGAATCAAGTTGGAGGGCCGTTTTTGACACGGAATTACCGTTGCTTCGCATGGCATGGCATACCACTGGAGTCGATCCTCCCGCCTTTCCACTGTTGTTGGGGGCCCGACCATGACTATGACGCACTTCTTCATTTCTGACATGATCCACTGTAGTCATTCCCAGTGACCGTCGCAGTATTATCATCTCCACAACATGGAGAATTTAGCATGATTCCTCGTCAGAAAGCCATATTACACTCCACAGGGTGCAAGCAACTGGTCTTATAAAATCTTAGCCTTCAGATCAATCAATCAATCAATCAATCAATCAATCAATCAATCAATCAATCAATCAATCAATCAATCTGCTATCCAGGTGGCAGGTGCCATATCTATTATTTACCTACCCTTTTCTTGTTTTCAAAGAACGTGGAAATTTATCACGAATTTCCCTTGATAAATTATTCTACTCCGTTATTCCTCGTTTCTTTGTCCTTTTGAATTCCAATTTCTCTTCATATTATACCTTCACTATTTTTAAAACAGTACTTATGCTTATTCATACAATAACCTCATTGCACACCGTCTCTGCACTGACAGCTTGCAACATACGCCTTAGCCGAGCAGCTCGTCTCCTTACTCTCAACCCTTCCCAGCCCAAGGTTTGCAACATTTTCGTAACATTTTTCCAGAAATCGTCTAGAAAAAACGCGCTGATTTCCTTTGGATCTTCTCCACTTCTCGTGTCACGTAATCCTGGTGTGAGGTAAAACCCTGGACCATACTGTAATTGAGATCTTAGGAGAGACTTATAAGCTCTCTCTTTTACATCCCTATTACAACCCCTAAATACTCTCATAACTATGTGAAAATATGTGTAAACTTTCTTTACAACCTTATTAGTGTGATTACCCCAATGAAAATCATACCTTATATTAACAACGTAGGTACTGTACATACAGTGATCCCGATGAGAACTATTACCCCCTCAACACAGAAATTAAACATGAGAGGACTTTTCCTCCGGGTGAAACTTACAACCTGAATTTTCATCCTGATTACCATCGCAATATTGTCCGCTATCCATCTCCCAACACTATCTAAATACTCATACAGTCGCTCATAGTACTGCAATTCATTTACTGCTCTATACCGTATAACATCATCCGAAAAAACAATTATTATTTATGATTCTAGTTCTCTACACATGTCACTTATATACAGAGTGGCCCACTTAAAACTTTCACCGCATATATATCGGGAACAACAAGAGATATTGAAAAATTACTTTCACGGGTATTAAGGGGCTAATTAAAGTAAATCCTATGAGCCAGTGAAAAACGTAAGAAAATAAGGATTTTTAAAAGGCCGTATGTATTACTTCTTACGCAATCGTTAACATGACAAATCACATAAGGAATGGTGTTTGTTTCATCGCAATAGGTCAATAAAACCCCGAGATATTGCAACGTGAAGTTGACGCTTAACATAAACGAAACGCGCAACTGTTGCACATCCGAGATTCAAGCGCGAACCTCACGTTCCTTTTAATCGCGATGTGATTGACGTAGTACGATGCGACAAGCGCTGTACTTAATGTTATTTGCACTGTTATGAAGGGGGCTTGAAACAGTACCTATTTCCAGTCACACACAATGGAAAATAACGAAAGGGTTTACTCGTTCGTGTTCTATTGATCTCTACTACTGCACAGTACTAGAATGGACATAACGGTAATGAAATTGAATATCAACAGCCTTGGATAGGTCAATAGAGATAGAGTTAATTTGACCTCCTGAATCTAAAATATCTGCTAAGTCTTGTTGGAATCCTACAAGTTGAGCCTCACTGGAATAACCTCTCCTAAGCTAAACTGCCTTTCTGTTAAACCAGTTGGTAGTTTCGCAAGCGTGTCTAATAGAATCCAAAATAATGCTTTCCCAGAGCTTACAAACAACACTTGTCAAACTGACTGGCCTGTAATTATCTGATTTATGTTTATCACGTTTTTCTTTGCACACTAGCTCTATTAATGTACCTCTTTATTAATTTCGTATCGCTTATTAATGGAAGCAGTAATTAAATAACTATTTCGGATTCGGCACTATATCCACACCCATTGTCTTTAATAAATGCCCAGAAATCTTATCAATACCAGCTGCTTTTCTAGGTTTCAAATTCTGCATAGTTTGTTAATGTGTCATCCTAGGTAAATTTCAGTAAATCACCAGTATTAGTCGCTTCCTATACCTGGACATTATCCTTATCTACATTTACATACTGATGACTGAATATTTCTGCCTCTACGTCTTCACATATACTCTCCGGTTATTCACTAATGATCCCTATATGTTCTTCCTTGGACCTGTTCCTGACTTATAGAATCCATATACATAGTCTGTCTTATAAACTCAGACCGAGCGCATGGTGTTTGTACTCTGCGATACAGCAGCTCCCTCGGTCCAACTTACGTTGCGCGAGGCCGCTCTGCTTTAATCTTATATGAAATATTACCTTAAAGGATGCTTGAAGTGTCATCCTTCAAAATGAGGGACTTTATAAACACCACTAGGATTTTCTGCACACCAGTAGGAATAGTCATGACTGTTCACACAACAATTAAGGGAAACCTGCCCTCATCCATAAAGAACACAAGCTGTGGATCGAATAAGCGATAATTCAATTGAATCGATTATTTCAGAAAGCAGTCAAGTGCCAAAAAGTGAAAAAATGAGTTAATGGCAGAATATGTTACTAAGAGGGTATACGCACATTTTGGTGCTGAAACCAGTCAACAAACGTTCTCCTAAAATGGTCAGGCATTACGTTGAATTTCGTATTTAGTTCAGAAACCAATCAACTGACGCCGCTTGGCTGGTTTCTGCAGTAAACTGCTGGTACATTTTGTGATGTGCCGCACCTTGTCGGCTGCTCTGAATCCAGAATAGCCAGCTATTCAGCTGTTTATATTGTCATTGTTGTGTTTCTCGAATCGCATGTTCATAGTTTTGTCAACAACTGATTCAAAAAGTATTTTTGTTTAGTGCAGTGTTTTTATAATAGTAGTGATATGTCTGAAAGTTCAGAAGACGAACCTGTATCCAAAAGGAAACGAAGAGTGGTAGACAAACAAATTCACACGCGTAATATTATTCGGAATGCAAGGGTAAAAGGAGTTATAGTTCTTACTCAGACAAGGAAGTACCTGGTTTGAACTCTATATTATTCTTTGTTATTGTTTGTTTTAGGTGCCCATCAATATTAAGAAGACACGTGACCTAAATGCCTTAAAACCTTACCTGATGGAATATGAACACTTTTATGACAGCATTTTACAATGGCCTACTACAGAGACAGAATGTGCTGTGGAGTTTGTATGTGAGGATTGATTACCACCTGTCATGATGAGCAGGCATTGCTGATTTCATCGTTTTATATCAGTAATGCAGTCTGAAACTATTGAAATATTTTCTATTTCCACAAATATGGGGTTTATGATTAAATCCTTTCAAAATTCAAGAATTATCCCATAAAAATATGTTTGCAACACTCGTTTATTTCAGAATCCAGTTAAGTGGAGAATTTTTTACAGCAAAGTTAATATGCACAAATTATGTTTCCTTGGATAGAAACTATTAAGAATTATAATAATACTTTCAAGCTAAAATATTGAAACCCCTACCATAACATTTTGTTTGATGCTAGACAGTTTTTTTTCATTTTCCCAAAAATGACAGACTTGGTGCTTGACTGGTTTCTGAAATAATCGATTCAATTATGCAAGATACCACTCACAATATCTCACCCTTGTGGCTGTATCAGCAGGTTTCAAACAATGGGCCCATGTAAAAACCTGTACGGTCTGATGTAGCTCTGGGTGCAGAAGAAATCGAAACCCCTAATTGTTGTACTAATTTTGTGATGATTTATTCGGTGACCGTTCAAGATTCACACCAATGTCGTCTAACTTTACCTCTGTACGTGAGCACTGAGATTCAGACTGACTACTGATGCTAGGATGAACACGTGCATGCTCCGCGCTCGCCGCCCATACATATGCTTAGGCCTCAGAGAGTCGAAACGCCGCTGGACGGTCTAGGTTTATAAGATAAATCCTGTATATCCTTACCTTTTTTTCCTAAAACGCATATGCTCTCAATTATTCATGCCATCATGTTCTTCTTAACTGACTTTTTTCTGCTAATTTAAATTTCCCGGGAAGTTCTTTCAATCTCTCCTCACTCCCCCAAACATACCTAACTCCTATTTTTCTATCACTTAATTTTTTTCTATAAAGCTCATCTGCTTTTATCACCATGACGTCTAGACACTCTTCCGTACAGTTGGTTCCCACACTTTTTGATTCAGCTGTCCTTACCAGTTTAACTTATTTACCATTTCTTAGTCATGCTTTCTGTCGTTTGCATTACCTTCTCAGTTATGATTTGGTAAATTGACATTACGTGCTGTCTTCCTCCACATAGCTGATTATCCTATCAAATAATTCCGCATCAGCGTCAGCGCCAACTTTGCCAGATCTGTTCGCTCCAAACACAAAAGTATCCTATTTTCTTTAGAAATAAGTCTTACACTTAGAATTTCATGGTTAGGAAATTTTAGGGCATCTTTAATCGCAGAGGACTCCAATCACCTGTCTCCACTTTGGACCATGCTGCGGTAAATCTTATCCTGGTGTCAGAGATAGCATCGATATCTGATGTGACAAGACTGCGTATTTGTGTTGAAACTCACATCTTTATACACGCACACCACATCGCACCTACTAACAGCAACAGAGATTCGCAATAAGTGAAACACATCACTCTGTATTTCGTCGGCATCAGAAAGGTTATCGGGCCGTAAAACGCGACGAAATCCACATGCTGTGCCAGCTATGAATAATTTGGAAGAACGCTAAGAAGAAGAAAAATTCCTAATTATTATTATCGATCAAGAAATTATTATACATTCAACTCAAAACGCATAATTAGACTTCGTACATGAAAATGATGCTTAATATAACTGAACCCACCATAAAAGATATCTATTGACGATATATTTCGATTACTTACTACATTTTTGATCACGAAGACAATAATGCTTACTCCAAAAATGCACTTCACCTTACTACAATGACTTAAGTACAACCTGTGACAATAAAGTTCGGTGAATAGTCCTGTACTATCAACATAGATGAACAATGCACGGCAGTGACCCTACTGTCCTTCGAAACAATCCCCTCCCGTAAATATGCTCTGCTGAGATCGGCGATACATGTGCTGGAAACTTTGCAAGAAGGCTTCCTTCAAAAGCCTCGTCAAGTTTCGTTGGATGTCTTTCCTTTCAAAGCGAGTTTGAGTCGTAGGAATAGGCTCTAACCTTTTTCCGACGAGGGGATACGGAGAACGCCATTCCATGCTTTGACGTTTCGTTTCAGGGTCTTACCTGAGACACCAGGTTTCATCCTCAGTGGCGATACAGTTAAAGGAATTTGGTGTCGCATCCGCCGTTTCGACAAAATCTTATGAAGCCTCTAAACGTGCCTGCTTTTGATCGTCAGTCAAGTGATGTGGCACAAGACGTGAAGATGTTTTCCTCTTCCCTAAATTCTGGGGAACGATTTGTCGCACGGATTCACGGTTAATCTGCAGTTCATCCGCTATCATGTGCACAGTTAATCGCCGACCGTTCGTGATTAATGTGCTCACTTTCTCAATGTTTTCGTCACTGACGGCGGTCGCCGGTCTTCCGCTACGGGGGTTGTCAAGAACACTTTCCCGGCCTCCTCGAAAAGGGGCGAACCACTCGTACACACACTTCAAGGAGAGTGCTTGATCTTCATAAACACGTACCAGCGTCGCATGCGTTTCTTTCGGTGTCTTACCAAGCTTAAGACAAAACGGTACATTGATCTTTAGGTCGTTCATGTTCCTATTCGCATTTCAGATCCAACGCAATAAACACGCACTATGTGAAACAGGTCTTACACGGCATACACACGATGCTGAACTGAACAACGTTGGGAGCAGATGGTCAAAACCTGCTGCTACGCAGGCGCAGCGTTGTGTGTCCCCAGTGTTGCCGGATCGACCGTCCTTACTTGATTCACCGAACTATATTGTCACAGATTGTATGTCTGAAGAGTTGTTCTCTTCGTACAGTGGTATTAATTTCAGGATCGGGAGTAAAGCGTTGCATTATTGCGTTGCATTATTCATGGAAGATATTACAACGCTCTGAAGGACTTGTCAATTTTGAACT
Source organism: Anabrus simplex (assembly GCF_040414725.1). Lineage (NCBI taxonomy): Eukaryota > Metazoa > Arthropoda > Insecta > Orthoptera > Tettigoniidae > Anabrus > Anabrus simplex. Next base: position 306,952,675 of record NC_090265.1, on the reverse strand, counting down.
TCGTGTATACTATGTTAAGAAAATGCTCGATTTTCTTTAGAAGCTCATCACTTGTAGTGCGACTTAGCACCTCTCTCAATGAAGGGATTCCCGATCGGGGCACCTCACAGTAAATATCAGTATGATTAACTTTATTCCTATCCGTATTCATTACGATCATTGTTTTACTTGCCGCGTGTTTTTACGTCTATCTTACTGCAATCATTATATGCACGACTTCTTTGAATCTAGTATTTCAAATTGTCACTTTATTAACTCAAAAAAGCCTTGGATAATAAATACTTGCATTGGAAGGGAGGAATACAATTTTAAAATATAAAACGTGCCTGGTAGGACACTGAAAATAATCATAAACCTGTTGGTATGGAGAAATGAAATATCAATTCGTTTGTTGCATTGCAAATAGAATACTGAATAGCCAACCACAAATTCTCACTGTGTGTTACGCCTTCGTGCGGTGTTTTAATAATGTAGGGGTACAAGACCTTCTATGTACGAATGTGCATATTTTGTGAGGGAATACACAGGTTATTGGTATTCAGCACAATAGTGTAAAAGAAAATATGTATTTCATACTGAGTACAGATGCATGTGCCTAATGGGCACTAGATTAGTTTTAAAATATAAAATAATATTTAGAATCCTAAAAGCGTGTTTCTCTAATGCACGACACATTTCCATCAAGTCAATGATAAAAAATTCTGTCCGACTCATTGAATGAATGGTCAGCGTTGAAGTCTTCGGGTCGGAGTGTCCCGTGTTCGATTCCAGGCCGGGTCGGGGATTTGAATCGCGTCTGATTAATTCTTCTGGCTCGTGGACTGGGTCTTTGTGTTTGTCCCAACACTTTCCCCTTCATATTCGGACAACACACCACACTACCGACCATCACTGAAATAGCAATAGTGATCACATCCCTCCATATAGGGTTGAGGTTAGGAAGGGCATCGAGTCGTAAAACAGAGCCAAATCGATATGTGCGACACAGTTCGCACCCGCAACTCCACAGATGTGGAAAAAGCGGTAAAGGAAGTAGAAGAAGGAGAAAGATGAAAAATTCTTGCAAATGGTGTCTCACAATAGTAAATAATTTTCAAAATTACAGTATTCGATCCAGACAAGTCTAGTCGAAGAAATGAGTCTCGTGCCTTATTATATTATGATAGGACAGAAAAAAGGAAGTTATGGAACCCGTAAAGTCTGCGGATAAGACTGCGCAGTCGTGATATTCTAAGATGACGTTGAAGCAAGTTGAAACCTATGGCCTTGTATTCCATTACGTTTGGAAACTCTTCAAAGACAAAAAAAAAACAACGTCGAAATGACGAACATTCAAGGGAAGGTGAAAATTTTAAATTACAACTTGCAACGATTATTGATAAAAATTCGTATCTCCCAGTACCCTTTCTATCTTTTATTTCCGTTAAGATATTTTCGTTGGGGTCATTTTTCTATGCCGATGTATAAAGGAAAATAAACCTTGCCGTAACATTTGTTTGCGAAACTTATTTACGCACTCCTGTAGTAAAACGTATGATGTATTTAAGGTTATTTTTTCTTTACACATGATGGACTACGTATCCATATGTGGCGTGGCCAGTCTTAAGGGAATAATGGATAGGAGGAGCATTGGGAAATGCGAGGTTTTCTAATCAGCCCATCGATAAATGGTACATGGAAGCGTCCATAAAATACACCGCAAAATTTTATAGTGTGCAGTTTCTTACAATGGACAAAGAACACGCTGACTGCGAGTTTTGAAAAATGTTTAGTAACAAATCAACTTTCTTGGAGCAACTTAATTCGGGTATTCCAATTCGAATCTCGAGGAATATTATTTTCACTTGGTCTCATGTTTAAGATAAGTTAACCTCCAAACCGATTTTTAAGTTTCACAATTTAGTCATATCCTGTGGTGTCCGTTAGAGTGTAATGATATATCGTCAAAATAATCCATTCCATGTCCTACAGATGTCTCCATGCGCAACCAATTGAGAATGAAACAGCTGAAGGCAATTCTCTCGTGCGTCTAAGCTAAAATAGTTTTAGGGACCGGGAGATTGGTGATCAGCCCCAAAAGAGTTCAGAGTTTCGTCTAACATAAAATTGAGAAATTTATTCTGATTTCCCTAATGAAGTCTACTTTACTTACAGTCTAACTTACCTACATGAGATCATATCCACCTGAAGAATGATGATGATGATGATAACGCCCACTCCCTGGCCTTCAAATAAGCTGTGTTTGGAGGTGTGATCGAAGGCGGATTTCGTTATGACAAGAATTTTGAGTTCAGTTGTGGTGTAAATATCACCAAAAGGAATAGGTTTTAAAGAGAAATATACTTTCCTTGCTGGAAACGAATGGCAAATTACAGGAATGATTCAAAATAAGTTTCACTAATTTTTCTTAACGTAAATTGTCATTTTAGCCATAGATTAATTCAATGGATGAAAACCATAACGGTATATGTGACATTTCTTAAAAAATGAGTTAAGTGCAGGATGTAACTCCGGGAGGATGTATCCTTTCACCAGCAAAGAGATACAAGCGATAGCAGTAATATTCTGCGCTCTAGTGATGGGTGGTATAACTACAAATAGCATGCTTTATATGAGAGTTGAAGATGTTTAAATGCCTTTTTCTCTGAATGACCAAAATGCTACTTATACCGTTATGGTTTTCATCCATTCAATTTTAGTTGTAATTACAAATATATTGTAACCGTCCAGGCTTCTCCAGCCCTACTAATTTACTATAATATCATTTTACGCGATATCATTTGATATTAAGTTTATCCGCCATCGGCTATTATTTGTAATAACATATTTATTCAACGTCAATCATTTGTAATCAAGGCTTTTTGGAATCATATTGTATATATAATAACATCTTTTTCGTATTTAAATTATTATATTATGTAGGATAAGAATTCATTATGTTGTAAATACGGTCAGTATGTTGAGACATAGTTGTTTTCATTTCATCTCATGTTTGTGTATACGGAGGGTTATTCTTGAATCTTGGGATTTTGCGTGAGTCATGGGTTTATTTTATGACCAAGGCTAGTAAACAGCGACCCGTGCGCGAGGCTTGCAAGCTGGTCAGCTATATCATCGCCACGCCTTCTGGACTTGTCGAGGAAGAAGAAAAGGGGAATTGATGCTTCGATCTATCGAATCAGATACTTCGTTGTATATGAGTTTTGAGATTGAACTGTTACCAAGAGTGGGGGTGAGCCCGGATATATACTGATTCTCAACACGAGAACGGGACCTTACGACCTTACAACCTAACTACGTGTACTCCATCACTACTACTTCTACTGTGAACATCTACTTTGAACGACGTGATTTGATCTTTGAAACAGTGTGTGGTCGCTCCGCGACATAGTTACTTTTGTACAATGTGTTACCGCTTCGATACAGTACTCAGCTGCGGTAATGTTATCGGATCTGCGTGACACGAAACAAGCTTACGGCTTGTGTGATATTCAGTAAATATTGTGGACGAAGAACTATGTTTAGTTCAAGTCTACGGAATTTTGGTACAAGTCTGTACCGTATAAATAGTATAGCTCAGTTGGTTTGAGATTTCTACTAATATAGAAAAATTCATATCTCTGAATTTTCTCCTCTTAAGCAAAGCTGATCAGTTTTTACAAGTATAGGGCCAATGTCTAATTTAAAGACTAGGCAAGTAGGGAGTGTTAGTCCAGATAGCCCATACTACATCAGAGAAGGAAGGAAGGAAGGATGTCCATGGAACAAATTCTACATCGAGAAGAAGAGAACGAGCAACCACGGAAACCAGATGACTTCAACGGAAGCTGTAATTGGTGAGCTTCAATTAGATAAAGCAAGCAATAGTAAATTCAGTAAATTATAAATTCCTCCATGCCTTAAGGAAACTTTTCCGATTCATCTCATTTTTTTTGTATAATAAATTCATTTTTATTTTATATTGCGTTAATTTTCTTTCTTAAGCGATACTTAATGGTTAATTATTTAAAATCCTACCCCTGTGATCTAAGTATAAGTCTCTATGCTAGTAAATATAAATTTTGTTTACAGTTTTATTTAAAACTGTAACTATGGCGCCCAAACATTACATAGAGAAATGGGAAACCATGGAATGTTAATTGTTTCTATTTGCGTGGCAATTTGCGGGCAAGCCACAAATAGTTTATTTAATATTCATGTGTCCCAAGATAATAACTTTCATCTCCCCAAGTGTTTTGACGAGAGGGAACAGTTACAATATTAACAGTTAAATAACACATATTGTGCAGGTTCATTAGTTTTAAGGGTAGCACACAACACCACTCCACTTCGTGAAATTTTCAAAAGTGATATGCAGTTTTTGGCAAGGCTCAAATATACTCTAAGTATATAGCTTTATAAATTTAAATGTCATATCGCATACTCTATTTCATAAAAATTTCTGAAATAGTTTGCATCCCTTGATAGGGACGGATACACATAAAATTTTCACAGTCATGTGATGCAGTTCCTTGGCGGTTACTTGAATATTAACCAATCAAAACTGGAAGTAAAGTTTACACGAACGTGTTTGAATTGCCTAGCGGGAATGTATAAAGCTATATAAGAATGTACCTCATGTGCACATACTTGTGAGCTGGAATGAAAAGGCGAAGGGATTAAAGAGAGAGGATACAATGCAATGAGGAGAGAAAATTAGAAATACCAACAGAATTATATTTCCTAAAACATATTTCAACTACGTGTAGGAACACTGAATTGACAACCGCTTAGAAGCTTACGAGGGACATGCACACCATATGACGTATATTTTTACAAAATTAAGCGGTGATAACAAGAAAACATAGTTAATGGTGGTGTTTTTAACACAAAATCACTGAAATTAGCATAATGGTCTGAAATTTGCATGTTGTAGTGGACTCCATATACCACAGAAGGCTTGATATAGCGTTTTATTTGTTTTTACAAGGGGCGTACTAACGACATTGCGTTATGTAACAGTAGTTTGTATATTGTGCAAATAAACAACTCAGCAGCTGCTGCCAACTCATGGGTGTAAATTATAGCACTATGGAAGACCATGAAATAGTTCATGATGTGCACCAGTATTAACAGATGATACGTGAATACGCTATAATTACCTCTTTTAACGACACCAATATTGCCTCTGAAATGGGACTTTTTCTAATAATTTCGTCATTCACTCATTGTGGTTCTTTCTGAAGGGACGGATACCTCTAGGATACGTTGGTTACTGTGGTGCCTGATTGACTGTAATGGACTATAATTATGCACTACTAGCAGTATGCATGTTCAGTCTTCAGCCCTAAGGCTGGTTGGATCCTCAACAGCAGTGTTAATTTTTATATCCCTTTTTCTTTGCTTGCTAGTTAAACGTCCTACTAGGTTTTCGTTAATACTGGGATAAAAGGGGGATAGGACTAGGAAGGTATCAGTCATGCCCATTAACCCTTCAATATGATATTTAAACCGAGCTTGCTGGCTGAACGGTACAATTTGCTTTACTGCAAGTTTACATTCGGGAGATGGTGGATTTCAATCACATCATCAACACTGAAGAATATTTTCCGTTGTTTTCCATTTCCGCACTAGGGTAGCTTATTAAAGGCACTACATTTATCTTTCTAGTCCTTGTTCCTCCCTTTTCCTTCGTCGCCAAAAGCCTATGTGAATGAGAGTTAGTGCGACGATGAACACCCAGAACCAGTCGTGCTGAGTGACTCCGACGGCAAGGCGACAGAACCAAGTGGTCGCGGAAGGTGGCAGGGGCGGGGAATGGGAGATCCTGGCTCAGCCCGGTGGTGTTTCAAGCCAGAACCGATCGAAGATGTTGATAATCATTACCTCAGTGCTCGTTGGAGGTTGCATTAGCCTCTTCCAAGGTGTTGATGTTCGTTCAATTATCCTGCCATTTTAACTTGACCTGGAAATTTCTAAACCGCATAGAATCATCATTCCCTTGGCGAACAGACTGTGCAGAAAGGTCTAGAGTTGACAACAATATTAGCGGAAGATAAACGAAATCGTTGGATATCTACCCTTGAAGAGCTGGACATGTCCAAAAGTAGTCAGAAAGCTTGGCGACTCTTAAAGAGGCTTAATAATGACTTCACTAAAGCCCCTGTACACGTCAATTTGTCCCCAGATGCCATTGCTCATCAACTTTTGCTCAATGGAAAAATAGAGGGTTATATGAATAGAGTTAAAATAGAACGCCAAATAGACAAGGAGTCTAGCGACCTCACTAATAACTAATGATATCACCCCAGAGGAACTAGAGAAAGCCATAAAGAAATCCAAAAATGGCAAGGCTACAGGTCTGGATGATATGAGAGTGGAACAAGTAAAACAATTTGGTTCCAGAGCAAGGAAGTGGGTTGTTGATTTTCTAAACAATTGCCTGCAGATTAAACAGATACCTAAGGTGTGGTGGAAGTCTCGAGTGATGGCTATTTTGAAACCAGGTAAGGATCCATTATATCCTAAGGGATACAGGCAAATATCATTACTTTGTCGCCTATATATGATATTTGAGAGGATCCTCCTCGAGCCCCTCACATCTAAAGTAGATCAATATCTTATTCCAGAAGATCCGGAAGGAACTGCACTTCGCAGGTGCTCAATTTAACTCAGAACATAGAGGATGGATTTGAAAGACGTAAAATCACAGGAGTGGTATTCGTGGACCTTACAACAGCGTACGACACAGTGCATCATAGAACTCTATAACCAATATCTATAACTTCACCAGAGACTATGGTTTCACGAAGATTGTTGAAATTCTCCTGCAGAATCGCCGGTTCTTTGTTGAGTTTCAGGGAAAGTACAGTAGGTGGAGGGATCAACGGAATGGACTTCCTCAGGGCAGTGTCCTCTCGCCAATCCTCTTTAACATCTACACGAATGACCAGCCAAGGCCTTTCTATACAAGAAGCTTCATTTATGCCGATGACCTGGCTTTAGCGGTCCAGTGCGACGACTTTCAAACCACTGAAATGCAGCTCTCAAATGCACTTAAGGAATTTTCAGTGTACTATCAGAAGAACCGACTACTGCAAAACCCGACTAAGACCCAGGTGTGTACATTTCATCTTCGAAATCGAGAAGCTACTAGACAGCTGTGCGTGACGGGGCGGGGGGGTAAGCAACTGAAGCATTGTTTTACACCAAGGTACCTGGGTGTCACCTTAGACCGTACCTTAACATACGAGAAACACTGTGTTAACTCTGGACAGAAAGTCTCAGCCCAAAATAACATCCTCCGTAAACTTGGCTCAAGCAAATGGGAAGCTTATCCAACTTCGTTAAGAACCTCAGCTCTTGGTCTGAGTTTCTCTGCAGCTGAGTATGCATGTGGTTTAGGTCAGCCCATACGAAGCGGGTGGATGCAGCCCTTAATGAAACATGTAGAATAGTAACTGGGTGTCTGAAACCTACTCCCACTGACAAACTCTACTGTTTGGCTGGTATTTCTCCTCCAAACATTCGGCGAGAAGTGTTTGCAAGGCAAGAGAAGGCGAAGGTAGATCACACAAGCAACCACCCGTAATTTGGACGTCGACCTCCACCCAGAAGACTGAAGTGCAGCTTAAGTTTCCTCAATGTCTCCAAGGCTCTGGATAAACCAAGAAGAACAGCACGTTGTGATATGTGGCGAGCAAAACTGGAGCATCTTTCTGATTGGATGGTGCCTTGTGAATCTCCACCCCCTGGTCATCATTTGGAATGGACAACTTGGGAGGCACTGAATAGTTTGAGGAGTGGAGTAGGTAAATCCAACTATAACCTAAAAAATGGGGTTATTTGAAAGATCAGTCGGACTTCTGCGATTGTGGAGAGCAATAAACTACCCAACACCTGTATGACTGTCAGTCCTACCCTGTTCGTTGTACACTTCAAGACTTAATTCAAGCCACTGAAGAGGGAATTTCTGTTACCAATTTATGGGCAGACATTGTGTGAAACATGTTTTGTGACATAAAATGTACCTTGTTTGTATATAATACCTTATTTATATTTTACGTTTTTTTCAACATTCTGACACGAAATAAATAAATAAAATATCATCATTCTTTCACGTATTAAACCTAGTGACTTGTTACGATCATACGGTATAACGCATTCTATCACCCAGGTTTTGTTGGACGACCGATGGATTTCTCCGGGAAATTTTCCTGTAACCGTTCTTTGAATACGATTTTTCCACTTTTCTTGATAACTCTGTATATATTTTACTGCTGGATAAATTCTGAGTTCCTTAAACACCGATTCATTTCCTTAATGATCCCATCGAGTATGTCCCGCTGTTCTTCTCATGTATTTTAGCTCATTAGCGGTAATTCTATGATTACCTCTTTTCGTTATTGTCCATGCTTCACGTCCATAGAATATAATTGGTCTCGCTAAGTTTTTATATACACGTATGTGGGTATGCCTCTATATAAATGACGGCTTCATATTCTTGCTTGCTTGTTGTTTGAAGGGGCCTAACATCTAAGGTCATCGGCTCGGGCTTCATATTCTAATTTATAACATGCAGAGTTTTTGTTTATTTCGTAATTATGTGGCAAGCCAGATTCACTCTCTAAGAGAATTTATGACCCAGATAGAAATCCACAGCCAGTTTCCAAACATTCGACCGGGTCGGGGATGGAATGAAGCCCCCACCTAGTGGCGAGGATGGGAATTGTGCCGGCTTACGAAGCCTGTCGTATTCTTCTGGGGGAATGATTAATGACTGACAGATGAAATGATATCAGAGAGTATTGCTGGAATGAATGATGACAGGTAAAACCGGAGTACCCGGAGAAAAGACTATCCCGCCTCCGCTTTGCCCAATACAAATCTCACATGGAGTGACCAGGATTTGAACCACGGAACCCAGCGGAGTGAGGCTAGCGCGCTGCGGCCTGAGCCACGGGGCTTCCATAGTCCATATAAGTAAATTAATTGATTCTCTTCAACAAGCCAACGGCCGTAGTTGTGTTGACACACCGGATCCCGTGAGATCTCCGAAGTTAAGCAACATTGGGTGTGGTCAAGAAGTGAATGGGTTGCCACGCGCTGTTGGTGGGGGGGTAAGGGAATGAAGGAGGGGAAAGGAAATGACCACCCTACCGTACGTAAACTCTGGCTCAGGTACACCTATGTGGAGGTTCGGAACTGCCTGCGGGCAGAATACACCCCCTCCTCTTCAATAATTCATTGTCTAAACAATATTTTTAGAACTGCACTAAATAAAACTTAAAATATTGCGTCCATAAAATAGCTGGGGGACTGATTCATTCCCATGCAAAAAGTAGCATTCTACCCTAAGAGAACCTGAATAAACATCTATTCAAGTCCCAAGACATGAATCAAGGAAACATAATATCAATATTATATGAGGAGAAACACACACAATTCAATGTCACGGGTAAATCGTTACATAGTGTCACAAACCCTCTGCTTAAACTAATTACGATAAGTAAAACACATTTGTTCTTCTCGTCTGATAGTGCTGCTATTAGTCCTCAAAGTGCAGATGTGGTATTTCAGTTAAAGGGCTAAAGCAATGTAGAAGTGAACAACATGCACATATTACCGAAGCTATATTTTTACAATCGATATCACATTCGCATTCAAGCTGTTCAATTACGTTGTATGCGGTGATATGTCTATGTCAGTATCATAAACTGCCTTTTGCCAAGCATACAACGACATGGACTTGTACTTTGGTGCAGAAAATTAATTGTACACCACATAATGAATTCTAATGATGAAATTTACTAATGATTTTTCACATTTTAGCCTTAAAAAATCAGTGATCCTTTTCATGACATCACGCACATATAGAGGTTGAAAATATGTTTTGATTTTCAGTAGGAATATCTTAATTATAACAGCCTCTTTAGGAAAACCTGCAGCTAAAAATTGATGACCTGTATGACCTGGTCTGAAATCACACAGCGATACGCATTCCTCACATGTATTCATGAAGCACTGAAGTTATAAAATGTTTCAAGACTCTTTCATCATTTTGTCCACTTTGTTTGCCTCACATGAATGTTTCGTGGACAAGTTCCTTCAAGTCTCTTGTGCCTTGTTTCACTTGAAAACAGATAAGTATCTTGTTAGTTAATCTGTCACTCGCTGATAAATCCACATCAACTATATAGCAGTGTATAGAGCAATGAACAGACTGAAACACATAGGCTGTAATTTTCTCTCCTCCTTGAGATAATGCTTTCTTTGAAAACATTTCATGATGAAATTGACTTTGGTTACTGTTCCAAACATGTCCTTAACCCACACTCCCTTCCGTTATAAATCTGTTCGCTTTCACCACAAACTATTGTGCTTTTCGACGTTTGCTATTTTCTTCTTCGAAATCCTCACGTGTGATGAATGTAATAATATGCTAGGATGAAATGCCATAGTCAGCCTTAAGATTGTCAGTAAAAGTAACTGAAGATTTGAAATAGTCCAGGTCAACCAATTTATACGTTTCTAGTGCACACATTTGCAGATACCAATAGAGAACAGCATATCCATGCTCCCTTGATCTATCAAACAGCGACATTATCTGTTCTTTTAATGTTTCTAATAGCGGCGGCGTGTTTCTTTTGAAGTGAACTACTCCTCGTTGTTTGCTAGTTACGCAATTTAAGATTAACTTGAAATTTGATTAATTTGTAAAGCATTACATTTTATAACGCCTCATTAATTAGCCAAACGAGTTCAAGGCCAGATAATAGTCATCATAAATGTTCTCCCTTTCTCTGCAATCATTATCTTCTAATACACTGGGCCTCAAATGTTTTTTGGCGGAGATAGTTCTTACTGATTTTGACTTGACGGTTTCATTTGCTCTGGATGTGAAATGTTGGTACTGCTTGAACAGTCACCCCTTCAGTTGTGCATGACGTCATGCATTACTGCCATACCCATTATATGCCTGCATGTTCATGCTATATAACATATTCGCGTACTCCATCCTCGACTTCGATTGCATTTCTGTATTCAGAAAGTTACAACTTTGTCTCTAATAAGCGTAAGTTTTCGTGGCTCATTGTATTAAAATAAAGAAATAAATATGCTAATTTGGATTAAAGCCACTTTCATATATTTAATAAAACTGAGCTTGCCGCCACAGACAGCGCGATCCATTTAGGGTCGGGGGGTGAATAATACGGTCGTGACTTCCACATTCCTTCGAAGAATTTCTTTGCTCACTGTTGGAGGCAGAACTTCACATGCACTTATGAAGGCCAATGTAATTTGGCGGAAAACTCGGCTTTGTTAAATATATATATCAGTAGCTTTAATCCAGTTACCATATTTATTTCTTTAATTTGTCTCTAATATTTTGGTTACATTCATGGTATTAACAAATTCTCCTCGTGATGTCAGAGTAGATGATTTACACTGTAACCAACAACAGAACACTCGCAGTGGAGCTATAGTTGGCAGTTCAGACAAAACATGTCACCGGCTAATGGCTCTAACGGAAAACTGCTGAGGTTTGCATGGAAAATTCATAGACCACTGTTTATGTTATGAAGGATTTATATTATAACCATATTTTCGTGCGATTCAGAGTGTTTAAGGTCAAGGATCTCTCTAAGAAGTATTCTTTAAAGATAGCGTTGGTAGAATACTTTCAGTGCCATATGTTTGCGTGTGTCGTGACACTTTTAGTGTCTTATGTTAGTCACCCAGTCTCCCATGCAAGTGTCAATATTACTATGGCAATATAAATATAGTGACCCAGTTGCCGACTTTACTATGGCAATGTAAATATATAGCTTTGTCTGGAGACACATATCATTGTTTTAGGCGACCCTTCTGAATAGACGATCGAATTTCACAAAAGCGCATCTGAGCGATACTGAATTTTCAGCATCCATCTTAGCATTTATTGATAGATGGTTGGATTAGTAAAGAAAGTGTTCGATATTTGGTGCGGCCTGTTCATGGACAGTGATGGAACAGGTTCCACGTTGGAGTCTGATGTAATGAGTATAGATGATACTTGTATTTTAATATTAATATGCATATAAAGATTTGCACAAAATGAGTCGTCTGAAAAAATTAACCTGAAATAACTCATTAACCGTTAAAATTTTTAAAAAATCTCTTTTCACTTTTAGTAATGTTACCAACAGGCGTATACTTGAACTTATGGTATATATTCTGAGTGTTAATATCTGCTGATATAATGGTAATAACTTAATTTCTCGTAGACTGAACTATTACTCATTTCTACACCTGCAATTGCAGATATTGTGAACACTGGAAACTCAGTACTGCAGGCCTTCGGACCGAGCAGCGGTCGCTTGGTAGGCCATGGCCTTTCGGTATTGTTGCGCCATAGGGTTTGGTTTGGTTTTCGGAATTCAGTAGGTGTGTGGTGGCGGTGTAATTATTTACATAATCCGACAGGTAGTTCTCGAGAAAATAGAATGTATTTAAACGTGCTTAGCTGGCCAACAGTGGGCCGTTCTGTTCGAATGAATCACTAACCAGGCGGTCAACGCATGTAGCCTACTACTGCACTTATGAATCCTGAGCTACTTCTTCTCCTTCTTCTGACACCTATATATTCCCCCTTAAGCACGCCATAACATTTTATGATTAATCGCCATATGTGTTCGACCACATAGCCGAATAGTCCGTGATTTGGTCTTCGGTCCTCGGAGCCTTTGTTCGGTCCCTGGCCCTGTAGCCTTTATTATTCTTGAGCTTCCTGATGATATCTTCCAATTTTGTAGAGGAATATAACCAAAGTGGTGTTGCAGAGTACGTAGAGGAAATTGTGTAAATATTTCCTCCTCTTCTAATATATTCCAATTTAACAAATTATAGAAATGTTTCCTCCAATGAGTGTTAATGGAGCAGCGGTCCAGAAATATTACCAACCTTGTATTTTAGTGAAGTTAGGCCCCGACTATGTGGGCCATATATGGTTGCACTGACGAAAGTCAGAGTGCCTTCTACTAAATGCTGCGCTTCATGAGACTTAGGACAATTAAGGAACTGCGTAGAATGGTGGGTAGTGATATACGCTATCGTCAATGATAGTAAGGAGAAGAATAAGAATAAGAATGTTACTGGGTTTTTTTTCTCACTAACTACATTTACGGTCTTCGGAGACGCTCATTTGTCGGCATTTTATTTCGCAGAGTTACTTTGCGTGCCGATAAATGGTCAAAATCGGTATATTTGAGCACCGTCAAATACCACCGGACTGAGTGAGGATCAACTTGAAGACCGAAGGCCAGCGCCACATCGTCTGAGCCATATTGCCCAGCGCTGGCCTCAGTAGTCGTCTTCATGGTTCTATAACCCTTAAGAGCTGTCAGTGCTAGGGTTTGGGTTAGTCAATTTGGTAAATATTATAAGTAGAGACGAGAATTATAGGCATTCAGGCATGTAGGCCCTTACATTAGCCAAAATAGGCATGTAAATAGGCACTAACGTGTAAAATAGGCATAAAAACTACGTATAATTTAATAACACGCTCAATTACTATGAAAGGAACTTTTTTTTTTTTTTGCTAGTGGCTTTACGTCGCACCGACACAGATAGGTCTTATGGCGACGAGCCAAAGGAATTTACAACAAGCAACGTTTCAATGTTTCCCGGTTTACAATCTTGTTCTCCTGTCGGGCAGAATGTTCTGTAAAGAGAGAAATCTCTCAACATCACAGGAAGTGATTAGACAAAACTTCAATGAAGCCACTTCATCTGGTTTTAGCTCAACTGCTTCATATACCTCACCTCGTAGCACCCTGGCTAATTTTACCGTCGTTTCCCATCATAGATTCTGCTGCAGGACTCTTATGGAACTTTTTACTGACAGCGGCTACCTTCCCAGATGTTCGGTCAAAATTTCTCCTGACTTCTTCCACAACCGTAAATGATTCAACCGGGGGAAAGCCACTCGTCTCCAACTCGGTGATTGCTCCCGGCAGCTTGTTGAAGTTTGAAGATGCTCCAGTTTATGGAGGGGGATATTAGCTCCCACCATTGTAGTGCACAGGTCTATAGAAAATTGTTGTTGGTCGCTGTTCACAGTGGACTGGTAGAAAAGCTGCGATGACAATGCTTTCTGTACTAATGTCAAATGCATGGCAGTATTTCTATGTTGGTCTATATGGTATCTTTTCACATTTGATCTGAAAAATAATAACATTGACTTAAATTACGAGTACAATGTTCTTATATTTCTACAGCTGGGTTAGTTGGCAATACTGCTTAGTATAAACATAATAATGGCGTATGGCCTCCGGAGAGGCCTGGTGCGGGTCTTTTTCTCGTAGACGGCCTGCATGTCTGTGAAGATGAGAGCCCTACCTAGGATCATTTCTAATGCTCCATACGTCACACACACCCAGCCCCAGAGCTACTGGAATAAACCAATTAAGGTTAAAGTCCCCGACCGGACTGGGAATCGGACCCGGGACCCTGTGAACCGAAGGCCAGTACGCTGACCATTCAGCCAACGATTCGGACAGTATAAACATGAATTTGTTTCATAAAAAAAGAAAAATACTATTATATGTGATGTTTCTAGAAGTACAAAACTTTAAAGTAGGAACAAGGGAATTCGTAATTAACATGGAAATATGTCCTCAAAAATGTTCAGTTATAATCTGGCAATTTACTGTCGACTTCACCAGGTAAAAAAACTAATAAAAATGACGTGAAACGATACCTGAGTAGCGTAGAGGAGAGATCCTTCCTATATGCTTGCCAGAGACTCACCAAGCTGCCTCTAGGAGTATTCTTACTTATATAGAAGAATTAAAACGGAGGCACTATAAATCTCAGATTTGTGAACATTCCATATGTTGCTATTCACCGGCTTTGGTCAGCCGGGTCAGCTGTCATAAAGACTATTTTCTGTTGCCTGCAATAGATCCTGGATCATGTGTGCCCACAAGGCTGCCACCCCCGTTGAAAATAAGAAAACCGCGTGATTTGAAATTGTCGTGGCATGCGCCCATAAACTTACTTTTTTGTCACAATTTAGCAAAACTCTGGATGGGATGCTAGAGCTTACGCACTCCAGACTCTCTTTGCTTACCCCCCAACAACGGTTACTAACTTACTTACTTACTTACTTACTTACTTACTTATCCGGCGCTACAGCCCTGTGTGAGCCTTGGCCTCTTCTACGATAGTCCGCCATCTACTTCGATCCTCAGCGGCTGGTCTGCATGGGCGGATATTCATTGCCCTCAAGTCAGCTTCAACTTCATCACTCCATCTATTACGGGGCCTTCCTTGTCGCCGTCTTTTGTCTACTCGGGATTTAACTACTTTTCTTGGCATTCCATCTTCCTCCATTCTTTCCACAGGGCCAAGCCATCGCAGTCTCTGTGCCTTAATAAATCTTACTATATCCTCCTGGTCTAATATGTTTTGTATTTCAGCATTCGTCCTTATCCTCCAACCATTCTGGTCTTGAATTGGGCCACATATTCGTCTAATAATCTTTCATTCAAATATATTTAATTTATTTGCGTCATCAACTAAAGGTTCCAGGCTTCTGAGCCATATGTCACTACAGGTCTAATAAGGGTCTTATATATTTTGAATTTTGTAGGTTTAGACAATAGACGAGATTTAAATAATGTAAGATTAGCATAACAGGCCCTGTTTCCAGCTATTATTCTACAATGTATCTCCTCACTTATTCTATTATTATTTGTCAACATGGTTCCCAAATACTCAAAACTTCGTACATTCTCAAAAATGGCCGTTTATTGTCAGATTATCTTGACTTCTTCTGCCCTCTATAACAGTCACATGCATATACTTAGATTTACTGTCATTCACCTCCAATCCCATCCGTTTTCCTGCTTCCTCCATTTCAAGAAACATTTCCTTCAAATATTTATCATTCCTGGCCATTAACACTACATCATCTGCATATGCACAAATTTGTTTAGATTTATATACAATATTTCCTGTATCCATTATTTTTTCAAGGACTTGGTTAATTGCCAGATTAAACAAAGTAGCTGAGAGTGCATCACCTTGTCTGACATCTGTATTAAGAGCAAACTCATTTCCAATTCTTCCATCCACCATCACCTTTGCCCTTACTTCTCCTAAAGTGATTCTGAACATCCTAATCAGTTTCTGTGGTATTCCTATTGTCTCCATGTATTCATATAGCTTATCCTTGTATATACTGTCAAATGCTTGTCTAAAATCTACAAACAACATATGTAGATCTATATTATGCTCATAGCATTTTTCCGTCGTTTGACGTACCACGAATATTTGATCTAGTGTGCTCCTATTTCGCCTGAAGCCACACTGTACTTCATCCAATCTTTCTTCAGCATATGGAGTCAGATATTGTAATAGGATATTTGAAAATACTTTATAGATGATATTCAGTGGTGTGATTCCCCTACAATTAGTGCATTCATATTTATTTCCCTTCATATATATTGGGAAAATTATTCCTGTATTCCACTCATCAGGTATTCGTTCTTCCTCCCAAATCTTAATAATCAGTTCATGTATCTCTCCTAGCATTTCTTTGCTACTATTTTTAATCAGTTCACTTGTTATTCCGTCTTCTCCTGCTGCTTTATTGTTATTTAATTTTGCAATAGCATTGTCTACATCTTTCAATGTGGGGGCATTTATCCATTGTTCTGGTCCATTCTGCTCCATATGCCGTTCACTTTCTTCCACATCTTCTCTTTCCTTGTTAAGGAGCTCTCGGAAATATTCGGTCCATCTTTCACTTATTTCCTCTTCATTCTGTAATAGCTTTATTCTTACAGCCATTCAATCTTGGCTTATACCCTTTCCTGAAATAATTAATTTCATTATAGAATTCCTTTGTCCTCTTCTGTAACCTTTGTGTCTCTATACTCTCTAGTTTCTTCTTAATCATCTCTCTTTTTTTCTTCTTACAGATGTTATTAGCTTCACGTCTGCATTTCTCATAATTTTCCCTATTTGACCTTGTATCTCTTTGTAACATTTTTGCTCTTGCTGCATTATTCTTTCCAATCGCTTCCTCACATTCCATATCGAACCAAATATTTCTTTTCTTTTTGGCTATACCCAGTGTTTCTTGTGCCGCATTTTGTATGCACTTTTGAACTTTTGCCCACCTTTCCTCTATTCCAGAAACTTGTCCAATCATCTGTAAAGTATTATTCATTTTTGACTGGAATTCTTGTTTTCATTCTGGTTGTTGTAGTTTTTCCAAATTCCATTTCTTTCTTTCCGTAGGTTGTCTCCTCTGTCCTATTTACAATTTTTGCCTCACTATTGCTTTTACTAAATAATGATCAGAATCACAGTTTGGCCCTCTGCATGTACTTAACGTCAATAATCGATGCTGCATGCCTCGTTGTCACTAGTAAATGATATTTGATTTACCACATTGTTTTCTGGCATCTTCCACGTTCCTTTATGTATTTTCTTATGATCAAAGCAGGTGCTTTTAATTATAAGACCATTCGTAGTTGCAAACAGTCCCAAGTAAAAACCATTCTCATTTGATTCTTCATGTAGTGTATATTTCCCGGCTATTGGTCTCATACACTCTTCCTTTCCCACTTTGGCATTAAAATCTCCTAAAATAATAGTCATGTCACATCTTGGTCCCTCTTCAACGGTTTGTACTAACTCATCATAAAATTGTTCCTTCCTTTCCTCATCCGCATCTTCAATTGGTGCATGTGCTGATATAACAGTTATGTTCCTAAACTTCCCCTTAATCCGAAGCTTACATATTCTATCTGAGATCGGTTCAAATCCTATTACACTCTTCTTCAATTTCCCATGTACTATAAATCCCGTACAGAACTGTCCTGTTCTTTCTTCCGGCCCACTGGAATAGAGGTTATAATCTTTCTTTTCAATACATCCTTGCCCTTTCCATCTTATTTCCTGAATCGCTACTAAGTCGTATCCAAATCTTTTTGTTTCATTTACAATTTCTTGCATTTTTCCCGGTTTCAACATTGTTCTTACATTCCATGTCACCGTGTTTATATCCGCTTTCCTTACTCGTGTCCTTTTCCTAAGCTTTTGTCGTCTTCGATTTCCATCCGGTTTTCTCGTGGAAGTCTTCTGAACAATACTAACTGGACCTCACCAATCCAGACCAACAGTCTTTTCACTGACCTGGGCTTGTAAAGATAGTCTTTGAAGCCTTGTTAAAACCGCTGTGACATCGTCCAAGCCGTGCCATCTTGTATGTCTAGCCTCTGTGACATCGTCCTAGCTGCGCAAATTCGATTTTCAACCTATGTTTCGCGAAGGCTTAGCGGAAGCGTAACAGAGTTCACTAGAGCCTACACATAGCGCTGGTGAAAGTTACTCACGATTCTAAAAAATTAAATTTCAGTTGTAGTCCGCTTCTGTGGTGTAGTAGTTAGCGTGATTAGCCGCCACCCACGGAGGCCCGGCTTCGTTTCCCGGCTCTGTCACGAAATTTGAAAAGTGGCATGAGGGCTGAAACGGGGTCCACTCAGCCTTCGGAGGTCAACTGAGTAGAGGTGGGTTCGATTCCCACCTCAGACATCCTCGAAGTGGTTTTCTGTGGTTTCCCACATCTCCTCCAGGAAAATGCCGGGATGGTATCTAACTTGAAGCCACGGTTAGTTCCTTCCCTCTTCTTTGCCTGTCCCTTCCAATCTTGTCATGCCTTCACCACAAGGCCCCTGTTCAGCATAGAAGGTGTCTAGACAATGTACTAGTCCTCCTCCCCAGTTGTATCCCTGACCCCAAGTCTCACGCTCCAGGACACTGCCCTTGATACGGTAGAGATGGGATCATTCGCTGAGTCCGAGGGAAAAACCTACCCTGGAGTGTAAACAGATTAAGAAAGAAAGAAAGAAAGAAAGAAAGAAAGAAAGAAAGAAAGAAAGAAAGAAAATATTTTAGTTGTAAATCTTTATTTTGACGTTAATTGAATCAGAGTTTAAAATACCGATTTTTAATTTTCATCCACTCTGTGACAAGAGACCACCGGCGTTCTAATACCTCGTTCAGTAATTAAATGATTATTTACATTTTAGCAATATAAATAATTGAAAGTTCACGACTAATATAGCATTGCAAGAAAACAACTTTCCACAATACGTAAATTAACAGGTCTATAAATGCCACAGTGAAATGTGGTCGTAGTTCAGTCACAAAAGAGATAAGAAGAACAAACAAACCTACCTCCTTACAGCACGCTAGGCATAAGACCACCTTTCCGTCTGTAGTGAAATTGGGATCCCCTGTGATCCACCGCTTCAGCCAGTAGGACTTCGACGATATTTCTTTGCAATTACATTTTTTTACGTCACGCCGACACATATAGGTCTTATGGGCACGATGGGATGGGAAAGGCCTAGGAGTGGGAAATAAGCGACCGTGGCCTTAATTAAGGTACAGCCCCAGCATTTGCCTGGTGTTAAACTGGGAAACCACGGAAAACCGTTTTCCGGGCTGCCGACAGTGGGGCTCGAACCCATTATCTCCCGGATCCAAGCTCATAGCTGCGCGCCCCTAAGCGTACAGCCAACTCGCACGGTGATTTTTCTTCGAGTATTGCCACATACACACTTCTTGTTCGCAATAAATCACAACACGCTCTGAAGATAAAGCGTGCGCGTACAACAGTTCACATCGAGAAGGAGGTATAAAGGTTCGACGTTGATTGGTTCTCGCATATGTCTTAGAAGGTTGGACGGGTTGAAGGCTTCGAGGTCAAATTGTTCCTTGTTTCTCCTGACAGAAATTTCCCAAGAACTACTTCTGGTAACTTCCAAGAATTCCAATTTTTGTTCGTGGGGTAAGCAGGTCTTGAGAAATGAGATAATAAATACTGTCGAGCACATCAGTTATAATATAACGCACTGGAAGAAAATCGGCTTTTTTAAAAATAGATTCAAAAGGCATCAAATAGGCAATTATACTAAAAATAGGCACAAACCCCTGAAATAGGCATTTATAGGCACAATAAAATCCAACGAAATCTATTTTAAAGGACCCTAAAACGGATTTATATCTCAAAGGCCTACGTTTCTGAACACAGGAATAAAATAGGCAAATAGGCAAATTTTCGTCTCTAATTATAAGTGTATTTCTAATCATACGACTCTTCACCATATCAGACACGACGAGATTCGATGTTAATCTGATGTGTGTAACCTGATTGTAAATAATGTTAGACACATACTAATGTGATACATAAAATGTATACGATACGTATTTTCCTCTCAGTTCATCTCGTCGAATCGTGTATCACCGCAGTTAAAATATTAATATAAACGTAACGTTGAATTTGCTGTTTCAGTTTAGATTGCGATGAAATCAGAGCATTTAAAATTCAATTTTCTCGCGGATGCACTACAACGAAAGTTATTAGTCGCATATTATAAACAAGTCTGTTTAAATCCAATGCGAAAAGTATTTCCCTAGAGTATACGCAAAACAACTTTCCAATCTCTCTATGGTAATTCCAGGTCTGCATTCAAATTAAATTCGTCCCATCAGGTACTTGGTGAGAAAGATGACATAGTCCATGATTCTAACGGACATAGGTCTATTGTTTTAAATTGCAGATTTTTAACTCCTGCATTCCAAAAACGAAAATGGTAGTAATTTACTTTGAAGTATTTTGACATTCGTGACATCCGTGGTTATACTTATCTTTTAGTGTACCAAGCTATTGTAATACCAACTCTTCTTCATGGGTGTGAAGCTTGTACAACTTACAGAAGGCATATAATGTGCCCGACGAAATATTATTAACACTGTCTGAGGAAAATCTTGAGAACTGAATGTCAAGATCTGGAAACTAACATCAGAGTCTTGGAAGAAGGAAATACCATCAGTATTGACTTTAAACATCAAATACCAAATTCGATGGCTAGGTCAGAAATTGATTATGCGTCAGAATTTCGTCTTCTCATTTAGAGGCTGGCAGAAGACCCCAAGGAGTGTAGACAAAACGCTACAATGACGTTCTGAAGTATAGAATTTTAAAAAATTCAAACCCACATCTAACCACTTGGAATGACGTCGACTAGTCTATGAAAGCCGTAGAACAGCAAATATATCGACTTGAAACTGACAAACGAAAAGTTAGGAAAGAGCGGATGCTATTGAGGAGAAACAACCCTCAGCAAATGACTTTTGACCTTTACAATGTGTGTCACCTGCTCGAAAGAGTTTACGATTCTAGGACAAGACTCAACAGCCACGTCAGAGCACACTTACACGACCAATCGCACCCAAAACCAAGCAAGTGGTTTTCAGTAGCTATAACCTTAAACAGTGCCTCCCAAGAAGGAATTCCCACCACAATTTACTATAATAATCAAACAACAAATTCGATTGACAGGTCATGCTGATCGTATGACAGAATTTCATCTTCTCAGTTGAGGATGGCAGAATATCTCAAGGAGTGTAGACGGACGTATCCTTCGAAAAAAATATGTTCCGATGGTACCTAGTAAACAACTTACTCGTCCGTTCTAATTCTAGTCAACGGTAGTGATACTGTTTCGAGAAATTCCATCATATTGTCTCAGACACCAAAGCCACTGAGGTTATCAAGACAGGCTTCACAGAATTATGTAGCTAAAGAAAGGAAAATACGTCCTACTTTAAATATTTAACATCTAGAAAACACTGCTGGCAATTATCTAAACCAAATGGGAGGGTAAATTTCCTGGAAACATTCAGTGAAGACTTCATTTCTTGAGAAGATTTTACGAGGTTCTTCGAAACTGGGAAACCACAATGTTCTTGATATGCTTGAAAGCACCATACAATGTCTAGTTCACATGCAAAATATAAGCTGCCAATGGAAAACTCGTTCAGAGAGGCTGCCTGGCCGAGGCGGTAAAGGCATGCTTGATTCGCCCGGAAGGACATGGGTTCAATTTCCCACCAGGAATTCATACAATTTAAGGAACGAGATTTCCACCTCCGGAGGTCCACATGGCCCTGAGATTCACTCACCCTACACCAACAACGAGTATCCGGTTGATTCCTGGGCGTAGAGATAACCGCTCCATGAATCAAATGCCGAGGTTGCGGATAGTGAAGTCTCTACTTTCAAGCCCTCAAAAGGCCTTTATAGCATGTAAAGGGATGGTTTTGCTTTCATCTAGCCTCTGATCAATGAGAGACCTGCAGTTCTACGTTCAACGAACGGCAGTACCTAATCTGCAATACAATAAGCGTATTTAGTACTACTGAGATAGCATTCATTTTATTGTAATGGCAATTAATATAGTAGAAATAATGCCAGGAATGTGTCCATAATGTAGAAACAAACTCCTTGAGCAAATAACCGGACGTAGTGGGGCTTTCAAGCTTCGGTGATGGGGTCAAACGGGACGGGAGAATAAAAGTACCAGTATGTTACCAATGACAGATGGAATAACAGTGAAGAGTAAGTGCAGAGAAACCAACAAGGTAATGAGTCGGTAACAGACATACAGGAAATTGTTTCCAAATAGAGAATTATGAGGCTCAGACTTAATTTATTTCGTAATATCTGAAGCAATCTCTTTTAAGTTTTACTCAGTTAACCCTTTGTTACCTAAGAAACTTGGAATTCAAGGAAAACACTTTTTACAAGAAATTTCATTTATTTGTGAACATAATAAGATGTCCTGTTGTTTTCAGCTCGATATGGTGCTCAATGTTCAAAATACAGCCATGGTACAAATTTGTACCGACAGGCTTTTAAGTAACAGTTTTGTACTCCATTTTTACAACACAATATTTGACTAAATTTTGGCACAAAATTGGCTCCAGGACAAAAGATATAAAAAATTGACGATTACTTGCCCATGGAAATTGAGGGTTTTTGTTTCGAAACCCACTTGACCCCAAGTACGAGCCTATCTTGTAGATGGGGTGACCATCCTGCAGGTGGCAAGTTATCATACTGAAACATCAAAAGCCGTATTTCCATGAACAAGTTGTGGTAAATGTGTACCGTAATTTACACTGAACATAACATCTTTTACAACAAGCTTATTGTGCTGTCAGTGTTATTTGCAGGCATAGCATTATTGTCATTCTCATGGAGGTAACTCATTATTGTAGCAAATCTAACCCTAGGCATTTTTCCTGTTACAACTGACAGATTGAGGTCACGGCTCGTATCCCAGTACTGTCTCCAAGATGGCAAACAGTTGTACCCCATTGGGAAGTTTACGCTAATAAATGGCAAAAGTTCATCTTGTTTCATGTCCAGATTCTTTCCCTTATGCCTAGCGTACAGATTGCTTTGAAACGTTATAGTTTGTATTGCTGGATAAAGTAGGCCAAGAATACACCCGTGGGTGTTGTACACTCTTTCTATCGAAAACTTCGTAAATGCTACTGAATTCTGTTTTACTGTTTTCATTCTCAACAAATCATTCCATGCTTAATCTTGAGTTAACTATATATTCAGTTTCAGATCCAAAGACGATAATGCGTTCGCGGAAAGCATTTACGATCCCCTACTTAATTTGAGATAGCAGTAAAGGTGACCTTTATGTCCCCTAGTTTCTATCCTTCAATTAGCCAGCATAATCCAATCAGCCAACCATACATCCATCAGTAAATCGTGGCTTTTGGCTCTCGCATGAGAGCAGGGGTTCTACCCAATGGTTTTTGTTCCATTGAGCAATGTATACAAATGCGATAAATCTATTGCAGTTTGGGTTAAACTCAGAGAATAACTAATTGAACTTTACGGGCTAATTGACAACAAATGACAGGATGAGTTGATTAGATTAATAAGTATGAAATGATGACTGTGGCAAAGCCACAGGGTTAGAGAATTTGTTTTTCCGAAATATATTTTGAAGAATAGCTCATGTTCACTGAAGGTTGAAATTGTGGTGTGTGAAATTTGATTATCAGTCAGACATCAAACCTAGCTTGATATTCTGCATAGAGGGGCGTCGTCCAAAATTAAACATACCAATAATATTGTGAATAATGGTAATAAAATTATTCAATCCTCATTTTCTTCTTGTTCCTGGCCTTTCTCCTTATTCATTGGATTCGGCACGTGCTGTGGAATTGACCTAGTTTTACGGTCGTATGTCCATCCTGACACCAACCCGATTTGGAGGGATGCACTCATTATTGCGTGTGTCTGTGTTGGTTGGTAGTGTTTTGTCTTGTATATAGATTAAGGGATGTGTATTAAGACGAACACAAACACTGAATCATGAATTACCCATTCGCAACTAATATCCCCGGCCGAGTTCCTCTGTAGCGAATGCCAGTGCGCTGACCATTCAGCCAAGGATCTGGACAAGTGTATTCTAGGGCTGCAATTAAAGTTCAGAAATTGCTATTTCCAATTCAAATTTTTTTTATTTCGTCGATATGCATTGCAGTAGTTCAAAGCTATCGAATGTCACGAGCAATCCAGACCAGAAATAAACGGTAGTACCACACGCGATAATGGGTTCATTCCATGTGCCTTTTGTTATACGTAAAACGTGGCTTAATCTAGAGATAGTGTTAGTATCGACCACAAATATTTGTGAAAGTACCTGGAAGAAGAATTATGATATGGGAGTAATTGAAACGGTAGTTTCCACCGAGCGAGTGGCTGTGTGGTTTGGGTCACGTAGCTGTCAGCTTAGACTCAAGATATAGTCTGTTCGAACGCCACTGTCAGCAGCCCGTGGTTTCCAATTTCCACACTAGACAAGTGGTGGGGGGCTGTACCTTAATTAATATCACGGTAGCTTCCTTCCTACTCCTTCCCGCTCGAGACGGTGACGTGAAGTGTCGTTCGTTTAGCCTACACTATGGCTATCGTCATCTAACGGTTGAGAATGAAAGCAACTGGATGAAATTAGTCGAAGAGAGAGAAACAAGTCCGATATGCCCGAGGCTGAGCGTAAGAGAGCTTATGTACAAGGTAAGGTAGCCGAGGATGAGAGCGACACGAGCTGCTATCGCCGTCTGCTGAAGATGGATGCGCCCGAAAACACTCAAGAAGATGTCGTCGCGACGATGAAAATTGAAAGGAGTATGATTTCACAATATTTGTAAGAGGATAGTGTAGAAAAAGAGACCAAAAATATCTCTCTCTAAACCTAAACCCTGCGTTCTCTTCCTTCTAACACCAACCAGATTATTTCT
Organism: Anabrus simplex; assembly: GCF_040414725.1. Classification (NCBI taxonomy): domain Eukaryota; kingdom Metazoa; phylum Arthropoda; class Insecta; order Orthoptera; family Tettigoniidae; genus Anabrus; species Anabrus simplex. The sequence goes on along the minus strand of NC_090265.1, from coordinate 306,927,523 downwards.
GCGCCCAAAGACCTACGGACGCTGTGGCTTCGACACAATCCCTCCCTATAGAATATAAACATTCAGATAGGCAGAGGAACTATTATTACTAAATTCTAAGAAAATATGCATTATAACGAGCGGATAAAATAAATAAACGTATTTTAAAGTATCCATTCGGTGGCCCGGTACCGGAATATAGCCATAATGTGTCTTCCTCGAGCCAAGGGGCCCTGGTTTGAGTCCCGGTTCTTTCAAGAATTTATTCCTGGAATGTGGTCTCGTATGTGGTTCTTTCAGCCTCGTGAGATCATCGAAGGAAGTGGCTGACAGGAGACGCACCAGATCCGCTTAGGAATGCTTTAGAGGCCGTCACGCGGATCAAGCAAGTTTGTAGTTTACAATACATGACAGTTCATTATCGTGATGACAACAATAACCACGAGAAATCCGGTTCGCAAGAAATTTCTTCTTAAAATATTACACACTTTGACTAAAATTCGAACCGCGACTTCAGTAGGTAATAGTCGTCTAGACAGGCCAAGTACTATAATTGGGGTGAGTTCCATGGGTTTCTTTATTTTTGTTTGACATTAGTATATTGTGTCTTGTGCTGATTTACAGCTGATCTTAATATATGCTGCCCTCGCAACCTTCTCGCATTCGAAATGCTATCACTGTCATTATTAAGTGAAGACAAATAATAATAATAATAATAATAATAATAATAATAATAATAATAATAATAATAATAATGTGCCTATTACGAGACATTAATTGTAAGGCAGACCCTTCAGTGAGGATGGGTGGCTTGTGCCGTGTAGATATAGGAAATATATGAAGATGTGTCCTATTGTAGTAGATGAGATGTGTGTGATGTGTTAGTTGCTGACGACAGCACAAATGCCCAGTCATCAAGCCAAGGGAATTAAAATCCCCACGATTAAAATACCATGAAGCATTTTGGAGTCGAACCTGAGACCCTAAAGCTCGAAGTCCAATTCATCCAATAGTCAGCCACTGAGGACAGCTATAATGACTCATTACCATTCACCATGCGATGTTGAGCTTGGGAGTGATGTTATTTCGTGTTCATTCCACTACATCGAGATGAAAACTCCGCCAGCCAACCTTTGGCAGGTGAAATTGACACCTGACACCTCAGACAACTTTCTTCCAATCAAAATTGATTGCATACTGAGTTTAACTTGGCTGTTTAAACTAGTAGGTATCAATATGAATGTATTGTATCCGTTTGTTCCATTTTTTTGTACTAAAATTAATTACCAGCCTCTCAAAGAACCTCCGTTATAATTTGGGAATGAATGTACTGTAAAACAACCATCGCTCCCTGTTCAGTAATCTAATTGAGTCATGGATATTATGTTCTTCTTAATTCCGTTTAGTATAGTGGCTTTCAATCCAGAGAGTTCCGGGTTCGATTCCCGAACGAGTCAGGAATTTTTAACTGTGTATGGGTAATTCCTCTAGCTTGGGGGCTGGATTTTGTGTTCATCTGCTTACAGTTATATTCATCCCCACACAACACACTAAACTACCAAGCACCTCAGTAACGCACAATAATTAACCTTCACATAGGTTTGACGTTACACGGCGTCAACTCGGAAGACCTGCACCGAGTTTCTTCGGAGGCCACACGTAATTACTCTTATTATAGGGTTAGCGCGAGGAGGGGTTTTCGGCTACAATACTGAGCCAAATCTACACGAAGTGTCGAACCCAGGAAGTTGGGCAAAACTTAGGGAAGAAGAAGAAATTGTCCCATGTAGCTGACCTTCAGAAATAAGGACTACAATATCCCACAGATATCTTAAACGTTCTGTAGTTCGAAATGACACTATAAATATTGTAGTTAATGTTACCCATGTATTTATTTATTTATTTATTTATTTATTTATTTATTTATTTATTTATTTATTTATTTATTTACTGTAATGTTGATATCTCAAATTCACGTACCGATTACGAGTATAATATCAACAAGGTATTAAAGTATTCCATTTTTTAGGCTGCTATCAATTGTGAAATTCCTAAAATTTCGCGCCAGTATGGCAGTGGACTCGAAAGCCTCACCTCTCCATGACGCTGGCAGCTAGTGTGCCGTTCAGACTGCACTACAAGCCGCCTTAGAAACACATACAGTGACAGTGCACTAGAAGAGATATGTGCCTCCACTTGCTGTAAATGCCTAATTTTGAAGTTTAAAAATGTCAGTTCGCAATAGGGAACCTTAATTTAACTTCACCGACTGAGAAACAACTAAAATGTTCACCTTTCATTTTCTTGTTGATAATGCTTATAGGCTTACTAAACCTAGAAGAAGGAATTGCGAGTTCAATGCTTGACTCTAGAAAAAAAATTCAAGATTTTGTGTGGATATTCAAATCATTGCATTACAGAGAGAAAACCCGTTAGGCCTGAGTTACCGAGATGTAACCCTTGCGATTCGTGTGATCTAGGCAACTTGTCTTCTAACTGTCCGACTCGTTGGCTGAATGGTCAGCGTACTGTCCTTCGGTTCAGAGGGTCCCGAGTTCGATTCCCGGCCGGGTCGGGGATTTTAACCTTCATTGGTTAATTCCATTTACTCGGGGGCTGGGTGTTCCTGCTGTCCCCAACATCCCTGCAATTCACACACTACACATGATACTATCCTCCACCACAATAAGACGCAGTTACCTACTCATGGCAGATGCCGCCCACCCTCATCGGTGGGTCTGCCTTGCAAGGGCTGCACTCGGCTAGAAATAGCCACACGAATTTTTTTAATCTTCTAACTTCAGTATTTCTTATTGTGCTGACCGATTGGGTTGACTACATGTTTCGAACTGTGTAAATATTAGCTTGTATTTGGACGGTAATGGGCTCAAACCCAAATATTCGGTAGTCATTAAGATGGGTTTACCGTAGTTTCCCATTTTCACACTAGGTAAATTCTGGGGCTGTTAATTAAAGCCACGGTGACCTATTTCCCAGTCCTACCCCTGTCCTATCCCATCGTCGCCACAAGACCTCTGTGAGTCGGTGCGACGTAAAAGAGAGCTAGATTATTGTGCTGCTGTCTACCAAAGAAAGCGGAATTCTACTGAACGGTTCCTGAGTCTGAGTTAATTTTACTTTGTCGGGTTAGCCTAAGTGCACCTCAGAGATCTTTAACATGCCAACAACAATGACATGGGAAGTCAGAAATTTTAACTGTTCTGTACAACATTCTCTCTGATAGAATAGACAATAAGCAGTTACAGACAATATGAACAATGTTATTATGATACAATACTAAAACAAAGATACAGATACTTCCTGCAGAAATTATGTCCACTGGATTTTCAAGTGATCCAACTTGTCTTCAAGCTTCCCGAAATGTTAATCACTGGATTTCCGAAACCCTATTGGCTACATAGGTTTCCCAAGATGAAGAATATCCAGCAATCCAGGGCGGAACGGTGGTGGACTCAGTCCAGTAGTATCACTGGCTGATTTGTAGATTGAGAGGCTTGTAAATCTTGTCCATCAATTGACTTGAAAAGGAGAGCACCATTCAACTCAAATCTTGGGAGTGACAATTGCATCAAAGGAACAAGCCTTGATTTGGGAGACAGTAACTGCACTGAGCTGTTTTCACTTGGGCTAGTGTAACGAAGATAAACACAGGCACCATAGGCTCTTTCTGAGACATCTGAAAACACGTGCAATTATATGCTGGCATTCATACAATCTGCTGTTATTCTCCGTGGAATACGAATTTTGTTCAGTTCAGTATGTTACTTGTGAATTTCCTTCCAGCGTGTCCGAATTTCTTCCGGCAGTGGTCATCCCAATTCGAGCGTAATTGTCAACGGACTTGGAAGAATGATTTACACCCTCCATTCACAGGCCCTAGGAGCCATAATGGATCATAGATGGAGGCTACACTAGCCAGCACCATCCTTTGTGTCTTTACTGCATTCTTGTGGGTACAATCTGCGACACTGAATTGTAATAAATCGCTATTGGAATCTCAGAATAGGTCACGAGTCTTCACCACACCATCCTATAGGAGGAGGCTGCTAGGTACGTGGCTCTCACCAAGTGTCGAAGGAATAGCCCTAAAGATGTCGAGGTGGTTGGGAAAACCTCCAGTATTTAGTAATGAGGTGATGCCGTTATAGAGTTCAATAGCGTTTTCCGCACTGTCTGTACCTGTTGTAAGTCGTCCACTCAAAAGCCTTGCTTAGGAACTTCAGATACCGCCGAAGGCTATTTGAGTTGACTGTCAAGTGCCGCCTGAAGTAAACATAGAGTGGCTGAGTAAGTACGGAGCTGCTGCAGTGCCATAGGTTACAGTGGTCAAGCAATAGATTTTTTAATTGTTGACTGGGACAACTGCGCCACACTATCCTTTGGATATCACTGTCAGGCTCGTTTACCTGAATGTGTCTATACATCTTCTCGATGTCAGCAGTCAATGCACCGAGCTCGATAGCTGCAGTCGCTTAAGTGCGGCCAGTATCCAGTATTCGGGAGATAGTAGGTTCGAACCTCACTATCGGCAGCGCTGAAAATGGTTTTCCGTTGTTTCTCATTTTCACACCAGGCAAATGCTGGGGCTGTACCTTAATTAAGGCCACGGCCGCTTCCTTCCAACTCCTAGCCATTTCCTGTTCCATAGTCGCCATAAGACCTATCTGTGTCGGTGCGATGTAAAGCAACTAGCAAAAAAAAAAAAAAACAGAAACAGTCAATGCGTACTTGTGTTCTACGGAAGCGAAGCGCTTTAGAAAATAAATCCTACTGAATTGTTCGTCCAATCATCATTAAACTGTTCAGTGAGAATTAAGAAGTAACTTTAGCGGAAGAATTGTAGACCACTCTGACTTCGTAGTGCTGCTCGTGTCCTTAACTTTTGCGTGGTGAGTCATATAATCATGACTGAGCCTTGCTGATAGGATTGCTGAGTTCCATGTATCCTAGCTGCAGATACTCATCCATGAATGAGACGTACTCATTCTTGAGATCAATGAGATCAGGTTGTTGCTGCAATTTTCTTTCCATAACCTCAAAATACCGCTTAGCATTTGTGTAAGGATCTCCCAGTTCTTCAACTTCCTTGCGTAGAGATAGTCTTACAATAAATCTTCCAGTCTTGTCACGGGTGAAAGATTTTAAGAAGTGTTCTTCGCACAGGCTCTCTTCCTTGGAGTGCTGACGTGTCGTCAGCACCTCTTGCAACCAAAAGCGTTCCACCAGGGCGTGGAAATGTTCAGTTCTTGTCAAGGGCTAGGTCGCTGTCTTCTTCCGTTGATCAGTAGAATGAGTGGAGACAGATCCTGACAGCACCCATCCGAATTACGTCTCCTACAATATTAGATGGCCTTCCTTGTCACGATGGTTAGGCATCAGAATTTCAAAGAGTGCTGTAGCACCCAACAGGTCTATGTCCCTCGATTGGTGAAAATTTGGATCAGCAAAATGAATGTCAGTGGGGAGTATGTATTCTTGATGAAGGAAGTGGGCCAGTAATACTACGCAACACAGAACAAACAATTTGTCAATTGTAAGTACCAACTCTAGGTGCTATTTGAATATGACAAAGGTTAGAGGACTAGTATCTTGTGCTTCACTAATGCCTTTAATGGGCACGGTATGGCGACTAAGTTTGGCACTCAAACGTTCAACCAAATCTTGTGGCAAAAAAAAAAATATGTTTGCGAAGCGCTTTCTAATAGGGCTCGCCATAGGTAAAAATCGGCCGACAATACCCTTAATACTGACTACAGCTGTAAACAGTAATACGTCATTGTGAGGGTAAGTAGCCTTAACCGAACAAAATGACTGATGTTGAGAGGGAGGAGTCACCACTGTGTGTGCAGGTCCCTGATTTGCAGTCACTATCACTGAGGTCCTTTCTGAGGCTATGTTATGCTCTCTAACTAGGTTAACGCGGGCATTCAGATCCATATTGCTGAATCTGACACATGTTTTAAGGCATGAAATGAATTACACAGACGGAAGATGTAGTGACAAAGGATTTCCGTGGTCACCTTAAGCTAGAACTATGCTTCACATCATCCTGAATCAAGTACCAGTCTTGTTTGTTGCACCGATATCCAGTGTTTGACTATTACTATGCAATAAATGAACCAAGTCCTTCAAGCTGGGATGCAATTCACTTGAAGTACTGCTCTCCAATTGACTCCTGAGCTTAAGACTAACGCCATCCAATAATATGATAGCATGATTTCATGCAAAGGTGTTTTTATTTTTAAAGCTTCAATGGCATTTTAGTTGCTACAGATTTATTTAGAATCACAGCTCTTTAGGTAAATCATGTTTTGCACTGGGTAGGTATACCTATTCCATTATATGAAGATCAGAAATGAGCCTACGTTTGTGGTGCCGATTTCGAATTGATTCCCATGCGACATTGAAATTATCTCATGGGTCGATGACCTAGATGTTATGCCCTTTAAACAACAAGCATCTCATCATCATCATCATCATCATCATCATCATCGAAATCTATCGAGACAGGTAAATTCTCAATGAGACGGTGTAGATCACCTGGCAAGCACGACAGCAAATAATAGAATCTTTGAATATCAGTAAGAGAATCATTGTTTATGATCAATGCTTCGAATGCGTAATAAAAATGCATAAAATCCTACAAGTTACTTAGGTACTGAGAGTGTTGGAAGTGTTATTACGTTTCTAGTGTTAACACTCCCATTGTTTATGTATGGAGGGGGAGATGTAGCTTCATTTCCAACAACATTTCTATTTGTATTTCTCCAAACATAAGTGCTCACAAGTTGCTCTATTCGCATCATGTGACGCATCCTCGGTATCGTCAATTTCCAGTTGTGCTTGAATGTCATTATAATCATCGAAAACAAATTCATTCTAACCTTAACCTCATTAAGATTGTCACCATCTTTAAAATGAGCTTCAATGAGTCACACGTGATTTGATGACCGCTCGTTTTATGTCAATACACGTTTGTCATTGCTATCCACATTGGCCCAGGCATATAGGAATAAGGATGGGAAGAACCACAATGTACAGTACGCACCACTTATCCAGCATTGCTGTGGTCCTACTTCGAAACTGTCCATCTCTGCACAACGATTTGTTGTTCTCACCTGCGATGGTTCTGCATCTCTTGTTGTATAGCTGTTGTATCAATGTTTTCGGAAGTTCACTCGCACTTGCACTAACATCAAGGATATGCAGTTATGGCGTCTTTTAGCAAAATGTTTACACAGCCCACGTTGTATTCGTTCGACATTTCTGAACATTCCTATACTCTAATTACACCGCACAGTTTTAATCATCAGCTGGAACCGTACATCAATTCATAAGTGTCACTTATTTATTTATTTATTTATTTATTTATTTCATGCCTTCATTTGTGGCGAAGTTAAGGCTCACGGCCCTCTCTTACACTTAACCACATATCTAATAAACTTTATAAAACAGAATAATGAAATAACCACATATCTAATAAACTTTATAAAACAGAATAATGAAATAATTTAACAAAATATAAATCCTAACCTCATTCATTCTTCCATTCATACTGCCATTCATACAAGCTGGTTATACATTTAATAGGTAATCTCGGCAAGACCGCTTGAAAGAAGCTAAGGAAGTGCAATTCCTGACACTAACTGGAAGGGAATTCCATAGCCTTGCACCAGACACTTGAAAGGAGCGGTTAAATGAAGATGAGCGATGCACAGGAATTGAGAGTGTCGTAGTCGATCGTGTGTTGTGTTCATGAGAGGAGGAGAGTAAATTAAACTTTGAGGATAAATACTGGGGTTTAGATTCATTCAGCAGACGAAATACGAGAGTAGCAACGTGAAGATGTCGTAGTTTATCGATTTTTAACAAGGAGAGAAGTTCATAATAGGGGGAGATATGAGTTGAAAATTTAGTTGAAAATATAAACCTAATGCCCTCTGTAATTTTAGTGTCTGTTCCATGGTGGCATCTATCATTACAATATCACAATAATTAAGTATGGGAAATGTGAGGGTCTGGATAAGTTTAATTTTCAAGCTTAGCGGAAGAAGTGATTGGCGAGTTTTGAGAGGGTGAAGTGACGAGTGAATTTTCCTACAGATGCTTGTTATGTGCTCACTCCAATCTAGTGTGTCACTTATGATAATTCCAAGATTTTTTACCGACTTCTGAAATGGTATAGCTACACCACAAAGCGAAAGTGAAGGCAATAATTTCTTATTAAGGATATTTAACTGCCTTTGTTGCCCTATTATAATAGCTTGTGTCTTTTTAGGATTAATTAATAAACAATTCTTATTAGAATAGGAGCTAATAAGATTTAAAATGGAATTCATCTGATGAATTCCAAACTCAATAACAATAGCTTTACAGTGATAATATATTTGTAGATCATCTGCATATAAATGATACTTACAGTTACTGAACTGAGAAGATATATCATTGATATATAGAGTAAACAGAAGAGGTCCAAGCACGGATCCCTGTGGGACACCTGTTTGCTTCGTCTTCCAGTCTGTGGTAGTGCCGTTTATGACAACACGTTGTCGCCGATTGGAGAGGTACGAAGCAGAGAGCTGAATAGCAGAGGGACTCAGATTAAATCTTTGTAGTTTCGCTAATAATATGTCAATATTTACTGTGTCAAACGCACTACTGAAGTCAAGTAGAATAAGTATAGTCACTTTCCGCTCATCTATAGCTCGTCTAATGTCGTCTGTAATTCTTAGCAGTGCCGTCCCTGTGCTATGTCCTTTCTTGAAACCAGATTGGAAGGGGTCACGCAGAGAATATTTTTCCAGATATTGTTCAAGTTGGCTATAGATCAATTTTTCTAGAGCTTTAGACAGTGCTGAAAGAATGCATACAGGACGAAAGTCGGATGCTACATTAGCTGGCGACCTTTTTGGAACTGGGACAACTTGTGTATCTTTCCATTTTGTCGGAAAATAACTACGGAAGAGGCATGCATTAAATAAGTCAGTAATAACCGGCAATATTATATCCATAATGTTAGTAATAAAGAAAATAGGGATTTCATCAGCCCCTGTTGCATGAGATTTAATTGAATTCAGTACTCGTCTCTCTTCAGACTCTGAAACAGTTCGAAATTCGAAATATGGACGATCAGATGATTGTTGTCGTATTATAGACTTGATGGTGGCCTGCACTATATCGTGTTCAGGAGTAAAAACATCTGTTGAAAAGTGTCTATTAATATCGTCAACCGGTATTTCTGGTTTAGCATGGTTCACAGGAGGCCTTCCAATACCTAATGAACGAAGTTGTCGCCAAGTACTACCAGCGTTTATATTATTGGATAGACGCCGGAAGTAATCGAATTTCTTATTGCGGATAATTTGTTTAATTCGATTACGCAGTACACGGTATTGTTCAAATGTGTCAGCTGATAAATTTCATTTGTAACGTCTATATAACGAATCACGCTGAGCCATCAAAGATTTAATTTCAGTTGTCAGCCACGGACAGGGCGGCCGTGTTACTTTCACACAGCGCTTAGGAGCATGCTTATTGTAAAGTCCATGAATATGAGAATTAATATTTTCCAGTTTTTCATCTATGTCATTCATTAGTATTATGTCACCCCAAGGACATTTGCATGCATCTTCTTTTAGGTGATTGAAATCTATATTTTTAAAGTCTCTAAAAGTCACGTATTTCGACCTATATTTAGGAACTCTTAGCGAATACGCTAAGTATATAAGGTCATGAGTTGATATTTCAGGAACAGGTATTTGACCGTGTTTAAGAACCTTGTGTGGATTATTGGTTATCATGAGATCAATCAGTGAATCGGAAGAGACGGTGGAAGTATGAACGTGGTTAGTTGGTTCCAAGGGCAATATTGTCATGTCACAGGAGAGAAAAATATTTCGAAAACGTATTGTTTCACTAGTCCGAGTTAACAAATTTGTATTAAAGTCGCCTAGTATAATCACGTGTTCATAAGATGGCTAAAGTCTCATTAAATCGTCCTCTAACTCACCAATGCCCCCTGCATTTGGAGGCCTGTATACAACCCCAATGAGTACTTTAACAGTGTCTATAATAATTTCAACAAACATAAATTCAGGAACAGGGTTTGTAGTAGTGGTAGAAGTTTTTACCACTGTACTCCTGAGATTAAGCTTACAAAACAATGCAACACCACCTCCACGCCTGCTCATCCTATCAAATCGATGAATACGATACCCTTGTATTTCAACCATACTGGAAGGAATTGAACTACATAGCCAACTCTCACTTACAGCAATTATATGAAATAAACTGTTTTCAAATATAGCTTTCAGTTCATCATGGTGAGCTACAACAGATTGGCTGTTAACATGAGCACACAACAAAGCGCGTGGAAATGCTTTCACTTCCGTTTCTAAAATACTACGAACAGATAGATCTGAAGAGAGAATCTGGGAAGAAAGAGGGGTAAGAGGAGTAAAACTAGAAGTCGGTGCCAAAGAGAAAGGAGGGGTGGTGTCTGTGTCCAAGTCTATGTTCGCAATAGAAGTGAATGACATTGTTATACTTAAATCCTCAGGCAGAAGTTGAGAATAAACAGATAGCGGCTTACCTCGACATAGCATAAAATATAACTTCCAGCTGATTCACACAAACACACACACTTACTAACCATAACTAACCTAAAACATAGAATTGGCCTAGTATACATTAGCAATAACAAGAACACAATCATAATTATTTCCTAGTGCTTTCGCCTAACCGTCTAATCAAAGAATTTAATTCTGCAGGAGTGTTTAAGTGCATCTTCTTTCCATCGGCTGTGAGGACGATAATCGTGCCATTTTGCGTATAGGTGTTACGAATTCCAAATATATCACGTGCCTAGCGGAACATCTCCTTCCTTGTAGCTGTCAGAGATTCAGTAATAAGAACTTTAGTGCCTTTTAGCAGCCGCTTAGCGCGCCACACTCTATCTCGTTGCTGATATCTAAGAAATTTTGTGATAATTGGCCTGTTTCCTGAAGTCACCACATCAGCAGTCGATCTCTGTTGTCGCCCTAATCTGTGACATCGATCAATGCACTCAATATTCAGGTCAATCTGCAGTTTATCTCTGATGGTATCCAAGGCCTTGCTGTACACATCTTCATCAGCAGTCTCCTTAACACCATGCAACAGGAGACAATTGCGTCTGCTGTATTGGGCCGCTTCATCTGACAATGCTTCTTGTATCTCAAGACGCTGTTCAATTTCACTTATACTTCTCTTCAAATCGGATATTTCCGCTGAAATCGTTTCTCGAAAGTCACGGAAGTCACTTTCAAGCACACGTAACAACTCTTTGGGATTAGTGGCATTGTTAGTAGTAGCAGTTAGAGCTTCCTCCAGGCGCCCTTGGAATTGAGACATACGTCTTTCAAATTCACTAATCTTCTCATTCACAGCTTTGAGGGTCATGTTTGATGCACTAAAAATGAAATATATATATTCAATAAATCTAGTCGATCCCACTCACGGTAAATATGTGTGATATATTTTGATATTCGGTAGGCGAATTACGGAGCACTTTCACACACGTTTAACTACATGCGCCATCTTGTTTAAAAGTAAGTCGTAGAACTTCATCATATACGGTAACACGATTGTACGTACCGGCATTTAGTAGCATGGCATTCTCTGTTAATCAAATTACATCTGGCACTAGAAGACCATAAAGAGTTGTCGCTGTGCAACATTCTGTTTGAAAGAATAAACAATAAGCACTTACACAACACGAACAAATGTATTATGATACAACACTAAAACAAAGATGCACATACTTCTAACATACAGGTTGCATTAACGCCCAGTCCACAAGATAATACGGCGCAGCGTCCCGCCACTAGTCACGAGGTATGAACAAACACAGTAGAGATAATACGCGACACTTACGGATTTCGCCTTGCTAAAATGGGAGACAATTCGACGGTGGCGCTCCTAGTGACTTAACCTGAACAAATAGCGCTAAATTCAAACATCAATAATAATATTATAATAATGTTTTTTGTTTTACGTCCCACTAACTACTCTTTTACGGTTTTCGTAGACGCCGAGGTGCCGGAATTTAGTCCCGCAGGAGTTCTCATTACATTTTTAGCTTTAGCATTCCTGCCTGAACTCTTACGGTTGGATTTGTCTTTTTTCTCATTTAAGAACGTTGTATCATCACATTAAGACACTTGTCAATAAAAATATCGGCACATTCATTACACATATGATGCAATGAATTAACATTTAATAGCTGGACAATTTTCCTCTTAACATGAAGCCTACTAACAGAAAGATATTCCTTACACATATGATGCAATGAATTAACATTTAATAATAATAATCTGAGAAGAGTGATAAAGAAAGAAAAGTATGAAAATGTTGTCGATAGTGATGCTTTAAGGAATATTTACGTACAATTAGAGCAAAAATGTAACATTCCCTTGGCTGTATTGTCGAGGATTTCTAAAGTCGCTGGCCTGAAAATGATCTGAATAGATCTTATAATTCTTATATAAGCGTAACGTCCCTTCTTTCTTGTACACCTTATCCAAATCGCTTCTGTGACATTTCAAAATCCACAGATCACACCTACAACAACACATCGGTATTGAAGGTTAACTGCTGCACTATAGAATAAAATATGCGTATTACATTTTTTGCCAGTTAAAATATGGGTCAAGCATGTCAGAAGATTATGAAGTACTATACAAATCTCTGTCACTGGAAGAATATATATGCAAACACAATATTACTTACATATTCTTGTCACGAGGGAACCTGAAGAACGACCGCGCATTTTTCTCTACTTCGTAATTACTGCAGCCAAACACAGCACATACCTTTCCCCTCATGTTGAGAGGAGATATCAAGGAATGACACACACTACTATTTATTTATCTCAACTCACTGAAAACGCATAAATAACACCAAAAACTTCACAGAAAAATATACGTGCTCTTATGAGAGAATCAGTACTGTTCAGGTCTATCCGCTAGAGTGAGCTCCAGTAGCTGTCCCTCGATATCTCGCTCAGCGTCGCGTATTATCTCTACTGTATTTGGTATGAACTTACGCCTGCTGCCATCTGGCGTAAAACAGTTCTCTAGGAAGGTTGGAGACCACAAGGGGCTGAAATATGAGACGCCCAGAACATTGATTACCTATAAGAAATCAAGTACCTCAAAAACTAACCCCATGGCGCTACAACCCTGATGGGCCTTGGCCGATCAAATGACCACTGCTCATCCAGAAGGCATGCAGGTAACGGTGTGAGGTAACGTGTGGTTAGCTTGGCGAATCTTCTTGGCCGTTATTCTTGACTCTCTAAACCGGAGCCGTTTTCTCAACGTCAGATCACACCTCAATATTATTCTCCGTAGGCTCATGGGACATTAAATAAGCCTGTTGATCCAGGAGAGAATAACTCGTAACAGACCTTCATGACGTTATAAAGTGCACGGCAGTTCTTTGCTATAATTTTTTCCACTTCTCCTATGGAGATTACTGTATATTAGAAACTTCAGGTCTTTGTAATTTTAATTCTTCCTGTGGGCAGGTTAGAGTCTTTCATTGTCTCCCACATCCTGACATATTTCTTCAATAAGTAAAGAAGCCCTAGACAGCAATGCATTCTAAGGAAGAGTCACCAATCTCGCGGACGAAATCTCGATTACTGCAACAAATCTTTTTATTTACCAACATTTGCCCACATCTTTCTCTCTCCAATTTCTTCTACTTAATGGGGATTCCTGTGATGGTTATACAACACAATTATTCAACTTCATGGGCGATATAGAGCACAGCACACTTCTCATTAACTAAAGCGACCCGCAGATTTCCTTCAGGTGCGTGTGCGCGCGCCTGTTTGGCGAAATCTCCCCAATTTGAAATTGACAGCGTGGAGCATTCCTTACACAGTTTCGACTCCGCAGTTCAAACTGAAGATGGGACGGATTGAGTCAAATCGGGTTTAGTTTTATTGTTAGACTAGCAAGATACCCGTGCTTCGCTACGGTATTATACTGAAATTTATAATTGAATGCTTATCGTTTTATATATAACCCACCGATATTCGCGAACTGACTCGTTTCCTGAGAGATTCCGGCAAAATTTGCGATCTGACTCGTTTTCTGAGAGATTACGGCAACGTTCCTCCCATTTTTCAATCTTTTCTCCAGCAATCGATTTCGTACTTTCCGGGATAGGTCCAGGTATTCCACCCGGTCAGTTGGGTCCCTAAATCTTTGCCATCTTTTCCTATAGCCTAAGCATTTTTAATGTGGATCAAATCCTTGAGGAGATCCGGCGTGGTGTCGTCTTGGGTGCCTTGGCGGTACTGAACCTCTGCTTGGCGGTAAATTACATCTGCTGTCGTTGTCACGGTCAATCATATATCATATATCTATCGTTTATTTCAAATATGTTTAAATTTTTGTTTATATGCCAGAAGAATCTACTGTAATCTAAGAAGGTTCTCCAAAGGAAAAGATAGCTCTTGAAAACGAACACAGGAGAGATTAAAAATGATCGGTTTGTGATCAGAATAAGTACATTGAAAATCCACAGCCTCTTTCCAGTCATTCAACCGGGTCAATAATGGAATGAATTAGCCCTGCCGAAGCCTGTCGCACTCCACTGGGGCAATGATTAAATGAATGACAAATGAAATGAAATGATATTGGAGAGTGTTGCTGGAATATATGATGACGGGGAAAACCGGAGTACCCGGAGAAAAAACCTGTCCCGTCTCCGCTTTGTCCAGCACAAATCTCACATGGAGTGACCGGGATTTGAACCACGAAACCCAGCGGTGGGAAGCCAGCGCGCAGCCGCCTGAGCCACGGAGGCTCCTTATAAGTACATTAGGAACAGTAAAATCAATTGGCCTCACCTCCGTTTTCACCCCACAACGGTTAAGTCGATTTACCTCCCCCACCCCAAAAAAAAGAAAACGTCTTCCTTTATGTTTAACGGAGATACCAAATACCAATGTTCACGTGTGTTACCTTCAGTTTTGAGATATAAGTATTCCCATAAAAAATAATTCACTTTTTTCACTTACTTTCACACTCCCCGCCTCCCTTAAGTGAATTTTCTGGCAAAAAGTATTTGTTTCTTTAATATTAAAGGATCTTCTAAATACCGATTATCTTCAGTTTTTGAGATATGTGTCCCCATGAAACGAATACAACTCCTTTCCACACTCGCCCCCAAAAATGATTCTCCGCCCCCCACCCCAAAAACGCGTCGTTTTATTTTTAAAGAAGATCTAAATACCAGTTTTCACGTCTGTAACAATTTTAGTTTTTATTAGATGTAAGTATGCTCATACAATTAATTCAATAAATTTTTCAATTTTTCACCCCCCCCCCCCCGAACCTTCATTGGATTTTCTGAGAATACCTGTTTCTTTACTTTAACAGGAGATTCCAAATACCAATTTTTACGTCTGCAACATTTTACGTTTCTGAGATATACTGTAGATATAGTATTTCTAAAAATTCACCCCAATTTGTCACTCCTGTTTAACCCTCATTAATTAGATTTTCCAAAAACAAAAAATAAATGTTTCTGTATTTTTAAAGGAGATTCCATATACTAACTGTCTGGTCTGTAATATCTTCAGTTTCTGAGATATAAGTATCCTCATTAAAGACATTCAACCCCTTATTCACACTTTTCACCCCCTCCTATTGGGATTTTCCGAAAACAAAAATATACGTGTTCCTTTATTTTTAAAAGAGATTCTAAATATCAGTTTTTACATCTGCAAACTTTCGAAGTTTTGAGATATAGATACACTCGTTTTTTAAATAGACCCCCCATTTCACCCCCCCCCCCACTATTTGGATTTTCTGAAAACAAAAAATACATGTTTCTTTATTTATAAAGGAGGTCCCAAATACCGATTTTCAGATCTGTAACATCTTCAGTTTCTGAGAAATAAGGATCCTTATTAAAGGCATTAAACTATTTTACACCCCTTTTCAACCCTCCTATTGGGATTTTACGAAAACAAAAAAATACGTCATTCTTTTTTTGAAAGTAGATTCTAAGTACCAAGTTTTACATCTGTAAACTTTGAATGTTTTGAGATATAGATACACTCATTTTAAAAATGCACCCCCTTTCAACCCTCCACTATTTGGATTTTCCAAAAACAAAATGTACAGGTTTCTTTATTCTTAAAAGAGATCCCAAATACCTTTTCTCAGGTCTGTAATATCTTCAGTTTCTGAGATATAAGTATCCTCATTAAAGGCATTCAACCCCTTTTCACCCCGTCCTATTAGAATTTTCCGAAAACAAAAAATACATGTTTATTTATTTTTAAAGGAGATTCTAAATACCAATTCTTACATCTGTGAACCTTTAAAGTTTTAAGATGTAGAAACACTCATTTTAAAATTCACCCCCCTTTTCAGCCCCCATTATTTGGATTTTTCAAAAACGAAAAAATAACTGTTTCTTTATTTTTAAAGTGGATCCTAAATACCAATTTTTAGGCCTGTAATATCTTCAGGTTCTGAAATATAAGTAGCCTGATTAAAGGCATTCAACCGCTTTTTCACCCTTTTCCACCCTTCCTATTGGGATTTTCCGAAAACAAAACAATACGTGTTTCTTTATTTTTAAAGGAGATTCTAAATACTAATTTTTACATCTATAAACTTTAAAAGTTTTGAGATATAGATACACTCATTTTCAAAATTCACCCTCTTTTCACACCCCCATTAATTGGATGTTCCAAAAACAAAAGAATACGTGTTTCTTTATTTTTAAAGGGGATCCCAAATACCAATTTTCAGGTCTGTAATATTTTCAGTTTCTGAGATATAAGTATCGCCATTAAAGGCATTCAACCCATTTTTCACCCCTTTTCACCCCTCCTATTGGGATTTTCCGAAAACAAAAAAATTAGTGTTCCTTTATTTTTAATGAAGATTCTAAATACCAATTTTTACATCTCTAAACTTCAAAAATTTTGAGATGTAGATGCACTCATTTTAAAAATGCACCCCCCCCTTTCACCCTCGCATTAATTGGATTTTCCAAAAACAAAAAATATATGTGTTTCTTTATTTTTGACAGCGATCAAAAGTACCAATTTTGAGGTTCTGTAATATCTTCAGTTTCTGAGATATAAGTAGGGGTATCCTGATTAACGGCGTTCAACCCCTTTTTCACCCTTTTTCACCCCTCCTATCGGGATTGTCTGAAAACAAAAAAATACGTATTTCCTTATTTTTAAAGAAGATTCTAAATACCAATTTTCACATCTGTAAACTTTTAAAGTTTTGAGATATAGATACACTCATTTTAAAATTTCACCCCCCTTTTCACCCCCTTAGCGATGGAATATCCAAAAATCCTCTCTTAGCGAGCACCTACATCTTAATATGAATATATCCCCAAAATTTCATTTCTTTATGTCCAGTAGTTTTGGCTCGGCGATGATGAATCAGTCAGTCAGTCAGTCAGTCAGTCAGTCAGTCAGTCAGTCAGTCAGTCAGTCAGTCAGTCAGTCAGTCAGTCAGTCAGTCAGTCAGGACAAGCTACTTTATATATATAGATTACATGCCTTAGGGCAGCCCATTCGAAGTTGGAAACCAAGGACTCTCAGGGCTGACAACGAGCTCCGAAGGGGAGACATTGTTAGTGACAGGGAAAGAGATGGAGTGGAGTGAGGAGTATGAATGGCACATTGTATGAGATACGAACTACAAAAATCAGCCATTAAGTAATACGTCAAAAATAAAACTGTCCTCTTCCTCCATTAGGTACGACACTGGGCATTTCTTTTATTTCATCAACTCAGTTATGCCCGGGAAAATTGTTTGAGCAGAATGAATCCTTTCAATGCAACATCCTACAAGCATGAGGTAGTTTTACTCTTATTCAGGTTCATGACTGAGACTATGTGTTCGAAAAGGTATGTAGAGCCAGGCATACTGGGCCGATTGCAGAAACGATAACTAGTTTTAAGCCTTAGACAACGTCTACCTAAACAACGTCTAAGTTGTACGGTCTCCCGTTGCGTAAATAAGGTTCAGCCGGTGTTTAAATAGATATCGTTTAAAATTTTCAACATTGGTTCGAAAATGGAGATGGAAATACCTTTCATGCAACTCTTCGTTTGTCGCAACCAATGAAATTCGTCGGTGTGCGCTCCGAACTCTCGGCAGCTATTGTCTTCCTACACATTACTCAAATATATGGCTAAGCATGAGCATGAATTGCCCACATATAAGAATATCGCTTTCGGTGGAAATTAAATCTCATGTCTACATTAAGGTGACACGCTACCGTACGAAGAAGTATAGCTTTGATTGTTATGGTGAGTGTATTCCAAATAGCTTCGGCGAAGGGAGTATGAAACAATAATATTGTCTAACCAAATGAGTTGTGTGGGCCATATAGATGTAGCTTGCATTCTGGAAATAATAGGTTCGGAACGCATCGTCGGCAGCCTTGAAGATTGTTTTCCGTAGCTTCCCTATTTTTACATCAGGAAAATACCAGGGCTGTTATTATGGCAACGGCTCTTCTTCCTCAGTCATCCTCTTTAAACAATAATCACCATCATCACCACTTACCTTTTACTATCTCAAAGTTGCCGAAAACTTATCTGAATTAACGCGACGATTACATATATAAAACACATACAACCTACCTTTTAGTTGTCACTATTATGTGTGCTTACTTGGTAGTAAATATAAGGGTATCCCTCCCAGCTGATGTATGTGACAGCCCTCTGAAGACTGGGACAAATAATTCTGACATGTATGTAGTCGAAGTGACCTATAATTCCATGGAAATTACCCCATGTATAATAAAATATATTGGATGCGAAGAATTGTAGTCAAGTGGTCAGTTACCGGACTGTTCCTTTGTCAGTCTCCAGAAACAAATCTCTTGAAAAGCGAAATCGTATTTTAAGCTGTACCTCCCCGTACATTTCAAATGAATTGCTGGGATTTCGCAGCTGACGTCCTACAAAGAGGCCGTCGGACTAACCCCTTTTTTCCTCAGATCGTCTCAACATGAAAATACAAATTACATGTTTCATGGTACATGACCTCTGATTGTGATTCACATTTGAGGTTAAACAGTGTTTTCGGCAGTGTTTAAACATGGCCGGTTGAACATCTGTTTTAAACAATGTCTAAGTAATAAATGACGTCCCCGCAATGCGGCGGCCATACTTAAACACTGTTTAACCGTAGACATCGTCTAAAGACCGTTTCTGCAATTGGCCCATTAACTCTACATGCCAACGCGTTCCATGTTCTTATAAAATACATGGAGGCCGCCAGAAATATTGTAATACTTATCTTTCAAACGTATGTTACAATAAAATGAATTCCCGACAGCTCTTTTTGAATTTTGACTGGAGCATGCTCAGTATATACATCGACGCAACATTAATTTGATATTTGTGAACCAATGCCGATTTGTTTAAGTGCTTCATAGTAACTACCAGCATTACAATATATTTCTCCTGTGAACTGCTTTCCGAACAATGAAAGTTCCTGGATGAACCACGACGAATTTCTGTGATTGATGTTACTGAGAATTGTTTCGAGCTGCCTAGATTCACTTCAGAAAGTATCCAGTAACAGAGTAATTATGACCGTCTGTGTGGTGTAGTGGTTAGTGTGATTAGCTGCCACCCCCGGAGGCCCGGGTTGGATTCCCGGCTCTGGTACGAAATTTGATAAGTGGTACGAGGGCTTGAACGGGGTCCACTCAGCCTCGGGAGGTCAAATGAGTAGAGGTGAGTTCTATTCCCACTTCAGCCATCCTGAAAGTGGTTTTCCGTGGTTTCACAATTCTCCTCCAAGAAAATGCTGGGATGGTACCTAACTTAAGGCAATGGCCGCTTCCTTCCCTCTTCAATGTCTATCCCTTCCAAACCTCCCATCCTCCCACAATGCCCCTATTCAGCATAGCAGGTGAGGCAGCCTGGGCGAAGTACTGTCATTCTTCGCAGTTGTATCCCCCGACTCAATGTCTCACGCTCAAGGACACTGCCATTGAGGCTGTAGAGGTGGGATCCCTCGCTGAGTGTGAAGGGAAACCAACCCTGGAGGGTAAACATATTAAGAAGAAGAATAGAATAATTATTCCACGCCTCTAGTATCTCCTCTAACCCTAACAGAATTCGATGACAATTGCTTATGTTGGCTAGGGACCCCACAGTGATAAAGGTAATCAAGAAACATTGATATGTACACGCGAAGGGCAAAAAAGAGTGAAAGAAGAAGAAAGACGTTATTCAACGGGAAATGTACAACAAAATGAAATTGAAAGATTACCTCACATGTTCAAAAATCTACTAAAATCCTTTTAAATTTTGTTTTTTCTTTTCGCAAAATAATGAGTACACTTATACTTGCTGAATCAGTAGTATTAATGTGTAGTAAGTACATAACCGATTACCGCCGAGCAGAGGCAGCAAAGACGTGTTCGGTTCATTCGGAAGGACGTAGGTTTGAATCGTGATCAGAGTCGAATAATTTAAAGACGAGACTTCTGAAGAAAGGAAAGCATTCACTATTGACTCTAGTTTATTTCATAAATGAACACACAATTAGTTCCTGGTGGCAAAGGTATCCGACATAACTCCACGGATATTTTTTTGCTTTACGTCGCACCGACGCGGATAGGTCTTATGGCGACGATGGGACAGGAAACGCCTAGGAGTGGGAAGAAAGTGGCCGTTGCCTTAATTACGGTACATTCCCAGCATTTGCCTGGTGTGAAAATGGGAAACCACGGAACAGCATCTTCAGGACTTCCGACAGTGGGGTTCGAACCCACTATCTCCCGGATGCAAGATCACAGTTGCGCGACTCTAACCGCACGGCCAACTCGCCCGGTACATACCCTGTTAATAGAGATCTGAAAGCTACGTTTATTTGCAAAGAGGTAACTCCAACATGTATTTCCTAATTTCGCAATGTATCTCATCTTCAGGGCTTCCGACAGTGGGGTTCGAACCTACTATCTCCCGGATGCAAGCTCACAGCTCCTTCTCCTGTTTTTACTAATTCGCTGACTCTGAGTATTACATTATTTTCGGAGAAGTTGGCCCTGTACATGCAGGGACTGACAGCACAACACGTAAAAATCCTCAGCTAGGGAACATATTAAATAAAAACTGGATTTTAATATCTCGGAGCTGAAATATAATATTTCGATAAGTGCAAACCCACGTGTTCTTCAAGCCCACAATTTCAGGCATGTCAGGATGCTTTCACACATTGTCGTCTCTCAACGCCCGACAAGAACTGTCAGGCCACCCAGTGAAATAAGGGAATATAAAAGTCATTAAAATGCTTCTAAATAAACTCGACGTAACAGAGAACTCTCTAAGTGCGGCCAGTATCCAGTATTCGGGAGATAATAGGTTCGAACCCCACTGTCGGCAGCCCTGAAGATGGTTTTCCGTGGTTTCCCATTTTCATACCAGGCAAATGCTGAGGCTGTGCCTTAATTAAGGCCACGGCCGCTTCCTTCCCACTCCCAGCCCTTCCCTGTCCCATCGTCGTCATAAGACCTATCTGTGTCGGTGCGACGTAAAGCAACTAGCAAACAGAGGACCATCCTCCTATGCCGCTTTAACAGTATGAGTTTGCTTTAGCTGGCTTTATTAATAAGGATAGTGACAGTGTTCTCCATTTTTGACGACGATATAATTTACTCTGTGTTTTGAACATTATTTTAAAATATATTTTGCTCATGTAAGTGTATTTTCGTCCGCCTCTGTGGTGTAGTGGTTAGTGTGATTAGCTGCCACCCCCGGAGGCCCGGGTATGACGGCTGGAACGGGGTCCACTCAGCCTCGGGAGGTCAACTGAGTAGAGGTGGGTTCGATTCCCACCTCAGCCATCCTGGAAGTGCTCTTCCGTGGTTTCCCACTTCTCCTCCAGGCGAATGCCGGGATGGTACCTAACATAAGGCCACGGCCGCTTCCTTCCCTCTTCCTTGCCTATCCCTTCCAATCTTCCCATCCCTCCACAAGGCCCCTGTTCAGCATAGCAGGTGAGGCCGCCTGGGCGAGGTACTGGTCATTCTCCCCAGTTGTATCCCCGACCAAGAGTCTGAAGCTCCAGGACACTGCCCTTGAGGCGGTAGAGGTGGGATCCCTCGCTGTGTCCGAGGGAAAAAGCCGACCCTGGAGGGTAAACAGATGATGATGATGAGGATGAAGTGTATTTTCATTGTGATAAATATTAGACATATAGGAAAACATTGTTGTTTTTAACTGTTTATGAATGCCACTCAAAACATATGAAAATACATAATTTAGTTTCAAAACGAACTTACTCAAACTTACACGAGATAATTACCACTATCTCCACTGATAAGTGATTTTGAAAACACAGTGTCAGGAAGTGTACCGAAGTAATAAATGAAAATATATTATATGCGTTATCATATCTGAATTTAATTACAAGGAATTAAAAAAATCACTTTGGAAATAAGCTCTTCAATTATATATTCATAAAAAAACCTTCCGACTTCTGTAATGATTTTCAAGTTTTCTTTTTCATTTGCTAAATAATGTGATTTTCATAGGATGACGCTTATTCTGGATGAGTGTTATGATATTTGACATTGCAGGAAGAAGCTTAGTAACCTCCAGTATGAAGTACTAAATCATATTTCCAGTTAGTGAAGAATTTCAGTTTTCTAATAAAATTCCTGAGAAAAGAAAATGAAACCTAGAGCTACCTCTGCCAGCCGATAAGTTGTACCTTTGCCAAAACCTTCCATCATTGCAAGATTCCATTAAAAGTACCTTAGGGCGGAAAGCGGTGGTATATATGTCATGGAGACTTGAGAGTTCAGAGCAAAGTGGGACAGCACGTGTTTGGCGGCGGGCACGTACTGCAATCAGAAAAGAGAACCAGCGACTGGAGGGCAAAGAGTTATTTCCCTCATAGTATTTGAATTATACTTGCTTGACACTGTCTCTGCCATGTTGTGGCTACAGTGCTCGGCTCTGCGTTACAGACAAACGTTAGGGTAATATTTCTACTGCCGGGCTGAGTGGCTCAGACGGTTGAGGCGCTGGCCATCTGATCCCAACTTGGCAGGTTCGATCCTGGCTCAGTCCAGTGGTATTTAAAGGTGCTCAAATACGTCAGCCTCGTGTCGGTAGATTTACTGGCACGTAAAGGAACTCCTGAACGACTAAATTCCGGCACCTCGGCGTCTCCGAAAACCGTAAAAGAGTAGTTAGTGGGACGTAAAGCAAATAGCATTATTATTGTTAATATTTCTACTAAATTATCTGATTTTGAACATTATAAATAGAGAAAATTTACTGTAAAATTTTATAGTAACATTGGTGCTTGTAAAGTAGTGACATGTCCTAAGATACAGTATATCGGATACCTTCGTTTCTTGGGCAGGAGATTACCGATGCTGGTGAAAGGAATTGACTACCTTACAATACATAACCTGATCAATGGCCCATTGACAACATCAGTGGTTCAGTCTTAGAGTGTGCAACTCATGAACCCAAGCTCGACCCCGGGTGACGAAGTCGATTTTTTGAATGACGGTCAAAAATCTTTGAAATCCATTTCATGTTTGGAATGTTGACGATAGCTGGTGGTGCTTTCAGTGCAACCTGTTGCGTTAAAGATTTCTTTTAAACTTCAGGAGGTTGACCTACGTCAAAAATAAACAAGATAAGAGCCCGTTGGGTTTTGATATTGACCCTTATTTAACAAATAAAAATACATTAAATTTAACAGCATGCACACATTTTAGCCATTTGGATGTGAGTGTCTACCGTAACACCACATGTACAATTGCCAGCATCGCTGACTTTCCCGCGACAGTCTCGGGTTCGTGGCACGCCTCATGTTTATTTAAAAAAAAAATATTTTACCTTTGTGTTTCTTTTTGTTGTATATCTTTTTTCTCCTTGTCTTTGGCAACATTTTGAATACAAATTATGATTATCTGTCATCCTAGGTAAATCTGTATATTAAAATGTAAACAGTGCTATTCGCTCCATTTTTGATAATTACTATAGGAATGGTTATGAAAATAACGATAACAGCGACGATGTATAAAGCTACGAGTGGCAAGACTAGACAGTAAACGAGATTTTGATACAGCTGATATTTATTCTAGACATTTCTTAGCTTACACTGACAAAAAATTAGATATAAGGTAAAATAGAAATGAAAAGGTAAAAATCAGGCACCGGCGGGCCTTGCACCCAAGACACCGGCATAGAAATCGGAAACGCTGACCACTGGATCAGCAGAGCTCTATACTCGCACCAATATTACCACGGTGTTACGTTACCACGGTGTCACTAAATGAAGGCCAATGGCGCAAAACCTAGGACACTCCCTGCAGTCTTAGACCAATCTAATCAAAGTTGGAACAAAATAGCGGTAGTTTCCTCCTGTCAGTGTCGTCCGACACTATCCGGTAGACCTGGACTTTCGCTGATAGATGGAAGCACAATCGGAATATTAAAATCTATAAGCAGGCCACCTGGATGGTACAATACCAGAGGATCCGCAACTCGGCAAATAATACATTAATAATACATAATACATTAGTAGTAGTAGTAGTAGTAGTAGTAGTAGTAGTAGTAGTTTTTTGCTAGGGGCTTTACGTCGCACCGACACAGATAGGTCTTATGGCGACGATGGGATGGGAAAGGCCTAGGAGTTGGAAGGAAGCGGTCGTGGCCTTAACTAAGGTACAGCCCCAGCATTTGCCTGGTGTGAAAATGGGAAACCACAGAAAACCATCTTCAGGGCTGGCGATAGTGGGATTCGAACCTACTATCTCCCGGATGCAAGCTCACAGCCGCGTGCCTCTACGCGCACGGCCAACTCGCCCGGTAGTAGTAGTAGTAGTAGTAGTAGTAGTAGTAGATTTTTTTTGTTATGGCAGAGGAAAATCTTTTAAAGACACCACTCTGTGTGGGAGTTGGATTTCCACCAACTAAAAACCCCTGCCCTCTTCACTCAGACCATTCTGGAACTACTGTCGGCATGACATCAGAATGGAGTGATGTATATTATTAAGTTCTTCCTTTCTCTTCTTTCTCCTTCATCCCCGTAATGCTTGTCGCCATTGCCTTTACTGTGTTCCAGCCAAACGGGCTCTCTAACATAATCTGAACCAGATTCCCTGGCGTGAGTCGTCGGCCAAGTTGTTGGCAGGCTTTCCTTCGTTCTTCTTCCCATCGAACACAGTAGAAAAAAGTGTGTTCTACTGTATCCCTTTCAGAACAGTACCGACAACCATCTCCCTGCGTCTTTCCCATCTTCATGGCGTATACGCCGAATCTTCCATGTCCTGTCAGGATCTGCGACAGATAGTAATCTACCTGCCGATGTCTACATTTAAGCCAGTCTCCTATGTTGGATATTAGCTTTTTTGTCCATTGACCAACATCGGTTGTGCCATCCCATCGGTCTTGCCAGTCTAGTAAGAGTTGGTTCCTCGAGGCTTTCTTTTCTTCAGCAGATATAGTCGCACCCGTTTCATGCCAAAGTTTTCTCTCTACAACGAGGAAGTCAATGGGAATACTGGCAGCTACAACTTGTAAGGCTGCTGTCGAAACAGTTCGATATGCACATGTAACTCTGAGCAGCATTTTCCTCTGTACTCTTTCCATAGCTCTTCGGTGAATCTTCCTCCTGAGTGCATTGTGCCAGATAGGTACAGCATAAAGTAAAATGGAATATACTGCAGAGCACATAATCTGTCTCTTAACTATTCTTGGTCCCCCGATGTTAGGCATAAGTCTGGCTAATGCTGATGCCTTCTTCTCTGCCTTTTGGGTTACTGCCTTCACATGTGCACCAAATTTGCAATTCCTGTCAATAAGAACCCCAAGGTATCGTACAGACTTTCCTGGGATAATCACTGTATCATTTAATAAGAAACGGACATTTTTCCAATTCCTGGAACCATTCAAAATTACAGCCTCAGTCTTATGTGCAGCCAATCTCAACTTATTATTTACCACCCAAAGGTTAACTCGTCTCAGTGATTCATTTACTCGGAAGGTCAGTTCTTCTACATTCTCTGCTATTACCATTATTGCAAGGTCATCTGCATAACCAATAGATGTTGTTCCTTTTGTCAGCTGCAGGCGTAAGACACCATCATATAGAATGTTCCACAAGGTGGGTCCTAGGACAGATCCCTGTGGAACGCCAGCACTCATTTCTAGATCTTCTAAATCATGAAATCGTATTCTTCGTCCTTTGAAGTACTTAACGATTATTTGTTGTAGATACTGAGAAATGTTCATCCTACGAAGTTCTCTCAGAACAATGCTCCAAAAAGCAGTGTTAAAAGCATTTTTGACATCTAGCGTTATCAAGGCAGCCCATTTCTCACTGCTTTCTGCCTGTATTTGAATCACCCTCTCAGTAGCTTGGGTTGTGGTTCTACCCTTTCTAAATCCAAACTGGTTCGAAGAAAGTCCTCCCTGTTGTTCAAGTTCTTTCTCCAGTCTAGTTTTAATCAATCCTTCGTAAAGTTTGCTCAAGGTGTTTAATAAGCAAAGTGGCCTGTATGCTGATGGATCTAATGATAGTTTCCCTGCCTTCAATAACAGCACTAGCTTGGCTACTTTCCACTCATCGGGGAATTCACGCTTTTTTATTAAATCATTGAAGACTGACAAGATCCAACAAGGTGCCACCTCAACTGCATACTTGATGGCTTCTGGTGGGATTCCATCTACACCTGGTGCCTTACCAGTCTTCATATTGCGTGCTACCTCTTGTAACTCAACCACAGTAAACGGTTCTGCAACACAAACATCTGATTCCGTTTCAAGTCTGTCATTAGTACAAGGGAACAACTCCATTGCTATGGCTTTCCTTCCATCAGCTGGGAGCTGAACTGGTACCCTGTTGATTATTCGACCGGTCACAATCTTATATCCCGCTTCCCAGATATCACTGTCTAGATCTTCGCATAGCTTTTGCCAGAGATTTCTCTTAGAATCCTTTATTAGCTTGATTAGTTGCCTCTTTGATGCCTTATAGTCAGCTTCTAATTGTATTAAGTTGACCTGGCTGATTTCTTTCCTAGATCTTGTAAGAATTCGTCTCTTGCGATTGCAGTCTTTCCTTTGCATGTCTATGTCATTGTTCCACCAGTAAGGGACTCGTGTTTTATATTTTGTTGATGCCCTCAATCGGCTGGTCCTACAAGCATCTTTAAGAACAGCAGTTCATCTTTTAGAGTATGTTGCACTGTATCTACAGTTTGTGACATCCACTCGATTGCAATTTTAAAAGTTTCCCAATTATAGTTCCACACCGTTTTCGTGATATCAGTAAGCTTCTTCGATCCCTTAACTTGAAAGTAAATAAAACGATGGTCGCTGAGAGATTCATCTTCCATAACTTCCCAGTCAACAATGAATGATGCTATACCCTGCGTTGAGCAGGTGACGTCTATGAAGGATTCTGAGTTCCCTCTGGAAAACGTTGGTAAGATTCCAATGTTATGAACCACCAAGTCTAGGGTCGCTATCCATTATGCCCAATATTCTC
The DNA here is from genome assembly GCF_040414725.1 of Anabrus simplex. Classification (NCBI taxonomy): domain Eukaryota; kingdom Metazoa; phylum Arthropoda; class Insecta; order Orthoptera; family Tettigoniidae; genus Anabrus; species Anabrus simplex. The sequence continues at coordinate 306,899,945 of NC_090265.1, read as the reverse complement.
CCCTACGATCTGCAGTTGGTGCCCCCCACAGAGGCGACTTGACATTTAGGTCTCCGAGAATGATAGATTCAATACCTGACGCTATGCAGTCCTGAACTATTGCATCTACTTCAGCTTTGAAAATATCAAAAGGGATGTTAGGAGAGATATAACAACAATAAATCTGATATTGCTGAAATTGAATACACAAATATCCCTCTTCTGCCCTTATGCTTAGCACCTCCGACTTATCATTTAAAAAATATGCAGCTACATCACATATTTTGTCCGTGAACCAACCACCTTCAGCTACTCGCCTTCTGTTTGGCTCGCTAACAAGCACTAAGTCTACTTTCTTTTCCAAGGCTGTCGCATACATGCTGTCATGACTGTCGGATTTCCTCAAGAGATTCGCCTGCAGTATGTCCATTATTGGTCGTTTAAATTCAACTTCCTTGCCTCTAATATTAGCTCCCTGTAAGTGGGGCATTTCATTTGATCTGAGCGGTGACCCTCCACTTGGCACATGGTGCAAAACGAAATGTTCCCACAATCCTTCGCCAAATGGCCTTCCTGTCCACAATTTAGACAGCTCCGTGACCGGTCATCCTTAACGTCGCAGTGTGGCGCTTTATGTCCAAATCCAAGACATTTAAAACACCTTGCAACTGTAACTCTTTCCTTCACCATACAGGTTGCCCATCCCACATTTATTTTCTTTTTTTTAACAGTATTTTCGACGGTTCCGTTGGAAATTTTACGGTGGCATTCAGATTTCCGAACCTCCCCGGTCTTACAGACGTAATATTGATCTGAGATTCTTCGACAGCATCTTCTAAGGAGAGTGCTGCTCTGAGATAGTTTTCATTTAAATCCGGATCCATACCGTACACTAGAATTGTTGTCTCCTTCCTTTTTGTTGAAACCTCTATTTCCTTGACGTTTTTAGTTATCTCACGTTGTAATACGTCAGCCTTTCCTTTGCCTTCTACAGTAAGTATAAGGTCATCCTTTGCTGTTTTTCTTATTCGTTTTATTTTAACGCCAATTTTTTCGATGTTTACTCCTTCCTTTACTGTTTTAAGCAATTCAGCGTACGTTTTTCCCGCTGCTTTGCACGTAACTATTTCCTGAGTATTATCATTTAAGGATTTCTTTTTCGATGTTAATCCCACAGAAACAGCCTGTTTTACCTGCGTTTTACCCGATTCCAAGCACCCTATTTCAATATCACTCTTACGAAACATCCATTCCAAGATTTTCCTTATATAATTCCGATCAAGGGTATCCGGGATAGTTATCAGCACCTTCTTTCTTGCATGAGTCTCAATCATCTCTCTCCAGTAGGTGATACATGAATACAGGCTCTGCAGGTCATTTACTCCATCCTGATTAAATGAATATGGTATTGCATACACATATCGCAGCTTCTCCCGCTCTCCTCCTCGACTCGTGTAGGTTTGCGTAACAGTGCGCAGGAATTCCGTCTTACCTTCCTCCAGATTAGAGTTCAGCAAGTCAGAGATTTCTGTATGCATATTCTTCATGCTTCTCATAATTCCATCCTCCTCTGCAAGATGTTTGGGATTTACAACCATTGATATATCCCAATCAGTCAATTTCCCTATATTTCCGGAGATGACGTGCGTGTTACTGTAAACACAGTCAGGCCATTCCTTATCCAATAGCTTCGCAAACTCGTCAAAGCACGTAGCTTCCAAGAGAGTCTGCTCTATATCTAGCACTCTGTCACTGAATTGCGCCTGTGTCCCAACATCTCGGGTTATTTTCTTACTGGAGGTAGTGTCCTGTTCCAAATCACTCCTAGCCTTTGGATCTTCATTCACATCAAATTATTCCCATTCCCACGAACGACTACGGATTATTTCTGCCATTTGTCCCATTTCTTTAATACCTTTCATTATCTCCGCTTTGGTATTAGGAGTCATCTTAACTAATGCTAATAAGTCTTCACTATGCTTGACTAACTTATCAATTTCTAGTCGCATCTCTTCTAATCCTACTCTTTGGTTTATAGTCTTCGTACTCTGTAGTTCCATGGTTACGTCCAGCTCCTCATCCGACATAGTATCTCTTTGGTTTTCTACGTCTATTTCAACTTCTTTGGATTTGACATTTCTATTCTCAGTACCTCTACTCTCTTTTCTCTTTGAAAACATAACCTTAAATCATTTAAAGCAATATAAATGACCTATTTACCTTGTCAGAAAAGGGATGCCTCTTTAGCTCATCAATGATAATACCGCGTTCTGAAGGGCAGCACTTCCACTTATGATCGCAATATATTTTATCCATACACAGCCTTTAAAACACCACTTAATCATGCAAATACGCGGAGCACTTACCAACACCAGCCATTCAATAGCAGCACGCAAGTAGTAGTAGTAGTAGTAGTAGTAGTAGTAGTAGTAGTAGTAGTAGTAGTAATAGTAGTAGTATAGACACCACAATGTGTGAGGAGAGTTGGATTTCCACCAACTAAAATCCCCTGCCCTCTTCACTCAGCCCATTCTGGAACTGCTTGACGGCATGACATCAGAATGGAGTGATGCATATTATTATGTTCTTCCTTTCCCCTCTTTCTCCTTCGTCCCCATTTTGCATGTCGCAAATGCCTTTACTGTGTTCCAGGCAAGCGGACTTTCCAACATAATCTGAACCAGATTCCCTGGCGTGAGTCGTCGGCCAACTTGTTGGCAGGCTTTCCTTCGTTCTTCTTCCCATCGAACACAGTAGAAAAAAGTGTGTTCTACTGTATCTCTTTCAGAACAGTACCAGCAACAATCTCCCTGCGTCTTTCCCATCTTCATGGCGTATACGCCGAATCTTCCATGTTTTGTCAGGATCTGCGACAGAAAGTAATCTACCTGCCGAAGTCTACATTTAAGCCAGCCTCCTATGTCGGGTATTAGCTTTATTTTCCTTTGTCCAACATCGGTTGTGCCATCCCATCGGCCTTGCCAGTCTAGTAAGAGCTGGTTCCTCAAGGCTTTCTTTTCTTGAGCAGATATAGCCGCACCACTTTCATCCCAAAGTTTTCTCTCTGCAACGAGGAGGTCAATGGGAATACTGGCAGCTACAACTTGTAAAGCTGCTGTCGAAACAGTTCGATTTACACAGATAAATCTAACCAGCATTTTCCTCTGTACTCTTTCCGTAGCTCTTCGGTGAATCTTCTTCCTGAGTGCATTGCGCCATATAGGTACAGCATAAAGTAAAATGGAATATACTGCAGAGCACATCATCTGTCTCTTAAATGTTCTTCGTCGCCCTGATGTTAGGCTTAAGTCTAGCTAATGCCGATGCCTTCTTTTCTGCCTTTTGAGTTACTGCCTTCACATGTGCACCAAATGTGCAATTCCTATCAATAAGAACCCCAAGGTATCGTACATACTTCCCTGGGACAATCTCTGTATCATTTCATAAGAAGCGAACATTCTTACAATTCCTGGAACCTATCAAAATTACAGCCTCAGTCATATGGTGCCAGTCTCAATTTATTATTTACCATCGGAAGGTTAACTCGTCTCAGTGAATCATTTACTCGGAAGGTCACTTCCTGTAAATCCTCTGCTATTACCACTATTGCAAGATCATCTGCATAACCGATAGATGTTGTCCCTTTTGTCAGCTGCAGGCGTAGGACGCCATCATATAGAATGTTCCACAAGGTGGGTCCCAGGACAGATCCCTGTGGAACGCCTGCACTCATTTCAAGGTCTTCTAAATCATCAAGTCGTATTATTCGTCCTTTGAAGTACTTAGTAATTATTTGTTGTATTGAAATCGATACCTGGATGGTACAGCCCCAGAGGATCCGCAGCTCGGCACCTAATACAATAGGTTATATTATTATTATTATTATTAGTAGTAGTAGTATTAGTAGTAGTAGTCCTTGGACTTATCTAGTGATCAGAAGTCAGGGATAGGAATGAATTTAAAGAATTAAGCTACACTTCCTGACTGAATGCATTCTTGTAGAGCAGGCGTATCCAACGCGGTGCCCGCGGGCGCCATGGCATCCCTGGTATACAGTTTTAGCGCCCTTCGAACCCAGATTTAAGTATACCAATATCAACCGTGGAAAAAAGTTTAGTAATGATTAAATTTTTCCATTACATTCCCACAATTGTGAATTACCTCTTTATCTTTTCAGTTTTAGTACTACTCATTGGACACCCACACCCGTTGATATTTTAAGAATATTCTCTCAGGAGCTGGGTGCTTTTGAAGTACACCATGCATGGTAATAATCCCTGCTTCTTGTTGAGTGACAGGCGTTGCTGAGAAAGGCTGGAGGATGAGGTGAATTTGTTGACACTTCGTATTTCCCAGTTAGAACACCTTTCAGGGAACGAATGCATTGTGAATATTTCATAAATCCTTCCTTCTCAACATTCTTACTTACATTCCTACAAAGCATCTGCTGTTCGCGACCGAGGAACAGTTTCACGGAATCCTCAGCTGAATTTTTATTGAATCGTGGCAAGAAGCAATGTGCTATTTATCTAAAAGCATGTTATTGGTTCTTCTTCTTCTGCTTTCGAATAACCCATTTGGAGGGTACGTTGAATCAACATTGTTATTCTATTTAACTTCGATTTAAACCTATATTTATTTACATTTATTAAAGAAATTTATTTTTCCAGACCTCAATTGTCATTTATATTGAATGCGAAAAGTTACTTCAGTTATATATTCACATTATTATTATACACAGTGATTCTTATTATGACTACATGGTTACGAACCTACTGTTTTCATAGCGAATGTAAGGAGCTAAACTCTTCCTTAAGTTTCAGCGAACGCATACGATACCAGATTTCACACTAAATATGTAAGTACGATATGTTTTAAAATACTCAGTTATTATTACCCTACATATTACATATTATTATTATTATTATTATTATTATTATTATTATTATTATTATTATTATTATTATTATTATTATTATTATTATTATTATTATTATTATTATTATTATTGTGTCCACGTGTTCATAGCCGAGAGTCAGATGAGCCCAACACACATTATGCCAGTTGCGTAGTACTATTATAATAAGAAAGTGACATACATCGTTCAGATAATTATGCAGACAATTTTTTAAAGTTATTTTTAAAGCACAGATGTGCACCGTTTTATTAACAAATGTAGATAAACCTCTTTTTTATTAACTAACCTAGAAATCCCCATGCCAGTGCTCATATTCGATGTCTCGATCACTTTTAATGTAGGGAAGTGTAAGTTACAGTTGCATATAAAGAAAGCACGATTTTCGTAAAATTCTTCTTCTTTAAGACGCCGTCTCCGAGCGGAGGTTGGCGATCCACGTAACTAGCTCTGATCTTGACAGCGCAGAATGGAATGCCATTTCTGAAGTACAGCAGTGCCATCTTCGAAGGTCTTTCAGCCATGAATTTCTTCTTCTCCCAACAGATCTCTTCCCCTGTATCTTCCCTTCGATAATAAGCTGTAATAACTGATACCTCTCACCTCTCATGATATGTCCTAGATATTGCGTTTTCCTCTGTTTTATGGTGAGCAGTAGTTCTTTTTGCTTTTTCGTCCGACGAAGGACCTCGGCATTTGAGATTTTCATTACCCAGGATATCCGCAAGAGACGGCCATACTGGAACATTTCGACGGCATCAATACGTTTTTCTATGATTGGATCCAGAGTCCAGCTTTCACATCCATATAGGAGAACAGAAAATATATAGCAGTGGATCATACGAATTCGTAGTTGGAGACTGAGATCTGACCTCACAAATAATTTCTTCATGGTAATGAATTGTTTCCTGGCCTGCTCAATTCTATGTATTATCTCCCGTTTGGAATTACATTGGTCATCCAAGATGGTACCCAGATATTTGAGAGAAGACACTTGATCAACTATTTTATCTTTTATTGTGAGATTTGTCCGAATTGTCTTCTTAGAGAACACCATCAGTTTCGTCTTTGAGGGGTTAACATATAATCCAAACTCTTCACTGTGCTGAACTAAGGAGTTTATCATGCACTGAAGGGCAGGCATGTCATCAGCTATGACAACAGTATCATCTGCATATCTGATGTTGTTGATGATTTTCCCCTTAATTTTGATCCCACCATAGTCTTCCAATATTTCTTTAAAGATTGCCTCTGAGTAAATGTTAAACAACAGAGGTGACAGTACACAACCCTGGCGGACGCCCTTCCTGATCGAAGCAGTTTCTGAAGTTCCTTGATCAGTTTTGACATTTGCAAACTGATTCCAGTACAGGTTACTGATTATACGTAAGTCACCGGAGTCAATACCTGTTGATCTCAGAATCTCTATCAACTTATTGTGCCTGGCACAATCAAAAGCTTTTTTATAGTCTATAAAACAGGCATAGACATCAACATTCATATCTCTGCACCTCTGTAACAACACATTTAACGAGAAGAGTGCCTCACGTGTACCAACGCCATTTCGGAAACCGAACTGATTCTGATCCATGTGGGATTCACATTTTTGTATATTCTAGTGTGAATGATTCGCAAGAATATTTTGAGCACGTGATACATCAAACTTATCATACGATAATCATCGCACTGAGACGAGTTAGGCTTCTTCGGTAGTGGTATGAAGGTTGATTTCAGCCAGTCTGATGGTATTTCTCCTGAGATATACAGTATATTTGATTGAATAATGATGTTAAGATATTGAGGCCGGTAGATTCCTGCTCTGTTATTACTTTGAGAACTTCAGCGTACACACCGTCAGGTCCAGTTGCTTTACCCTTCTTTTGAAGTTTTACGGCATGTACAACTTCACTTTCTGTTATTTCAGGATTATTTTCATTTATTCTCTTGTCAGGTGAAGGAGGATCATTTCTGTCATCTTTGAAGAGATTTTCTATATATTCCTTCCATCGTTTGAGTTTCCCTTCCACACCCAAGATGATTTCATTATAGACATCTTTCAAAATTTGACCATATCGTCTCCGTTTCAAACCAGCAAGTTCTTTCACTTTCTTATGCAAGTTAAAATAGTCGTGCTTCTCTTGAAGGATCTCAATTTCTTTACATCTGTCTGTCATCCATAATTCTCGGGCTTCCCTGCACTTTCTGCGTACAGCTTTGTTTAGAATTTTGTATTGAATGTGATCTGTATTTTTTAGCTTTCTCCTTTCATCCATAAGTTCTAGAATTTCATCTGTCATCCAGCTCTGTCTTTTGATGTTGTTGCATTGTCCAATTTCATTTTCCTGAATTTCAATCACACTATCTGTAATGGCGTTCCATGTGTATTCTACCTCTGGTGATTCAGTGTATCTTATTAATTCCATCTTCTTTTCCAGTGCAGTTCCAACATTAGTTCTTACTTTGGGATCCAATAGTTTCTTAATATCTATATGCTTGGATAGTTGAACATTTCTTTTAATTTTTCTGAAACGTACCATTTTAAGGTTCATTACAACTGGATTGTGGTCACTATTTACATCAGCACCGGGATACGTCTTAACGGATGTCACATATTTCTTTAGTTGTTGTTTTACCAAAATGAAATCAATTTGATTTCTTATGATCTTTTCGTCGTTATCGGCGGGTGATATCCATGTGTAAAGCCGCCGAGGAGGAAGTTTGAAGAATGTGTTAGAGACAAACAGATTGTGCTCCGTACAGAACTGAACAAGTCTATCTCCTCTTATGTTACGTTCACCAAGACTATGGCTGCCTACAGTATTGCCTTCAATGCCAGCCCCTACTTTTGAGTTGAAATCACCCATGACCAATGTTATTTCTCCATTCTTAGTTATTTTCATAGCTTCATCTAAGGTGTCATAGAATGCTTCTACTTCATCATCATCTTTATCGGCAGTTGGCGCATGGACCTGAATAACGTTCATGATCCGGTGTGATATTTGTAACCTCAACAACATTACTCTATCACTAAGTGGTACAAAATCTAGAACTGAATTTACGATCATTGATGAAATAAGCACAGCAACTCCATATCTGTGATTGGTGTCAGTTCCTCCCGAGAAGTACATATATCCTTCCTTCGTGTTCTGAATTCCTGATCCTGTCCATCTTACCTCACTCAATCCAAGGATGTCTACTTTCAATCTACATCTTTCTGCTTCCACATTTGCTAGTTTTCCACTCATATACAAACTGCGTACATTCCAAATAGCAACTCGTAACTTTTTGTCATAGATTTTGATTTTCCTAGCACTGTCAAGTGCACAATCGTTCACAAATAATAACTTTTTTTATATCCAGATTTGTTTTGAAATGTAAACTTGCATCGTGGAGATTGATACAGTAAAGAGAGCCAGTTTTGCATAGTGATTGTAGAGTGACACATATATTCTTCTTCTTATTATTATTTCTTCCTTCCTTCCTTCCTTCCTTCCTTCCTTCCTTCCTTTCTTTCTTTCTTTCTTTCTTTCTTTCTTCGTTATGACCATTCAAAGAGCGCGTTTGAGCTTGTTCGTTGGCCCGATGGTTTTCGCCTTCTTATCCTCCCAAAAGCTCTTCATGAATGCACTGTGCAGCATCTTGCGTTCAGTTGGCCACTTCCTACCAGTTTTCTTTTTTAAATTTCTCCACGAATTACTGTTTGGCTTTTATTGTGCTGAAAGCTCCACGTAGGTTCGAATCCCACTGTCGGCACCCCTGAAGGTGCTTTTCTGTGGTTTCCCATTTTCACACCAGGCAAATGCTGGGGCTGTACCTTAATTAAGGCCACTGCAGCTTCCTTCCAACTCCTATCCCATCGTCCCCATAAGACCTATTGTGTCGGTGCGACGTAAATCCACTATCAAAACAAAAGCATTTCTTTGAGGTCGGCCTTAGTTTCTTCTAGCCAGTTAATTTGACCTTCTTTGAGTTCATAACTTTAAAATAGTAGGCTTTATGTGAGTCTGCCGCTGCTGCCGCTGTCCATTCTATAGATATGGCCATAGATCAGTATTGATTGATTGATTGATTGATTGATTGATTGATTGATTGATTGATTGATTGATTGATTGATTGATTGATTGATTGATTGATTGATCGATTGATTGATTCATTGATTGATTGAATTTCAGGCGTCTCTTGCGTACGGCATCAATGAACCTGTCAGTTAATGAATAGAGGTCCTCTCAATCCACATCCCACTTTCTCTCAGTTTCTATAATTTTAGAGTGACCTCCAAGGGATATGGATTCAAAACAACTGTTTTGTAATGTCGAAATTATTTATTACGCTGTATGACGCTCTTGTTGTAGTAATTCCACGTTAGTCTGTACGCCGTATTGAGTTTAATGGCTCATTCTGTGTTGGCCCTACTGTCTAGTCCCAATGGTACTATGATTTTTCTAAGATATTTGAAGGAGGACACGTGTGAAATTGTATCGTTTTCCATCTCTAGGGGAGTTTTTTATGTTGATATAGATTTCTCATGACCTTATATTCTTCTGGAGGCCTCCCTTTGACGCTATATTGTGCAATCTTTGTACGGCGTATCTGGTTTCATCTATGGTCTCCGTAATGATCGCTAGGTCATCAGCAAGGGCTAAACATTTCACCTTGAATTTGTTTCCCAGGTTTCCGATGCTCACACCTTTGACATCGCTTTCCCATTTCCTAATAACTTTGTCTAGAACTTAAACAGAAGGGGAGATTTGCAGTCACCTTGAGGAATGCCCATACATACTTCAAAAAGCCCAGAAATTTCCTCAAGCAATTTCAATTTAGAAGTTGTATTCCTGAGAGTGTGCCGAATTAGTTCCCTGGTCTTCCTGTCCACTCTGAGTTCTTCTAGAATATCAACAACAGCCTGTCTATCCATAGAATCATACGCCTTCTGAATGTCCACAAAAGTGACGATCGTGCTGGTAGTTTGACGGATCTTTAATATAATCTTAAAATTCGATATTTGTTCAGCACATGATTGATCTTCCCTGAAACCCACTAGGTACTCGCCGATCAGGTGGTCTGTCTGTTATTCAAAACGGTTCAAAAGAGCTATAGAGATAATTTTGTATGTGATCGGTAGTATAGATATGCCTCTGTAGTTGTTTGGATCCGCCTTGTCGCCTTGTTTGTACAATGGGTGTATTGAAGCCCACTTCGAATTCTGCGGGATTGTTTCATTTTCCCAGATTTCTACTAGGAATGCATGAATTCTGCTTACGAGATCATCTCCTAGTTTCTAAATCTCCGCGGTGATGCCATCCTCTCCAGAGGCTTTATTATTTTTATGTGATCGGGTGATCTCTGCTGTTTCCTGTATTTTAGGGGGTTGTGTATCAGGTTTCGGCATGGGCTTTTTGAAGCTCAGTCTTTCTTTTGGAAGATCACAGTTGAAAGTGTATCGGAAGTAGTCAGCTAGAATTGTGCAGTTCGCTTTGGTGTTCGTTTATTATGTTCCACTGCTCGATGGAAACACGAAGATGGTGGTTGATAACTGGATAAATTCTCACGGAATGTTTTGTAGAAATTCCTTGTGTTGTTTTTCAGGAAACCATGCTCAATTTCTACGAGTCTGTTTCTGTCATCCGCTCATTTCTCCCAGAGGATTATTTTTGAGGTAATTTTATGGACCATTAGGAAGGCCTGCCATTTTCCACTTGTTTGATGTCCATTGCAATGATTCCACGCTTGTATCGGGTCATCAATGGCTTTATTTGAGGTCGTGTTCCGCCATCTATGTTTTTGTTTCCTCGGAGGCTGTCCTAACTTCAGGGCTGATGTTTGAAGCGTTTTATGTAGGTCTGGCCAGCCCTTGGGGTCCTGCTCTCGTATGTTTTGTAAGAAGATACTGATGTTATCTTTAAGGCATTCTGAGTCAACTCTTTGACATCTATTGTGTTTAGGTCTGGATCGGTTGGGTTGGAATCTCACTTTGGTTTGTGATAGATGGTGGTCTGAGTCAACAACTCACTTCCGTATTCTGACATCTGCGATCTTGCACAGATTTTTTCAGGAGATTGCAACGTGATCAATTTGGAATTCCCTAATAACGAGTTCGGTGATTTCTACGTTTCCTTTCTCTGTGGAGGTTTCACAAAGTTCGTAGGCATGAGTTTCGAAGAAAAAGTTTTAGAAAAGTCTGTAAAACGTTCTCCGTTCTTACGCGTCCTCCGACGTACCGAGTGATGGCCTACAATCCACTTGTGTTTCCTCTCTCTGCCAATCTGTGCGTTAAAATAAGCTACTAAAATTTTAACATGATGTTTTGGAATCTTACTAGTTGTTTCTTCTAAGAGTTTCCAGAAGGCTTCAACTTTCTTATTGTTATTGTTTGTGGGAGCGTAGGCGTTGACCAAGGAGTAAGCTTTGTTTCTCGACTTTACAGTAAGTTTTGAGATTCCTTCAGATGGGGATATAAAGTCAAGTACTGAATTGATTATTGATTATCCCATATTCGGGAGAAGCCGGAGCCTGGGGGTTGTTGCTGTGATACCTGCAGGGGTGATCATAATGGTATGATCACAAGATTACAACTCGATTGCTGAGAACGAGAGGTGCATCTTAGTGTATTCTGGCTAATTATCTTTCACATAAAGTAAAAAGCAAAGTCATCTCCGTACTGGTGGAAAGTAAAGGCTTCCACTATCCGTAACTTCGGCACTTGGTGGGGTAGAGTGACATCCGGCCGCCTTTACCCCCAGGAATTAACCTGGTAGTTAGTTTTGGTGTAGGCTGAGTGAACCTCAGGGCCATGTGCACTTCCGGAAGTGGAAATGTCGTTCTTTAAAATTTTGACTTCCTGGCGGGGAATCGAACCCACGTCCTTCCAGATGAAATTCTTTTATTTTGACTAGATATGTAATCCAATCCAACCCTCCTCCTTTACCCGGACTTGGGACCGGAAGCAGCAAAAACTGAATTACTCAGTCCATCCAGTGACTGCTGCAGGCAGAATTATTATCATCATTATTATTATTATTATTATTATTATTATTATTATTATTATTATTATTATTATTTGACCTTCCCCCCTCTACCCGGGGCTAGCAATAATGTGGAATAAGACCATACTTACGGACTACCAACTGCCACAGAAACACGCAGAAGTAAATACATCTCTCTATATTCTGTAGGTTTGGCGTCATGAAGGGCATACTGTCGTAAATGACAGTGGTGTAGACCTACACTATTATAGTATCCTTCCGAAGTGGACCTTTCAATTAATAATTTACCCTAAATCTTTTCTCCCTTTCAACTCCCATAGTTCTGTGATGTTTATCTACATGTCAGAAAATCTACTGATAAGAATATTTTACACTAATCGATTAACCGACCGGACTGGGATTCGATATCGAAACTCTGAACATCGTAGTTAAGTGCCTTGCCTTGTACATATATTATTTAGTATACTAGTATATACGTGGCCGAAGTTTCAGGCCGAGGACACATCGGAAAAACTGTGATTTGAATTTAGCATAAATATAAATGTTAACTGTGCACTCTCACCAAAGTGTGTATTTTCATCCCCACATCAGAACTATGGAATGATATATACATCCAAATTCCTAAAACTGATTTTAATTATATATATTTACAAGTTGCTTTACGTCGCACCGAAACAGATCGGCTTTATGGCAACAATAGGATAGGACAGGGATAAAAGTGGGAAGGAGGTTATCTTGGCCTTAACTAAAGTACTGCCCAAGCATTTGCCTGATGTGAAAATGGTAAACCGTGGAAAACCGTCATCAGGGTAACTGACGGTGGAATTTGAACCTACCATCTCCCAAATGCAAGCTTATAGGTACGTGACCGTAACAGCACGACAACTCGCTCGCTGATTTCCTGCTGATTAGTATCCAGCAAGTTCAGTACGGTCACGAAAGCCCACAGCGACTATCACATTCTAGAATTCTGACCAGTTGTTCCCGACCTACTACTCAGATCTCTGCGAGCTGAACAAGAATGACCTAGGTCGCCGTACCTTAATGGTAGAGCACCCGACGCGAAATCAAATGTTTGTGGATTCTGTATCCACCGATGTTGGGCTACCCATTCCTGTTCTGTACTTACCATTGTTTCGTCATATACTAAACTAGTAAGACACCCGTGTTTCGCTACGGTATTACACTGAAATTTATAATTGAATGCTCATTGCTTTAGATATATAATCCGCCGAAATTCGCGATCTGACTCGCTTACTGCGAGAATCCGCCAAGAATCGCGATCTGACTCGTTTTCTAATAGATTACGACACGTTTCCTCCCATTTTTCAATCTTTCTTTCCAGTAATCGATTTCGTACTTCCCAGGCTAGGTCCAGGTACTCCACCCGGTTAGTAGGGTCCCTAAATCCTTGCCATCTTTTCCTATAAGCATTTTTAATATGGATCAAATCCTTCAGTAGATCCGGTGTGGTGTCGTCTTGGGTGCTTGGCGGTACTGAACCGGCGGCCGGACTGCATTCTTATTCATTACCCATCCAGGACCCGTTTCCAACGCGGTCCGCACATTTGACGACGGTCCAGAACATTATTATTATTATTATTATTATTATTATTATTATTATTATTATTATTATTATTATTATTATTATTATTAGATGTTCTGGACCCCACAGCAAGAGGCAAGACCATTACTTGGCGGTAAATTACATCTGCTGCCATTGTCATTGTTGACAATGTGACCAGCACCATTGTCGCGCGTAGGCAAGTGTGCGGGATTTCTGTCGATACGAATGACATATTTCCGTGCATTATTGACCTTATTAAAGAGGTGAACAATTCGACGGTCAATCTCATTCCTATCGTTTATTTCAAATGTGTTTAGATTTTTATTTATATGCCAGGAGAATCTACTGTAATCCAAGAACGTTCGCCGAAGGAAAAGATGGCTGTTGAATACGAACCCAGGAAAGATTAAAAATGATCGGTTTATGATCAGATAAAGTACATCGAATCTAAAGCCTGTTTCCAGTCATTCGACAGGGTCAGGAGTGGAATGAATAAAGCCCCATCTAGCGGCGACAATAGGAATTGTGCCGGCTGCCGAAGCACTCCTCTGGGGCAATGATCGATGAATGGCAAATGAAATGAAATATTGGACAGTGTTGCTCGAATGAATGATGACAGGGAAAACCGGAGTATCCGGAGAAAAACCTGTCCCGCCTCCGTTTTGTCCAGCACGAATGTCACAGGGAGTGACCGGGATTTGAACTACGGAACCCAGCTGTGAGAGGCCGGCGCGCTGCCGCCTGAGCAACGGAGGCTCCTTGTAAGTACATTATGCACAGTAAAGTCAATTGGTCTCACCTCCTTTTACACCCCACCGCCGTTAAGTTTATTTACCAACCCCCCCTCCAAAAAAAAAATTAAGGCGTGTTTCTCTATGTTTAAAAGAGATTCCAAACACCAATGTTCACGTCTATTGCCTTCAGTTCTCAGATATAAGTATCCCCATAAAAATAATTCACTTTTTTCACTTCCTTTCACACTCCGCTCCCCCCTCCCCCACCACCACCAAGTGAATTTTCCGGCAAAATATACTTGTTTCTTTAATATTAAAGAATCTTCTAAATACCAATTATCACGACTCTAACTTCTTCAGTTTTTTTATTTATGTGCCCTCATGAAAGGAATTCAACTCCTTTTCACTCCCGCCCCCAAAGATGGTTTCCCCACCAAAACAAGTTTTTCTTTGTTTTTAAATTAGATTGAAATACCAATTTTCACGTCTGTAACAACTTTAGTTTTTATTAGATGTACGTATTCTCATACAATTAAGTCAATTTTTCAATTCTTTTACCCCCCCCCCCCCTTCTGTGAATTTTCCGAGAATACGTTTCTTTACTTTTAAAGCAGATTCCAAATATCAAATTTCACGTCTGTAACATTTTAATTTTTGAGATATCAGTAGCCTAATTAAAAGAATTCAGCACCATTTTCAGTCACTTTTACCCCCCCCCCCTCCACCCAAGTGGTATTTCCGAAAACCGAAAATACACGTTTATTTTTAATAGAGATAAGATGTTAATTTTTGAGATAGACTGTAGAAATTCTCATTTTAAAATCGCACCCCCTTTTAGTTCCCCTTAAGTGGAGTTTCCAAAAATAAATCACCTATGTTTCTTTACATTTACAGGGGATTCCAAATACCCACTTTTTACGTCTGTAACATTTTACGTTTCTCAGATATTCTGTACATATAGTCTTTCAAAAAAACTCACCCCAATTTGTCACTCCTGTTTAACCGCCATTAATTGGAATTTCAAAAAACAAAAAATACGTGTACATTTCTTTATTTTCAAAGAAGATCTCATATAAAAATTTTCAGTTCTGTAATATCTTCAGTTTCTGAGATATATGTATCTTCATTAAAGGTATTCAACCCATTATTCACACTTTTACACCCCTCCTATTGGGATTTACCAAAAATATACGTGTTATTTTATTTTTAAAGGAGATTCTAAATAAAATTTTTTACATCTGTAAATTTTAATGTTTTGAGATATAGATACACTCATTTTAAAAATTCACCCCCTTTTCACCCCCACCCATTAATTGGATATTCCAAAAACAAAAAATACGTGTTTCTTTATTTTTAAAGGAGATCCCAAACACCAATTTTCAGGTCTGTAATATCTTCAGTTTCTGAGGTATAAGTATCCTCATTAAAGGCATTCAACCCTTTTTCAGCCCTTTTCACCCCTCCAATTGGGATTTTCCGAAAACAAAAAAATACGTGTTTCTTTTTTTTTAATGAAGATTCTAAATACCAATATTTACATCTGTAAACTTTAAAAGTTTTGAGATATAGATGCACTCATTTTAGAAATTCACCCACCTTTTCACCCTCCCGTTAATTGGATTTTCCAAAAAAAAAAAAAACAAAGAAAACGTGTTTCTTTATTTTTAAACGAGATCAAAAGTACCAATTTTCAGGTCTGTAATATCTTCAGTTTCTGGGAATAAATACCGGTATCCTGATTAAAGGCATTCAACCCCTTTCTCACCCTTTTTTCACCCCTCCTATTGGGATTTTCTTAAAAACAAAAAAATGCGTGTTTCCGTATTTTTAAGGAATATTCTAAATACCAATTTTTACCTGTGTAAACTTTTAAAGTTTTGAGGTATAGATACAGTCATTTTAAAATTTTACCTCCCTGTTCACCGCCTTAGCGACGGAATATCCAAAAATCCTCTCTTAGCGAGCACCTACATCTTAATATGAATATATCCCCAAAATTTCATTTCTTTATGTCCAGTATTTTTGGCTCGGCGATGATGAATCAGTCAGTGAGTCAGTCAGGACAAGTTATTTTTATAAATACAGATTAGTCGGAACGACTCAGTAAGTCTATTCCAAATAATAATAATAATAATAATAATAATAATAATAATAATAATAATAATAATAATAATAATAACTGTACCGGGCGGTACACCTCCACGCCGCTAATTCAAACCTTGCGCCAGTTGAAACTCCTCTGCTGGAGGAAGTCTGAACTTTATCTACTGGATTAACTTTCAAGTTTCTCAGAAGATGTCACTACTTGGAAATTTTGAAGTTTCTGAACTGTGTTGTTTTCGACGTATTTTTGTTTTGCTTGTAGTAAGAAGTGTGAACATTCTCTTCTAGAGGACACTACTGAAGAACTACAACGGTGCACCCTAGTGCGAAGTGAAAGAACTGTTTTTTTGGAGAAAATTTAATTTCAAAAGTTTGTTCTTTGCTAAATTTCTTTCAGTCATTGTTTAAGTTGGCAATATTAACCCTTTCTTTCCCCTTGTTTTGAATTTAGCCAATCCCGAATTTCTTTAATTAATTTTCCACCAATAATGTGTTTCTTCATCTTGTGTAGGGGTTTTCTTTATCCACCAATAAAATGATTGTGGGCGGGTGTTTTCCTTCCTGAAACGCCTCGAACTTTCTGCGAGAGTATATAAACTGCTGATTTTAGGGTCTCTGCGCCACTTCAGTAACTATCAGTGTGTAAGGTACATAGCAGGGGGCGGGAAGCGCCTCTTCCTTCGGGCAGCAGTTCAACAACAAGGTAATGGCCGATAAATAACTTCTTTTCTTGCTAGCTCAGCAGTTTAACTCTCGGGGCGGGTCCGAAGCGTTTCCACCATGTAACTTTCCCTAAAATGTAAAGAATCTTGGTATTTATTCTATCTTTTAAGCTTCATATTGGGATAGGGAGTGCTTAACCCTCTCGATCTCCCTCTCATATTGCATTGAGGTGAACTTATTTTCACAACCGTTTCTTCCTTAACGTAATGTAAATTGTTTCCTTCTAAAAGTCACCTCTTTAGTATGGGATTAGCCCTTGCATTTACGGCCTAGTGCCAAGTAGGATTTAAACAAAGTGTATTAGGAGCGCAAGTTCGCCTCCTCTCAAATTGGTATTTTAGAGGCCAGGTAATTAAATATTCTCACTTAATAGGCCTCAGTAGGTTGGGTATTTTTACCCCTGTGTTTATGTCCTTAGAGGACAACTTGAAGGTGGAGTTTGGTGTGGCCTTTGATAGGCTTAACCTTTGAGAGCAGATCGCTCTTTTGAAGTTTGTTTCTGCGCGCCTCGAGGAGGCTTTATGATGTAATTGGGAGCAAGTGCTCCTGGGCTTGATTGGGGCCTTCTGCCCGTTTGTTGAATTCTGTATATCGTAAAGTTGGGCTAATTGCTCAAGAATTGGGTGTCTGGCTCTCGGAGCCCCAAATCCTGTAATTGTACATTCTTGATTAGTGGTTTTGCTACTCTGTACCTGCCATTATTGTTATTTCTTGTTTTTTGCTAAGAAAATATAACCTTGTTAAATTTTAAATTCACTTTAATTTCGTAGCTTGAGACGTGTTCACCCCCCGCACCTTCTTTCACCTCTAACTACCACGGAAAACTCCGTAACGAGTGGTAGCAGAGCGTGGTTGAATGGGTTTCAATTTAGCCCCTTTTGACGGCTAAACATTGCTCTGATCCGAACTCTAACAATTTTCTCAGTTGCTGGAAATTTTGATTTTTTTCTTTTTCAAAATTGTTCTGTCATCATGCCCGGCCCTCGCGATGTTCTCCATCTCAACTATTTGCGCAAGGAGGAGTTGATCTATGAATTAACTATTAGAAATGTGCAATCTGGAGGCACGGTTGCAGTAGACACAAACAAGCTTAGAGAGTCCCTTGATTTGCCCATTTCCATCCCCACTTTGGGAGAGAAAGAAATTGACGACTCTCTTTCCACGATCACCGAGAATACTACTGGGCTAGCATCTGTAGTTAGTTTTTTTTGACGAAAATGATCCTTCTCCTAATCAAATTAAGCGTGTGCAAGCCAGGCTATTTCATTTTTCAAATAGAGTTAACGATCTGTTGTCGCTGAAGTTGAATGACGTTCAGAGAAAGGAAGCTAGTACGTTGCTTGAAAGTATTTCTGAATTATCCAGTAAGTTTAAAGATAAAAATTTCATTGTTCCGTATTGAGATTATTGATGTTAAAAATTAACTAAATGGAAAGGAGGTTCAACCTATTCAATACTCAAAAGAAAGAAACGTAGCAATCACATTTCTATTTAAATGGGACCGGTTTCGACCTTAGTCTAGGTCATCATCAGCCATAAAAAACATGTAAAATGTTTATGAATGTTGGAGGTCAGTTTCACGCTCTGTTAGGCACAAAGACACGACACCACATTCTGTCCTGCACAAAGTCACAACACTAACAATCAACATGCGAAGATCAAAAAGGCTTGAATTCGCAGACGAACAAATCTGTAGTAGAAAGCCGCCAGCTCCCGGTAACCAGCGCGGCACACTCAAGGTCACGCGCTGAGGCCAAACACCAAAGTAAAGTGGAGAACGTTTCGAAGGTCCAGAACCTGTCACGGCTGCGGGAAGCCAAGTACGTATATAAAAATATACGCAGCCGTGACAGGTTCTGGACCTTCGAAACGTTTTCCACTTTACTTTGGTGTTTGGCCGCAGCGCGTGACCTTGAGTGTGCCGCGCTGGTTACCGGGAGCTGGCGGCTTTCTACTACAGATTTGTTCGTCTGCGAATTCAAGCCTTTTTGATCTTCGCATGTTGATTGTTAGTGTTGTGACTTTGTGCAGGACAGAATGTGGTGTCGTGTCTTTGTGCCTAACAGAGCGTGAAACTGACCTCCAAGATTCATAAACATTTTACATGTTTTTTATGGCTGATGATGACCTAGACTAAGGTCGAAACCGGTCCCATTTAAATAGAAATGTGATTGCTACGTTTCTTTCTTTTGAGTATTGAATAGGTTGAACGTCCTTTCCATTTATTTAATTTTTAACATTATCCAGTAAGGTTACCCAATTGTTAACTGGGGAAGTTCCTCCCAAAATCGATCAACCCACCACGGTGAATGTAGGTAGCGAGGAAGAGCCTCCTAAGGGAGAAGTCAATAGGATAACCGTTGGAGCTCAAACGATCTCTGCCCCATTGGACAACGAGTCTGAACGCCGTGCATCGTTGAATAATGTTCGTTCTGAATTAACTTCTTTGCCACTGAAACCTTTACCTACTATGTCACCTGGGTTCAGCAGCTTGCCTCATCCATTGGCAATGTTGCTCAGAGGTATCTCGAAGTTTTCGGTTAACACTACCAGTGAAGTTATTTCTTTCTTAAGGTTTTTAGTTGAATTTCAAGATCATGCCCTTGTTTTTTCTCTTTCTCCATGTCAGATTTTGCAAATCATCTATCCCTATGCAATAGGTATTCTCTCAGACAAAATAGTAAGAGCCATAGCTGAACAGTCATCTATTGAAGGTTTTCATGCACATCTACTTGCAAATTTTATTCCTGCTCGCGCGAGGTCATCTCTGATTCAGAAGTACTATTATCGAGTACAGAGATTGGATGAAAATCTGGCTGATTTCATACAAGACATTAAGTTTTATACTAGGGTGTTTGCTCTTCATTTTCCTGAAGATCACATTGTACAGGGTATTGTAGAAGGAATTTCACCATCCTATAGGTCATATTTGTGTTTCGCGGCGTGCCCGCAAACCTTCTCTGAACTTGAAGCATTGGCCGTCTCAGCGGAAGGAGTTAGATACGCCAATTCTTTGCGTGTCGCGAAAGAACCCCCGCCTTCTTTTAGTAATACTCAGCCTCCACCTCGCCGATCAGTCACACCTCGTAAATGTTACGCTTGCGGGTCGCATGACCATCTTCGGAACAAGTGTCCATTGATCAAATCTAGTAGGGCAAATAATGGAGCTGGCTCATCACAAGGCTGTTTTAAATGTGGGGCTTTCTCACATATCGCCAAGAATTGCCAAATTCAAATAGCACCCCCTCCTGCTCAACTTCTGGTGCAACTTCCACCAATGTCACTATTAATAAGTGACTAGCGGCTTCGGCTGAGTCGACTAATTCTGCTTCCCAAGGCTCAGCCCCTGGCAAACAGGTCGTAAATTCAGGGAACGTTCAGTCTTCAAATTCATCTTTTGAATGCCCCAAAGAGTGTCTTAGGATTGCGGCAGATACCCCCGCACCTGTTCCTTTTCTTAAAATTGAGTTAAATAATGAGCCTATAACAGCTCTATTAGATTCAGGCAGTGTTTGTTCAATTATTTCGGATCAATGGTATTCAAAATTGAAATCGGTTTGTAAACTACCTGACTATGGTTCATCTCCTGTTCAATATGTTTCGGCTAATTCATCTCCATTAGAAATTCTCGGTTCTGTAAATGTCAAAATTCGTATTTTTAAATTTACATGGAAAATCAAATTGTTTGTGGCTAAGCACTTGTCTTGCCCCATCATATTGGGAGCCGACTTTATTTCTCACACGGGTCTTGTGCTCGATCTTCAGAGTAAGTCGTGCACATTCAAATTTGCTTCCAATTGTAAAATCCCCTTGTTAAAATGTAATTCTGCGTCATGTTCATCTATTTCGTCTACCCAGGATGAGATGTTGTTAGACCTTAGACATCTACCTGAGGAGCAGGCTGATAGTATTCGTAAGTTGTGTCAGTCGTTTCCAGAGGTGTTCTCTGATACTCTTGGTGTTACTGACCTTATTGAATACAAAATTGAGGTCACGGATTCGATTCCTGTCCGTTTTCCGCCATATAGGCTATCTCCACCTAAAATGAAGGCTCTGAAAGAAATCATCGATCAGATGTTGAAGGATGGTATTATTAGGCCCTCTAAGTCGGCGTATTCTTCGCCTATTTTTCTAGTCCCGAAACCCCAAGGGGACTTCAGGCCTGTCATTGATTATAGGGCTCTCAATCGGAAGGTGGTGTTACAATCTGTGCCCCTTCCTGACCTTCATTCTTGTTTTTCATGGTTTCGTAAGGCCAAGTTCTTTACTATCTTGGACTTGAATCAGGCCTATAATCAAATTCCCCTTGCCGAAGAGTCTAAACATCTTACAGCGTTTGCCACGGATTGGAATTTACACGAATGCAACCGCGTGCCTTTCGGGCTCCCCACGGGAGCAGCTGTACTCACTAGGCTGCTAGATAGGGTCTTCTCCGACATCAAATTTGAGTACTTGTATCACTACTTGGATGATGTCGTCGTATTTTCGGAGACATTTGAAGAACATCTAGATCATCTGCGAGAAGTTCTCAATCGCCTTCGTAAGGCGTGGTTAACTGTCAAGTTGTCCAAGGTTGCCTTTGCTAAGCCCTCTATATCATTCCTAGGGCATATTGTGTCACCCGATGGTGTTGCAGTCGATCATTCTAGAACACAGGCCATCCGTGATTTTAAACCTCCCAAGGACATTAAAGGTATCACCAGGTTCATTGGTATGGTGAATTTCTTCAGGAAGTTTATTCCTAACTTCGCTAATAGAGCGGCGCCCTTAAACCTTCTTCGTAGGAAAGGCATCAAGTTCGAGTGGGGATCTTCTCAACAAGCCGCTTTTGAAGATCTTAAATTAGCTCTCCGTAATGCCCCTGTCCTTGCTATGCCTGATTTCTCAAAGAAATTCATCGTCCAAACTGACGCGTCGTCGTCAGCAGTAGCAGCAGTCCTTCCTCAAGAGACTGAATTAGGGAGGCGACCCATCGCCTATGCATCTAGGACTCTATCGGCTCAAGAAGCCAAGTATTCTATCTATGAGCTCGAAGGTTTGGCAGTCTTATTTGCCTTAGAAAAGTTCCGTCTCTATCTGGAATATGTCAAATTCGACCTGGAGACAGATAATCAAGCCTTAAGCTGGGTCTTAGGTAGGCCGCGTCGTACTGGTCGTATAGCCCGTTGGGCCATCCGTATTTCTGCCTTCCAATTCGATGTCAGGCATATCAGAGGTACCGAAAATGTTGTCGCTGATGGACTCAGCCGTATGTTTTCCAACGACGTTGAGAACCATGAACCGGTCGACAGTTCATCACCTCCCGAGTCCATACTATCCGATGTTAATGCCATCTTAACAGATGCTCCCATGCTCTTTAGGGATATCGAGAAATACCAACGTGAAGATCCGACGCTTTCTCCGATAATGGAAACCCTTTCTTCTGGGGAACATGTCATCCCTTATGTTCTGAGGAATGGTGTTTTATGTTGCCCATCGAGGCATGATAAGATGATGAAGGTTGTCGTTCCAGCTGTTCTTGTACCTATGATCTTCAAGTACTATCATGAGACCCCATTAGGGGGGCATCTTGGAATCTTTAAAACCCGTGAAAAGATTCGTGAAAGGTTCATCTGGAAGGGTATGGACGGTGAAATCCGTGAACTAGTAAAAGCTTGTAAAACTTGTTTGCTTAGTAAACCCACCATGTCCACCAAGGTAGGCCTTTTGTCTTCGCATCAGGCTTCGCGCCCCATGGAACGCCTGTATATTGATTATGTAAGACCCTTCCCTCAGTCAAAGGGAAATGCCAACAAGTTCATCTTTGTATGTGTAGATGGTTTTACTAGATTTTCCTGGTTATTTCCGACTAAGCTGGCTACCGCTCAGTCCACCATTACTTGTCTAAATTCTATCTTTGCTTCTTTTGGCCCCTGTCAATATATTGTATCTGATAATGCTAAGGCTTTCACATCTAATTTATTTCGTAAATTCTGCTTTGACCTGTCCATCTCTCATGTGACAACTTCTGCTTATTACCCTCAACCATCTCTGGCTGAACGGGTTAACCGTAATCTCAGGTCCGCGCGTATTGCCTATCATCATGAAGATCATTCTAGATGGGACACGTCCCTGCATTGGTTAGCTTTTGCTTTGAATTCGGCGGTTCATGAATCTCACAAGTTTACTCCAGCTTCTTTGATGTTTAACTTCGTTCCCAACACGCCGCTCTCTAACCTCTGGTCTCTGAGTGACATTCTACCTGAGACAATAGACCCAGACAACATTAAAGATCTTTGGAAGAAGGCTAAAGTCAATCTTAAAGTGTCTCATGAAAAGGTTAGGGAAAGATATGATCGTGGACGGAGACCCACCAATTTGAAGTTAGGCGACCAGGTGATGGTCAAGAATTTTGTTCCCGCGGGCAAGCTTGCCCCCAGATTTCATGGGCCGTGTGTCATTCTCGATTTCCTTACGCCGGTCACATTATTATTAAGCAATCCAGCCACCGAGAGGATATTTAGGGTTCACCTGTCGCAGGTGAAACCGGTATAATTTCTGTACTAATTTGTTTCATATGATTTTGAAAGAAATATGAAGGTTATATTTTTTGGAGGGGTTTCACTTTTAAGGCCTTCTGCCCTTTCTGTAATATCTTTTTTATATTTAAGCATTTATTGTAAACCCTCCCCGCACAGTTAAACTGCCATCCTGTCCTTGCCACGGCCATTATCACGCTCCCGTCTCCTGCTCCACAACACACAGTGGCTTGCTTATGAAAAGAAATTCTGCACGCCGCTGGCCCCTCAACCTCTCCACAAAGCCTGTGCCCTCAAAAGATGATGGTCAAACAAAATTCTGCCGCCGAGCTTTAATGTTTCAGTGCCCCCGCAGCCGCGCGGCGCCGTGCCGCGACGGGGATAGAGGAAGGGCCCCCTCTTCTCCAGCGAGGACGACAGGTGCACGGCGAGCCGGAGCCCTCCTCCCGGCCAAGGCTGATGTGCGGCGCACAACCTGTAACTGGCCCGCGACCTGCATGTTCACCGCGGGCGCGGCGTGCTTCAACACCACTGCTCCTCTCATAGTGCGGGCGAGCGGTATCTCAGGGTACTTGAGGGGTCCGAGCGGCCGCCTTTGGACACAAGCTGCAACGGCCGGTCTGGCCATCCAACTTAATCAACATCGAAATATTTAATCAACTACATGGGCATTTACTATCAGCAATTACTACACTTGGGAATTCAACAGCAATATCTGGTGGACTTAGAAGATTTTTTTTCCTCAACTTCAAAAACTAAAGTTTTCCTTCTGAATTCAACTTCTACAAACATAAGGACATTTCTTCAACAGTTACTACAAGAATTTTGAAACTGGATCAGAATAAATTTAGAAATTTTTTATAAATACTTCTGCAATTAATCTCCATATCGACATCATAACTTGGACCTTGTTTTTAACGAATTTCATGTGTCACCCCTGGACGGGGCTTTTGGGGGGTGGAGGTCTGTACCGGGCGGTACACCTCCACGCCGCTAATTCAAACCTTGCGCCAGTTGAAACTCCTCTGCTGGAGGAAGTCTGAACTTTATCTACTGGATTAACTTTCAAGTTTCTCAGAAGATGTCACTACTTGGAAATTTTGAAGTTTCTGAACTGTGTTGTTTTCGACGTATTTTTGTTTTGCTTGTAGTAAGAAGTGTGAACATTCTCTTCTAGAGGACACTACTGAAGAACTACAACGGTGCACCCTAGTGCGAAGTGAAAGAACTGTTTTTTTGGAGAAAATTTAATTTCAAAAGTTTGTTCTTTGCTAAATTTCTTTCAGTCATTGTTTAAGTTGGCAATATTAACCCTTTCTTTCCCCTTGTTTTGAATTTAGCCAATCCCGAATTTCTTTAATTAATTTTCCACCAATAATGTGTTTCTTCTTCATCTTGTGTAGGGGTTTTCTTTATCCACCAATAAAATGATTGTGGGCGGGTGCTTTCCTTCCTGAAACGCCTCGAACTTTCTGCGAGAGTATATAAACTGCTGATTTTAGGGTCTCTGCGCCACTTCAGTAACTATCAGTGTGTAAGGTACATAGCAGGGGGCGGGAAGCGCCTCTTCCTTCGGGCAGCAGTTCAACAACAAGGTAATGGCCGATAAATAACTTCTTTTCTTGCTAGCTCAGCAGTTTAACTCTCGGGGCGGGTCCGAAGCGTTTCCACCATGTAACTTTCCCTAAAATGTAAAGAATCTTGGTATTTATTCTATCTTTTAAGCTTCATATTGGGATAGGGAGTGCTTAACCCTCTCGATCTCCCTCTCATATTGCATTGAGGTGAACTTATTTTCACAACCGTTTCTTCCTTAACGTAATGTAAATTGTTTCCTTCTAAAAGTCACCTCTTTAGTATGGGATTAGCTCTTGCATTTACGGCCTAGTGCCAAGTAGGTTTTAAACAAAGTGTATTAGGAACGCAAGTTCGCCTCCTCTCAAATTGGTATTTTAGAGGCCAGGTAATTAAATTTTCTCAATAGGCCTCAGTAGGTTGGGTATCTTTACCCCTGTGTTTATGTCCTTAGAGGACAACTTGAAGGTGGAGTTTGGTGTGGCCTTTGATAGGCTTAACCTTTGAGAGCAGATCGCTCTTTTGAAGTTTGTTTCTGCGCGCCTCGAGGAGGCTTTATGATGTAATTGGGAGCAAGTGCTCCTGGGCTTGATTGGGGTCTTCTGCCCCTTTGTTGAATTCTGTATATCGTAAAGTTGGGCTAATTGCTCAAGAATTGGGTGTCTGGCTCTCGGAGCCCCAAATCCTGTAATTGTACATTCTTGATTAGTGGTTTTGCTACTCTGTACCTGCCATTATTGTTATTTCTTGTTTTTTGCTAAGAAGATATAACCTTGTTAAATTTTAAATTCACTTTAATTTCGTAGCCTGAGACCTGTTCACCCCCCGCACCTTCTTTCACCTCTAACTACCACGGAAAACTCCGTAACAATAACAATAATGATGATGATGATGATGATGATGATGCAGAAGAGTCTCAGACAGTTAAGGCATTGGCATTCTGAGCCCATGTTGCCAGGTTAAATTTTGACTCAGTCCGGTGGTATTTGAAGGAGCTGAAGTACGTCAGCCCCGTGTCGGTAGGTTTCCTGGCATGTAAAATATCTCCTGTGGGACAAATTTGCTACTCCTTGGCGTCTCCAAAAACCGCAACGTCACCAGGGAAGCGGTGGGGAATTAAGACGTTTTCGTCGTGATCGTAGTAAAATAAATATGGATATACGTATAGCTCAATTTTCTTTCTTATAATAATTTTTCCCAGTCACGTAGCTTGAAGGCTCCAAGGGATAGCGAAAATTATTTTCCTTTTCCCACAAGTACAATGTTGATAATTATTTGGATCTATGATCGATGACTATTCCGCATGGTATTCTTCGTGATAGGTTGTGTTGTAACATCAGATGTTTAATCGTTGTCGTCGAGTAGAATTACATTTTCCCATTTTCACTCCAGAGAGTTACTTGAATAATTTGAATAATAAATTAATGTGCGACGTATTCGATTTATTTCTCTCGATTAATTACTCTTAGATGGAATCCTAGTGGTGAACAGTAGTCCATGTACCTATTCTTACAGGGAGACGATGTATAAATAAATTAGAAAATACAAAACTCTGTATTCACTAGGGCATGTTCCTGCCGTGATTCGTAGTGTAATATGTTGAATGTAGTTGAAAATTTGTGTATTAAGAAATCTAAAAAAACTGACCTAACAAGCGACTGCTGTTCAGCCTGAAGGCCTGCAGATTACGCTACAAGGTGACGTGTAATAAAAAAGACGAATCCTCTCGTCCGTTATTCTTATCTTTCTGGATTAGGACTGCCATCTCACCATATGCTTATTTCTCAGTTGTTCTCACGTAGGTTGAGTGGACTTCGAACTAGCCTTCAGATGCAGGTAAAAGTTCCAAAATCTGACCTGGAATATAATTTTGGATCACCCCTAGACCACAGGATTCGTTGAAAACTTCTAACGGTGAAAATTTACCATCAATAGCAGTAGCCATGCAGTGAGGACCAAAGAAGCAATAATTGTTGTCATGTCGGATGTAGGATCATTTTTCGCACTGCAATGTAAAATCCATGATGATGAAGGGAGAATTAGCCACAACTCGCCTCACTTTTTGCTGTATAACGAAACACATACAGTGGTAGCGGGGAGTTTTAACTGTAATCCCTCAAAGAACAAAGACTAGGGGAACGCTTGGGTAAATATGACCATTACTGGAGTAGTTAGCACGTATCTCTTGTTTAAACAACAAAGAATGCTTAGGCTTGATGGTAATTACTCCTCGGTGCTTTCATTCCACTCTTTTCATGAAGAATAAAATCACACTTCAAGGGGAAAAACTTTTCAAAGCTCGCTTGGCTCTCATACCCGATGATACTGTACATTAAGATATCCGGCTAAGGATAAAGGATGTCCTACAGAAAATTGTACTCGGTGGAAGACATTCTGAATGGCGTAGATAATGCAATCACTTTACTTTTAAAAATGTGACCATTGAAACTTAAGTTGTATTCTGATCATATTTATCTTCCTGGTGGTTCAACTGCACGTTTCATGTACAGTAATCGTGTTTGTCCGGCTCCTTGGCTGAATGGTCAGCGTACTGGCCTTTGCTTCAGAGTGGCTCGGATTCGATTCCAGGCCGGACCATTGACTTTTAATGGCAAATGCTTAGTCCCCCCCCTCTGAGAGCGTTGTGTTACCCTTAATACACATATTCTCATCTACATTCAACCTATTACACTACCAACCACCAC